>NC_046315.1:76704878-77995168 GCF_009819535.1 Lacerta agilis | reverse complement strand
CCACTCTCCCCACTACCCACTTCACCCTCTTGCCCCAAAGCCCCACACTTCACCAACCCCACTACCCCTGGATCTTGCTAACCCCCACTAACGTCTTAGCGTTTTCACTTTCCACCTCATGCTGCTACAGTGAAGAAGGATGAAGAGTCAGTTTGGCAGGACTGACATAGTTGGGCTGACTCTTCATGCTAAGTGGTAGGGGCAGCAGTAGAAGATTATTAGCAAGCCATCTAGCTGGGCTCTCATTCTTTCTTCCTGTGCTGCTCCTTCTGCCAGGTCAAATCTTTATCCTAACTGGTGGTGGCAGAAGCAGCAGACACCCAACCTGTGCCAGCCCACCTGGGTATCTGGGCTGGCAGTTGAAGGAACCGGAGGAACCAGAGTAGTTTCTGGGAGGCTGCTGCAACCTGTTGTGCCTATCCCAATGTGGCTTGCCTAGGCCACCCATTCACTGCCAAGTGTCTGTAACCAAGCAAACTGCAGCATGATGACACGCTTACATTTTTATTGTATAGTAAGATATTAGTCATAAGTCTAGGGTTAATGCACACAGGTCTGGCAACCAGTTTTAGCACCCCAAGCCTTAATTAAATTCTAGCAGCCACAAACTTACAACAATACATACATTAGAAGGTGCCTTCCTCTCAATCAGACCTTTGGTCCATCTGGTTCAGTGTCACTGACTGATCACAGCTTTTCAGGATTTCAGGCAGGAGTCCTTCCCTTCCCTCCTTGGAGATGCTGGGGACTTTTGTATGTGAAACAGATGCTGTACCACTGAGCTATAACCCTTCCCCCAAGCTAATCTAAAGCAAATATTATTTTCAGATCCCACAGATATTGAAACTGCATTCTTTAAAACATTATCTGAGCAGGGTAAAGTTCCAAATTAAGTAGGAAACTAGATATGGGAATGGATAGTAATGGCTGTGGCTGCTAAACAATATGATCAACTCTAAGTGTGGTGTTGTGCAAATATGTAAGGTGAAAAGGAATCAGACTTGGGTAAACAAGTCAGATGGCCCAGGAATAGAACTGGGCAGTTATCTGTGCCCTAGCAGGCTTCAAGGGAAGAATGGGCATCATCTTACTAATCCAAGCAAAAAAAAAAAATCTATTTTTTTTATCTGAAACAACAACAAAAATAGCATTTTTGCTCCATTGCTAAGAACTATTGAACAGGGTACGTGCTGAGTATCCTTGTTTAAGTGCAATTTGCCCGCTCTCCTTCATAGGAAGCTGAGCTGGCTCATGAAAAGTCACCGAGAGTTCAGATTTGAAAAATGCACCAAACAATTCGCTTGTGAAGCTCCTTCAACCAGGCACTTGAAAACTATAGGAGCATTGCATTCTTCTTTATGCCACGTCCCTGTTTGGATCCTGGAAAGATGCCCTTGGGAGATAAAATAACATACCTTGCATGTTTCAGGTAATGAAGTTCCTGTAGATGTGTGCAGGCAAATCTGCTTCCGAGGTCCCTCTGGAAGAACAGCGCCTATGAAACAGACACTTGGTTTGCAGTGACATGGAGAAAATGGCCCAATATAGGCATGGTAATCTGCACATGAAGGAGTTGCACAAGCACCTGCGCATGAACAGCTGGCCTCGTGAAGGCAAGCTGCCACAAGGAGCAATTTAAAGCAAATCCCACATGGAAGTCATTGCGCACCCACCAGCCCTTGAAGTGATAGACAATAATTTTCCTAAAAGTGCAGTCCTATGCATGTCTACTTAGTAGTGAGCCCCATTGAATTCAGTGGAACTTCCTCCCAGGCTATGATATCTAGTCACTTAACAAGCATAAAACTGCATAATATAGGAGATTTTATCTCCCCCCCCCTCAAAAAAAACCCTGTTTCCCTTTTAAAAACACACACATGCTGTAGCTATCTGATCTATCCTATCCCATAAAAAGCAATAAGAGATGTTGATGGCAGAATTGAAGCATGTTCATTTTACTAGGATTCGGCATTCATATTTAGCCTTTGGTGAGAGTTTTGTGATGCATGTTGGCTGGTACTCTACATCTGTTCTCAACCCAATTTTACCACTATAATCCAAGTGTCCCTGTGTTTCAGGGACAGTCCCGGGTTTACAGAAGCCATCCCAGTTTCTGATTTGATCCTGGAGTGTCTCACTTTTCCTTAGGATGTCCCTATTTTCACTGGAGAAATGTTGGCGTGTATGGAGTTATGTGACCCCCTGAGCCAAGGAGATAAGTAACAATACAACCTTTAGAAGACCCCTGAAGGCAGCCCTGTATAGGGAAGTCTTTTTAACATTTAATGTTTTATTATGTTTTTACATGTGTTGGAAGCCACCCAGAGTGGCTGGGGCGAACCGGGTCAGATGGGTGTGGAATAAATAATAACATTATCATTACGGAATAGGATGTTTTCATCAGAGAAATTATGGAGGGTATCTAAATCTGTTGTAGATTGCTTTTCATTCTCAGGCACAGTGGAGCCTCAGGAGGCGATGTTGGGCAAGAGCAAGATATAGTTGCAACAAAAAACTGGACAAACAACTGGAATTTAAACAGGCCACAACTTTATTGATTACAGATGTCAGCAAGTTTTGGCATAGATGTTGGGTGTGTATCCTGAATCAACCAATCTGAATGATGGTTGATTTTGCAGGGGTAACCAAGGTTAAGGATCACCCTTTGACATATGTCAAATTGGGGTGACCCCACAAGATCACCATTGTGGGGGGTGCTGTGGCCCATCAGCCCGTTTGGGCATCTAGACAAAGCACACAGCCTAAAATCCCTTACACAGTGATGGCCAAACGTGGCCCTCCAGCTGTTTTGGGACTGCAATTCCCATCATCCCTGACCACTGGTCCTGTTAGCTAGGGATGATGGGAGTTGTAGTCCCAAAACAGCTGGAGGGCCAAGTTTGGTCATCACTGCTTTAAGGGGATACTCTGAAACAGTTCTCAGTCTGTCTTTGCTGGAATCAGTAGCTCCTTAGCTTTTGCCTTTGAAATAATGACTCATATAATTATTTGTCCAAATGGAGCTAATGAATTTGCATGCATAATTGTGATTTACTAGGTTGGTAATCTTTACTTCCTGAACAAATTAAATTACTAACAGATTTTATTTGAGAGAGAGAAATCAGTTTGATTTGCCCAGAGGTAAAATTGAGAAGAGGATGTTTAAAGCTGGCTAATAGAATCAGCAAATGGTTTATTTATCTAACTCTTTCAGAAGGACAACTAGTTCCTAGAGACACAGCCCTGATGATAAGCTACCCAGTTCATACTTTTGGCTCATTGGCTGCAAAATAAGGCTTAAACTGAGCAATTTTTAAACCAAACAAACAAAGTTTACTTTGCTTAGGGAGAGTTTGCCTCAATGAAACTTATGAGCCCAGCCAAAGATAACCACTTAAAGATGTTTTTGACTGCTGGGGAAGTGCTTAGAGAAGAACTACACTTCCCAGAAGCTCCTGCATAGTGGCATATGGTTAGCCAGCCTGACAGAGCAATGACAAGGAGGGAAGAAACAGGGAGGGAACCCTCTCCACTCTTCTCCCTACATGCATGCCCCCTTTGCTGCTGTTGAACTCCAAAGGAAACAAAGGGGAGGTGACAGTGTATTTAGGGTTCAGTAAGAGGTGGCTTTGGGGGATAGAGCAGGGCAGCACAGATGAGGAAGGGGAACTGGGCATTCTTCTCTGGTTCAGATTTCGAGGGAGATTTTATGAGCCCCTGAACTTCACTCCTCCAGCATCTGCAACTTCCATGTTTTATACAAACTGCATGGAATCAATTTGTTTGTTTGTTTGTTTTCCACTTCAATACTCTCCTCTTGCTGATTGGTACAGCACAGCTAAATACAGTTGTACATCGTGTTGCGTTCGCTGAGGGTTGTAAACTGCGTGGGTTGCGAATGCGGCAAACCTGGAAGTGTTTACTTCTGGGTTTTGCCACGCGCGCAGAAGCGTGATATCGCTGCTCGGGTTACAGACTTTTCAGGGTGTGAACGGCACCCTGGAATGGATCAGGTACATAACCCGAGGTACCACTGTACCTTATTTGGACAATGCCACATTTAGCTGTGCCTAGAAAGCATGGAACAAGCGGAAGTGTGTGGACAAGCCCTGCCTTAAGTCCATTGGTTTCAGTGAGTCAACTCTAAGCCTGTGCGTCCCACCAATGATAAAAAATATGGCCTGCACGTAGTGCTGCTGATGAATCATACTCAGCACGCCTAGCAATGGCTAATAGCATTCATCAGTCAAATGTGGGTTTCCTCCCTTCCATTCTTCTATAATTGTATGTGATAGGGGAAATTTGAGAAAGGATCGTTCTGGCGAACTAGATTGTCCAAGCTGAGCCCTAGCTGTTGAAATGAAAAGAAAGGATCATTTCACTACATTGTTTAAGAACACCTGAAATACTGGCGGTTGTATTCAAGCAGGAAATGGCTCAGTTCCCTTGCCTTTTCAAAGTGCATAATCCACATGTATTTTTCCAACTTGATATCATACAATAAGGTACACTTTGAAAGCTGACTGAGCTGTTGCAGAGAGTTAATGTTTTCCTATTATTAGATCATGAAGAAACTATACTTACTCGTTTCTCCATGCAGTGAACTGGAATTCTTTTGTTATGGGGTAACGTTTCATTTTTTACGAAATGCCAAGCAAAGCAGTGACAAATGGAACTGAATTCTGTTTGAAGCTCACACAGTATCTACACACGCTAGTGGTCAAAATTGTGTAAAAGCTTTTGGAAAATACGTATTTCTGAGAATTGATGGCTTGTTGGGTGCAGCACTTTGGTTTTCTTGGATATTCAGTGATAGACCAAGCTTTCCGTAAGCTCCTATGAAGATATTTAGGATGGTTTGGAGGTCATCCTCTGAGTGTGCACATACTACGTTGTCATGAGCATACTGAAGCTCTATGACGGAGATTACAGTAACCTTACTTAAGGTGAGGTTTGGCCACTAATGTACAGTACACAGTACAACAAATTATTCAAAGACATTTCAGTTCCTATCTGAATCTATCTCTGTATCTCCTGTTTTAACTGATGTGTTGCTTCAAAAGGATTGTTTCTTGTGTGTTTTAATAATAGGTGTTTACATTTTAATGCCATTGAAATCAGTTTATATGCTTTGTAGATCGCTTAGAAGTCTATTTTGGCATTCAGTGGTACATAAATGAGTATATATACTGTGTGTGTGTGTGTGTGTGGATACTGACAATTTATTGGATAACTGAAAAGAGTTCTTTTAATGACCTTGTTATGGAATTGTGGGGTGTGCTCCCTGGATATAAACTGCAAGTATGTTTATCTCAAGGGAACAGCAAACTGTTTCAGTAAAAACTCTCCATTCTGTATCAAGAACATTACATTTCTCTAGCTGGAATGAACTGTGACAAAAAGAAAGTTTCTGGCAACAGTTCATTTCACAGTTCATTCAAATTTCAAAGTCGAGAACCTTTGGAAAGTTTTACAAAGCTTGATGTTGGAAAAGGAAGGTTCATGAGGCACTCTTGAAGCAACACCAAGGCACGGGTGAGGCAAGGAGCTTCGTACAGGTGGAGAGTCCGGGAGGGAGCTGTGCTTAAGTTGTGCTTTCAAAAACCAGAAGCCACATATGAATCTCTTGGATGTGCCAGTTTGCCAATAACACCCCTTCCCCCACTCCAAGCTGCCACTGAATGTTTTCAGGTTTAGAGTAACAGTGGCTAATCTGTAGCCAGTAGTGATCGGAAGGGCAGCACTGCTCATCCCCTTCCCAACACTAAACATTGCTGATGGTTATAGAGAGGAAGAGTGGCAATGTGGTGGGCACAGCAGTGGTAACATCAGATTGGCTCCACCGCTGCAGCCACACCACGCTGAGCTTCCTCTGCTTTGCCCCTCCCTCCCAATAACCACATGCTCCATGTTGAGAAGCCAGGTGAGCAATGGTTCAGGCTGCAGGGAAGTCTCTAGGCCCAACGCGGCTTTTGATGACATCGCTAGAGGCAGTGCTATTTTTCTACAAAAAGAGGTGCCAGAGCATGAACATCCCCCCTTGTTCTCTTATAATGAGGTGTGCTGGAATTGAGTTCCAGTGAGTTCCGACTGGGGGGGGGGAGCCCTTGCTTGAGGCTTATTTTGGACCATTTCTACATGTTTTGGAGAGGGTGGTCTTTACACAGACTCTGAGATAGGGCCAGATTATGAACCCCATATTCTGTGTCTTATGGGCAGAGCTGGTCCTAGCTTAGATCTACCCAGCTCATTTCCCATCCTGAAATGAAGTTGGTCCTCTCCATTGCCTGCCAATGGACTTAAGATACCCACCTCTAGCTTTTGCCAAGCACTGGCATATATGGACCCAACCTGTACGTCTCAAATTGAAAGGGGAAGATATCCATGCATTTAGAAAATGATTTTTCACCTGTTTAGTTGCTGTCGTATACATGTACTAGGGTCTTTACTTTTTTAAAAAAATTAAAAGTGTAAATAGGAAGGTTTAAGATATTCACTGAGGAACATTAATGCTTGCTCAGCCTTAGCACACTCCAGTCTCTCCCCCCAAAGCAGTCTGGCATGGACTCAGACACTCGTCAGACAACTCCTATTATTCATGGATCATTGACGTGAAGAATGGGGATAGCTCCCTCAGACCCATTACAATGTGTTACACAAATGTGAGCCCCTAAGCCATGGATCATTTGGCATGAGAGAATGAAAAAGGTTTTTCCAGAGCCCTAACAGCTCATACTGGCACCGCGTGTTACGGAGGATCTTTAATTTGTGGATTGTTGCCACAATTGATCATTAAACTTCCTCTGGGACTCTTTTGGGCTGTCACACTAGAATACACTTGGCTGTCATAACAGAGTGTGCTCAGGCATCATTAACTTGTAGATGATTGGTAGTCTCTTTTTTATAGGTGGAAATGTATATAAAGACATGTCATTATTGTTCATAATTTCACAGTAATCCCGTGCTTCATTATCATTTTACTTCTCAATGTTACCTCTGCTGAATTGCTTGAGACGCTTCCTCTTATTTTGCCACTCTCTATCCAAATAAAAGGGCAAAATGGACCATCTACACATGCATTCTCCTTTTGTAAGGCAGCATATTGTAATGAGCGGGAAAAGAACCACACCTGTTATATTCATGATTAAATGGAAAAATTGGTTCACAGCTCTTTGGTGGAGCTCAAAGTATTGGAAGATGCAGAAGGATTTCCACCATTTGCTACAGAGATGTGCATGTGGCCAATGTGCATATTGCACCCAAGAACACAGAACACTCTGTCATGAAAAACTATCTGCCTCCATCCTGAAGCTTATGTGTATTCATGGAGATGGGCAATGAAGTTGGGGAGCTATCCTCACTTTAAGAATAAACCACAACATTGTCAGCACTAACGGTGTGCAAGAGAATGCACAATCTTGTTGTTGTTCAGTCGTTCATTCGTGTCCGACTCTTCGTGACCCCATGGACCAGAGCATGCCAGGCACCCCTATCCTCCACTGCCTCCCGCAGTTTGGCCAAACTCATGCCAGTCGCTTCAAGAACACTGTCCAACCATCTCATCCTCTGTCGTCCCCTTCTTTCCCAACATCAGGGTCTTTTCCAGGGAGTCTTCTCTTCTCATGAGGTGGCCAAAGTATTGGAGCCTCAACTTCAGGATCTGCCCTTCCAGTGAGCACTCAGGGCTGATTTCTTTAAGGATGGATATGTTTGAACTTTTTGCAGTCCATGGGACTCTCAAGAGCACAATCTAGCTTCTGGTAACTTTATTGCACACTAGATTCTGAAATCTGCTAGTGCAACCGTTCCACAACGTTAAAAACTCACCCACCTGCTAGCTCAAGAGCCCCTGTGCTAATGAATGGAGAAGGCTGGATGCAGCCCATGGTTTGTCATCATTAAATATATGGACAAAATAATTCTTCAGTTTGGTATGCAAATTTCTGTGGCCAGAATTCAAAAACATAAGAAGCACCTGCTAAATCAGGCCAACGGCCTATCTAGTCCAGCCTCCTGTTCTCTCAGTGGTCAACCAGATGCCTGTAGGAAACCTGCTATCATGCCCCAATCACAACAGCCCTCTCCACTGCTGTGGCTTCCAGCAACTGGTATTCAGAAGTAGTATTGCCTCCAACTGTTTAGTCAGAGCATAGTCATCATGGCTGGTAGCCATAAATATCATTCTCCACCATGAATTTCCTAACTCTTTTAAAGCCATCTAAGTTGGTGTCCATTACTGCCTCCTGTAGGATCTGTTGATGTGGGGGAGTGAGTGAGAACTATGCAATCCTCTACCTTCAATCTGAAGTAGTACATGTCATGGAGGACCTTTCCATGTGCTTTTTCTTAATGTGGATTTAGCCGGCAGAAGAACCACGCAGGGCATTCTTATGTGACAATCACCATTCGACTGGTGGCTTAGCTATCTTCTTCCACCTGGATCATACAGAAACTGTTTCCTATCTTCTCTAGAAAGCAATGCAGAGCAGAATGCTGAGATGACCATTTTCCTGAAATTCTTCTTAGGGATTATTGGGTTATGTTGTTGTTGTTCAGTCGTTCAGTCGTGTCCGACTCTTCGTGACCCCATGGACCAGAGCACGCCAGGCACCCCTATCATTCACTGCCTCCCGCAGTTTGGCCAAACTCATGTTAGTAGCTTCGAGAATACTGTCCAACCATCTCATCCTTTGTCGTCCCCTTCTCCTTGTGCCCTCCATCTTTCCCAACATCAGGGTCTTTTCCAGGGAGTCTTCTCTTCTCATGAGGTGGCCAAAGTACTGGAGCCTCAACTTCAGGATCTGTCCTTCTAGTGAGCACTCAGGGCCGATTTCCTTGAGAATGGATAGGTTTGATCTTCTTGCAGTCCATGGGACTCTCAAGAGTCTCCTCCAGCACCATAATTCAAAAGCATCAATTCTTCGGCGATCAGCCTTCTTGATGGTCCAGCTCTCACTTCCGTACATTACTACTGGGAAAACCATAGATTTAACTATACGGACCTTTGTTGGCAAGGTGATGTCTTTGCTTTTTAAGATGCTGTCTAGGTTTGTCATTGCTTATTGGGTTATAGACCTCCACAAATTAAGCAGGATAAAATAAAAAAAAAGGATGGAAATAAGGTGCAGAGGTCTATATAATGCCTACAGAGTACTTAACATTGTTGTCATCTGTTCATGCGATGAGACCCTGTTGACTCTTAGAGGACTAAAGGTGAGCATAAAAATGAACACATGTGAAAGTGCAGATAACGTTCCTTCAAAGATAATTTTATACACATTTATGTACCTTTTAACGTAATACTTTTTAAAGCTTCTAATTGCAAATAAATACTAGCTTCTTTTTAATGATGGTCATAGCAGCCAGCACTCTCAGACATTAAAACAGCTCCTGTGAAGTTGCTTAATGATATCTTGTTAGTGATGGAAGATAATGAGCTGATGAGGGCAAGATTCACTGACCCCTCAAAAGCTTTTGATTCACTAAATGACACTGGTAGATTAGCTAATTAAATTTTGCTTTTCATTAGGAATAATGGCCTGGTTCTGATCTTATTTGGTTAATACAGAGAATCATTGACTGTTTAGTCTATCAATCTGATTTATTACTGTCTCTCTCCAAAGATGCCTCAAGGCTTAATAATGGATTTCTTTGGCATCTTTTAAACCCCCCCCCCAATTGTCATTTGATGTTGATATTAAGACCCAAATTCCTTTACATGGCATATGACACAAGTGTGTTATATGTGACACTTCTCTTAACAATTGCTGACCTTATCCACTTCCTTCAGAAATTATTAAGAAAATCTGGAATGATAAACATCAGATAATGTGAAAGACCTGACCTGGAGTAAAAATGTAGCTTACAGCAGAGATCAAGCATCTTCTAGTACTACAATATGTTTAATTATACTGGACACAAGCCAGCCAAAATTAAGTACTTAAATCCCATTGATTTCAGCAAAAGTTAAGCACATGCTTTAGCCTTTACAAATTACTGAGTAATTTGTTGCTTTACAAGTTACTGAGATAACGTCTGTGAAATTCCCAGAGAACTCCAAAGCACTCTATAAGTGCCAATGAAGGTGCCCTTTTGTGAACAGAAGACATTCTTCTGTCTCTGAGAGGGCTGTGATCCAGGTGAGGAAATGGAATGAGATGGTTGCTGATTCATCCTCCGCTGGTAGCCCCTTCTAGTTCCTTCCACACTTTCCAGAAGGCCTTCAAACCTTCTGGAACAGATGGGGTGGGTGATGTTCAGGTGCTACTTAGGTAATTATTGAAAATTGCCTCTTCCCTTCTTTCAGCAGGCCCTGGGAGCACCCTTTCTCTGAGTGGAAGTCCATTCAGGAGATCTTGGGGTCCAGATTGCTGTTGAAATGAAGTTCTATGCAAAAAGGGTGATTCTCTTAATACTTGTTCTCCAAATTTCCTTTGGCCACACATCTTTCTGTTTTCACTCACTCTAAACCCATCACACTTGCGTCTCCACTTTTCATTATCTTCCCATGTACAGTGGTACCTCGCTAGACGAATGCCTCGCTAGACGAAAAACTCGCTAGACGAAAGGCATTCGCTAGCGGAAGGCTGACTCGCAAGACGAATTTTCCTATGGCCTTGCCTCGCAAGACGAAAATTTTTCACGATTTTTTTTCCAAACCGCTCTTCCCCCATTGGTGCTTCACAAGACGAAATTTTCGCTAGACGACAGCACTCACAGAACGAATTAATTTTGTCTTGCAAGGCACCACTGTAGTGGACAAGAAGCTATAGGATGGCTATAGGATGGCAACCCACTGTCATTGTGCAGCTGCTAGGCTTCCACTACTTCTAGAGGCTATGACTACAAGAGGAATAAATTTCCTCCCTGCTTGGATTTATTTATAATTATTATACCTTACAATAATATTGTATAAAAAGTTAGAGACCATAACCATCACTAAGGCTACAGTCCTAGACATAGCTGAGAATAAATCACACTTAACTCAGTGGTACTTTGAATATAGAGGAACCAAACTATGTAATCAGAAGAATCACATGGCAGAGCATTTGGTTTACAAAGCAGCTAAGAACCTCAGGTGTTTCCACCAACACTCATTAGCCTATACTGCATTGCTCAGCTCAGTGGGCCACACCAGGTGTGCACATTGCTCCTGATTTTGTGCCTGGTGATGTGAGCAGGATAGCAACCTGTTCTATTTTACAAAAGGACAATACTCTGTTTGAAGAGCTATCAAAGAACAGTCCTATCTGGAGGGTCCAAGTTGAGTTGAAAGATGAAGGGCCATGAAAAGAGAGAGCAGGGCCTTAAAGTTATCATCTGGACAGCAAAACGAGCAGGAACACAGCTTATCCAATCACAGTCCTCTCCATTATGGTGAGATGTAATGTGTTTTTATTTAAATTATGGTGCTTATAATACTTGCATTGTTTTAATTGAATTCTTTCTCAATTTGCACCCATACATATAAATTAGCATACATAAATCTTATTTAAATCTGGCTCTTTCTCCTGTTATGGGGTGATGCATTTCCACTTTTGGGGGTGATGTGTAAGTTCCCTCCCGTGTAATGTGTAGTTTGGCCTTTGACCTTTCATGCCTGTATGTAAACTTTAGATATGAACTAGGAAGGTTATTCCCGAAACTGAGCAATCCAGTAGATGAGAGGAACGTGTGTTTTTTGTGCAGAGTAACGGCAGCTACTATTTTCTGAACCTTCATTTTCCGTTTGTAGTTTCCTTTCCTAGCGATATCAAATAGTGCGACATGACTAAAAAAGAAAAGGAGAAAGAGTTAAATGGGAAAGGGCAGGGCATGCCCTGGCATGCCAACTACAGTTTGCTGAGGGTGCTGAATGCTAACAAGTCATTATTTGCTCTAACCCCAATCAGTCACAACGAGATTCATGTGCTGACCATACGACCTGAATTTCTGCAAGCAATTGGGACGTAATTCCCCACCCCACCCCAACATGAGAACAGTAGTTCACAGTATGCAATCATTTTCAACAACATAAATGTGCTTTATCTTGGTTTCCCAAAAGCTTGCAGAATAATGTGCATTTACAGAAATCCATATGGGTGGGCGAATAATATTTTGGCTGCAGACAGCTTTTCTTCATCATCAGTGCCTACACAAAGGTTCATTTCATTAGCTTCTAAATACATTGGGGTTACAAAGCGGGTGTTCACCTTGTCCTTTCATTTTATTTAATGTTTTCAGCATGCAGTCAAGGATCTATTTATTAAATAAAGTTTTGCTTGAAACTGCCAGATTGCTTGAATGTATATAGTTTCATAAGCCAAATATAAAAAGTTGGGTAAAAATCACTACCATGAACTGAGCTTTTTCTTGTCCTCTTCCTCCTCCTCCTCCATATCTCCTAGTTGAGCAAGGACCCAGTTTGGGAAGAGACCATGGGTGTAGCCAGGATTTTTGTTAGGGAGGGGCAGGCCTTTTGTTAGGGGCAGGCAGAACCTGAGTTTGCTCTGTATTTTTATTGCTTTTTATTGATTGGGGCTACACTCATGGAAGAGACAATAACCTGATGGTAGACTTCATATGTTATGTCCCAGTAGTAGACCAGGAAAGAGCAGGAGACCTTGGAAAACCATAATCAAGAAAACTGGGCAAGACCAGGCCAATGTTGTGGTTGGGTTCTTGACTCCATAAGGCAACTTCATATAGTCACATGGCTTCCTTTGGGAAACTTGGAGGTGTCCTCCTTGACATCTAAGCCCAATTGAGTCCTCCTAACCATCTGGAAAAGGGGCAATGGCAGTTTGTGGCAGCGGTGTCCTCTCAGTGGCTGTAGCAGTCTAAGCCACCATGTTGTGCACCTCACTTCCTATGACCTTTCCTTCAACCTTCCCCATGCATCGTGGCCATCATTTCCTTAATTTCTATTTTAGCCCCATGCTTGGCCCTCTGTCCCTGATGAGAGCCCACTTTTTGCCTTCCCACGTTTGTCAAACACCTCCCCTGTCTGACCTTTCAGGCTGACCGCACTGTTTCCATTTTGATGGTGAGATAACTGAATGTTAAGAGGAGTCCCTGCTCTGTTAGATCCCTCTAACCCAGCATTTTGTTCCCACAGTGGCCACCCAGATGCCCGTGGGAACCCCACAAGCAGAACCTGAAAGCAACAGCACTCTGCCCCACTCCCCACCATTTCCAGCAACTGGTTTTCAGATCTATACTGACAGTGGTGGTAGAACAAAGCAAGACCCTCCAAGTTTACCTATTTTCCAGGGGATTTACGGAAACTCTCCTGGTTTCTGATGTGATCCTGGAATGTCCCGCCTTTCCTTAGGATGTCCCTATTTTCATTGGAGAAATGTTGGAGGATATGGTAGGACATCCCTATTTTCATTGGAGGGTATGGAGTTATGTGACCCCCGAGCCAAGGAGATAAGTGACTATGCAACCTTTAGAAGGCATCTGAAGGCTGGTAGGGAAGGTTTTTTTTTATGTTTAATGTTTTGTTACGTTTTTATATATGTTGGAAGCAGCCCAGAGTGGCTGGGGCCACCCAGTCAGATGGGCAGGGTATTATTATTATTATTATTATTATTATTATTATTATTATTATTATTATTTTATTTATTTAGGATGTCCCTATTTTCATATGAGAGATGTTGGAGGGTGTGCAAAGCCACTGTGGCTATGTCCCCAAATGCTTTGCTTCTTAGAATCATAGAATCATAGAGTTGGAAGAGACCACAAGGGCCATCCAGTCCAACCCCCTGCCAAGCAAGAAACACCGTCAAAGCATTCCTGACAGATGGCTGTCAAGCCTCCGCTTAAAGACCTCCAAAGAAGGAGACTCCACCACACTCCTTGGCAGCAAATTCCACTGTCGAACAGCTATTACTGTCAGGAAGTTCTTCCTAATGTTTAGGTGGAATCTTCTTTCTTGTAGTTTGAATCCATTGCCCCGTGTCCGCTTCTCTGGAGCAGCTGAAAACAACCTTTCTCCCTCCTCTACATGACATCCTTTTATATATTTGAACATGGCTATCATATAACCCCTTAACCTTCTCTTCTCCAGGCTAAACATACCCAGCTCCCTAAGCCGTTCCTCATAAGGCAACGTTTCCTAAGTTCCCCCAGACATTCCTTGTAGTTTCATACACACACACACACACACACACCCACACCCACACACACACACACAGAGTGTGTGTGTGTGTCTGCTGCCTAGTTTACTTATATTATGCGCCTGGGGGGCACTGACTTTGGTTAGAGGTCCTGCTCTCTGCCAGAAGTTTCCAGCCTTTCCCTTTTAAAATCCGTTGAGTCCGTTTACCTGCTGCTGTTCTAGCCAACAGAGTTGCTGCTGGAAATAAAGAAGTGACTTCTAATGAGTTTTAGAATTTCCCTTCAAGGTGACGACGCTATGCTAGAGTAGCTTTAAGGTCACGCCAAGTGGGAAACAATTGATGGATGAGAAATAATAACGGAGAGAAGCTTTCATTTCAAATCTGAGAATAACTCAAAATGTCCACCCTTTAATTACTTTTGTCAAAACACATATTTTAGATGCTATCGGTTCACGCTAATATTGTGAAACAGTATGAAAAATTGAGAACTCCGAATGTTTTTCTCCCCTTTAATGACACGGCAGCATTACATTTTCCAATAGGCTGGTTGCTGAGAATTTATGGTTGCAGGTGCCCTCGTCAGACTTAACTTTATTCGGGTTTATTAAACATTTATTTTCTGCTGAGGGGGAAAGTATTGAAAATGGGATTTATTTTTAAAAATTAATTGTATGAAATGATACTAAGAGGATAACACTAAACATGTCACTAAAATTGAAAACATTTCCTCTGAAGGACATTACTCTTTTTTATTTTGCCATCAAATGGCACTCTAAAATATTTTGGATATTGCAGCCATCTAATGCAATTAAAAGTTAGCTCGTTGCATAAAATAGCTGTGAAAATTGACAGAAGTGCTACAGGGGTGAATGATTGGGTGTCTTTTTTTTTTTTTGAAAAATGATGTGGCAAAGCTAGAGAAAATAAAGCATTGGGCAAGAAGTATTTGAATAATAAAGCATTCTCAATGATGCTATATTTTAAGAATGACTTTCCAGCCTATTCCTCTGAAGAGAGCTATTTCAAAGAGATCTGACTGGATTATGTGCTGCTTATGAAAACCACTACCAGCACTGACCTTAGTGGGACAGTTTCTCTAAGTTATGTCCACTAACTTTGGGAAGGGGGGGGGGAATGCCCTGTGACTGCTGCAGTGCTGGAAACACTGTGCGCTTAACCCTGTGTAAGCACTGAGGGTTTGATGTGGGGATAGCCAGCAGATGGGACGACCAGTAATCCCGGAATTCCTGCTCCCACTGCGTCGTGAAAGGGTCCGCTGGCTATGATCTGAAGGTAGTTGTCGTGAGTTCTGAAGGTTGTTGAATGCCTCTGAAGGTTTTCTGCAGGTATCTGGAGGTTCCAAAGATTCCGGAGGTCTCCGGAGAGGATAGGCTAAGCTAGGTAGCGGCCAAAACTTAGACGGCCAAATAAAAGTTTTTAAATAAAATGAAATAAATGCTAAGAGACTGCAGTCAATGGTGAAGAAGCTCTCAACTGCTCTGTGCGGCTGGTTTTGGTTTTGGTTTCTCTCTGGCTTGTCACGCACCGATGCTCTCTCCGGCTTGTCTCGCGCGTTCTCCACACACGCTACAGAGAGCGGAGGCTATTTATTAAGGAATCAAACAGCATTTACATGAACCAATCACAACCTTGTCTCTATGCTAGTTTCTGGGCGGGAAAACCATCTATTGACCGTTACATTGGCGCGCTTTTCCCAAACGTAGAAGGATCCATGCAGCAAACTCCCTGCTGGATCTTTTACCCTTCCTTCCTAACGCGGAAGGACATCATAAAATAAACACAAACAAATAGGTGCAGTAGCACCTTTAAAACATATTCCCACAGTTTGATATACCATTTAATATTTCAAAAACATCTGAGCACTGTCTATCAGACATTCTGCCACCTGGAACAGGCAATGTGGAAAATCTGTCTACTCTCAAGTAGCAGAGGGGTTGTCTTCTCCAGCATTCAAGATAAAGGACAGAAACAACCAGTCCCCAGCACTCACCTGGAAAATGAGACAAGGATCGGTTATTTATGCCCACTGGAAGAGGCGAATGTAGCTACCCTCACATCGTCTTCAACACAAACAACATGACAGACAGCAGAATTTGGGGGTGGGCAGCAAGGCAAGAGTTATCCATTATCCTTCTTCCTGTACGGCAGTTGACACACTTGTAGGAATCTGTGGACTGCAGCCTTACTCAAGTTGTTGGATTACAGGCAGGGTTTTATTTTGCTCATATACATATAATAGAATCTCCTTTTCAATTCCCCCCCCCCACCCAGACAAGAGGTATATGCATACGGGTGCAAGCTTACAGAAACTGGACCTTAGATGAATAAAGATGGAACTGTATGCAAAAGTAATGATATTATTAAAAGTGTGCCAGAAAAGTAATCGTAAAAACACAGTGGTAAGAATGAGATACTTGCTTCTGCCCTAAGGACTTGGTAGAATAAAAACACTTTAACCATAACAGTCACTCCGAACCTGGTGGGCCTATCTTAGGACACAATCCCACACTTGTGAAAAAGCCCTCCTCCACTGTGGCTATCAGTCTAACATCTTCCAAAGTAGCACCAGGAAGTGAGGAGCCTATGGCTGCAGTGTAGTAGTGCCACATGAGTGTTCGATTCAGTTGCTTGGTCAGATCTCCTGACATCCAGGACAAGCAATTTGAGGGATCTGGCTTCTTCCAGCAGCCAAGTTAAATGCCAGAAGTGGATCAGTCCTTGCACTTACCTGAAAGATAAGAACAAGGACCAACTGTGCCTCCTAAGGCCATAACAGTTCTCATTTGATGAAGATATGAAGTCGAGAAGCTTATGCCAGGAAAGGCATGCTGTAAGATATCATAAAACCCAGGGAATTAAATCTGTAAGACTGCTATCCTACATACACAGACCGGGGAGTATGTGTCCTTGAAGTAAGAGAGCCTTAGTTCAAAGTATATGTCCATGTTATAACTGCACAGCTGTGATCCAACACACACTTACTTGAGGGTAGGCTCATTTGATTTATGGGACTTGCGACTGAGTAACCAACTTTAGGAATTTTAAGCACCAGCTACCACTGTCTAGAATCTAAGTAGTAAGTTTAAGTAGCATGATTGTAATTGTTTATCCTGTGGCTTACCCAGCCATATCACAGTATCTATGTTGGAAATAATAAAAATATTTGTACTGGAAATTTTCTCTCAAAACTGCCAACAGTCTGATCCAGGTTCATAATGTTTTCAATATTTTACAAAGTAATTGCATCTATATGCATTTAAAATGTTGTTCATTTTATTTTTGCAAAATGCAGTAGTATTCTTTGATTGGGTAGTGAAAATGTAACTTTATCAGTCAATGCTGCAACTTTTGGCATTAGTAGAAAGATATATGTCTATTCAAAGCTTGGTTTATAGGTATCTACCTAGTACTAGATTCTGATGGTTTGGGGGCAAAAAATAAGTTGTAATTACTTCCGCTTTGCAGAATATGTCAGCCCAAAATATCTATCCTTTGTAGAAATGAGGTTTTCATTATTCATGTCTCTTTCTGTATATAATGCATATCCTAGATTGCATACATGCATAATTCATTTTCCAATCCAGATAGTAATTGCTCTAAATTTTGTTTTATTTCAGTTTTGAAAATGAAGTAGTCAAATTTCCAACTTGGAAAGGGAAAAATCGAGACTAATTGAAAAAGCTGTTCAGATAAACAGGAAATTCTACGTGTGATCCAGCCAAATCTCACTGATTTCAATGGGAGTAAAAAAATAGACTTAAAGTTATCCCACAGAAACCACCGAGATTTAAAAATTGTTCACTTTGGCTGAATTAGGTTCTTTGATTGATAAAACCCACTTTTTCAAAAGCAACTTATTTTACTTCTCTCATGCTTTAGAAAAATATCGTCATAAACGTAGCATTTGCCAACAATAGAAAATAGTTTTAAAACACCCCGAAAATCTTAAAATCCACAAGCCCAGGAGAACAACCACCTGCCCAGCATGGTCATTAAAAATACAGTATTGTAAAGAGAATAAAATGGCACCATCATGTCAGCACCCTACTTAAAATTGCTCCTTAAAAGTGACAAAGCACAGATGGAGAAAAGATGATTTGTTGACCAATATTGCCAAACAGGTTTCCCTCACTCCACATTTACTTGTTCAGCCGACACACACGGAAGGAGGGAGAGGAGGTGGCATTGGGCACACAGCTCAAGTACCAGTGGTCTTCTCTCTCCCCTCCATGTAATCCAAAGGCCTGCTGCTGCCCAGTCAGAATGGAAGGGGGTGAGAGCAGCAAAGGCCTTGCAAAGAACTCCAAGCAGCCCAAGGAGCAGCCAGGAAGCCATATTGATCTGATTTGGGGCAAGGGAGTAATCTGATGTGGAACAGAGCAAACATGCTGTCTGGTACTATGGCAACCCCAAGATTATCCTGTTTTATGCTTGCTGAAGCTCATGTCAGTGAGAACATGCTGAGAAGCAGAAGAAACTTCTATAACAAAAGCCCTCTTCAGGTTTTCAAAGTGAATGTGTGATACAGGGCAGCAGGTGTTGCGCGTACATCCCCAACCCCATTAAGACCTTTTCATGTCAAGTGGGAATGTCTGAGGGGGCCTTTGAACCATGTCCAGCTCCACATGATCAGGAACCTTGAGTTATCTAGGTTCCAGATTGTCTGGAGGCTTTAAAATATGGTCACCTGAATGTGCAATAGATGCCCCCCTCAGAACTTCCCACTTAATACCGGAAGGTCAGGGTGGCACACAATGGCTGGAGACACTGGGGACAGGGTTGATGTGCCCCATCTCTGCCACCCCACACTCTCCTCACATGTTGTTTGAATACCAGAATTGGACTTGTGTTTCAGTATTAAATCAACACTGGCAAAAAAAAGTTTAGGTTATTATTACCTCAGATTGTTTGACAATTTACAGTTGTATGTCTCCAGTGGGTGGTGGAGTAGGAGATTTGTAAGGGCAGGTGCAACAGCACAGCCAAGTTGTAATTACTTTCCCTTTGCAGCAACCTATTGGTCCAGCCCATTTCTCAGCCTTTCCTCCACTTCTGCAGTCACCCCTCCCTCAAATATCTGTGAAACCATAAGCTCTGTGACATGCAAATAAGAATGAGCTGTAATGTTTATATGGATGATGAGAACCTTCTTACCTTGGATACAGTTTTCAAAAATTAATAAGGTATATCAGGGGTCAGCAAACTTTTTCAGCAGGGGGCCGGTCCATTGTCCCTCAGACCTTGGGGGGCGGACGGACCATATTTTGGAAAAAAATATGAACAAATTCCTATGCCCCACAAATAACCCAGAGATGCATTTTAAATAAAAGGACACATTCTACTCATGTAAAAACTCGCTGATTCCTGGACCGTTCGTGGGCTGGATTTAGAAGGCGATTGGGCCGGATCTGGCCCCTGGGCCTTAGTTTGGGGACCCCTGAGGTATATAAACCCACAAACTCCTTGGAATGAGGCATCTTGTAATGAAACAGCGTCATTCGATAGCTCCAGCCAGGGATAAAAATTGCACATTGCTCACTTCTTCACTGGTGATTCTTCATGAGTGATTACCTTGCTGTGATTACAAACTGAATGATCTAAACAATGACAACAATTTATTTATACTCTGCCCATCTGGCTGGGTTGCCCCAGCCACTCTGGGTGGCCTCCAACACACGTAAAAGCGTCAAACATGAACAGTAACAATCTGATCCAATATAAAAAGGTCACAATAGCTTTAAAATAAACAACTTATATCAAACAAAGCAATATTCAATAATCCATTAGAATCTACGTAAACAGTAAAAATAAACACCAGCAAATAGCAATAGATTTGTGTTTCAGACTCAAACCATGGTATGTCTTCTTCTTGCTCATCACTAGGCAGTAAGGTCACTGTGGACTGAACTGCTTCCTCTTCATATTCATGGACTAACTGAACGATCGGTCTCTCTCTTGTTGTATCTACGACTAACAGCTCCTTATCCATTTGTAGGATCTCCGAAGTAACAAGCTCTTAAGGAGGGAATGGTGGTGGGCTCCGGCAGTTTGGGTTCTGGCCAGGAAGTGGCAGTTGTATTTTCAGAGACACTTTTATTTCCTTCGTCAGTTGAGTCTTCTTCAGTTTAACACCACCAGCAAATAATAATTAAACAGTTTACACGTATCAGTTACAATAAAGAATTACTAATCTGTAATCAACAAAAAACAACAGCAAACCACAATGCATAAAATACCACAGAACATACAAAACCATGTCAAATGATCAAACTGAGAAACAAGAGCACACAACTTATTAAATTAATTTTAAAAATATCCCTGAACTTATCTCTTCCTAGCTGCTTATGCTGTTCTTGAAGTCATGGTCTGGGAAAGGGTCTCGGGCAGGCCGTAGGAAGGGGGGGTGGAGGGGGGCACCCCAGGTGCCACTCTGGGAGGGGTGACAAGATGGCCCCTGCCTCCCCCTAGCTGTAGAGCAGCCAAGGGTGCGCACTATCCTGTACAGTCGCCGTGCATGAGCAGCAGCCCATACGGAGTGCGCATGTGCAGGATGCCACACATGCGCAGTCCATATGGGCTGCGCCACCCCGGGTGCCGGAGAGGGTTCCTCCGCCACTGCTCTCGGGGCTGGAGGGTGGGGCAAAGCAGGATGGAAAAGCCATTGCCTGGTGAGCATACTTTATATTATTGGCATCAGTTAAAAGATGTGCCAGTTTCTGAGTCCACCAGACTCAGAAACCTGAAGGCTGGAAGGTGAGGAGGGGAAGAGAAGGAAAAGGTGTTGCACTGGGCCTGATGGAAAAACTCAGATCTGCATTTTGTAACCTTTAAGATGGAACAGAAAAGGTATTGTACAAATAGATTGGGCTGTACTTGGGAGAAAAATATTGTAGACCTGCCCAGCTGTGACCAGCTTTGGGTCAAAATGCACACGTTAATTTAGTGTACTTGGCTATCCAATTTAGAACCCATAGGTGATATTTAAGTTTTATTTTACGCAGAGTTGACACATTGAAATGAAGGAGCATGACTAAGGCCCAGTAATTTCCATGGGTCTACTCTAAGTAAAACTTAGTTAAATACCATCCCATGTGTAGGTCTCGCCCAACAAACCCCATCAGTGAAAGCTCTGTGGAAGGACTTCCACTTCCACAGCAGGGCTTTCCGGCTCCTCCCCCTGCAATTGAGTCAGAGGGTTGGGATAATCCCTCCCAGAACAGCACATGAGGGAGGATGTGGTGTATTGTTATTTCTGGTGAGCTGGAATGCTTGCACAAATGGAACAACTGGAAGAGGCTGAAGCTGAATCCCACCCTATTTACTGAAATCCAGTCCAACATACTTGTTCCCTGTTTCTGTGCAGTTCATCAGTTCTGTTGTGAGAAAGCATTAGACACCTGCAGGAATGCTGTGCCACAATTTCTAAAATGTACAAATGTGTAAAGTCTCACCGCTACGCCCTTTTTGATGATCATTATAATTGCTAACCGCTTGGCACATAAGGAATCTCCCAGCAACCTACAAAAATTTAAAAGCATTAACCACCCTCTGCTAAGTTCTTTTTGTTTTTTAACCTTCAGCCTGGAAAGCTCAGTTGGTTAGAGTGTGGTGCTGATAATGCCAAGGTTGCAGGTTCGATCCCCGTTTGGGACAATTGCGTATTCCTGCTTTGCAGGGGATTGGAATACAGGGGTGGCCAACTCCCAAGAGATTGTGATCTACTTACAGAGTTAAAAACTGGCCGTGATCTACCCCCAAAGTTGTTGAGCTTTTGGGGGGAAGAGGAAAGCCCTGTTTTTAAGGCATTCAGGTCAAATTTGTTGTTGAGCTTTTTTTTTAGGGAGAAGGAAATCCCTGGTTTTTTGAGGTGCAGGGCAAAAAAAAAAAAAAGCTTTTTTTAGGGGAGCCAAAGTTGTTGAACTTCTTTGGGGGGAGCCAGTGATCTACCAGTGATCTACCACAGACGTCCAGTGATCTACCGGTAGATCATGATCTACCTGTTGGACGTGCCTGGAATAGATGATCCTCAAGGTCCCTTCCAACTCAACAATTCTATGTTTAAATAAAAAAGAACAAAACATTACCATGAAAAACCCTAGAATATCCCATCAGACTGACCAGCAGCAGTAGAGTGGAGAAGCACTGCTTCCTTGGCTTCCCAACATGGAGGTTGCTGCAGGTGTGGTGCAGGTGCAACAGCAGAGCCAAGCCAACTCTCATGCTGCTGTGCCCTCACTGCACTGACCTCCCCTTGCCCCCTGCCTCTTCCTTCTCCCTCTCAGTTGCTGGCAGCGGCCTCCCTGTTGGGAAGCCGCATGAGCAATGCTCCCCCATCCTGCTCTGCCAGCAGCAATAAAAACAGACCCAACAAAACAGGCGCACAAACATATAATCAGTAAGCAGCGAAATCATGACAATCTGTCAAAGGCCTGGGAGAAGAGATACATATTTACCTGGCTCTGAAATTAATGTTTTGCCAGGCAGACCTCGCTGGGGACAGCATTCTATTTGTCAAAGTCTTCCACGTTCCTTGTGTGCCGCTTACGGAAATGTAGAGGGTCTGAAATGTGAAAGATGTAAAACCGTTCAGAAAACATAAATAGTAACGGCCACAACCTGAGCTTGCAGCAAGGCATGCTGATTTGAAACCCTGTACCGGAATTCCCATTGTTCATTCTGCTTAGCAACCAAGTTACGATACTCATAAATGAGTAATCATTCTTGGCCAGTCATAGCTCAAGACAAGGGGGTATTTGTTTAGTGAGCCCTTAGTTATTGATTAACTCCTCAAGCGCAGACTCATGTAGTGGTTGATAAGGGAAGAAAGTGCACCCAGGGAGATGGAGCCACACCAGCAGCTGTTATCAAAGGGACTGGGGTTGCCTATAGACAAAAGCAAATTATCACTTTAGATCTGTGTAGCTGGATGTGCAATGACAACTGCGAGTTTTAACAGGAAGGTACTAGCAAAATAAGAGGATAAGCAATCCTTTGAACCTGGCTGGGGTGGAGTGGTGGATGGGGACCCAAACCAATACCATGACCAGGGGGTGGGGGGTGGGGGATTAATCCAAAATTTCTGTTGTGGTGTCCAAGTGTTGATGCATATCCATAACTAAAAATCCATAACTAGAAAGTGCAGGTTACATACACACAGTGCGACTCCAAAATGCAAGCGCTTAATCTGGAGACTGGAATCTTTGGTTGGATCCGCTTGCCCCTTTCCTTGTTTCTTGACTTCTGCTTCCTCTCTGTGCTTGTGTGCTTTTGTATGTTAGGAATAACTAGCAAGAGGTGCCATTTTCGCATTCCTGTGTCATTTTTGTCAGTTGGAGAGTATTGATTTCTCTCCCTCATTTATCGGAACGAGTCGACAGAGATGATGTTGGTTTGCTAATGGCTAACTTATTGCAGTGTTCATCAAATTACTTGGTTGGCTGCTGTAGGCTCTCTTGCCTTTCCTTCAAGCTGAGAGGAGAATCATGTGGCTCTCCTGCTTCCCTGGATTTCTGATCAGATGGGAAAGTGTGATTCACTTTTCCCCACTACTTTTTCCTCAGTAGACAATCATCCACACTGCATTTTGAAGGAATCTACATGTATTGAGAATTCATACTCAACATCCCTTACATCACACTCATATCATCTCCTTATGCTGGCTGGGCTGACTTAGGGTCCAAACTAAGCTTGGCACTGGTGGATCTTGAAGATACACTAGGACCTGGAAGATACACTTGGCTCTGTTAACTTAGCCCTTCACACAATTCCAGTTACAAGTTGGGGTGTGCTCATGGACCCTAACTCTCTGTTGTGCTCCCAATAGCCTGCTCTAGCAACCCTCCTCATGTTGAGGTTGAACTTCTGCAGCCAGGGACTCTGCTGTAGACTTCCCACCCTATTGAGGTCCCTGAGTAGAGGATTCAGTATCACACAAGGCTCCTCAATGAGCAGAAAACCGCTACTACATAAGCTGCAGCTGAATAAAAGACTCACAGCTCCATCTGTACTCACTTGCCCTCTTCATATGAGCAATGACCGAAGCGGTCTCAAATGCAACTTTATATGGAGGAGGCAGGAACAATTCCTTCTGTGTTGAGCTCCCTTCCCTTGAACAGCAAAAGGAAATCTTGGAAAAAGTGAGCACATAACCACAATCTTTAATGCCGCAGAGCCTGGAAATCAAAATCCTATTTCTTTCATGTTGTTTACTTGCTTAAACTATCATGTATTAGAAACCAAGCTTAGTCTGATTCGTAATACTTCCGGCATAGCATATATGGATTAGAGGCTGTTTTATCATTTAACAGTATGCAACATCAGAAGGATTCTTTGACTTAAAACTTTTCAGCTGTCTCCCATTCCAGTTTAAAATCAGATCCTACAGATTTGCGGAAACTGCAGCAACACAAGTGGTGCCTTGCACCACTGCATGCAAATATCAATCCTATTAAAGAGAGAGAGACTAGTCCAGCCAGCCATACCATGCCACCTTCTCTTGTGTAGCCTCATTGTTATAATTCTTAAATTAAGCTGGATCTTATGCCTTCTGGAAACTGTGCACTGAACCATATTGGTTTTGTTACTTGGGAAGTTATTACATATGAGGTCTTTTCTGATCATGGCACTGTTCCTATTGTTGTTGTTGTTTAGTTGATTAGTCGTGTCCGACTCTTCATGACCCCATAGACCAGAGCACGCCAGGCACTCCTGTCTTCCACTGCCTCCCGCAGTTTGGTCAGACTCATGTTGGTAGCTTCAAGAACACTGTCCAACCATCTCGTCCTCTGTTGTCCCCTTCTCCTTGTGCCCTCCATCTTTTCCAACATTAGGGTCTTTTCCAGGGAGTCTTCTCTTCTCATGAGGTGGCCAAAGTATTGGAGCCTCATCTTCAGTATCTGTCCTTCCAGTGGGCACTCAGGGCTGATTTCCTTAAGATCGTCTTGCAGTCCATGGGATTATCAAGAGTCTCCTCCAGCACCATAATTCAAAAGCATCAATTCTTTGGCGATCAGCCTTCTTTATGGCCCAGCTCTCACTTCCATACATCACTACTGGGAAAACCATAGCTTTAACCATACGGACCTTTGTCGGCAAGGTGTTCCTATAAGCACCTTAATTATCCAATCAGCATCCACCTTATTAATATGAATCCAGCATGGCAATGGACATACATATTTACTTGGAAGGTAAGACTGCAATCCTTAACACAATTCCTCAGAAGGAAACCCTATTGATCATAGTGGGGTTCTCTTTCAAGTAAGCACACATCTTATCAAACTTAGCAAGTAAACATTTACTTGTGAGTTAACTTTCAT
This sequence comes from Lacerta agilis, assembly GCF_009819535.1. Taxonomy (NCBI): domain Eukaryota; kingdom Metazoa; phylum Chordata; class Lepidosauria; order Squamata; family Lacertidae; genus Lacerta; species Lacerta agilis. Next base: position 77,969,730 of record NC_046315.1, on the reverse strand, counting down.
AGGGTAGGGCTGGCACTATTTGTGTAACTGCAGATTTCTGCTGATGTGAGTTTCTGTAGTGATCAATCCATCCTCTACCTGCTTCTACCGACTTAACAGTGCAGACTTATGTTGGCAGAACTGGAGCCAACGTCTTCCCTCTCCATGGTTGCACTTGCAATAGCAATAGCTGAATCAGGGATTTGCAAGCACAGAAACTTAGCTTTGCTGAGCTTGCGGCTAAGTCACAATATACAATCAATTCTGCTTTGTATCTCATGAACTTCAACTGCTTTCTCGTTTCCATTTCTTATATTTTCCTCTGCGTTCCTTATCATTTTTGCTTAGATATCTTAATATACCATTTCCTCTGTGTTCGTAACTGCTATTTGTTTAAATGAAGCAATTCCTTTTCTTTTTCTTTTTCTTTTTTCACACCCTGCTACTGATTACATTATCACTGATTCAGGGAGCTGTGTTTCAGCATCATTTTAGCTGTAGCAGCAGCCTTTCCGAAACTGGCTTGCTCTCTGAGATTTATTACGCATAGGTCAAAGTCATTGTTACAAGCCAAAACCTCATCATACTTTATTTGACGGCTTCTTAACCACATGAAAAAAAAGGGAAGGCATTTGTCGAAGCAGCAAAATGAACCTTTTCCAGGGCAGAGTCAAGAGCTCTGACTTTCATGTGCTCTTTTGCAACATTCAGGTAAGTGAAATTCCCCATTTTTAACCATGAATGCTAATGTTCTCAGAACCACAGGAAAGAATAAGAAGAGAGCAGCACAGAACATTCCACTTCTATAATAAACCAGAAGGATGTCTGCTGTTATCACTGCGTCTTGCCTTGTGGCAACCCACCTACACTTCAGTGTCCTCTACAAATTGTGGATGGTGTCGCCTCTCGTTGCTCTTCTGCTGAGAGTAGAATTACTGTATAACTGACTTTCCATATTCCCAGAGATGTAGCGATTTTAAAAGAATGAAATAGTGAACATCCTGCTTGGTTCATCTACACAAGTAGGCAGGGGGAAACTGGGTGGACAGGGAAGGGGAACTTCTCACCTTCTTTTCCCTTCTGTTCCTTCTCCCTGCCCAAGATGGTGCTTAGGAGAAAACTGTGTTTCTTTTGTGGTGAACAAGCAGATAGACACACACACAAAGAAACAGAGTGGTGGAGAAACTGTATCAGGAAAGCTGGCCATTGACCCCACATAGACACCATTCATTTAAAACACATGACTTCCCCCAAACAATGCCGGGAACTGTAGTTTACCCCACCAGGCTACACTTTCCAGCCTTACTCTGGAATGAGGGGCATTGCCATTTCATCCTTCCTCTTCTCCCTTTACTTAGACTGGGTGCATGCATTTAAAGCACACCACTCTCCCTGAAAAAATGAATCCTGGGAACTGTAGTGTGTTAAGGATTGCTCAGAATCGTAGCTCTGGGAGGGTTGAACGACAGTTCCCAGGATTCTGGTGGTGTTCACACAAGCCCTGCCTCAAGCATTCCCACACATTCACTCCCAGATTCAGTGCGAAGGTCTGAAGGAGGATTCTAAGTGTGTTTAGGTGGCCTTGCTTACGATCCTCTCTACATCAGAAAGCGCAACAACGCTGAGTTCTCTATTGCAAGGAGGATTCCAAAAGCATTTAGCAACATGTGGTTAGAGCCTCCCTACAAAACTTCTGAATGCTCCTTCCCACGTAGAACCCATTTGCCCTGAATGCATGAATTGTGTTTGAGCTAATGTGAATCATATGTGGCATTATATCTGTCATAGCATTCACTAGTACAGTGTTTTTCAACCACTGTTCCGCGGCACACTAGTGTGCCGTGAGATGGTGCCTGGTGTGCCGTGGGAAAAATTGAAAAATTACTTTATATATAGTCAATATAGGCACAGAGTTAAATTTTTTAACATTTTCTAATGGTGGTGTGCCTCGTGATTTTTTTCATGAAACAAGTGTGCCTTTGCCCAAAAAAGGTTGAAAAACACTGCACTAGTACATGTGACAGTCATCAGGTGATGCGTATGTATGTATGTATGTATGTATGTATGTATGTATGTAGGTATGAACTGGTAGAGTTGTTCAGTGGAATCCCTGATATGGACATTGTGTAGAAATAAATTAGCTTTCCACCCCAAGAATGAGTTTCAGAGCTTTACTGAAGAACAGTCTTAAATATTAGTTACAAAACATAAATGTTACAAAGAAACAAAGTAAACACAGCACACTCAAAGTAGTAGGCAATGTAGTTCAGTCCTTTAAGTCCAGTACACTTTCCTCTTTCTGCTCCCAGAGAGAGAGATCCTAAGCTCACTCTGCAGAGCTTAATTTCATCTGTTGCTACTACTGCTAGCCATCACTCCTGCTGAGCGAGGCCTGCAGCCCATGTTTCCAGGGTGGAGAGCCAGTGTGGTGTAGTGGTTAAGAGCGATAGTCTCGTAATCTGGTGAACCGGGTTCGCGTCTCCGCTCCTCCACATGCAGCTGCCGGGTGACCTTGGGCTAGTCACACTTCTTTGAAGTCTCTCAGCCCCACTCACCTCACAGAGTGTTTGTTGTGGGGGAGGAAGGGAAAGGAGAATGTTAGCCGCTTTGAGACTCCTTAGGGTAGTGATAAAGCGGGGTATCAAATCCAAACTCCTCCTCTTCTTCTTCCAGCAGTGAGACATCTGGCAGCTTAAGCCTATGGAAAGGGAAAACACTAGCCTTCTGCTTTCACCTAAAGTGGAACCTCCTGCTTAATGTAAACTTCTCTGCCTTGCGAATGCAAATCTTTACATACGTTTTAACTTCAATGCATAGAAACATTGCATTAATGCAAACATTAAACTTCTAATTTTAACATGAACCATAGCTGTGACAACGAGAGTCGTACCTCCATTTACGTAAACTTTGGGATGCGCGTGCAGCAAACCCGGAAGTATTTTACCAGGTTTCGCGCCCCCCCGCGCATGCGCATAAGCTGTCCTCAGGTTGCGGAAACCTCAGGATCCGATGGGACCTCCAGAACGGATCCCGTCTGCAACCGGAGGTACCACTGTACTTGGTTCTCTCCTAACACCTATCAAGGGATTTGTATGCCACAGCTTATCATTCAGGTTTGCTAATTTATACAGTAAACACAAGCAGGAGGCGGGGGTGAACTCAAGCAAGTTGTTGAATATAGCTGCCTCAGTGTAGTTTCATTCCAAGTGGCCACCAGGGTGCTGCTTGGGTGTGCGAATTGGGCTGCAGTTAACACTAGTCACCCTGAGCCAGAAGCCATGTGGTCTCTCATGTGTATTTGGGGCCTCTGGCGTGCTAGGGCTTCTTCCATTTAATTAGTTGACTGGGACAGAAAGACCTCCACATGCCAAGGAATCTTGGCATGCTTGGAGTTGGGCCTTCAGTTTAAAACAGGGGTAGACCACACATGTAGGAGTCTTGTGTGTGCACAGCTCTCTGACCTGGACAATAAACTCTTCTGTATTAAAAAAAATTTTTTTTAAAAAAATAAACTCTTCTGTAAAGAAAGTACACTGGATGTATGTAGGTATGATAACATTTTAAGCAGCTCAGAATGGACACAAATTGTTTTCAGATACAATATTATGGGGTTTTATTCTTGCCGAGGAAAAACCCATCAGAACAAGTAACAAGAATGAATCTGTTAATCAAATGCTAGATCACATTGGTCCTTCTGAATATATATAATCCCCAGCAGTAAAAACTAAAACTAAAACAATTTAGAAGTTGCCGCCTCTTGGCAGCAGTGGCTACATCAAGGATATTTCCCACCCATCACACCAGATTCATTAGTGTGCTGCTAAATGCTATGGATCTGAGATGTGGATAAGAAGAACAAAGTCCTTTTCCAGTTCTTTGCTTCGTTAAACAATCTGAAGGGCTCCTCCAAAGGGCATGCCCTCCAATGGGTGGGTTATCTCAACTAAAACCTCGGCACTGAAAAACCCACTTCATTGAGAGAGACCCCTTCATCCTTGTGAGTGAATCACAATAAAGGAGGAACAAAAGACTGAGCTCATTCAGATCCCGGGCATTCAGGGAGCCCAAAGCTCCACAGAGATGCAAAGTTTAGAACTACTTGAGCTACTTGAAGCTCCACAGAATTGCAAGGAAATAATTCACTTCTGTTGTTCTCCCAACTGGAGAGCGAAGCCTCTCCCAAGTGGCAGCGCCTTGCTAAGTTTGGCAGATGAATCAATCTAATTAGTAGGTGTGGGTCTAGCACTGATCAGGAAGCAGGTCTGTAGGATTTAACAAGACGGCCTTAATATCTATAAACATGCAAAACACGCCTGCCTCTGTTACTGCACTTCCAAATGTAGGGAAATAACAAACGGGCGGTATAATAACCTCTAGGAGCCATTCCCCATAGGGGAACGTTTATAGTAATAAGGTGGTGCTAGTCAAAATGATATTGTATCCTCTCCACATAAACTGCAGATGCAGGGTGAGAATATAGCTATGCAATTACCGGTAGTTTTGTTTTGTTTTTTAAACAAAGTAGAATGCTCCATGGGGACATGCAAAACACACCTTTAATCAATGCAGAGATAGTTTCAACAGGCTTTGAAACGCCTGTTACCAATACACTGGAGCTACAATCGATTGTCAGATGTAGCGCAAATGACATTTCTTGAAAACATCATGTGCTTATCCCAAATTACAGGTTAAAACATATATCATTCCAAAATTAGCGAAGGAGGCAGGTTTGGCAATTTACCCCATGTCAGCTTTTCAAAATCTGAGCTATGGTTCTAATAATCAGCTAAATTAGCAAAAGGATTTATTAGCCATTTTGCAAACTAGCCTCTCAGTTTTAAAAGCCTCTTTATATTTCTCTCATTACATTATGTAGTCCTATGTTCTTGTAGAGAAAGCTTTACAAGTGAAAGAAGTTTTTTTTGGGGGGAGGGGTAACCCCTCTTGTAAATCTGGCCAGAGATGAATGGAGAGATATTTTAAAACCCCACAAGAACTTGCCAGATCACAGCTTTCTTTTGCTTTATAGAAAGCCTGATAATGTATGTTCCCTTAATCACATTCAGTGTTCAGAAACTAGCAAGTGGAAATGGCTCTTCAGCCCTTTCTAAAAATGTCAGTTGTTTGTTTTAAAAAATTGATACCTGTGGTATGGCTGTTAGTACTAAAATGGGTGGCAGGGAGGGTTGAACTGGCAACGTTTTGAAAGAAGCACCTAAAAACCTCTGAACTCTTCATTTCTGAGGATGTGAGGAAGTAAATTAAAAACCATTCCCAATTGTGAATTACTCAGGTGTTCATTGCATTCTACTTGCCATGGTTGGAATACATATTTCATAAATGTATTGTGCACCAAGGCACCAAGCACATCTGGAATGTAGGAAGTGGGGCTGTAGGAACTGTTCTGGAAAAACTTTCATCAGGAAAGCAGTAGTCTTAATAGGTTTAGAGAAAAGAAACTAACTTGGTACCCGGTAAATTGGTACCCAGGAGCAAAAAAATTCTTGTCACCCCCCCCCCATTGATTCCCCCCCCCCCCGCAAAAATGGTTTTAGGTTATTTCATATTTTCTTACAAAGGAATAATAACAAGTAATAATAATAAAAAACTTTTATTTATATCCTGCCCTCCCCAGCCAAAGTCGGGCTCAGGGTGGCTAGCACATCTGATACATTACATTGGTATAAAATCAAACAATAATTAAATTACCTCCTAAAAACATCTCAAAATCAAATTAAAGTCTAATTAAATGGCTTTCCACAGGGTTAGGGTTGGGAACAGTAAGTGCTCCACTGGACTGAAATTTCAGCCTTCATGACATAGGAAAACAGCCAAGTAAACAGCTATTTCGGTAGAGGAGGGTCAAGATATTAACCGATATGCATGAAATTTCATATATAGCTATATAATCCATAGTATAGTAAGATAAGACCTTTAAAAAAGTTTTTTATGAACCGCTCTAGTAGGGCAGTAATTGTTCCTTGATAATTTGTCACCCCCTCCATTATGGGACATGGGGCGGTCCGCCCCCTACGCCCCCCCTTGCTACGCCCCTGACTAACTTGAGCCAATGTTATATTCTATAAGCCTGGGTTTGATATATCTGCTGCATCTGTAATGTTGAAGTCATTAAAATGCAGGGCAGCCCGTGACAGTAATTAGGCTTTCTGAAATAATGTTTGGAATAATTTTTACATAACCCTGTAACCTGACACCATTGGGCAGGTATGTCAAATTGGCAATGCGATTAAGTCAGAAAAAGAACCTTGAAAGGATCTAGGATCTTGGTCACAAATGCTGACCTCCATTCTAAACGGAATGCTTTTCTGTCACAGGTAGGTAGCTGTGTTGGTCTGCCATAGTCAAAACAAAATTAAATTAAAAATTCCTTCTAGTAGCACCTTAGAGACCAACTAAGTTTGTTCTTGGTATGAGCTTTCGTGTGCATGCACACTTCTTCAGATGCTTTTCTGTCCACGAAGAATTCCACTGAGATATTATAGCACATGCATCAGCATGTAATGTGTCATTTCCCCCTTTGACATACTAGTAGGACATTGCACTGCACACATCATAACGTTTCAACTGAGTTAATCCATTTAAAGTCCAACTTAAACACAAAGTTTAGCAGGGTTGCAGGTGACAGGCATGATTCTGGACCGCAGATTTTTCTTTTCTTTTCCAAGAAGCTCTCTAAAGAGTTTGATAGTGAAATATTTTGTGCGTGCACATCAAGTTGTAGCTCTTGAAGGGAGGAAAGCCCTCCCTCTCAGAATATAAACTGTTTAGATTCACCACGGAGCATTTTCCAGCCCTAAAACATGATTTATGCTCTGCTCTTGAACACGATTTTTTACAACAAACCTTACCCTATTTCTGAAGTGTTCCGTCCTCTGAATGATCACTTGCAGGTGAATGAAATGATGAACTTGCCGTGTCTTAGAAATACTGCCATAATAAATGGCAGGATTTACTGCATTCTCTGGAGGAAAAGAGATAAGGGGGTGGCTGAACAAGTGGTAGAATTTTCAGCTTCAGAGATGAGAAAAATAGAGATGCCACTTGGCTAGGGTTGCCATACCTCTAGATTTTCCCGGACATAGTGCAGTCGGCAATTGGTGAAAATGTCTGGGAAAGTTGGGATGTGGACAGTGGCAATTTTGCCCATAAAGCTCAAAAACTTTGGGCAAAACCATAAGAAAGCTCAACAACTTACCCACTTGTCTAAATTTGGCTAGTTTTAAAATACTGTAACTAAAATGGTTTTCATGGCTGACCTCTGTTATAGACATTAGAAAATAATGGCCTGGTATGAATGATCATATGCCTGTATTGGCTTAATAAGTTGAGATATGAGCTAGCATTTTTTCTTCCACACGCAGTCCTTTAGCTCATCTCATCACAGGTAGAAGTTTCTAGTTCACCATAGTTTCCCATTTCTTTCAAACTATAGTTTAACGTTCTGATTTGTTCCAAAGCAAGTTACCATAGTTTCCCAGTCTGGATGAAATGGAAAACACAGTTAATTAGAAGATTCCTGGTTTGATTGCTTACGCTGTGAAAGCAGCAGCAAAAGAGTAAAGGTAAAGGGACCCCTGACCATTAGGTCCAGTCGTGAATAACTCTGGGGTTGCGGCACTCATCTCGCGTTACTGGCCAAGGGAGCCGGCGTACAGCTTCCGGGTCATATGGCCAGCATGACTAAGCCACTTCTGGCGAAACCAGAGCAGCACACGGAAATGCCGTTTACCTTCCCACTGGAATGGTACCTATTTATCTACTTGCACTCTGACGTGCCTTCGAACTGCTAGGTTGGCAGGAGCAGGGAACAAGCAATGGGAGCTATGGTTTGATTGCTTATGCTGTGAAGGCAGCAGCAAAGGAGATGCACAGCCAAAAGGCCTATTTAAATAAGTAAATATCTTTAATTATCCCAGCGTAGGCCATAGTAATGCAAAGAGTGTCTTCATCCAACACAAGTTTGCTTTGCATCTGCACTATAGCTACAAGAGTTCACAGCCATATTTTGATATTCTTGTGCCCAGTGCAAACATTACAAATAGCTGCATGCTTTTATTTAAGGGGATCAAAGGGGCAGCAATGTTTAGCTCCTTTGGGGACATGACAGAGGAGGAAGATGCCTGGGTTTGTGCCCTGTCATTCCCTCTACTTCTAATGTTCAGGATGTGAGCGCCATAGCTCATGGAGTCAGAATAGCAGCACCCACACACAAGAAGGAGGTTTGGGAACCCTGAGGTTTGCTGAAGTATGCCAAAGCTTTAGGGGAAATCCCTGACAAACCTCAAAAAATAGTGAAAAGGAGGGCTGAATGTGCTCAGTATCAATGGGGTGCTGACTGACCCCTAGGAGAAGGGGAAGGAAAACCAAAAGAATAGGGGATGGAACAGAATAGTTGGAAGCCTGAGGTGTTCCATACAGCAACAGTTGCAGAGAGCCCCTCTTGTTGCTTACCAATAGTATTGCATGAAGCAGCACCCTCAGAGGCAGGGGCACGAAACCTCTACAAGAGTCTAATGCTTTGTGGCAGTCATTCTGATGTGCTGACTTCTCCTGCAGAATCACACTCTTGATAAACACCGCTTGTGAAGTTCTGAAAATGTTGGAGAGCATTCTTCTCAGCTTTGCCAATGATTCTTGCAGCAAGACCCGGTAATGCTCAATTAATCTTTCCCCCAGCACCTTGCTTTCCAGATTCTGTAAATACATGCACTTCTCTCACACTGTGTGTGTGCGTGCGTGCGTGCGTGCGCACGTGTGTGAGCGTGAGCTGGGGGCAGGGAACCCTGCATATCATCAAGTGGAAAGTTTGACCCGTTGTTCCTACGGTGGGCTGGGGAAGCATGAAAAACACAAATAAACCGAGGATTTTGCCCATGAATTCCACTTGGTAGGTTGCCAACTAATCAGGATTCATGGTACAGCTCCCACTTTGGATGCCTTCCTGTTCTGGGCTAATTCAAACACAGCCGGGGACTCAAAGTATGTTTTGCTTTCTCTTTTTTAGCAGCCACATTCTGAAGGGGTGCAACTAACAGACCTATGTAATCTGTGTGATTTGCAACAAAAGTTTATTTAAAAAAGGGGGGGGGGAGTGTTGGCTCACTACTTAGACAAACAGCCCCAAGAACAGCACCACCAGTAAGTTATTGGCAAAACACCTGGGGACCGAATGTAGCTTCTGAACTCTTTGTAAGATTTGATTCACATTGGTAGTGCAAATTAACTGTCTATCCTTAAAATAATATACTGTTACCCCTGAGTAATCCCTCCCTAGATAAGAGTATTTCCCTCACCTCTCCTGGAAAAATGCATGATGAACCAGCTGAGAAAATAATACACCAAAGAGAGCCAGAAATCCTGCTTTTATAAATATGCCTGTGAGAATAATAATCACTGCAGATTTTTTTTGCTAGTAGGTGCTGTGGTCAGGGTCACTGAAAAACACAGCCACGTCGGGCCCTCTCAGGGGTAACGCCAGCAGCCTACTCCAGATGAAATAATGAGATACATAAGGAAAGGTGGAGTTGGGGGGACGGACGGGACAGAACAAGGAAGGATAGAGGGCGAGAAAATAAGGGACCCACGTTGCAATCAGAAGTAAAGATTTGAGACACGTGAATGAGCGAGCGAGGAGAGAAAGAAGGGAAACACTGGTTTTGATATAGGAGGCTGTAATCTGTAGATCGTGCCAGCACAATTTGTAACCCACCAAGTAAAAAAACATCCCACCCGCCATGCATATTGCACCCTGCCAGCTGCTTGATAATACCAGGCAGGCAGGGAAAGCAAGAAGATTAATTGAGCCCCTGGTGGGCCCACCATACATGGTTTTGGCAGCCTTGTGAGTGTTTTGGCTTGGTGGGTCACAAACCGTGCAGCTCTGCCATAACAGTGCAATTCTAAGTGTGTTTACTCAGAAAAATGAGACCTATGGAATTCCTTGGGGATTACTGCCTAGTAAGTAAGTGTTTTCAGGATTTCTGCCTTGGTTACCTAATAATATACCCATTAAAGCCAAGAGATCCATGGGCTGTTACTGAAAGACAGATAAGCATTTCTCGGGGAAATTGCTTCCGAACTATTCAGGGAGTGTACAGAAGTTTCAGGACATCACAGCTGCTTGTGTATTAATTGTCTTGAGCATTTAGAACAGGGGTTGTTAATGTGGTGCTCTCTAGCTGATAGTGAGCTGTAAGTCCCATCATCCCTGACCATTGCTTAGGCTGCTTGGGACTGATGGGAAATGTAGTTAAACATCTGGGGGGGGGGCACTATGGTGTCTTCTCCTGTCTTAGAGGCTCTGAAACCTGACAGGTAGAATTTAGGGAAAGCTATTGAGTGACAGCTGCCAGGCTGTCACTATTTGGGGGGTAGGATTTAATCACATACAAGCAGATTCAGGTTGCACAGTTAAAAGTTGGCTAGGAGGGGTCAACAGGCTTGTTTCTCAAAAGGAATGGACTTCTTGCAACATGGAAGGTGACATGAAAATACACTGGGAAATATAGGCTAATCTAACCTCCCCATGTAGTTGTCGTAACTATTGTCTGAGGTACTTTCATTAAGAAATTAAAGCACCCTTTAAAATAATAGTATTTGGCTGTAGATGTTTTTGTGTATAATTTATGCTCAGTAACAAATTCACAGCTACATGATACTCAAACAAATATGTTAAAAGTTATATATATAAAAATAAACTGTTAGCACTGGACCTGCAAAATGATGCATTTTAACAATGCATTTAGCACCTCATTTTTTATACCCAATGGCTCATGGGGGGGGGGTTACAAACACCAGCAAGTCTTTGGCCTCTTATACTTGCATGTACACCATTGGTTTAGCATGTTTGTCACCCCTTATACTTCTGGAGGTATGTATATGAATGTGTATATGTATTTGTATATGAATATTATATGGAGCTGAGCTGAGAATAATCTGTAACAAGCATGTCAGTCATTAGAATGTTTGTTGGCAAGTAAAGCAGACTCTGTAGCCCATATCAGAAGTAGGGGAAGGATATTTGTGAGTCACTTTTAGATTTATTTGTCTCCTGGCAAAGTTATCAAGAGGATCTTGCTTGATTCATCATTATTCAAACAAGCAAAACCTCGGGGCAACTTTTTGTTTTTACATCTGCACATTTGTCTGTTGCCCTTGGAAACAGCCACCGTTGGTGTGCTCAGTCCTCTTTAAGATGAATTTTTGGTGCCTATGAAAGGCAATGTCCTGAGCAGCTTCCTATCTTGATCGCCAGACATAACCCTGTTTTGCCCCCATTCTCCACCCCTGGAATCCGGCCAGTTGCTTTTCCACCGTCTGGATTCTTCAGGGGAGAACGGCCATGTTTGTCTGCCAACATAGCTTTAGACGCATGGCAGAGTTCCTTCAAAAGTAGGGTGGTAAATAAGAAATACTTCAGTGAGAAATCGGGTTCTCCCTTAAAGAGGGCACGTATTGCGGTGAGACCTGGCAACCGAATCTCTGTGTTGTGGGTGGGTTTGATTGACAGCCACAACACCCAATCACTAGGACCCTCGATGCAGGGGTTCAATCAGGCCAATGGGACGCAAGCTAAATGGCTCAAGGGACCTATAAATACCCATGCATGTGACCCTGGGCTTCCTCTTTCGGTGCATGCATTCGGAACACCCGCCCACCTCTCCCTATTTTTAGGGCTTGTGCACTTGACCTTGCTATGCCGTCGTGTGTCGTTGGGACAGCGGCATGGCAGGAATTCCCCCCACTTGGCTGATTGGCTGTTGCCATTTGGGTTTTGCCTGCTGCGTAGCAAACCGTCACTACTTGTAAGGTTGCGGATAGGCTCTGGTTCAGGTGATAGGGATGGGAGAACGCTCTTGCCTTCCCTATGCGAAGGGTATTCCATTAAAGGAATCCAGGGACTCAATGGTTTGGTCAACCCCTGAGAGGGGGTTGTGCCCGTGCCTGAGTCCAGGGGGACATTTGGGTGGTGGATAGAGCATGTCACCAGCTTTCCTCTTATCCAGGTGTTCACCCTTGGCTGACCTATGCTGGAACCCTGGGTCAGCGCTACCTGCATGGCAGGGAGCTAGTCGAACCAGAGCCTATGCAACCAATCACTTGCTGTAATCAATAAAGTTGTGGCCTAAATTCTGCCAAAAACCAAACCAAAATTTGAGTCTTGTCTGACATAGCTGTCAACCCTCATTGCTGTTCCCCAATGCTATAATAAGGGAATTTCCTGCAAAAAAGGGAAAGGTTGACAGCTATGTGTCTGAATTTATTTGGAGTGAGGTTAAAAGGTCTGAACACACAAAAGCAGGGCTCATTGGCACAAACTAACTTGTGTGTACAGATGCAAATTTAGAAACAATTGCTGTAATTTAAATAGAAATATGATACATTTCCCCTTAGTGGGGAAAACGATGACCAGGTGTTGTGTGGGCCTGCTCAGTCTGCTGCTGAGGTGTTAACTGGCCACGGGCAACTTCAGAGTCCTTCTGACTCTTTTGATGGTTCTTTATATCGTTAACACAAAACCAAACTTCAACTAATTAGCCCTTTAAACAGTGGAGTCCTTCAAACAGAGGACTACCATCTGTAAAGTGGGGCAGAAGGCCATCCTATCTTCAGGATGTGGGCCTAGAAGTTCATATTCCATCCCCTTGTTTTATCCTCAGTTTTATTCTGTGAACTGCCCTGAGATACTATGATGAACAAACAAACAAACAAAGAAACAATATATTCTGTGCTTGATGTGAAAAAGACACAGTGAAACCCATGGGTTTGGAGCTGTATTTTTAAAATTGCATGGGACTTGGAGGCAAGATAGTGGTGTTACCTCAGGAATCTTCTGTGAACAAGCACTCCGGTTTGGTTCATTATAACTAATGCCAGCCTGGTGGTGGTAGTGGTTTTAACAGGCTGTGGCTCTATCAAATATAAAGACGGGTTATTGGGCAAAAATGAAGGGGAGGGAAGCCTTCAATCACCATTTTTCATTTTGTGACAATGGGCAAGTGAAAAGTTGTAATCAAAAGGCCGGCAGCCAGTCCCAATGCAATCAAATCTAGTATGACTGCCGGCCTTACTCTTCCCTGCTGGAAACACCCCCTGACTTCTGAGAAGCCCGCTGCTGAATCTTTTTCCTGCCAGAGATAATTGTGGAGAAACAGCAAAGAATTCCTAATGGTATTGACTGGAAGCCTTCAAGCAGATTGGCTGCGTGTTGTTGTCTTGCGTGAGGAAGAACGGATGTAGCAGCAGAACAGAGCAAGATTTCCCTTATAGGTCAACTGAAAGGGTGTTTGACCCAACCAAGCTTTCATTTCCTTTCTCTCCAAATATTGACTTTCCACACAATCCCACAGTTGCAATAACCGAAATATTAGTTAGCTCTTAATAGGAAGACCTTTTTTTCAAATCTCGGAGCTACACCTGTTTCCGAAATTCTTAACCTTCCACACCAGATCATCTTCAAAGTTCAGTAAACAACAAATGCAGATACAACAAATAAAACAACATGTGGAAAACTGAAGGCAAATACAAATGCTGGGTCTTCAGAAAAGCAGCACAGGAACCACATCTTACATAGGATGATGCCACAAAACTACTATAGCTCAGGTGTGAAGCTCATACAGTATACATCAAGAGCCTTGTATCCCCTTGCATGTGGACCTAATTCTCCCTGCTGAGATCAGTTAGGCTTCTCTGTTGAAATCTGGGCATTTGATGAAGATCCTTCCATTGCAGCTGGCATTATAAGTAAGCTTTCCGTTTTTCTGATTAATTTTAACTCGTTTTATCCACCATACACTTTTTGTAGTATTATTCTGCACTGCTTAGAAACTTAAGGTGTCAAGGAGCATGCAAATTGTTTAAATAAAATAAATAATGGGGTTTGATCTATGAGCCTCAATAACGAACCTCGTTGTTATTTATACATTCAAGCCAACTTTTAGAACTCACAATTTTAACACGTGCAGTACAGTGGTGCCCCGCTAGACGAAAATAATTCGTCCTGCGAAAATTTTCGTCCAGCGGGTTTTTCGTCTAGCGAAGCGGCAATGCAAGCCACGTTTTCGCTAGACGAAAAAAAAGACAAAAAATTTTCATCTTGCGAGGCAGCCCCATAGACTTTTTTGTCTTGCGGGGCTGCCTTCCGCTAGACGAATGCCTTCGTCTAGCGAGTTTTTCGTCCAGCGAGGCATTCGTCTAGCGGGGCACCACTGTAATTTATGGTTTGTTTCTCTATTCTGTAATTCATTTATTTTTATATATATATAATGCTTTCGGCATTGAACTTAGCCAATCTCCTTTATTCAATAAACCTCTACTTGTAAGAAATCAGCTTACCTTTGATGTTATTCAAACCAAAATATTTATCTACATTCTTAGCATTTTAGTAAAATTATTAAAGGTTACATTGATACGATAGCCTTAGTTCGTGACTAAAACACCTTTGGAATGACTTGTATACTGGGGAAATGATCATTCAGTTGCGTGCATTTATCACAAACAAGAGGTGCATCAAATCTTGGGTTCACATGTTCCCCGTTGTTTAGTGTTGCCATGAGGCGGAGACCAGACCAAGTGTCCCTATTTTCCAGGGACAGTCGCAAGTTTACAGAAGCCGTCCCGGTTTCAGATTTGATCCGAGAATGTCCTGCTTTTCCTTAGGACGTCCCTATTTTCATCAGAGAAATGTTGGAGGGTATGGCGTTATGCAGCTCCCGAACCAAGGAGACAAGTAAATATATACAACCTTTAGAATACATGCGATGGCAGCCTTGTATAGGGAAGTTTTTATATGTGTTGTAAGCTGCCCAGAGTGGCTGGGTGAGCCAGTGTGGTGTAGTGGTTAAGAGCGGTAGACTCGTTATCTGGGGAACCGGGTTCGCGTCTCCACTCCTCCACATGCAGCTGCTGGGTGACCTTGGGCTAGTCACACTTCTCTGAAGTCTCTCACACCTCACAGAGTGTTTGTTGTGGGGGAGGAAGGGAAAGGAGAATGTGAGCCGCTTTGAGACTCCTTCGGGTAGTGAAAAATGGGATATCAAATCCAAACTCTTCTTCTTCTTCTTCTGGGTCAACCTAGTCATTACGTTGGAGGAATGTTGGAGGGGATGGGAGACTGGAAGTTTTCGCTTCAGTTTTAGATTACTTCAATTTAGTGTCAGGTTTGAACCCTAAACTCTTAAATACCTGTAGAAATAACTATGGTTTGTTAAAATAGAAGCAAAAGCTTCCATAACCTTCCTCACTGTCTTTGCAGAGTGGGTGCACACAAACCCAAATAGAAACATCGTCACCCCACCTCACCCATCTCCCCATCCCATCCACATCTTTACCCCTCCTCTCCCTAATGTCTCAACAACCAAAACTGATTTTTAAAAATGTTACATGGAAAAAAATACATTGCGCACACCTTTGTAAATCAAAAAAATCCTTAATAAAAATTAATTAAAAAACCAGTGGTTTAGCATTATGTGCAATATAAATAAATATTATTATTATTAATAAATATTTTATTATTTATACCCCACCCATCTGGCTGGGTTTCCCCGGCCACAATGGGCAGCTCCCAACCGAATATTAAAAACACAATACAGCATTAAACATTAAAATCTTCCCTAAACAAATGAGGAGGAAACAATTAATGGCCCATAGGCTCTGCCAGCAATCCACCTCAAGCCATCACAAAAAGACCAATACTAAATCTACCACTTTTTTCTATTGACTATGATTCAGAGTATCACTCTATTCCTCTCAATCCATCCTGTCCCAAAAATTCTAAGAAGTAAGAGGGTTTCGGAATTGAATTGAATATGGTTCCCTAAATTGTCTAAACAGCAATGGATTAAAGCATAGCCCTGAATCAAAACTAAGTTGATCAGGTGGGCAGGCTGTGTATGAGTTGCTTGGCAACCTTACAGAGAAAAGCCAAGGCTACGTGAGAGCAGATGGCATGTGGATGGCAGGCTGAACAGCAATATTCAGAGATTAGAATAAGAAATGAAAAGTGGCTACTCTGAATTGCCATGAGATTTTCTAGAAGACCCTGGAAGATTACAGCTTAATCTTATTTAAATGTGGAAAGCAAGTGCTTTAACTCAAGCTTTTATTTGAGAAACTACAAAACAGCAAAAACATACTAATACACACTTTCTGGCTGGACCAATATAATGAAAATCTCTGGATTTGCAACAAAGAAAGCACCACTCAGTTGGAGGATATTTACACCAAGACTGATGCTCTCTCCTACATAGCATGATGGGACTCCCCTTATATTTTTATCAAAACTTTTTTTAAAGGATTGTTCCTCTGGACACAGATGTTCAGCATTAGGTGGCTTCATGCCTGCAAGTGCATCACTTCTTGCTTCTCATGTTAGAAGTGCTCAGTGTGCATTTGTGAGTTTCCATTATAGGCATAAAACATATAGACGTTTCACGTATCCTCACCCACACAAAAGGTTTTTTTTTGGTTGAGTCACTTTACATATTGAGCTGCATGTCTAGCACCCTGTGAGATTGTGGGTTTCTATTGAAATGCATTCTCCATTCTCCTTCCCCCCCAGTACAGCTTACAACCATTTAACACAAAATAGCAATAGTCAACATTCCAATAGAAAGCAGTTGAGAAGCAAAAAGCAAAACCAAAAACCCACATTTCAATAATAGCAGCACACTTGCAATTTAACATGGGGAAAGAACAATGGTCCCTAAGGCCAGCTGAAGTGGCTTAGACGCCCCCAAAAAACCCAACAGCACAGGGATCAGATGACTGGTAGCGAGATCCACAGTCTTAGAGCCACAACTGAGAAGGTCCTGTCTTATAGACTCATTAATCATCTGAGAAGGTCCTATCTTAATGCTCGCTATCACCAATGGTGATAGGACAAGGAGCAGTGCCTCTTCCACTATATCTCAGTGGCAGAACATCTGAGACACTTGCCCCCAACTGTTCAGACTCTCCAAAGATGACTGCCACCAGCACTTTTAATGTGGAAACAGGCCAAGAGTCAATAAAGATCAAACAAACTGCTCTGCGAACTCTGGGCCCCAGTCATGAGTGCGGTGACAGCATTCTGCCCCTGCAGAAAAGTTTCTGAGAACATCGGCAAGGTCTGCGTTTGGCGTGACAAGAGGCATTACTTGAAACTAATTCCCAGAGTTCCCTACGGAGAGGGATTGGCTTGTATACCACTCTGGGAATTGTAGCTCTTTGTGGGGAATTGGGGTCTCCTAACAACTCTCAGCACCCTTAGCAAACTACAGCTCCCAGAATTCTTTGAGGGGAAGCTGCGACTGTTTAAAGTGGTATAATGCAGCTTTAAATGCATAGTGCAGATGGTGCCTTTATCTGTCCTAGACACTGCAGCTGTGTAGAGCATGGGTAGGCAAGCTGAGGCCTGGGGACTGGATCCGGCCCAATCGCCTTCTAAATCCGGCCCGTGGATGGTCCGGGAATCAGTGTGTTTTTACATGAGTAGAATGTGTCCTTTTATTTAAAACGCATCTCTGGGTTATTTGTGGGGCATAGGAATTCATTCATTCTTTTTTTCAAAATATAGTCCGGCCCCCCACAAGGTCTGAGGGACAGTGGACCGGCCCCTAGCTGAAAAAGTTTGCTGACCCCTGGTGTAGAGCCTTTGCTATTGTGCGTTGTCTCCCCGCTCCCTTCTCCCGTAGTTCCACATAGCTAGCACATAAGTGGGGGTGAGGGTGTCAGGAGATGCAAAATGTTACCAGGGCTGCTTGGCGTAGGCAATATGGTAAATAGCACTCTGGGGAAACAGTTTTCAAAGTGCACTTAATTGCATTTTCCGCTTCTCCTAACAACAAGGGATTAAACTAGAATGAAATGTGATGGAACTGGTTCCTACTTGAAGAAAGATGGGCAGCTTGGCAAATAGTGTTTGTTAATATGCTAAAGGAAAGGCTAAGCCTGCCTTGAAGAAATAAACATCTATGCTTGCTACTTTAAAGGTGAAATTTTGAATTGGAATCTGAAAGCTGGTTCACATGTTATTTTAACAGCTGGGAAAAAAGAACTAGTGCCTCACTCTTCAGATTCCTCACAAATAAAATGTTTTAAGTAGAAGCTTTGGGCATTTCTGGTGATGTTACCAAATTTTCTAATTTCATATTTTCATAGAATCAGCAATCCTAGAAGCAAGAGCTTGTCAAAGCATCCCGGCGTCAGTGAGAAACTGTCGAGGTAACAAGGGAGTTAGGCAGCTTTTCGAGGAAAGGGTAAGTGCCACCAATTGTTTATCAGTTTATTCATTAAAACATCACTTTCCGCTGTAACAAGGTCACATCAGAGGCACCTAAAAAGGGGGTTAAAATGACAAATACAATTCAGTGAAGCGAGTTTAAAGTGATGCAAAATGGTGCAAAATGCCATAACCACATAAAACACACACACACACACACACACACACACACTTACCTTGGAATCTGGTTCCTATGCAACACTTAGAAAGAACAGATGAATTGGGGATCACTGGGGCTGAGGTATGCCAGTTGCACTTCACACATTTATTTCTGGAAACCAGAAGTTCCTGACATACTTTTTGCAAAGTATCCCATGAACCAGCTCTTGTGTTTTAAGGACCTATTGCAAACACAGAAAGTGGCACCAAGGCCCTTGGAATCAATGTGGCATGTTTCTAGTCAATAGGCCTTACCTTGTAGAAGTGGAAACAGACACCTTCCTTCCTGTTCCTTCAAAATTAAAGAGGCCAGCTTAAGTACACTTTTAAAAGGAGTGTAACATGTAGTTGGGCTCTTAGGACTCAGCTACACAGCTACAGTTCTAACGTTAAGAGAGTGTTAGAAAGATGTGACACTAGATGGTGCTATAGAGCTGCAAGTCAATGTTAAATTGCATTGGGAGCCATTTTCTTTTTTTTAAATAGCGGTTTTTCTTCATGGTGCATTTTATATCTGTGTAGATCCAGCCTTAATATGACCTAATAGTGAGGAAGATGGATAAATGTCCGTTATTTACTTTTGATGGTTGTGCTCCAAACATGGTGAAGATGTGAATATTGAACATGTGAGAAGTGTGATTTCTGCTGCCCTGCATATGTGTTCATGTCTAGACACTAGCACTGTTTTCATTCACTCAGATTCCACTTACTTGCTGCCTGTATTCTTCCTGAAAGTTTTGCTTCGGGGAAATTATGGCCTTGGCAAAATGGAGATTCCAAGAATGTTATTCATCAGAGAACGTTACCTTGGATTTAGAACAGGGATATAAAGCAATTCTCCCGAAACGAGCAGAGTCACAGGCATAAAACACTTGCCTTAGTTGCCTCATCCATTAGAAGAAGTTCCCCCTTGCACCTCCCTGCTTTTTAAGATAGTGAAACACTATTGCTGCAGAGATTAGCACCTAGAGTAATACTAAATCTGCAAAGGGGCAATACCTTGGTTAGAAACAACCAAAATGTCATGAAACCGTGATCAAGCTCCCGAGTTCTTCGGAGCTCTTCTTCAGGATGGTTGTGAAACAAAAAGGGGGGGAGGAAAGAAGGGGAGGAAATGCTGGCATGGGATGAAAGCCACAAAGTCTGAAGTTGTTGTACTCTTAAAATGGAATGCTGAAGGAGGTGCTGAGACTCCAGAGTAGCTGGATTTCAGGTTGCACCAAGGGCAGCTGGTGCAAAGAGTCATCGTGGCTGATGAGCCAGTGTGGTGTAGTGGTTAAGAGCGGTGGACTTGTAATCTGGGGAACCGGGTTCGCGTCTCCGCTCCTCCATATGCAGCTGCTGGGTGACCTTGGGCTAGTCACACTTCTTTGAAGTCTCTCAGTCCCACTCACCTCAAAGAGTGTTTGTTGTGGGGGAGGAAGGGAAAGGAGAATGTTAGCCACTTTGAGACTCCTTCGGGTAGTGATAAAGCGGGATACCAAATCCAAACTCCTCCTCCTCCTCCTCCTCCTCTTCTTCTTCTTCTGATCCCTCATTGCTGAACTGGCTGTGGTCTAGAGATTCTTCCCCAGGCAGGTGATTACAATGCAAAAAAGGGGGGAAATTAGTATGGGAGAGATAACTTAGAGCAGAGGTTTTCAACCTTTCTGAGTCGAATGGCTCCCTTGGCATTCCTTCTGCGGCTCCCCTGTGGGGAAAAGCACTCTGAGCCTCAGAAGCTCAGTTCTGTCACCCCTTGCCCGCAGAGCCGGCAGCCCCTCACCCTTTTCGAACACCCTCCCTTGTAGAGCATTCCTTCAGCCTCCTCTCCCCTCTGCTTGGGAGTCCTCTGGGCAGCTGCTGCCACTGCCCCGTCTCCAAGCCGCTTGGAAACTTTAATAAGAGTGTCTGAACTTTAAAACCATTCTAGGGAAACATTTTCCGATTGAAAAGGTAGAGCAGCACTGCCATCTCGTGGTCAATCTCAGAATTTGCCTTCTGCCAATTTATACTTGAGAGAGAGAGAGAGAGAGAGAGAGAGAGAGAGAGAGAGAGAGAGAGAGAGAGAGAGAGTCATATCCCAATCACGCTGCTTCCCTTGGCAGTTGCCTGTTTTGGCCCTTGTTAAATTCAAGGGATGTGGTGGAGGTTCTGTGCTTGTATGCTTTGCAAGCTCCCACTTAACCTCCTATTCAAAACGTTTGTGTACAGAACATTGGATTTTGCAACAGTCGAGGAGGCATGCTGAACAGATTTTAATTTTCTTAATGATGTGAAACCAGTATATGATTCCTGATAGTTTGCACAGCTACTGCTGGTGGCTGCTCCCTTGTTATTTTCTGCCTTCCTTTTCTCAAGGACTGAAATGCAAGAAAGCAGGAGAGAGGGGAGTGGGTGCCAAGCACTGGTGGCCATAGGGGACGCGGGTGGCGCTGTGGTCTAAACCACTGAGCCTCTTGGGCTTGCCAATCAGAAGGTCGGTGGTTCAAATCTGTTCAATGGGGTGAGCTTCCTTTGCTCTGTCCCGACTCCTGCCAACCTAGCAGTTCGAAATCACGCCAGTGCAAGTAGATAAATAGGTACTGCTGTGGTGGGGAAGGTAAATGGCATTTCTCTGCACTCTGGCTTCTGTCACGGTGTTCTGTTGCACCAGAAGTGGTTTAGTCATGCTGGCCACATGACCCGGAAAGTTGTCTGTGGACAAGTGCCAGCTCCCTTGGCCTGAAAGCGAGATGCGTGCAGCAACCCCATAGTTGCCTTTGACTGGACTTAACCGTCCAGGGGTCCTTTACCTTTACCTTAGGCTAGCATGTTTAAGAGGACACACTCAATGTAGGAGAGGCCAGGCCAGTGCAAACAGGAACTGAGCAGGAAGAGCAAATAATCTGGATTTCTGAGGGTGTGTTTACTGAGACATTTTTGCAGATGGCATTGGATGGGCACAGCGGCATCTATGGGTAACCCTTGAATTGGCAACCCTTCTTGTCATCACTGTTTGCCATCTCAACACTATACTGTAGCCCCTTCCAGGTAAAAACTAAAGAAGAATGAATGCTTGGAGAAGTTACAGGTAGGTAGCTGTGTTGGTCTGCCATAGTCAAAACAAAATAAAATAAAAAATTCCTTCCAGTAGCACCTTAGAGACCAACTAAGTTTGTTCTTGGTATGAGCTTTCATGTGCATGCACACGAAAGCTCATACCAAGAACAAACTCAGTTGGTCTCTAAGGTGCCACTGGAAGGATTTTTATTTTATTTTATTTTATTTTGCTTGGAGAAGGTGTGCATGTGGCCAGGGCAGGGAGAATCACACCCATGGACTTCTGTGCATTCATGTGAACCTGAGTATAATGCCCTCACACGTACAAATTGTACATGCTTAGACCAGGGGTAGCCAACATGCTGCCCTCCAGATTTTGTGGCCTATTGTATCCGTTATCCCTGACCATTGACCACAGTAGCTGAGACAGCTGGTAATTGTAGTCCAAGTCCGTATGGAAAGTACCACATTAGCTGGTCCTGGCCTAGGTTCGGATGAATGCGGGGGGTGGGGTGGGGTAGACAATTGGCTCGTTCCTGCCTCCTCACCTGTGACCTCCCTCACCATAGGAGCTAACTACTAGTGGCTGAGGTCCTTTCAGCCCCCCATATAAAATATTTGAGGGCCGCCCCTAAGTTGATGGACCTTGCCATTCAAATGGGGGGGGGGGTGTGGGTGTGTGCACTGCATCTTGTGATCCAATATACAGGGTGGGAATTACCTGCCTCGCCCCCCAATATTTTATTCAAGTGGGCACCCCTGTTCTCCACCCATTCATTCCCTCTCTGGTGTCATCTTGAAAAGGCTTATATCCCCAAGGAAAGATCTTCAACACTGAGGGAAGTCAATTAGTGACCTTACCTTCTCACGAGCAGTGAGTGTTTGCATATTTGTTCAACACCGATGAAGATTTAGTTGGCTTCTGGTTGTTGTTTGCTTTTGCACGCTTGTATGTTTTTTTCTATCGCCGCACCTCATTTTGTTTCATTCCCTATATTGCGGCCTCTTCACTCGTTTTGTGTTTACCAAAGAGCTTGAACGACGTAGGACTTACTACTGGAATCCCAACCTAGCATAGCTGCAGAGGAAAGCTACCCACAGAAAGCCCAAATGGTCCTACCTGCAAGGATTGCTGTTGCTGTGTTTCTAGTCCAGGTAGCATAGATTGGCAAAGCATTTCAGCATGTCCTGTTGGTCCAATTTGGTTCCTGCGGCTGTTACAGGAAACAAAGCAGAGGCTGTAAATAGTGAGGGTCTCACAGCTACCATCCCACAATGTGTGCAGCAGCGCTCCAGCCTGATAAAGGTATATCTGCCTCCCAGGAAGCTTCTGTCTGTCCATAGAACACCAATGTGGCTCCAAGCAATAGCAATAAATTTCTATTGACACCTATTAATTTTCTTTCTGGCACCCATAAGCCTCCTGTTGCAGATCAGTGATCACTGATAAACCTTTATCCTGATGCTCAAACTGGGGGAAGCTCACGCCGATACCAATCACTTCAGAGTACCCAGATGGGTTTGCATCTAGGCTACAGTGGCAATTTTGCTTGAACAAAGAATCACTTCCTACTTGCTCCAAAAAGTGCCTCTGCATCCACATGCACATTGCTTAAGGCCCTGCAATGGTCAATTTCCCCTCTCATCAGGGCCACTCTGCATAAGCACAGTGGTCCTCTTGTACGCTGTCAAGAAGTTTCTCTGGTGGCCACCAAAAATGAGAGCCTGATGTAGCTGAGTGAAATAATTCAAGTAACAGAAACCTTTTTAAAAAAAATAAAATAGCTTAAAGTTTCCTTGAGGATCAAGTGGTCGAAAGGCAGGATACATAGAATTTTTAAAATGGCTGCCACTCAATTTGTAAAAAGTTGATATGATTAGTTAGAGTCAGTTAGGCTATTGATTCCATTAGCAGAGATTTGCACATGAGTAAAACATGAAGCACACTTAATTTGCTTTTGGGTTTTTTTTATGAAGCACATATGAGTCATAACAGGCAAATGCTTCTTCTGAAGAAAGAACGCCTCTTTTAAAATGTTCCTTCCCATATGTAGCTTTCCCCAAACATTGGTATTCAGCTGTATATATATATTTTTAAGCTGCTACTTTTTTAGTTGAGCAAAGTTTTTTTTAATCATTTCACCTACTGATTAATTGACTTAACGGCACACTCCTGTACACATCAAACTAAGACGCGAGTTCAATGAGGCTTCATCCCAAGTCAGTGCGTATAAGATTGCAGCTATAATGTTGCAGCCATAATAATGAAAGCAGCAGGAATTTGGCCATTTTTCAAAGTTGTCAGTGCTGAACATTAGGAGCTCAGTAGGACTTGCTCAAGCAAGTAGACAACTTAATAGAGAGCAAGATTTAAATGGTTATTGCGAATGCCCTATATTGACAATGCCAAGTTTCCACTTTGCATCCAGGTCAGAATTCTGTTTTCCAAAACAAGAATAGATCAAAAGGAAATGAAAATTAAACTTTGATGGACTGGTGGAAGACAGTCATATTATCACAGCTTCATATATTTATGTTTCAAATCCAACATTAGGCTGTATGAACTTGCCTTTGAACTTGAACTAAATACAGAAACAGCACTTCCATTTCCCTGGCTCATAGAAGTTGTAGAATGTGAACATGGGAGTTTATTGGCTAGAATGTGGACACATGTGAGTTTATTGCCACCCTTTTGTTTTGTGATGCATTCCTGGGTGAAAGGGCAGAACAAGGGAAAAAAGGGGGATGCAATCACATGGATACTCAGTGACAAGGAGATACTGTATATTCAAGACCATCTTTAGGGACTATGACATCCTATGTTAAACATAAATTAGTGGATGAGGCTGGATAGCTCAGTCGGTAGAACATGAGTCATGAGATCCCAGGGTCGTGGGTTTGAGCCCCACGTTGGGTGAAAGATTCATGCATTGCAGGGGCTAGATGACCCTCGTCGCTCCTTCCAACTCTACTATTCTGTGACTCTGTTACTATAGATATTGGTTTACACACCCCCAGTCATTTGTTAGGCTATGGCAAAGAGAGGAGGAGGAGGAGGAGAAGAAGAAGAAGAAGAAGAAGAAGAAGAAGAAGAAGAAGAAGAAGAAGAAGAAGAAGAAGAAGAAGAAGATCTTGTTCCAGGTGTACTGAGTCTCATTGTTGTTCCATGCATCCTACAGCATCTTTCAGAATACTAAATCTCCACTGCCCCTTCCTCATCTAACATTGCCTTCTTTATTTAATACCAACTCTCTCTCTCTCTCTCTCTCTCTCTCTCTCTCTCTCTCTCTCACACACACACACACACACACACACACACATTTTCCTCCAGTTTACATCTATGTAATCCACCTGTTGTGTGATTCTTTCTCATCATTCTCTTTCTGCCACTGTTGTTTTCCCATCCACTGGGTCATAACAGTGTTGCTGCTGCTACTGCCTGAATGGGCACCATTGCTTTATCAGCTGGTGGTAGGCCTGTCCTTTGCATCCCTCTGTTAGGAGATCAGTTGCCTGCAGCCCAGTCCTTTCTCTCACTCTCTGTGATTTCAGTCTTAAGGCCTTCAGAATTATTTCTTCAGTTATTGTTCCTTGAAAGCAGAAGCAGAGTAGTGAGGGAAAGGCCCTTCTTCCCCTATATCTGCAGCGATAAGTGGTGATGTAGTTACACACACTTTTTTTTTTTAAAAAAAAAGAACAACATGATTGCTGTGGTGCTAGATACATCATGAAACATACCACATCCCTGATTATAGGTGCAAAGAGCATTGCAGAGGCCAGTCAGCAATGATATGGGGAGGTGTATGTATATGAGCAAGTGAGAGATGGGTGCAAATCCCATAAACCCAAATGGGATGGGTAGAGAATGTGTTTGTGAAGGCACTTTGTCTCAGTCAAAGAGATGTTTTGAATGCACAGATGCAGGGAAGGAGAGAACCCAAAAAGGAAGGAGTTAGTGCTATGGGTTTTAAGCTTTTGGAGAATGCCCTATTAAGTTTTTTCACTACATGTTGTATGTAGGCACTTGAATTTCCATCGGATATGGAAATTCATATTAAAGAATTGTTACCCTTTGTGACTTCACCCATCTGTTTTCTTGCTCCTTCTTTTTCATTTTTTGTCCCCTCTCACTCACTTCTGCTTATCTACTCTTCTTGCTATAAACCTGTTGTTTTTCACGTGTTCCGCCCTCTGTTACTCTTCTAATTGACGTATCTTCAGTTTTTGAAGCAATTGATCATTCTCTTCTTTCATAGTCTTTAGGTTTTGATGGGCATGTGCCTTTTGGGCCTCTTTCTTAGCTCTTTGGGGGTTCATTTCCTATATCATTATCCCCACCCCCCGTTCAGCTGTAGTTTCTCAAGGGTCTTGGGGCCCCTTTTCTCTCACTGTTCTTCCTCTTAGTCCCATTATTCATTCTTCTAACCTCCACCTTTGAGTCTACTTCGGACTGCTGTGTGTAGAAACGAAACGATGCCGCCATTTTATGCTATTCTGTGGTAACCCTCTGCTGCAGTAGCATTACCCCATCATTGCCTAGTTTCATTACAGTCATTCTCTCCTTCCCAGTTGGTTTCTTTCTTAGCTTCCTCCAATCTCTTAACCATTTTGAGAATTCTGCTTCCTATTTAGTTTGTCTCTCTGTTTCTTGTTTTGCCAGCATTTCTCCTTTGTTACAGAGTCTTACTTACTTACATTGACTCTGGTTTCCTTATCTGATCCAGGTTCAGTTTCTTTCTCTCTTTTTTGTTTTTAATTATTCTCGTACTTTGGCACCTGCTTATCTTTACAGCTTCTCTTTCTTTATTTTCATTCTTGCTCTCCCTGCTGCACTGGTACTCTTTTGTCTGAATCATGGGTTCATTTTCCTGTCCCTTTCCTGCTTCCTTTCTCTGGAACTTAGGGCTACCAAAACCCACATCTCTTAGCTCCTTGCAAGTCTGTAAACTGCACCAGATGTTTTCCTCTGCTATATGTGAACCACTGGACTCGTCTCTCTTCCGCCACCTCCTTCTAATTGCCTACAGGAACGGTTCCCACTTTCTTTTTAAATTTAATCTAAATGACTAAATCAATCAGCCTTGTGCTTTTAAGTTTTATATAGCAATTTGAGATGTGATGATAATTATAATAATAATAATAATATTTGGCATACCCTCCAACGGTGCCTTGAAGTGAGGGAGATCAGCTGCCCTGGTCTCTCTCAGCGTGCCGGGTCAAAATCATCATTGCGGTGTGATTTCAAAACTGATTTTGGCCAATATATGGAAAAATCGCACAGTGCCAAAACAGGCCATAAAATTTCTGATACTACCATGCAAAAATGGCAACAGTTTAGTGGGGGGGAAGCAAGGAATGGGGCCGCAGACCCCCTGGGTGCATTTCCCAGAGCCCCAGGGTTCCCCAGACCCCTAATTGGGAACCACTGTTATAAACAGATCCACACACACACACACACACATATATACCTTCAAACCCAGCACAATTCCATCATTTCCTGTTTGTCTTCAGTTTGACAGGTTTTACCGACTCAGCAGGGGCTACCATGACTGCAGATTCTATTGAAAATTAAAGTTGTAGCTATTTGTTGATTTCTCCCCTTGATAGGGAATGGCATGGAAAACATCCAAATCAGTTTGGAGCTGAAGCAAAATGGGAAACCTCTGAAGAGGTCTTAGTCAAATTGAAGGCTATTTTTACTAGACGCTGACTGAATCAGTGTCTGAACTGTATCTTGTGGTCAGTGCACACTTTTGATAATCACATCCTCCTACACTTAGAATGCTTGCAACCAAATCTAAGGCCATTAGCTATCTCCCCTGCAGGCCGGGATGACGTATAAGAATGAATGTGTAACTGTTTAGAACCTGCTCAGAAGCTTCAGTGACTAAGAGGCATATAAATAGCTACAGTAAATAAAGAGGCATAATTATCTGGAGCAACTGCAAGGAGTGGTTATCGCAGCTTGATTGAAATTTTACCTCAGGGAGAGAGTCAGAACTGGACCTGTTGCCTCCTTGGTAGGTCTGAAACTCAGGAAAGAAGGAAATCTTCGGCCTACTCCAAATTTAATTTTTTGTTAATATTTTATTTTTTTGAGTTTGGTACTTAAGGCCTGTGTGCTCTGAGGGGAAAGTTAGAAAAGTAGCCTAGGCGAGAGAATTTGTGTGGAGGCCATTGATGGCTTGGGAGAACTGTTGGGTCAGCCCTTGCCAGTAGCCAAGGGAAACCTGTGTGCCCTGAGCAGAAAGATTAAGAGAACCTCAGACGAGGAAGTTCATTTCATCAACTCATGGAGAGGCCACTAATGGCCTAAGACAACCCAGTTTAAAAAAAAAAAACACTTTGCAACATTTTAATGTTCTCCCATATCACAGATTGCATCTGAACACCCCATCAGTTTGAAACATGCCAGTTGTGTGTTCCTGTTCAAAGACCTCTTGGGTTCAAGGAACTTTGGGTGGTGGCCTGCAATTGCAGCATTGCCTGGGTAGCTCAGTTGGTTAGAGAGTGGTGCTGATAACACCATGGTTGCAGGTTCGATCCCTGCATGAGACAGCTGCATCTTCTTGCTTTGCAGCCGGTTGAACTACATGATCCTTAGGGTCCCTTCCCAACTCTGTGATTTCTGTGAAATCCTTGAAGGCATGTTCCGCTTTCATGGAACTGTCTGGCACTTTAATGTATATGCAGGATAATGCTACAGATGTATACTAGGACATATACTGGGGCTGGAACTCACTGCTAACTGTTTTGCATGCAAGAAGATCCCAGTTTCCATTCTCAGCATCTGAAGGGAGGGCCGGGAATGTCCCCTGCCTGAAAGGATGGAGAGCTGCTTCTGCTAGTCAGTGTCAACAGAACTGAACCAGATGGGCCGGCGGTCAGACTCAGTAGTTTACCCTACGTGCTTTACATAATGAAGGATCCAGATGTTGTTATCGCAAAAGTTTTTAGCAACCTTTGAAATAGGCAAAGAACTTCAATGGGTTTTGCCCGCATTGTCTTTCTCTAGTTTGTTTGAACTTTTATTCCATCCCATGGAAAGTGATGTCGAGAGCCCCTAATTCTGATCGTGTTCCCCCTGCCCTCATTTCACTCCCTTGACTGAATGTAGTGAAAAGCAAACAGTACCAGGAACCAGAAAGGACTGTGTTTTGTCCTCTTGCTATTCTCATACTACTGCATTGGACTATATCACACAATATAACCAGTTATATACTGTACTTGCTACCTCCTCTGTGTTGTTCTACTGGACAGCTCCTGTTACCTTTCAGTGGTTCTGTGCTTTTAGGAAACTATGCATGACAATACTTTTTCAGAAACTTTTCAGCCCAGCTTCATTATCCCGCAGAGTCTTTTGAAGTTGACGGTGCTCTTGCACCACTTTTGGGTCTCAAACTTTATTCCATTTTTCATTGAGTAGGTCATTGGTGTGCGGAAGGACAGCCTTCAATAGCTATTATTTGCAAAAAAAAAGTATTCTATCTCTTTAATGAAAGGAAAAGTCAATATAATGTATTCTCAAATGTATATGCAATAAGGAATTAACATATAGCTCTGGTTGTGATCTATGACATTTGGCTTTGCAGTATTCATATATTGCACAAACTCTGGAATTTTCCCTGTTTCAGAAAAAAAAAAACCAAAATGAAAAAAAAAACACATTGCGGTGGAGTAGGGGGCAGGGAAGTCTGGTCTATATGACTGTGAAATAGATACCTCACTTTTTCTGCTTTTAAAACATATGAGCATCATTTATCTTGAAGCTAGTTCTTCATCATGTATGTCCAAGTCATACAGCACAAGGAGAAATGGAACAAGATGGCGGTTACAGTGGCAAGATGCAAATTTATTCGGGCAAAAGTAATAGGTGCACAATATCAAGCATGCTCAGGTTTGTGCCAAGAAAACTGTTTACGGATGAGGAATGGATGGGGATGAGCTCTTTGCATCATACATGATTAACGGTTCTCTGAACTTCCATTAGGAAATCTATGTGTGATTTCCTAGCTGCCACTAAGAAATGATACAGACCACACTGCTGGAGCAAGAAATACCCTGGCTCAAATGACAACGTAACATCACAGCAGCAGTGTACCCGGGAATGAGATATTCCTTAAAAATAAAAAAATAAAAATGAAGGAAGGAAGGAAGGAAATAGACTGAAAGGGGGGGGGGGAATAGTGACAGAGAATTCACAGACCATGTTGACTGCAGGCAGCTATTTGTAGGTGGCGTGTTCCATTACGTCTTTTAATTAAAATGGTTTGTGCTTCCTGTTTCATTTTACTCATTGTTTGGCTCTCTCTCTCTTATTTTTCTAAGCATGTGAATAACGTTGCCACTGTTTTTCTTTAGCTCTCTCTCTATTTCTCTCCCTCCTGGTGTCATTGCTTGAAGCCAGGGAGCGTTAGAGCTGTGTTTTTCCTTTCCCTTTGAAAGCACATTTTAAAAAGGGGAAATGGGGGGGGGGAGGAAGAGAAGGGAAGGAAG
The DNA here is from genome assembly GCF_009819535.1 of Lacerta agilis. Taxonomy (NCBI): domain Eukaryota; kingdom Metazoa; phylum Chordata; class Lepidosauria; order Squamata; family Lacertidae; genus Lacerta; species Lacerta agilis. Next base: position 77,939,795 of record NC_046315.1, on the reverse strand, counting down.
GGGGGGAGAGAGAAACGTTTCTTGACTTGTATTCTCTGCAGTTAGGTCAGCAAGAGGCAAAATAGGGTCCCATTGAGAAGAACCAGCACTTCTTCATTAGATGCCACTTTAAATGTGGGACAAAGAGAACTCGCTACTGTATTGGGGCAGTGCAAAAAAAAGAAAAGAAAATGGAACGAATGAGTGTCTTAGTCCATGGGTGAACCCAAATGATAATGCAGTGAATGTCACAGAAATGGATGTTGTTGAATGGCCTTTGCACAGCAGAGGTAGATCAAGGTTTATAACAAACTGTTTACTGACCATTTACGTTTAAGATCAAGAGAAGAGGTCAGTTGAACAAGAGCTCACCTATGTGCTTTCTTTAGTTGCGCGACTCTAGCAAACTCCCTAAAGTACTGCAGCCCAGCCCCACTCATTGCTGCATTGCTTTTTTCGCAACAGACCAAAATGCTCTTTGAAGTCTACATTCCACTATCGGTTAAAGCTTTCTCTCCCCCACCCAACCCCCCCTACTCCTAAATTGTCAAAGTATTTCCACAGTACAGCTATGAGTATTATTCATATGAGATGTGCTCTTCCAGGGTGGGGGGAAAATAAAAGCACCATTTTTAAAATGCCAAGTAGAATACCTGTGTGTGCACATGCGCAGTAAGGAGGGGAGAAGGGTAAGGAAAGAAACTGAAGCTGAATAATTCTGCATTTTACGTGCTTTTTTTTGTATTTGCACAGGTCATTTTAAGATCCTCATTCTCAGTTCATAGCAAAACACTATCAAAACAAGAAGTCTTGCAAAATAGTTGAGCTTATACATCTTAAACAAATGCATTATTTTAACCTGCTAAAGCAGTAGGGATTTTTTTTGTATATATCTATATATATTTTTTGCAGAACTTCACAAACCATAAAACATGAATAAAAATGCATATCAACACCGCAGTGATGAACAGAAACGTTTTCTTGAAAGGGCCAGGGAAGGATGGGGTTTTTCCATAGCTAGAAAGTAGATAATTGGTTTGCTAAGAGAATATTTCCTATCTTTTTTCCTTCATCTCTCAGCTACACAGCAAACAGCTCTAAAGTGCACTTTCCAAGTGTAGTTAGAGAACAGGAAGGAATGAAAAGTTTTTTTTTTAAAACAGCCCTTATTAACTTTTCCTTCCATTTATTCTAGTGTAAACTCTAAAAAGCCTTTTTAAAAAGCAAGTTCTCATACACTTAGCAGGTGATATGATTCTACAAAGAAAGAAATGGGGGGAAAAGACAACTGGATTATTCTCTCTCCCTGCCCCGCTTTGACTACTCAGCCCAACATGTTAAATTTTATTGCACACTCATGGAAGTGGTTTATCTATTATGATGATGATTATTTTTTAAAGGAAAAAAAACATTATGTTTTCTTTTTCAACTGTGCTAACGTTTTGTTCTGCCTTCCCCCCAAATGTCCTCGTCTGCCTTTAGTTTCAAGGGGAATTTCATCAATATGTCATACTTAATATGACTGCGGAAAGTTTCATATACTGGATTGCTGCAGGAAACACACACCTTATACCAGTGTTCCCACAACAAATGTGTGATGTGGACGAAACACAACTGCGTCTTTAAACACCAGTATACAGGCACCTGGGAACCCTGCTTGGGGGTCAGAGATTTCAAAGAAAAGTTGCTATTTAAACTACCTTGGGTGTGCACTCATGTGTGATGTCCACACGTTATGTGTTTTCTGCGGGAATTTGTGGAGAGATAATCAGAAACTGGTAAAGGGAAAACTTGGTTTGTTTTTCTGAACCTCTCTGCTCCTATAGATTATACTGACACGTGCTGCTCGCATGACTGCGGTGGAATTTAAAAAACCGTAATTCACAATGAATGCCAAACTTCTACCGCCACTGTGAAGGCCTCTCTCATCTAGTTATCTTTGCTGAGCTCTAAACATGGCTTCACATGCACTGTCTTCCGTCCCAGGCGGCTCCTGTTCAACTGACCAGTGAGAAAGGACTGGACTTCTTTGAAAATGGGAATTGGAGCAACAGTTTGTTATAGGTATTGTTACGTTACAATTTCACTGTCCGATTCCACCTTAGAAGGAGAGCGCTTCTCTTTTGCCTCCCCATCTCCTCACTTTGGGTTCCAGTCAGGTGACTTGTGCAATATGGGCAGAGGCTCATCTGAAACGTGCGCCCATTCATTGTGATTACACAGACGGAAAGCAAGCGGGCATTGTCTGCTTTGGGGCACTGGAGAAGAGAAGGAGAACCATTTTTTGTGGGGGAGAGTAGGGCCGTTTAGGGGGCAAGGTTATTGTTGTTGTTTTTTCTAAAAATAAAAATTAATCCATTAGTTAGTTATGCCATGGAACCACAGCAGTTCTTTCCTCTAATAGAAATTGACAAGACATAAAAGACAGAACTATTGGATGAACACACACAATGACTAGAAATAGATAAAGACAGTGAAAAGACTTAGTTTAGCTCTGAGAAACTGTCCAAAAAATAAAATCCTGTATTAACAAGTGCAAAAACAAACAAAAGAAAGAAACTCCAAACATTAAAACACAGTGTATAAAATGGTGTGAGAAATTTAAGTCACCAGACAGCCTTTTAGTCAATAAAAAGCTGTATTTGATGTGTCCTTGTTTGGATTGTGGCCCTTCCGCTGAGTTTTACCCAGAAGGCCTTCGGAGGAGTGAATGGAGGGCAAAAGGACCCAGTCTCTTGTGTTTGACTGCAGTACATGTGGGCTTGCTGTGGGCCCGTAGGAGAAGATGAATTGAATCTTTTATTCCTCATTGGTTGAACTATCTTCCAAAGTTGTTATGCCGCCAAAGCCCAGTTCAGTTGAGTTCTGTGCTGCTGAGACTGTTAGTACTGTATGCAAGAGAATTAGTACGAGAACACACAGTTTAAGTCTGCTGTTACACAGTCTTGATGCTGATGAAACTGTGAGTGATGTCCGGTGACACATCGAGTCACTTGTTTTTATAGTCCCTTTGGATTGGTTATCTGATAATAGTCCCCATCTGACATCACAGCATTCTGGTTCTGCATTGGTTGGATAGTTGTCATAGAGCCCTGCAGGGAGGGAAAAACAACACATAGTGTTACTTGATACGTATTATTGTATAGCTATTATTGTGTTGCATTGCTTTTCCGGTGCTGCAAACCATGCTATAATGTTCTTTAAAATCAAATGGTTCACGACACAGTCTATGTGGGAAAGCGCCAGACAAGGTTAAAGTTAGTAGGAATAATAATAATAATAATAATAATAATAATAATAATAATAATAATAATAAATAAAAAACAGATTCCACCCCCTCCATCCTTCTTAAACAAACTTTTGATTCTGTAGCTGCTTCATGTACTGACTATTATTAGTGCTGCCCCTTGTATTTCTGCTTTTTGCTGCATAATTTGTGTTCGAATGCTTGGATCACTGTTGCTTTTACGTTTGCTTTCTATTTCCAAGAGGAAAATGAACAATAATGCAAGCTTTGGTCTTGATATTATTCAGAAGATCACTTCACCTGCCACACCTCATGATTACTTTTGCCAGGTATAGCCACATAGAAAAGTGTTGCATGTACCGACAAATTTGTGCATGCGAGTTTTTAAAATAAGATGTGCAAAGTGTATCAGTCCCAAGCCTATTTCCCTAACTGCCTTAAAGGAGGCTTCGAGGCCAAGATCCATGGGTGATTGCAAGAGCCTTCATGGTGGCAGATGATAGATGATAGATAGATGATAGATAGATAGATAAATATTGCAGAAACCAAAGACAGAATCACAGAATTATAGCTATCCATTGGGAACTTTTCTGTGTAGTCTTAGGGCTCATCCATGCTCCTCTTTCTACCATGGTTTCTAGACACGGGCCTGGTAATTTTTTCTTATGCTCTGCCCCTTTCGCCGGGAAAATCTGCGGTTTACCACTGAATTGAAACAAACACCAACCAGGTTTTCTGAGTAGTGGTGTGTGTTCTGATTCAGCAACAAACCATGGGTTTTTTCTGGGGGAAGCGGCAGGAGAAAACAAAAACCTCTAGAAATCCGAGGGGAAACAGAAGAAATCAGAGGACAGGGGGAAGTGTGGATGAGCCCTAAGCCTTTTTTTCCCTTTTCTATTTTGGTAGTTCCTCCCCACCCCCATTATATTTTATTAGGCTTCAACATTGTTAACATACACAATCAAAACCCAGTTTCATCTTCTGTCTTGTTTTTGTCGACTTCCCACCCCGTTTTCCATGGAGCAGTTGTTTCTCCCCTTCTGTTGCACCCTATCTATTAAATCATAACCATGATATTGTAATCTAATTGCTTCTGTTGCTCAAGTCCTGCTTGCGAGTTCATCATACAATAATATTCATTTAACTAATCCAAAAAGGCATAAATTATTCCATAAAACGCTAATCATTAGGTTCTGTTAATTTTGCCAGTTCTGCATAGTCCATTGTCTTACTTATCCATTCTTTGGTGGGAACTTCTTCTTCCTTCCATTTCTCTGCATAAGAATCCTAGCCGCTGTTGTTACATACATAAGAAGAGTTTGGATTTGGTATCCCGCTTTAACACTACCGGAAGGAGTCTCAAAGCGGCTAACATTCTCCTTTCCCTTCCTCCCCCACAACAAACACTCTGTGAGGTGAGTGGGGCTGAGAGACTTCAAAGAAGTGTGACTAGCCCAAGGTCACCCAGCAGCTGCATGTGGAGGAGCGGAGACGCGAACCCGGTTCCCCAGATTACGAGTCTACCGCTCTTAACCACTGCACCACACTGGCTCTCATAAACATACATAAACAGTTTTAACCATTTATTTGGGTTTTCTACTTCTATAATTCCTAACAGAAATAATTCAGGCTTTTTTCTTTCTTTTGGATATACTCATTCTGAACATAATTTTTTTTATCTCATCATGTATCATTTCCCAAAATACCCTCGCTTTCATACAAGACCAACACTTCTCTTTGGCAGTTTGAACCCATTGGTCATGTAGCTTCCAATTCTCAATATGTTCTTTTATGAGTAAACAAGTTCAGATGATTCCCCCCATGCCTAGGAGTATTAAGAAGCTGCTAATAAGTTACTGATTCAGTAGTAACTATTCACAGTTGAACCTTCTATACCGCTTTACATTAGGTATGATTCTGAGCATACCGGCATGGAAGAAGAGGTTTTAATGAAATGAATGGGGCTGATTTTCAAGCAAATGTCTTGAGGATTTAGGTGTACTTATTGCTCAAAAGCCGCTTGAGGAAGTACACTGTTGCACTTAATTCACTCCAGTGAACAAAACCAGCTGAAGTGCCAGAATGTTTGCCTTAGGGCTGTGTAGTTCTCACCATCTGTTTATAAGTTACTAAAAGTTCCTTTTCTTGTTCATTCCACTTACCTTTACTACCTGCAGATAGGGAACAATAAGCTGGGGGGGGGGAGAGTCCAAACATTTATTTAAAGCTACCTTCTATTTATTATTTTTTAAATTACTCTTACGTACTTTAGAGCTGGAGTAGGCAATCAGGCCAAGCAGGATCTACTGGAAGATTTCTGGGTAATTTGCAGTGGATCAGCAAAAGTTTCTGATTCCCAGTGGTTAGGACATTACATTGTGCAGACATTACTTTATAGTCAGCTTATTGGTGGAAGTAGCTATTCAACAGGAAAACGAGAAGTAGACTTTTGCATAAAAAGCATTGTAAGGTCTATTCACTTCTGGTACTGAGAGCAAATAATTTTAACTGTATGTCTTTGGCACATGACACTAGTCAGCCCTGAGTGCTCACTGGAAGGACAGATCCTGAAGCTGAGGCTCCAATACTTTGATGGAGGGCAGAAAGAGAAGGGGACAACAGAGGATGAGATGGTAGGACAGTGCTCTTGAAGCGACTGGCATGAGTTTGGCCAAACTGCGGGAGGCAGTGGAGGATAGCGGTGCCTGGCGTGCTCTGGTCCATGGGGTCACGAAGAGTCGGACATGACTGAACGACTGAACAACAACAACTAGTTAGGAGTTACTGGGGCTCTTATTAAATAAGACAAGTCTGAAGACTGCCCAGGCCTCCTACAAAGTTTTGAATTTGGACTTATAGCGGCTTCATGGAAGGGGAGTGAAACCACCATATCTTTTAGGATGTTAAGGAAAATGAAAAAAGGGGGTTAATTCTCCATGAGCTGGCAGAAACGTTTGTTTGCTGCCTCGCTCAGCAGCTACTTTGGTACTTAGAAAAAAAGGAAAATTATTTTCCTACAGGCAGGGTTGTTTTTTTCAGCCAGAACTCAGTTCCAACACCTCTCAGCTGGACGCCATTGCTATTATAAGAGAACAAACAATTAAGGCAAAAATAAAAAATAAAAATCTTTCCAGTAGCACCTTAGAGACCAACTAAGATACATGTATCTGAAGAAGTGTGCATGCACACGAAAGCTCGTACCAAGAACGAACTTAGTTGGTCTCTAAGGTGCTACTGGAAGGAATTTATTTTTATTTTTTATTTTGTTTTGACTATGGCAGACCAACACAGCTACCTACCTGTAACTGAAACAATTAAGGCGTTCATGGTGAGTTCCAACACCTCTTTTTCTAGAAAAACAGCACTGCCTACAGGCAACATCTCAACAATCATTGATCATGTGGCTAGCTTGCTATCATGACACCTCACATCTGGCAATATGTCGACATCACAGTTTCCCTATAATTTGCCAAAATGTAAACCATAACATACAGCACACAGCAATTACATAATGCATGACATCAAGGGTTTAAAAAAACGTGTTGTTGTTTTTAAAAAAGGGAGTCAGAGTTCATACGTTAACTGAGGCCCAGCTTAACTTCGGTTAGACCTCTGAATCTCCTGCACAACTTGTTGCGATATTATCTCTCTCTCTCTTTCTTGTGTCCAGAGCAGAAAGCACCACCTTATGTATCAGAAAGCTGTTTGCGTAATTCAAAAGATAGAGAGCCATTTCTGCCATAATAAACCTGCTTCCAGGAATTGGGAAAGGTTTCAAGAATCAGTCTTTTGGATCCCTATCCAAAGGGTAGTAATATATCTCCCACCTATGTTTATATGCAGAGCCTGTCATCGTACGAAACCCTAGATGGTAGTGCCCACCTAAGACCGCCAAGGGCATCGTCTGGAATCTGAGCTCCATAAAGGTATTTCTTAAGGCAGCCGGCATGAGTTTGGTCAAATAGTATGCTCTCAAATGCTTTGTTCATGTAAGAGCAGAATTCATACTCTTAGAAGTAACTATAATATTTTGTCGTAGAGACTCCCAGTATTGCTTATTAAGGTAAAGGTAAAGTTAAGTCCAGTTGTGAACGACTCTGGGGTTGCGGCGCTCATCTCGCTTTACTGGCCGAGGGAGCTGACGTTTGTCCGCAGACAGTTTTTCCGGGTCATGTGGCCAGCATGACTAAGCCGCTTCTGGCGAAACCAGAGCAGCACATGGAAACGCTGTTTACCTTCCCGCCGGAGCGGTACCTATTTATCTACTTGCCCTTTGACGTGCTTTCGAACTGCTAGGTGGGCAGGAGCTGGGACCGAGCAACGGGAGCTCACCCCATTGTGGGGATTTGAACCGCCGACCTTCTGATCGGCAAGCCCAAGGCTCAGTGGTTTAGACCACAGCGCCACCCGCATCCCTGTTGCTTATTACCCCATTCCATATAACACAAAGCAGGAAGTCGTTCAGTTGGCAGAGTTGCAATTCATTTGATGTAATTTAACTTGCTGCAGTCTGCTCTCACCTTGATAGTTGACTGGAAAACCAATTTTTTTATTTGAAAAAAATTGCAATATTCAATAAATAGTTTCCAATTTTTCATAAAGCTGTCATGTTGCTTTTATATCAGCATCACTTCATGGCTTTCCTCCCAAAGAATGCCAAGCATTGTAGTCCCTCCACCATCCCCCCCAAGAGCCCCTATAGTTTTCAGAGTTTCCTGGGGAGAGAAAATGACTATTAAACCAGTTAAGGCATTAGTTTAGCTGTACCCTCTGGCGCTGTGGGTTAAACCACAGAGCCTTGGGCTTGCTGATCAGAATGTCGGTGGTTCGAATCCCCACGACGGGGTGAGCTCCTATTGCCCAGTCCCAGCTCCTGCCCACCTAGCAGTTTGAAAGCACGTCAAAGTGCAAGTAGATAAATAGGTACTGCTCCGGCAGGAAGGTAAACGGCGTTTCTGTGCACTGCTCTGGTTTGCCAGAAGTGGCTTCGTCATGCTGGCCACATGACACGGAAGCTTTTATGCCGGCTCCCTTGGCGAGTAACGTGAGATGAATGCCGCAACCCCAGAGTCGGACACAACGACTGGACTGGTTAGGGGTCCCTTCTTTACCTTTACCCTCTGAATATTTCACAGTATTAATTGAATATGGGTTGAAATGTTTATTGGTCTCCACTAGGTGTCCCCAGTTACCTATCAAACATTACAAAAAATATATAGCAGTGGTAAGCCATGCATAGACTTTGAAACACAACAATTAAATATCAATAGCACTTTGTTACAGCATTTGTGCAGTGTCTTGCTCACTGGCTGTAAAAAAAATTTTTTTGAGACTGTCACTCTGCAATCTATTGGCTCAAATTCCAGGAGCTGAGTTTAATGTTAAAAGCCAAGAAATCTTTAATTAAAAAAAATACCGGTACATTAAAAGCCTTACATGGACCACAATTATCAAAATGTTTGATAAATCTGTGCCATTATTATTGTTGTTGTTGTTGTTGTTTGTATTCATTTTCATCTTTAAACTGTTTAGCATGGTTGCATTGTTTTATGTCAGAGCATATGAGATGCCACAGTTGTATAAAATTAAAAGTTGTATCCAAGTGTAAATACCAAAGGGAGCAAGCGAGGCAGAGGTAACTGCAAAGCATTTGAGGCAGGTTGCAATTAATTTATCTTATATAGACAGCCCTGGTTACTTACATGGCAAGCGTGCAAGAAATGAGGCTGGAGATGCCTTTACTCCTACATATTTCCTCTCGAAAGCTTAGCTAACTGGTCAATTGAACTGCACTTGTAGGGAGATGGTGAATATGATCCCAGGCAACTTCAGCAATGCATAGTAAAAATTTTGGTATATTGCACTTGGCCGCAAGAGATATAATTTGTTAGCAAATTATAAATGGCCTAAGAAGTGGGAGCTTGGCTACCTTTATATTAATTGATTCGGCAGGAGATTTTTTGATAGCAGATTTTGGAATTCAAAATAAATTACGTTTTGCAAGCACAAATAAAAACTGCATTAGGAGCCATGTTTTAGTGTATAAACAACTACCTTCCCCCTACGGTCACTGACCACCAAGATTTGGTCAGATTTAGCATCCCTACTGGAGCAGATCAGCCATAAATTCCCCACAGCATTTATACTTCTTTGCAGGGATTTCAATGCCTGAAGTGTTGCAACTTCAGAGTGCCTCTTGGTACTTTTAGGCCTAGGCTATTTTACTAGCCTCTCATTGCTCTTTGGATAAGAATTATAACACACCGGGCCTGAAATTGTTGGCATTTTTATTCTAGCATAATTTATATATCCTTCATGGGAGTCCTGTCCTGGAGACATTTCTGTGAATAGGTGTGTCAATCTGCACTTCTTCTATGGTTTATGGCATAAGTAAGAAGGTCGACATGAGATGCTCCATAATGAACCCTGCTTGACCTTGGTACAAGCCTGATCCAAGCCTTGTCTCCTGAAAGACATTCAGGCATACCCCGAGAGTTCTCCATACCTTGGATAAAGGTCAACACATGCAAATTTAGTTGCCAAGTACAGTCCATTCAACTCCTCAATGGGGGCCATTAAGGAATTTGAAGGGAAAGCACATATCTCCTTTTTTTAAAATAAAAAAGTGATGTCTAAGTGGTCGCTCTACATGCGTATCCCCTACACCAGAGGTCTCCAAACTACGGTCTGTGGGCCGGATATGGCCCGCGGGACTCATTTATCCGGCCCCCAGCGACATCTGCCGCCTCCCGCTCTTACCGGTGCAGCGCGGCGCGGCTGTCCACTTCTGGGTCGGAGGAGCAGCGGAAATAGCTTGTGCACATGCACAAGCATTATTTCCAGTGCACATCCGGGTCAGAGGAGGCCCGTGCACATGCGCACAAGCTATTTCCAGTGTTCCTCCAACCCGGAAGTGAGCTGGAAATAGCGTGTGCACACCACCCTACGCCCCACCACGCGATCGGTGCTGGAGACACCGGCCCGAAGCGCGGTAAGTTTCCTGCCCCCTGCCCCACACAGTTCAAGGCACCCAAAAAAAAAATACTTGAAGGGAGAGCAGGCTAACTCGTGGCACTTAAACAGAAAATTCTTTCTAGTAGCACCTTAGAGACCAACTGAGTTTGTTCCTGGTATGAGCTTTCGTGTGCATGCACACTTCTTCAGATACACTGAAACAGAAAGATCATACCAGGAACAAACTCAGTTGGTCTCTAAGGTGCTACTAGAAAGAATTTTCGATTTTGTTTTGACTATGGCAGACCAACACGGCTACCCACCTGTAACTGCACTTAAACAGAGTTGCTCTGTTAAGCAGAGAAGGGGAGGAAGATGCAGTTCCAAAAACAGCCTCCTCTTTACCACAAAAATGGAGAGATTTCTTCTCTCCCAGGAACCAGAGTGATCTGAGGCCTGTTAAATAAGCCCTACATTTTTTCCCTCTTGTTTCAGACCTGCAGGCAAGAAGAGGAGAAAGCAGCTGAAGACCAGCCAACCAGAACTGCAGGCTGCCACTTCAGACTCATTCATGCATGAGAACTGCAAAACATTGCCACCTGCGGACAACCAATGCCTGAAAAATACTAGGGGTCAACTGCAATCTGTGTATTGTTATGTGTTTATGGCATAAGCCCTCTGGTAATATTTTCAGAGAAACTCTTTTTATTATTGAATGGTGATTTGCTGCTCCTGTTGATGACACGTAAATATTAAATTGAACAGGAGAAAGAGAGATCACAAGGTTGGGACTACATGCTGTCTATGTAAGACCATTTCTGCTCACCTCACTGCTTATGGAAAGGAAACTTCTCTGTAGAGTCCATGTTTGAAAATGGAAGAAAAGCACATCCATAAATGTTCATGGGACAGTTTACTCGGTGCATAGAACTAGTGATTTGGTCAGAATTATAGATGCTGCTGATGAACAGTCACACGTGGTCTGAAAAACCAAGTGTGTTGAGAGCGCTGGCCCCCTTCCCCTCAAAATGCTACTCCTGATGCCTTATATCTGCTCTCTACCTGAGGCTGTTTTTGAAGACCACCTTGCAACTTGGTAGCTATCAGGCTAGATGAGACCATATGTCTTTAAAAGCACGACCCTGCCTGCCATGAGTTACTGAGGGTGTTAGTGCTATACAAAAAGCTTAAAAGGCTTAGGGCCCAAGTGACTCCCCCAATAACTAACACCCCTTGCTTTGGGGCTGGCAGGAGAGGCCCTGCTCTTGATCCTCCTGACCGGCATGGTCTGTGGTATGGTGACTTGAGACAGGGCTTCTTCTGTGGTGGCACCTCAGCTGTGGAATAATAATAATTTATTATTTATACCCCGCCCATCTGGATGGGTTTCCCCAGCCACTCTGGGCGGCTCCCAACGGAATATTAAAAACACGATAAAACATCAAACATTAAAAACTTCCCTAAACAAGGTTGCCTTCAGATGTCTTCTAAAAGTCAAATAGTTGTTTATTTCCTTGACGTCTGATGGCAGGGCATTCCACAGGGAGGGCGTCATTACCAAGAAGGCCCTCTGCCTGGTTCCCTGTAACCTCACTTCTCACAGTGAGGGAACTGCCAGAAGGCCCTTGGAGCTGGACCTCAGTGTCCGAGCTGAACGATGGGGGTGGATACATTCCTTCAGGTATACTGGACCAAGGCCGAATGCACATCTTGGGGAAGAGCAGTTGCCATTAATTTTTAAACACGTCAATTGAATACATGCCTGTTCACTGGTCTTTCAGGAGGTAAAATTTCATTGAATCTAACAGCGTAATTATTGTTCTTGTTGTGCTATGCTGATGTTTTGTTCTTGTAGTTTTTAGATTTTTAGCAATTGTATGTAAATGGCTGTATTTTTACTATGATATCCCAGGCACCTCAGCCTTCTTTGCAGACAGAGCAAAGGAGCATCAAGGTAAATAATAGTAACCACTTGGGATGGCAGATCTCTGTGTGGGTCTTCCTCCTACCACTTTGGGATAGGTAGTGTTCGTACATTCCAGGGCTAGCCAGGTATTTTGGCTGTGGCATTTGTGCTGACTCCAGGTCCTTCTGCTATGTCAGACTTTGCAGATTTCTCTGGGCTTGGTATGGGCATATGAGACTCCTAACTCCCATATATATATATATATATATATATATATATATATATATGGCTGTGAATGTCTAAAAGTGAAGAATAACTTATTCTGCCCTGCATGTTCAACAGAATTAATTAGCCATGATACTGTATGCATATGTTACAGTTAATAGCAGTGTCAAAAGCAAGCATGATAAAAGGTTCCTGTTCAATAATTAATTATTCTCCCTGCAGTATTGCAAAACCTAGAATTTCTCCTCCTTTAATTATGTTAAGGAGAAGATGTGACCAAAGTCCCTTTTCCCCATAAGGTAGCTTAGTGAGTTATATAGAAAGTATGCTGAGCTCAGTGTGTGCGTTCTGCACATGGCAGGGGTGCAGTATGTCTCAAGCTGCACCACACTTCATGAGGCATGGATGGAAACTTCAGAATGTAAGAAAAGCCATGCTGGATCAGATGAGTGGCCCACCTAGACCTGCATCCTGTTCTCACAATAGCCAGCCAGATACCTATCGGAAGCTGGGCCTAGAGGATCTACACTGGCTCCCAGTACATTTCCGAGCACAATTCAAAGTGTTGGTGCTGACCTTTAAAGCCCTAAAACAGCCTTGGCTCTGTCTACCTGAAGGAGCGTCTCCACCTGCATCGTTCAGGCCGTGCACTGAAGTCCACCTCTGGGAGCCTTCTAGTGGTTCTCCCGCTGCAAGAAATGAAGTTACAGGGAACCAGGCGGAGGGTCTTCTCAGCAGTGGTGCCCTCCCATCAGATGTCAGGGAGATAAAGAGCTACACAACTTTTAGAAGACATCTGAAGGCAGCCCTGTAGCAGTTTTTAATGTTTTATGTTTTATTGTTTTTGTATGGGTTGGAAACTGCCCAGTGTGGCTGGGACAACCCAGCTAGATGGGCAGGATATAAATAATAATAACATGATGATGATGATGATGATGCAGGAACTGAGCACGAGGGCACTCTCCCCTCTGTCCCTTCCTAGCAACTGGTATTCAGAAGCAGAACATAAGGGGGAATAGCTTTTGATTACTCACAACAGTGAAGTTGGGAGCTAAACAGGTCTTACGACAGGCGAACCATTTCACCATTTTTTCAGCAGACAGGTTGCATGAGTGGCCAGCCTAACGTGTAGAATGCAAAGAAATGTGGTCCTTTGTAAAAATTAAAATTAAAAAGTACCTATGGTGAAGTCATAGTGCATTATCGGCAATATTAGGTGCATAGCCCAACTATCACCCAGTAATCACCATCACTTACCAATGTGAGCAGGGGCACAAAGACTGGAACTGCAGGAAGTGGCAGGAAGTGGCATTGGGTTATGCAGTTCATGGGGGGGGGGGAATTTAGGAGGGGGAAGGAACCCAAGAGCTCAATCAGCAGCATGAGAAGCTCTCTCTAGACAGGCCCTGAAAGAGCAACTGTGGCTTTTGAGCAGGCAACATGAACAGGAGGTGCACAGGAGCATTAAAATAAATTATACCCAAGAGAAAGAGAACAAATAAGATTAGCCTGGCATGCACTTGTATCTGAGAACTGTTAGTCAACAGAGGGAGAGAGAAAAGGTAGCTGTTCAGACACAGGGCTCTGGACTGGGCTGGGGTTTTTGGGAAGGGCTCTTGGGTAGAAAGGAGGAAGCGAGGAATTTCTGTACCACCTAATAGCAATGGAATAGCAGGGTGACGGGGAAGCAGAAGTGCAGACAAGGGCAGGTTGTGTAATGATCCCCAGCCATGCCCACCCATGGGCATGTTGCTCTCAAGCTTCCTTTGGACACCTTTGCTTTACAACCTTTGAAAGCCTTTGGGGATGACTATACTTTGCCCTATCATACGGTGGTGCGTTCAGAGGGAGACGCCAAATAACGACTGCCGAAATCTGTCCTACCTGTACAGATGAAACTGGATAATCCTCCATAGATGACATCATCGTTGTCTGGTAATATAAATGGACACCTTGTCTGAACCTCCAAACAGTATTGCTTGCAAGGAATTGTGTTGTTGCAGTGAGACTGTGTGACTTCAAAATACTGGGAACAGAGCCAGGCTTTGTAGACAGTCTAAGGAAGAGGTGAGGAGGGGGGCGGAGAGAGAGAGAGAGAGAAAGAAAAGAATCAGACATACAGATGAGCCAAAGCAACATTACCAGGATTAACTATGTATACATTGCACGGCACACAATTCTAACAGACTCTCACTCAGGTAAATTGCATTACTTTCCTTCCAGTTCCAGAAAATGATTTTCTGAAATGCTTTCTATTTCTTTATCCAATCATTGTACCATTAATTCCATGAAATACATGCCTGGTTTGCATGTAATACTAAAACAGGCTTTAGCTTTATGTGGACAAGCAAGCTGCAACAACAACTACTTCACTTTCCCATGCAGGTGGAAAGAAGACCTAGTTGGAGAATTGGCTTCACTTTGGTTAGTCTTGTTGAGGCACAATAACAAACTAAGTCCACTGCCCCTACATAGGTCCTTCAGGGAGACAGCACCCTACAATGCCCACAGGGCCCAAACCTTACTCTCTCTGTGGCATTCAGTGCCAGTCCTACTCAGAGTAGCCCCATTGAAGTTAAGGAATATGACTTAGGCTCATTAATTTCAGTTGGTTTATTCTGAGTAGGACTAGCATTGAATCTAAGCTTCTGGGTGCTTCCAGATGAGGCTTTAATATTGCAATCTCATCCAGTCTTCTCATTAAAAAAGGGGGGGGGGAAGCACTTGGAATCTCTACCAGGACTTCAGCATCTCCTCAGCACGCTGTATTAACTCCCACTTGGTGGCGCTGTGGGTTAAACCACTGAGACTAGGGCTTGCTGATCAGAAGGTCAGCGGTTCGAATCCCTGCCACGGGGTGAGCTCCCGTTGCTCGGTCCCAGCTCCTGCCCACCTAGCAGTTTGAAAGCATGTCAAAGTGCAAGTAGATAAATAGAGACCGCTCCAGCAGGAAGGTAAATGGTGTTTCTGTGTGCTGCTATGGTTCGCCAGAAGCGGCTTTGTCATGCTGGCCACATGACCCGGAAGCTGTCTGTGGACAAATGCCGGCTCCCTTGGCGTATAGAGCGAGATGAGTGCTCCAACTCCAGAGTCGGACACGACTGGACCTGATCGTGTCAGGGGTCCCTTTACCTTTATCTAAAGTTCTAACCTCACATTAATATGCTAGGCATGGGACTGCCAATGAGATATTCCAGGACCCCAGAATGCAAGATGGTAGAGAGGTGAAGAGCTGAACACCCCAGTGAGATGAAGGATTCCATTGGACTTGCATGGGGAAGTGAAGGGAGCAGCTGTGTTACTGGGCAGGTGGATATGTCCCCTGGCATCTCTCTCATCGGTCCCAAAGATCCCAGATCCAGAATGGGATCAGGGGAGCAGAAAATGTAAGCTCGTGCGCTTAATTCAAATTTCAATAGTGGTGTATGCCAAAATGCACTGAAACTGTGGTGTGGCTGGTGGAGCTTATCTGGGAAATGAATGCACTGGAGAGTAAGAGAAGGCAGCAGCCAGTTCCAAACAGCAGCAGCACCTGGAGGAAGAGGAGAAACCTGCTTCCTCTTCAGGTACCTTGGTGCCGGCTGCCAGGCCCAGTTTTTAAAGTGATTTCTGTCTGCCTGTACAGGATTTCGGTCCTGTACCTTTGGCCATGCCTTCATTGAAAAGCCCCCTTAGCAGAGTGAATCCAAATCAGTTTGGCTAAGTTATATACTTGAACAATGGAAACAAAATACAGGAAAGAGCTTCCAGAAATAATACACCAGTCAGTTTGCCTGCTGCAGTTCCACCATGTAAAGTCAATCACAAATATTCACAGAAGGTGGTGCTGGTTCCCTGCAACTAAAGATCAAAACCCAGGTATAGCAGCTAAAAGCAATGTGATACAGGGTTCCTTTGATCACTTAGGTGTCATGCTATATAAATTTACTATTTTCCTTTTTTATCACTTGAACATGTAAACTCTCAGGATGAAAGGACATATGTAGAAAAAACTGGAAGGACAATTAATTTGGATTTCATAACCGTGAGCCCTCCACCCCAAATATTTCTAGTAACATAGTTCAAGAGCATATTGATCTACTTTTTAAATAACATGCTTAGATGTAATACTTTTCTACCTGTACCAGTTAATCTTCATATACAGGTGAAACTCGAAAAATTAGAATATCGTGGAAAGGTTCATTTCTTTCAGTAATTCAACTTAAAAGGTGAAACTAATATATGAGATAGACTCATGACATGCAAAGCGAGATATGTCAAGCCTTTATTTGTTATAATTGTGATGATTATGGTGTACAGCTGATGAGAACCCCAAATTAACGATTTCAACTTTGGGGTTTTCATCAGCTGTACACCATAATCATCACAATTATAACAAACAAAGGCTTGACATATCTCGCTTTGCATTTCATGAGTCTATCTCATATATTAATCTCCAGTAGCCAATGAAAACAATTGCTTACATAAATGGACTTTTCCACAATATTCTAATTTTTCAAGTTTCACCTGTATGCTTTCATGAATAGCTTGGGCTTTATACACGTTTGAGAACATCTCCTTTCATTTAATCCTATGACCGGGGTTGATTTTAGCCCGAACTCAAGTTCTGGCACCTCTCAGGTGAACTCCATTGCCATATATAAGAGAACAAGGAAAGCGTTTGTGGTGAGTTCCGGCACACACACACACACACACACACACCTGAAAAATAGGACTACCAATGAGTACTGTACTTTCACTAAAGTTCACTATCCTTATTTGAACTGCAGAGGCACATCGGCAGTCAATCTCAGTAGCTGCTCACAACTGTAAATGTATCCATGACCAGCCATATTTCACCAGACTATCACACCAACTCGCCAGATTCCATCCTAGCGCTCTCTTTCTGGCTTTCTGAGTTGGGATCTTGCTCCACTCACTATTCACCATATTCTGTTGCCAGGATCTGCTCGTGATCTACGGTCATCCACCACAGTTTGCAGGTTCCATCCCAGTGAACCCCAGCATACTTGTTGGCAAGTCTATATGCAAGACCTCTCTCTCCCTTGGAAGATAAGCAAATGCTGTGTGTACTATGTAGAAATCTGCCAACAAAAGAAGTCCACAGATGAACTGTACCCTGAGCTTCTTCTGGAGCTAGAGAAACCCCAGATTACCCCAGGAAACACACTGGCATTACAAGGGCTTCTTTTACTAAATCAAAAACAATATCCCAGAAGATCTTTCTTACGACGGGGCTGAGATTTTCATTTGTAGCTTTGATTTGTTTATAGGGATGGCCAACTTCCAAGAGACTGTGATCTACTCACAGAGTTAAAAACTGGCAGTGATCTACCCCATTTGGGGGGGGGGGGGGGTTTCATGTAAAAGTTGTTGAGCTTCTTTGGGGAAGAGGAAAGCAACACTGAGCTTTTCTTTTTGGAAAGGAAAGCCCTATTTTTGGTGGTTCAGGTCATTTTAGGGGTGCAGGGCAAAGATGTTGAGCTTTTTTTAGGGGAGCCAAAGTTTTCTTGGCTTCTTTGGGGGCAGCCACTGATCTACCAGTGATCTACCACAGACGTCCAGTGATCTACTGGTAGATCACGATCTACCTGTTGGACATGCCTGGTTATGCATATAAACCTTAGTGTCATAAGCTGCTTTGAGTTTATATCTATATTTAAAAAGTGGGAGGTAATTTTAAAAAATAAACACAATACACTTTTATATATAAAAAAAACTGGAGATGAAGCCAATAGAAGGTATATTTTGTTTACTTGGGGGGGGGAGTTATTTATTTTTAGATGTTTTTCATCTATTTTTAAAAAACATCTCACCTGCCCAAAGCCCTTAGAAGAGGGCAGAATGCTTAGTTAAATAAATGAATCCCAGAAAAATTACTGCCTCATACAATTTCTTAATATTATTATTCTTATCTAAGCTGCTGGATAATGGTCATTTAAGCATTTCTGAGGGGATTAGTAAGTACATTTCTTCCACTGGCAATTGTAAAAAAGCAGTATAGAATAACTGATTATTTTTCCTTTTTCCTCCCTGTACCTAGCCTTCACAAAAAGCACAATGAGAACTTAAGGGAGGAGGGGACTGCAAATTCAACAGCTGGGAGCTTGAAAAGGGATAATTTCCTAGAGAACTTGGTTCAATTTAAACCCATTTCATCTTATCTGTTCTGGTTTTAATTTGTGTCAGTAAAAGTTTAATTTCTGTAATTACCCACAAAGCTGTTATCTCCAGCTTATTTGCAATGGCAGCAGGTAGTGGCAAAGTTGCTAGGTGACCAGCTAAGAAAAAAACATCTATTGCTAATCTGTGGTTTATGATTACCACTTGCAGTTGGATTTTTGTCACTGTACCTTGCAGGGAAAGATATTCCCATTACAAATGCAATATCAATTGCTTAAGGAGAGCTTCCATGTTGTTGTTAGCTTAAACATATTATTTATAGGCTAAAAAATCAAGGTGAAACTTTTGTTTTGTTTGGATAGGAGCTTTTTGAAAATTGTACTGGCTTTCGAAACAGATAGCTATGAAACTAATAACCTTTGTGCTTTCAGTGCCTTGGCTGATCTTATCTCTTATGATTTTCCCGTTGGGAAAAATACAAATACTGAATAAATTATTGTTGTAAAAATCCGACTCCACTGTAGCAAATGAAAGGGGTTTGCTGATTCTCAAGGAGTTACCCATGCTAAGAGCAGCTAGGCATTGCTGATAACGGGAGAGATGACACCACCCACTCTAGAAGTCAATTGCCACCTTCCATCTAGCAGTAGAGGACCTGTTATGCTTCTGCTACCGAGACATCTTAGTGAAGAGTGTTCTCCTCCTCGCTTTGATACATTGTGAGCAGAGGTGGCATATTTTGAGGCAGCTAAATGGATTTTCTCAGTGCACCATACACTGGTGATGGCATCAGCCTAAGAATAACAGTATCGCTATTCTGGGTTAGACCATCCATTTCCCACACTGACCAGCTTTCTGGAAAGCAAAGAAGCAGGGCCCGAAAACAACCCTCCCTCCAAACCCATCATCTGCTAGTCAGAGGCATACTGTCCCATATACCTGGAGGCGTCTGTTTATCTATCTGGGCTGTGATAGAGCTACCATCCTTTTCCCACGCTATCTAAGCTTTAAAGATGTCTTGGGAGAAGTGCCTTGGCTCAATGGCGAAGCACATCATTTGCATGCCAGTGGTCCCAGGATATTGGCCGAAACCCAGAATATCTGCCAACCAGAATAGGCAACAGTGTTCTAAACTTTACAATGTGCTCATAAAAATGCAACAGTCTGCTCAAGAAAGTCAGTGACCCAACCAGTCCAGCTTCCTCATCTCACAGTGGCCAACCAGATCTGCCTATGGAAAACCCAAAAGCACAACAGGTTGTGATTCCCAACAACCAGCATTCAGAGACATACTGCCTCTGACATGGAGGTATCACATAGCCATCATGGCTAGTAGTGTTGACAGCCTTATATCCCATAAATTTGTCTAATCCTCTTTTAAAGACATCCAAATTGGTGGTCAATACTACTACTTGGGATCAGATTTCATCATTTAACAGTGCACTTTCTGATGATGTAGTTTCTTTCGTCTGTCCTGAATATTCCAACGTTCAGCTCATTTGGATGTCTCCAAGTTCTAATATTACGAGACAGGAATAAAAACTTCTCTATGCCCATGCATAATTTTATACATCCCATATGACAAACGCATAATCCACATGGCCGTAGGCTAGCAGGCATGACCTCATCTTGGGGCAATGTGTTCCATAAATTTGTTGTGCATTGGGTTGTGGGAGGCGAAACTACCCAGATCCTGAGATCTGGAGTGCCTTTTCATTTGTGGCAAACCATTTGAGAATGCCCTTCCCTAAGAAGCTTAATACCTAGTGGCTTTGTCAATACTATTTTCAGTATGTTTTCAAGCACCTTAGATCCATGTGCTCTTAATATACTGAATTTCCGATCTGCTGTGTACTTTTAGCATTGTTATGCATCTTTCTAGTTTTTTACTTGCTGCGACTGACATTTTTAATGCTGCTTTTTTAAAAACAACAACAACTGATCACTATTTAATAGTGATCAGGCAAGGCACCTAGAAAACCCTGTTACTGGGAAACATACAAATACTTTAAGTTAAACCCTTTTGTCAGCCCGGAACCTCTTGCTAAGCATCTTTCTTGGGTGATCCCAAGATATTACACTGCAGCTGGCATTTTCAATGTTCTACCGTTTATAGCTGAGAGGAGAGGAAGACTGAAAAATGATTCATTATAAAATAAAGACAATTTGTCCTATTGGTATAAAAATTGGCACGTTGAATTGGCCCAGGGAGAAGTATGATTCTGTTCGAATTTCAGAAATATCTAATGGAAAATGGCTAAGTTATACCTGTTGCAAATATTTTTGTTCAAGGTGCAGAGCTCCCACTGTTTGCAATTATTTTTACATCCACGTCTAGGGCTTGCTGATCAGAAGGTCGGCGGTTTGAATCCCTGTGACGGGGTGAGCTCCCGTTGCTCGGTCCCAGCTCCTGCCCACCTAGCAGTTCGAAAGCACATCAAAGTGCAAGTAGAGAAATAGGGACCGCTCCGGCGGGAAGGTAAACGGCGTTTCCGTGCGCTGCTCTGGTTCGCCAGAAGCGGCTTTGTCATGCTGGCCACATGACCCGGAAGCTGTCTGCGGACAAACGCCGGCTCCCTTGGCCTATAGAGCGAGATGAGCGCCGCAACCCCAGAGTCGGACACGACCTGACCTGATGGTCAGGGGTCCCTTTACCTTTACCTATAGGTACAGTTTTTAAAAGAACTTTGCAAGTTCTGAGTATGTGAAAAATCACAGATATTTCAGGTTACATATGCCTTTCACTGGCCTAGAGAAAATCCAAAGTACTGGTATATTCCCAAAGTTATGAGCTTTCAGAGCTCCCATTTCAAATCAATAATCCAGTCCTCTCTCACACCCCTTAACACAGGAGACAGAAGTTTCCTAGATCTACAGCTATCTTTTATATCTTAAGAAATGACACACTTTTCATATGAGGAAGCTTTCTTTTTCTAATTTGATGTTTCGTTGCATATTATAAAATGAATCAAAATATCCAATAAACACACACCATTATCAAAACAGAAATGAACCGAAAAGAGAAATCATTAACATTCAGGCTGTTACCAAAAATAAATAAATAAATAAAATTAGAACACCTTGCACATTAGAAAGAAAACAAAAACCCACACAATTACAGCTGATGTGACAACAATCTAAATACGTGATGGCTTTTAAACAAATGTCTCTTTACGTGAATCCTGAAGTGTGACACATGAGGACTGAACCAGCATCATCAGAAACATTTGATTCAGCCATAAGAAAGACTATATAACCCCATGTAATGCTGTATAGCAGCTGGTATGGCTGATAGCAGATGGGAGACCCTATGGGAATCTAATGAGACTGATGAGGCTTCAGCCCTACAGACACTTAAAGGTAAAGGTAAAGGGACCCCTGACCATTAGGTCCAGTTGAGGACGACTCTGGGGTTGTGGTGCTCATCTTGCTTTATTGGCCGAGGGAGCCAGCGTACAGCTTCTGGATCATGTGGCCAGCATGACTAAGCCGCTTCTGGCAAACCAGAGCAGTGCACGAAAATGCCGTTTACCTTCCCGCCAGAGCGGTACCTATTTATCTACTTGCACTTTGATGTGCTTTCGAACTGCTAGGTGGGCAGGAGCAGGGACAGAACAACGGGAGCTCACCCCGCCGCGGGGATTCAAACTGCCGACCTTCTGATCGGCAAGCCCTAGGCTCTGTGGTTTAACCCACAGTGCCACCCACAGACACTTACCTGGGAGTAATTCCCATTGCGCTCAGTGGGGTTTACTTCAGAGTAGACATGTGCAGTACAGTACACTGTATGAGTATCTGAATGACAGCAGAACCATACTGCAGTTTTTGAGAGTCCCAAGGAAGTCCTAAATGCTAGAATTCATAATTCTCCAGCTTCTAATGACTGTCTTAAGAAACAGTTGCCATGGGGAAATGCAAGCTGCACAGCACACAACACTTGTGCAAATGTTAAGGGGGACATAAGCTGAGCAGATAATATGCATATCACCAGCCACTGTGCATGTTCCTCAGGCATGGAGAATGTGCATAATTGCCCCATGAGAAGGAAACTGTGCATATTTGATGGCCATAATATCTCAAGCAGGCCTTTGGTTATTGACTGAACTGTAGTTTACCCCTCACAGAACTACAGTTCCCAGCAACCTTTAACTGAGAGAAAGAACATGCTTTGAATGTGTGTTAAAGGTATAGTGTGTACACAGCCAAAATACCAACTTTGACACTGTACGAAAGCTAGATTTTTCCTCGATAACTACTGCATTTTGCAAAGGGTATATGCATACCTTTATTTTATTTTCCTGTGTTTTCATTTTGCATTTTTAGTATGGCCATGAGCCTCAAAAGCTGGAAGTGGCCTGGGCCTCCCTGGGCCTCTGAAAGTGCCTACAAATACCCGAAGATGTTCAGTATTCTGGAACCTTTTAAATCACTTTTCCAAAACCAGGTTCTAAGAGTATGACTAAAGAAATAGTCGTGGAGTATGCTATTATTTACCAAGGATAAATTATTTACCAAGATGGAGCAGCATATTAATCAAACAAATAAACAACACTGGCTGTGTATGGTAATGAAACAATATTGAAGCCTCCAAGCTTATTATAAAGTGTAATTGAATATCCAATGTTTATGCTACTCCTTCATTACATCAGCGTTTATTTTCTATGCGTCCCCCCCAGTATAAAATATGGGTTTGTATGTGTGCAGTAATGTGCACACATTGTTTCTAAGCCCAGATAACAACACCTTCATTTGGTTTACTATACAGTGGTACCTTGGTTTACAGATGCTTCAGGTTACAGACACTTCAGGTTACAGACTAACCCAGAAATAGTACCTCGGGTTAAGAACTTTGCTTCAGGATGAGAACAGAAATTGTGCGGCGGCAGCAGGAGGCCCCATTAGCTAAAGTGGTACCTCAGGTTAAGAACAGTTTCAGGTTAAGAACGGACCTCCAGAAGGAATTAAGTTCTTAACCCGAGATACCACTGTAATGTTTTTTATGGTATCTATTTGCAACTCTTTCCTTTCAGGCAGTCCCAAATAGCAAAAGCTAAGCTATTCGCAAGAAGGGCACAGTAGACAGCTATTGGGTGCAGCTGCACTTTGGTTACTATCGGCTGCAACAGCTTGCAGTTGCAACACGGGTTGTGCATATTCACTTTCTATTCATAAACAGAAAGTTGTGTCGCTTATTTGGATGTTAACTGGCCTTGCTGCAGTAGCAGCTGGCAAGGTGGGCCTGTGTTATTTACTTGGCTTTCCAACATGGTGGCCACTGCTGGTAACCAAGAGGGGGGATGGTGGCAGGGAGGATGGTGTGTGGGCACAGATGTTGCTGCATCTGCACTGTACCTGCCTCCACCCCCCCCCCTCAGTTGCCAGCAGTGACCTCTGTGCTGGGAAGCCAGAGAATAGTCTTGGTCTTCCTTCCTTATTGGAAAAACCAAGTAAGCAATCTGGTCCCACCCGGCTGGCTGTTGGCTATTTTAGTACTGTATGTTGTTAGCTGCCTTATGTTATGCACATTATACTTTATGTTCTTTTACTAAAGTTTAGGTTTGATAAGGAAGTAAGAACCACACCTATTTAAGTTTCCTCAATATTTCAATATTCAATATCCCCCTCATGTTTTCAAAGCTTCTGAAAGATTGACATGTCTGCCAAAGGCAACCTGGGTCAAGACTGTGCCCTTACAAGTGGACCGATACTGATGAATTGGAAAAATAAAAATGCAGCTCGCTTCTACGATTGGATTGAAGACTTATACAAACTCGCAACATATGAACAACTTGAATATAAACACAGACTTGACACAGACAAACTCAACGATAGTTGGAATCCATTCCTACAAATACTGTACAGTCATACCTTGGATCCCAAACGCCTTGCAAGTTGAACGTTTTGGCTCTCGAACGCTGCAAACCCGGAAGTGAGTGTTCCAGTTTCCGAATGTTCTTTTGGAAGCCAAACATCCAATGGGGCTTCTGCGGCTTCCGATTGGCTGCAGGAGCTTCCTGCAGCCAACCAGAAGCCATGCTTGGGTTTCCGAACATTTTGGAAGTTGAACAGACTTCCAGAACAGATTCCATTTGACTCCCAAAGTACGACTTTAATAGGTTAAGATCTGGTGAAGTATAATAACAACTTTGTAAACCATACAGTTTTGGGTCCCTCCCTCTCCCCCTTTACTTTCCCTTCTACAAGGCTGCTGTTCTCTTTTTCTTTATCTCTCTCTTATTTATGTCTCACCATGTTTAGTGCACATACAATTATGTGCTTTTTAACTTTCAATAAAGAAATAAATATGCTTTTTTTAAAAAAAAGACTGTTTCAAGCTAATACGATGTTGTTTCACAAAGTTGCTTTGGGAAGAAATAAAAGCTAAGTCACTGTTCATGTTTCAAAATGTTTTGTAAGTGTTAGAGGAGAGAGCGGAAAGAGGGAAACCACTTAATGGCAGGGAGGCCTATATTTTGCCCTGGTAGGGTGAGGGGATACAAAGCCTGTAAAATCAATTTCAACTGATGTTATTTTATTTTTTAAAAAAGAGTTCCAGTAATAAATCTGGCACAAATGCTTCATAAGTTGCAAATTCTGTGTCGAATTCTGTTTTCTGAATACATTGTGATGGGAGACATCATTTTCTCTCCTGAAAGAAGGTAGCCAGCAACACTGAGTAATCCTTGTGTTGTTGCTAAGACTCAACTGAAAGCCTCTTTATGAGAAACCAAGGAAATAGTCCTTATTATGTCAGTCTTCATTTCTCCTGTTCAGCTGTAGATCTACATTGCAATAATGTCAACTCTGATTAAATAAGGCCAGCTGGAACTGGAAACTACATAAACAATGCAAGTATAATCAGGATGTATGTAATGTACATTGTTGCAAGCATCCCAGAGAATGTGAGGAACAATAACCCTTAGGTTGCTATTAAGACATGTTTATTGATTTTGTTGTTTTCACAGTGTGTCGTCGTGTTATTCTTTCTAACTGCCCTTCGAAGTACGCAAACATGGCAACCTAGAATGTTGACTGTGCATCAAACTACCTGAATGTACAAAGGATAATTTACCCACATTCCAAATACAAAGACTTAGACCCTTTCTCCCTCTTGTTCAGTCTCCTTTTCATTTTCTCCTGCTTTTACATGCCCTTCCTCTCTACTTTCTAGTTGTTAAACATGGCAAAGCAGTAAAAGGGACAGTATGTCAAACTGCTGGGGTAGAAAGAATCCTCTGGAGAATTCACACTGAGTGTAGGTCTCAAGTGCAGAATTGTTGCCTCTCCAAAATATGATGTACTGTCTAAGGGTTCGATTCAATAAAACATATGTCTTGGCTTATGCTCCACGAAAACTGAGGAAAGCTGTGGAAGTGGTGGAAAAATCAATTTTTTATGGATTCCAGAGCAGAGAAACCTGACAGGTATATATATATATATATATATATATATATATATATATATATATATATATATATAACAAGAGCAAGATATATAAGCTGCATACTGAGATATGAGACTAGGTAACCATCGCACATTTCTTGGGGGAACGGAGGAACACACACGTGATTAAAGCTGTGACTCATTAGTAACCAGGTAAAGGTAAAGGGACCTCTGACCATTAGGTCCAGTCGTGTCCGACTCTGGGGTTGCAGTGCTCATCTCGCGTTACTGGCCGAGGGAGCCGGCGTACAGCTTCCAGGTCATGTGGCCAGCATGACTAAGCCACTTCTGGTGAACTACAGCAGCACACATTTATCTGCTTGCAATTTGACGTGCTTTTGAACTGCTAGGTAGGCAGGAGCTGGGACCAAGCAACGGGAGCTCACCCCATCACAGGGATTCGAACCGCCGACCTTCTGGTCGGCAAGCCTTAGGCTCAGTGGTTTAACCCACAGCAAGTGGGATCTGCATAGGTTGGCTGTAACTCCTACTTTACATAGGACAGTCCTTTATCTGAAGTTCTGCCAGAGGACAGCATTCTGCTTGAATGAGTCCTCTGTTTGAAGGGCTGCCTGGTTCAAGTCCAGTTTCAAAGATAACCAAAAAGGTACAGCAGGGCTACTTCAACAGTTAGGAGCTGGACAGAGACTGAGCAGGCACACAGACAAACCTGGTCATGGTCTTCACAACTATGGTGAGATGTATTGCCTTGCTATTTTAACTATAGTGCTTTCTAAATTTGCATCTGCATATAAATTTGCATTATCTAAAAGGTAAAGGACCCCTGACAGTTAAGTCCAGTCGCGAACGACTGTGGGGTTGCGGTGCTCATCTCACTTTACTGGCCGAGGGAGCCGACGTTTGTCCGCATACAGTTTTTCCAGGTCATGTGCCCAGCATGACTAAGGCGCTTCTGGCGAAACCAGAGCAGCACACAGAAACGTCGCTTACCTTCCCACCGGAGCTGTACCTATTTATCTACTTGCACTGTGACGTGCTTTCAAACTGCTAGTTTGGCAGGAGCTGGGACGAAGCAACAGGAGCTCACCCCGTCGCGGGGATACGAACCACCACCTTCCGATCAGCAAGCCCTAGGCTCAGTGGTTTAGACCACAGTGCCACCCGCATCCCCGTTGCATTATCTACATACGCTTTTTTCTTCTTTATGAGTGATGCATTTCCTCTTATCTGCGGACGTGTAAGTAAACAATCTACATGCGTGTATGGGAACAGCTCTCTATGTACAGCATCTGTGCCAACGCAGATGCACATCTAGATAACTCAAAAACCTGCCACAATTTTAGTTGGCCCTAATAAAAGGATTGCCTGTGGATTTCCCCCACCCGCTACCACGTTCCTCCCTCTTCCAGATCGAAAAGGACCTGTGCACGAGCAATCACGCATCATTTGGACGAGCCTAAAATGGTCACCACCTGTACTTAAACAGACACCCACAGACCATAGTGCTGCATATCAAGAGGAGTTTGCTTCTATAGGGTGTCCAGTGCATACATTTGTGGGCTAGTAAGCAGAAAAAGAACCTTGCTGGATCAGACTAAAGCCCTTTCTAGCCCCCACAATGGCTGATCAGATGGCTATGGGAAACCCACAAGCAAGAATCATAGAATCATAGAATCATAGAGTTGGAAGAGACCACAAGGGCCATCCAGTCCAACCCCCTGCCAAGCAGGAAACACCATCAAAGCATTCCTGACAGATGGCTGTCAAGCCTCCGCTTAAAGACCTCCAAAGAAGGAGACTCCACCACACTCCTTGGCAGCAAATTCCACTGTCGAACAGCTCTTACTGTCAGGAAGTTCTTCCTAATGTTTAGGTGGAATCTTCTTTCTTATAGTTTGAATCCATTGCCCCGTGTCCGATTCTCTGGAGCAGCAGAAAACAACCTTTCACCCTCCTCTATATGACATCCTTTGATATATTTGAACATGGCTATCATATCACCCCTTAACCTTCTCTTCTCCAGGCTAAACATACCCAGCTCCCTAAGCCGTTCCTCATAAGATATTCCTCATAAGCCTTCCTCAAGATATGACTGCAATAGCTTTCTCCTACAACACACACACACACACACACTTCTGTACTGCAGAACATATACAGTACCTGACAAAGTAGCTGGATATGATACTTTATTCCCTGTACACTTGACTTTTGCACACAGTGTAACTCTTGTTACTTTGTGTTCTCCGACACAGTGCTTATAAACACATTTCATACAACATTATGTGCAACTGAAGCCCTCTGATATCAGTGGTACTTTGATACAATTTGATGGTTTAGTTATATTGATTTCAATTGGGCCATACCTGATTCTGAGATTTGGTTCTAAGGTTTTCTTTTTGAATCTACTTTCCTTCCCATGTAAGCTTTATAAAAAATCAAATATTGTGCCTTTCTTTTCTGTGCTGTTCTATAGCCTTCATTCTGGTTTGTACATATCTAAAAAGAAACATGAGAAAAATACCAAACTGTCATCTATCAGAACAGCTACAGTAACTTGAATTTAGAAAAGACAAAAAAGGACAAATACAGATTGCATCTGTGTTTGTCCACTGTCATCCCCCCCCCCCCAAGTAAGATTAAACTCAGTTGTGGTAAAATCTGAAGAATTTATTGCATTAAATCCTATCTGCCAAATTAAACCAAGCTATTACAAGGAATGCATATTGTCTGCAGGGTTTCCATTGAGAGCTTCCTGAGTTTTATGATAGGCTATTATTTGTTAGGTACACGAATGTTTAATATTACAGGAGAATTGTTTAGTTTTACTGCATATAAATTATTTCTTATAGATCATAAATATTTCCACCAGTTAATTTATAAGCTACTATAACAAAACAAATCAGCAGACTGTATTATCAGTGAAAATTAGGGTAGAGAAAGTAGACTAGTAAATGTATTGTCCTAATTTAGCGTTACCTCATCAAAGTACAGCTTTTGCTAAAATTTAATAGAAGAATGCTTTTGCACCAGCATTTCCAAACAGAGTACCAGTGAAATTGCCATCACTGTTGATTACCATGAAGATTGGCTTTACGTTGCGGATAGTCACCAAGCACACAAAGATATTAGTATCTGCCTGTCACAAGTATTACCACTTGTTCACAAACCAACACTTATCTTGCTGCCTGTTTACTGAATGCATAGATAGTGAAATCTGCCCTTAGGGTACAATATGACACTTCATTGTGCATCTTAATGTGATGGTTAGCAAACGAAGTAAACATTTCTGCGATTGACTAAAGCAAGATGCCACAACTAGGCATCACATCTAATGTTTATTAGCCTTTATTACGATAGCTTATCCCATAGTAGGGAAAGTGGTCTGCTGGGTATGCTAGTCCCAAGCCCTTTGGGCCTTTCTATCTCAAGAATGAAACCTTGAACTTGGTTTGGTAGTGAACAAGCAGCCAGTGCAGATCCTTAAGCACCAGAATAAATGTGTAGGGCCAGATATACCACTCAGTACTCTGCCGCATCAGTCTACACTAGCTGTAGAGTCCCATCTAAGCACATAGAACTCATTACAGCAATCTAACAGTGATGTTAAAAATTGGTCGTGAGCACTCCATGCTGCAGAGGTCAATTGACTTCTATCGAGAGAGAGATCAAACAATACTCTCGGATTACCGGTAAGTACCTGCGCCAAGGGCATCCAGAACAGGCAGACATACCAGGCCCAATTCTTGGACCCAGAAACCACTCATCTACTGGATCTCTGTCTTGTCAATATTCAGTCTCAGTTTATAGTTGTAAAGCATGAGACAGTATGGTGGGAGAGGGGGAGAAGTCTAGTTGTCTAGTTTGTACAGCACAATCTTCATGCTAATGTCATTCTGTAAAAATGTCGTGCTACTTTGTAAGTAGAACTTCTAAGCCAGAATTTATTCCACACAGCATTCAATACCAATCTAGGAAGAGGGTGGTGGGCAGTGGGCACAATTTCCTATCTTTCTACAGGCGCATTTCCATGGCAGGAAATAAATGCAAACAAATACCACTGATAAACTCAGTTGGTTAGAGCATGGTGCTGATAATGCCAAGGCTGCAGTTTCAATCCCTGCATGGAAGCCAACTCTACAATTCTGATTCTATGATCTCTAAAAATAATTAAAAAGAATGTGCAACACAACTCACTCACTCTCTTATATACACACATGCAACCTTATAGTAGCAAGGTTAAACCATTAAAGGTGGCAGCAAAAATGCTAACGGTACAATCCTATACAGTGGAACCTCTACCTGTGGCCATAATCTGTTTCGGAGGTCCGTCTGGATGTCGAAACCAGTCACTGGGAGAGGTGCCGTTGTGTGCAGGCACAGGCAGTGATAACCACTTCTGCGCATGTACAAACGGTGATCGCTGCTCCTGCATATGCGCAAATGGTGGCAAACCCACCGGTTACTTCCAGGTTTGCCACGGACATTGGGTGAAATGGATGCAAGCGGAGGCGGACGTAAGAAGAGGTTTGACTGTACATGTTTATTCAGAAGTTAAGTACCATTAAGCTAAACGGGCCCCAACTCTGGGCAGGTGGGTACAGTACTATAGCCCTGAGTGTTGCACATTAAAAGCCTATTAAAGTAAGACTAATGTATTCAATAATTGATGGAGCAGACACAAAGAGGGAGCCTGCCGGATTTCTGGGAGAGCATTGCAGAGATGTGTTAACGACCACAGAAAAAGCCCTGTCTCTTGTGCTCACAAAGTTATGAGAGTAATTCAAAACTAAGGCCACTGAAGTTTGTCTCACTTCCCAGACCAAACCTATGTGGAACCAAAAAGGCTGGAAAAATTACAAGATCCTAAGCTGAATTAAGCTAAAACTACTTCAGTTTGAGCCCGGAAGCCAATACAGCCACCATAGGATGGGAGTTATATGCAAACAGGAGACAAAAGTAACATCCAAACAAACCCTTGATTAATGTCTGAATTGATTCTGACGGTCTAAGATAGTGGGAATATCCAGAAGAAATATGAGCAAGGTGGTTCTGAAGAAAACTGAAGATTAAACCATATTTTAAATGTCAGGAAGTGAAATATTGATGTTAATAATGTCAGTTAAAAACTGGTAAAATATAGATGCAGTAGAAACAGCCTTTCACAACTCTTTTTCCCCAATTGAAGCACCCTTTATTTTTATCAAGAGCATGTGAGACTCTTCCACTAAGAATTCATTTACCATGGACCCTCCAGAGACAGCTAGTATTAACTTCTCTTACTTATATTAAATGAATTCTGACTCTATCAAACACGAATTCACTTTCTGCATACAGACAAGAACATCAAATGGAAAGCATGGACTTGAAGCATTATGTTTAGTCAGGAAGTGCATTCTTAATCCAAATAATATTTTTTTTACAAAGGTGCATTCTGTTGTTTTGGACAATGGAATTCTTTGGGGAACTACAAATTACAGGAAGAATAAACAAGTTTCTATTGTGTGCCCAAGAATAGCCAGAGTGAGGGACAACTGAGCAGAAATCAGGAGGAAGCTCCCTAATAGGGGCTGCTACTGAGAATACCATATCACATGTCACTTCCTAGCTAGCAAAAGCCACAGGATGTTTCCATGTCAATGCCACTGACACAGAGATACCCTAGGAACTTTCCCTCGTTCCATATGATTCAGTTATTTCAGATGCTCTTTACTGGAATAGCATGGTAACTAGCCAGAATTCATCAAAAGACTAAAAAAGTATCTACACTGAACAAGTCCTAATGGTAAAAGTTATGTTATATCTGTATCAAAGTCTATGGGAGATTGCTGCTGGCATCACACATCTGTTATTGTATCAGTGGGCTGCATCTTACTATTCAGCTGGTATGCCGTCTTCAAAGATTATATGACTTAAATGTGAAATACCGTCTACATGTGAACAGGATGAAAAATTTCACAAATCATCCAGGTCTTCATTATGGAAGGGGCTTATGAGCCAAATCTTGACAATTTGTTTTCAAGGCTGAAGGCAATACCACAGATTATATTATTCAAACAATAAATGAAGTTATTGCTTGATAAAGCAGTTGTCTTCGCGCAATGACTCTTATCAAGCCAAGCTATGATATGGCAGATAAGCGTATAATATTTGATAAACATGATACATTTCTTTGCCTAAGCCTTGGACAGTAATTGATTTTTACTGTCTCAAATTGTTTTTATAGATATTTGAAATGGTAGTTTTGTGTGTGCTGTTAAATCTGGCCTTTCTTCAAGGGTCTATAGTTGTTCTTGCTGGGTAGGTTTTGAACAACCCCTTGGACCATTTTAATGTAAAGGCGGCAACAACAACAACAACAACAACAACAACAACAACAACATACCAATATGCTATTGCCTGTCTTTGGTTTTCACACATGCTGTGTGCAGACACAACATTTTCAGGGATGCAACAGGGACAGCATGATAGAGCTTTCATCACTTGTTCATCTTTTCCTTTCCTGCAGCAGTCTGCTCAAAGTAATTTTGCAAGTTTTATCACACTTCAAACTGTGGCAACGAAAGACCAGTTTCTCCTCCCAGAAGGTGACAAAAGTGGATTCCACATATGTGTGAATGCAGAGTTAAACCATAGCTAGCTAGATACTGCGGGTAGACAGAATTCTAAGTAGGAATGACATTGCTACAGGTGAGTTCAGAGCAGTAAGACAGAAAGTGCAGGGTGAATAAAAAGGAAAAACCAGGAAGAATGAGAAAATGCCATTACCTATGACGATCTTTTTTTTAATGATAAGGAAAGCCGAACTGTACCCCCTTGCATAACTACAGTAAGTTGAGTTATACCAGAGGCACGTTGCCTCTGCACATGAAAGTTTCATGAACTTCTAAAATCATTGCAATGGTGAATTTCATTTTGTATGTTACATATGGGACTCTCCAATCAAAGAACATGGATGCATCTAGATTATCTTGGGTAAGTCATTAATTCTCTGCCCACACTTTACATTCTAAAAAAGTAAACCAGTATACACAGGATTAGGAAGTATTGTCAGGAGATGCTACACCCTGGTTTAATCAGCACATTCCTTGTCAAATAAAAAAAATGTTCCACAATATCCACTAAGTGAATATAAATTTTCTTTGATTCTTAGACCACAGTTTCTATGTGCCGTTCAAATTGCTAAACTGTGGTTTGAATGAGCCCAACAAACCAGGATTGGAAACCATGGTTTTATCTGTATTTGTAATCTTGGCATGAAGGGCTCAAATAAATTTCTTGGTTAGGACATCACAGCAAACCGATTTGACAGATCATTAAGTCTTGTGTTAAGTAGTGAACATGCGGTAGGGAGAAAGGAGAAGTGGAAGTTTGTGGACACGCAGCAGATTCCCAATCCAGGAATGTAACCATTTAAAGAGGCTTGTGCATCAGAGCCAAATCATTTTGCATCTGTCTACTGTGCATCAAAACTAGTACAATCTCATCAAGTGCAGGGAACACTTTCAGATCTGCAAGGATGTGCACAGGTTTGAATTTTTTTGGTTCCCGTTGGAAATGATGTACTGCTGGAAACCAAAGCTCTTCACCGGACACAGAACCAGGAAAGAACACATGGAAAGTAATTTCTCCTTCCTGAAAATCTGTTTTAGGAAATGAGTCACTCATCAATTGCTGAGTCAATGGGACTGCCACCTTGCTAAGCAAGCACAATATTACTACCTTAAGAAGACCAAACAATAAAAGAGTTATGAAGAAATATCTATTAACTGCAGCCGAGGTTGATTTAAACAAAGAATGTTCTTCCCCAGGTCTACATGAAGTACTCATATCTAATAACACTTTCCGCCTTTATGGGTCTTGTTATGCTATTTGTGTGATTTTTCTCCACAAAAGAAATCTTGCAGCTTTAGGCGGTATTAAGTGCTGTGCAATATGCACAGCCCCTCTTTGATCTAGCAACTGAATCCTAGTTCGCTGTTTATTCTTTGCTGCTGTGGTTGGTCTATTTGTGTTTGTTTTTAACTCCGAGCTGCTTCTCCTTGTGGTGGTAACTATTTTGGACTGGTTTTTTGTGTTTTTAAAGCATTGAAGATGCCATCTCTATAAGCATCAAAGCCGCATGATAGATGTGGTGCTAACAGGCCTGTGATACTCAGCACAGCAATAAGCTGTCAGCTATATCCGCAGAAACCACATGCCATGATCGTAGGTGGGAGGGTGGGGGGGAGAAAGCAAAAAGTCAAGTGTGTTTTCTTTCAAGATCAGCTTTCTTGCAGCCCTTATCTCGCCTTTTCCAATAATGATTTTGATTATGGTAAACTCCTTTGCACCTGCTTAGGAAATTGTTCTCGCTAGGTGTGCACAGAACTGGGAAATACCATGTTGAGATTCAGTGTTTTATTTCTCACTCCGGTTCCAAATTCCTTCAAACTCAGCTAATCTAGAGAACGACTCTGAAATGCTACTATTTTGGGCACTTACAGGGATGGGTGATTGACAGGTAAAATCCCTGTTGTCTAGGCTGGGAACTAGCTAGGTGACATGATAATTCCTAATGATCAGCTCATATGAATGTTAATACACAGTAAGAAAGCTCACTCACCACCTCCCTCATTCTCCTTTCGTTTTCTTCCTAATGAATATTTGATGCATAAAACAGTACTTCCTGGCAGTATTGCTTGAACGGAAAGAATTCTAAGACTTTTATTCCTTTGGGGATCTTTACCAAAAAAACCATAAAGTGTTAGAATTGCTGTTCATTAGCAGTACTAATGCAACGTCTGCTAGTATAACTGCCCATTGCTTCCCTGGTCACAGCTATTTATTCTTTTGAGAGGGGGCATGTCCTTAACCAAGCAAAGGCCGAAGGACTGGCAATCTTGGGTCCATCCACAGGTTCAATCCCACAAGAGACAACCCACAAGCAAAAAGGGGGTTTTCTTCTATGTGAGCAGCAACAGAAATGTGGCAGAATTCTCACCTTCACACATCAGTGGGTCGCTCTCACCTCACATGCCTGTGTCTTGGCTCCTCGGCAGGGCTTCTGTTGCTGTTCACACCAGGGAGGAGTAGAGTCTTATGCATGTGTCATGGATCAGATAGTGGGTTGTGGTGGAACTTTGCTGAGGTGGCCAAGAGAGGGAGAGGATAAGATGGGGTTTCTTGTGGGAGCATTTCAAGCTGCCTTATACTGAGTCACACCATCAGTTCATCTAGCTGAGTAGTAACTATACACCAGTGGTTCCCAAACGTTTTTGGGCCACAACCTCCTTGGTTCTATAAAGAAACCCTCAGTGCCCCCTACCTCCTAAAAAGCTTTATTCAGAATAGCAGTTTACATGACCTGCTAAGGAAGAAAATAGTATAATAAAAATTCAATGAGTAATAATCAATTGCACATGTATTCAAAGCCCAGTGAAAACTATTTAATTAACTCAACAAAACTGATTAATTTGATCCCGTGAACCAGCCTTTCAAAGTCTGATTGTCATTTACACCTTCACCACCCCCTGCCACCTTTCTTGCCTCTTAGCACCCCCTAGGTAATCCCACTGCCCCCCAGGGGGAGGTACCATCCATTTCGGGAACCACTGGACTACACTAAGAGGCTGTTGATCTCCAAAGATTCCAGACAGGAATCTCTGCCAGCCTCACTTAGAGATGCCAGGGCCCAAACCTGCCATCTACCACTGACCCACAGCCCTTCTCGTGTTGTAGTTTTCTTCTTTGAAAGCAGTTTCTTCTTCAAGAAGAAAATTGCAACCGTCTGTGGAGCCCAATCTCCCTCTTGCCTTCCCTTGTCAACGGAGATGGGTTTTGTTGACCAGCACCTCGATTCACATTCCCTCCCTTAAAGAGAGTTGCGGCTGTGCATGTGAGGCAAAGTGGCTCCCCTGTTTGGGTGTCATTCTGAATGAGCAACCCTTTTCATGGGGGGCATATGGTTCATACAAAAAGCCTAATAAGCATGGCTTTTATTCAGCTGGGGCTCATAGGAGCTAAGAGGAGTTCATGGTGAGCTTCGGGACCTCTTTTTCTAGAAAAGTAGCACTGCTAATAAGAATTGTTTTGGACCTTGTCAGATTTAGTAAACAGTGTTACAAAAACACGGGGGGGGGGGACAGTCAAAGCTAAGACACACACACACACCAAAATAGGATAACTTGTTGGAGA
The DNA here is from genome assembly GCF_009819535.1 of Lacerta agilis. Taxonomy (NCBI): domain Eukaryota; kingdom Metazoa; phylum Chordata; class Lepidosauria; order Squamata; family Lacertidae; genus Lacerta; species Lacerta agilis. Next base: position 77,903,784 of record NC_046315.1, on the reverse strand, counting down.
AACAGTGACAGTAAGACTGACGGGGGGCAGAATCGTACCTCGAGTTGCGTTTGCTGCGGGTTATAAACGCGGCAAACCCAGAAGTGTTTACTTCCGGCTTTCGCCCCGCGCGCACACACAGAAGCGTTACGCGCATGCACAGAAGCGCAATAGCATGCTTCCGCACATGCGCGACATCACCGCTCAGGTTGCGGACTTTTTGGGGTGCAAATTGCACCCCAGAACGGATCGTGTCCGCAACCCGAGGTACCACTGTACCATCAAAAACATGCATATTGTTGATACAATATTATGTGGAATACTCAGGTTACCCTTTCTACACCTTTTATATTAAACATTATAAACCTTTAAATGAACATCTACAGGCCTTTCCTTGACACTGCAAAACTACTGTCAAGGCAGAAGTCCCATGATGGCTTCCACAAAAGAACAGCTGTTTAACCCCAGAGTTCTTCACAACATTATCTGTCAATATAGCAGGTTCTCATGTCGGTGCTCCGTGAAGCCTGTTGCCAAGTGAATATTAACAGGGGCTTTGTTCATCCTTCAGGATTCTGTTTGTGAAAGAAGCTTGCAAAACAAATGCTAAAAGTTCACGATGCGTGCTTTGGAATTGTTTGCTTGCCTATATGTCTAGCGGAGCTGGGCAGTCAGTCATTCTGGAAGGGTTGGAGGAAGGAAACAATCTCTGTGGCAGAAATGGGGCTAGGGCAGAGGCTAGGGAAACTAATTCTCAGAGATAAATGTGTACGCTCTTGTCCGCATGGATTTACTCATTCAAATGCATGCAAAATGAAAATTCCCCACTACACAGCACCAATGATTGAAAACAAAAAGAGTGTGTTGGTATCAAGCTATCCTGATTGAAAACTCAACATACATGAAGGAAAGAAGGATCTACCAGATGCCAGCTTGAGGGATGTTTTGGATCCAGTTACCTTCATTAGTCTCCTAAGTGCACTAATTAACCTTTTTCAAATAAACCATTAAACCTCCATTAATTCCTACTGATGCAATTTCTACATTTTTAAAAAAAAAAAAAGCTGGGCAGGGTATCTTTAGCTTTTCTATAAACTTGAAAAAGGTAAGAGTTTGGTTCTTTAACTCCATTTCATTTTGACCGCCCTGTGTTTCAACAATTGCATGGTGTCCGTTCAGCACTGTAATCTGATTTATTAACCCTCCAGTTCTGCAAGAGAGAACCGGAGGAGGAGGAGGAGTTTGGATTTGATATCCCGCTTTTCACTACCCGAAGGAGTCTCAAAGCGGCTAACATTCTCCTTTCCCTTCCTCCCCCACAACAAACACTATGTGAGGTGAGTGGGGCTGAGAGACTTCAGAGAAGTGTGACTAGCCCAAGGTCACCCAGCAGCTGCATGTGGAGGAGTGGAGACACGAACCCGGTTCCCCAGATTACGAGTCTACCACAAAACCCTGTTGATTCTCTGTGACCTCTAAAGATGGAAAGAGGTAACCAAGACAAAAGGAATTATGCAAATCAATGGTTTATGTAAATCACTAGTTAAAGGGCAAGGGAATGTCAGGCAAAAGGAGCCCCCTGCTAGCTACAATCTCACCTGGGGGTAAGTTTCACTGAAGCCAATGGCGGTAATGCAGTGGTGGTGAATTTGTGGCTTGATTGCCACTCTGCTTGCTTGCTGGCCTTGGGGGGGGGGGTGCAGATGGGCCTAGGATTGGGTTCCCCCCCATCTTCTCTTAAATAAGGCTTGTTTGCAGCTGTGGTTTGGAGAGGAGGCCAACACAACAGGGGGAGAGTACTTACAAATAGCTGCTCCCTTGCACTGCTTGCATGTGTCACTAATAGTGGCAGACCTCCTTTATGCAACTGCTGCACAGATGCATTTACATACCCCTTGTAGGCTTTGTGTACAATTTTTTCTTTTAAATGAAGTAATAAGACTGGCAACTTTGCCAACATGGTCATATGTGCCTAAATTTAAACCCAATTATAATAATAATCCTGCACTGAATAGTTCTTCTATGCATATTTGTTCTGGTTGCCCCCCACCCACCCATCCAGAAACAGAACACAATTTGTTTGAAATGTAAGGAATAAGAGATCCAAAGAACTATGAATGGAAAGAACATTGTCATTACTTCATTCTACAAATGGTTCTACAAGAGTTCGATCAATTCTGTAATAATAGGTACATTATACAGCAATTTTCATTGTTTCTGCTTATACAACAGATATACAATACAAGCTCTTGGGCAAATGGAAGATCTTTGGGTTTAATCGCATTTTATTAAAAAAAATTGAAACTTTTTCAAACGATAAAACGAAGGAAACGAAATTCATGTGTCACTATTTGGACAACATCTTCCTTACTGGCGCACAATCTTGCAGCAAACAAGGAGATAGTAAGGTGAGGGGGGGGGAATAACCACCATACCCAAGGAAGCAAGTCTCTCCAAATTGTGTTCTGGTTAATTGGAGGCTGAACATTGCTTCTAGCCAAGGCAAGAAATGGAGGACATGTGTAAAAGATAAATAAATCTTTTTTAATCCTCCGCCTCCCACTTTTCTACATTGCTGGGTCAACTTTTCAGCTAGCGCTGATAGCCAGATCTTATCATACCATCTCCTCTCTAAGAATCTGCCACAGCTCCTCCAAAACAAGCCACAGTTGACAAGTGCAAAATGAGCTCTTTTGTGAACGAGAAGCTTAGTTTAGTCTCGGAACAGAGGCAGCAGTGCTAGTGCTAGATACAAGTGGATCGGCAATATCTGAGAAGGCCTGCTCTAGCGCAAAGTGTGAAACAGTTCTACATGTGGAAGGGCACATTTGGATCCAAACCCAAAGTAGCTGCACTGATTCCTTTGTACCAACCAATGGTGAAACAGCCACAATGCATATGCTGTTACTTTTAAGGGCTGAATCAAGCAACGCCTTTCCCTTTTAAAATACATCAGTATAACATCTAATGTCTTGACAAATGTGTTGAGAATGTTGATTCATACTTCTGCTCTTTTTCCACTTCTTATAAAGGATGAGATAAAGGAAGTATGAATATCAATTAGATGTGATGACTGCACACATCCATTCCCCACCCTGGGAGAGTCATCCATTTATGTTTAACTCAGCCGCCTGTCACAACTGAATGGCAGCAATCTGTAAACTAAAATAATAGGAAACGATTGGTCCAAATTATGTAAAACAAGCTGCCTAAAAGAATACATGGGCTGATTATCAGATCATGAATTAGGACCGGAAGGAAAAACAAACCCCTAGGGCAATAATTTTACTGTCTTTGGCTGTGTACACACTAACCTGTTCGCAGAACAACAAAAAAAGCAGATTTCCTTAATCCTGAATTGTTCACGTTCATCCTCAACATGCTGCTTTCAATCTAGATTGATTCTAGATCCTGTGGGTGTGGTTACTTAATATGTGCTGAAATCCCTCCGCTTGATTAGGTTATCCACACCTTTCCCCCTCTGCACATGCCCAAGTGAATGAAAAAGGAAGTAATGATTGTGATCTTGGCATACATCTACCCACAACGGCACTAAGCCCGTGTGGGTGCACTTCTCTTTGCCATGGCCGCCTACATCTGTGTTCGTCATTTTTTTCAAATTGACACACTGTGAGGGTAATGCAGAATCAATCTACAACGAGCCTTTATTTTAGAATAAAGATAGTTTCTCAAGAAGCATTTTTTTTTATTGTAAGGGGGAATACACTAGATTTAGATTACGTGTGGACTATATAGAATAAAGGCATAAAAGACTTCTGGGGGAAAATTTACAATGAACTGAAAAAAGTGTTTAAAAACACTTTTACTTAAAAACAACAACAACCCAGAAGCCTTTTTGCTTGGGATTGTAGGAGATTAGATCCCAAGGAAGCCAAGTACTGGAAAACACAAGATATTCCTACGATAATTGAATGGCAAATGAAAATGCTTGGATATATGGAACTCGCCGAGATGACTGGAAGGATCCGCGACCAGAAAGAGGAGAAAGTAGAAGAAGATTGGAAGAAATTTAAAGAGTATTCGAAGAAACGTTGCAACATATAGAATACCCTTATGGGAATACAGTTAGGTTATCGGTAACTTATATAGCTTGATGTTTTACAAAGTATTGATTTTATTATTATTTACAATTTAAATGTCTAGAAAAAGAACCTGCTACAGCAAAGAAATGCACAATGAAGCTCAGAGGAAGGGTTTGGGGGAAGGCACCATACAATGGAAAATTTCAGTGCAATGATTTGTGAAATGTATGTGTTTTGTTTGTATGTCTTGTTTTTCTTTTTGATGGTCTGTTGTTCTCTTATAAAAATATGTAATAAAATAATATATATATATATATATATATATATATATATATATATATATATATAGCGGCATATGCATGATATCAGCCAAATTCCATATTTATCCTGTATCTATCTGGGGGTTTTTCCCCCATCAAAAATCACAGTTTGACATATTCTTTCCCAAACCAGCTTCTTTCTGAATTGAGAAACAGCCTGGATGCATTTTAAGCTAGTAATGTGGTCTGCTTTCTTTTTTTGCCTGAAGGAGAATCCCGCTAGAGGAGATGGGGAAGCTGTTTTGTTTTACAAATGAAGACAGCAGATATGGGTCCGTGGAATGCAGAAAACATTAAGAAATAGCATATGGTACAGTCATAGAATCATAGAGTTAGAAGAGACCACAAGGGCCATCCAGTCCAACCCCCTGCCAAGCAGGAAACACCATCAAAGCATTCCTGACAGATGGCTGTCAAGCCTCTGCTTAAAGACCTCCAAAGAAGGAGACTCCACCACACTCCTTGGCAGCAAATTCCACTGCCGAACAGCTCTCTCCCAGTCCTTCCTGGATGGGACATCTGACAGTATGTTTAAATGCTTTCCATACCCACACACGTTCCCAATGAGAAGTTTGCATATCTGGAAGGAGGTTGGACTAAAAACGTTTTTGCCTTGCACCTAAAGGTGTATAATGAAGGTTTCAGCCAAACCTCATTGAGAAGAGCATTCTACAAACAGGGAGCCACTGCAGAAAAGGCCCTCTCTCGTGTTCCTGCCCTCCAGACGTCACGTGGAGGAGACACATCAAGAAGGGTCTCAGAGAAGGGTCTCATGGTCTGGGTAGTTTCATACAGAGAGGGGCAGTCCTTGAGGTATTGTGTTCCTGAGCCATTTAAGGCTTTATAGGTCAAAACCAGCACTTTGAATTGGCCCAGAAACTAATTGGCAGCCAATGCTGTCGGGCCAGGATTCCTGTAATATGCTCAAACCATCTTGCCCTGGTGAGTTACCTGGCTGCCGAATTCTGCAGTAGCTTAAGTTTCCAAACTGTCTTCAGAGGCAGTTCTATGTATAATGTGTTGCAGTAATCTAACCTAAAGATTACCAGTTAAGCTGTCCCTGTCCAGACAGGGGCACAGCTGGGCCACCAGTCATAGTTGGTATAAGCATTTTAAATGCATACTTCAACCTAGCAAACCAGTTCTCATACATATTACTTGGCTGGGGAACAGCGTTTCTTATTTGGAAAATAGGAAATTTCACAGAATGGCTGTGTTTTTGGTTCACATATTCATAGAATCATAGAGCTGGAAGAGACCACAAGGGCCATCCAGTCCAACCCCCTGCCAAGCAGGAAACACCATCAAAGCATTCCTGACAGATGGCTGTCAAGCCTCTGCTTAAAGACCTCCAAAGAAGGAGACTCCACCACACTCCTTGGTAGCAAATTCTCTCAAGTTAGGTCGGTTCATCTTTAAATGCAAACTGAACTGAATATCTCACCCAAACCATTATATTCCTAGCTTTGTGTCCCACAATAAGCACCCTAGTAGCTGCATTTTGTACTAATTTCCAAGCTAAGTGCAAGGGTAGCTCCACGTACAGCACATTTTGGTAATCTAATCGTGAGGTTAATAGCAGCAGCAACAAAGAGCGGCAACCCAAAATCAGAAGACTGGTCTTTTACAGGATTTGCCTAGGTTGAATATGTGCTATGAATCCTGGAGGGGATGAGTCTTATCATAAAAATGCCAAGGAATAGATTATTGTGCAGATTCGTAGCTCATTCCAGATATGCAAAGAGAATGCAAATGTAGAAAGAAACTCTGGAGCAAATATTCAGTCTTGATTTCAGACTAAGGGGAATATTTTCTCTATTGTGAATGTAGAAATGTGAGCTCAGTAGTTTTATCTTGGAAACAAAGCACAGTCTGACATCCACGTCCCTTTTCCTTAGGGGATCCTATAATTGTATTATGTGAAAGAAAAAAACAAGGTTTTAAGTCAGGCCTAACAAGTGCTCCAAAAAACATCCCCCTTATCAGGGGCAGCAGAATAATTTCAGTCAAACCTGCTGATCCCCTGCATTTTCTTTCCTGGTTGATAACAGTACTTGTAGGAGAACATGGGTGCAAGCAATCAAGTATGATTAATAGTTTGTTGCACAGGGCATCTTGTGATATCAATGGCTCTGTAGGACATCTCAATGCATGGGTTGGTTTGCCTGCTGAGTGCTTTTTCTGATTAACAGGTGAGGAGAGCATAGATTAGTGGTTGAAACCAAAATAGCTGGCATGCGAACAACGAAAAGACGGGGTTTTTTTGGTGCCTTTAATTTAGGCAGTCAGGTTGGTTTGCTTGTAGTTCTTTTCCTCCAATAACCCACCCCAGCCCCTCCTTCTGGTCAAGAAAACAGTGTACCCTACATTAGAATCTTGAAGAAATGGAGGCAGTGAGAGATTTCACTTTCTTGGGTTCCATGATCACTGCAGATGGTGACAGCAGTCACGAAATTAGAAGACGCCTGCTTCTTGGGAGAAAAGCAATGACAAACCTAGACAGCATCTTAAAAAGCAAAGACATCACCTTGCCGACAAAGGTCTGTATAGTTAAAGCTATGGTTTTCCCAGTAGTAATGTACGGAAGTGAGAGCTGGACCATCAAGAAGGCTGATCGCCGAAGAATTGATGCTTTTGAATTATGGTGCTGGAGGAGACTCTTGAGAGTCCCATGGACTGCAAGAAGATCAAACCTATCCATTCTCAAAGAAATCAGCCCTGAGTGCTCACTAGAAGGACAGATCCTGAAGCTGAGGCTCCAGTACTTTGGCCACCTCATGAGAAGAGAAGACTCCCTAGAAAAGACCCTGATGCTGGGAAAGATGGAGGGCACAAGTAGAAGGGGACGACAGAGGATGAGATGGTTGGACAGTGTTCTCGAAGCGACTGGCATGAGTTTGGCCAAACTGCGGGAGGCAGTGGAGGATAGGCGTGCCTGGCGTGCTCTGGTCCATGGGGTCACGAAGAGTCGGACACGACTGAACGACTGAACAACAACACATTAGAATCGGGACTGGCGTGGGTGCCTTGTAAGTTTGAACAACATTTTGAACAACTATGTTCTTACACCAACTCGAATAGGGAAAACATTAGTGCTTTAAAATAAAAAAGCTGTTAGGTTCATGATAACATCTTTCTGGGTTGATGTGCATATGAGGTGCATCATTACAGATAGGTTCCCAAAATGTACTATGAAGGTTGAGCTGCATATCTCCCATTTATTCATTTGACATTGCAACAGTGAGATCTGGGCCTGCCTTTCTCAATTTAGCTAACTCTCTGGGCAGTTTCCAAATTACTTAGATAATATGCAATAATTCATTCAATTGTTTGAAACTGTAATAGTGCTGTGGCTCCAGACTCCTGTTTGGCTTCTCTCATCACTGTCTTCCGCTTTCATAAATGCCTCTCCTCTCCAACGACACTCAGCTCTACGGCACTGTGAAAGTGGGCAAGTTTCAAACTTCCTAAATCTCTGTGTTTCTGTTATTTATAAACATTGATTTGTTCAGTGTTTCAAAGGACCCAAACAGTCTGTAGTAAATGGATTAACTCTGATCTGAAGTTTGGATGAGCAGCAGTTGAAAATATCAACAAATCCCTGGGGAATCTCCATTGCAAAGTTTATCTCTATTTTTCTGTGCATTCTTCAAATTTGTGCCCTGGCACCCCCAGACTCCCGTGGATTCTCTTTATTTATCACTTCCATAGCAATCGACTCTCAATGATTTCAATCTTCTTTCAGTTCAGATTTGAGTTTCAAAGCTTTGGATGCGACGTTTGCATTTTGTGTCTTCCCAATGCAGCTTTCCCCAGCCTGGTACGCTCCAGGTTTCGTTGGGACTACAATTCCAGCCATGCTCTCTGGAGCTGATGGTATTTGTATTCCAAACACCTGGCAGGTACCAAGTTGGAAAAGGCTGTCCTAATGAATCTATTTGGAATTCAGTTAAGGAAGGAAGGAATTGAAAATGAACATTTGATTTTTTGTGTGTGTGTGTGGAGTCCTAACAAATGCTTCACCTGGCAAAGGATAACATGGGCGGAATGAATCTATTCTCATATTCTCTATGATAATGCAAAGGCAAATACTGATCATCTCTCGGCTGCTCAAAAGGTACTTCAGGAAAGGAGCTGCTACATTCTTGAAAGGAACTTCATAATGCCTGGAGAAGAGCTACTCTCTTATTTATGACATATACTGCCGTTCCCTGGTTCTAAGGATCTGAAATATTAATCTTCATTTCCCTGCACCACAGAGCAGCAGAACACACACACGTCACTAGAAAATATTGAGCTGCTCTATGAGCCTTCTTTTGTTTTAAATTTCAGCACTGTAATCTCTTCAGAAGAGTTGGCAGGTGCTGAAGAGCTTGCCCCATTTTCAATTTCCCAGTCATTTAATGTGATCCTGGGGTTCATTTAATATGATCCATTTTCTGGGTTTTGCACCGCCTTCCTTGAAAGGAAGCTGTGAGCACTTAAATGAATGGATTAAAAGATTATCTATCTAATTTCCCTGTTGCTTCCATAAATACCGTTGTTTCCCCCAGGAAGTGTTTTTCTCTAGTGTCCTGGAGCAACCGTGGTCACAAGCCTGGCCGGAATCAACAATGAAAGCCCCCTTCCTTTCCACAACAATAACACACCAAGGAAAACCACCTGCTCTTTCTCCTACACTGCAGGACTGAGCCTAATGCACCAAGGGCAGTGATAAAACCACGTAGCTACCTTCTATCCTGCTTAAGCATACAACAGGTACTTCCTTTAAAGCTACCATGCCAAATTAATTCCTGGGGTTTCCTTATTAGAATTGCATCAGTGAAAGGTTTGTCTCGGGGCTGCAATCGATGATGGTTAGAAATGCGCAACTTCCTTTGCATGCTCACCGACACCTAAGTAGCAAGCAAATTCCCCTTATACCCTCATGTACCAATTAAACCATCCTTAAGACAACAGAATGTGGAAAATATGAAGTAGTTTATATCCAGCATGCCAACTGCATATCGTAGTCAGCAAGCCATGTAAAAAAACAGTTTCCCCTGCCTTTTAAAATCGTTTCGTCTACTTTACAGAATTGATTCCAGTCACACTACTTGAATGTTCTGCCCACAAAATTTTGTGTTTTGTTTTCATGCTAGATTGGTCAGTGGGGCAAAAAAAAAAAAAATGCTTGGATTTGCCAGGAATGAGCACGTCCATTTTGGAGAACCACTGACTCTTCCATTCTCTGGCCTTTTGTGTGGTATGGCCCCTTTACTGGAGGGTTGGCAAGGTATTGAGGGAGGCACTTGTTCCCCCAAACTCAGAGGAAGTTGCCCATGAGGGTCTTTGCTCTAGTGCTGTGGAAGCTGGTTCAGTAGGCACCTGCTTGCCAGCCCCTGGTTCAACCGTCTCCTGATCATCAGGCTCAGATTAACAAGCCAACTCTGGCTCCTTAGGCAGTTTAACACTGTGGTCTCCAGCTAAGTCACTGCTCCGGAGTCATGACACCTAGGCACTGATAAGGCTCCAGGCAACCGGGGGAGGGGGGTGGATCAACAGCTGAGCTTCAGCCAGTAAGAATGCCTCTTTACAGATCCCCAAAGTGCTAACTTGGGTCACAGATGTTAAAGTTAAGAGGGTGTTTCTCTGCTGATATGGCAGTGCAGGGCATACTTCCTTCCTCTCCACCACCACTGCCCAGGTTATTCCAATAACCTATTGAAATAGTTATCACGGACACAGCCAACATGTGGTAGAATGTTCACAATGCAGGCTCATGCAATAATTGCCATCAACCATGACAAAAAATTTCACCAGATAGATCCAGCTTTGGTAATAAGCTTTTCATAAATTCTTGATTGCCGAGAAAACTTGAGCTTCCAACATTAGCCACTAATAACTAGGAACAACGAAACACCTTCCATGTAAAAGTGTTAATGCTGATTTTCTTTCCATCTACAGTGCTGCTTCAGTTATAAATAATGCAATTTTACGTTCCCTTCCTATTAGTAAGGGTCAAATGTGCAATTACATAGTTGCCTCAAGCAGAGTTCAAGCTACACTAGTGAAACATGTAAATTCGCAAAAAAATGACTTAATAAAGCACTTAGCCAATCAGTTCAAATCAGATAACCTGAATGCTTAAACTCACAGCCTCTATAATTTTGCATACACAGTTTCTCTTCCTACACATTCAGATGTTCAGTGTAGCTTTTTGACTGAGTGGAAAAACAGATGTTCCATATAAATTCTGAATTCAGTAAAATTGTTTCATTTTATGCTTCATAATGTATTTATATATAGCCTTGAGGTTATTTGAATGGCAGAACAGCTCACTGCTGGGGCAACCCCTAGAACAAATCTTGCTTTCTTTTATAATACACTATTGTAAAGAACCAGGTTTGTTTGTTTTTTAAATGCTGTGGTTCATAAACTAGTCCCCATATTGCAGTGAATAAATTCTTATTAGGATTATTTTATAGCTTTATGAAAACAAATAGGATCTGTATAATGGGACTCAGAGGTGCTTCAGTTTAACGTTTCTTTGTTACTATCACAAGCAAAGTAGATTTAGCTCATCTATGCTCCTAAAGAGAATGCATTACAGTCAAAACCACCTGCTTGCTGGAGAGGGACAAGAAGACATTGCCAGAAGAGCAGAAAATGCTTCGAAGAACAGGATTAAGCATCGCTACAATAATTTTGTAGGTTGGGGTGTGATCCCAACCAGTTAGGCTTTGTGTGGCAGCATAACTGTGTGCTTCTCCTTCCCAGCTCAGAGCCTGTTGAAACAGAACTTGGCAGCTATTCTCTCTTCACACGAGAGCCAGTGTGGTGTAGTGGTTAAGAGTGGTAGACTCGTAATCTGGGGAACCGGGTTCGCGTCTCCACTCCCCCACATGCAGCTGCTGGGTGATCTTGGGCTAGTCACACTTCTCTGAAGTCTCTCAGCCCCACTCACCTCACAGAGTGTTTGTTGTTGGGGAGGAAGGGAAAGGAGAATGTTAGCCGCTTTGAGACTCCTTCGGGTAGTGAAAAGCGGGATATCAGATCCAAACTCTTCTTCTTCTCTTCTTCTTCAGGTAGTTAGGAAGCCATGCACATATTTCCACTATTTGGCAAAATGTAACCTGAGTATGTTGAACAGAGTAGTTGTGCATGCTATTTTACACTATGGGATAGAGGGAAAGACTGCTCAAGCAGCCTTGTTAATTGCAAGGAAGTAGTAGTATGGCTTGTTAGGCTGTATTACGTAGCTGTGGTCTAAACCACAGAGCCTAGGGCGTGCCGATCAGAAGGTCAGTGGTTCAAATCCCCGTGACTGGGTGAGCTCCCGTTGTTCGGTCCCAGCTCCTGCCTACCTAGCGGTTCGAAAGCACATCAAAGTGCAAGTAGATAAACAGGTACCACTCCGGCGGGAAGGTAAACGGCATTTCTATGCGCTGCTCTGGTTCGCCAGAAGCGGCTTAGTCATGCTGGCCACATGACCCGGAAGCTGTCCGCGGACAAACACCAGCTCCCTCGGCTTATATAGCAAGATGAGCGCTGCAACCCCAGAGTCATCCGCGACTGGATCTAACGGTCAGGGGTACCTTTACCTTATTATGTAGCTGTAGTCAAATTATTACTGTTTCATTTTTTTATAAATTGTCTCTTCTTATCCATATGTATCCTATTTTCAGAGCTTTCAGCATTGTACTCTGTCAACAATACATACATGCCTCCCTTCTCTGATGGCTGGGCTGTTCCTTACTTTTGTTAGTGTGGCCTTATCATTAAATCTCATGCCATTTTTCCAACGTCTGATGTAGAGTGGCCGCTGATGTAAGGGAAACAGGTCAAACTCTCCTGCTCCAGTATACCAACATGAAAAGCATAGCAAAAAAAAAAGGCAATCAAATGAAGACACATATCTGAATAAAATGTGTATATCCTGATTTATATGCACAGATGCTAATTTAGAAATAAGTGATGTATTCAACTCAGCTTAGACCCACTGAAATTATTGGGCCTAAGTAAGTCATGCTCATGGGTCTACAATGAGTAGACTAACTGTTGATGGGCAACTTCAAGGACCCTGGTCTCTCTTCTTATGGTTGTTAACCTTTAAGCTAGATCTGGACCAGGCAGCTCTGCAAATAGAGGACTGGCCTCTGCAAAGAGAGGTGTATGGCCTTGGTAATCAGAAAGCATCTTCCTTTCAGTCTGAATCTGTTAAATCTGAAAATGCGGGGGGAACCCTCGAAAAGGTCTCAGTGTGAAGTATTGTGAAGAAGGCTGATAGGTGGGAAAGAAAAGAACAGAAACCTGGTGCATAATCGGGTTTAAGAATTTAAATATAAGTCTTTTGGGGCAGGGGAATGATAAAAGCAGAAGAGGTGTAGTGAAGAAATGGCTGGAACAGAAGAAGCGAGTTGCAAAATGTTTGCCTGAATAATGCCAGCACTATGGAACAGTCAAAGTAAATTACCTATTGCGCTTCAATACAACTGATGCATTCCAAATGCATGTTTTTGCTGGGTATGAATTAATTCAGGTAAGTGTGACAAAGTATACCATGCATGTTACACTGTTCTACCATTTCTGCAGATTTCCACTGTGCTTACCTGCCTGGGTTCTCTGGGACTCTGCAGGCTACGTTTGTTGGCTGGCAAACCTCATTTCCTTCTAACTGAACCTTTCCATCAGCCTGCCCATCTATTTATACTTGAGCCATGAAGGATTTTCAGGAAAGATTTCCCAGTAGCCAGATTTATTGCAAGTTAATTTATTGAGACAGAGCATATGTTATACATCAAGTTAATTTCTTGCATGGGGCGGATAAGGTAACCACATTACTTTTTTTGCCCGTTATAGGCAGCGTTGTCCTTGTTCTAATAGCCTCGTATGTGGCTGTGAAAAAAATATTGCTAATCCTGCCAAATTATCACCTTTATTATTTTTGTCTCTACCATTGCAAGTGAGTAAGAAAATAATATGCTATTTTAGGCTGCAGTAGTGTTAGAGGTGTCTTTGCACTTTTAAAAAAGGGGTCCACAGAAATAGCTTCACTTTTTTTTTTAGTTTAGTGTTTTGTTTTGCTGTGGGATCACAAAAGTGGAGACCAGATTCCCTAGACTTAGGAGTTCACAAACAGGACTCAACATGGACACTGGTACCAGAGCCTGCAATAAACCCAGATGCCAACTTTGCTGCCACATAAACCTGGACAACACCATTACTGGCCCCAACAACATCAAACTATTTAATTGCTCATCTTCTAACATTGTGTATGCAATCAAATGCCAACAGTGCCCTTCAGCTCTCTATATTGGACAAACAGGCCAAACCCTACTCCAAAGGATAAATGGACATACATCTGGTATCAGGAATCACAAGACAGAGAAACCAGTAGGAGAACACTTCAATCTCCCAGGACATTCTATACAAGATCTCAAAGTAGCTGTCTTAATACAAAGGAATTTCAGAAATAGACTGGAAAGAGAAGTTGCTGAATTGCAACTCATTACCAAACTCAAAACCACGGAGAGAGCTGGTCTGAACAAAGACATTGGATTCTTAGCTCATTATACATGACAAAGCTATCATTAGCCATCTTACCCCTTGCTTTTTCCTTTAGGACTAACTGCAGTCGTTAACAGTCATCAATAGGTTTTCCACACCCATCAGCCAATCACCCATTCCCACCACCCTTCTGAATAATACCCCTCCTCACTCTCTCACTATATATTAGGGTCTGGTGACTTCTGTTTCAGTGTATCTGAATAAGTGTGCATGCACATGAAAGCTCATACCAAGAACAAACTTAGGTTGGTCTCTAAGGTGCTACTGGAAGGATTTTTTGATTTTATTTTTTGTTTTATCATAATGACCCTTCCCTGTATAAGGGAAACACGTCAAACTCTCCTGCTCCAGTGTACCAAGGACAGGTATTAATGACATGTATCACAGCCATTACAGCCCTTGCATTAGCACTGCGAAAGCTATTCCCAACCTACAAATGGCAAACTGAGGCCCAAAGCCACACGTGTCCATGGAACAGGTGGAACTTCTTCCAGGATCACTTTCCTCTTTCAGCTACTTGACCATAACATCTCTTACAGAAGACAACAATGGGAAATAGAAGACCTGGATTTGCTCTGTATTGGAACAGGCCTGCATTGAAGCTCCTGAGGGCAATATCTCGGGAAACTGAAAATTAAAAAAGTACTAAAGAGTTTTTTTAAAAAAATACCAATGCACTTGCAAATGATGATGATGATGATGATGATGATGATATACACAGGACAAGGACTTGGACCCAAAGTTATTTTCTGTGGATGGAATATACAGGGCACAGATTTCTTGCCTCCCCTTTCCCTCTGCAGCCCCCTATGCCCATCAAAAATCTGCTCCTGGGGCTTTGTGAAGCCCTTTGGATATGGTACAGTGGCTGCAGATGGAAAAGGAGCTGGCAGAAATCATGTTCCTCTTGTGTGGTTGAAGGAGAAACCTAGGCTTGAAGTCCATGGGTGTTCTCTCCTGACCCAAACAAAGCACACACTGCACCTGTTTGTGGCACACAAAATGCTTGCCTCATACTCTGAGAACTATTGCTCACCTATGAACTGCCCAATAAGCTTTTCAAACTTTTTTCCTGAAAGGAAAGAGGGTGCGCAAACTCTTTCTCCTCTTGATATCTCTTTGCTAATGCAGCAAAGGATATAGGCAGCATAACTCTCCCCAGGCTTTTTGCTTTTAGCATGATTAATAACCCAATCTCCAAAGTCCATGCAGGCCTGGTTCATACCTCCTGGAAAGCCAGAGTATGTCTTACCATGACTGTGAAAATATGCTGCTCTCAGAGAGGAGTGCACACCAGCTTTGATCCTTCACAGACTTTTTAGGGAAGAGCTGGACAGCACCTAAGCCAACTTCTGGCTCAGCAATTTTTCCAAGCTAGGATCAGGGTTATGATCTCTCCCTCCTTAAGAAAAACCTGTACCCATAGCACAACACTTGGCTACAGATCATGGTATTTCAGGATCCTCTGGTACAAGGGGAAATGAGGCTCAGTGGCCATTATGCCACCCAGCTCCTGCCAACCTAGCAGTTCAAAAGCATGCCAGTGCAAGTAGATAAATAGGTACTACTGCAGCAGGAAGGTAAACGTTGTTTCCGTGCGCTCTGGTTTCCATCACACTACACCAGAAGTGGTTTAGTCATACTGGCCATGACCCGGAAAGCTGTCTGTGGACAAACGCCAGCTCCCTCAGCCTGAAAGCGAGATGAGCGCTGCAAACCCCATAGTCGCCTTTGACTGGACTTAACCATCCAGGGGTCTTTTACCTTTTACACCTCCCAGCATCAGAGGTCCAAAGGGGCAATCACCTAAATGGCAATTCTGAGTGACATGCTTTAATTTTCTTCCAACAGGATGTTGCCCTTTGGATAGAAACCACAGTGCCAGATAATGTGCGAATTTTCCCCGACACTAGGAGATACACTGGAATTCTGAAAGGAATCTTAAATAATCTGCTCTAAACACAAATTTTCTCTCAGCTTCTTTTCCTTCACAGGGGGAAAACCCATTATTGTAACAACTAAGATTCATTCATGGGACTTGCAATGTTTTTGACGGAGCAGGCTAAAAGCTTTCAGTCTCTGCTGAAGAAGGTATGCCACCTAATCACAGGCCTTAAAAGCCTCCCAGACTCCAGTGGAGAGAAATGAACTCATTGACCCGAACCTGGACTAGCAGTTGTCTGCCTCAGGCATAGATAAGTCTGCATCCGTACTTACTTTCTGAACCAATTGTCTCAAAACCTATAAAGGTAATCTAATAGGCTGAAAAGAGGTAACGATTTCCAGATTGCAGCGGATATAGTTCACAGATATTAAAGTCAAAAGGGGCAAATTTCATCTGACCTCTCTGGCATAAAGCGCAATATGGAATTTCAAATAGGGGATCCTATCTTATGCATACCTATAATTTCTGAATGCATTACATCTTTTTTAGCAAGAACGCCCCGCCCCACCCGAAAACCCAGGCTTTAATAATTAAAAATAAAGGGAGCCATTTGGTAAGCAAATTATAGTAGGTCCCGTTACAGGTAGGTAGCCGTGTTGGTCTGCCATAGTCAAAACATTAATATAAAATCAAAAAATCCTTCCAGTAGCACCTTAGAGACCAACTGAGTTTGTTCTTGGTATGAGCTTTCATGTGTATCTGAAGAAGTGTGCATGCACACGAAAGCTCATACCAAGAACAAACTTTGTTGGTATCTAAGGTGCTACTGGAAGGATTTTTTGATTTTATATTTTGTTTTGACTATAGTAGGTCCCATAAAACTCTCTACAAAAAAACAAAAAAACATCCCCATCAACTTCCAGTAAGAAGTTGTAAACAGTTTATACTTCAATACCTACATAACTTCTCAAGTGTTAAGATCAGTCCTCTTGGTAGTTCCACCACCCTCAGATGTTCATGAGGAGATGGGCAAGGAGAAGACATTCTTTGTGGCAGCCTCTAAGATGTGAAATGCCCTCCCTACAAAAGTATGTCTGGCAACTTCACTATACAGTTCTTTGGGGATGCTCCCTAGCCTTTGACACTTAAGAGGTATATTTTTAGGACCGATCCTATTTTTGAGATTGGAAGTTGTTTTAAACTGGTTTTAATGGTGTATTTTAAACTATATTAACCCACCCTGGGGCCTTAGGCGGCAACAACAACAACAACAACAACATTTATTGTTTTTGTTGTTTTAGCCTTAAATTTCCAGAATACCAATTTTAAACACAGCCTGATTTTTAATTGTTGTTCTCTAATCTGACAATGTATCTCTATGGTATGGTTTATTTATATATGACTTATTTAAGCTCAAAGCACACCTAAATATGAATGCTGGCAACGATATGTGAGGATGCTAATGACATTTTACAGTACTCTTATCCTGCAAGCTCTGTAATGTGAAACAAACAAAAATGAACAAGCAAACAAACAAACAAACAAATAACTACTATCATTCCTTGCTAAGGTGCTCACACATTCCGTCTAGGTGAAGTCTGTTCCTTTCCAAAGCTGCACATATAATCTTCCATTTGGGCTCTCCTGGAATGCTCTCAGACTGCTAGGGCTCCCACGTTTAGTGTAGTTCAGATCCTGGGACCAGTGCTCAATGAGCCAGAGCCAAAGGAGCTTACAGTGATGTTGAGTACAATAATCTCAAACTACTACAACATACTGTCTTAGATGTGCACATTTCTTATAATATATACAGAAAAAGGGCTATCACCAGAAAGCACAGCATTCCCTACAGTAACACCAACACTGTCCCTTTTGCTACCCGGGCATCAAATACTTGCTTTGATGCAGCTAGTTTGAGTAATATACTAACTGTGCAATCCCATAAACGTATATTCAGAAAAATATGTCTCATTGAGTTCAATGCTAAATGTGCATAGGCTTGCAGCTAAGCAGCAGTCAATCTCTCAGTTTTTCCTTTTTCCAATCTTAAGTTCAGTTCTTGACACTTCACCATCAGTTTGGAATTGATTTTTTTAAAAAAAAGTCTTCATGAAAATTAACCAGCACTTTTGAGAGGTTTTGTTTTACTAAACATATTTTTTTTGCAAGCAATTCTTCCTAATATAAGGCATTTTTGTATACTCCACTAATACATGCATCTTCACGAATACTGTACCTTTATATGTGCATTTTTGTACACATTCCTTGGCAGAAGGACTGCACTGCAAAATTCTGCAAAATGGAAAGTTTGAAAGATGGTTGTGTTTCAGTTCGGACATCATTTTGGAAAGAGTGAATTATGCAGATTTGCGATTTAATGCAAACTGAATCAGGTTTCTCCCCCATCTCTACTTGCAGCCCAAGATATAGAAGTAGTATTCCCTCCAGGCAAATGATGAGTACCTATGACAGCTCATATTGCCATCATAATGTTAATAAGCTACTAAAATTAATAAGCAGGATTTCCCCCGCATTTCATAGAATGAGATTTTCTCTACAGCTTAATCAGTACCAGCTGCCTGACAGCTCTGCCTGTAAAACTATGGGAGTTCCCAATTAATTCAAACTAGATTAATTTGTTTCTGCCATTATGAAAATGTAAAAATCAAATCAAGCATTGCACATGTTGCCAATTCCTGGTGCAGTACTTGAGCGCATGGAACCTATCAGCATGTATCCATCCTTGTGGGTAAGAGATTGTTGAAAACGAACAACCTTGTTTCTTCTCTCTAGATGAGCAAAAGAATCCAACTTCAGCTTTCAGCGGCACCATGGTTCACTGCTAATGATTATGCCAAAACATGATGACTGAGGGATAATGAGCCCTGAAGACACAATGGAGGCTGTTCCATTAGGGCAAATGGGGCACTGACCCACCATGATGCTTACAGTCACACACCCCCCGACCTGTCTGCCTTCTTGCTTATAAATAGATCCAGGGGGTGGTACTGGCTGTCAGCTTCCTCCTCCTCCTGAGACACCAAGTTGCCCCCTATATTCAGGGGCCCAGTGCGTGGTACATTATGTGACATCATACGTGTCGCATGTGTATGACATCACACAAGCGACCTGTGCACGATGTTGCAACGTCTGGAGAAGGCCAAGTGCTCTGAGTCGGCCACTGAAGCTGCAACGTGTGTGATGTTGCATGCGCACAATACACACCTCAACAATGAGGGGGCCCAGTCCCTTCCCAACATAGATAAAAGAGGGCTGGAAGCATGTCGGCCCCTTACGAGTTGGCGTGCCTGTTAGTCTCTATAGAACTCAACAGGGAAGAGAACAGGAACAAAGCTAGAATTAGTTGACATTGGCTCTGGTTCCTGCTACTATTGGCCTCCCTGCCTCCAGCCCTACCAGTCTCAATGTGCACCAGCCACCACTGTTAAGGCATGACTAACCTACAATCATCCTCCCTCATTTTGTCCTTGCAGCCCTGTGAGGTAGGTTAGGCTGAAAGCAAGTGACTGGCCCAAGGTCACCCAGCGAGCTTCTTAGCTGAGCAGGGATTTGAACCCTCATCTCCCAGGTCCCCTAGTCCAACACTCTAACCACTACACTGCACTGGCTACACTACACAGCAGCCAGTTAAAGTAAGCTAAATACAGGTAAATGTGGCCCAACAATTCCCATATTTTTCCGTGCATAAGACGCCCCCATGTATAAGACGCCCCCCTATTTGGGGGGACTCCGAATCAAGAAAAACACCCCTCAGCACTACCCGTGTATAAGACGAGCCCCAGTTTTAAACCTTTGGGGGGGGGGTAAAAAAAAACAACTTAGTCTTATACATGGAAAAATACAGTATATGCTTATTTTGGTTATCTCAATAATTCTGCAATACTTATTTTTTTTTGTTGCTTATCCCAATATTTGGTTATCCCAATAATTCTGCAAGACTTTTTTTTCCTTTTTTTGCTATGTGTATACAGAATACAAAGAAAACCCTCCTAGGAAATGTAGCATAAACAAGACAAAACAGATAAAAAGCTACATAGAACAAGTGTTGCAAAATCAGCACAGTTTTGAAAGTTTAAAACTGACATTTTGATTCTAATAGTATCCAACTGTATCCGAACATGAAAGGCTGCTCCTTGATCTCAAGAATCATCATGCAAAATTTTGTATCCAAGTGCATAGCAAATTAGATAGATAGATAGATAGATAGATAGATAGATAGATAGACAGATAGAAAAGTGTTGGTGGAGTGAAGCTTTTTTTTTTTTTTGAAAAACAAATTGATTATATTAGAATTTACGCAGGCATTATCATATCATGTTGGTAAATGCGTTCGATGGGGGATTAGAGGGATATAAACCAAATGTATCGCTGAGTAAATGAGAGGAGTGTTTACAGGAAGCTAAAAACATAACCACTGGCAAAGAACAGCATGTGTCTTGTAACAGCAGGCAGTCAAAGCAACCAACAATGGACACAGAAAGGTGCACTTAGCGATGTGCTGGTTGTCAACAGGATGCAACAACAACAACAACAACCATACATAAGCGCTCCAGCAATTGCAGGGTCTTTCAATCACACGAGAGCAAGTGTGCCTGAATAATTTAACTTCAGCTGTCAGGCAAAAGTGCTTCCCCATGGCCTGCATAATGTGTACAGGCACTGGCAAATTAAAAGCAGTTCAGTTATAATCTTCGAGATTAACATGTGCTCAAACGTAAAGTGTTAGAGATAGCAACTTGTGATTTCCAAAACATGACATGTTGGAAGAGGGAGGGGGGAAATCTCACCAAAGGAAAGGAAGTAACCAGAGGAAGACTGAGCTTTGCAATGTATTTTTGAGATTTAGAACATGCACTATGGAGAAGATTTTGTGGTAGGAAATTTGTATGTGTCATAAATCACAAATGCATTGCAATAAACAGGCAAAGCCCCAATGCTTCCAAACACCAAGTCCTGTCCTGCTGTTGTTTCCTCTCACAAAGGGCCTTACTATGTCCTTATGTGGCCGAGTCCAGAAATATTACCTTGGCATTGTATCCAGGCACTATCTGTGCTTGCTAGGAACACGAACACCCACACACATTCCCCTATGCCCAAGTCATAGGGAGAGAGGCAGGTTTTTCTAATTTGTACTGTTCAGGGGGAAAAACATAGTGAACATTTGGGCAGTTCTATGATTATGAAAGTATTTTAAGTGTCTTGTTAGTTGTGTTGTTTTAAATGTGCATTTTATATTGGACTTCCTTTAGCAATGTTTTCTTTTGAAATGTTTAAGTTTTTTGTTCTTGTTTTTGTTAACTTTGCTGCATTAAATATGCAGTCTGTTGACTTCCAGAGCAAAGAAACGCTGAATGTGAGCCTGTTTTAAGTGTGGGAAAATAGGCTTGTTTTAGGTGTTGAAACCAATATACACAGGTTTGGGGTGATGGCTGCCTCCACATATAAAGGGATTCTGTCTTACACTTCACAATTGCTTTTTTGCTGGGCTCAGAGCTCTCCAAGGAAGCTGCCTTGTATCATCAGGTCAGGATATTTTTCCAGATGTCCCCCAGTATTGGCCACTCTGACTGACAGACTGTCTCTCCAGGGTCTCAAGCAGAGGTCCTGCCCATCACCTGCTACCCTACCTAATCCTTTTACTTCAAGATGCCAGGGAATGATCCAAGGCATCTCTGCATGTAAAGCAGGGGCTCTACTACTGATCCATTTCCTAAAGCAGCCCTTAAGCAAGAAGGTAAGATGGCTCATGGAATTGCCTCTTCTCCTACTAGCTCCTCTGAGATGGGTTCTGGAAGCTCAATGAGCTGCTTGCCCTAATCTGGTGACTTTCCTCCTTAGCCCTCACAGAGTCCACAAATTTATTTGGAACTACTCTGGACAGAGAGGGAGAGAGAGCAAAGCAGAATGAGGCTGCAAGGTGGAAGAGGTTGGAGCAACTTGGGAGTGTAAGGTGGGCATCTCCTTGGCACTCCTGCGAAACATGGCCCCATGAACTATTTGTTTAATTATTTCCATATACATACTGCTCTTCGTACAAGATCACAGAGAATTTCATGAGGAAAATGCAAAAGGAGGAACTGCAATGGAAAGCAAAATAATGGCTAAAATCGCCAAAGCTATTTCACAACTCCACAGCAGCAGCAGCAGTATATACTCATACTCATGGGTCCTACCACTAGCCTACTGGCTCAGTGCCTCAAAGCTCAAAAGCTACATAACAGCAACATTAAGGTGTCCCCAAGTCTGCCCCCAAAGTCTTCAGCAAACAGCAAAACTTAGATACTGATGATGCCTGATGCAACTCAGAATTCTACAGGAAGGGAATCACAGTGGAGGAGAGTCTTGCCTAGGTCACAAACCCCAAGCCTCACCCAATATCCCCTCCAAAGATCCCAATGGCTTTGCTGGCAGATACTAGGAGAGGCACTCAGTCCTTGCTCAATTGATTACAAATCTAGACCTGGAACCCAATATTTACATTGATTAGCACCATCCCATTTGTCTGCTTCATATTGTAGTAAGAATTCACTTCTACACCACCTTGTTTGTTACCCAGGAACAACCACCTTTTGAATAAACCACAGAACCAAGGAAACTATTTCCAAGTCCACCATCCAGATTGAGGGACCCAGCGTTTATTATAGCTATTGCAATAGGACAGAGCTCACTCAGCTCAATGTGCCAGTTGGAAAGGTCTGCCCCAAGGCACTTCAGAACAAAAGCTTATATAGTAGTTCAAACACAGTCCTAAAACATCTTCACACGTGTCAGGAAAGGTTACAGGTCATGAGAAGTAAAGCATACATGGCTCCATACTGGTATCTTCACCCACCCACCCCGCATCACCCTGGAGTGGCCCCGATGAGCCCAGACCAAATGAGGTCTCAGTTGTCCAGCACTACCTTGGCAACCAAACTTAACACCATGGAGAAACCTGGTTTGAACAAAGACATTGGATTCTTATCTCATTATACATAACAAAGCCATCTTTAGCCATCTCACCCCTTGCCTTTCCCTGCAAGACTAATTGCAGCCGTTTAGAGTCGTCAACAGGTTTTCCACACTTATCAGCCTATCACCCATTCCCACCACCCTTCTGAGTAATACCCCTCCCCACTCCCCCACTATATTTAAGGATCTGGTGACTTCTGTTTCAGTGTATCTGAAGAAGTGTGCATGCACACGAAAGCTCATACCAGGAACAAACTCAGTTGGTCTCTAAGGTGCTACTAGAAAGAATTTTCGATTTTGTTTTAACCTAGCCTTCAGTGAGGGAAGAGCATTATAAAATCCTCTTCCTGGGTCTCTGTTTGCTTCAAGGATAGCTGATTTACACTCTGGTGCTAAAACACCCTGCCATTTGTGCCGCTTTCAGGGGCAGATAAGGAGAGGTGGAATGAAGCGTAGGAGGGGAAGACTCGCAAATGCAGAACACACAAAAATCAAGCCTAACACATTCTAAAGGGTTAAATGCAATTAAAGTGAAACATTGAAACATTATTAAAACGATAAAAAATATACACCTGGGGTCTCTAATTCTTATATCAATATGTTCTTTCTCACTCCCCTCCCCCCCCCATTTTACCATTAGTTGCGGTGGAATTTTTGGCCAGTTGGTGAGACTGAGTGTGCACACATTGAAGAGCTCTTATTTTCAGTTGAATTGATGGCTCAGTGCACAGATCTGCCATCTCTTTCGAAAGGAACGAGGAAGCTCTTCTGATTGGGGAGTGTGACCACTCTTCATTTTATTGGGGCAGATGTGAACAAGAATATGAAGGTGAGCATAAGCATGCAGTCTAAATATTTTACACCTTCCTTACCCAGTGCATTTCTGCATAGTTCTAATTATGTCATCAGTGCTAGTCAATCTATTTCTCCACAGTAATATATTTTTCGGTTACTCTCTTGGCATATGATTTTCTCTTCCACTCATACTGTGATATGTCATTAATTTTTTTTGCCATTAATGTGCATATGTGAAGGGATCTGCGATGACCAGGAAACAGGAGAGAAGTCGATTTCAAGAACATAATTTGCACTCTACTCAGTGAGTGTGTGGCTTTGTTTCACAGTTTTTTTTTCATGCACTTACCATCCATTCATAACCAAACAGTTCTCATTAACTAGATGGTGCATGCAAGACAGATGTACCAAGAGCTTTAATGAAGTGTTTTCCATTCTAATTTAGTCGGTGCACAATAAATGAAACTATTCTGTAACTTAAAGATGGCCTGCAATATTAACACACTGCTGTGTGAAATGATCAACACCTGACAGCCTTAGGCCATGGTGGGACTTACTTCTGAGCAGATATATATAGTATTGGACTGTTAACAACAGAATCATAGAATTGTAGAGTTGGAAGGGAATCCAAGGGTCATCTAGTCTTACCCCCCTACAATGAAGGAATCTCAATTAAAGCATCCAGGACAGATGGCCATCCAACCTCTGCTTGAAAACCGCCAATGAAGGAGGTTGGCCTTCAGTATTTCACCTTTAAGAAACTCCCATCTGTCTTGGGCTCCCATTTCTTTTGAGTATTTCTGGCCATGAAATCTCATCTTTCCAACACAGTATCAGTTGAGACCCACAGCCATGGGAGTAATGCTGTGGAATGTATGTCAGCTAAACTATATAAGAGGAGAAATAAGCATGTGATTCTGAATTTCTGAACTTAAAAAAGGAAAAGGAAAGGAAAAGAAGCCCCATAGATCTGAGCTCCTGTCTGGTCTGCAGTCATTCTCAATCATTTTCCTAATGACGTCATCCCCCCTAACAGGCTGCCCAAGGAAGAAAAGCATGTCTGTTCTTTTCACATAAGGCAGGTTGAGGGAAGGGATTTTTCGGGAAATGGCT
Source organism: Lacerta agilis (assembly GCF_009819535.1). Classification (NCBI taxonomy): domain Eukaryota; kingdom Metazoa; phylum Chordata; class Lepidosauria; order Squamata; family Lacertidae; genus Lacerta; species Lacerta agilis. The sequence goes on along the minus strand of NC_046315.1, from coordinate 77,879,128 downwards.
GGGTTGTTGTTTTTTAAAAAATGTCTTTTAAAATACATACATTTCTCATCACATGATGTTTGGTCCACAGTGTAACATCACAAGAAGTATGGATAACTCGCTGTCACATTTTAAAATGTTTTTTTTTTCTGTTTCAAAACATTAAATTGACCTTGAGAACTAGAAACTTTGGTAAAGGAAAGCTAAAGCTGGAGGCGGGGGGGGGGGATCACACCAGATGAGAACAAACTAAAATAGAAATGAATTGTTCCCTCTCTCTCTCTCTCTCTCTCTCTCTCTCTCTCTCTCTCTCTCTCTGTGTGTGTGTGTGCACACACATGTTGAATGAGAAGCTGATGATAAATTTTCAGCAATGCTATCATCATTATCATGGTCTTGATAATTACACACCCAACCCACCAAGTTAAGCAGTTCAATGTCTGCTTTTCACAGGCAGCACCTAAGTGGGGTGAGAGGAAGCAACAGACCCCCTCAGTCCCACAGTTGATATCCTTCCTTTTAGAAATTTAACATGTGCGGAAAAGCTCACCACTTTGCCCCTTCTATACCACATATATACGTTTGTGTATATACGCTCTTTCAAGCGTGCACACACACGCACACACGCACACAAACATTTGGTGCCAAAACTGATTGGTTAAAATGATAAATGTTTATAAGTATTCCTTAACACTTCCATTGAAAATGCTGGGACTTGATGAAGCTTGATCTAGCAGCTCATGCCCTATATTTCAAAACATAAAACCGTAATGGTGCTGTCCTAACTAAAATGATACTTGAAGATGAAAGAGCAAAATATATTTCCAGCAAAGGAGAGCAGGATGCTTTTGAAGTACCACTGAGTTCACAGTGACACTTTTAAGGAGCATGAAACAACTTCAAATGGTTCAGCTTGCCAGACTGTTTTTAGTGATACACGTAAACCCATCACCAAGTTCTACTTTGTGCTTCTTTTAAAAACAACAACAAGCCATCAATGATTTCACAGAGCATCCTTTCTAGGCCTGTCGTTCAAAAATGAAACATAAAGGTCAAGATGTCATTTTAAAAAATGTGCGATATGGCGTCATTTCCTTTTATGCATTTGTGTTTGGGATATTTGGCCCAAGGGCTGCTGCCCAGAATTAGATATAGAATGGCCGCTTTCATGTTGCCACCGAAAGGGAGGAAAAAACAAGGCACTAATCTGCATATGCTAATTTACAATTCCACATGTAAATTTAAAAATAATTGCTAGAAATGAAATTTCCCACCCAAAACACATACACAATTCTTTAATATTCACCCACTCCAGAGAATCTAAATTCAATTAATTTACTACTCAGATAATCCATCTTGCTCAAATACAGGCAACTACCCCATTTAGGTGGGGTTACATTCTGGGGCACCACACATGCCACGTATAACTAAAACCCATTTTAAAAGCTTGCAAACACCCCGTTCCGCCTCCACCCTAGCCTTTTAGTGATATTTCAGTGATGTCTTTATGATGTTTCCAGGTCACTTCCAGGTTTGGTGTGCTGCACGTATTACACAGTCGTGTTCATACTGAAGGGGGGAAGGGGGTTGCCTGTACATACGTAATTTTATTTGTATGCTGCCTTTCCTTATTTAAAACCATGCTCAATGAAAACCACGAAAAGACACATAATTCATGAACTATGAAAAAACACAAAATTCACAACATGACAAAGGTAGCAATGACCAATCAATAAAACATCAAAAAGTACACAACTAGATTGAACAATTTCCACATAAATTGTAATAAAGATACAAAATAAAGATGAAAAAAATAATATCAATAACAGCAACAACCCCCCCCCCCATGGCTCCTGCAATAAATCCTACTAAGCAATACCCCAACCCAATAGTCTGTTCAGCAGCCTCAGCTTTTGTAGCTAGAGTCAGTCAAGGCCCCTCCCTCCCAGGCCAGGTAGGAAAAGGCCTGCAAGGTCTTCCAGGACTCAAAGCCAAGATGGCCTATATCTATTCCCCTGTTATCCCCATTCAGTTCAATCATCACAATAGGACTCCTCTCAAAAGCACAGTATTACCCCCCCCTCATTTACTTTTTACTAGAGGCCGCCAGATGAGCTGTCACTGCTGCTCCATCACCTCAAAAATTAAAATCTCAGGGCCTGCACCTAGGAAAGGAAAATGCTCCTCATTTGCTCACCAGCACTTTGAGTTTCTAGCAGCTGATGCACACACCTATTTCACCACCAGAGCAGAGCAATCAGCCCAAGGTAGACCTATCACCCAGGAAGTGGCTAGGGAGATGAAAACATCACAGAGTGAAATACCTGTAAATTCATTCGTCATTATCTTAGTCAGCCATCATGCTAGGAAGGCCCTTTCCTATACTCACTGAATCAACTTTACAGAAGTTCTCAACTACCGTATATCCCTTTCAGCACCTTTTAGATACTTTTCTAATAACCTACCACTCATTTACTTTCAGGACTTTTTTTTTCAGAATGTTTGTTGACGAACAGTTCTCAAGTGTGGCAGTGCAGGTGTGTCAAAGTCTTTGGCTTCAGCAGACTTGACATGATTTAGTTTTGGCTGCCTATGTTTTATGCCTGCTGTTTTCCCTACGCTGACAGAGAAGGCAGAATGTGAGTCTATGCCGGTCTGTCTGCCTAATCTTGTCCTACAGAAGCAAGTGAAAGCAGATTGACAAGTAGGTAGTTGCTGGGCTGGAGGCTCTGCTTTACCTGCCAATCTTCCAGTGTTTTGGCTTACTATGTATGCTGATGGTTAAAGGGATATTTTAATTAGTGACTGGTAGGAAATTATGTCTCAAATACATTCTCAAATGCATCGTGCAATCTAATTCACACTCACCTCCAGAGAAATAAAAAAAACAAGAGTCCTATGAGCAGTGTTCCTCAAACCTGGATTTCCAGCTGTTCTCAGACTACAATTCCCATCATCCCTGACCACTGGTCTTGCTAGCTAGGGATGATGGGAGTTGCAGTCCAAAAACAACTGGCAACCCCAGTCTGGGAAACACTCCTCTAGAGGTTAATGGGCTACTGTGTAGCATGAGCTTTTGCAACCAAGTGCCTGCTTATGATGAAGTAGGCTACCTGCTCCCTATCTTGGTGGCCTACAGATGTTTCAGACTCCAACTACCATCAGCCTTAGCCTAGATCACCAATGCGGAAGTAATGGGAGTTGTAGGCACTTACCCACAAAAACTCATGCTACAATATCTTTGTTAGTATGATGGCCACATGGCCCTGTTAATGGTAGTGTTTTGGATACATGGAACCCTTCCATTGCCTCCCTCTTTTACTTGTGTTTTGTGCAGTACTGTTAAAGGTTCCAGGCATAGTAAGGAGGCAACTGCAGAGGGCAGCTCCATTGGGCTAACACACCCTGCCTTGTCATGCTGCCTTGGTGGGGAATGGACCTGTCCATGTAGCACAACAGCACAGAGAGTGTTGGTTTGTTTGCTTTGGCAAAAGGGGTGCATTCGTTCTAGCCACCCCATTCTGAGTGAGGTTAGTGTGAGTGTTTGTAGCTGAGATCACAGAGTGGCTGAGGTAGAAGCCCTAAGAAGTGGCAATTGGCAGTGAAGCAGCAGACCAGGAGGTTAAAAATCCAAACCAAAAGGTGCTAAGAGCAGAGGGGCATTTTGCCATCCTTGGAAACATCTGTTCAACCAGAAATGTTGGTGTGGGGGAGGCAGTTATTTCTTCTTCTTTTTCCCCTAAAGCAGATTAGCAAGCTACTCTTCTCCAGTTTGCCTAAAAAGCATAACATAGTCCTTTATGAAACATGGAGCAAATGGGTTAATATTTTACTTGAATTGCAGTGAGTTCTTATATCCCCTTTCTGACGCTATCAAGATGCACACAAGGTGCCTTTTTCAGAATTTGTTTAATTGGTCTTTAGCACATCCTTCAGAAAGTTCAGAAAGCTCTTGATAAGGACAAAGGCTGAATAGCACAAGCTTAGTTAATCATGTGCTAATCACTCTGAAACATTCAATTTGTATTTACTTGAGCACATTAAATATGGTCCCTTAGTTTATTATGTACTCAAATATTACTTGACACACTCAAGTAATGAAATTTGCAATGAAGTGACAGCCGTACTATACTGAAGTTGAAGGTTTCGCTCAGAACACCTACCCCAGAGTGGAATATGAGTCCTTGAGGCCTAGTTGCATGTTGCATTAATGACATGATTGGCAGTTACACCATCTTTTGGTGTGGAATGGTGGCTAGAGTGTTGCACTAGGACCTGGGAGACCAGGGTTCACATCTCCCCTCATCCATGAAGCTCACCTTGGGCCAGTCACTCACGCTCAGCCTAACCTGCCTCACAGGATTGTTGTAGGGATTAAATGGGCCCCTTAGAGGAAAAAAGTATGGTAGAAATGCAACAAACAAACAAACATGTTTTTCAGCCTTCCCTCCTCATACATGTTCTGGGCAAAAATTGCTCCATATGACATTGGCACCTAAGAGAGGTGTGTTGTTGTTTACTGCTGCTAATTGCCATGTCAAGGGATGGTGGAGAATTGTTACTAAGATTGCCATTAGGCTACGGAAGGCTTAAACCTCCATATCTGGCATTTATGATAATACAATCGCTAATCATTTCTTTAATGTAATGTGTGGTTAGGCTTTAGGGAATGATAACCAGGTGGGATTGGAGTGCCTGCGGTTGTAAATCTTGCAAACAGTTGCAAACTGGAACGAGGAAGCAGAGGGCACGATCAAAGTACAGGTACAGGAACAGGAACAGAAAACACCAAAGGAAATCACTCAGTTTTCTCTTAGGTAGAAGCAGGCACTCACTCCAGAGCTTGTGAAAAACAATGGCAACCAGCTGCTAAAAGGCTGGCACTGTTCCTTAGCACTGTCTTCCAAATTCTCTTTTCACAGATCACAAGGCACAAGAGGTTCAGTCAGCTTAAGTACACATGTTTATTTACACAAGATGATTCTTGACTTTAAAAGCTCAGCTTGCATGTTTTCCCCTGGTTCTTTAGAAACAAGGGATTATTATTCAAAGGAGCAAAACAGTTAGCACTGTGTTGTATACAGTATAATAATGTGGCAAAGAAAATCACTTCCCTACTAACTTTAACCTGACTCTAACAATAGGAAGGAAATCCAAAACGTAAAAAATGGTAGTTTGGAGTTTTCCCTCTTGATCTTTTTTTTTTTTTAAAAAAAGCATTCCTATATGCAGTGCAGTTTTCCTTCAGAGGAAGCAACTACATTTTGCCTATACCCCAGTGAGTATATTGACAAATGCCACGTAGTAACAGGAAAAATAAGTCAGAAAAGGGAACACTGAAAGGCCAACAAAACAGCTTGATCCTGATTTGATGAAACACAATGTGCAACAGGACACTATTTGCCATTCACACATACTTTAAAGAATTCACACACACACACACACACACACACTGTAAGAGTAGATTGCTGTTAGTCACTTCCAATTCTGTAACTCAATGAAATAGTTTTAAATTGCAAGAATGTCAGAGCTGTTACTTGCAATTCCCCTCAATCCAGCAAACACGGCTCTCTAAATGCCGGCATGTATATTTACTGTAGTGCAGCTAATAGCAGGGGTGTGTGATCTGGATTGTGGGGAAAACAGTTAGACGCCCCTCTGCATCCCAGCACCACAACCCCAACACACACTTTCGGCTGACTGATTTTGAAAAAAAGTTGCAAGGAGATGTACTCAAGCATCTGCTGCATTACACTTTATGGTCTATTTGCAACTTTCAGCAACCCATTTTTTACCCCAGAGTAATTGTATTAAGTAAATGTTCAAGAGTAAATGTGTCTATTTTGGCTAATCTGCTTTCTTGCCAGTGTGGTGGTTCTCAAAGGGTGTGACATGGCAGGAAGAGTGGTGGGAAGTTTCAAGGACAATCAGAGAAACAGTAACATTTCAGTGTGGTGTACTATAGTATCAAAAGTATTTTTTATTTATTTATTTGCAGAATAAGTATAGATATATTTTCAAAATGAGAGGAAGAGCATCAAGTGATACTGAGGACAATCCAATCCAATGTATTTCTTAACAATAAGACCACTTTTTTCACTCGAGTGGCATCGGGTTTTCGTATGGCAACAGGGATGTGCCGGAAATTATGAATAAAATACAGAGGATGATTAAGGCTGAATAGGGATAAGAACTGATAAAACTAGTGAAGAACTGATAAAACTGATAAAATTAATGAAACAATTAATCAATTAAAACCACAAAGCTGGTGTGGAGCTCAGTTCGTTGCTTCCTCTGTCAACGCCATATTCGGCTTAGACTCCTCTTAACAATTAAAAAATTCAGTGTGGCACAGGCTAATTTTTATTCTGAAAGTGTGGCCCCCAGAGAAAAAAGTTTGAGAACCACTATGCTAATGAAATATTGGCATTCCGGATATAGGTAGGAATAAATTGTCACTTTGCATGCAGCCAGTTATATTATCACTTGAATGTCGCCATAAATACAGAAATCAGCATAAATATAATACAAAAAATGCATATTCAGTGGATATGCTGCTGCTGCTACTACTACCACCACTACTACGTCTACTACTATATAATACTAATTAACTGCCACAGTGAGAATTATTTTACTAAATGGTATATGTTCCTCACAGTCCCAAAATCTAAGCGCAACATTCATTCATTCATTCATTCATTCACAGCCATATCTTGCCTTTCTTCCATCTCACAGCCCAAGGAAATATGTATATGGTTCCCAAGCACTGACCAGACCTAAACCCACTTTTTGTAAAGTGTCAGCCTCATGTCACTTCATATCATACCCCCATATTTAATTTTATTCTGCTTCTTTGAAGTTATCCAAGAACTATTGGGAATTGTTCAAGAAATAAAAGTACTGAAACCAAACCTGAGGTCCTTTTCCTTAAAGATAATATCTTCTATTCCGCACTATGTATATACGCTTTTTTAAAAAAACACACAAAAAACACTCACATTTTTTCTGGTCCTACGGCCTATTACACGTCCCCACCACTACCAGGAAAAGGAACGTGTGCTTGCTCAATACATAGTATGCAGCAGGATCACACCAACACCCCCACTGGCATCCACATGTTTTGACATAAATTCCTAGCTGTATATGCCATGTATGCACAATATCTCCCTCCCTTGTATGGAGGTTGTCAGAAGCTACAATGTGGGGAGTGGCAGGACTCTGAAGAGTGTGTGGCAGAGGCAGGCGACCAGGAGAGTGACCCAGGAGAGGGGACCAGTGATTTATGGGGTTTGATGCTGCCCGCAAGGCAGGAGCCAGGGGTGGGGGGAGAGTCAGGGCAGTCAAAGAAAGAGAAAGGCGTACCAGATGTGGCGGAAGAAGAAGCTGCTCAACTGGCATATGGGTCAGTAGCATCCTTAGCTTCCTCCACTCCACTGTCTCCTAGGACCAGGAGGGAAAAGCACCAGCAACTTCCATGCAGGAGAAATCTCAGGTTGTGAGCATGCAATCCATCCTGAGAGGATATATTAGCCCGGGGGTCTGCAACCCACGGCTCCGGAGCCGCATGCGGCTCTTTTGCACCTTTGCTGCGGCTCCGGGCAGGGCCGGTGCATTTAGCGCCGAAATGTAGGGGGCGCTGTGCCGCGCTGCTGGCCCACCTGCGCCCACCCACTTCTCTACCTTGCCAGCGGCTGTGCTGCTCATGCGTGCCTCGTTTCGTGCCAGCGCAGGCGCAGCAGCAGACCGCAGCAGCTTCCCTCCTTGGCGCCTGTCCCGGCGCTTGTGTTTGGCTGCTGCTGCTGGAGCTGCTGGCTGCTGCGATTAGATGAGGCGTGACGACTCGACGAGGTAAGGAGGCAGCTGCGGGCTGGGCCAGGGGCGGCGCGTGGCGGGTGAGGGGGAAGCCATCTTTTATAAAAGTGGAAGGGCCCGGCTCCAGGACATGTGGCAGTCTGGGAAGGAAAAGGAAGCCCGGCTGTTCAGCTAAGGGGTGAGATGGGCGCGGGAAAAAGCTCAGGGGACGACCGGTCCCGGGCTCTGTTTCGGGGGCGCGCAGGAGACTTCCCTTAAGCAGCGTGGCAAAAGGGGCCCGAGCATGGGCGTACCGGCGGGGGGGCAGGAGGGGGCAGAAGCGGGAGTCCCATGGACTGAAAGAAGGGTTTTATCCATTCTGAAGGAATGTTTTCCCGCGCCTGCAGGGGGGACGTGATCAGCCCCCTGCTTCAGCCCCTCTCAGCTGCCTTGCCCAGCCCCTCTGCTGGCCAATAGTGATTTGGGGCAGTGTGCATGCTGTGTGCTTTTGCATAAGTTTGCTAAACTTTTAGGGTTGCATTTGTGCTGTTCATGGGGCAGAAGTATTCTGGGGGGTTGGATTTCCCCTTCTAGATTTGCCCCTGCAGCGTCAGGCGTTCGGACGGTTCCTTTAATACAGTGCTTGTTGTTTGGCTGCGGGGGGAGGGGGCGTTTCGTGATATTTTGCCATTTTGCCTTCATTACCTGCTCTTCATTACCTGTCTAAATTGTGCTATGAGCTTCTGGGTGTTTATATTCTTGTGGGCCGCTTCTGGGTGTTTATATTCTTGTGGGTTTTGCGGCTCCCAGTTTTTTTTCCTCTTCGGAAACGGGTCCAAGTGGCTCTTTTTGTCTTAAAGGTTGCAGACCCCTGTAATTAGCCGGAAAGGAATCTCCCTGTTACTGCAACTTGCTCTTCAGCACCTAGAGCTATGGACAGCTACCTAGAGGCTAGAAGCCTGTGTGCTTATGTATCCAGAGCACCATGGAAGCTGCTGTTAAGAGCTTTCCTTGTTGATAAAGTCTTAACTATCAGACGTGTACTTCCTTTGCCCAGGGAGGGCCAGCACACACCAGGACAGTTGTGCCCCAGGCTGTCTGAGAGCTGATCCGAGAGTTGTGCAGGCCAGAAGGGGTGTGCCAAAGCCACACACCTGAGAAAACAGAGGTGCAAAATCAGCAGCAAGATTTGCAAAGAAGAAGAAGAAGAAGAAGAAGAAGCAACCTTTGGTATGTGAGGGAGAGGGAAGGGGGAGATAAAAATAATATAGTAATCTGCAACACCTCACTTTCTGTAACCACCTATGACCTCCTTACTTCCGTTCTATTCAACCTTCCTGTTCCCTCCCTCCATTCCACATATTGCTTACTTGATTTATGTTGTCATGAAGATGAGAAATACAGTAACAGAGAAACACAAACAGATCCATTTGAATAGACTGCTAGCACAGTTATAAGCTATGATAATTTCTGCAAAATTCTATGTTGTAAACTTCCAAGCTCGTTTAAAATATGTTGTTATAAACATTTACAACTCGAGGTAACAGCTATCGTAGTTTGATGTTCTGAATTTGACTTGCCAATAGCAGTAACAGTTTCTTTTTTTCTATTATGGACTGGGAAAACAGCCACCCTTCCTCCAGCCTCAAGCAAATGTGCCATAGTTGTTGAATAAGACCTCAGCTGCAATCCGAGGTGTAGCTGTTATAAATTAGTTACTGCCAAATCTTAAGCGTGTCATAATGAGTCCATGGATGTACATTCTGACACATTTCTCTCTCCCTCCCACCTTTATACTTGTGACTGAGTTGGACTACTGTTACTGCGAGGGTTCTCCAAGTACAGAGGAATTTGAGCTGAGTACTGAGGGGCAGACTTTAAATCAATCTCCCTTCCTGGCCGCTCCCAATCTAATAGTTTGTCAGAGCATCCACAATGAAAATAAAGGGAAGACATTGCCACCGCTCAATTTTAAGAATCCGGTTGTATTTCTGGATATATATATGACAGCTGTGAGGAACCTGTGCCCTTTTAGAAGTTGTTGGACTCCCAATTCCCATCAGCCCTAGCCAGAATGACCAGTGATCAGGAATTACGGGTTCACAGGTTCTCACGAAGGTTCTGAGTTTGCTATCTGATTGCTGTGAGCGCTATGGTTGCAAAAAATGGAATTCTGGATAGGACTTAGTTGTGTGAAACAGACAAACTTTAATGTTTTAATAGCTGCAGGTGTTCCTTAAATAGGCAATTCCCCTTTAGGTGGATGAGAGATGATAGGGCTACAAGACATCCTCAGGAGATTGTGTGGGAGAAACAATGACTGGAGTTTTAGAAGGTAGAGAGAAAGAATAGCAGCGGGTGGTGGGGTGAAGTTATGGTGTCTACCTGATCAATGGTCACTGTTGCATAGCAGGACAGAGAGGGGTAGGGGAGAGGTGGCAGCAGGGTTGGTGCAGTGCAAGCACACCGGCAGAGTCAGTCTGGCACTCCTGCAGGTGCATTTGCATTGTACTGACCTCATTGCCACCTTGCAACATGGGCGACTGGAGGTCAGCTGAGTGCCACCCGCCCACCTTGCTGACCACTACTGGATATATGTTGGAGGAAGTTGAAGCACCTTGGGGTCCAGGATGTCTCCCTCTTTTTCCAGGGATCTGATGCAGGGTGCTCAATCTGTTGCCTTGCAGAAGAGCTTGCTTGCCTTCCCTTAGGCTCTGCTTGTGTGTTTGTAAAATGAAGCAATGACACCATCATTCCCCAATGCTCTCTTATCCAAAAGAAACTGAACACCGCAGCACTGCCCTGGAATGCCTCGCTCTTTGGGGAAGCGGGGGGTGCATGTGACACTGTTGTTGAAATATACTAGAGGTCAAGTGTGAATTTCATGCTCTTTATTCAGCTCATAGTAGCAAGGAATGAATCTTTCCCCAAAACGTCTGCTGTATATACATTATTTACACAATGGGCCCCACGCTACTCCTATAGGCCAATCAGGTTGCGGATTCACTTCCTCCAGGAGCCTGATTGGCTGCTCTCACAGGCCAATCAGGTCGCCGATTTACTTCCACCTGGAGCTGGATTGGGTGGCTCCTGCGGACCAATCAGACTGCTGCATTCTGGATCCTATTGCTCTAGGACCAATCAGACTGCTGCATTCTGGATCCTATTGTTCTAGGATTCAGCTTATAGTGCTGAGGTCTGCCATGAGAGTTGCTTGAGGGCTTTTAAAAAATGAATGGAATATACCTGCATGTGACCGGACCAAATATGGCAAATTGTTTATTGGGAGAGTAGGGAGAAACAAGCGCTGCATTTGCTCCTTGCTAAAAGATCAAGGCATAGAGAAGGTCAGCCATGTATGTGTTGTGAGAGATTAATCAGATGTCTGCAAAGACAATGGGAAGGAGGCAGAGACAACCCAATTATTTAATGTAATATGAATGATAATGGCTGATGAAACCAAGGGCAAATATGACTTTCACATGCTCTGAGAAATATTAAAACAAATCCTTTTGGGGAGTGCCTTCTTCTAGCTGGGTGATTCCTGCTCTTTCTACTTTGAAGCACTGGGGTTATTTGTAGCTATGGTAACACTGCCATTCTAGAATGTATTTGGTCTTGGAATAATTACGGGGAAATTTGTATACAAACTGCTGAACTGCATCTTTCAATTTGAAGAGGAGGCTGCTCTGAATTCAAAACCTGTGGCAGAGACAGGCAGATATAATGCCTGAAACAAGAGTGGGGGGGGGGATTAAGATTTATGCTAACACAATTCTCCCAAGCACACGAAGAGACTTCTTGCAAGATCTTACTCCTTTGTACCATCTGCTTTTCTTTCTCTTAGTCCACAGAATGCGCCTGAAACCACAGTCCTTTTCTTTTAAGCTGCAGTGTGGGCTTTGACTCTATAAACAAAGGGTTATGCTATGCACAACTTATAAGCAGCAAACAAAATACACTAATTAAGGCAATTTTAAAACATCGAGGAATAAAATTAAATATATATATATATTAAATTGCCTCATTTCACTTTTTTTTTAATAAAAAAAGGCCATGCATAGTAGTTCTGCTTAGGAGTATTTGCTGCAGTGTGTTTCATCATCTTCGGGCCTGGGTTTAGAAGCACAAGATCACTAGAGAGGGTTTGGTTTGCTGGACAGAGCGCTAACCTGGGACTTTAGGAAATGTTGGCTCAAGACCAACCTTTGCTGTGGATTCAAGGAGTCAGCTTAACAGGAACAGTAAGCAGTGTGGAGATTGCATGAAATGAACCTGTTGTCTCCACAATGGAACAATTTGTGTCTAGTGGTACTTTACGTGGATTTCTTTGTGTCACCGCAAAACATGATTCTTGGCAGTCTGCCATTTCTCTTGAACAGCTTGCAGATTCGGTATCAAATGGCTTCCCTGTTGCTTTGTGTTTTGAGTGAAGTGGGTTACGTGTTCTTCATCAGCTCCCAATCTGTAAAAATGTGGGCCTCTCATTTGTCAGGAGACTGTAATTTATTTTAGATATTAGAAATGTTGCGCTCTAACAATATAAACACCAGTCCCCAACATTTTCTTTGTCATGGCGTGACTTGCCATGCTCAGAGTGTGTCAGAAGCAATGGGAACTGGTTTGACGGGAGAGAGGTGGAAAACCTGGTACCTAATTTAAGGAGAGGAAAAAGGGAAGGGAGTGGTTTTTTTCCAACACTTGAATTCATGTGGAAGACTAGGAATGCTACTTGGAGGAGTGGGAGAAGTTGGAAAGTAGAGATAGGGGAGATATTTGATTCAGATCACACTTAAGGGTGAACTTACCTAAATAGCACTTTCCGAAGCTATATGTGAACTGAAAAACAGCCACTCTTCAAAATAACACACGAAACACATTATATTATGGGTAATTGCCTTTCAAAAATCTGCATGTTAGGCAAAATTGCACATAAAAAGAAATTCACACAAAAATGCTGAAAAATTGTCATGAGGACTTAAACAAACCATAAACTGATGTGGAGAATTGTACTTAAGGTTGGAAAAACGAGAAACCAACATGAGCAGATTTTCCCATCCCTATTGGAAAGTTAGCAGGACAATGAGGATCACCCACAGTACTCACATTTTGAAACTTTATAAGCCTGAGACTTCGCTTATGATCAGTTCTAGTCCTAGCGGTGAGCTTTTAACATATAATTTATCCCACAATTCCAATAACAAACATTACAGGAAAGGTTTTGAGAGTAATCCTTATGTTTCCTAAGAAATACATTGCTGCAATTCCTATCTGATTTTAATACGACATCAGAAGAAGAAGAAGAAGAAGAAGAAGAAGAAGAAGAAGAAGAAGAAGACGACGACACAGGGCAGGGGTGGGAAACCTGTGGTTCTCCAAATGTTGTAGGACTCAAGCTCTCATCAGCCCCAGCCAGCATGGCCAATGGTCAGGAATGATGAGAGTTGTAGTCCTGGTGTAACCCCAAATTCACACAGCTTGCAGGATGGGATCATTACTCTTTACAGTCACAGAAAGAAGACTACAATATCTGGGGATAGACAAACAGAGAAGCAAAATACGTCATCTTTTTGGGGACGCAAATTCTACACAGCAGCAGCAGGAGGAGAAAAAATATTTATGGCCAGAGGGCATCTCTTTCCCCTGCTGTGGCAGATGGCATCCCTCACAGCTATGGCATTATGAAGAAAGGCCCAATGCATTGCTGGAGGCCATTGGCGTGTCTCACTAGAATACAAATATTGGCACTGCCACTCATTGTAATGATTCTGGAGACAGAACTAAGGCATAAATGGTAATAGTTCCAGACTGCCTGTGAGTAATAGAGCTGAAAGGATATATTACTAATTCCCTTTTCCATTCTTTCCCTTTAATTCCCCAGATAGTACTTTCCTTTTAACCATTTATGATTGGAATTGCTGCTCTTCACAATGAATGCCATTACATCAGAAACACCAGCTGATATGCGTAAGAGAGATCGAAGGTAGAGTGTGTAAGCCATCTAAAAAGAGATTACATCATTTTCTGTATAGCAAGGGTGGGTAGGCAGGTGGTACAATGGGATCTACTGGTAGATTTCTGAGGGATCTGAAGTATTCTGACGTCAACTGTTGAATAAGAGCAACAACAAAAGGTTCCCCCCGCCCTTTCTAAATCATGTTGATGATATTGTGCAAGCTTTTGGGGGGACGACGGCGACAAGTGTATCAGCTCTGTGATATCAGTTCTAGCTTGGAAAACCATTGGTTGTATTGAGCCTATGATCAAAGACACCACATTCCTTCATCCTCAAAGGCTGATGCCTCTACAAACCACTATTTTGCACCTGGATCTGATTGGTTTATCTTGGAGTTCTAGTAAAAACAAAGTGCATCCCTCTGGCCATAAAGGTGCTGCATCTGCTGAACAAAAAAAAGCACCAACAGCTGAAGAAAGAATGTTGATTAGGTGTGCTGTTCAGTGAAATACTGTATGAACTCCTGGACTCAGTCCCATTTGGTAAAATAAGTATGCAAGTGAACCTCTCTCCTGCCAGCCACCTCATAAAAATCCAGGATTATGATATGGCACTACAAACTCTCCAACAGGGACTGTGTGATGACAGCCTTACATTTTTATGTATATAAAGGAAGATAGTGCATGGAAGCTTCTAAATTACCGGTAGGTAACCTATGAAAGTAGGTAACAGTTAGGTTTACTCCGAGGATGAGAAAAACACAGGCATTCTCTTGGCCCTATAAGTTCCATTTCAAATTCATGAACTCTTGTTCATGTGTATCAAAATCCAGAAAACTAAGTATGATCAGTTTGCCTTACTGGTTCAGATAAAGGTTCATCTAGTTCAGTTTCAACAGTGACCAGAAACGCCCAAAGACTCATTAAAGCCAGGCATAAATTTGCTAGTTTTCCCATTGTAGCCTGCCCCCGGAACTTAATGTTAGACTATACAGTGCCTCTGTACATGGAGGTTTCATTTAGCTACCAGAGTAAATAGCCACTGATCTGTCATGAATTTCTCTGTTCCCTTTTCAAGGAACAGCCATCATCACATCTTGCAGTAGAATATCTCCCAAGTTAAGCACAGATTATATCTATGCATGTGAAGAGTTTCTGACACATGCTCTTCAGAAGAAGACAATGCCCTTTGCAACATTTCCTTTTGGGAGGTTGACAGTTGCAATCTTGAGGCTTAATGTGAAAAATAATACATGTGGCCACAGGCTACAGAAATATTACAATAGCAAAACACACCACAACAAAGGAAAAAAATACGAAATGGTTAAGTCATTATCTTCCTTTAAATAACTTTGCCATCCTGCCTTCAAAATAAGATGCTAAGTTTTAGTACAGTCATACCTTGGATCCCGAATGCCTTGCGACTCAAATGTTTTGTTTCCTGAACACCACAAGTCTGGAAGTGAGTGTTCTGGTTTGCAAACGTTCTTTTGAATCCGAACGTCCTACGCTGCTTCCGATTGCATGCAGGAAGCTCCTGCAGCCAATCGGAAGCCGCCCCTTGGTTGTCGAACATTTTCGGAAGTCGAACGGATTCCGTTCGACAACCAAGGTACGACTGTACTGTATTCGGATTCTTTTTTAATTTACTTATTTTGCTTGGGACAAGGGAGCTATATTCCCTTCAGAATTTCAGAAGATCTATTAAGTGTTTTTTGTTTGCTTGCTTTAGACTGCAGTTTACATTTTTCTTATCATTTCTTCCCGTGCTGGTGCTTTACAGTGAATGTCAAATAATGCCCACAGCTATGGCTGGATCACTCAGGACCCATAAATTGCAAATCAGTGTTGCAGGAGGAGCTAGAGACTCTAGCCACCTGGGATTTATCTGTCACCTTCCATCATGACAAACTATACAAGAGGAAGGTTAGCAAAGAGCCACAACATTTGATCCTTCTCCCTATGTATATAAATTCAATAAAGGCAGTTTACAGTTGCAAAGCACAGTGCAGAATTCAGCAAGTCAGAAAGCTACATAAAAGCTCTAACAAGACAAATGGGTATTAGTAGCACCCAGAAACCTGCAGGGCAATAACCTTTATTTGTATTCCAGCTGCAATAAAATTACTTCCTCTTGCAGCTTTCTGCTACATGGTGACAAACTCTCTCAGTTCATACACTGGCCTCATTTATGCCCACAACAAAAAAGGAAAAATGAAACTGAATGAGACGCAAAGTTGTATGCTGCCCTCCACCCCACCCCACCCCACCCCCCTTCTAGGGCCAGACTGAAGTAACTGAATACAGGGGGCAACTTTCCCCTCAATTCTCAACTCAGCCGCCATGGTAGGTTAATCTCTCCCATTTTATTTTGTACAATAGTTACTAGTGTGTACCAATCAATGGAAAGGTGACAGTAGTTTATACAACTGACAGTTACGAGGCATGGTAGAGCCCGTGCACTCTAAAGCACTGACCCAAATATTGATGATCCACGGATTACACACAGAGGGAAAAATCTTGGAGAGGAAGATCACCACGTTTTCAGTTAGAATAGGAACAACACTTTTTTTTTTTTTTTTTTTTTTTTTTTACTGCTTGGGTTTATATCCTGCTGTTCAACTACACTACCAAGGCAGATTACAATGGAATGCTTAAACCTCTATAAATGACACATTCAAATATGCTGTAATCAGGAACGCTATAACCATTTTTTGGACCAGTGGGCACATCTGGGGATTTGAGAAAGTTCCAGGGGTGCCAGTCACAAAATGGCTGTTGTGGGGTGTGTGACATAACACAGCACAATGGCTGTGGTGTGTGCGTGTGTGTGCGTGTGTGTGTGTGGCACAACACAAAATGGCTGCAACATTAAAAGCAGACAAGGATACAGGAGCATGAAAGGGCTGGGAAAGCCTGGGAACAGTAGGACCTTTTACACAACATCCACATTGGCAATGCTGCAAAGGTACTATTTATCCTCTTCATCCCTGTCTGGTGCTGCCAATACTTTCCTTCCTTGGCTTCTCTTTTAATTTCTGGGAAGGGCAGAGGAAGAGGGAGGGAGGTAGCAGAGGCTGGTCTCTTAGGGTAGATGGTACCAACCACACTTCACCTTCAGCTAGCTCCCAACTGCTTGCTTTCTATTAACACCCATTCCACCCTTTCTGCTAACACGCATTCCTCCATCTTAGTCTCACCGTTGTCCCTTGTAGAACTCTGCAGGGAGGAAAGATGGGGACCAAGCCAGGATTTGTCTGCTCTGCTTGACCTTAGCTCTGGCTCTTCCCTCTCTTGGTCTTCCTACCAGCCCGAAAGAGTGCCAGTCACCACAGGACAAAAGTGTGTGTAGGAAGGAGCCAGGACCCATAGATGAGCATTGGCTACTCCTGAAATGAGAATGCAGAGTAGTGAGATGTAAGATGTCCTATTTGGGCAAGAGTGGGGGGATGCAGGAGAGAAGGCTCAGCGCTGGTGACAGGAACACTGAAGACCACTTAGTATTAATAAGACTGATGACATTTTATGAGACTTTGGGATTTAGGGCATTTTCTTAGAAACCCCAAGGCTTCTGTTGGCAGGGCAATGGGAAATGGGAGGAAAATACAAGGTGGGAAGAATGTCCTGATTTAAAGCTTATACATTATAACACTGTGTAGGTCATCTGTTTCTTCATAATATACTGATACTGATTCTGGGAAGACTGCAGCTGCCGCTAAGAGACCTGGCAGAAGTCAAACACACAAGGAATACAGAGTTGGTTTAAGACCAATTTATAGCAAAGTGTCTGAAAGAATAGAAAAGAAAAGAAAATCCTGGCAGATTTAAAACTTCCCTCTAAGCCCCAGTAATAATTCTCTCCTTAGAGAGAACAACTCCTTGACCTCACCCATCTTTTTAGTAACTCTAGGGGGGAACTGTAATCAAAATTCGCTGCACAGAATATCAAACACAGAGGCCATGACTAACTAGAGGCTCTTCCAGACACATATGTTTTAATAGCAACAGGTCTTCATTTAGACATTGATTTATACATCTTTTTCTCAACCTGCTTCTTCTTCTTCTTCTTCTTCTTCTTCTTCTTCTTCTTCTTCTTCTTCTTTTGATACTGCCCTTGCCTGTTCACTAGAATTGTCTTCCTTTACAGTTTTCTTACACATTCTCACTTCTCCCTCATATCTACCTAGATTTTGTTACAATTGAACATCTCGTCAACCTGACCTTTTCTCCTTGAATTTACCCCTGCTTCCATTTCATGGTTATATATCTGTTTAAGATAGTGATATAATTGCAAAAAAGATAAATATTTGCTTCACATAAATAGAACTGCAGCCTTTCTTTTGGTGGCAAATGAATAAAGTATCACATTTGGATAAAGTTAAGAAGTTATTACATCTTTCTCTTCCTTTTTTTTTAAAAAAAAACCTCTGATGTAGCTTATCCGTTTTAATATAGCAGTACTCTGGTTTCCCCATTTAGCTGATGACAGGACAGACAATTATCTCTAATACTTCACATAGCATACTATTGCTGCAATAACTATATATGAAATTAAATAAGAGTAGATTACTGGTATATAGTAATGGATCAAGATGGATAGTAAGCCCATCATCCTCTGAACGAATAGGTTAATTTTATTCTTGGATTTCACCATATATGTAGAATACTTTAGAAGTGTATTGGAACACATTGACTATTTATATTGTTTCTAATGTAATATACCAATAGGACATTAAAGTAACTTTCTGAAGCTTGCAGACTTCAAAAATTATTATATCGGTACCTCGAGTTACAAATGCCTCAGGTTACAAACTCCGCTAACCTGGAAGAGTTACTTCGAGTTGAGAACTTTGCCCCAGGATGAGAATGGAAATCGTGTGCCGGGGACGCAGAGGCAGCAAGAGGCCCCATTAGCGAAAGCACGCCTCTAGTTAAGAACAGTTTCAGGTTAAGAACGGACCTCCGGAACGAATTAAGTTCGTAACTAGAGGTAGTACTGTACTAAATCACAGATACACTTCAAATTCCCTCCCCCTCCAAAAAAAAAAAACAACACCCCATCTCTCCGCACCAAAAACTGTATCATTTTGGCCCAGGACTGTTACATACAAACTAATATTTCATTATGAATTTCTAGTAACACTGTATACATAAATCTATTCACATAACCTACAGAAAACCAATTCATGCTAATTGATTCACAGTACACCATGCTCTCTATTTTCAATTGGGCTTACTTCCAGGCAAGACTGCTAAGGGCTGCAGCCTTCATACAGCGTAGCCTAGATAAATGGAACTGCCCAATAAAATGATAGAAGAGCTATCTATTCTATATGTAAATGGAGAGAAGCTGCTTCCAGGCTTGGTCCATTTTTTTACATAACTTAGGGAGCAATCCTAAACTCAGTCACCTGGGAGCAAGCCACAACGAATTCAGTACGACTTACTTCTGAGTGGTCATGGTTAGGGCTGCACTGCTACTGCTTTGGGTATTATTTTGCTTTAACCCTGGCACAAATCAAATCCTCACAATTTGGTTGTGTGCTTGAGTATTTGTGGCCAGCTTCACTGTTTCTATAACAATCCAGCCAGCTGGAGACAGAGCTAAATTTTTGCCACTGCTGACCCTGTTCCGCAATGTAGAAAGCTGCAGATCCTATTGATAGACTAGAGCTTCCCTGGGGGAAAGCTCTAAAGTAAGCAAGCACAAATACTCAAATTACCTTTCAGCTGCGGAAAAAGAGGTCCTTCTATGCCAGGGTCAGGATCAATAGTAGGGGTTTCTCAACTGCACTGCAGATGTTTGCTGCAGAATGTTTGCATTGCCAATGAAAAGAAGGTCATTTTCAAGGAATGTACCTTCATCTGCCTTTGATGAAAAGAGGGAAAGCACTTTTCATAATTCCAGTCATCTAGTTAAAACTCTCTACCTTAATTGAACAGAGTGCATACTTTTAAATGCAAACATTTACGCAGTATTCTAATAATTATTAGGGCTTCCCGCTCTGTTCATTCCTGAACAAGCAAATTCACTTTATCCTCCCGTCCCCCGTCCCCTTATATAGCATGCATGTCATATGTAGCTGTCCTACTTCACTGATGTAGGCTGAAAGATAGTTACTACACGGAAGCTATATGAAAGATAATTAAGGTAAAAAAAGGTAAAGGACCCCTGGATGGTTAAGTCCAGTCAAAGGCGACTAAGGGGTTGCGGCGCTCATCTCGCTTTCAGGCCAAGGGAGCTGGCGTTTGTCCACAGACAGCTTTCCGGGTCATGTGGCCAGCATGACTAAACCGCTTCTGGTGCAATGGGACACTGTGATGGAAACCAGAGTGCACGGAAACGCTGTTTACCTTCCCGCCTATTTATCTACTTGCACTGGTGTGCTTTCGAACTGCTAGGTAGGTAGGAGCTGGGACAGGAACAGGAGCTCACCCCGTTGTGCGGATTTGAACCGCCAACCTTCTGATTGGCAAACCCAAGAGGCTCAGTGGTTCAATAAAATTCTGCAACCATGGAACTTGAGTGCTTCCTGTGTGTAGGTGCCAAGTGCCGTGTTGCTGCATTAAGCATCAAAAGTGAAGGTACCCATGTTGGTTCGTGGGACAGAGAGATCCAGAAGTCCACAACAGGGTGGTGCTTTTTTTATTAGGACCAATCAATATGTCGCAAAGTTGTGAACAAACTTGCAAAAGACTGGAGGTTGAGCAAAATGGGGTGTCAGGTGTCAGAAAAGAAAGCATGATGTGATGCCCCAAATTCTACAGTTCAGAACTGCCTAAGACATTTTGTTGCCTGGGCAGCAAATGGTGGTCCCTCCCCAATCCAAGGTGCATAGTAGACAAGGACAGCCAACTTAATCTGGCACTTAATGCAAACTGGGCTCTGGCCCAAAGCGCCACTACTTCTTATGGGCAAACAGAGTGAGCTCAAGACATTTTGCTGCCTGAGGCAAAGGACAAGATAGTGCCTATGTGCCACCACATTCCATGTATATCAGATGACCAGATTGGCAGATGAATCTTACTTCAAAACTGGCAATAAGGCAGTTCCCTCTACCTTACTGGCAGGCAGTGGGCTAGCCTTGGATCTAAGGCAGGCCCTGTGACCCAGACAACTCTGTCCTCTAACCCCCAGCCACCACCCAGCCACCTATGCTCAGTTTGTCTGACCCTGTTGGCCAATAAAAATACATGGACAGCACAAACACATACCCTCCAACATTTCTCTGATGAAAATAGGAACGTCTTATTCCCTAATAATTTTATTATTTATACCCCACCCATCTGACTGGGTTGCCCCAGACACTCTGGGTGGCTTCCAACATATATAAAAGCATTATAAAACATCAAACATTTTTTTTAAAAAAACAAAAACCTTCCCTATATTCAAATGTCTTCTGAAGGTTGTATAGTTACTTATCTCCTTGTCTCGGGGGGTCACATAACTCCATACCCTCCAACATTTCTCCGATGCAAATAGGGACATCCTAAGGAAAAGAGCGGCATTCCAGGATCAAATCAGAAACTGAGATGGTTTCTGTAAATCCAGGACTGTCCTTGGAAAATAAGAAAACTTGCAGAGGGTCTGCTGTTTTCTATTAAAAACAACAACAACAACATAAAATCTAGTTGCTACTCATTTCTGTCTATAAGATAACTAAATTCCCAATTCTCCTTGCTTGCAATACACCATATCAAAAATAATTTCCTGCTGCATGCTGTTCTGAAGAAAATGGGTCAGGCAGGCATAGTTCCTTCCAAACATGCCCTCCAGAAGCAGCAGCCAGTGATCCTACACACAATGAATCACACATAAGTTCAGCCGAAATCAATGAGGCTTACATGTAAATATCAGTAGGCTCTTCCCAGGATCACAGCCATCCTGTTCAGTCTCACTACCTTTGATACATCAGCATTTAGCACTTACAATGGGAAATTGATTTAAAGGACTTGGAAATGTCTCAATCCGATAGTGCTCTGACTTTAATTAAGATACCCAGCAATCTTTCATCACCTCACCTGAAAATATGTTTAGAAATTAGCTTTAGATGCTTGAACATTGTAAAGCATTACCTGACATTTGATTTTCATGTAAAGCACCTTTCTGATATTAAAATATTTTTTTTATTTGAAAAAGGACATATAATTTGACCTTTGCACAAATAAATTGTTTAAAAGGTAAGAACCCAGCCTGTGACATGCCCATATTACCAACTGTGTTTATCCTACAGATGGGCTGCAGTGAATATATTGGCCAGGTTGCTACATACGCAAAGTTCAAATGCATCTCCTCGTTGTAAGGAGAAGACTATTTATTCATTATTAAAACCTTGTTTATACTGTCCTTCTTCACTGGCATCTGTAGGAAGGTTCTCTGTTTAAATGCATTGGTATTTCCAGACTGCATCTATACTAGAAGTTTTCTTAATTGTTTTTCTATAGGGAATTGGTTTTATAAGATGCTATTTGTATATGGAATGGTTCTAAATTATTTTATGTGTGGAACTGCTTTGAATCATTTTGAAAATTTTCTTGTTTCATGTCATAATTAGAAAAAAAAACTAACTGTATATTCTATTTGGTTGTAACCCATCCCAGAACTTAGGGCAGGAAATAAATAAATAAGCATGCAAGTAAGTAAGTAAGTACCGTAAGTATGTAAGTAAGTAAGTAAGTAAATAAAGTACAAAATGTGTTAGAATCTCCAAGACCAGCTCTGTCAGTTCAGGCAGGAAGACTGCTGGACAGCAAGGTGGGTGGTAAACCAGCAGAATTCCTAATCTGTCTCTATTGCCCAATCCCAGGATCTCCCACCCTAGATACCCCCAACTGGAAAGAAAGCCTGGCAAAAAAGATGGCATGTCTCTGGACTACAGCAACTCCTGCTTCCTGACCCTCAAGTCTGCCCTGATGCTGGGCTGAATATCCAGGAGAGCACAAGTGGGTGAGACCAACTCCAGCCTGCTCACCCACCCAGTTCTTATTGATTTAGACCAGATCAGCCTCCTCATCCATAATCAGATCGTGGGTGAGGGAGGTACTATTCACAGCCAACATGGCACTCAGCGATAGCAGCTGTAGACCCGAGGGCTGGCTGACAGGACAACCACAATTCCCCAGGTGGGAGGAGGAACTAGCAAAGTCACTAACTGCCTATGCTATGTGCCCTACATCCCCTACCCCGAACCACTGCAATTGGGAGGGTTCCCTGTTCTTCCCCAGCTCCTCTCTTCCAAGGGACATCCTATATCTTTCAATGCAGAAACAAAAACCCTGAATTAAAAAAAAATATATCACACAAGTTAAAAACAACTTAAAACAATTTCAAACATTTCAAACAATTGGGTTAATAACAACATCAGCAAAACCCTCTATGCAATACCCTAACCCCAAAAGTCTGTTTGTCAGTCTACATTTCCTATATGGTACATTCCATTCATATAAGAATCCCAGTCCATGAAAATCAGAGAAGGGTGCCCCACTGGCTTATTCACTTAGCAGGCTCGTTTCTAACAAACCCTGATGCTTCTGATTGTATTCTGGTACTCTTTCAGTGCTCCAGTGAAGGCAAGTCAAACTACACTAAAGGGTCCACCAGGCTTTTCAGAAGACATCAAGCCTGGGTTGTACATGTGTCGCTTACAGCAATCGTGGGAGCAAACCGTGAGCCCACTCCCAATCATAATTTACTCATTTACACTTTAATGAATAAATTAGTATGCAGCATCAGTTCTGCTCTGCTGTCATGATAAAAACTTGCATTTATATAACCTGTAATCAGCTCCAGTATGAGTGCAAAGGGAAATGTTGATTTTTAGGTTGACAGCCGGAAATATCTACTATGCATTGCATAGTTCTATGCAATACATGGTAGATGCTTGTAGTGACATCCAAACAAACAAGTACCATTAAATGTGTGGCCAAAAAACCCAACAACAGTAATTGCTTTGATGGTTCCTGGGACCTTTTTTTTTTTATTTGGTGGAACATGGTAACTGTAAATTACATTCATTATATTAACATATCATCTGACCACTTGCTTTCTTCGTGTTATCTCAGATTATAGAGAAAGAGAGAGGGAGGGGATAAGTGAAGGGCAGATGGGGCTCGTCATCTAGGAGAAGGAAAATTGTTATCCTAAACCTCCGCTGCCTTGTATCTTCAGGGGGGGAAAAGGCTTAAGAGTAAACCCTAGACAAATCCAGAGTGGAGTCCCTAAGACAGTTGGATGGTACATTGTACACGTCCTTCTCGCGACTCCTGTAGCCAAGCTGGAGCTAAACGTATAGCTCTGCTTTCCTTTGAACCACATCTGTGAGGCCAACCACACCTGTTGTCTAAGCAGCTCAGGACCCCAGGGAGGTCACGTCAGTGCTGCTAACACAGTGGTTTGACTCCCCACTCCTGAAGGCACACTCCAATGTCTCTCAGGACAGCCGGATTGCAAAAACAACTACAACACACAACTCTGTGTCCCTTGCTAGTTTCAGAACCCCACAGCGTTTACTTTTTAATTTTTTTAAAAGTCTGGATGCAAAGCAGTGGTGGGAGGTGCCAGCCAGAGGAAGAAGGCTCTCAGCCAGGATTGGTGATGGGATGGTGATGAGTGGTCAGAGGGAGCAGACTGGGAGGAGGTGTTGGCAGTGGAAGAGGCAGCGGGGTTTAGTGAGCAGGGAGAGACTGTGGCAGAGAGCAATCCATAATCAGAGGCAGAAGTGGAGGTTGGTGAGGAGGGGTGCCAAGAGCCAATGATGAGTCAAGCTGGTGAGGAAGCCAGGCTGCCTCTCCCTCCTGTGATGGGCAGCTCCCTTCCCCTCCATCTCCCAGAACCCAAAGAGGTATGAAGAGGGTGGAGCAAAGAAAGGCAAGATGAAGGAGCCTCAGATTGCTTGGGAAGCATCCGGGGGAGGAGGAGGAGACTTAGGCAGCTCTGGGAAGGCGGGGATCTTCAGTCCTTGCAACTGCTTCATTGGGGTAAGATCTACCAGGAAGAGTTGCTGTGCTCACTAGGCCTGGCCTCCTGAGATGTTTTGTTTCTTTGAATAAACTTCCCTGCCACCATGTCAGTTTTTGCTCAGCTGATCCTGACACGAGCCCTGACACCTTCCTCTACTAAGACCCTGGTCTGGGGTAGAACAGGAAATATTAGCAGTTTATGAAATCACGCCAGAATCTTCCAGAGTTATATACATGGGTATTTTGTTTCTTGGTGTGAGTAGGTTGCCTCATGCAAAACTTGAAAATTTGTGGGGTTTCTTTAGAATAACGTACAAGATGATAATTTTATTCTCTGAGTTTAAATGCTGGCGGTGTTGGTTTTTGTTTAAAACAACAACAAGCAAAAGCCCAACAACTGTTATTTTCCACAATTAGCATTCCTGTGAATCAAATCGTGTTTGCTGTTCCCGCGACAGCCCTCTTGAGACAAGGGGGATGTAACGAAGCTTTTCAATTTGTCTGCATTGGCACTAAGCATTGGCTTAGTGAAGTGGAAATGTCAAGTGCAGCTTTCACATTTATAATGAATATGATTAAAGAATGTATTTGCAAAAGTGTGCACTTCAAATAGGAAAATAAGATTAGAGCAAAATCTTCCAGCTGCTGGACCACAGTTTGGAGGGACACTTTTACATTTTTGGTGAAAGACTGAAAAAAAGTAGCTCTTTTTAGCTTCTACTGCTTTGGCTTTTGTTTTGCATTGTTTACATTCAACGAGCAACTGGCAGCCACCGAATGACTTTTGTTTCCAAATAATATATGCAGTGTCCAACACATGCTGGACTTTGTAGCCTGTATTTTTGGTTCCAATTGTTTCAAAGAATAGCAATCATGGATCTGAAAGGAAACGAATTGCTACGCCAGCCTGAACTAAATTGGTTTGAGTATCTGCCAGGTCCGGTAATTTTGGAAATGCAGCCACAGAGTCTTGCTCAGTGTCAACATGCAAAGCCACTTTGAGACAATCTATCAAGCCGCTTTCTAAACAGTCAGATATGCCAGAATCCTTGCAGTCTTAAGCCTGTGTACAATGGAGCCAATCTGCTAAATACTTTGGAAAGCAGTATATCAGCGTGATAAAGCAGTGGGGTGATTTTTTTTTTTTTTTGGTATTAATTCACTTAGTCACCTGTGTTTATTTCCTGTTTATAGCAGCTGATATTATTGAGCACAAATCTGACATTTGGCACGGAAAGTGAGTTCCAAAGATCTTGAGATATATTTAAAAAGCTTTTGGCTATTTTTATGGCTTAGAGCAGGGCATCTCAAACATAGGTTTCCATCTGTTTTTGCACTGTAACTCCCACCACCCCTAGTGGTCAGTGGAGGGAACTGCAGTCCAAAAGCAGCTGGAGACTCAAGTTTGTCTAGAATGGTAAAATATGCATGCAGACTCCCAGCCCAATCCCCACACACCAAGGTTCATTCTGTGAGTACATCATCATCATCATCATCATACCACAGATTCCCTAAAAGCTGATTAGCAGTTCCACCCAGGCCTGTCCACAGCTTGTCTGATGTTTGGGAGTTGGGATAGGAGTCTTGTTAGAATGAAGTTACAAACTCAAACACAAAGCAGCCGGTCCTTGGCGGGCGGGGCTGGCCAGTTTAGTCTTCTGAGGCCCATGACAAGTGTACCCAAGCTTCCCTACCTCTGCACGGGCCTGGTTCTTCGTATGTTGCTAAGTTGTTGTCAGATATGGTCAATTCCATTGCAAATCTGCATTGGAGTTCCTGGTGATAACCTCTGTCACAAACAATCGCAAGCATTTAATAATGTGGCAGACCTAGCAAACACAAGAGCGTTTTCAGCTTTATAATGAAAGTTTTGTATTTTTTGTGGGAAGATCTCACTTGAAGATTTCTGAAGCATATTACTTTTGTGATGGTTGATTGCACTCAACGTATTAAATCTTTTTGTTTTCCCCCTTTGTTACCCAGGCTTGTGAGCTTTATTATAAAGGGACAGAAAACATCTTAAGTAGAAAAAGATTACATGTGGCAGCCAATTGTTTTATTATTGTTTATTCAGAACTCTCCGCAGTTTTGCACAAAGTCATTGGGTTAGGTTTAAAAAGTTAAATATGCCATCATCTCAGTTATCTTTAGGTTGATTTGTGTGGTAGAGTGAAGACTTGAGGCTGGTGCAGACATTTTGAGGACTAGTTCCTTAACAAGAGTTAGCCTGGGCTGTGGGCTTGGGCTGTGGGTTTATTCCTAAGCCCAAAATCTGAAACGCAACTACACTTTTAATGTTGTTTTTAATGGTACTTACTCCCTGGTAAGTGGATACAGGGACGGTTGCCTAGGTTTTGGTTAAGAATTGGCATTGGGGAATACAAGGATCTTGTGTCTTTAACAGCTGTATCTTCACAATCAGGACCAGCTGGATATGAGTGTGAGTGGCACCAATGACTGTACCCTCTCTACTTTTGTGTCATGCCATGCCTCCCATAGCTGCCATTTTGTGACTGTCACCTTTGGCACTATGCAGACCCTCCAAGTGTCCCTATTTTCCAGGGATGTCCCTAATTTAGAGAAGTAGTCCTGGTTTCTGATTTGATCCCAGAATGTCCCACTTTTCCTTAGGATGTCCCTATTTTCATTGGAGAAATGATGAAGGGTATGAAGTTATTCAACCCCCGAGCCGTCTGAAGGCAATCCTGTACAGGTAAGGTGTTTTGGTTTTTTTAATGTTTAATGTTTCATTATGTTTTTATATATGTTGGAAACTGCCCAGAGTGGCTGGGGCAACCCAGTAAAATGAGTGGGGTATAAATAGCAAAATTATCATTATGGAATGGGACGTCCCTATTTTCATCAGAGAAATGTTGGACGTTATGCGCTATGTTAAAATACAAAATGTGCCCCCTGGTCCAAAAAGGGTGACTACACCTAATGTTTCAGATTGCAGCCTCAGTATGGCAGATAATGATTGCTGTGTTCCTACAGACACAAAGATATTGATCTTCAGAAGACTACAACATTTTGCGCATACACACACACAAGGTTCATGCTTCATAAAGGTCACCAATGCCCCTTTTTCATGAACCAACTGAATACAGACAGTGATGTCTTGTAAATACTTAATGTGTGTGTGTGTGTGTGTGTGTGTGTGTGTGTGTCAGAATGAATGAATGAAGGAAAGGAAGCTCTGATAAGAAATAATAGTTTTGTCAAAGAAGACAACAGTTTAAAAGAGCACTATCGGTTTTCTTTTCATAAAAGGTTTTCATTTAAAATGAATAACCACTGAGTGATAACCTACATAGAACCATGACAGCAGAAACTTATTAAATCGTGGCATCTTTTGGTACCATGGAAGAAAAGGGTAGAAAAGAAGTGAAATTTGCAAATGAGGAATCCAGTGAGTAATATCCAATTAAGTCATCTTAAGAGTAAACGCATTGAAATCAATGGGCTCAAGTGTATTCAATGGGTCTATAGTATTCTGAGTATGAATAGCATTAAATATCACTCAGTATCTCTATAGTATTTCCTCTCAAATTCTCTGTTGCTTCTAGGAAAACTGCTATCAGCAAGTATCTATGAAAAGAAATGGCGCATCTTCACAAGTTTGTCATGCAATATGATTGGAGAGTGCATAAAGGACAAAGCAGTAACTGACTGAGATGCATTGAACTTGTAATAGCCATGTAGAAGATGACTCACTAGAGACAGAGAATGGGATAAAGAGACTTACAGAAATCGTAATAATGAGCTGACACGTCAGCATGGGCGAACTGCTTTCAACGGCTGAAGACTTATCACTAGCGTATATTGCCCCATGAAAGAGAATACTTTGCTTTAAGGAGGCGTAGGCAGAAAGTCAAATGTCTTCTGCCTGCCACCTTCCCTCTCTGGGAAACAGTAGGGAGAAAGCGAATAAAGTTTTAAAATGCTTACATTTGAATTTAGCATCACTTAAGCAGTTGCACTTATGACCGATGGATTTTCATGCGGAAGCTTACGCACACATTCAAAATGGCCTTGTGAATGAATCGCTGTTCAAAACAGTTCATCCATACTGCTGGTCTCAGCCCTGTCTCTTATTTTACAGACGCTTTATTGAATGACTGGAGGAAACAATAGCTTGCAGTTTCCGTTTTTGTCTGGGCCAGGTTCCATTGTCTGTCTGTTTACCTTTCAGAGTCAGCCATGTAGAGAACTAAATTCCACAGTATGCCTCACACAGTCACCGTAGCACAGCTCAGGGGGGGAATCCAGCCACTCTCACTTTCTCTTGACCAAGTACTATGAAGTAGAGCGCGAAAGCAAAATTGCAATAGGAGTTTTTGGTTCCAGCAGAAAAGCACAAATGGCATGAGCAACTGTTTAGCCCTTATATCTGCTTTCTATCCCAATACAGAGTGGTCCCCAATGCAGCTTGCATGCAATAATAATCATCATAATTTTATTATTTATACCCTGCCTATCTTGCTGGGTTGCCCCAGCCACTCTATAAAATAATATGATTCCATAACAATTGGGATATTCCCAACACATGGCATTGCTTTGGTATAGCCTCTCCTCCTCCCAGGACTGCCCAAGAGAAGAGAAGGAGCAGCCGGAAGCAGCAGATGGCTCTTCAGTGAGCTGCTGAGCTATGATGGTTGATCTTCCACAGCCTAGATGTGCGCTCCTTCTCATTCTCCTTCCCCTAGGAATGCCCAAGGGTAGAGAGGTGCAGTTTGCTAGGGGTTTAGTTCAAAGGCTGAATGATGGCTCAGACGGCTGAGATAACATGTGAACCCTGAAGCATTAAATGCATGTTAGTCCTATTGCTACTGTATTTATGCTACTACAGAAACTACAGGTGTACACACAAATGCTAGAAAAGTATAGAGTACTGGTGGAATCACTGGACACTGATGCAAGGTTCAAAAGTAATGGAGCATGAGCTTGTTTAACCATGTTTGCTCTGTAAAAAGAAAAAAGAGACAGAGATAACTCTTCTTTCAATGGAGTGGGGGAAGAGCCCCCACACCAGTAAATCTCCTGTTCAAGCTACTATAATGTTAATGGGTCATTCTATGCCAGGGAAAAGTGGTACTTTGAATGGAATTTAGCAAAGGGCTTATTCATTTTGTTTCACAAACTTTATATACCGGTTGTAGTTGTTGTTGTTGTTGTTTTAAAAAAACCACTCCTTTAAGCAGTTTACAAAAAAATAAAAGTAAAACATGAAAAGGAGGTATATAAAAGCATTCAAGAGATAAATTGAGATCAATAACAGTCAAAGAGAGATAAAACACACAGAACTTCTACATATCAGAATTAAATAAAAATAAAAATTGTCCAGTAGCACCTTAGAGACCAACTAAGTTTGTTCTTGGTATAAGCTTTTGTGTGCATGCACGCTTCTTCCACGAAAGCTTATACCAAGAAAAAACTTAGTTGGTCTCTAAGTTTCCGTGCATTGCTCTGGTTCACCAGAAACGGCTTAGTCATGCTGGCCACATGACCCGGAAGCTGTACACCGGCTCCCTTAGCCAATAAAGCGAGATGAGCGCCGCAACCCCAGAGTCTTCTGAGACTGGACCTAATGGTCAGGGGTCCCTTTACCTTTAAGGTTCTACTGGACAATTTATATATATATATTTTGACTGAGTCAGACCAACACAGCTACCCACCTGAATCTTCTACATATCTGGAAAGGCTTGCCTAAACAAAATATTTTCAGCTGTGAGTACAGTGTCTACCTCATGTCAATATGTAGGAATTCCATAGCATAGGTGCTGCCACACCAAAGGGTCAATTTCGTACAAGTGTGGAATGATGTAACACCTGTAGCAGTGCTGGCTGCACAAATCAAAATGGCCAAGCAGGCATATATGGGGTGAAGCAATCCCCAAAGTATGGGCTTGTCTAGGCAGACAGGAACACCCGAAGTGCAGCAGCAGCAGGGAAGGAAGGGATAGGCTCCTATCTCATTTCTCAGGCAAAAAAAAAAAAGCCATAAATTAGTCACATCAGTAGAGGAATTGACAGAAGCTTGAACTGTGTCTGCTAGGAGGATATTGCAAGGCCCTGGCCAATTCCATTAGAGTGTCCCTTTGATCAAAGCTAATGATTTATGTCTAGATTTAAGGGGGAATGCTTCATTACTGTGTTTTTTCAGCTTGCTTGCAGGCACTTCCATCAGAGCCTCAACTGCTTTTGAAGTGCTTGAGTTTCTTAAAGCTCGAAACACCTTGAGAAGTGACACACCGTCAAAATATTCAGTCACTAATTTGTGACAACAAGGGAAACGTTGTTTCACAGTGTAAAAATAGTACGCCTTTGACAAAATAAAGACAAATGGGTTCCTTGGTGCCAAAATGTGGATTAAGAGTGAATTTGGGGGCTTCTTTTCCAACAATGCAATATTTCTGGAAGTGGTAGTTAAGGGGAAAGAGAGGGAAAGAGAGACTCTAGAGATACTGTCAAACGTCCTGCCATACAATAGGAGAATTTTGAGGTCAGACCATCACAGAGTAACAGAAACTGCAGTAACTGGAGACATTTAGATTCTAATAGCAATGAATGTGCTACCCAGGGAAAGAATAAAATATTGTGGGTATCTCTGTGGCATTGTGTCCCTGCTGCAGAAGCACAACCTTGAGGGTTGATGCAGAGTACGAAATGTGCTCTGCAAATGAAAAGCAAGGGCATATTTATATTGCACACATAGAGAGGACTGTGCATGGAAGTACCCTGATTTGGGAATTAGTTTCAAAGTCAATGAGACTTCATATTGATCCCACAAATACTCCTAGCAGCAGAGCTTTTCCATCCCCTGCTGCAAACAGAGTAGAGCAATGATTTTTAAACTTTCTACCTTCTGAGGCCTATTCAAATTGATTATTCTACTGAAGGAACAGGGCTGTATGGGGTATGGAAGGAGAGGGCTCCTTCTAGGGTGGTTTGTCCACCTTTGGTACCTACTCTATACTCGGGTCTCACCCATAGCTCCTAGAAACTGTCATGTGACAGCAGCCATACCCCATGAAATGGCTTCAACTGGCCAGTTAAACCAGGTTAGGGTAGCTGATGGGTCTTAAACTGTTGGTGAGATAGGGACTTGTTACTCCCTCCAGTGGATTGAGGGGATGAGGCCAATAGTGGGCCCAACAGTTGAGAACGTAGAAGATTGTGGACATCCCATGGCATGACAGAGGCTCAGACAAAGATGTGCCCACGTTGTCAGCATGCTTGCACTTCTGTCTTAGCAACATCTACACTGGCTTGGTCATGTACATAGAATGGAAGGTGACAGGATCCCCAAGAATGTGCTTTATGGGGAGCTGGCTTCAGATACCTGGCCTGTTGGCAGACCAACTTTGTGTTATAAGGTAAAGGTAAAAGGACCCCTGACCATGAGGTCTAGTCCCAGATGACTAGGGTTGCGGCGCTCATCTCACTTTACTGGCTGAGGGAACCAGCATACAGCTTCCCAGTCATGTGGCCACCATGACTAAGCCGCTTCTGGCGAACCAGAGCAGTCCAAGGAAACGCCGTTTACCCTCCCGTTGGAGCGGTACCTATTTATCTACTTGCACTTTTTGGCGTGCTTTCGAACTGCTAGGTGGGCAGGAGCAGGGACCGAGCAACAGGAGCTCACCCCGTCGTAGGGATTCGAACCGTCAACCTTCTGATCAGCAAGCCCAAGGCTCTGTGGTTTAGACCACAGCGCCACCCGCTGTGTTATAAAGATGTCTGCAAATGTGACATGAAGGCTGGCAACATTAACCCCACCATGTGGGAATCCCTTGTAGACAACCACAGAGCCTGAAGACAGACAGGTTGTGCATCCACAGCAGTGACCAGAGGAGAAATGACCTCTGAGCTTTCCTGTGTTATTATTTGAAACTATACCCATAGTGCAGGATAGCCAACATTAGGTACATTCTGGTACTGTGTTTCTGCCTTTGGTTCTGTTTCAGTTCTAAAGGCATGAACTCATGAAATGATAATTTGTATTCCTTTTTCCTCTTCTCAAACCTGTGTGAAACTGTTTACAGTACAGGTGGTGACACTTTTGCGGGAGGGGGGTGGTTTCCATTCCCAGCTCCCGCATGTTATCAGCGTGTCTCGCCTGCATTCTGTCTTTTTCCGGGTCCAAAAGAACCCATGCATGGTGGATCACATGTAAATTTGACGTGTGTAAATTTGTCACCACCTGTACATATTTTATATTGTATATTTAGAATAGACTCTTTTTTAAAAACGTTGAGCTTTTGCACCAATATCCTTGACGTATGCTTGGCTTATGTTCTTTTCCAACTGTGCAGCTTAAAAAAAAACCCAAAAAAACTATCACAGCATTTTCTCTTGCAACTCCAATATCAAAATTAAAAGCGGAGTTTCACAGTCTAGCATAGGCTAAGGTAAGCATTAAAGTGAGATTTGAAGTGAAGAAATATCGCAGAGAACAAAAGACAGAGGAAAAAGTTTCAGATGAAAGATCTTATCCAGGACACTGTTCCCATGCAGAAGTCACACTGAAGTCAAAGGAGAGATATTCAGCTCTTTTTTTTAAGAGCAGGAGTAAAGCATGACCTCTCCCCGTTGAGCACAGAAGCAACAATAGGCTCTACATCTTGGGAACGCAAAGTATAGGTAACAGAAAAGATCCACCATACCGTGTTGCAGTGTCATTACCGTCACTCTAACTGAAATTGTGATACTTTTAATTGTGTTTTATGAATTTTAATACACTGCTTGAGTATCGGAAACCACTTTGGGGTCGCCATGCGACAAAAGGCAGTCTGTGAGCGCAATAAATAAATTGCCGAAGGGCAGAGGAAGTAACCGGGGTTAAGTGAAGAGTGCAATGAACGGCCCAGCTGTTCTTATTACAGAAGTGGGAGGGGGTTTCCTTTATTAACAGCTAGAAAAGTAGTAATAAACACAATCTAGCCAAGGACAAGCATGTTCAAGTCCCATTGATTCCAGGGAGAAAGGTATGCTTGGGTTGTGTTTCCCCAATATTACAGACCCAGAAATAAGGAAACGTTTGCAAGGTGGCAAAGTCAAGGAAGCTCAAGGTTGGCAGTGGTGGAGACTCCACACCTGCAGGGCTGCATTAGACCTTCCCCAACCTTGGCATTGCCTCAAGACATCCCTGTCCTGGCAAGCACAGTGCAGCTGCCACCAGTAAGATGCCACTGCACCCCCCCTCCCCTTCGTGAGCCACTGGTGCCTAGTCGTAAATACCTGAAAGCATTCAGACTTCAGATTCTGAGCTGCTGAATCCTCAGAAAATAAAAGAGAGGATTGTTTCTGCCTCCCCACCCCTTACCTTAAACATACAAGTTGCTTCTCTGCTTCAAAAACAGTGGAGGTATACGGACAGGTATATGGAGAGGTGACAGCATCTTGTCAAGCCTTTTTCTCCATGTGCCAAAGCTGAGCCCTGCCTCCTTCTGTTATCCAGCAGTGCTCGGTCCTTCAGAATGGGACATGACTTATCTTTTAACACCTTTAATGGGCCAGTGTCAACCCAGGCTGATTTGGTTTCGTGGTGTGCTTGTCTTCTGCTGTCTTCTTCAATTGAAGCCAGTGTTTCGAGATTAAAGGTGGCTCTCTTGGACACCACTCAGACAGGATCCACACAATTTCAGAGAAAGCACCGTCTTCTGAAACTGGTATTATTACAAACATAATTACCAATTCAGGTGAGGCTTCTGGCAGCACATGGTGCCAGATCACAGCTGCTTAGCAGTAGGTGCTTGCTTTGGATACCCATTATAGAATATTGTTTGCAGCATTGCAAAAAAAAGGAAAGAAGAAAAACCCACAACTTTCTATGCCACTACAGTATGTTTGGGAAAGGGGGGGAATAACATTTTACTAGTTTAGACAGGGTTGACTTTGGAAGAGAATATTGTGTGTCTTATGTTTTTTTGTGAACATAATTACTGGATTGCTTCTATTCCCCTCCCCACCCCACCCCCAAAATAATGTTCTAATAGGTATACCAGCACTGTTACAAGCACAGAAAATAAAAGAACAAGCCAAATACATAGAGAGGTGCCTTGTTAAAAGAAAATGTCAGGGTTTTCAGAGATGACTCCTGCTATCGCCAATCAATATGTAACATGTTTATAAAAGCAATCAAGGGAATAGTTATATTGACAGGAAAATTAGATCTACCGTTAATAGAAACTGACAAGGGAGGTTAGCTTCTGAAGTATTAGATCAAATCACGAGGTCTTGTCTTAGAACACATTTTCCTAATCTTTCAGAACCCAAGCTATTGTAGCATTGCAGACTATACTATGAGTCTAGAAGAAAATCTGGGACTTCTGTTTTGTTTTACATGAAAAGCCCCCAAAAGGTTACAGTGAAGAATTAGCAACAGAAAAGCAGAAAAAGCAGCAGAAGTCACCTGTTGGTTTACAGGGATATAAAGAGGGACAGAGAAATTTGCAGATGTTCAGTCATGAATGTTACAACCCTCAATAATGCCAAACTGGTGCTCATTTCCATTCGACTTTTACCGCTCGAGCATCTGAGGAGGAATGACAGACAAATGCTTCTAATGAGCTAGAAAGCATTCCACTTGTTTCTGAGCCCAAATATGAGCACAGTTTGGACCCTGTAGTGCTCCCAACTATTTCACTGGAAGTGTGATACCATCTGCTTTGCACCCACCCTGGTGATCTCCTGTTTCTGACCTGACTCCATATCACACTTTCTTCCTACCAAACCAAGCTATTGTGGTGGCTGACAGGCAGCAGGTTTCGCGCATTACTTGGCAGTGGTGACTGCAGCCATGGTGGCTGTGGTCCATTCTTCCTTCATGGCACTTGGGTTGCTGCAGTATTCCAGCCACCAGGAAAGGGTGAATGTGCAGGTGAGTTGATGGGCAAGTCTCCAGCTTGGATTGACATATGAGCCAGAGAAGAATTCTGGGGATTGTAATATCTCATATTGGGGGTAAGAAGTACAAATAGCTGAGGCTTGCATCCCAAACCAGGAAATTATGAGGTTCACCTACATCCCTGGGCGTCATGGATCTTCTCATTTGGTTTGATGGAACAGCCATGCAAGCAGGAACAGCTGTGGGATATGAAGCAGCTGTAATAATAGATAGAGTGTGCTGGTGCAGCTGTAAACGTACAATCTCTTAACTCCGATTAAGAGCGATCAAGGGAGGGCTGAGCACACCTCCTCCCTGCAGACGACTAGATGGATTCTTAGACCAGGAGGAGAAAGTCTATGGCGGGGAAATGCATATGATTCCATGACCTGCTTCCCATCTCTTCAATCTCCTAAGAGAGATATCATGTTTCTTCAACACTGGCCTAGTGTATGTATGTATATGTATGTATATATATATATGTGTGTGTGTGTGTGTGTGTTCTGATTACATCTATAAAAAATGCCTCTAACATGAAGAAAATACGATTCTCGCATTTAGTGTGTGGCAGAGATGGAATGCATGATCAGAACAGTCATGTGATGCACTTCTTGCTCAGATGGTACCTAGTGTGTGTGTGTG
Organism: Lacerta agilis; assembly: GCF_009819535.1. Classification (NCBI taxonomy): domain Eukaryota; kingdom Metazoa; phylum Chordata; class Lepidosauria; order Squamata; family Lacertidae; genus Lacerta; species Lacerta agilis. The sequence continues at coordinate 77,842,914 of NC_046315.1, read as the reverse complement.
TGTGTGTGTGTGTGTGTGTGTGTGTGTGTGTATATATATATATATATATATATATATATATATATATATATATATATAGTATATATAAATTCTGATTACCGGTACATCTCCTATCAAAAAACACGAAAATACGATTCTTGCATTTAGTGTGTGGCAGAGATGAAATGCATGATCAGAAGTCATGTGATGCACTTCTTGCTCAGGTGGTACCATGTTGGATGACAGGTAGTAGCACCTGTTTGAATTGGGGCTGAAAAATGGGGTTTATGGTTATGCTACCCAACAACAAGGGCCAGCTTTCGGTAGCCGAAATCCAAATGTCCAAAATGACAGTGGATGAAATCAAGCAGGGAAAGATTTATCCCACTTCTCAGACTCCCTCAAGTGAACTAGAGAAGAAAGGAGGCCTTTGAGCAGTTCTGACGACTGCCACCCGTAAATCTGTTAGACAGAATCAGGTAAGAGAAGAGACGCAATAATTTCTAGTGGCATGTCTCTAGGTAACTCTTCAAATGAAGAGAAATTGATTTCCTTCTGGGGTTTTTTTCTTCTTCTCTGTGGAACAACTGCCATCAATATTTTATAGGAAAGGCCTTTGTTTATTTTCAATAAACTTTGCTGGCCCCGTATTATAGACGTTCAAGTCAAAGTTGTGGCCCATTTCTGAGTGACAAGCAGCTGCCTCTGAAAGGCAATCATCTCCTTAACACCGTTCCATACATTAACAGGGTATGAGAAACACTGTCACATTTAGCCGGGGCTCCATAGGAGCCTGAGTTTATTTCTTTTGGTTATTTTGGACCTGACTCTGTCAAGAGAAAACACCATGTAACACCCAGCTAATTTTCAATGGAGCTCCATTTCTCCCAACACACTCCACCAAGAGTAGTGTGCAAGTATCCACCTAAGGAACAAGAAGAGCCTTTGTAGGGAAAATGAGGTTTATGCAATTCAAACTCCTCCTTTTTCAGCCTCACAACAATCTTATGAGTAGAGTAAGTTTAGAAATACTGATCCAAGGGCACCCAGTAAACTTTATGGCTGGATGGAAGTCTGAACTTGGGTCTCCTCAGTTCTATTCTGATGCTCTTTTTGTTATACTGCATTGCCTATCCTTTATGGTACAGAGATGGAAACTTGGATGGGGATATGGGAAGCATGCATGGTCTTCTTAGTCACTGTGATAGTCCTTTTCACTATTTTGCACATGACTGTTCATGCACTTGCACTGCATGGGATCATAATTTTTAACGTTCCATACTGCCCTTCAGAAATCCATTGCTCACGGGATTGTGCAACAACCAGAACCATTAAAAATTAGCACACAGAGAATGCCATAGCAATAAATGACAGCAGGAAATAAGATACGCTAGCACAGATTTATTCAAAATTGCAAGCGACTAAGCCTGTCGATAACTTAAAACAAAAACATTAAAAGGTTATGTAAAAGCAAAAGCAAGTGTTCAAACCAAAATAAACAAGGAGCTAAGGCAGAATGGCATGCAGAACAAAGGTCTTAACCTGGCACCTAAACCTAATGTGAAGATGCCAGGTGAGAAGTGAGTTTGCACCCCAAGGATTTCTTGGCAGGCAAACAGGAGCTCCTCAGCAGACAAAACAATGTGGATGAGGTTCCCTCAACATACAAAGTCAAAAAGCTTTGTAAACAGGAGGATTGCTTTTTCATTGTTTAAATTACACATTTTTAACATTTTTGTTCTTAATACTTATACCTGAAGATTTTTGTATGACTTAAAAGTTCACAACCAGAATATGCAACATTAGCTGTTGACCTAGTAAAAGGCATTGCTTCATTTGCTCTTCATTTTTTATTTGTATCTTACAAATTTTTAAGTAACCAGCTAATAAAGCTTTAACTATATTGTTGTTCTAGAGATAAGCATATGCATTCTATAACCTTGTTTTATAACATAATAGGCCTAGCATATTATTTTTGTCAGAGACTCGGCCATAAAATTGTCACTTTTTGGCATAGCTGTCAACTTTCCTTTTTTTTGCATTGGGAAGCGGCGCTGGAATAAGGGAAATTCCCGCAAAAAAGGGGAAAGTTGACAGCTATGCTTTTGGAGGAACATTTGAAATTAAGTTGGTATTAGATAGAGTCTCCTGCCACGCCCCTAAAAATCCGGTTTTTCTGTACACTGTAAAGTCAAAGGAGTTAATCATTGTAAACCACAGGTCTCTGGCCCTCTAACATTGGTTATAATCCCATCATACTGACTAGGCCAGCAGTAACAGATAACAGGATACCGTAATAAGGTTTGTTTGCCAATCTTTTCAAGACACACATATAAGGTGTGGAGTTTGTTCACACACAGTGCAAGTTAAACTTAAAAGAAAGACCGGTCACTCTCAGATATGTCCTATTTTATGAAAAAGGTTTGATGCTACAATTACAAGAACCAGTCTGATATATTGCTATTCTGAACTGTTAAAAATCAACAAATAAACTACACAACATTTAAGCAGAATGCATGCAGGTCCATAACCCTGTGGTGCATCTTTGGTTACAGCTTTTCAACCAAAACAAGACACCTTTCCCCTCTCTCTTCCTTTTCTCCTCCTCCTCCCTATTCTTCTTTAACTCTTCAACTATTTGACTCACCTTCATTTCTTTCATTTTGACACTTCTTTTCTGTTAGTTCTTAACTATACCCATGAATGCCAGGTAGTGGGGGAAACCAGGGTGAGTGGCAATACATTAGGTTGCAGGGCTACTTGGCACAGCTCCACCTGTGCTTATGAGTTTGTATAATGTGTGATCAGTTCATTCTCACTGAAGAGGATGAACTGAGGCTTTGTGCTAATGTGCTTGATCAGTCAGACATACTGCAAATTTCTCAAACCTGGATAAATAAAAGGCAATAGTGTGTGTGTGTGTGTGTGTGTGTGTGTGTGTGTAAGTAAAGGGAACTCTGACCGTTAAGTCCAGTATATATAGAGAGGGGGGTAAAGGGACCCCTGACCGTTAAGTCCAGTCACGGACGACTCTGGGGTTGTGGCGCTCATCTCGCTTTACTGGCTGAGGGAACCGGCGTTCGTCCGCAGACAGCTTCCTGGTCATGTGGCCAGCATGACTAAGCCACTTCTGGCGAACCAGAGCAGTGCATGGAAACACTGTTTACCTTCCCGCTGGAGCAGTACCTATTTATCTACTTGCACTTTGACGTGCTTTCGAACTGCTAGGTTGGCAGGAGCTGGGAGCTCACCCCGTCGTAGGGATTCGAACCGCCGACCTTCTGATCGGCAAGCCCTAGGCTCTGTGGTTTAAGACCACAGTGCCACCCGCGTCCCTCTTTATTACCTTAACTTGAAGCAAAAAATAAATAAACATCTTAACGTGCGTGAAAGGTTGTATTTCCCCCAAACTGTTTTGAGCGAACAGTGTTTTAGCCATATACTATATATCAACAAAAATTGTCATGTAAGAAACAAAGCAATTTTTGTTTTTGCTTTGTTGTTGTTGTTTTGGGTCAGTGTTCTTTACAGCCCTGGAGAGTCAGCCATGTGGGTGATGCTAGCACACATTATTCTCGATGTCCCTGTTTTTCAAGCAATCAACACCTACTTGCCGTTAGCATCGTCAGTGAGAAGTGAAGCACATGTAGGTGCAAGCCCTTCCTTTAACACCTCTAATGTAAATAAACTACTGTACATTAAATACAAATTAAGCTGACAACGTATTACCCAGGCATGCTAGCCTATCTGCATGTTCTTCGCTGAAGAACCAATTGCAAGTAAATATTGAATTCAGTTCACAATCCATTGATGGTTCAGAAGAAGAAGAAGAAGAAGAAGAAAAGTTTGGATTTGATATCCCGCTTTTCACTACCCGAAGGAGTCTCAAAGCGGCTAACATTCTCCTTTCCCTTCCTCCCCTACAACAAACACTCTGTGAGGTGAGTGGGGCTGAGAGACTTCAAAGAAGTGTGACTAGCCCAAGGTCACCCAGCAGCTGCATGTGGAGGAGCGGAGACACGAACCCGGTTCCCCAGATTACGAGTCTACCACTCTTAACCACTACACCACACTGGCTCAGGACAAATGTTGAATGAGAAAGGAAGAACTTGTGGGCCATGTTGCATTTTATTGAGCTAAAGCCAGCCCAAGTACTGTATGTTACCCTTAGGGTCCCATTCAAATCAACGTAAAAAGTTAGCCACTACTAACTTGAGTCCCACTGATTTCCGTGCAAACTGTAGAGAACTAACTTGGGCTGGATCCAAACAATAGTTCACTAAATCTACTCAATGAGATGGAGGGGGAAATAAACATCAGAAACATTCTTTAGATGCAGAAGTGTGGTAACAAGAACCAGGGAGAATTCTGCAAGGCTTCACGGATGTTAAGAAGGGTACTTCAAAACCATTCTTCTACTTCCCTACTGCTCTGCTTCTCATTATCTTTTATTCCCACAGTTTACCGTCTACTTCCAAAAGTGCATTTGTATCATTGATGCATGAATGATACAAAATCTAGTTAAAACATACAGTTAAGGCAACACTAAAACACAGTAGGGAGGACTCTCATAAAACAGGAGAAACGCTAAATGAAAAATGACGTCCGGAATGTGCATACGGGCCAATATATTTAACAGAGTAATGCACCCATTACGAAAACTATTTACTTATTTATTTATGCATCTGTATGGAAAATGCACCCATTATGAAAACTATTTACTTATTTTTTTATGCATCTGTATGGAAAACAGGGCAAAAGATTTTTAATAGATATCACTACATACCACTAACAATGAAGAAAAACTTCACGTGGCTTCTGAAGGAAAGTGTGGCAGGGTGCTGCCCTGGGTGGCAACGAATGAGTGATGACAACTTCCTTTTACACATTTTCTTCCTCCTTTAACCCAGAGAAACACAATGGTGATCCATCTTTTGTTACATTTCGTTTTAATTAAAAGCTCAGCTCCAAAAAAGCAAGGGGGGGGGAATAAAGAAAAGGATGAGAAAGAGGAAGAGAGAGTGCACAAAAACATCAATAGATGAAACAAAGGAATAGATGTGAGGATTCCCCCCCCCCCCAAGAAGGCTATGTGTATTACTGCAACACTATATCAGGACAACAACTGTGGAAGAAACCTGAATGATTTCAAGACAACCTTCAGGAACTCCAAAAGACAGTACAGTGGATGGGAGGAACAAGTGAAGATGATCACACCTATTACTACAATACAGAAACAGCAAGTATCAATCTGAAAGCACCCTGATAATTTTGTGTCTCCTTCAAAGGAGAGTCGAACTGAAAACCGTTCTGAAGGCAGTCAAGGGTTGGATTCAAAGGAAGCCGAATCAGAAGCTGGGAAAGTGGGAAGTAAAAACCAACTATGGAAGCCAAATAGAAGATTCTAGAGGAAAACAGAAAGTGACGAAGAAGTAGAGGGAAAGCCTTGCAGGTGCCAAAAAGTTCAGGCCTTATGGGAAAATGGCAAGAAGAAGTGAAACAGGAAAGCACTTATCAAGAGGATGAAGCAGCTGTTCTGCAGGAAACATCTTGGGCAGCATCTCAAATAGCCAAGCCTTATGGTGACTGGGAGGAAATTGCAGAAGAGGAAGTTCCACATGAAGAAGTAGACTTGGAGCTTCCTAACATGGAAAGTGTCTCTCTGCCAGTACTGGCTCCGGAAGTGCTAGAGAATGCCAAAGTGGTGTTTAAGGGGGAAACTGTCACTTCTCTTGGAGACATGACAGAGGGAATACAGTGGTACCTCTGGTTAAGTGCTTAATTCGTTCCAGAGGTCCGTTCTTAACCTGAAACTGTTCTTAACCTGAAGCACCACTTTAGCTAATCAGACCTCCCACTGCCGCTGCGCTGCCAGAGCAAAGTTCTTAACCTGAAGCATTATTTCTGGGTTAGCGGAGTATGTAACCTGAAGCATACTTAACCTGAAGCGTACTTAACCTGAGGTACCACTGTACTAGTTTTCAAAAAGTGAAAATTTGAAAATGGAAAATCTAGAAACATACAACAGAGACTGAATTGTTGAAGTTTCTTGGTATAAATTGTATTCTTCTTCTTATTTTTGAGGTTATACTGTTTTGTTTTGTTTTATTTTGCTTGCTAGACAACGGTTTTTTTCTTCATTTATGCAGTTATCGAAAAATAAATAAATTTACATACCACATCATCTGAATTAGTGTTTCTTTTGTCTTATAATCTGGTATGTTGTACTGAATCATTTTCTAAGGGAGTTGGGAATTTATCGACTCCCCCGCTTATATTCTATTCATTTGGTGGGTTATCATTGGTGAATACTGCAGGGGATCAAACTTCATGGTGGTTGCTTTCAAAAGTAGTATTGTAATTCATATGTTAGTTTCTCTTAAGATTAAAAATCAACATGATGTGATAGAGGATCACACCCCACTTTGGTTTTTAAAGCTGAACAGTGAATAGGTAAACATGCACCTCTTAAAACTGTGGCGATTAGTATCAAACTTTTCTCTCATTTACCTGAACAGAAAGTAGTAGAATACATAGGTATAACAGCAATTTACCATTCAAAACCTAGGAAAGATTTCAATGTGATAACCAGGATTTCAGCCCCATGTTATGGGCAACAATATTATTTTTTGGTCTCAAATCTTTCTGGTTTTCTTCCTACTACTTTGTGCGATTGTGGCAGTAGTCTGCATGTTCTTTAGTTTCCATTATTTTTCTTGGAAGCTTTGTTTTTTTTTTTTTTTATAAGAATTTATTGGCATTTTTCTATAACAACATAAACCCACACCCACACCTACAATTAAACAAATGCAAAACAGATAAAACAAATACAGACAGTGTCAAGTTTTCTTATTACATCTTTCTAAAAAAGAAAAAAGTTCTATTTCCATATCTTGACCATTGACTTCCCCTGCCTTTTCACCTTCGAGTTTATATCCTTGATCTATTTTATAACCATTTCTCCTACAAAAAAAAAACATTGACTTCAATTATATAATTACATTCAATTATATCTTCAACATTTTACTAAAAATACATCATCATAATAATACCTCATCATAGTTCTTATTCATTAATTCTTAACAATTTCATCTTATAATCTTCTTGATCCAATAATTTAATCCACTTAGATTCACTTTGCTTATACTCCACCTCATAGATCTTCACAAATCATTCACGTCTAATCTATCTCTTCTATCCTTAAGGTTGCTGCTAATAACATAATAACTTGAAATGTCTCCTTTCATGTTCAAATAAAAATTTTAACGAAATATTGTTGACAGTATTCACCCTCCAATTTCAATTTACCATATCAGGCTACTTAAAGTTTTACTTAATGCTTCACCCCACACCCCCTCTGTCCATTATTCTTCTCCTGGTGGCATCAACGCTGAACTTCCATATCTCTTCCCTCTCCAAACGTCCACAGATCCGGGCACAGTCCAAACCACTCCTTGCCACGAGTCCAGAGGTGTCCATCTCATCATCTCCCAGCTTCTTCGGTTCTTTGTAGCATTCCTTTTCTTCTTGTAAATACCTTAATTCCCTGTCCCTGGCCCCCGAGCTCACACCTCGGGGGCTGGATATACGAAATCTTAACGTCGCCTTGGGGCTGCCACCCCCAAAAAGCGAATTTCTTCTCCGAAGTAGCTCACTCATTTCTCTCCATCTTTGCAACCATCCTCTCAGCTCATTGGCAAGGCTTTCTTCCAAAGTGTCAAAAGTTTTACAAGCCTCCTCTGTGGGCAATTGGTTCCATTTCAGACCCCCACACAAGACTTTAACTTTTCTATAAAGCAGTTCCACCTTCAAGGCAGAGAGTCTCTGTTCGTCCGTTAGTCCAGAGTTCAATACCAGTTCAAGGACGAAACCCAGCATACTGGCAGAGGAGGAGGAAGCGGGTGTCATATTTCTACTCCCCTCTTTGTTCGTCGCCATTTTCCTGAACTGGAGCACAAATACCGCAACTTTAAAAGGAGATATTTTCCTCTAGTTCACTTCCCGAAAAAAGAGTTTGCCAGTCTCATGTGTCAATTTTGAATACATTATAGCCAGTTCTGTAGCAGCAATCACTCAAATTGGTTAGATTCTTAAGCTCGAAGGGAGGGAGGGCAGGCTGCCTTTCTCCTTCCCCCCGGATCGTTCCAAAAGCACGATTTCTGATCAAATTCTTTACTCACGACCACCGGGTTCCTTTGGCTCCATTCTTCAAAGGTAGAACTTGGACGCTCACCGCGGGCTCTGTCGCCGCATTTGCATCCCGGTTGGGGCATGTCCCCGTAAGCCCGGCTCCGTTGTCCCTTCACCCCCACTCCCCCTTTACAGGGGGGGCGAGGGAAGGGTTCAGAGCCTCCGCGGGCGCAGCCGGGGAGCCCAGGGTGCGGGACGCTCTTCCCGCACCCCAACCGGAGCCGCGCGCTGCGGTAGCGCGGCTCCTAACCCCCGGGATGGACAAGGCGCTTCGGACCCGAAGCAGCCTTCGACCACCCGACAATGGCGTCGCCGCCGGAAGTCCTTTCTTGGAAGCTTTGCATGAAGAAAAGGTATGTTTTGTAAACTGGATATATAGATATGGGCAGGTCTCTTGGGAGTGCAGCTTTCAATCAGATTGCGCATCTCTCCAAATCTTGCACAAATATTTTATTATTGAAAGTATGCAGAAATGCATGCTATAGGAAAATAATGCATATAAAATATGTTTCGGAAGTATAGAGTTTACATACAAATTTGTTGTGCTATTTAATATACAAAAGACCCAAAAAGGGGGTTGGGGTGAGTATAATGGACCTATGACTGAATACATGGGAAATGGGCACAGAAATAGGCAGATACATCTTGCGTGCTTTACTTAACTTACATTTGCTTATGGAAATATTTTATGCAAGAGCTCAGGGTAACTGAGATCAAAACTCTACTGCTTTATTTGCTGCTGGGTCAGCACACAGCAGCAGAGGGTGAGGTACTTCAATGTCAGCTTTGTGTTTGCTAATTTGTTGTCATCGCTTTAAAGCGTGTGGGTGGGTGTCTGTATTGTATTAAGGTGAAAACCAAGTTCATATTAGAGGATGGCAATCTTACCCAAATGTTCAGCCCACAATCATCATGCAGGTAATTTGGAGTTCTCCGGCTTGAGAACCTGGCTAGCTAATGTCAAGTTAGTATTGAATAAAGGATTCATTCACTAATTACACAAATTTTCTCATTGAAGTCAGTGTAGAACCCAACAAGGTCTTTCAGTGCACCTGAACCTGCTCTATGGGTTATGTTATAGAGTGTCACTGGCTGTCCTTATTTCTGGTATTTTCCCTTCTAGATCCTCATTTATCAGTATTTGGTCGTTTGAGATTTGCACGCATTAAGCATGTAGCAAGCCCAGACAGAGTCTGGTGAGAACAATAGTTAATGAGACAGAACACACATTTTAATAAGGTTGCTTGCCTGCAGAAGCATTTAATCTAGCCCATGGCACTGGGTATACAAAAGCTGCACTACTTGCAAATTGCTGCCAATCAGTGTTTATGTGCAGAAAAGTTTAGGAGAAATATTTGCTTTACTAAATATAGTATAAAAGCATCCTCCCCGGCAGTAATGATAACAAACATATCATTAGAGAGATCATTTGTTGCTGCCAGATTAGAGAGATTTTGTTTACAAGCCGCAACTGCAAAGTGTCAAGATTTAAACCAATTTCAGTCCTACTGACTTCAAGTGGGGGCTAGACTGTCTTGAATAGATGGTACCCCAGGCTGTCTGTGATCTAGCATGCAACTAATAGGCACTTCTCCAAACAGAGGTCTGCATGTATCAAGAGAAACAGAGTATGCCTGCATCTTACACATGTTTCCTTGCGCTATTTCAACCATACATGGGATGCTCTCGTGAGATCTTTCAGGAAATTGGATTCTCCTGTGAAATCTCCAAAGAGCATCCATAACACTCCCAGAGCTGGTGTGTTGAAATGGCCTTGCCCGAGAAGCAAGGTTGAGAGCTTAACAGTTACTTTTGTAACCCCAAGTGGACCTGGTGCAAAAAAAAAAAAAAAAAAATTGTCAGCTGTGCTTCACAGGTAAGGCCTACTCAGCATGCCAAGTCTGGGACTGGTAGGGATGCCCTCTGCCCACCACCACCAGCTGGCTAGCCACAGGGTGGCTCCAAGGGTAACATGACTTTGGGTATACACAACTGTTGCATTACCTTTAGAAATGAACCCCCGCCTAAGATGAAGGCCAACTGAAATATTTTTATCAAGTACTTCCATTGGCTCTTCTGCTGTGGGTTACACACAAAACTGCATTAATGGCTGGGAATGCTGTAACGTTGCATGTGGCTTTGGGTATCAATTTATAAGCCAGGATTTTCAGCACCAAGAGTATCCTACAACATCAAGAGACCCACACATGCAGCTTTAAAGAATAAGGGCAATAGTACAACAACATAGGGAAAACAGCTACTGCAAGTCTGGTGAAGAACTGATCTCAAACACTATTAGAATGGAAGTATGGGTGATATTCTACTGTACAGCTCTGCTAGTAGGAGGACTTTTAGCTATGCAGTGGAACTTCCTTGCCTTCTCTGCCCCCTGTGCAAACCCAGAATCTGTTCCAGGGAGTTGGAGAGAACCCCGGAACAGATTTAGGCGCCATGCAATGGTGCACAAAGAGAGGAGAAGGTGGAGAAGTTCAAGGGTCTTCAAGGACATCCCCACAAGACCACATTGCGATAACAGAGTCAGAAAATTACAAATGTCTGTATAATGAAAGTGTTCAAACAAGTTAAAGCAAGCAGAAGTAGTAGAAATCTGAAAGTCCAAGTCCAATACAATTCTAGGTGTACCCGCAAACTGCCAATATCACCCCCGAGAGAGTGTGTACACTTATGCTGTACCCCAACAAATGTGGTTTTTCTAGTCCCTATGCGATAAATTGCATTATGACCAAGTGTCTCACATGTACGAATACATTGCTATTCTATGAATCTGATCACGCTGTGAGATTGACATATACAATTGAAGTTGATGTCAATGTATAAGGAACAAAATTTATGGTTACTTAACAGCACTTAGTTGCAAGCCGTTAATGAATCTTGTGGAGTCCCGCCTACTTCAAGACAACAATCTCCAGACCATGAACTGTGCATGCTCAGTGGTATTATGCAAAGAGGAAAATGCATTACAGTACTAAACTACTCTGCTAATACTTTTTGGATTAGGGGATTACATAGTTGCTTTCTAAAGCAACTATGCCAGTGTGGTGTAGTGGTTAAGAGCGTTGGACTCATAATCTGGTGAACCAGGTTCGCGTCTCCGCGCTTCCACATGCAGCTGCTGGGTGACCTTGGGCTAGTCACACTTCTCTGAAGTCTCTCAGCCCCACTCACCTCACAGAGTGTTTGTTGTGGGGGAGGAAGGGAAAGGAGAATGTTAGCCGCTTTGAGACTCCTTCGGGTAGTGATAAAGTGGGATATCAAATCCAAACTCTTCTTCTTCTACTCTTCTAAATGTTGAAAGTTTTTTATTACTACTTTCTTTTACAAACAGAATGTCATACTCTTGTCAAAATGTTCTTTTAAGACCTTAAAAAAGTAATTATGTTTAATTACCTAGTTCATTCTAATTAACACCTTCTATTCCTCTAATCAAGTTAAAAATATGTGAAGTTTAACTCTTCCTAGTGAAAGTGCACTAGGATTTCCTTTTAAGCTAGTTGAAGTACACTCGCCTCTTTTATTTCTCTGTTGAAAATTTAGGCCACAATCCTCACTCAATTAACCTGTGAGTAAATCCTATTTAATTCAGTTGGATGTGCCGGTATTCCTGAGTAGATAATGTTAGGATTTCAGCCTTAGCAACCTGGGAAAAAATCACAGCTAGTGTCAACTATGTACAGGACTTAGCAGGGCTTGACCCAATGTGTGTGGCATTCTGACTTAGAGCAGCAGACCCAATGGAAAAAAAAATGGATCTACTGTAAGCATGACTAAGCCAGAATCCCACCAATCATTAAAAAAACTAAGGCTGAGCCATATAACACGTGAAATAAGACGACTGTTGCTTCCTTTCAGCACTCATTACCTGAGCAGTTCCCAGGTCCTCCCAATGAAAGATTCTAAAATTGTGAATTACGGTAATCCCTGTGGCTCTTTCTTTAATGCCAGTCTAAACTATGGCTATTTGTGACTGATAATGCTTAGTTCCATGACACAAAAAGCTTCATCTGCTGATTTCTGCATATCAAAGGCAGAGGGGTACACAATACACTCTCTCAAACTTTTTGTCATTACAAATTCCATTTGAAGCAATTTTTCACTTTCAGCACTCACTGCAATCAGATTCACAATTCTGTTCTTTGATATGCCATCCCCACCCCCCTTTGTCCATACTGTCTTCTTCAGCTTCAGTTGTTGAACACTGTGGCTTAGTCCAAGGAAATGTGGATGTTGTTGATGATGTCACAGACACTCATGGATTGGTGTGAATAGTAGCTTACACAAACACACGTGCGAGGGAGAGAGAGAGAGACCTATGTAAACAGAAGGTGCAGGGCCCCTGATCTGGATCAAGACCACAAAACCAGTCTTCAAAATTCACCAGGCTCCAGGTGCATTTTGCACCTGGCTATCAGCCAACTACGAACATGTGAAAATGCTCAGGTGCCAGGATAGCATCTGATGTCTCTACCATCTGGAGGTGCATGCCTGAGGTTCCTTGGATCTGGACTGCTTTCACACACTAGCAACACATCCATTATATTTTATCTACACAAACAGAATGAATTTCAAGAACCAAAAATGGCAATTCGGCATTCTGTTCTGGCGACTGTAACCCTTTAATGAGCCATTTGGAGCCTAGCTTATATATCTGCGTTTCTAACACTGCACAGAATGTGGTAATGGGTTGAAGTGCTCTAGCCCCATGCTAGGGGTCTGGTCTTGATCAGGGCGCCCATGCTATTTCTTAAAGAAATACCATGCATTTAAGGCCAAACCACATGATTAACACATTCTGCAGTTTGGTCCTGATGTTGAGGACAGTTGAAGGCAAAAAAAAGGAACATGAAAATGGCACCAGAAGAAGCACAGCATCAAAGCAAGGTGAATCTATTTTGGCAAATTACTTGGCAGCCTCAAATGTGCTACTTGAAATCATGGAAAATATTCTCTGTATCCCTATGAAATACTAGCTATATTGTTAAGCTCTTATCGCATCTTTAATTATTAAGTTTCATGCATGCACACTGCTAGCATGAAAGTAGCCCAATCTGGGGAGGTGGGGGTGGAAAGAGATTTGTTTTTCACATGGATTAATGAGCAATCCAGTGGTCTGACACAAATCCAGAAACTGATAATTTATAGACCTGCGAATTTGGACGCAGTTGGCAGCTTCCCATGGTGGTGTGGGAGCAGTGGTGGATTAAACGTTTAAATCCTATTGTCAATGGAAATGCCTCTAATCTGCTAGGTGTTCCATTGAAAACAGCAACCTAAAGATTAAATTGTTATCATCCTTGGACTTTCGGGGAAAACATGTTTACTGGGGAAATGCAAAGACGAACAGTTACTACTTTAAGCACAAGCCTTTTCTTGTGCACTAACCAATTCATATTGTTATTAATAATAATAAATGAGTGTTCCTGTGGTATTATTTCATCAACAGGACTGAAACCAGTGACAATTCAATAGACAACTTGTCATGATGCATGCTGAAGCCAAGAATGCTATCATGGGCTACTCTACATGGAAGAAAGATGGGGTGTACACAAAGTGGAAAAGTATAGCAAACTTAGGTAAATTAACTCCATCCTTTCCATCCTGGAAAATGTCTTTGTTCCTGAAGGACAGTGATACCTTTTATGGATAGACAAATCTTTGATATTCCTACATTTCTCATTTTCCCATTCTTCAGTTCACCACATTTCTGCATTAGTTTGCAGTACAGTGGTACCTTGGTTTGCGAACAGTCTGGTTTGCATATGTTTTGGATTACAAACATGTCAAACCCAGAAGTGCGTGTCCCGGTTTGTGAACTTTTTTTGGATTACAAGCCATTTTTTCTGGAGGCCCATTGGCGAAAGCGCACCTTGAGTTACAACCTGTTTTGGTTTACGAACGGGCCTCCGGTACGGATTATGGTTGTAAACCAAGGTACCACTGTATCTATATATCTGTATCTACAAATAGAGTTTGTGAATATACCGGTAACAAAAAGAAAAAAGAAACACCATCAATAACAACAATCCATCTACCCCGACTTAAACATGCACCTGTTTATAGGACAAGTCCACATATGTCCAAATAGTTCTCCAAATGTTCAAACGTGTATCTTTCAGACGGCATTGGAAAAAAGATCTTGTGAAAATTCACCAGTATTTTAGAGCATGTTTTTGCAAGCAATTTCCCCTAATAATCTACGTGTTATCTTCATAATATATGTATGTTTTGTGCATACTCCCCACCACCACCAATATGCACATTTTTGGGGGCTGCATAACTGCATTAGCTGCGTTTTGGTTTGTGTTATTTTTTCAAGGAGAACAAATTAGGTAGGTTTGCATTAAAATGCGAATCAAGCTGAATTTGTCTTTCTACCTCCACCCTTAATTCCTGTCCCTCTTCTCCATTTCCTTAGATACCAGTAATCCACTTTGAGTCATCGCCCCCACCCCCACTACAATCTGTGCATGGGGCAGCCTACATTCTGCATCTTTGTAATTCATCTGCTCAACTGGGGATTCCTTCGCACTGCTTCAGAGTGGGTGCAAGCCTTTTGCCTGTTTTGCCAAAGCTATTCTCAGAAAGCAAAACATCTGTTTTATTTTCTGCTACTGTACCCTAAACAAACAACCCTTACAGTTAAGATATAGTCTCGTGTGTTTCCAACAGCTTGATTGCCCGATGTGCTGTAATTGCCCAGGTCATGCTATCTAGTTTAAAGTTAGATGTGATTAGAAGCTTGTGGGAGGTTCGAGTTTATCCATAGTAATTAACACTGATGTGATTCTCTCCTTCGTCACCAACTGAGTGAATCAAATTGGTAGAGCCGAATTATTTCTGATGGGGCAAAAGGACTTGTTAATCAGGCCTTCCTGGGCCTCCCTTTCATTTCTTTGACAATTTCTGTTGTTGATTTTCCCTTCTAATGGGCATGGTGGAATAGAATAACTTAAGTGAATCTAGAACAATAAACGCCTCGTCTTCTTCCTGAACCTCAGAATCTCAGAACTGTCTGAGTCAGATTGCAGCATCTCCTCAACCTCCACCTTGACCCAACTACTTACTGGTTGTGTTTTGTTTTGTTCTTCTTTAACTTGGGGCAGGGGGGGGGGGTTGCCCACTGGCTCCACCCACCTCCTCCTATATGTAAGCCTCTCTAGCACTCTTTTTGAACCTAAGATAGCTCAGTTGGTAGAGAACACTCTTAATGAAGACTCTCAATCTCAGGGTCGTGGGTTCAAGCCCAGTGTTGGGGAAAAGATTCTTGCATGGCAGGGGGTTAGACTAGACCAGTGTTTCTCAACTGGGGGGGCATACGGACCCTCCAGGATATTCCAAGGGGGCCACAAGTAAAATTATATAATTATAAAAATAATAAATGAAACATGTTCTATTTACGAACAAAATAGCTACCGGGGCTACAGGAAGGAAACAAGGTCGGAAGGGGCCACGGTTGTGAAAAGGTTGAGAAACACTGGACCAGGCCCTTGCGGTCCCTTCCAACTCTTAGATCCTTGCAGTCTAAGCTGTGCTTTCCTCCTGCTTTCCTTTGGCTGGGAGCAGGATCCTGTTTTTCTTTCAGCTGTCTCTTGGGAAGCCCGCAGATAACTTATTTTCCAGCTGTTTCTTGGGGAGAAGGAAGATGACATCATTTTATTCTCTTATTAATTATGCTGTTTAAAAAGTGCGTCTTGTATTTGACTTCATTTAGTAAAGTTTGCTTTTGAAATATTTAAGGGTTGGGGTTTGGGGGAGGGTTAATTTTGCTGTGTTAAATGCACATTCTGTAGTTGACCTTTGTAATGTTTTGTTTTGAAATCTCTTTAAGATAATGTTTTAGTTTTCTGTTAATTGTGTTGCTTTGAATGTATACTTCGTATCTGACTTGCTTCAGTAATGTTTTATTCTGGATTGTATTATTTGATGTTTTAACACACTGCAAAGTGCTTTGACTCCCCCCCCCCCTTAAAAATACGAAGCTGTATAAAAATGAAATGACTAATAATGATCAAACAGCAATGTATCACAGTGGCCAGCAGTTTCTTAAAAAGGCTTATTATTGATAGTTTCTTAAAAGGGCACAGGCTGCTGCACCTTGGCAGTGTTTTGGATGGTTGTCTGCAAGGAAAACTCACAGCATACAAACTCCTGTTAGAAACATGCCCCCAACTTCCAAGTCCACATACCACGGCCCTACAAACAAGTAATGTGTGAATAAGGCTCCAGATTGTGATTCTGCACTAATTTTAGCCTCTGGGCAACCACACATAATAGTACATATAGTTGTACCTTGGTTCTAGAATGCCTTGTGCCTCGAACATTTTGGCTCCCGAACGCCGCAAACCTGGAAGTGAGTATTCCGTTTTGCGGACGTTTTTTGGAAGCGTGGTTTCCGCAGCTTCCGATTGAGTGCAGGAAGCTGAGTGCAGCTGATTGAGTGCAGCCAATCAGAAACCGTGCCTTGGTTTTCAAATGTTTTCAGAAGTCGAACAGACTTCCAGAACGGATTCTGTTCAAGAACCAAGGTACGGCTGTGTAATATTGAGTCTATTATTTATTTAATCCATTTACAGGCTCCTTACTATCCACAGATCTCCGGGAGGTTAACAATAAAGAAAATCAGAACATACAATCCAAACACGTAAGCTATACAATAAGCACTATTTCAGAAAAAAAATATGTCAAGAAAAATCCAAAAACATAAATACACAGAATCATTCAGTACAGCCATTCTCATACAATATCTCTGCCAACCACTCACACCAAAACAGCTCACACTGAATGCTATAAACCCACATACAACTACCAAACATTTGCATCATTCTTACTAAGAATCACTGCCAAGTATACAATAACAACAGACTCTACACATCTCTGCAACACTAATGGGGTCATGCCCCACACTGAATCCTCAAATACTGCCTTCCCACTTCTCACATGACAGAGACCCAGTTCTATACCAGTGCAGGCCCTAACCTATGTGGGGGGAGGTATAAAACTACACCCCCCAGCAACATAATATACCCCATATAATTGATAAAGTATGCAAGAATTGTTCTTATTTTTAGTGGAACCGGGGGGGGGGGATCAAGTTCAAGGAGCAAGACAGGGATGAGAAAAATCAGTGTGGCTAAAACTCAACATTGGGATTTTCATGAAAATTTATTCCATACTTACAAGCACTCTGCAATTAACCTATGGGTCCTTCCCCCTTGATAAATTACAAGTTTCAAATAAAATTGTGGGTGTGCGTGCCCATCCGTCTACCTATTGCTATGCAAAGAGGAATAAGAATGAAAATGGAATACCGAAATACAGAGGCAGATTGTGGAACTGCGTTACATGTAAATACATGATGTACATTAGCACCTATCTGAAAATGACTGGGCCCTGTTAAAAAGTGTCGCTGCTATCGAGATTAGAGTTAATTGGTTTCATAGGTGAAATCCCATTAGATATAGCAAATTTCCAGCTCCAAATTAGTTATTATTTTCTTGATGGTTTTTTTAAAAGCCTTTTCATCTTTCATTATGACAGGTTACCATACTCTAAACAATGTATTCATATCACTTCAAATCTTGCTAATATTTACCTGGGTTATATGAATCCTGAGCTGGGAAAAAAAACCAGATAAAAAGCCATATGGTCTTTTGTTGGTCTGTGTTTGTTTTAAAGCCAAAACCACATCTCAATAATAATTCATCTGTGGCTTGTGCAATCACACACAAATAGACACACCACACTATGAGCAATAATCCTAGACCTCACGCCAAGGAGAGTTATGGACAACGTACCTCAGGTAAATTCACCTGCAGCTCAGCAGCTATGTACATATCTATGACAAACTGCATTAATCCTATTATACTGTGCTTTTCTTCTCTTATATTATATCCTATAATTGAAAACTTTACTAGCACAAAGTGCTGTTGATTACTGAAATTGACCAAAGTTGTGAGTATAGGCTTGGAAAAAAGCCTTCTGTTGGCTAAACGAGGGCTTTTTTGAATGGGGAATGGGGTCCTGTAGGCACCAGGGAAGGCCTCTGCAGGAACATGTGCTTTATCTTAGGGTCATGGGTTCAAGCCCCCCTCTATGATTCTATGGTTGGTTATGAGAACTGCCTATTTATTCCAATTCTCTGCTTCCTGGTCTTTAACCAATTACCATTCCACAATGAGGACCTCCCCAGAGTGCTGAACTGTTGTGAAATCTGCACTGACCAAATACTTGGGACTGAAGCACTGGCATTACTGTACAGGTCTAGCAATCCTTCTGTCAATTTCATGCAGTTCCACTATCTTTTCATGACCACTAACATCTCGTTCTGAGGTCATTCTTTACTCACTTCACCCTCTGCATCACTTCTTCTTATCCTCTCTCCTGAAAGTTCATGTATGAATTCTTTGTATAGGTAAAAGTGAAAGCAAACAAGCTTGATTTCTGTAGTGGAAGTCATGCTAGGTGGTTATAAAAACTACCTTGATGCTGCTTGCTTTAATGAGATGTAAAATTGAAGCCATTCTACATAGGTTTCCAAAATGCAATGTTAGTGTGACACCAAAACCTAGAATGAGCTTTGCATAACAGGAGGTCCGAGTAGCTCAGAGCAATACAGTGTTCTCCCCTGTTTCTTAGCTTTTCCCTATTAATCTCTCACTGATACATATTGAGGAACATATTTGGTTATTTGAGAAATTTTAGTCTCAATCTTGTATTCAGATTTCATTGAAGTACGTACCAAAGCAGTATTTTTAAATGTATTTATCTTGAATGTTGAAAGAAAAGAAATCAAGAAGATAAGAATGTAATAGTTGCCCCCAAAGGAAAATATTAAGCTAGCACTAACTTGTTTCTCCCTGGGCTAGGTAAAAATAGTAACCCCAAAAAAGGTAAACACTCAGTTCCTCTCCCAACAGGCAAAGCAGCAAACCATTTTTCCCAAGTTGCTATGTATAACTTTGGACAAAGAACTGCAAAGGAATTAATAGGACGTTGTGATAAGGAAAATTATAAAGACAGTATCAAGGAGAAATGGGGGTAGGAAATGAGTGAGATTCGTGAAACACTCTGAGATTTTGCTTTGTACTTATAACAGAAGCCTTTAGAAAGAATTGGCCCCACAGGAATGACAAGAATGGTCATGTCAATATTAATCTGTACAGAATACATTAGCACTTCTCCAATGCACATTAATATTAGTGGGGGTGCTGAAATTTTGCTCTGCTATATTTCCGATGCAAACGTCACCGTTTCTGATGCGTCAGCATCACTTTTTAACATGGAAGACTGTCGCTATGTCATCCCACCCAGCCTTGATCACAGTGTGAATGTGTTGATGTTATGATACCACATAGTTAATGTGATCTGACTACATGATGACATCACTGCGGGCAAACAAAGCCTCTCACTGCCCTCTTGCTGAAAGATGGGGGAGACAGGAAATGAGTTTGGGCTGCCCAGAGAACCAGATTGATGCTCCCTTTCTTGCCACACCGTGAGGGCAATTTTATTGCTCTCCAGGAAGAGGCCGAGTGGCCTGGCAGGCCACAATTTATCCTGTCCCCAGGCATGGGGCCAAGTGTCCCATTGGGCAGTTGGTCCCGTGTCCAAGAGAACACCCACAACTACCTGCTGCCATTGGCCAATATGCGTACCGGACGCCATGGTTAATATGGTAATGCTAGCATTGGCCAATATGCGGCAGGCGGATGATTCTGCCTGCCATTCCCCGGTTCACTTAGAGCGGTACGGAGCCCGTCCACAAAAATCGCCTGCCTTAGAAGGCAAACGGACCTACAAGACTGTCACCTTTGATCCAACTTTAATCAGTTAGTCATGTGCATGATCAGGTAGGGCAGAATGTGTACAGAGAGAAGGCTGGCATCCACATCCTAAATTGTGTTATTTTCAGTGGGGTTTGCCTTAGGAAGCACATCTCCATCCTGCCCTGTCTGGGTTGGAGAAGGAACTGTGGCCTAGGTGTTTTGACAGTGGAAACCCTTGCCTCCTGATACCTTGCCCCTTGCATGCAGTTTTTTTTTTAAGGGTTGGGGAGGGGGGAAATGGCCAAAAGGTGGCACCAAAAAGAGGGTGAAAATGTTCACAAAATGTCTCTGTGTGTGTGTGTGTGTGTGTGTGTGTGTGCGCGCACACACACACACACACACACACATCATACATATATATAACACACACAAACACAGAGTTTCAGCTCAGTACTAATGAATGAAGCAACTCCTACCACCATCACCTCCTTGATTTACTCTGAAGACCTAAAAGCAGCTTCTTTCATAATATTTTCATTTGCATTACTCAAACTTGACAGCCTTTCTGTTCATTGAAATATGAAGTTATATATATATAATCTCTCTGCTTGGTTAAGATAGCAAGATGGCCTACCATCATGACTTACCTTAATGTGATTAAGGTAAGTCAAGATGTACACCTTTGCCCACTCCTTCTTCTGGCCATAAAAGAATGAGAAGTATGGAATATGTGGGTGGTGGTGGGTCCTCTCCTTTCAGGCAGGTTGTGGTGTGTAAAATCAAAAGGACTATGGCGAGGGCTTGTAAATAATAATAACAACAACAACAAACAACAACTGCATAACATGACTGAATAGTACGAGTTGCTCCGATATGTATTCAGTGGTTATCAGGATTGTTGGAATTGAACGAGAATACTCACCAACACTACCAGGGAGGCCGCCGAGAGGCATCTACAAGAAAAAGAAGCAGAAAACAACACAGGATAAGCCACCATCAGGAGTGGAAAGGCTTCTGTTTTGTTTTATCTGCTACTGGCAGAATCCTTGTCTTAAGGATTGGTCTCAGCATCTTTTCCCCCCTGTCATCTTTTCCTCCACTCTGACTAGGGGCAAATTGTCTTCAGGGAGGAAAAAAAAATCACACTGCTAAGTGAAACCCCTTTCTAATTTACTCAAGATTTTCTTTCTCGACACTATGGCTTTCAAGACGAATAAGTTCCAAACACTGGTTTATGTCTGCATTCTATTACACCACCAGTGACGGGAATATATTTTGAGGGAAAGAGCAACTTGGTTGTGCGTGAAGCCAGCCTGCAATTTAGGAGTCGTGCCCTCAGACTGTGACTCAGTTGTTACATCTAATGGTAGAATTCTATATCTGTGTCGGTTAAACAGAGAAATAAACTAGTTTTGTTTTCATCTCGCACCGCAAACATCAAAACACAGTGCTGAGGTTTTCAGTCCTTATTGGATGGGTCCTACAACAGCTTTCTGGTGTCTTTATGCATAGCCAATGCTGTGGGGAAACCTATAGCGTGCAACAGAAACATTCATCTATTTTATATGCCACCTTTGCAGTGTTCAGGACGTATGGTGGTTGAAGTTTTAGAAATAATTTCAATGGGAATGGCTTGAACTGCGCAGTTCTCAAACTGTCCCAGCTCAATTTTTAAACGAGGTTTTACTTCATTGAGCATTTTGAGGATAACTAATGATTCAGGACTGTAGAAATAAATGCATTGTGAATGCGCTCAGAGAAGTACAGTTAGGTTTGTTGTGGGGTTAACCATTCTAGCCAATAATTTTCTAGACCAAGGCCGAAGCAGCTGTGGCCTTCCAGATGTTGCAGGACTACAAAAGTGCTCTTGGACCTTGGATCCCCAGATGTTGCTGGATTTCAGCTCTCATCACCCCCCTGACCACAGGTCATGCTGGCAAGGATTGATGGGAGTTAGAGTTCCTGCAATTTCTAGATGATTGCAGGTTTGCCACTCCTTCCCTAAGGGGTGGGTGGGAGAGAGAAACTAAATACAGTGGTACCTTGGTTCTCAAACGCCTTGGTACTCAAACAACTCGGAACCCAAACACTGTAAACCCAGAAGTAAGTGTTCCGGTTTACGAACCTTTTTCAGAAGCCAAACATGCTCTGTTTTGAGTGCTACGCTTCCAACTTGAGTGCCACACTACCGTTTTCTTACGCTGAGGTCTATCTGTTTTTGCTATTTATTTTGCATTTTTGTTTTTGTGGCTCTTTTTGTTGTGAGTGCATGGAACCCAGTTCGGCTACTGACTGATTGTGTGACTGCAGTACATTATTTATTGCTTTCATTTTATGTACCAATGGTCTCGTTAGATAGTAAAATTCATGTTAAATTGCTGTTTTAGGGGTTGTTTTTAAAAGTCTGGAACGGATTAATCCATTTTGCATTACTCTCTATGGGAAAGCACACCTTGGTTTTGGAATGGACTTCTGGAACGGATTAAGTTTGACAACCAAGGTATCACTGTAGGAATTTTTGGAATCCAAGCTAACCATGCAGACTGAAGGGAATGTAAACCAATCGGTGTGTGTGT
The DNA here is from genome assembly GCF_009819535.1 of Lacerta agilis. Lineage (NCBI taxonomy): Eukaryota > Metazoa > Chordata > Lepidosauria > Squamata > Lacertidae > Lacerta > Lacerta agilis. The sequence continues at coordinate 77,820,386 of NC_046315.1, read as the reverse complement.
GTGTGTGTGTGTGCGCGCGCGCGCGCCTGCACACACACACACGTTACCATGATATTAAATTATTTCCCACTACTGATTTAAAGATAACTTATTCTAACTTGGACCAAGTTCAGTATTTGATCCACCGCACTACAGTAGCTTTTAATGGAAACCTCAGCATACAGCAAGACAGCTCCATTTGTGCCTTGGCTTTCTATCATCAGGCAATCTTAAACGATTTACAGTCTAAAAGAACAGCTGACTAGTAGTGACATTTGCAGGCCAATTCACAACAGAGTCCTGAGCGATGATAAGTTTTTGTTGGAAGGAGAGGGCGGGCGGGGGGGAGATATGGTTGCGCTAAAATTCTCCCACAGCTGTCAATGAAATAAGACCTCTGCTCTGCTTGCCTTTGTAGTCCTATAATTCTCACCGAATTGAAATAAAATCTCTCCTTTTCAAACCGGAAACATTGTTACATAGCGGGTGAATGTGTGATGATAAAAACTGACGGGTGGGCTTCCTATTCTGGCACACTAGTGTCACAAAACATTGTGTTGGAGAATGAAAAGACCTTGATTTTCCTAACAGGCCGAAAAAGAAAAAGAGGAGAGCGACAAAAAGACAGCTTTGTAGAATCTCTCCATATTTCTGTTAAGCTATTTCACAGCTGGGACCATGACTGGGGAACTGATTTCTGTTCAGATCCACAATTCAACAATGCTGCCTTTCCTGATGAAAGGTAGTGGCGGGGTGGGGGGGGTGGGGGTTAATTAAGTCAACTTTTTGTTTGTTAAGGAAGCGTCTGCTATATTTTTAAATGGCCAGGAGCAGAATAGCACTGAGAACTTCCTGGGGATTCCTCGACATTTCACACATTACACGGAGGCAAAGCCTGGTTTTCCACCAAGCCAAACACGCAAGAGGGAGCTGCATCCCAATGAGTGCAATTACTGTTGTGCAAATGTATTTGTCACATTCAAACATCACATTTTTCATGGCACTTAAGTGTACACCTATAAAGCGTTATGTGTGGTGGCCTTACGAGAGCTTACTGCTGCAGTACTCAGACAGGTGCTAAGATTATAAAATTGTCTTCACCTAAGATAAGACGCGGGGGATATTCTAGAATTCTTTGATCCACTCCCTAGAGAGCAGGTAATCCCATTCTGCCATCCTTTTCCAACTTACCATTTTACCTTTTTATCTTATCGCCCACCTAAGATATTCTTAAACTTATTCTTTCAGTCAATCCTTGAGAGGACATCATCACCTGTTCATCTTTATTGCATCTTATAACCGAGACCCCTCATTGTCATACACCTGGTCTGTGTTGTCAGCTCCTCCTCTTTCTCCTAGTTTCCTATATAACTCCATTCTTCAAGTTTTAGTTATGCACTATATAAAAAAAGAAAGCAAAATCTGATGCACTTGTTATAAAAGTTGCAAGGTAGCCCATGTACGCTCCATACTCTGCTTACTAGTCAAAGGAATATGAGGCTAACTTTTTAAGTAGAACAAAGTCTACGTGAGTCATATCACTTTCTTTTGCCTTGAAGATAAAATGTAAACAGAAGCAAGACAATACATCTTAATATTTAAATGGAGGGACTGTTTGTCTGTGATAACAGGGTAACAGCAGCAGCATGGATTCTGTACAAGGCAGGGGGTCGAATGCCCTCCTCTGGTACCCACTTCCTGTTTGGATCTGAGGAATTATTTTTAAAAATCTCAGCTCTTTGCGCTTTATAACTTGGGCATTAAAATACTCAACCCACTTACTTTGAAGAAATCCCACTGAACACAGTATGACACTATGGGAACAAGACTGTAGCTATAACTCAATCTCTCTCTCTCTCTCTCTCTCTTTAAAAAACCAAGGATTTAAAAAGTAGAACTATATACAACAAATGATATTATTTCTAGAGAAGACTCTCTAAAGCATTTCAAAGATATTTAAGGCTTTCCTCTCATTGTGCTCATGTCCCTTTTGAATTTGTTCTCCATACCCAATTAAAAACTTAGTGTACACTGACTGACAAGACCAGTCTTGGGTCTCCCATAGTAAAGTCTCCTGTGCTCTCCTGTGGTCCATCACAATCTTCAAGATTAGCCACAAGTGACATCTTGAGTCATCAAATTCCAAACAGCAGGGGGATATACATGACATTTTTGGTTGGCACCCCACAACTGTGAAAACCCCTTTCCTCTAGAAGTTCATCAACCTGGAAGCCTGGGTACTATCTGTAAGTTTTATAAGACTTTCTCTTTGAGATAGATTGTGGGAGAGGGGAACCAGAACTAATCAATAAGGAATCTAATTTTAATTCCTCCATTATTACCCCTCTATTATTGCCCATGCCAGGTTGCTCAACAATTGCTACTGTGTCCTTTCCTTTAGCAGATAAAGATGATCAGTTGACAGCAGAAACTGCAAGGTTTTTAGCAGGGGCAATTAGAATAAGATCTGTTATTTGATTATTGGTGTAAACCCCCAAAATGTATTTTCTATAGCTAAGTTTTTACGTCTGTCTTCAGTACATTTTATTTTATTGCTATGGCTAGTGGCTGATGCAAATAAAGATTCTTCTGATTCTCCATTAAGCAGGTATTCTGTTCTGTGTTTCTGCCCCCCCCTTCTTAAACTATTTTTTACCCATCTCCAGCCCTTGGGAATAGGAAGGCTAGAAGCTGAATGAATGGGCAATGACCCTGGAAGTTCAAACCTAGGTATTATTAGTATTCTGTTCATCCTGTGTTCTCTCACTTGCACCTATAAACATTTATGCCTAAAGGAGGGCCAGACCAGGACATTTTGCCACTTCAGGCAAAACAGAAAATGCTTCTACTCCCCTGCTACAGCCACCTCTGCTACCACTTGCTGTCAATGAGCATGAAGGAGGCAGCCACAGCAGCAGGCAGGCATGGAATAGGAAGCGGCCAGTGGCAGAAGAAGAATCCAACTCTGCCGCTTGAGGCAACTGCCTCATATCACCTCATAGGTGGGCCAGTCTGGCCCTGGTCTAAAGTAGTGGCTGACATGGGCAGCAGTCAAATCTTACAACCCTCAAAATTTCTTTCATTTTTTTAATCAGCTGATCATCTGTTGATGTTTTATTTGTTGTATTCTTATTTGGAAACCAGAGGCATCTGGCTGGCCACTATGACACCAAAATGCTGGACTAAATGGGCCATAGGCCTGATTCTGCAGACTCTTATTTTTTATGACTCCTAGTTATTTTTTAATGTATTCTCATATTTTTGTTGGTAATTACCCGCTGCTGTTGCTTCATTTATTGATGTTGTTGTTGTTGTTGTTTTTCTGCATGTGATTTGTTATTTTTAATGATGTAAGCTACCCTACACACTGCTTTACAGTTCAAGGGTGGGATATTTCCCTCCTAAAATAAATATGTGCATTTACTTAGAATAAAATCTCAAGAAGCTCACAAGAGACTTACTCCCAACTAAATGTGCACAGCATTGCTGCCTTAACCAGTCCTATTTTTCTAGAAAAAGAGGTTCCATGAATGCTTCCCTTGTTATCTTATCATGGCAATGGTGCCAATCTAAGAGGTGCCTGGACACAGTTCCGGAGAGTTCCGAACGAAAGAAACCCTGGCATTGGCTACAATTAACCTTTGCTAGATAGGGACTATAGGGAAAGTGTTCAACTGAGTTTTCCCCAGAGCAGACCTATTGAAATTAATGGACCTAACTAAATTAAGTTAATTAATTTCAATGGGTCTACTATGAATCAAGTTTACTTGAATACCACCCATAGTTTTCACACTGAATAAATTTATAGTTACAAAAAATACCCCCAAAAAATGTTACCAAGCAAATTCTAGGACATTAATCCCTCTCTACCTCACTTCTCCTTCTTCCTATTGTTTCAGTGTCCCAATTCCTGTATGTCACTTTTACAATATACGAGCACACAAACTTCAGTGATAATTAAGCCACCTTCCTGAATTTATCATTTGGTTAAAAATGGCACCTGGCAGAAGCACTGTCAAACATAACAGAAAGAAAAATGGTTTTGTGTGGAAGATTTTTCCCAACAATTCTTTTTTTTTAAAAGCCACCACTGCAAATAGACTGAAATGCTTCTTTTTTAAAGGTAAAATATAGACTTTAAAGACTAGAATATATTAGCTATTGTTTGAGGGAAGAACCTGCACTTAAACACTTAAAGAAGATATTTCTTTTTATATTCAGTTTTTACTGAGCTGCTTCATTGTTATAAAAAACAACGTATATTTATCAATAAAAAAACAAACACACCTAAAAAGCGCTCTCTTTTTCTCCTATAGCCATTTCACAAAAAGCATCTTGTGTTTCCCATCATTCCTGATCAGTGAGAATACCGGCTGGGGCTGAATGAAGTTGTAGTCCAAAGACCCCCAAAAAACCAGAGATTCCCATTCCTGATGTGTATCAGCAGTCAAGTAAGTGTGTCCCTCCAGAAAGGAACCAGTGATACTTGAGGGTTATTTTCAATAATTAATTCACCTTATATACCTCTCTTTATACAAAAATCACAGGGCAGGTTACATAATAAAACTTTAAAATAGGTAAAATAGACAGATACACAGATGAAACTCTGCAATATATCCGTTACACAGAAGAAGGAACGAAGTGGAACATGCTGAGTTGCCAACAGAGATTGGCCTTGTGCAATTTTCTCTCGTGTGATGGCAGCTGCAACAATAAGGGGGTTGAGACTGCTCTTCCTTGATGCTGATCAGTTCTTAAAACGTAACAGTTCTAAGGCATACCACAAATGATCTCACATTCTGAGAAGATGGCACATGTGACCAGAAGTTCAAAGGCAATGTGCCAATCAAGCAACATACCCATATGCTGGGAGCTTCAAAAGGACAGGGACAAAGTTAGATGCTGTCAGGATAAACGGGACAGGTGGAGACCTCAGCTCTGACTGGGGAATGAGGGAATCATCCCTCCATGGTTGCCCCACCTCTGGCTAGAACAAAAGAATTTAAAAGCCAGGTAATGACCATCACCCTCCCTCCCTCCTTCTGGAAGCTCTCTCTTTTAGCTTGTTTGATTTTGATCCTTCAGTGGAACTTCTCATGGATCTATGTAACTATGGACATGCATGCTTCCGTGCTGTAACTTATTAGCTCATTTTTAAGGCCTTAAGAAGTATTACAGCTGACTGTTGGGATCTAAGGTGCAAGCCAAACTATTATTCTTTCCCTCAATGACAGGGATTTGCAGAACAACAAGGCCACAGCTGCTTCCTGATTGGCACAGCAGATGACATCAAGTGGCAGCAGTGAGACCAGCTCAGGCTCCAGCAGTATCCAGGCTGGCTCAGCCCTGTTACCTCCGTGCCCCCAGAACATGCTGTACAGGGGCTTTCCCCTGGCTGCCCTCTCTCTCACATGCATATTTGGGGGACAGGAGGAGGAGGCTGGTGCCAATTGAATGACACTTTGCATCATTCAACAGCACTGGCTGATAGGAGGGCAAGCTCAGCTGGGAGGGGTACCTCCACCTAAATCCATACATAACAGGTTTGGAGTGCTATGCCTGTCTCATGTTTACCTTTGGGGGGGTGGGGAACTCAGGACAAATGGATTCTGGATTTGGCAGAATCATTCTGGAACCACACCGATCACACTACCGATTGGCCTCAACTCAAGTTTATTTTGAGAGCTGAATTGTTCTTTTTTTAAAAAAAACAACTCTTGTAAGCATTTGTAACCTTTTAGGGACTTCGGTGGCGCTGTGGGTTAAACCACTGAGCCTAGGGCTTGCTGATCAGAAGGTGGGAGGTTTGAATCCCCGCGATGGGGTGAGCTCCTGTTGCTCGGTCCCTGTTCCTGCCCACCTAGCAGTTCAAAAGCATGTCAAAGTGCAAGTAGATAAATAGGCACCGTTCCGGTAGGAAGGTAAACAGCGTTTCCGTGTGCTGCTCTGGTTCACCAGAAGCTGCTTAGTCATGCTGGCCACATGACCTGGAAGCTGTACGCCGGCTCCCTCGGCCAGTAACGCGAGATGAGCGCCGGAACCCCAGAGTCGGACACGACTGGGGTCCCTTTACCTTTAACCTTTTAAAGTGCTGTTAGGTTGAAACACTTTAATTTTGTGAGACCATTATAGTTCTGAACTCCTTAGCATCCACATTTAACCACACCTAACTTTTTAAAGTGCATAGAGACATTCAGCAATGCTTCAGTGAGCGAAGCATTTCAAAATTCAGGTGGTGTGCAGGAGGGAGTTAAGTGGGTGTAGATTTGCTAAGCATGTTTCATCTGCAGCATTTAGGATCAGGTACAGTGCCGAAGGGTCGCGAGAGGAAACTGTATAAACAGTTTAATAGAGGAAACTGTTAAAAGATTTATTTAATCAGCAATGCTAGAGGTCCAATTAGCCATTTTGGTTTGCTACTTTTCTAGGGCCAGCTCTGTCTCCTTCATGCCTTTTGTTTTCTCTTAAGCTTAAATTGCATCTCATCTCACTGCTACCAGTATAATCATGAAGGCTGTTCTAAATGCTTATATGCACCCATAGTGCGACACTTTAATTTACTATATTATGGTGCAAGCATAACCATGTCTACCCAGAAGAAAATCCTACGGAAATGTCCTTGGCACTTACTCCCAAGAAATTATTGCAGCCTTACTTATAGACTGTACCACTTATACAGCAGGCTAGTATTTTAAAAGTTACATAGCCACCATGCAAACTTCTAAATTTCACACTATTTTAAAAAGAAAATGTTAATATATTCCAGTGCAATTCTGAGTCTTTTTTTATGATGATGATTTTGTAACTATTTGGACCTGGTTCATTTTGTAAATTATCACCGATATCAGTGAAATAGGATGCAGAAATGCATATTAGGGAAAACTGGTCTGTAAAAAATGTGTATATTAAGCAACATTTGCAGTAATATGCTGATGAATTTGCAAAAGGAATTAGAAAAAAAAATGCAAACTGATGTGAAAATGTGGGGAACTGAACTTGAGAATGGAAAAAGTGGAAACCAAGAAAAATGGCAGATTCATCCTTTCCTACACAGGGCTGCTTCGAACTAAATTTCCCTGCTTGTCTCCGTTTTTCCTAAATTCACCATCTTTACCACCAGTGGGATTGATCCCAGATGCATAAGACATCATTTTCAGACACCAGCGGAATGTTCCGAATTATAAACTACATGGCCTGTATTGGCTATAATGCTCATAAAAGTTAAAGCTTGGTTCCAGAAAACATAACACAAAAACATGTCTGCTGGATCAGACCAATGGCATAAGTGTTCTGCCAACCACATACCTATGGGAAGCTCAAAAGCAGGCAAGGCAACAGTAGCCGTCTCTCACTATTGTTCTTCAGTATGCCAGCTTTGTCCCTCCAGGCATCATGCAACTCTCATGAACAGTAGGCAGTCATAGCCTCAAACTTCACGAATTTGCTTAATCCCCCTTTAAGGCAAAAGTTGGCAGCCACACACCGCATTTGGTCCTAGCAAATTCCATAGTTTAACTATGCACTGCGTGAAATCGGGTTCTACCATGAGTAAGAGCACGTGTTGCGATCGGGACCTGGCAAGACACATTCCCTTCCTGTGGGGGTGGGGCCGGTAGCCGGCCTTAGTAGCTAATGGTCAGTTAGGAGTTGCTGGGCAAAAGTTAATGTTGCAACTTGTGATGGACAGCTTAGCGTCCTATTTAAGCCTCCGCACGTAGGGTGTTCCTTTCTCTTGGCTTCGGCTGCTGATCAGATCACCAGGCTGTGAACACGGTTGTATTAAACTTATTTATTCCTTACTTATCCCTTGTAGAACCTTTGGCCTTGTACCTTTTATTCTTAATTACCTCGGCTAACTTTAACACCCACCACCCTCATTTTAAGAATTCCCTTGTGATAATACCCTTCCCTCTACCCTACCCCCCTTTCCCCCCTCCTCCTTCCCCTCTTGGGGTCCCTGATGCCCCTTTTGCAGGCCCATGCCGCTTCCTCACAAGGAGGCCCCCTGATTGCCTTTCCACACACACACCTCCCACCATTCGGCTGGCCTGTTGGGGTCCTCTTGTACAGTTGTTGGATAAACTACATTTACTTTTGGCATAGGGCATCTTTATTGCCAGCCGGTCTGTGTCTAGGCAGCCTAAGAGGGTGGCAAATCACTCTGTAGCCCCAGGGCTTTGGTGTGTATTTTCACAAAGGTTGGATAATAATAATAACAGATAATAATAATAACAGCAGTTGCTTTTCCTGTTTGATTTCCAACCCCTCCCCTGGCAGGGGCTTCGCCACACCAGGGGCCTGTTTGGGCTCTTCCCTCTGCTCCTTGGGAAGATTCTCCCGGTGCCCATGAGCTCGGCCCATGCGTAATCTCCTGGTTTGCCTTTCCCAATAGTGAGAGCCCCCATTAGGGGCTTTCCTTGCACAAAAGGTTCCCCCCCCCCATTTCTTCCACTTTATAATAGTGGCGTTAGTCAGGGCTGTTCCTAGATTGGCTGGAATCACTTTCATTAGTATTCCTGCAGGCTGCCTTCATTTGGGGGTGTGCAGTGCTGTAGGCCGTTTTTTAATCTAGCCATGGGCAGGAGCACTATTGGGAGGTTCTTTTAATACTGCAGCTGTTGCTATTGTGAGCGTGCTTTCCTAGCTTTTGATGTGAGCACTGCTTTGGGCTGCTTCTTTTTCATTTTGTGTGGGCCTCATCATGACACAGATCCTCAAGAGCAGAATCATTGAGGCCTATACGGCCTGCTCATACCATTGAAGCCTAAGCCTTCTACTGTTAACAGAAAATGGCTGAGTCTCTGTGACATGTGACTCTCTCTATACAATTGTATCAGTCTTCTTGCAGGCTTAGCAGCTCTGTGTGGGTGTGACTGCCTGAATGTTTGTGCTGTTCTTGCCGATGCATCTCTGAGGCAGACATGGTGGAGCCGGTTTGCTCCTGGGGCCTCTTATACTGGGGCACTCTGTGTATGCTCTTTAGCTTTGCTGTTTCCTGAGCAAGTTTATTTTCTTCAAGTATATTTTGCCCTGTTAGGTCAGTCACCATTTTAGATGTCTATCCTTTAGCATTCCTTATGGGGATTACTCTATTGCTGGGTAGGTAGAATAAAATAAGAATAATTTATTGTCACTATACCACATGTTTACAGTGAGTTTGAATGAGCCTGCTCCCCCCAATTTCACAGTCCTTGTCACATTTCGAGCTGTCGTATTACTACCAACCCCTAACGGCAGCTGCGATGTTGCTGTATTTCATTCAGCAGCCGCACGGCCCATGGGTAATAAACTCTTCCTTAACCTGTTGCTGGAATGGCTCCAAAGTAGGCTTCTATGCAGCTTGCTTCCTATCCCAGCAAAGAGGGCTATTAAGGGGCCGTCCCAGTCACTTTTTCACCCAATCTTAGTTGTGCTATGGGCCATATAATGCTTTTCCATCAAACGTGCTGAGTCACAGATTTACTAAGGGCCAAGTTTTCCCCATGTGTGCCTGTGAAAATAAATCAATTGAATCTCTACAGCATGTAATGTTCAATTGCCCTATGTACAGTTCGATCCGTGCCAGTATATTAAATCCGATAATTCAGTCTATTGCGGATAAGCCAGTTGACCTATGTCTTGCTTGGGTTCTTCAAGATGTGGACCCTTACATAACCCTACAGGTTGCTAGATTCCTAACAGCTGTTATTGCGTATAAGAGACGAAATGGGATGTTAGCTGATTAATGAAATTACAAATATGTTTTCCAAAACGAAATTAGTCACTGATTTTAGTTTTATGCTTAAATTTTTAACTTTTTAAAAATTTCTCCGAGATATGCTTTTATGGAAATGTTAATATTGGTCCTTGTGAGTTGTGTTTTTATTTGCGGCTTGTACGGTGCCGTTGTTTTATTTGATTCTCCTTTGTTTGTTCTGTTTGTTCTGTTTTTGTATTGTAAGATGGGCGCAAATGCCGAATAAACATCTATCTATCAGCTCAGCGAGCAGCTAGGAGGAAGGGGCAGCAAAAGGCCCCCTCCCGGGCTGGGAGGTCTTCTCAGTCCTTTCCTGGGCCTTCTTCTGGGGTTGGTATCTCACCCGTTTCCTTTCCTCAGTCTCTCCCAGGTACTTTGCTGCAGGATCCTGCGCCTGAGTCCTCTGCTGAGGTCAGCCTGCCAGTGCCGTTACAAGCATCTTCAGGCGGGAAGCGCTGCCACAAAAGACGTTCCAGAAAGCCAGCCAAAAGGAGCTAGGGAGTCTCTTCTTCTCCTTCAACGGCCTCTTCCAGGTACCTCGGCCCAAGGGGCGATTCGCCATGACGGGAGCACCTTTTGGTGGGGCAGCAGTATAGGTGCTGGCATGCTTGCAAAGCTATGCGGAAGGAGCCTATCTTATTGATAAGGAGTCGCCTTGGGCCGCAGTTAGCCTGTGCAGCATTTGAGACCTTTAGCACCTTCTTTGATTGGTCTTGGAGATTGAGTCTGGTTAACCTCGTGCACCCGGGTAACCTGTTATCATGATTCTTATTATCGCGGGATCATGGGACAACATGGCTTAGTTATTGGGCACCTTTATTCCTTCATGGAGGAACCGTGTGTCCTGTTGACAGGTCATCTAATTACTTTTGCAGGCAAAGCAGTTGCACAGGCATTTCCCTGTCCCGCTTCCAAGTAAGCCGCAGACGGATTTTAGGCGGAGGTTACAACCTCCAAGCGACTGCATTAGTGTTCGCCATGGCAGGAGTCGTGAACCTGCACATTGTCTTACGGGCATTCTGATGCTACTGGAATTGCTTAGGGTTTTAATGCAGGGGTGGCAGCTGTTCAACGCCATGGCCCCGAGTCCGGTGTAGCAAGGCAATCGTGTGATTTAACCTGCTTGAGTTTTCCCCTTTGCAGTAACTGTGCCCATCTGGATTGAGGAGTCCAGCGACAGTTGGAATTGTACTTGGTATGGCGACCAGGCAGTGGGGACCTGGCAAATGGCCCTCACATTACTGTAGAGTTTTGCCCTCTTTTTTACACATTGTCAGCTGCACTGCTTAAGGTTTAAATGGTGTTTGCTGCTCATGTTCTTACGGGTTCATCTGAGGTTTCGATGTTGCCCTCTCCCATATTTCAGACGGGGACCTTCAGGTCCCGGGCTCTGGTCGCCTAGTTGGAGCCGGAATTTTCTGGAACCCTTGTGGCAATTTAGCGACAATTATTTATTATGAGGAGTAGCTTCCATTCCCTCTGCCACTTTAGGCTTTGAGCAGCTCCGGAGTGACTTCTTAACCTTTCGCTGGCAGTCTTGCCTATTTGGAGGGACTTGCCCCCATTCTCTGAGCAGGCGTTGCAGTCCTTGGCTCGCCTGCTCTGGTTCGGACGGGCCCTAATATCATCCAGACTCAGTCCACTGCAATTTCTATTACAGCTCTCTTGGAATGGGGGCCCTATATCCGGCCGTAGGCAGCGGGGAAGCCAGGCCCTGGCCCGTTGAAGGACACGGTTTAAGATTTGGGCTTTGAGAACGCTAGGATAGGGCACACTTTAGTGCATGTAAATGCCCTTCCTTGCCCAGTGTCAGTTTGCCAGGGTCATGAGCAAGGCCATAGTGGCCTATGGCTCTTCGGCTGGTAATTACCCCCCTCACACTTCCCAATTGGCCCGCCAGGATGGTGGCGCTTTGGGGTTTGCCGGCAGATGGAATGTTGGGACTGGGAAGGTGGAAGCCCGCGGCTCATAAGGGGTTTGTGAGACTTCGGTCTTGATTCCTGAATTGATACTGCCTGTTTTCTGCTTTCAGGTCCCGAGCCCAGCTGCATTTGGATTGTCGGGCACAGCATCGTGCACTGGGCCAGCGCCAAGGCATGGGAATTGGGGCTTGGTGCTACTCTTGGACTTTTCCCAAATTTGAGAGTTCCTTGGTTGGGCAAACGGGGCATGCTGTGGGATGAGCTTGTCCCTCTGGTTAAAAAACCGGGTTTTTGGGTGGGTCCCCCGGATATCTTGTGATTCAATTGGGGGAGAATGACTTGCCCCGAACTGGTTGTCGCGCTTTGCGCTTCTGGATTCGTAGAGAATTGAAAATTTTGGGGGGCCAGCCTGCCCAACACAATGCTTATCTGGTCACATTTGCTGCAGCGAGCTTCCTGGCGGGGAGCTCGATCCATGGCAGCGGTCAATAATGTGAGGAGACGAATTAATGGCGTTGCAGTGAATACAGTACGAGCCTTGGGGGGTACTGATATTCCGCACCCCGGCATCACCTTCCTTGCCACCTCCCTGTTTCGAAGGGATGGAGTTCACTTGTCCCCTGATGGGAATGACTTATGGCTGGGGGCGATAGCTCGTGGTATTAGGGTTTGGCTTGCAGGGTGAGTGGTTTTGGCGGGAGCCAGTTGGCTCTGGTGGCGGTTAGGCATTGGTTCCTGTGTGGATTGCTGGATTGGGCGCTGCCCATCCAGAATCATGTTGATGCTGGGAATTCCGTTAAAGGAATCCGGCGACTCTTATGCTTTGTCCGATGCCCCCGGTAGGGGTTAGGGCCATAAGCCGAGTCCCCGGGACCATTGAGGAAGAGGGACGCGTTGCTGCCCCCCCGTCCTTAACTCTCCTCAGTCGCATTCTCCCAATCGCTGGTTTTAGGCCAGCCTCTGTCCCGGTGTGACAGTAGTCTGAACCAATGCCTACGCAACCACTCACCGAATTTGTATTTAAATAAAGTTGTGGCCCTAAATTATTTGCCAAAAACCCAAACCAAAAATCTGTCTCCTGTGTCAAGTCAATGGGGGGTGGATTGAGGTCCTCGATACGCAAATCGGGTTCTACCATGAGTAAGAGCACGTGTTGCGATCGGGACCTGGCAAGACACATTCCCTTCCTGTGGGGGTGGGGCCGGTAGCCGGCCTTAGTAGCTAATGGTCAGTTAGGAGTTGCTGGGCAAAAGTTAATGTTGCAACTTGTGATGGACAGCTTAGCGTCCTATTTAAGCCTCCGCACGTAGGGTGTTCCTTTCTCTTGGCTTTGGCTGCTGATCACCCGTCCCGCCCCCCCTTTTTTCTTAGGCCTCTGCTTTGACTTTGCTCTGCCTGTCATGGGGTCGTCTGCGTTGTAGCAGGGGCCCAGTAGGAATTTGTCCATCTGGCCGATTGGCTGTGCCTTTTGGTTTTGCCTACTGCAGTAGCAACTTGTCACAACTTGTAAGGTTGGCGGTTAGGCATTGGTTCCTGTGTGGATTGCTGGATTGGGCGCTGCCCATCCAGAATCATGTTGATGCTGGGAATTCCGTTAAAGGAATCCGGCGACTCTTATGCTTTGTCCGATGCCCCCGGTAGGGGTTAGGGCCATAAGCCGAGTCCCCGGGACCATTGAGGAAGAGGGACGCGTTGCTGCCCCCCCGTCCTTAACTCTCCTCAGTCGCATTCTCCCAATCGCTGGTTTTAGGCCAGCCTCTGTCCCGGTGTGACAGTAGTCTGAACCAATGCCTACGCAACCACTCACCGAATTTGTATTTAAATAAAGTTGTGGCCCTAAATTATTTGCCAAAAACCCAAACCAAAAATCTGTCTCCTGTGTCAAGTCAATGGGGGGTGGATTGAGGTCCTCGATACGCAACAAGTTTTTCCTTTTGTCTGTCCTGAATCTCCCACTATTCAGGTTCATTGGATGACCCAGGTTCCAGTGCGAAAAAGGGAGAAAAAATGTCTTCTGTAGCTACTTCCTCCTTCTATGGATTATATACACTTCTTATAACATCACCTATTCCCCCCCCCCAAAAAAAGCTCAAAATCTTGCAACTTTCCCACTTTACACACATATTAGTTCTGTGGAGGCAATTAAGTGATGATTTGGGGGAGGGAGAACAAAGTTAACTTGGTGAGCAAGTTTGGATGATAAAGCTTTTAGCCTGCTCTCTTAAATACGCAGATCCAGGAAAACCAACCCTCTTGTTCCACCTGCTTTGTCTGCCTTTTGAGCCCTGAATGTATTAGTGCTTTTGGGATTGCTGCTGCATGATCCCATTAAGGCTCAAAGCTCAGTTATTCATGCATGAAGTGATTAATTTTTGTTTTAACTCGCAAAATTTCCTACCAGGTTCAATACAGTGATTAATGAGACTAATTATGCATTAAAAACCAACTCGTGTTATAATTACAGCAAAATCCATATTACACCAAGAAACTAATCATGGGGAGGGTGGAAATGGTCCCATTTAAACAGCCTTTGCTCTTCCAAGACACCAAGTACTTAGCAAATAATTTTTTCTTCCCAACTAGCTTTGGAACTGCAAGCCTGTTTGTTGCAAGCCTAGTTGGGGGTTTTTTCCCTTTAAGTGTGAATGTGAACTCTTCTCATTATCACAGGAAACAAGAAAAGGCATACAAATGCAACCACCCCATCATCAGTAGCACCAGCCTGTCTGAGATACAAAACTGCAACGTCACCAGTTTATTAGATGACATTTAAATAACCAAGGAAGAAAAAATGATTCTGTTGGTATTTGATTTACTTCACCATTGCTATACAAAGCATCACAAGATTCAATGATATAAGACTTATAAGGATTATACCAGAGGGGCAGGTGGGCAGCTGCCCCCCAATCAATAAAAATAAATACAGATCTGAGGATCTGTTTCCCCCCCCCCAACAAAAGCCTCCCCCACATAAAAATCCTGGCTATGCCCATGACTATAAGCAACATTATCTCTGTCATCAAGTCAACCTTTATTTGGTGAGTCAAATAGCTGTTCATCAGGCACAAAGGAAAGGAAGACACATGGGGAAAGTAATCTGGGCTTTTGCTAATGCAAAAGAAAAGTCATTTTTTTCCTAGTAATTTCTGGTAGACCTTTGTATATAAGGGTTTAGTCTGATAGCTTTTGTGCAACATTACATAACAGCCTGACCAGTAAGATACAAGAATCGTACTGAAACAATTCTCTTGTATAATGCATAGGGCTTGCCGATCTGAAGGTTGGTGGTTCAAATCCCCGCGATGGGGTGAGCTCCATTGTTCGGTGCCAGCTTCTGCCAACCTAGCAGTTTGAAAGCATGCAAAAAAGTGCAAGAAGATAAACAGGTACCGCTGTGGCGGAAAGGTAAACGGCGTTTCCATGCGCTGCTCTGGTTTCGCCAGAAGCAACTTAGTCATGCTGGCCACATGACACAGAAGCTGTACGCCGGCTTCCTCGGCCAGTAAAGCGAGATTAGCGCCGCAACCCCAGAGTCATCCGCAACTGGACCTAATGGTCTGGGGTACCTTTACCTTTACCTTTTGGACCTCCCCCCCCCCCAGCCCAGCATGCACCATCTCCTCTGCTGGTTAAGTGCCTACTGAAGCTTATGAATACGGTTGTGTAGTATGACACTATGTGTAAGAATCAGTGGACTGGTGGGAACTTGGTGAAATCACTCCAAGGCAAACAGGAAATGGCAACAGCATGCAAGCCACATTTAAAGTGGTAAGGCAACCCACTTTACTTTACCTATTTGAAAGACCACCATAGAACAAGTCTTCTATTTCAAGGGCTTGCCAGTGCAAGTTCATTTTAAAGATTAGAATCATAGAATCTGATCAATACCTTTTTATGTTGGGCAACATTTTTTTTATTACCTAAAATGCCCTCTCACTTCGCCTTTAACTGAGGACACCCAGAAAAAGTGAGAAAATCTGAACTGAACATTAGAGAAAATCCACAGTAATACTGCAACACAAGCCCTCACTATTGATTCCTATTAACATTTCATTGGAAAGAAACCTGCAATCTGGCTGAACTCAGTACTTGAAAAGGTGATGGAGTGTTTGAACAAAGAGTGATGATTAACAGTTGATTTGATAATTAAACAGAAGGTTCCTAGTGAAGCTTGGGCTTGGGCACCAATTCTATGAGACTTGAATTCTTGCCTTTAGTGCCTCAGAACTTGGAAGTGGCCGTGAACTTAACTGTAAAGGATGCTAACCCACAGAAAACAGCTTGAAAATTAGCAATAGAGATCTACAATATCAGCACCCAGGGGCCAGGACAGCCAAACCCATGGACAGAGTGGGAAGATGAATTCAGGGAAAGTGTAATGCTGCCTGGATGATGTAATTTTAGACAGTCTTCAGCACTTCAAGAAACCCTTTATATTCATACAGAGCCTTTTTCATGCTGCCAGAAATGTAACGTGCTCAATACATAAAAAAAGAATCTGCTGACAATCACAAACTATTTTCAAATTCAGCAGTGCTAATTCTACTTTGTTTGAAGAACTGAAATATATCCATTCTCTTGCACATAAAGGCTTGTAGAAAAAATGGAAGACCTGTGTTTTCAACAACTCTATATCCCGCTATTGAAGTATAAATTGCAACAGACAATGCATATGCCATTATTTACTGAATTATGCTTATTTCAAAAAGGGAGGATTATGATGTTCCAAACACATTTCTCTCCTCATCTTTCAAAGCCTTAATCTCCCTGCAACACTCAATACTGAGTTTCTTTTAGACCTGGAAATTAAACAAATTACGCTCTGGTCTAATGAATACTAAGCAATAAAACACTCATGCTAATGAAGGGTTTAAATATTTGAAGGGCTCTGAAAGAACTTTATTTACAATGTGGCTAATGGCCTACATAAGTTACACCACAAGTAACCAGTGTTGGGATTTTTATTTATCCTATGCTGCTTCAGCAGGTCTGTTATGTTTGGTGTAAATCACATGAGTGTCAGAGAGTTTGAGAACGGAAGTTTGCTTTACCTCTTCCTCCTAAGTGTTGTTGTTGTATTTTAGTTTCACTTCTGCCATTTCGCAGTTCTGTATTCTTGCTGGAGAACACAGACGTAGAAATGGAGTCTCTGTATATAGACTGTAAATAAACGTAGTTTAGAACTGCAGATGAGTCTTCCTTCTTGCTACATGATGCTGGAAGACCTGTGTGCTCTTTTCATAAGGAAAGGGTCACACATTACTGGCTCTCTGAACTGAAGGGATGTTCCAGTCAGAGAGGCCCACCGGGAGGACGCTCTGGAGTCTTGGGGAGTTTGCCGTCCACCCCAGAGCGTGTTTCCCATTAAAACTTTGACCATGATGGTTAAAGTGTGAAAAGAGGCTCTGATCCTACTGTGCAGCAAATTATCTCAGTTCACAAAACCATATTTTAGGGACATCCCACTCTCTTAAAAAAAAGGCATGTGCAGAAAGGGAAATGTGGAAGAGAGTAATTGCTTGGGCATGGTAAAGAAGAGAGAAGGGCAAATGGGTCGGCCATGTTGTGAAGACTGATGGAAAAGCAGAGTTCACTCTTTGTTTTTCAATGACGCCGAGTTGGGAATGTTGCAGACAAAATGGATGCACCTTGTTCTTCAATGGTGCTGCAAGCCTACCTTCGCAACTGAACTGTCAGATGAGAATACCGGATAATTTAATCTTTGTTCAAGCCCATAAATCTTGCATTTTATGGGGAACAGCCGTAGCTCAGTGGCTGAGCACATTCTTTGCATGCAAAAGGTTACAGGCTCAATCCCTGGGATCACCAAGT
Organism: Lacerta agilis; assembly: GCF_009819535.1. Taxonomy (NCBI): domain Eukaryota; kingdom Metazoa; phylum Chordata; class Lepidosauria; order Squamata; family Lacertidae; genus Lacerta; species Lacerta agilis. The sequence goes on along the minus strand of NC_046315.1, from coordinate 77,802,917 downwards.
AGGGTTGGGGGGAGACCCCTCCCTGAAACCCTGGAGAGGCACTGCCAGTCCAGGTTGGCCATACTGAGCTAGATAGTCTAATGCTCTCACACTGCATAAGGCAGCTTCATAGGGCAGCATCATAGAATCATATAATTGTAGAGATGGAAGGGACCCCAAGGGTCATCTAGTCCAATCCCCCTGCAATGCAGGAATCTTAGCTAAAGCATCCATGTCAGATGACCATCTAACCTCTGCTTAAAAACCTCCAAGGAAGGAGAGTCCACAACCTCCCGAGGGAGACCGTTCCTATGTTCCATTCCCTGATTTCCACTCCCTGCTATCATTGGCATTCCTGATGGGGGAAAGTTAACAAAGCAACTACAGCTAACATTGGTGAGCGATGAAGTAACAGAGAAGGACCATGTGCCCAGAGTCAACAAGGCAACCCTGCACTCAGTTCAACAGGACTTATCCCCTGGTATATACAGGACTGCAGCCCTAAGACTACCTACTGTGCTCTCTGGAAACCACCTCAGTCCAGCATTTCTGTGAATTTGTGGCACTCTGGATCAAATGCTTTGCTGCTGAACTGTGGGTGTCACTTTGATCTAACAAGCTCGTTATAATAATGCTTTCCTTCACAACTTAAAACTTCAAAAAGCACCTCAGACTACAAAGGAGAGAGATCACCAGAGGGAAGGAAAGCGAAACGATAACTGAGAGTAGAGGTCATAACTCCTGCCATGCAATCTGCTTAAGGTGTATGAGAGACAGGATCATACTTAACTCCATTTGCAGGGTTACCCAGTTGTGTGTATACACTGTCATATTTTGCTCAAATTATTATTTTCCTGCATCACAAATCTTGAGTTGCTTTTATATTAAATCCAGATTCATACAACCATTGCAGAGATACAGCCTAGTCTACAAATTGTATGAAAAGTGAAGCATTCCTGAATTTTATCTTACTTGGGATCAGGACGAAAGGAATTCATTCCTAGTAAGATGGACTGCCATGTTCTCTAAATCAGAGATGCAGATCTGTGGCCCTTTAAATGTCATTGGATACCAATTCCCAGAATGATCAGAGGTTCAGAAATATTAATTGCAGTCCAGCCACATCTACATGACCACAGGTTTCCCAACCCTGCTCTGAATTCAGAATGCCATCCCCCAATGGGAATGTGTATATATCTTCTGCGATAGCTCAGTTGGTAGAGCATGAAACTCAATCTCAGGGATGTGGGTTCGAGCCCCACATTGGGCAAATCATTCCTGCATTGCAGGCGGGGTTGAACTAGATGACCCTCATGGTACCTTCCAACTCTACAATGCTTGTAAACTCCCAAACAATTGCCTATTTTCTCCCCATTTCCCCTAAATCTTAGCTTGTAGTAGCGTTGCACAAGCCTTCACACTCCATACACTGTGTGTATAGGGAGTGCATGAACCAGCCCCGAGGTGCAAGAAAAACAACTGAGCATCATGATAAATCATGCCAGGTTAATGGCAAAGTAAATAAACCAACCACCATTTCCACTGTAGACCTGTTCAATATTTTTGTACAAAACTATGCTTAAAAATGGATTACTATCTTTCCATCTTGCTTCTTAGTCAGACAGTTGAGCGGCAATTCAAAAAATGGTATCTGGAATCAATGGAAAGGTTCTTTGAACAGTGATTCAAATTACTATTTAATAAGGCAACCATTTCAAGCTTGTGTGTGTGTGTGTGTGTGTGTGTGTGTGTGTAGGACACACACATATGGAGAGGAAAATCTTTTTCAGTTCCAGTTTTGCTTTTTACCAGGTTGAAGTCCAAAGACTTTTGCCAACAGGTTAGACTCTTACGTTTCATAAAAGGAACTCATGTAGGAATTTAAGAGCTACTTAATATCAAATTCAATTACATGGCAAAATTATTTAACTCAGCTATACTACCAGAGATACTGATAACACATTATTGGAGTGCTATCAATTGGTATTACTATTCTTTGTCCATTTAAACAAAGTGACCCCAGCTATGGTATTGTAATATATCATACACGCCCCAACTAAGAATTATATGAGTGGGTTTTCTTCTAAATTATGGGCACAATACAAAATTAAACATTTTTAAGCCCCTTAAACACATGGTTAATGTGAAATCAACATGTCAAAAATGTTTATATCTTGTTGAATTGTGCCCAGAGCAAATTCTTGGATCAAGCAAATGATAGCATGGTGCGTAGAAAACACCCCACAGTCTTTAATGTACATCAAATAGTAACTGGTGGTAATTGCTGCAAACAAATGGCACCCTGGCTTCATTCCCTCTTCACATTGTTAACTATATCTACAGATAGTAAAATAACAAGTCAATTGGCTGTTTCAGTTATACACATATTCCATAACACTCACATGCATGCATAAAGGCCCATGACATTCAGATTATCCACAACCAGTGCCTGTCTCAGATATGCTGAAGATTTCTTCTGTTTTCGTTCTATGGAGATATTCTGCATGAATGGATGCATCCATCTCTGTTTGGGGCTGCAGCTCTTGCTGCAATCTTGAGGAGTGCTATAACTACCTCGGAGAGTATAGGCATTGTTCTAATTCCAAGTAAGCTGATATACTTCACATGGTGAAGGAACACCCAGAGCTGGTCATTAGGAAGGAGATTGGTTGCACATGATACATGCATCTGGCTCAGCCCTTGCAATCAAAACAGGTATGGAAGCAGCAGAAAGGGTATCTTTCTAATTTATCCACTGTTCTATGCTAGTATCGTCTTATACCAAATAGCACAAGGAACCAAATGTTGTTGCCACTCATAAAATTGTTGAATAGCCTATGTTCAGCTCAAGCAAATCAAGGCATGGTTTTCAGAAGCAAATGCAAATTATATAAATGCTAAGCAATCAAGCCCACTTTACTTCTACCCATTTTCAATCAGGATCAGCAATTATTTTGGGCAGAGCTACGTCTGAACAAGCCAGTGGCAAATACTGTTTTTTTTATTACAGAAATGCTTGTGGAAATTCATTTACTTAAATACCTTTCAGCTCTTGCATGCTGTCGGGGGCTGACCCTCCCCAAGGGGGCTCCCAACAAATTCCTATTTGTAAAATTACAATCCATAAAAATAAACATCTAAAATTATTATAACCACCAGCTGTTACTAGAATATAAGGCAGTCATAACTTATTCTAAATATAAACCCAGGCATGCTAGTTATGTGAAATTAAAAATAGCAGCAGTTAAGTAAGACATCCCAACATATTTAAAAGTAGAATTAGTAGTGCAATGCATCACTCTCCATCAGGGATCAAATGAATGAATGTATGTGCCTACTTACCTGCTCAATTCACTGCTGAGAAACAGGTGTGGACCACATTGCAAAACAGAGTGAAGTACATTGAAACCAGGGCCAGCTCATCCTATTTTGCCACAAGGCAAAAGGGGAAGCGCCTCTGGCACCAGGGGTTCCTCCCTTAAGTGAACAGGGAGACAAGCCACCAAACGGTTGACTTAATACTACAACAAAATTACTCACAAGGTATGGGGCACCACCCACGTGAACCTGACTCCCCACCAGGTCTGGGTTGCACTCACCTTCACTAGTACAGAGTCTCAAACAAAATTCCTCTTTCACACACTGCATCTCTCCAGAGGCCAAAGTTACCAATCATGCAAAAAACAACAACAAAACAAACCTGAAGCATTTAGGTGGGAGTGCGTAAACAGAAGCTGCTGGAAATCCACACAAATAATTTCATTGTGACCTACTGAGTTCACATATGCAGAGGGCATTCACCTAACAGCCAACACCATTATCTTTCCTTAAACCTGTGAAATGGCTAAATAACTGTGCTTGGAGATCTATGTCTTCCTCTTCCTAATTTTGGACAGGGTAGTAGTGTTAGTTTGAAAGGCACTCCCATCATTACTCAGCAACACTGGAGCCCAATTATCTTCTAAAGAGATGGCTGCAGTTATTTTCTGCAATTTCCCAAGATAATGTGGGGACATTACTGGAGATTAGTAGGCTGGGTTTGGGTTGCTAATGGAAAGAAGCTATCTCCAATTAACATGACCTGGTTTCACTAGGCAGGTAAATCACTGGTTTCCTAAAACACACTTACTGGTTGTACATCAAAAAGCCAAGCTTTCATATAAAGCAAAATCACTTGGTAGGGTCCTGTCTGAACTTCAGAAGGTGGATCCTCTTAACAGAAGGGCCATTTGTGCTCGGCCCTGAAACATCTTCCCCAACCGGCCTGGGGCTTGCCCCGACCCTGGCCAGTAGAGCTACGGCTGCCAGTGGCCTTTTTAGCCAATCGGTAACGTGGCAAGGTTTGGGGGTTGGGGGTTTAAAATCGTGGCAGCGCGACGTGGGATTCTTCTTGCTTCGTGCTGCTTGAACACCCACCCGCCCGCCATTAATCAGGTTCTATGGCCTTGCTTTGGACTTCGGTTGGTCGTCTGTTTTGTGGCAGGGACCGTGTAGGAATTTTTCCATTGTGGCAAATTGGCTGTGGCCACTTGCTTTTTGCCTGCTCCTTAGCAATCATCACAACTTTGTAAGGTTTGGCGGTTAGGCATTGGTTGGGGGAAGGGAAATTTGGGGGAAGGGGAGGTCTGGCCATCGCCTGCCGCTCCAATTCAAGAGTATTCCGCAAGCTGTAGTGAAGGTTTCGTCACACTGTGTGTGGTTTTACTGGAGTGAAACAAGCATGATTAACCCAAGTTTGCATGTAAAGCTACGCCACACTGTGCGTTAGCTCCAGGTAATATTCCAGCAGCAGCTCTGAGGGAAGGGCAAAGCATTGTAATTTTCCCTCTGAATGTCTGCATGCTCACCCAGACACAGTTATCCATGGTCTGTCAGTTATGTGAACTGGGCTGGTTTCAGGCAAATTTCCTATGATCCTGCACAAACACTCCCCAATCCTTTTTTTGTAGAGATGGAGAACAAAGTTATGTCCCCGTTTCACAGTCTTTGTTCTATATTCTCAATCACTTTGAGATCTCTGCATAGCTCTAATAAACATGAGAAAAGAGGGGGGTAATTCAAACTGTGTTGCTTCAATTGCTACCTAATGTCCCAGCAGATAAAATTAACTGGTATTAATTGAATTGACTGTAACTCACAGCTGACGGTTTAGCTGTCTAACCTGATGTAATAAAACCCAGTGGGTGCAAAACTCCAGTCCAACATAGCATGAAACAGCACTAGCATCCATTTGCTAGACACAATATTATTTCAGCATTGATTTCAAAAGTCATTTCTTCAATAATAAAAAAGTAACCTACTTCAGCTTTCGTTTTGGGATAATAACATTGCAGCAACTGAATAAATATGGTTTGGTTTTTTGTACTCGGGGAAACAATTTTGGCATCAAGGAATATTTCCAGGATATCGTTTCACATTTTTCTAAGAAGTCAAATTCATATTTGTGAACTGAGATTAACTTAATACTTAATATTATCCCATTCATTTTATCAATTAGGGTTGTCATATTTCCATATTTGAGCTTTTCTTGCCAAAATCATTTTGCAAAATCTCAACACTTCTGACATGGGTTTCCATACGTCTGAAAACGTAAGATGATGATGCTAAAGTTGTTAATATACATATTCAATCATAGGGAGAGAAAAACATTTTTCACATGGAAAATAAGTTCTACAATAATTTAAAACCTCAGCTAACTTGCTGATGTACTGCACTTAGTGAGGTGAGAATATTCTCGAGAATGAGAATATTCTCTGCTAGAAAATTCTCTGCAAACTATAGATTCTAATGCAAGAACCAGTTTTACAACCCACATTTAAAAAATCTAGTAAATACTAAGTCAAGCTGTGATATTGCCAGTGTAAGTAATTAATAATGATTTCTTTTGTTATCCAGTTACATTACTGGGGATTGTGTCATTCACCACTGGCAATTCTGAAATGTGATCTACAGAAAACATTTTTATTTTTAGTTTTTAGTTTTAAAAATCCTATTCATTTAATTTGATGAACATTTGAATTTGTATGTATTTCAACTATATGTAATAGTCTTTTTTCTATTTTGGTGTGACCTTATTCTTAGCAATTCTATAACCCTTGGCCATACAGCGTGATTTTATTAGTGTTGCACTGAAAATACTGTACCATGTAAGATATGCTTATTAAAGAACATACTCACGTAGCGGACCTGAGTTTTTAAATATTCCTTTTACTTTAAAAGCAACATTTCATACATATACAACATAATTAGAATTAAAAGTTGATGGTAAATATACGGTTTAGTGATTAATGTGAGTCATTCACATTGAATTTTCAATTTCAAGTTTGGTACAAAAAATCAAAGAATGTGGATTCACTGCATTGCCCCATTGAATAAAAGTATCTGTACAGTTTTTGATTGCCATCTGAACAAGTATACCCACGAATAAACATGTATATTAACTAATTATATCATTTTCAATGCATTAAAATGTTCTCCTATTTTAAATAAAAATTCTCTAATATTCTCATTAATTGAGAATATTCTCGAGAATATTCTCCAAAAGATTATTCTCGGGAATTTAACATCACTAACTGCACTCTTAGCAAGTCGCGTTAGTCTGTAACATGAGATACCGAATGTTCCTAATGTTATTTTAAATTCTGGATGTTGTATTTTAGATTTCTGTAATAATTGGTTTATAATGTTCCTTTAATGATGTGCTGTGATAATTACTGGCGGTATTTCAGGCAATACTGTAAACACTTTCCACTTCTATTCACAATGGTGAAGCGAACCACTATAATCATACAGGCTGTCTATGAGCTTATTTCACATTATTTGAAATATAAGTTTTTAATTATTTTTTAACTGTTACCATAATCAGGCAATGCCAATGCTGTTTTGAAACAACAAAATGAAGGAATCTGCTGGTATCTTACCTTCCCCATATATATAGACCAAAGGAGCAATTTCCTTATTATTGCTAATGCCAGGCACTTGTGGTTTGCAGTAACATTTTCCTCTAATTTTCTGGTGATTTGTATTCCCTGGCTACATGTACCAGTTAACTAATGTCTTGAAAAGCACTGTATGAAACACCATGAAGTTTAAGTTCTATCCAACTGATTCAACTTTAGATTTATATTAACATTTAAACTCATAAAAGGTAAAGGTAAGGGGACCCCTGATCATTAGGTCCAGTTGCGGAAGACTCTGGGGTTGCAGCACTCATCTCACTTTACTGGCCAAGGGAGATGGCGTACAGCTTCCAGGTCATGTGGCCAGCATGACTAAGCCGCTTCTGGCGAACCAGAGCAGTGCATGAACCAGAGCAGCACACAGAAACGCCATTTACCTTCCCACCAGAGCAGTACCTATTTATCTACTTGCACTTTGACGTGCTTTGGAACTGCTAGATTGGCAGGAGCAGGGACCGAGCAACAGGAGCTCACCCCATTGCAGGGATTCAAACCGCCAATCTTCTAGTCGGCAAGCCCTAGGCTCATACTGACTAGCAATTACAACTTGATACAAGTATCACATTTCAGACAGTCCATCAAGGAAAAAGGAAAGTTGATCCTTAACCTCTGCTGCCTTGCAGGATATCTTGGGGGGGGGGGGGGTGGAGGCTAAGGCAGACATAGGCAAACTCAGCCCTCCAGATGTTTTGGGACTACAACTCCCATCATCCCTGGCCACTGGTCTTGTTAGCTAGGGATGATGGGAGTTGTAGTCTCAAAATATCTGGAGGGCTGAGTTTGCCTATGCCAGTGTTTTTCAACTAGTGTGCCGCGAGATGTTGCCTGGTGTGCCGTGGGAAAAATTGAAAAATTACTTTATATATAGTCAATATAGGCACAGAGTTAAATTTTTTAAACATTTTCTAATGGTGGTGTGCCTCGTGATTTTTTTCATGAAACAAGTGTGCCTTTGCCCAAAAAAGGTTGAAAAACACTGGCCTATGTCTGGGCTAAGGAGTAAATTCTACCCAAATCCGCAGTGGAGTCCCTAAAATGTTTGGATGGCACCTTGTACACCTCCTTCTGGCAACTCCTGCAGCCAAGCTGGTGCCAAACATATTGCTCTGCTTTCCTTTGGACCCCATCAACGAGGCCGAGAAGGAGGTATTGTCATGTGGGCAGCCCAGGAACTCCATATACAGTGCTCGGCCTTGTGCCCAGGGGAAGTGACTGCAATTGGCAGCTGTTTTACTTCACCCCTGGAGGCTCATTCCATTCTCTCTCGAAACAGCCTGATGCCAGCAATTGGGATGCTAATATTGAATGCAATGACTTGGATTCACCGCTAGTCATAGTGAAAGTATTTCCACTTGCCCCCCCCCCCGCTGCATTGTATGCTGTTCCAAAGTGACCCCTGACCTTTCAAAGCAGCTTTTGGGTAAAGCCCAATGTTCTTTTTTATTTACAGGTGTGCTTAGGTAGTTTTAAATCCGTACTTCCCTACAAGCAACTCCATGAAAAATGTTTTGTGGCAATTGATGCATGGAGAGTTTTACCTTAAAATAAGTTGGTGTTGATTCTAGAGCAGATCGCGCTGATTATTTATTGATGCTGACTTGTGTCTGAAGTGTCTTTGATTTCAAGCTACTTTCATTGTGCGTTTTTTTCCTATTCTATTCTGTTTTATATATTGTATGTTGTGAGGCGTCCTTTCTTGCAGGAAGTGTGGTGTTAAAAAACACAACAACCCAAAATACCTAAAAGCAATGTGTGCCGAAGTACTTCCTCCGACAGACAAGAGAATAGCCTTCAATTATTACATACCTTGTGCAATCCTAACCCCCTGATCTGTGCTGTAGGAGGACACTGGGATGTAGTGGATGTGCTGCAGCTGTAGAAAGCAAAGCAGATCAAACACTACTGTCAGCAGTGATTCTGTTACTGGTAAGCAGCAGAGGGCCTCAAAAATGGGTATTATGAGTTCATTGCTCAACCCTTAAGCAAATGTAAGACAGCAGGCTTCCTCCTTTCTTTAGTATGAATACCGTACTAGGTAATTTAACAATGCATTTATTCTGCCAGTCCTCCCCCGCCTCCCACATATTGGAGTGGGGGCAAATACTTTGCAGTTATGCTACTGACCTTTGAAGCCCTAAACAGCCTCAGCCCAGTATACCTGAAGGAGGGTCTCCACCCCCATTGTGCATCCCAGACAATGAGGTCCAGTTCCGAGGGCCTTCTGGCAGTTCCCTCACATCAAGAAGTGAATTTACAGGGAACCAGGCAGAGGGCCTTCTCAGTAGTGGCGCCCGCCCTGTGGAACGCCCTCCCATCAGATGTCAAAACAGATAAACAACTATATGACTTTTAGAAGACACCTGAAGGCAGCCATGTATAGAGAGGTTTTCAATGTTTTATTGTGTTTTTATATTTTTTTCTGGAAGCCGATGCAACCAAGAAATATGTGACACTAGCCAGAACTGCCTTGGAAAAAGGGAACAACTGGCCTGGTACATTAGCCAATCTGTACAAAAGCTAAGTACATATATGGCTGGGTTTTAAATTGCAGAGACGGCGTCTTAGTTTCCTGTATACTACTTCATAGATCTATCTCGGCAGCTTCTTAAAATCAATCCAACTTCTAATAATTAGCATTATTTTTTCAATTTGCTCTGCTCTGGAGACAGTACTTCTGTTCCTAATGTTGAAATATGCATTCAGCAAGGCACAAAAACACATTTAAAATATTGTTGTTTTGGTCTTGCAGAGGAAGCAATACCCCCCCCCCTCACTTTAAAGTCTTCCTCTGCCAGCAAAAGGAAAGCCCCAGAGGGAGACAATTAGAAGAACCAACTGATACTAAGAAGGCATCTTCTGTAGAGTGGAAAGTGCTATATAAGGCAGGAAAAAGAAACATAAACAGTGCCACAACCAGTCTGACACACACAAAAAAATTGCTTCATAACTCTTAGCCCAAAAATGCAAGTTCCATAAGAAAAGTACTATACACAAACGTAACGGTGCATTAATCTTAACTACATTCCTCATCCTTATTTTGCATCCCTTGAAAGATAACTTCAACCATGATCTAGTAATAGCAAATAGTAACAACAGGTGTCAACAGGTGTCAAAAAGAGAAGGATAAACAGGTACAAAAGAACTAGAATACCAACACATTTCACCAGGAATGGTTTACTTTAGAAGGTTCCTCTAAAACAAAGGTAGTTAATATGATGCCCTCTGGATCATGGTTTCCCAAACTTGGGTCTCCAGCTGTTTTTGGACTATAGCTCCCATCATCCCTAGCTAGCAGGACCAGTGGTCGGGGATGATGGGAATTGTAGTTCAAAAACAGCTGGAGACCCAAGTTTGGGAAACACTGCTCCAGATGTTGCTAGGCCTTCGTCATGGGCAGTAATCAGGGATGAGGAAGCTGTAAATCCAACATCATCTGGAGAGTACCACATTACATACCCCTGCTATAAGACATAGCTGTACAACTCATAAAAAGCCAAGGCTCACCACTGTTACCACAATCAGAGACAGTTTTGCAAGGGGACAATGGTATAGGCAGAACTCTGCATGCCATAATCTTGCCCAGCCTTGAAAGCAGACTGTTCCACTCTGCACATGTTGTTCCTCAGGCAGAATACTTCAATTTGGACTCGTGGCAGGTTCTCATCAGTGTGCGCCTCAGTAGCTTGAGACCAACATTTTTCTTCATCTCTAAGCCAGGTCTTTTACTCTCACTTCTTCTTTTTTTGTTTTGGCGAATACCAGGAAATAACCAGGGATAACCAGGTAAATGGGCTTCAGTGTCAGCATGCCGTAAGTCAGAGATGAAGTTGACATACCAGTAGGAGTTGGCATTTAAAAAAAAGTGACCAATGAAGCTGTAAGAAATGCATTCAGTATTTTAACGTATTAGCTTCTTATTGCAGGTTTGATAAGATCATAAGAAGAGCCTGGCTGTTGGATCAGACCAAAGGCCCACAACCTAGTCTCACAGGGGCCAACCAGATGCCTATGGGAATCCCACAAGCCACAGTTCTTACATTCTCAAAATAGGAATTCTTGCCCTACTGCACATGCAGATAATTGCATTTCATATTTTTTGCTTTATCATTTTCTTATTTGCTTTTGTACAAACAAACAAACAAACAAACCAAGAAGCACTGTTCAGTTTCTTCCATTTTTACCAATAGGAAGCGAAGGCTCCAATCCTTTAAAAACAGACAAAGGGAGCACAGGTGGATTCACCTCTGAGGATCACACTATGTGACTGGTTGCTGGCAAGAGACATAAAGTGCTGCATCCTTCAAATGGATTCTTCATCAAATGCCACATGGAAAAGGAAGCCATCCATACAAGTTGCTTACAAGATGGATACAGTAAACTATGGCTTAGCACTACGTGCACGAGCTATGAAATATGTTCATGTGTGAGCCAAGGATTGTGTTGGAACTAATTGTGAGAGCTTGTAAAATACCTAAATCAACCCAGGAAATCTAATGCTGAACAAGTATGTAAACACAGACCTCCCAAATCTGATGCCAACAGCCATATGGGTCACATTTTCATGTTACTTCAAGGATTCTGAAGCTTTGCCAATTTTCACTTGATTGAGTGGCATTGTGTTGCAAGGATCACTCCTAGGCATATTTCCCTTGATTATGTTTTCCCCAGTAAAAATATGTTCATAGTAGACAGAGTTATCTTTGTTCTACACGTCTTCTGCTACTGAAAAGGACCATACTGACAGATTTCAAATCAATACAGAATTTTAATTGCTTTGGGTTTCATTTATGTTGCAGCCATTTCACGCAAAGCCTGCAGACAGCTTCACTAACGGCCATTGGTACCTCACAGGGAAGATGAACTCCTAGGAAATAAGCAACTTTGGAGCAAAATCAGTGTTGACTGGTATGCTTCTTCCTATTTAAACTTTGGGTTAGAAGAAGCTCGTTTATGGTGCGTGCAGCTTACTGCCTGTAGCCTGTCAGCTCACGGTTACCATTTATTACAAGCCAACTGACACATTTGAAACAGAGAATCCATCCCTGCAATTTCCAGAGCAGTGCAGATGGTCTTGGCTTTGTAAAGAAGGAGAGAGAGAGAGATTTGAACCAGGGTCTCTGCCCCCCACAAGTCTCCAATGCCTTACTTCCTGCTCTACCTGTGCTCTGGTCTCTCAGCCAAAAAGGCAAATCAATGTGTTTTCCATTCTGTAGCTCTACGCTGAATTGTCAGTGGAGCCTTAGCCAAGTCAGCTACTCAGTCTAAGCAATCTGTTTCATTGAGCAACCCAGCTCAGCCCAATCTTCCTGGACTTACTTCTCTGGAGACTGACCTCTGGCCTGTTTCCAACCACACCATCATCTGCCACTGGCCCTCGTAAACTTTTCTCAGTTCCTTATGATACATTTTCCCTCAGGGGTTCCATCCAATCTAGTACAGTCATACCTCGGGTTGCATTCGCTGCGGGATACGAACCCGGAAGTACCGGAATGGGTTACTTCCGGGTTACGGCGCACACACAGAAGTGCTAAATCATGCTTTGTGCAGACGCAGCAGCGCGGGTTGCAAATGCTTCAGGTTGCGAACGCGCCTCCTGCACAGATAGTGTTCGCAACCCGAGCGTCCACTGTAATGTAATACTGTAATCCTTCTTTATTTGCCTGTTAAATCTTCATTGACTTATTTTTCATCTTTTCCCTTCTTCTTTTTCCCAATTTTTGACCAGTTTAGGCTCTGAGAAATAGGGGACTTCTTCTGTTTGAATACTCATTAATCCACAATTTTTAGATTTCATCCTTGTTGCTTGTAAAAGTTGGGTTGGGATTTCTGTGTTGAATTGTCCACATACTTTTTGTATGGCCCTTATTAATCATACTTGTTTGGGGGGTGATTTTTACTTGTCCCTTATCAAAACTTTCTTGTGATTTGTTACACAGAGCTAGCTTTTCCTGGCCATTGGCCTAAATGTAGCTTTAAATAGGTTTTAGGTTTTTATGGGTTTCTTTTCCTTTCTCCTTCTATGTTTTATTTTATTTATTACTGAGTGAGGCCCAGGCTTCAGTATTTCACTTTAAAACATTTTAAACACTCCCCGCCCGCCCCCGGTCAAAACTCTGTTGGGAAATGAGGACTGTTTAGCTGTCCTAAGATCTATCTAGTTCTTTCAGGAAGCCTTTTCACATTTTGTTTTACTAGTACTACTCATACTCATGTACTGAACAATGTGTTTTTGGCAGTGCCAAGTAAATCATTTCTTATATAACATTTGGCATCATTTATGTAAGCTGCAGCAACAAACCAGAGCACAGCCTTGGAAGGACTGCTCAAGAAGAGCTGTACTCAGCTCTTGAAAGTGTGATTAAAATAAAATAAAATACAATACATATATTGATCTATTTGTTCACAAAATGTCAAGCTTGAAGTGTCAAAAATATGCTGCAAAAGAGCTTTTAGCATTATAGTCCTGTCCCTTTTTCAGTTTGAAGATCCAGACTGATCTTCGGGGGGGGGGGGGGAATAGGCAATGTGCTAAAAAAAATGAAGAAGGGGAAATAAGACTCTTGACAGCCACACTTGACAGTCATCATATTAATTGATGGAGGTGGCTAATTTGTTTATAAGTAGGGCTTTGCCAAAACTAGTAGCAGTTGGTTTTCGCAATCAGTTTTAGGAATTTTACATTTATCTTTCAATATTCAATATTCCTTACAAAAAATATTTGGTTGCTTACTTAACTTGTCTTCAACTGCTCTCGTTTTCAACTGCCCTCACTTGCTCATAGTGACAGCCATATCTGATTGGTTAAGTGACATCATGATGTAATTCCAACCATTACATAATTTCCAATGGAGTGGTATCTGAAGAAGTGTGCATGCACACGAAAGCTCATACCAGGAACAAACTCAGTTGGTCTCTAAGGTGCTACTAGAAAGAATTTTCGATTTTGTTTTAAGTTAAGAAAGAGCAGCAACATGGGAAATCAATGGTGCCCAGCAAGACTGAGAAGAGGTGGATATTTCAGAATCTAAGTGCTTGTTTGGAAGAAAGTTTCGCATATCTAGTTTCTAACCCAAATTCCGAAGTGGAGAATATTTGATATAGAGCTGTTTAAAATGAGAAACTCTTGAGATGAAGCAATAGCTTCCTCTAGTATTCAAATCACAGCCCAAATCCAGTTTTAAAGTATTCAAAAGCAAATACTTTGAAATATGAATTAGCCATTTATCTGAACTCATGCTCCATCATTCACAAATACATGGCTATTGTTAACATGAGAGCCTCATCTCAAAACATATCCTGAAGGCATTCAGGGAAGACATCCTGAGTTCCCCACACCTTTTAAATCAAGTTGCTAGCAAAGTCTGTTCAAACTTCTGAGGAGATAACCAGGTTGAGTTGGCTCATTATCACAGATTTTTATAATTTTGTTAAGCAAAGAGGATGGGCAAGATGACAAAGAGACAGAAACTAGTTCATTTCAAAGCCCCTACCTTCCCTCCTAGGAGGCATTAGCTAAATATATTATTTAAAACCCAGATTCCTAGAACGCATTTGGCTCTGCTAGGAGGCAGTTGGATCTACTAGCTTCAACAGAACATGTCCAGCACACTCAAGGAACAGAAAGTATATCCTTCCATTTCCATTTCTGCCTTGCTATTTAGTGTGGGTTTCTGTGGCAAAATTGCCAAGCTCACTATTCTACAGGATTTTTAAAAACAGATCAGTATTTTTGTTGCTCTTTAGATTAAGATGTATATGTATATTGTGTGAGTCGCTGCCTGCTTAAATAGTAATTTTTCTGTCTGAAGCAGGCATTATATATATTCTGTCACTTCTGTTTCATATAATAAACCAAGCTTTCTTTGTTTCTTTGGTGTGAGAACTTCTTGTTAAGGGTAAGCACATATTCATAACAAGCACACATCTTAACTTCAGCAAAAGATCCCAAACCTCTCATTGGGGTGTGTGTGTGTGTGCTTGGGCATGCATGTGGGTTCGTGTCACATATTGTAACACTATCCATTACAAAAGGAATGGGTGAAATGACTTTGTGTGGGTAGGAGGAAATGGAGCATGATATGACTTAAGGTTCTACTCAGTAAAGTACTTTACATTCCTCCAGATAACAACCACCGTGTTTCATCTTTCCCTTTCTGTCAGACACTACATGTTCTCAAACTGCACGCACTGAAAAATTAACACATAATAGCCGATCATCAAGGGGTTTAAGTAAAACATGAAGCCTTTGAAGCTACGTGATTTCCGCTTATATCTTTTAGAGTTATCTGGTTCTAAACCCTTGGCTGTGCATGATTCATTTTGCAAAGATGTGCAGAGAAAGTGGTGATGCTCTGGAGTGCATTGAAAATAGAGGCTTTGCACCTACACATTGAATAGAGAATGCACTATCTGTACTTGTTCTGTTTCGTGTTACAACTTTCGTTTCTTTTTTTGTTTAGGTTTGTATCTGAAAATGTTCATCAACATTTTATTTTTATTTTTTTTTAAAAAAACAAACCACCAGCCAATGTAATTCCTCAGAAAGATCTCTTTAATTCAATGTCACTCATACCAGCTTAGTAGTGACCACTTGCTTTGCACCTTAACAAATACACTGGTAAATGGGAGAACTGTCTTAACAAGGGCATTTCTCAGGGAACTGTAATAAACCTAATGACACTCATCAGAAGAACTGCTGCTTAATTGGTATGGCGATTCATTTAATTGGGATGCTGGCAGGTATTAAGTAAAATCTATTAAGGGTACCTTCCAAGAGAAAGGTAGTACTAAAACTATTAGAATGGTTCTACACTGCTTATTCAACAAAATATTTACGTGAATCTAATGCACCATCAAATCTAATGCGCACCCCAATTTTCGAAACCTTGAAACCCAAAAAAGTATCTGCTATGCCAGCAGTGTTTTTCAAGCTTGTAATTGAATCTAATGCGCCATCAGATCTAATGCGCACCCTAATTTTTGCGACATAATTTGGCCCAAAAAGATGTGCACTACATTCGAGTAAATACGGTATGCCATTTGCTTCTCAGGTGCTTTCAGAACATGTTTACCAGCAAGAGCTGGAGCAAAATGGGTAATTGATTGTTTATTTATTGCTGATGCAAGTGTGGAATGCATAGAAAAACTTGAGATGTTGTGTGACAATTTTTCAAAATGGAAGTGCAATGCTACTTACTCAACCTACTTACAAGATATGTTCGGTCTGAGCAACATTGCAGTTACAATGGGGATTTACATACCCATGTCAAATTCCCCATCAACTAGCTCAATGTTTTCCACTCATGATGTTCGGGGAAAACCCTTTCCTTGTTCCTTAGAGTTCTAGAGAGCCAGTGTGGTGTAGTGGTTAAGAGTGGTAGACTCGTTATCTGGGGAACCGGGTTCGCGTCTCCGCTCCTCCACATGCAGCTGCTGGGTGACCTTGGGCTAGTCACACTACTCTGAAGTCTCTCAGCCCCACTCACCTCACAGAGTGTTTGTTGTGGGGGAGGAAGTGAAAGGAGAATGTTAGCCGCTTTGAGACTCCTTCGGGTAGTGATAAAGCGGGATATCAAATCCAAACTCTTCTAAAATTGCTTATGATTACCATACACAGATGAGCTTCCTTGGTCCCATATCACACACAAAACCTTGCCTAATGGCTGTGGGTGGCCAGCTGATAACTGTGGTTTCCTCTGCAGTCCAAACTTAAGGTGCAAAAAGTCATACACAAATATGCTACAATACTCTTTGTTTTCTTCAAGAAAAATATTTCACTACCTGAGCTTGATTTCCAATCTGATCAGGAACTTCTGGACAGCCACCTTGCATTATAAAGACTAATGAAAAATTCAGATCACGATGACTGGAAACATTAATGTTCCTAGCCATCATTTCTTGGAGCTTTTGATACCTGGTTTAAGGAAAGAAATTCCAATTAGGGGATGGTAATTGTATCAGCTTCCCGGAAGGGCCTATATTCCTAAATCCTTCTGGTCAACAGCCAGTTTAAGCCCTAAAGCATTCTACCAGTTTTAATTTTAATCGCTACTCTTGGTCTCAATGACCGTTTATGACAGGAAATGCCTCTGGATAGAAAATTCGATGTGGTGGCGGGGAAGATCTCTATTGGATAATAAGTGGCCCTAGAGACTCAAGTCTTCCTCCTCAGCTGGTATATATTTATTTACACTGTTAGCTGTCATTTTATTTTTTTTATAAAAGTATTTCTGTGCCGCTGTTTTATAAAACATCAGAGTGGGGCATACCAACATAAAAAAACACGTTTAAAAGCAATACAGAACAATCATTAAAAACACTGGCTACTCAATAGTTTTTAAATAATAAGTATGCAGCCCTGTTGGCATTATTTTAAAAAATGTATTCAAGAAATGCCTAAAAGTCAAAAGCCTACTGAATCTCTGTTAAAAGAGTGATGTTCCACAGGAGGAGACTGGTGTCAATAAATGCTGAACATCTGACTGATGACAGACAGGTCCCTGTAACACAGGGGGACACTAACAGCTCTGTTCCAGATTATCTCAGTAATCACATAGGGTCTCAGGACCCAAGTTGTTCAGGGCTTTGTATATCAACACAAAGAGCCTTATATCAGCCTGGTAGCACATATAGATGTTTTAGCACAAGTGTCACATGCTGCTTCTGGGGCTTCTGCCCACATATACACAGGGGTTAAGCTGTTAAAAGGGCTAAGCCCGGCCATGAATGCAGTCCAAACAATAGGGTAAAATCAGGCACCCCCAACCTTTGGCCCTCCAGATATTTTGGACTACAATTCCCATCATCCCTGATCACTGGTCCTGTTAGCTAGGGATCATGGGAGTTGTAGGCCAAAACATCTGGAGGGCCGCAGGTTGGGGATGCCTGGGTAGGATTAACCCAACACCCTCAGCTTGCCTCAGCTGCACGATGAAGTTGCCTCTGAAATTTAATGTACAGCTTGAGGGAATTCCCTCAGGTAAATGAACAGAGCAATTTCAAAGGAAGACCAAAGAGTCTAGGGAAGACAACTAAAATTGTTTAGGGTGTGTGTCACATACTGCAATAGGAAGATGAATAATAAAATAATCTTACAAAGAGGTGGAACTGAGAGTAAGTCTTATTGAACTCAATGGGACTTACTACTGAGTAGACATGCATTGGACTGCACTGCAAACAAGGCAGATCCAATGAATGACAGGCTGATACCATACAAAATATTATAACAGCAGCATTGGAAGGAGCCCCTCAATTGTGAATTTTACATCCCATTCACGGTTAGAATTGAACAACTCAATTTATGTATACTTTTTCTAGTCTTTGAGTTCTTATACAGTAGATAACAGGTTTTTTTTATCCCATCACCTATGGTGTGCTTGTAAGTAAGTAAATAAATAAATAAGCAAGCAAGCTTAACAACTTTGGGGTTTGTTCAACAACTTTTGGGGTGTCTTGGTTTTTACTTTTTGAAATATGGCAACCCTGCTATCACCAAAGTTTATTTTCTGTGCAGTAACTCTGGAATTGTTTTTCCTTTCTTTTCAGTGCATATTTAAATGCATTTGAAATTATTATATCTTAATTAAAAGTATTTATAGGTTGCTTAGTCCTGGCATAATTTTGATATAACATGCTTAATAAACTATTCACTTTTCACTTTTAACTTCCATGTTGTTGGTGTTTTCCCTCAGCTGTCTTATGCTTGCATCCCTTAACTACACAGAGCTATATTTTTGTTCAGGGCCTAAAGAGAAAGGTGGGAGCCACTAAAAGATTTTGAGTCCCTTTTTTTGTATTCCTCACAGTACAAACTTATACATAGAATGCTTTCCCAAGGGAAGTCCATCCGGCATCTTCATTATACATCTTTAGGCACCAGGAGAAAACATTCCTCTTCAACCATGCCTTTGGCTGATTTGTTTGTGTCCTTAAATCTTGGTTGTTGTTTTCTTCCCTAAGGTGTCCGTGTTGTTGGTTTGTTTTTTGTTTTTGTTATGTACTTTGTGGTTTTATTCTGTATTTTATTATTTGAATCGCTGAGAGCTTTGGATGACGGGCGATATACAAATTTAATGAATAATAATAATAAATACCATGTCTATTTAGAACTAAGTCCCATTGAATTCAATAGTTGCCTAAATGAAAATCTACTAAAAGACCTTTTGATGAAGTAACTTGAAATAACTTGACAAGGAATATCAAGGTCAATAGCTGAGTACTCATTATGCTTATTTGAAGGGCTGCTGAAAAAGCATGTGTCAGCTTCAAGCGAAGGACTGTATTTGTACTTTTTGTTAAATTACAATAAAACCCATCTGGCAAACATCTTATGATTGCCTGTTAAGAGCCTGATAAACTCTGTTGGATTACAATTGCAATTGCAATTTAATGTTTTAATGTTTCTATAATCAAGGATAACAAAAACAAAAAAACACCTCAACAACAGCCAACCATTCAATGCTTAAATTAATTTCATGATGTCACTTCCTTTGTGAGAATGTGAACTTTAATCCCTTCCAAATTAGCTTATCTGAAATGATTTAAATCACAATGAATTTTCCATCTTCTTATGAAAAAAAATATTTCTTTTAAAAAAGAATCCCTTTAAATTTTGATTATTTATTTAACATGATGTTGGTGATGACACAGAACTTCGTTACAACACATACAGCAGCCTTTAAAAAAAAGAGAGAAAATAACCATTTTATCATGATATCAGCACCCCAAATTGCCTGCAGTTCTCTTGCTCGTATTAGTTCTGTCTGCCCCTTTGGCCTGGGACTCTCTCCCAGAAGCATAAGGGTGGAAGCAATCATGGCAATATGATTCCATTGTTTTCCCCCCAATTTATTTCCAGTGCTATTCGCTTCCCTTGCAGTCAACAACAAAACAGAGTTTTCTAAAGTAAAATTAAAGCGGTGCCAAATTGCATTCTTAATTTCAGTCAGCACCCTATATTTCCTACATTATCTAATTCTGCTCAGAAAGAAAAAACTATATTAAAACGAAACCCATCAGGTTTTTTTTCAAAAACACACCTGATTTGCTGAAGTTAAGCCTTAGTTGTGTTGTTATGAATGCTATCAGAAAATACAAAGTAAGTTTGAATGTATGGAGTCCCATGGAGTCCCTTGGGCTGCAAGTTTTTTGAACAAAGTTCTGTACTGAGTACAGGGGGTACCCCAGGGGGTATGCCAGAGCATTGCTTACTCAGATAGGTAGGGTCAGGCTAGAATTCAGGACTTTGGACAGTTCCAAGTATAAGGTTTGTTCCAGTTAGGACTGGAGCTCAACTAATGCTTTTTATCCCTTTTGCCCAGACTACCCCCTCCCACACACTGCCTGCTTCCTGAAGAGAAATCTTAAAGGGATAATCCTTGCAACTGAAGCTACACCTCCATCACCTCTCAGCTCCCACCTTGTACACTGCCTGCCCTAGTAAGCAGATGCCAGGGAGCATGAAGTCCTTGGTTTGGGGGGGGGGTGCGGAAATTCCTTAGGAAATGGTATTTCTGGCCCTCTGTGTTTGAGGAACTCCAGCTCAGGGGCTCCTGACTGACATACCCAGGGCCTGGGTTTCATCACAAATGTGCATGAAGATACACCCACACTATTGGTGCAAATCATTCCAACTGTATACTATTTCTAGAAAATTTCATGATGCCCTTAATTATCCAGTCCTCTTTTATGGGTTTCCCCAAGCTAATTGTTTCCATGGTGCCAAGTTATTATCAAGTTGTTTTCATCTCTCATGCATGACGCCAAAGAAGTGAGATCTGCCGTGTGGATTTTTTTTAAAACAACAACAACATACATTTATTCCATGTTTCTAAAACTTCTCTATTTGTTAAGTGTCTTCTATTTCTTTATCCAGACCAGGAAGCAAAGTGACATGGGAATTTTCAATTCCTCCCCTGTCTTGAAATCAGTGGTACAGTTAGGCAACTTTAGATTCTGGACATAGTGGTCTTTATAGTCTCCTTCCTTGCTTTAGGTGGCAATGTGCAGGGCTGGCTTGAAATTGTTGCAGGCCTTTAGGCAACAGAATATCATTGGGCTCTCTTTGGCACAGGACTCAGCTAGACTGGTAAAGAAGAAAAGGCGATTTATATGCGTTGTATGTGCTATAAAACATTGTGCCACCAGACGACGACGGGGAGTCCCATTTTTTTCAACCTGTTTTCCCTGAAACGCTTCTTTGATGTGTCTAGTCACAGTCCCTTCATTATCACTACTTCCAGTTTTATGTTAAACATTGCTCTGTCCTCTAGCCCATGCCTCTCTGCTGAGTGAGCCCTCTGAGTTATGCTCCCAAAGTCTTGTCGTGGTAGCACCACTGGCTGGTGGAGTGGAAAGATGAGCTATGTTATTCTCTCTCTCAAATGCCAAAATCTAATGCCTCACTAACCAGATCTTAAAACATTTACTTGAACATATTTTCCACTGTGAGATTTAGATAGCATTTCAACTTCTACATACGGCAAAAATGCAACCCGTTATTAAAAACAGCAGTGCCGATCACTTTCACAATTCAAAATACAGCATCTACTTTTCTTAGCCAACGTTCAGTAAAACGTTACCTTTCTAACCAAAGGTTTTTTTAAAAAAAAAACAATAAAATGTGGCTGTAAACATTAGTTTTCTGCAACATTTCACCAATGTGCAACCATGATATCGGAAATTTTATTACACATCATCTTGGGGATAATTGCAACCTTTATGAAATTAAAACTTTATCTGTGGTGGCTGTGCCTGGCTGCTTTCATAGTAGCAATGTTAAAAGTGGTGGATTCTTGCTCTCCCTTTCCTGGTGATTGCCTATTAGTAAAAATTAATTAGACACTTTAATAGCACTCCTGGTTAGAGCAGCAGTATGCTCAGTAATTGGATCTTATTAATTCATCTCATGTTTTTTTCCACTATGATATAAAGCAAAATATAAAAATGTAACATAGCTGCAAAAAGACAACACCCAATACATTTAAAACAAAATAATATATAAGAGTTTTTAAAAAACAAAAGAACACTATAAACAAAAACACATTAAACCTGAGTTGCACCAGAATAAATTTGCCAGGAAATTCTTCCAATGCGCTTACAACAGCTGTGAGCTATAATGGCATAGTATCCTTACTATGGGATGCAGAGTTGAAAGAGCAATATACAGAAAGAAGTGCAAGGATACCATTTGATAGCTCCAAGAGGTATCAAAGAGCTCTTGCAAATTCCCAGGAAAAACTAACAAGTGTGCTGGATCCAGAAATGCCCTTTGACAAATGTAGTAGCTCCTTCCATTTCCATAAGGGATTTTGATCCAGCAGAGGCTACAGAGAGCAAACCACTGAAGAAACAATTTGTAGAATGAAAGAAAGGATGCCTCCCCCTCCCAAAAAACACCCCCTCTCAGTCACTTTGAAAGTAATGATAACAAAACACCTGCGCCCTACCCATGAGAATGTGTTGAGCGCTGAAAAGTTCTCCTGCATTTTTTAAACCATTCTCCATCAATTAATGAGAGATGAAAATGATAAAAGGAGAGAGAAAATTGCACTCCTGCCTCCAGCACAATGCACAAGAGTCATTTGAAGGCCCTACCATGGGCCATGAGTGGAAATGTGACAACCCAACAGAGCCAACGTTGCCCCAATATTTGGATTAGAGTGAAGCCCGATTACCAGCACTGTGATACTTCACTAGCATAAGTATTAGTGCCCATCAAAGCCTAAAGACCCTTTCTTGATTCACTCTGCACACAATGAACAGCCCATTTCCTAAACCAGATGAGGGCCACACATGGCCTGGGAGTACTCTTATATTCTTTGTTAGTAAAAGGGAAAAAATAAAGAGGAACTTCATTTACATGTACAAATTCAAAGAAGGAAAAACATGGATAATATGTCAGAATTGACTTTTTTGCTGTAATCAACATGTAATGATGGAAGGCAGTAGGCAACAGTGAAACCAAAGGTACCTATGTACTTTCAAAATGGATATAATAAACAGGAAATTGGTTTATATAATGAATAGTCAATCATTCTTTAATTTAATCCTCTGAATGCAATGGCTGCTACATAATTAAGTGACTACTCAATAGTTAAGAACATAATTACAGGAGCTTCCTGGTCTTAACTTCATTTTAGAAGCCTTGAGGTTTCTTCTTTCTTTCCAGAATTACATCTATGAGAAAATATTGGTATAGAGGAAGGCAAGCTGATCCAATGTGCTATTTTTACTCTGTCCTCACATACTATGTGCTCCATTCAAAATGGATCCTTCTCCAAAGTCAGATCAACCTTGTAAGATTTCATAGCGGATGCAACAACAACAACAACAACAACAACTACCGGTATATTCATTGATGTAAAGCAGTGACGGAGAATCCTTTTGCTTCCCAGGTTTTTGCAAAATGTTTCTGAAATGACTTAAACATGGCTTCTGTTCAAGACACAGAAGGTTTAACTGAAAGCATTCAGCAAATAACATCATAACAAGCTGTAGTTACTACCTCCCTTGTAAAAAGGAGTGGGGGTTGGCAAGTAAAGGGACAATATGTTCCAAGAATAGTGAGGAGAATTTGTCTTCCCATCAAGAGCTGATTACCTGAACCTTAAATTGGATTTGCAGAAATGGTATCAATTTCAATGATTTCATGGAGATGTCATACAGGTAGGAAATTATTGATGAATATTTTTTAATGCCCTTGGCGCTATGTTTAGCTATTGTATTTTTTCCCCCAGCAGCTGTATAATCATCAGATGAGAGGTACTTCTTGTGATTGCAAGCTGTAAACTCAGGGATTTATCTGGAGCTATAGCTATAACCCACACTGGGACCATAGGGTGAAGGGTGAGCAATTAATGGTGATGATATTGCTACTTGTTGGTGCTTTCTCTGCTGCAAACACATGGGAGAAGTCTTATAGGATGCCAACATGATTGATGGGAGAGCTATAGACACCTGGCACAAGTCTGCTCACCTTGAGTGCCATGAGGGGCGCTTGTGGCACAGAGTGTTCCCCACCACCATTGCCCAGTGTTCGAAACTCCCTTTGTTCTTGGTGCATTTTGCGACAGGGAATTTCATTAGCGCGAGCAGTTTATGAGCTCTGGACGCAGCACTGCACCTAAGATTTCAGATTAAAACTGCAGAATGAAAGAAAAGGAGGACCCTTTTCTGCCTCCCCACTTCCAGGTACTCTGAAGACTGGAGAAGAGACCCTCTTAAAAATGTTAGGGGGGGTGGGTAGGGAAAGACTAGACCACGTGAAAAATGAACATAATATTTTAGTTGCAGTTCATTCATTGTCAGCTTTGTGTTCTTTTTATTAAAACACGCACCTAGACATTCCATTGTTGTGCCCATAACCTAGGATTAAGGTGCCATTTAGCTGCAGGCCAGTTAGCCCAATGGCCAGCAGGAATTGCTCGCCTACATATTTGGCTGATTGTAGGCCGGCCTGGAGGTGGGTTGTGCAAAGTGGAGCTCATTTGTCTCCACCGTGGTTTTCCTCTCAGGTCTGTTCCCCAGGCTTAAAATAAGTCCACCTTTGCTCTCAGCTCCACAGTCCCAATTCAGGTGCCCCACCCATGTTTTCACATGTCTGACACAGGGGTGGTATCTGGTTTGACCAGGGCTAGGGAGGAATTTTTCCCTCAGACGACTTGAGACTGTCTCAGATTTTCACATACCTCATAGCAACTTTTGGTTGGATAAGGTATAGGGTCATGATCGGTGTGTGTGTGTGTGTGTATGTTAAGCCTCTGCTTTCCCCTCTTGGGTAAAGGGGGTATCATATTAAAGGAATCCTAGCGAAGGTGCTTCTGTCCATATGCCCAGGCAGGGGCTAAGGGCCACAGAACTTCTGAGGCAGCAAACCTCTCTGGGTTGCACCTATTTGATGTATGTCATAGGGCTACCCTTTTCTCAAGATTGACCCCCAGGTAATCTTCTGGCGGGTGGGCTGGATGAATCCTGAATTCATCCAATGCCTTCGCCAAAGCTCCTTTACATCTGTAATCAACAAAGCCGTGGCCTAATTTGTACCAAATAAGCTTGGTACTGTTGACTGCCTGTTCTTAACGCACTCAGGGCGGTGGGATCATTGCGCATGGCAACACAAGTACATCACTTATCTCTATCTTTATCTCATCTTTAACGTGGAATGGAGGAAGTCCTTACAGAATCCAATGGAGAATCAAGCTGAGGCAAACCTATTTAAAATATTAAAAACAAGAGTTGAATCCATATGTATTCAAATACATGTTTCAAGCAAGCCGATTCACCGCTGTGTTACCAGATGCATAAAAGTATTGCCAATTCCTGTCATACGCTACACTTTTAGGGTTTGTTCTGAATAAGACTTGCAGCTTGATTCATAAAATAACATAATTAAGATCACTTATTAGGGTGCCAGAGAAGTGTAGAAGTTAATCATTTCCTGTTGGGCTCATTAACGGACACTATTTATATCTTTCCATCTTTTCTCCCCTAGGGAAGCACCCACTGACTGTAGAAGGCAGTGGGTTTTATTATTTAAT
Organism: Lacerta agilis; assembly: GCF_009819535.1. Classification (NCBI taxonomy): domain Eukaryota; kingdom Metazoa; phylum Chordata; class Lepidosauria; order Squamata; family Lacertidae; genus Lacerta; species Lacerta agilis. The sequence continues at coordinate 77,777,443 of NC_046315.1, read as the reverse complement.
GATATGAATTGGACTATTTGTTTACAACACCAATCTGAACACTATACCAGGATGGGTAGAAGGGATCTAGGGATCTCTTTATTTATCTCTGGGTGATCTGCTGCAGTATATATCCTCCAAACGTTGTTGAACTACAATTTCCATTTCCGTGGCCACTGTGTTGGGACTTGCAGTTCAGCAACATTAGGAGGGCCTAAGGTTCCCCACACCTGTTATAGCCACTTACCTGGGAACAAGTCCCATTGAACCCAATGGGCCTTTTTGTGAGTAGGCGTGTGCCCGGAGTGGCAGGCAGCAAAATGGTAAAACAAGACAATGAAAAATAATTGAAGGCATGTTTTTAAAAGCCATTAAAAACACTTAAAAACATTAAAAGCTTGCAATAGGCATATATAGAAGAACCATGCTGTAGAAAGGCTTTCTCTTCTTCTGAATTGTGAAACAAAGATGCTTTGGGAGGAAGCTACAATTTCCTTCCAAAGAGGGAGGCACAGAAGCACTGTGAGCTCAGTTATGGTACTGGAAACAAAACTCTGGGCACCCTGTTCCTTAATACTAAATGTATGCTGACCCATTCTTAGCCACTGTTTTGCTCTTGGTTGTGGATGGTTCAAGTAAAAAATACACACAAACTATATCCTCCACAAGCCTGCTGTTCTTTGTGCATCTGCACTTCTTAACAGTCTAAAACTGCAATCTCTTCTCTTCTAACTGAAAAGAAGAGCTATTACTTCCCATTTTATCTTCCCGCCCATTACAATAGACATGAACTCTCAGTTGAGGGCCATAATTAATATTATAATGTGTTGGATTGTTGCAACAGTATAACAACACAAATGGGGGGGAAATCCACCTGTAGTACGTAGGATGGAAAGTGATTGGTCAGGCCAGTGGTTTTGGTTACTAATTAGTGGAATTGCAAGCCCCAATTCCAGAAATATTTTGCATTGTTCTTCACAAAGAAGCAATACTTCGTGCTACGGCTGTTGCAGTCCAGAATAAGCTAGCACGATATGGAAATAAAACCAGGGCAGAGATGAGAAGTGAGATTGAATATATATTATTTGCAAAACAGTGCTTCAGATCCCCTAGTAACAACTCCCAGTGGCTTCATATAAATGTTAAATAGCATTAGGAATAAAATTATGCCGTGCAGAATCCTGCTGTATAACTGAGAAGGACAACGAGCACTCTACCAAAGCGACTTTCTGGGATTGACCCAACAAATAGGAACAGAACCACTGTAAAACTGTGTCCCCAGTACCCACCCCACTAAGCCAGTCAAGGAGGATACAATGGTCAATGCTTTCAAAAGGCACAGAGATAGAGAGGAGACAAAGCAAGGTCGCACTCCCTTCGACTCACTGGTTTCCTCATGCATAAAATAGCAGTGCTGGTGGTCAGGTAAGAGGAGGGACAAAGGAGCATTTGACAACAGACTACATCTAAGAGTCCTGACCCAGGTGGGTCTTGACCCGACAGCTGGCTGTGTCTCACCAACCACAAATCATTCACGAGAAGAAGGGTGTAGAGTGCTGGAGGGAGCCCATCCCGTTACCTTTGGAGGCCAAGGGGGGAGAGACAGTCCCAGTGGCTCCCTGTCATGCTCTTCCACAAAGCAGAGAGATTCACTAACAATGTGGGAGGGCATAAGGCAACCAGGAGGAGTGGATGGACAGCTGGAAGAGGAAGAACTTGGCACTGCATCTGCTGTTTGCAACAAACCACACCCGTTGGAGAAGAGTGGGCCTTCAGGTACACCAGTCTCATAGGGAGAGTGAATCTCACAAGTGAGCATGTTGTGTATTGTCTTTAAAAGCTGGTGCGAGAGATGTGGCTGTTTGTTGAGCCACCTTTGCAGCTTTTGTTCAGTCTCGGGCTTACGAGCCACTCTTGAACTTTATAGCTGTGTCTTTGGCAATCTTTATCCATAGCCTGACCTATTATTGTAAGCCTTGAATAAAGCTTTATTTCTTACTTGCATGTAAAAAAAAAAAAAAGGAGGGAGAGCATTTGGAATGGAATCAATAAAACAGCAGCAAAAACATAGTTTGAGAGGGTTTAAAAGAGGCATCACTTTTGATGGTATACACATATTTCTTTCATCCCTCTATCACCTCTGGTTAAACACATTTTTGAAAGCAGATAAAACCGTTTTTCCAGAGGTGAAAATGAGATGAGTGTATATGCACCACATGCAGCAATTCCTCTTTTAAACTTCCTTTAGCTCTCCAAAAACGCTTCTGTTTATAGTCAGCTTGGGAGTAGCTTGGTGACTTTTTAAAAGCAGCTTCACAGAAATGCAGTACTAAATTAACTCTAATATGTGGGAGCAATGGTTTTTTTTGTGAGGATGAGCTTGGTGACTATCCTTGCATTATTATTTATTACATGGATGTCAGGGAACTGTCCCCGGCGCAGCGCAAGGTGGTGGAAGGGCTCTGGTGCTACAGAGAGCCCCAGTCCCTCCTGGCCAGCAGCTCCTTCTCTGGCAGCCTAGGGGACAGTGAGGCTTCGAGTGGGGAGGGGGAGGCTTTTCAGGGTATGGAGGGAGAAGGCTCTGAGGATGCTGAAAAGCCCTCACACTCCTCTTGCTCAAGGGGCGAGTAAAGAGACACACAGCTTCCGGGGCCCCAAAGGCGTCAAGGGGTGAAACGAAAGGATGGGAGGCGGGGTTTCCGTATACCAAAGCTCTTTTGTTGGGATCAGAACCGGAAGGGGCCATTCCCGGATTCTGACGATACATAGTTTGCACAATAAAACTCTTAAAGGAAACTCAGAGTTTTGCCTGCTTACTCATGAGCAACCAACAGAGGACCTTACAATGTGTTTGCCACTTTATACAGATAAGGAGTCTCAAAGAAACTTAAGCAGAGAAAGGTGTGCATACACAACAGTAGTTTAAAGTGAATTTGATGCATCCTATGTGGGGATGTTTTTCATGTCATCCACACGACACCATCCTCATCCCAGTGGTGCCCCCCCCCCACATACATCACATTTAATTCACATTTTCCCAATCCTTTGATAATGCTATAAGTGGAGGGAAAGGGGGGAAATCTAAAATAAAAGCATGTTACCAGGGTGTGGATACACTGAAATGCATCTTTGTCGTTGTTGTTATTTTTAATGTGCTTGGTGATGTTTTGGTGGGTGCTGACTATCACCATCCCCTCTGTTTCCATGTGTAAACACACACACACACACACACACACACACACATAACACAACTGTTTTGTGCCAAACTGCTCTTGAGCAAATAGCTATAGGAAAAATACAAATGACCCAAGCTGCAGCTACAGGAGGCAGCAAAGGAAAGTTGAAAAAAAAAAACCTCTCCCTCTCCTGCCTTGGAACTCTATGCTTGTCCTTGAAACATACCGTTTATATTTTTCTCCAAGCTGCACCACATATTTCTGTGTTCGGCAAGGTGGGGACAGCACAGAAAGAGGACATGCCCATGTTCTTTGCCCTGACAGGGTGCTATTCACTGAATCGCAGGGCCAGCACACAAGTATATTTTTTAAAGCTTCTATTTTGTGCAAATCTGGCAAGTCAATTGTGCATTTTTAAAATAATAATAATTTAAACATTGCCACTTGTCCCACTATGAACACTGCCTTTCATGATAGCCTGTTGCAGCATTTATTTCACAGACGAAACACTTACAGGTAGGTAGCCGTGTTGGTCTGCCATAGTCAAAACAAAATAAAAAAAAAAAAATTCCTTCCAGTAGCACCTTAGAAACCAACTAAGTTTGTTCTTGGTATGAGCCTTCGTGTGCATGCACACTTCTTCATGAAAGCTCATACCAAGAACAACTTAGTTGGTCTCTAAGGTGCTACTGGAAGGAAATTTTTATTTCATTTTGTTTAGACAAAACACTTGTTTTTGTTTTAAGAAAAGGTCTGTGCACACAGTTAAACAAACACCTACCTATTTTTCGCTCCATAAGACACACTTTTTTCCTCCTAAAAATTAAGGGGAAATATCTGTGCGTCTTATGGAGCAAATGGTGGTCCCTGGAACCAAATTGCCCAGAGGCCAAAAGCAGATAGTGCTTTTTATTTTACAAAGAGAAAAAGTGGTGTTGAAAGGACCCCACTCAGCAGCTGATCAGCAAGAGATCGGGAGAAAGATAAGAGTCCTGGCTCCCTTTCAGCCCCGCCCTCCATTGTTGAATGTGCTGCAGAGGGAGGTTGTTTGTTTCCCCAGCGACATGTGACTGGCTGATTAGATTATCTGTCTGGAAACTGTAGAAATGGCTCCCTTTCCTTTAGAAGCCGCAGAAATGTGAGTTGAACCCCATAAAAATGGGGCTTTTCCTCTTTGCTTTTCCCCCTTTGCAAAAGGAGCTTTGCTTTTCTTCCTTTGCAAAAAAAGCTGCAAAACCTTTAGCTGATCCTCAAAAAACCCCAGGGCTTTTCCCTTTGCAAAAAAGCTACAAAACCTTTAGCTGATCCTCAAAAAAACCAGGGCTTTTCCCTTTGCAAAAAGCTGCAAAACTTTTAGCTGATCCTCAGAAAAACCCAGGGCTTTTCCCTTTGCAAAAAAAAGCTGCAAAACTTTTAGCTGATCCTCAAAAAAAAAAAAAAAAAAAACACCAGGGCTTTTCCCTTTGCAAAAAAGCTGCAAAACTTTTAGCTGATCCTCAAAAAAACAACAACCAGGGCTTTTCCCTTTGCAAAAAAGCTGCAAAACTTTTAGCTGATCCTCAAAAAGACAGGGCTTTTCCCTTTGCAAAAAAAGCTACAAACTTTTAGCTGATCCTCAAAAAACCAGGGCTTTTCCCTTTGCAAAAAAGCTGCAAACTTTTAGCTGATCCTCAAAAAAACAGGGCTTTTAGAGGAGGAAAACCAGAAAAATACTTTTTCCCCTTGTTTCCTCCTCTAAAAACGAGGTGCGCCCTATGTTCCGGTGCGCCCTATGGAGCGAAAAGTATGGTATGTGCATTCTGACAACAGATCTCAGGTTTTCAGAACTTCTGGAGGGCCCCTGTAGGAAGTGAGGGAAGGGGAAACAGCACAAATGCATCACATTAAGTACCACCAGCTAGTGTGGATGGGAAACCTCTAGCCAGATTTAAAATCACATCTGTGTGACCCAAGTGCACATTAACACCCTGGTGTGTACACAGCCTCTGTCTCTTTTATAATTCAAGGACCTTGAGTCAAAGTTTAGTGCATCTTCCTGTAAATGATTTTGCAATTGTTCCTGTGGCTATATATGTAGGGAAATCTTTCTCTTGAAACTGGCCACGCACACACTTATTTTTCTGGAACAACTGTGTGAACAAAAGCCAGCAGGAATTTTGTTCATCAAGCTTGAATGTCTCTCTTGAACTAAACTCCTGGAAGACCAATTCCAACATAAACATCTTCCAAAAGGGTATCTATGGAGACAAACTTTATGTAGGAGCAACCTCGCAGTGAGTGAATCCAATTAAATACGCAGCGGGTTGTAAACAAAGAGGAGAATCACAAGAAGCAGACTTTGTAAAGAGCTTTCTCTACAAAATATGGAATAGTCTCTAGTCTTTTATAATCTGTTCTCTAGTCTTTTATAATCTGTTTTTCAGGAGTAAACGTGGAGCTGGAAACAGAATGTTCACCGCTCTGAAAAACTAGAGCATTCAAGAACGATATAAGCAGCTCAGAGATCCCTACAGCCGCTATCTCACAATGCTATCCATGTAAACAAAATGAAAAATGAAAAAGGAAGGTAAAGAAATAGGAATTCTCTAAGGATTGTGGAGAAGGGGGACACCAACTACCTTCCATCGATTACTTATTCAATTACAGAAACCTGGAGGAAGCATGCAGAGTTGGTGAGTCAAGACATTAGTTTGAGAAAATCATTGTCTTCACAGACTACTACTGTCTCAACCGAACACATTCTCCTGACCTGCCCATTTTATGTTGCCCTTAGACAGAAACTGATAGCTCCACTCTTAGGCCACCTTAGCCTGGTAGATGGAGAAAGTCAGGTTTCGTTTTTGCTGAATAATTTTACTGACACCACAACTTTTGAGGTGGCCAAATTTCTTTTTTTTTTGCCCTTAAACAGCGTAAGGCCAAAATCGATGGTATCGATATGGGTTTTTATGTATAATTTACTTTTAGTGCATGTTCAAGTGTAAACCCCTCTGAGTTGTCTCAGGTTTTAAAATTTGTATGGATGATTGTGTTCTGACTGATGGTCGAATAAATTGTTATTGATTGATTGACTACTGTCTCTAACCTGAGAGTGCCTAATAAGATTCCAAAGAAAAAAGTGCTCTTTAAGTAAAAGGAAGCATGCATTCAAGTTCTAAATAATATTTATTTTTTACAATACTGATTCCAAAAATTATTTATAGTTAATATGAAGGTTGATAGCTCAGTCAGTAAAGCATGACACTCTTAATCTTAGGGTCATGGGTTCGAGTCCCACGTTGGGCAGAAGATTCCTGCATTGCAGGGGCTTGGAACAGATGGGTTGATTTCAATTTAATTTCTAATTTCAATGAGGAAGTTAATGCCAATTGATCTGCAGCTGCATCCTTGCAATGTAAATTTCTATTTTTGTGCTCCATCTCTTTAAGCAACCAAGCCCTGCCTCAGCTTTCAAGTAAGCTATTACCCCGGGGATTGGCAGTGTATAGATTCTCTACATTCAGTAAACAGAGAACAGTACACTTTTCTTCTGCTTGGGGATTATGGGTACATTCTGCAACTGAGACAGACGTTGAAACTGTTACAGTTTTGTTTTGTTTTGCTTTTTGGCTGCCTGATCAGGAAGATACATTTATTCTACATATTGTTACTGTATTATGTTGGCTCATTTCCGACGCCATTCTTAGTTAACAGGTGTTCTGCGAGCACTGCAGTACAATTCTGTGCGTGTCTTCCCCAAAGGCAAGCCAATGAGTTCAACGAGACATATCTCTAGGTAAACTGTTTAGGATTGTTTGAGGGAGCTTACTATCTCACTGTAACCAGGGCAGGAGGTCTATTTGCCACACACACAGTGTCTCCTCGCAAAGTGACAGAGGGAGGTTTATTAAAGTAGTTCTAGCTGCTTACTGTTATATTGCTCTTCCACCCCATCACAAAGCCAATACTGTAGGGCTGGAAATGGTGCAAAAGGAAGGGGTTTTTAGTTCTTTTTAGTTCTGGGGTGGGGGGAGAAGATTGAACATGATAGAAGTTTATAAAACTATAAGAACTATGGAAAAAGTGGATAAAAAGATAATCTCATCTTTCCTTGAAGTGGAAGTCATCCATTAAAACTGATTCAGAACAGATAAAAGAAAAGTCATTCTTTATATAAATATTAATTAATTTATGTACTTAAATGCTATTTGAGGCAGTGACGGTTGCTAGTTTATATAGGCTTTAACAAAAGATTAAAGAGTAAGTTGCACTTGAGTCTTTCTGAAACCAGTGGCACAACTTAGTTGTGGCTAAGAGAATACCCTCAATTCCAATGGAATTTACATGCAACTACCGGTATATGTCTTTGGATTGGAGGCAGTATGTACCACAGCACGCTTTCCCCCCATCACATCACTGATCACAATGTTCTAGTGTTCCTTGAAGCTTGCTGCTTTCTTGTGTTTTCTGTTAAATGAAAAGAGCCAACATGTATAACCTTAAAGAGGTGATTCGAGCATAGGAATTTTGAGCATCTTGAATGTGTACAACATGGATCTGGAATCATTCTGCACCCAACGTTCTTAAGTCTCACTGAATCCAATGGAGCATATTCCCAAGGTAAATTGGTACAGGTTTTTAGCCAAACCATTGAGCTCCAAAGTTTTCAGGTCATTTAACTGAATAATAGTACACAATACAACTGCTAAGACAGAAGTTAATTATTATGGTTACGAGTTAGAAGAGTTCTCAGGTGCAAGCCCCAATGAAATTAAGGAGAATTAAGATGCAATTCTTTTGGACAGAATATACCAAAAAGAATTTCTCCTGGGGATGTTCAAGCATAACTACCAGACTTTTTGATGGGATCTGCACGAGCTCTGCTGATAAGAAGCACAATTTGAAACCGCAAGGTTCCTGCTGTGGAGCTGGATCCCTTCCAAAACTCATTAGGAGGTTCGCAAGAAGACAAAGTCACCCTTTGGTGAAATTTAATAGCTCTGCACTGCACCCCAATCTGCATAACATACACTTGCTTGAGGGAGTACTGTTGTAGTCACTGCTTCCTTGTCTTCACAGAGTACAGTGCAGTACAACTAAGTTAGCAATATAGACAACACACTGTAATACATCGGCTCAGAGAAGCAGTAAGGTCTGGTAAGAAAACTTACTTTTTCATTTATTCTCAAGCATAGAGCAGAATCCAGCATCTAGAGTCCTTTTGATTTCAATGGAAAATAGTTGGGAAACATGTCTAAATTCCTACTTGAAAATTAAGGGTGAAAACAGAAGTAAAACATAGAGAGACGTGAAGCCAGTTTGGAAGTGCCCTCATCCCCCTGTGGCCCTTGTTAGGGCTGAAAGTGATCTAGAGATGTCCAAATCTACATAGCATTTGGTTGAAGCCATTCACAAACCCTCTTCTTTCAGTTCCCGAGTATTTTTGCATAAGGGTTCACAGGCTCAACAAAGTTACAGCAATACCTCAAGGCAGGGGCATCCTGATTACTGAGAAAGCTCAAGTATGGCCATGCTTAATTGGGATTGGGAAATGTCACTTTAACTTCACTGAAGCTGTAACCACTGGTTGAACCAGTGTTGAGTCCCAGTGGTATGTAGGTATGTTATGTAGATCAAAAAGTGGATCATATAATGGGGAGTAAAAATTCTACTGTGACTTCTGTTATAAAAAGATGTTTCTCCTTACTACTGAAAGACCTTAACATTTGGCTGGATCTGTCCCATCATTCATTTGTGAAAAGAATGTGTTTTGATTCAACTGCATTATTATTCTTTAGGTATCAGGTATTAAAGCAAAGAACATTCGTTTTCTCTTGTATTATTGATCCACTAAACACCAATGAGAAAAATAAAACAAGAACATCATTTTAAACAAGCAATTAGAATGAATACTATCAACCTTGTGTTGGTGGTGATTAGTGATCGAAAACAAATGATAATGCCAATGTTTACAGTGTTTCCTAGGAATTTCTAGTAATTGATATGGCAAAGTTGTCACCCTCTTATTTCGTTCATTCTCATCCAAAGTAAACAAATAACATCTGTAGAATAAGCAAGGAAGAGGGGACTTGCTGAAAGGTTTTCTGCCCTGCCAGCCATTGATGTGGAATAAGGGTGGGAAAACTCAAGGAGACGGCATCACATCACAAAATGAGTTTCACTAGGTATTTTTGTAATTCCAGGTTCAACATTATCCAATAGACCACAGCAACTCAGTAACAATAAAGGTAAAGGTAAAGGGGCCCCTGACCATCAGGTCCAGTCGTGTCCGACTTTGGGGTTGCGGCGCTCATCTCGCTCTATAGGCCGAGGGAGCCGGCGTTTGTCCGCAGACAGCTTCCGGGTCATGTGGCCAGCCAGCATGACAAAGCCGCTTCTGGAGAACCAGAGCAGTGCACGGAAACACCGTTTATCTTCCTGCTGGAGTGATCCCTATTTATCTACTTGCACTTTGATGTGCTTTCGAACTGCTATGTGGGCAGGAGCTGGGACCGAGCAATGGGAGCTCACCCCGTGGCAGGGATTTGAACCGCCGACCTTCTGATCAGCAAGCCCTAGACTCTGTGGTTTAACCCACAGCACCACCTGGGTCCCTTCTCAGTAACAATAAAAACTATCTAAAACATACTTCCCATTAATTAAACCGAGAATACCTTTAGATCACTGAGTTGCAAAAGACTACAGGTATGTGCTTGAACATACATAAGAATATAATAACATTTTAGAAATATCCCTGCGGGATCAGCCCCAAAGCCTACCTAGTCCATCATCCTGTTCTTACAGTGGCAAGCCAGACACCTATGGAAAGAGTGCAAGCAGCACTCTTCCCTGAAGATTCTGAGACAAGCTGTATGGTGCATATTAAGTTCATGTGGGTCATTCACCAGGTCTCCTGTGCCCTCCATTTCCTTACCTAGAGTGAAAATGGGCCCAGGAACAAACCTACTACACCCCTATGTCTTTCAAAGAAGTTTGTCTGTTGTTTATTTATAGGATTTCTGCATTTGTATGGTGCCCCATAGTGCCAAGTTCTTTGGGCAATAAATAAGCAAATATCCATGAAAATACAAAATCAGAAACTACATAAAACAAAAATGCACCTAGTTCCAAAACAAAAACAAAAACCAGAGATATTAATATTCTAAATTAGAAATGCCTAATATGTTTCCTTGGGGTTCCCAAGGAATGCAGCTTGAAAACACTGCTCTAAATAATTTTCTTGGAGAAGAGCAGTGAAGATTTCTTTTCTGTTTCTAGTTTTCTTTCTTTGGAATTTAAATCTATACAATGGGGCAGTGTAAACGAAGCCTTAGAATGGGAATAGTTTGTGACAATGAATACAGTAACAGTTTACAAGGAGAATCATACTTTTGAATAACCAACTTCAAAAGTAGTAGTTCAAAATATATCTTCACCTGCAAGCGGTTTTCATAATTGTTGGGTGAATTAAACGTGAACTAAGTTCATTTTAGGGAACAACTTTGAACCATTTCTAATTCACCTTCATGTTCCCTCTCCCTTTTTCCTCTGGCTGTGCGCATTCTGCAGGTATAATTTATGGCAACGGGTGAGAAAATGAAATGTTAGCAAACCTCCAGGCTACATAAACTTTAGAAGCTGCTTTTGTGTTTATTTTCCATTTGAAATAAGAATATATATATTTTTTGTTCTTCTCTCTCTTGCAGAAGAGTCTACTTGAAAGCAATACCTTTCCTTCCAAGTTCTTTATATTTCAAGAGTTTCCTTTTTCTTTTTTAAAGTTATCCCAATTCACGTAACAAAATGACAGTGAAAGGGGAGGCGAAGAAAGGTTGTTTTGAATGGGTGAAGAAGAAATGCGTGCTGCTTTCTGAAAGATGCACTTCTTGTATTAAAGTCACTGGGGTTCTAAGTCCATAATTCTACTTCTAGTTAGTGGATTTTCTGAAGATATATTTGTTAGCCTGAATTTATTATTATTATTATTATTATTATTATTATTATTATTATTATTATTTGTTGTTGTTGTTGTTGTTGTTGTTGTTAGGTGCTGGGGGTGCCCAGATGATGATTATGATGATTTCCACCTTAGCAAAAGACTACAGCGTATCACTCACTCAGAAAGCCACTGACAGGGAAAACACAAGACTTCCACTATTGCAAAATGATGCTTTCAGTTACTAAGGAAGAAATCCTGTGCACAAGAAGTTGCCATAAAGCAAGGCAGTGCGAATGAAGCCAGCATGAAATTAAACCAGATCCAAACTCCATTCAGCAGCCGGGCTGCTGCTGCCTAAACATGACAGAGGGAAAACAAAAACCTTTAAAATAATCAAAACAAAATAAAAATTTCTTTCCAGTAGCACCTTAGAGACCAACTAAGTTTGTTCTTGGTATGAGCTTTCGTGTGTACGCACACTTCTTCAGATACACTGAAACAGAAGTCACCAGATCCTTAAATCGCAACCTCTCACCGCCAAAGAAACACAAGCAAACAACAGAGAACCAACACAAGCGACGCTGATACCAAATCCTACATATATTAAGGAAAATAGAAACATCATCTTCCCACCCCACCCTCCCACCCATCCCACCCACTTCCTTCCCCCCCTCTCTCCTTAATGTCTCAACAACTAAAATTGATCTGTAAAAATGTTTTATGGGAAAATAGGAGAGACATTACACACACTTTGTAAACCAAGAAAATCTTTAATTAAAAAAAAAAATAGTGAGGGAGTGGGGAGGGGTATTACTCAGAGGGTGGTGGGAATGGGTGATCAGCTGATAGGTGTGGAAAACCTGTTGACGACTCTAAACGGCTGCAATAGTCTTGCAGGGAAAGGCAAGGGGTGAGATGGCTAAAGATAGCTTTGTCATGTATAATGAGATAAGAATCCAATGTCTTTGTTCAGACCAGGTTTCTCCATGGTTTTAAGTTGGGTGATTAGTTGCAATTCAGCCACTTCTCTTTAAAATAATGTTCACCTTCCCCACCCCACCCCCTTTTATTGAAAAAGAACAGGATATTTTAATGTCATCACCATCGCAGAGGTGTCTGTGGAGGGGATATATTGATTGGAAATGTCTAGTAAGCCAGATTAGTAGTTGAATTCCTATTGCGGGTATTTGGCGAGACACAACATGACGGTGATATGGGATTGAGGATTGGAGTGATCACTCTGTGGTATTATGGCAGTGAACAGAGCTGTATTATAACTTTTGAATAAATGTGTTTAATTTTTTATTTTACTTTTTTAATGTTGTATCCCAGCTTGCCAGGTAACATGTCTGAGCTGAATGAGCTTAGGATCCAACCTAAGGCCCCACTCTCTTGGTCACAGCTGCAGAATGCAACTTTTCTCTCTCTCTCTCTCTCCTTACACTTGCCCCAGCTCTGCTGGGATGAGCAAATTATGCTGGAGTGTTGTTGTTGTTCAGTCGTTCAGTCGTGTCCGACTCTTCGTGACCCCATGGACCAGAGCACGCCAGGCACGCCTATCCTTCATTGCCTCCCGCAGTTTGGCCAAACTCATGTTAGTAGCTTCGAGAACACTGTCCAACCATTTCATCCTCTGTCGTCCCCTTCTCAACACCAGGGTCTTTTCCAGGGAGTCTTCTCTTCTCATGAGGTGGCCAAAGTACTGGAGCCTCAACTTCAGGATCTGTCCTTCTAGTGAGCACTCAGGGCTGATTTCTTTGAGAATGGATAGGTTTGATCTTCTTGCAGTCCATGGGACTCTCAAGAGTCTCCTCCAGCACCATAATTCAAAAGCATCAATTCTTCGGCGATGCTGGAGTATCCACAGCTAAAACAGGGTTAGGGATTTCATGTCATCTGAGCCAGACTAAACTGGGAATCAGTCAGTTTGGTTGGACATCCATTGCATCCAAAGCTGTTCATCCTGGCAGATGTTACCATAGGATTGCGCCTCAGTCACTTAAGGAGTCTAAAGCACCAGATGTCAAGACTGGTGCCCAAAGAAGAAGCACATAGACAGGAGTGAAATATTAAAAGCAAGATTCAATATGAAAAAAGAGGAAATTAATCCTAGTCCCAGATTCTGCCAGAAGTATAAAACTCTGAGGCACTTCTAAAGAATGTGAGCAAAAGTGTTATTACATTCAAGGCAACGCCAAGAGGTATCGATATAATATGTCAGGGCTCCAGTGTACTCAAAATAGGGTTTTTATGGATGAGCCAGAGGAATAAATCTAAAGTAGTTAATTTGATAGCTGGGAGAACATTTTGCCATTGAGTGAACTGGAGCAGTTAACTTTTAAATTCCACTGGCTGTGGATAACATCTATGTCAATGATGTGTTTTTTTAACGTGGTTTCTTTCTGCTCAATTTAACCTCAGTCAAAATTTTGACTGGCTCCACTGATGGTACTCAAACTTCATCACACTGTGCTTTTGCAAGTTTTCTGTGTGGTTTAATAATAATAATAATGACTCCATGACGACTGTAGAACGTTGTGACAACTAGTCCGAGCACAATTCGTTTCTGTGCACAATTCAAAGTGTTGGTGATGACCTTTAAAGCCCTCAATGGCTTTGGCCCTGTATAGCTGAAGGAGCGTCTCCATCCACATTGTCCAGCCTGGACACTGAGGCCCATCTCCAAGGGCTTTCTGACAGTCCCCTCACTGCTGGAGTTGATGTTACAGGGAATCAGGAAGAGGGCCTTCTCGGTAGTTGCCCCTGCCCTGTGAAACGCTCTCCCAGCAGATGGCAAACAGATAAAACAGGTGTGTGATTTTTAAAACATATCTGAAAGCAACCCTGTTCTGGGAAGTTTTTAGGGTTTTATGTTGTACCATGTTTTTTATTATCTTTTTGTTGGGAGCAACCCAGAGAGGCTGGGGCCATCCAGTCAGGCGGGTGGCATATAAACAAATAAATATTATTAGTCAAGACAGAAATACTGTACTTAGGTGAAGTGTTCAGTCAAGGGTCACAGCAGAATGTAGGCCTCCTAGCCATGTCTGGTCTGTAGATGGGAGGATGTGTGACCTACAAGCTAGCCCAGAACCGAAAGAAAGGTAGGGAGTGCTATCTGTGGCATTAGCACACTAATGGACAGATGTGGGGCCTTATTAGCAACATAAGAAAGAACACAGCCTTCCACCAAATCAGACCAATGGTCCATCTAGCTCAGGATTGCCCACAATGACTGGCAGCAGCTTTCCGGGGTTCAGGCAGGCAATCTTTCCCAGCCCTGCCTGGATATGCTGTGGACTGGACCTGGGGCCTTTTGCATGTAAAACAAATGTTCCTCCAGTGAGCTATGGATCTTCCCCACCCACTGCCTCTGATGAGTCCTCTGCCAGAACTGGCTGCTTGCCATGAGAATTGGGAAGCCAGAAAATGTGGACACTATCATTCTGGCCACCTCATGAGAAGAGAAGACTCCCTAGATAAGACCCTGATGTTGGGAAAGATGGAGGGCACAAGGAGAAGGGGACGACAGAGGATGAGATGGTTGGACAGTGTTCTCGAGGCTACTAACATGAGTTTGGCCAAACTGCGAGAGGCAGTGAAGGATAGGCGTGCCTGGCGTGCTCTGGTCCATGGGGTCACAAAGAGTCGGACATGACTGAACGACTGAACAACAACAACAACAACAACAATCATTCTGACTGCAAAGCGTGCTGATGAGTTCTTGAGCTGTTCAATACTGAGGAATCAGAAGAAGCTCCTGTCCCAGTGGAAGTCCCGTAGGAAAAACCAGGCAGATGGAAGCTAAAGAGCAGCTCATTTCAAATATTTACCTTGCTTCTCACCCTTCATCCAAGAAACTCAATTGTAGCCTCACCCAGAGGGGTGAGAGGAAATTGCCTTTCCAAGGTTAACCAGTTAGTTCAATAGTTGAATTTGAAGTTGGGTTTCCCATATCAAAGTCAAACATATTCCAGCCATCATATGGTCTCCTTTTAATTGTGGTATTAGGCTATTGATAGCTGTAATACCTTCTTCTCCTACCCCAAGAATGAAATGGGAAAGAAAATTAAATAAAGTGAATTGAAGTTTACTGAAGCACCCAAGGAAAACTTGGAGAGAAAGGCTACAGACATTTAATAGGAAAGCAGTTACAGGTGGGTAGCCGTGTTGGTCTGCCATAGTCGAAACAAAATAGGAAATTCTTTCCAGTAGCACCTTAGAGACCAACTGAGTTTGTTCTTGGTATGAGCTTTCGTGTGCATGCACACTTCTTCAGATACCTGAAGAAGTGTGCATGCACACGAAAGCTCATACCAAGAACAAACTCAGTTGGTCTCTAAGGTGCTACTAATAGGAAAGCACTTTTTGATCATTTATTTGTCCCAAACAATGTTTTGCTAGGCAGTTCACAGGAACAAGTGCATTAACTGCTATGCAACAAATAAAAATTGTGGGAAGGAGGAAGGGATTGCCAAAGTTTCTCCTGTCTCCCAAATCCAGATAAATAGTCACAAAAATGTAATGCATTTTGGCTGATTCAATTTTTGCTAACAGCAAATTTTAATAAATAGAATTCTGTCCTAAGGCATTTGATCTTCTTAATGTTAACTTTAATCAGATATTCCACTTTCCAGACAGTAAAACCACTGAGTGAAGCTAACCTTAGCAAATTAATATAATCCGTGACTGTCTTTGATATCATACCACCCATACAGCTTGATTATATTAGGTAGGAAAAACAGCAGCACATCTGTCTAGCTATGTATGAATGCTAACAAGGATTTTAGAGTAAGCCTCCGCTGGGTATTTTACATCCCCCCCCCTCCCGAAAAAAAACACACCAAAAAGTTTAGACAGTGCAAGGTCCTTGGTAGACAAAGCATTAGGGAAACCTCTTTTAACACCACTGAATCCTTGGAGCATGTAAAATTACTCTGAACTCACTCTTTCTACCATTTATGGTTGTTGTTGTTGTTGTTTTAAAAAAGGTATATTTAGAATAGCCACTTACTGTGCTCTGCAATGAGCGGCGGTTGCGGCCTGACGCACCATTGCGCTGCGCCATCTTTGGTCTGTTGCCATGTCCCTCCTGGCCGCCGCAGAGGTGCTCAGGTTTCCGCCAAATCCCAGATTCAAATGAGCCAATCCACGGTGGCTTGAGGGTGTGACTTGGGAGTAGATCTGGTTGAAGCAGGCTTCACTCAGCTCCACTCGCTGTCTATTTATCCCGACTGACCCTGCGCGCTGCTGCAGCCCAGTTGGCTGCCCTCAGACAGAGAGTTTGCATGAAACAAGAGGGTTCTTTGTGAGAGCCAGTGTGGTGTTGTGGTTAAGAGCGGTAGACTCCTAATCTGGGGAACCGGGCTCGCGTCTCCACTCCCCCACATGCAGCTGCTGGGTGACCTTGGGCTAGTCACACTTCTCTGAAGTCTCTCAGCCCCACTCACCTCACAGAGTGTTTGTTGTGGGGGAGGAAGGGAAAGGAGAATGTTAGCCGCTTTGAGACTCCTTCGGGTAGTGAAAAGCGGGATATCAAATCCAAACTCTTCTCTTCTAAAGCTTCCCATTTTCTGATCAGAGCTGCATTCAAACCACCACTTCCGAAGAATGCACACAAGAATGTACACGATCGAAACCACGCTTAAGGGTACCAGTGTTTCTAGTGACCACTGATTTAAAATAATTCATGAGAGAAAAAAGTAGAGTGTGAAACTGAACTTCACTTCCTTTGCATGAAATATTCCCATAACAAGAAAGCAACCCAGCGGTGAGCAACATTCCAAAGACAGTGTGTGTTGGTTTAGCCATCTCAAGCATCAATAGAAGAAAACAGACCCCTTTCTCCTCTCCCCCAATGTGTGCACAGTTTCTGGCAGGGTGATTTGATTTAAATCAAACTGATTTAAATCACGATTTAAATCACTAGTCAGTAAGGCTTGATTTAAATCACAGTTTTCTACATAAAGACTAATTCTTGCTGGTATAACTTTAATATGCAAGTAGATGAAGATTTTTAGAATAACAACTTTTCATATTAGTTTTTTTTATCCCCAGTTCAATAGGTTAATCATTCATATTTGGACAAGTTTTCTGTTGTACTTAGGAAGGAGAAAAATAATCATTACCTTAATAATAGCAATTTACATAGATTTATTAGATCCATTCCACTCCAAACAATCAGAAAAATATTGTTTCTATTCTATTCACTGAACTTCTTGAAACTTAACACTGAAGGGGTTGATTCTGTATTCATAGGTTTGTAGAACAATAGGATTAAGGTCTTTTTCTCAACTCTGTTCATGTTATAACATTTTTGCTGTGAAGAAGAGGCATGTGATCTCTGCTGAGTCAAATTCAGTTTTGAGAACTGCAAAAGTAAACCAAGCATCTGAGATAATATCTTGTAGGCAGAGAAACTGCCCAATAATTTTACAAAAAACCTCTGGAAGAGCATAAATGACATTGTGAATGGATTAATGGAATTTATTTACCAAAAAAGTTAAACATATACAGCCTTATTCTACATAATTAAAAAAAACTAATCTTTATTTCATGATTGAATAACCTTTGGGTGGTAATATATTTTCCTCAAAAAGCATGTTATTTAAAAAAAATCCAATTTAAATAAAAAAAAATCCGATTTTTTATTTTTTTAAAAAAGTCATTGATTTTTATCCACCCTGGTTTCTGGTGAATAACCCCTTCATCCATGGAGGCTGCTCTTTTAGGGTGAATGGACATTAACCTCAGCCAGCCTT
The DNA here is from genome assembly GCF_009819535.1 of Lacerta agilis. Classification (NCBI taxonomy): domain Eukaryota; kingdom Metazoa; phylum Chordata; class Lepidosauria; order Squamata; family Lacertidae; genus Lacerta; species Lacerta agilis. Next base: position 77,759,609 of record NC_046315.1, on the reverse strand, counting down.
CGGCCAGTCCTAACCTGCCTGCCTTCATAATTACAACTAATGCAGGGAATGGCACCAGCTGTTAGCTTCCTCTTCCGTAGCCCATGAAGAACTCAAAAGGGAGGATAACAGAAGGAAAACTAGAATTAGTTAGCTCTGTCTCTGTCTACTGTTGGCTTACCTGCCTTCTGTCCTACCAATATCAGTGTGTCCCAGCCCCACTGCCTGTACATTCTAGTCATGGTTATGGGTCCCTGATGGACAATATTAAAATACTAGACTTAAAATACTAGCTTAATTCCACGGTGGACTTGAGAGCCTGCCGGAAAGTCCATTCTTCTAATCATGAGAGACAGAAAAGGGTCAAAATAGGTGTTACAGATTATGAAAATGCCACCAGTGAACTTAACCCTGCTTACCTAGTAACATAGACTAGATCATGGTTTCCCAACCTTGGGTCTCCAGCTGTTTTTGGGCTACAACCCCCATCAACCCTAGATAGTAGGACCAGGGTTCAGGGATGGTGGGACGTAGTCCCAAAACAGCTGGAGACCCAAGATTGGGAAACCCTGGACTAATTTACTCATATCCTGATGCTGCAAGCTCCCTTCATGCATTCATTACCCCAGCACTGATGCTATAACGCTGCCCCAACCTTAACCTCAACTTCAATGCTTCCAGCATGGAAGCTGGCATGCATAGACCTTTGTGAGTAAGAGCCATGGAGTTCCAGCTTGCTTGGAAAACCTGTGTGCATCAGCTTCTCCTGTTCACACTTCCATGTGGGTGTTAGGGGCAAGGGATGTTTGCAGAATCAGCTGAAATAACTCCTGAGAGAAATCAAGTTGAACTCAGTAACTTCCTTCATGTGAAATATTCGCACAGAGGGAAAGCAATCCAGTGGTAATCTACATTTCCTCGTTTGAAAATGTAGCCAATTTGCTTTAATGCAGGGGTGGGGAACCTCTTTCAGCCCAGGGGCCACATTCCCTTCTGGGTAACTTTTTAGGGGCCACATGGAAGTGGTGGACAGGGCCAGAGGAAAAAGTGTGCAGAGCAACGGATATACATTTTACTTTCGTCTACTATACAAAGCCACCCCCTTTGCCCTCTCCTCCATCCCAGCAAGCAAGAGTCATCATCAGAGCTCAAGAGCACATTCCACTCAGTCAAAAACACTGAAGGAGGAAGTGAAGCAAGGGGTGGATCTACACTCATGGTTTTTAACATTAAGGAAGGGTTAAGGAATGGTTTTCATAGCATAGATGGACACATGACGTCCTACCTTTAACGTTCACAATGCGTTATTAAAATGTGACCCCAGAGGGTGCTGCAGAGCAACCAGCAGTAAGGAAACAGTGTTTTGAAGGAGGAAACAAAGGTAAGAAAAACTTTTAATTTACAAGTATGCCCTGTGGCATTCTACAACCATATATTTAATATCGTTCTAATAACGTTAAACAGGTCTGTGTAGATCCAGCCAAGGACGGGGGGGGAGGTGTCCTAGGGAGGGTGTGTGGCCTGAGAAGAGTCAAAGAATTGTAGAGTTGGAAGGGGCCCTGTTCAACCTTTGCAATGCAGGAATATGCAGCTGTCCCATACAAGGATTGAACATGCAACCTTGGCATTATCAGCACTATGCTCTAACCAACTGAGCTATCCATGTACTGAGTACCAAGAGCCATTTGGAAAGTTCTGGACAGCTGCATTTGCCCCCCAGTTCTCCACTCCTGCTTTAATGCAAGGTTCTTTACTAGCCCAAGAATTGCCACTCTCAAGCCTCTTGAGTTGCATTAGCACAGCATTCTACCAATAAAGCTTCAAAACAGTTCAAACCATTTGCTTCCCATCCCTTTCAGCAATCAAGCTAATTACACCTACGAATAACGCTGCACAAATTAATAATACAGCTAATAAAGCTGGAACCAGCAACCCTGAAGACCACGCTTATGAAACCGTCTGATGATTGACACCCATGTTTTAATATACAAGTTGAGATTTCTTAAGTATCCCAACTGGATAATGAAGTGGCTGCGAACGGAACACAATGAGTTCTGAATTATGTGACAAGGTACAATAAATCACTCCCCCCCCCATGTTCTTAATTTATGCGAGTGAATGGCTCATTTCGCTGTAGAACTGCTGTTGTTCCTCATATTAAATAAGAAAACCTGGAGGGAACAAGTAGGACAAAGATAACCCTTTTGCAGCTGGTGCTTAGCACCTGTGTCTGACACGTTGCACTGAAGTTTAAACAGGCCTGCTATTGGCCATGTCGGGGGAGAGGGAGGAAAATGTAGCAAGAATATAATATTGTCTTTGTCTGGCTCTCGTTGGAGGGTTAAAGGGGGGGGGGAGACAAGAAATCTGCTAGCAGATTTCTCCTTTAGTAAATCATCCACACATGACTCCGGAGTCTTGCAACAGTTTGGATTACAGGTTAAAGTAAAACATGCCTATAAATTATTCAGTCAGACTAGGCAATGATGTATGAAAGCCACGCACTGTAAGAATGGGAGAAACAAAAGCAAAGATTGCTCTGAAGAGGTGGGGGGATAAGCCTTTCGTTTATTACATTTGGAACTCAAGAGTGACGTTGGGCGAGTTTTGTATGGGCAACATTCGTAATGATGTAAGCAGATGCACTCATGCACACATGTTTAGGATTAAGCTGCAACTCCAGTCCGTTTATTCAAAAATGGATTTACTTCTGTGGGACTGCATTTAAAATTTCAACTTCTCTTGAATCAAGAGCCATGTTTTGTCAAAGGAGATTTGGGGGTTTTTGGGGGGGAGGGGGACTCCTTACTCATTTTAATTGCCATAATTCAGAAGCTTTCGGTAGAAACAGTGGTCAACTGCTGTACTTGCCTTGTAATCCCACCCAGGAGATATTTCACAGTGTGTCTCACTCCTTACGAGATTTACCGGTACATTAGCAGATGTCTTAAAATATGTCTGGAATGCATTAGCAGCATGGTAGAATTTATCAGCGTATCGCCACCTTGGAATATTTAAAGTGGGAGGATGGGACTGAAATCTTTCCATGGCCTAGATGCAGGAATGGTAGGTGTGTTGATTATATGAGGGTGTTATGTCAACAAAAAAGAAAAAATATATATGAAAAGCTTCTTATCTAAAACTATTTCAATCTAGCCTCAGGCTTACATTTGGTAATGAAAGCATGTTGGCCACACCAGTGAGTGACCTATACTGGGAGAAGGGCTGGAAGAATCTGACAATGCTAATTCTCCCAGATCCCTTGATGACTTTTGATATGGTCAGCCATAGTATCCTTCTGTAGAGTAAAGGCCTTTGTTTCAATAGTTCTGTTCCTAACTGGAGAGCTGATTTCAAGAAGGCAAGTGCCATGAGGCTCAACCCTGTAGCACTTGCACCATCACATCCTATCTCCCATCATTGTTAACATAGACATGAAACTGTTGAGGGAACACTTCCAAGGATGAAACTCCTGCAGTGAGTTGGTGTGGGACTACTTCTGAAGACTGTTCAGAAGTTTCTACGAGCCCAGTGCATCGGACAGTGGCAATAATAAAGGGTGGGGTATCATTCCATACCCCCCCCCAAAAAAATAAACAAATAGCACTGATTTTGTTATGTACTGAAGTTCTCGCCCTAGGCCACTAGGGGTGTTGTGTATATAGTTTCACTCTGCCCAATGTGACTGCAGTTCTCACTCAGGTCCACATGCAAATGAAGGATTGAGAGAGCCGTTCACGGATTGGGTAGCTAGAGAGAGTTGTTACTGTTGCATGTTACTGAGTGCTATATAAGCAGGCTGGCTCAGCCCTTCAGTTCAGTTCTGTTCCAGCCTGAGAATAAAGAGAGCTGCTAGGAGAATCACTGTGTCGTCTGCTATGTCCACTCACTACTTAATAGATTTACCTTACAAGGTTGTTGTAAGGACTGTTGAAGTAGCATATACGAAGTGTTTTGAATCATATAATGCATTCTTATTTTAGCGGTTTTCTTGTGCAGAGCCAGGGAGAAGCATCTTGTGATATTTAAGGGATCAGCAAACTTTTTCAGCAGGAGGCCGGTCCACTGTCCCTCAGACCTTGGGGGGGGGCGGACTATATTTTGAAAAAAACATATGAACGAATTCCTATGCCCCACAAATAACCCAGAGATGCATTTTAAATAAAAGCACACATTCTACTCATGTAAAAACACGCTGATTCCCGAACAGTCCGTGGACCTGATTGAGAAGGCGATCGGGCCGCATCCGGCCCCCGGGCCTTAGTTTGGGGACCCCTGCCCTAGGCAATGCTCAAGATTTAGCTGAGAACCCCAACAGGAAAGCTACACAGTCAAACACACACACTGGATTCTAAAGGCTTTATAGTTTAATCTGCCAAGCATTGAGCTCCTGCCCAACATTCACACATTCCTTTGGAATCAACATGAGATCCATGCTTGATGAATTATGCCCCTCAACAGAAAACATTAACTTCTGCAGTAAGATCACATTAGTAAATTTATAAAGAACCTGCATCGTTTGCTTTACAAAACAATTCCAATAGGAAGCAGCCCATAAGGGTTGCTGAATTACCACTATAGACTTGTTAATTAGTCATTTGTTATCAACAATAAGATTGAATAAATTAAATACCAGGCAGTGGGAATGCCCACTGCTTACACTGCTATCCAGAGGCCCTTATGAAACACAATCATGTGTATATTTCTTCGTTCAAGAAGGGCACCATCTTGGATTTTATTTTGAAAAGAACCACCTTTTAGTGTGGAACAAAAGAAGATTCAAAGATCCAGTCTTGGGGGTACCTTTAAGGTTAAATCACAAAAAAGAAGCAATACATATGCTTTAATTCTTCTTGTTATCAATACTTCACAATATCAACACAATCCTGCGTCCAGCCCTTTTATTATTATTTCCAAAGTCCCCCCGTAAGTCAGACAAATCAATATTTATCCACCCACCACTTTTACCGGAGGTGTGTACAGATAAAAGTTTTCTTTGTTTTATGTATATTATTATGACATTCTCATTTACTTAAATTATGGGCTACTGGGGCATACATATAGTTGTTGAGGTTGATTCCTAGTAGAGGAATCAAGTGGATACATCAGCCTGTACTTTAATCAAGTAACTGTCTTGGGGTCAAAATTACAAGCAGCATGGGAGGATTGTGGTATTGGGAGGTGGGTCTGCTAATCATTTTCCTCAGCATTGATTCTGTTTGAATTTAGCATTGAATAAAATGCATGTACTTCCGTAATCCCTGCATCTACCCTCTCTAATGGAACCTATGTATCAATGCCCTAAAAATTTCTATGCTATGTGGACTTCTCAACCACTGTTCCATCCCACTCCCCACCCCCAATATCTTTATAAGTGCTGTTTGCAAAGCTTAGGAATATAATGTGTACGTGACAGACTGTTCTCACCTTGACTGTTCTCTTCCCAAGCATAGGAAGCTATAGGGATGGTATGTTAAGGACTTTTGGAAGGTCTAGTTGTCAAGAAGACGGACAATAAGTGTGTGAAACATAAATCCTAAAACGCCAAGATACCAGGGCACCCAAGATAATGGACGAATAGAAGATAACAAAGCAAAGCAAGACAGGTTTAGCTCCCTAACCTGTGTGGCCTTTCCCTTTCATGTATAAATTCTGTGAGCTAATGCCTGTACATTTCTAAAAAACCTTTTAAAGGTTTGCTAAACTGTGCCTCATACAGAGTTCTCCCAGCTGGTGGTTCTCTGAATGCCTGGTATGAAGTAGCTGTTGCTATTGCAATAGCTTCTCTCTCAATAAACTAGGTCCCTACCGGATGCTGAACTTGTAATATCTCGCTTAGTTGCATTTTCCTGTAAGGTGTTGTTCCCTCACCAGGGCATGAACCATTAAGAGGTGGTTTAGAAGTAAATTCTTACCACAGTTCTTAGACTTAAGTCCACCTCTGAAACTATTTTGAAACTGCTAGGGCCATAGCTCAGTGGTAAATAATCTGCACGTAGAATCATAGAGTTGGAAGAGACCACAAGGGCCATCCAGTCCAACCCCCTGCCAAGCAGGAAACACCATCAAAGCATTCCTGACAGATGGCTGTCAAGCCTCCGCTTAAAGACCTCCAAAGAAGGAGACTCCACCACACTCCTTGGCAGCAAATTCCACTGTCGAACAGCTCTTACTGTCAGGAAGTTCTTCCTAATGTTTAGGTGGAATCTTCTTTCTTGCAGTTTGAATCCATTGCCCCGTGTCCGCTTCTCTGGAGCAGCAGAGATCCCAAGTTCAGCAGCCAGCATTTCCAGTTAGGACTGGAAATATTCCCTATCTGAAACACTGGATAACTACTGCCAGCCAGTGCTATAAACATTGCAGAGCTACGTTTATCAATGATTTGACTTTTTCTTTTTTCTTTTTAGAGGACAAGCATGCCCTTTGTTGTGACGAAGAATGATGCAATACACAGTACAAGCAAGCAAATGCATGCATGAGAAACTAGCCACTGTGAATAATCCCAGTTTACCTAGGTACCAGCAGAGGGCTCATACCACTTCTTGAACACAAAACATTTATATGTGGGAATAATCAAAGTACGAATCGGCTAAGGACAGGACTCAAGTGCATTTTGATGGAAAGCAGATTGGCTTTAGTGAGAGCACAGCATTTCAAGCAAACATCTGCCAGCAGAAATAACTGCACAGTTCTATAGCTAGTGTAAACTTTCAAGACAATGCAAAAATACAAGATCACTTAGAGATACTGGTACTTGTGCTAGCAGCAATTTAGCAGTGACTAAGGAACATGAGGCAGGGATTAATTGTCAAGTCATTACCATCTCCCCTCCCGTACTTCTTGGTAGAAAGACAGGATCACAAAACATCAGTGGGATAAAATTACCCTCAGTGGTCAACAGTCCTTCAAGAAAGGCTTTCACACAATTCAAAATCAAAGTTTCACATTTGTTTAATTTGGGACGGGGTTCAATTAAGGGGACTGAATAGGGCTACTTGTTCTGCTTTGTTTTCATAGCAGGGCTCCTGATCCTTCCACAGCTGCATCACACAGAAATTCAACAGGCAAAGCTTTTTCCAACACAGTCACGATAATGAGGGGACAGGGTGGAAATCACCTGGAGAATTTCTGTTACTCATAAATCTGTTGTAGACCCTGGACGTTCGCTAGGTAATATGTGACAATTCTGGTAAATCCCAGTTAAATAAATTGGTCAGATAGCCTAGCAAAGTATCACCAGGCACCCCCCCCCCTTTTAAAACAAATTCTTAGGTACCAGGGAAAACATTCCTGCTCTCTCATGCCTTTAGCTAATTAAACATTCTATGGCCTTTAAAACTGTGTGTTTTGTTGGTTGGTTTGTTATTATGGTATGTATTTTTGTGTTTTTATACTGTAAACCACCCTGTGATCTTCATATGAAAGGCAGTATAGAAATTTAATGATGATGATGATGATGATGATTGATGATGATGTTGATGACAGGAAATGGTGGGTTGGAGGGAAAGGGTTCCCATCACCAACAACTTGGCCAGTACACAGAGATCTGAAGACAGAGAGGGTACTCACCCAGACATCCTCCTGGCAGAACAGCTGTATTCCACATCTGGCAAAGGAGTTAATCTATTGAATGACCCAAACTAATTGCATTATATTAATTCAGCCAAGCATGATCATAGGGAATGCTGACAATCACAGGCGCTTGATGGAGAACGTTGTACGCAGCACAGCTGCAGCTAATTGACTTTAGCAGCGAACATGCTCTCTCTCCAGCATACCCGTTTCCTGCTCTGCCTCTCTGCAGCCATATGACCATCAAATGAGATGCTTTGTCAACTTTTCAGCAAGGCTCTGTAACTGTGCCTTTCGCCAACCTATCCTGTTTCCATACAGTTTCATGTGCAGAAAGCCACGTGTTAAGCTTTTCGCCGTATGGAGATAAACAGTGCCACCCGATGTTTGCCACCAAATTACTCTTAAAAGTCACAGGGACAGGCAAGGCCAGGTTTCTTTCTGGTTCTGCTAGAAACCTTAACTTTGATTTATTATTTTAATTTGTTTCATTCCAGTTTACAGTGCTTACAGGTAGAATGCTGGGGCCGTAATTAAATGCTGAGAGGAATTATGAGTACTGTAATGTACAGCTACAATGGAATGTTATCAGATATCTTGCTGCTACTCTTGAGAAAGCAGGCTTCAACAGTGTGTGCCCCACCAAACCCAATGCATGCTACAGCTACACACTGTGATCAAGTGTAATTATGGTAAGTGAATGTAAAGACTTTCTCCTTGAGTATAAAGAATCATGAAGTTTCAGGAAACTGAACTATCAAATACTGTAATAGCTATAAGCTATATTCTGATGATCCCCAGTGTTTCCAGAAAATCCAAGGAAGTCAAACTTTGTTATTTTAATTTGTTTCCTAGAAACTCTACACGCACACCCTTTCTATTACGGCTTCTCTTTATATCATTCTGCTAACATCTCTCTTCCCCATTTCCATGCATGGTAAAATATTACCCCCTTGTACTTACCTACCAAGGCTACAAGGAGGTTGATTGTTCTTGGCAGACAAACCTGCTAGGCCTGCTAGGGTGTTTTGGAACTGGGCATTACGTCACATCACAAGCAGGCTTGGTTCCCCCCAACCCCCCAACCCCCGAAAAATAAAACACAGGTGTGGTCAACTTGTAATTAGCCTTCTGACAAAGTGGGGACTTCTACATCCTCAGCCCTGACTGACACACTTCAACTACATACAATGGCAGCATTCGCACATCATGGTATACCATAGTTGCAGCAGAAAGTCAAATAGTTTTCACCTGAGAATGCAGCAAGGTGGTAAAGAAAATAAACAAACATTTCCTAAATGGATAATAATAAATGGGCTGATTAAAAATTCCAAAACAACTCCTATATTTCAAGACAATTTTAAATCCTAAACAATGGATTGTCTCTGAAACTCTGCTTACTTAAAAGAAAGAAAGAAAGAAAGAAAACCCCGTGCTATTATTTTATTCTGCTGGATAAAAGAGAAAGGGCTGGACACAATTCTGGTGGAAATAATCATGACTGCCAGGAGACTTTTGCAATGTGCATATATTAGAAATATTTAGGAAAGCAAAAGGAATTAACATAAAGTTCCTGGAGTGTGTGGGAGTAGCAGGAGTAAGCTTTAATGGAAATTTCATTGCAGTGTGACTCCACGGAAAGAAATTCTATCTGGAGATGAACGTGCTGATAATACAAAATGAAAGCCTCATTCTTGGGTCTCGTAAGATAGTACATTTTCCCCTTTTCGGTAGAAATAAGTGGGAGTGCAAAATGAGGATTAAAAGGCTGGAAAGTATGGCACACGTCAAACATGGGCAGTCTTAAGAATTGTGCAATGTACTCAGTGTTTAATTTTCTGAAAGAAAATGGAGGGACTAACATTCTTATCTTCTTACGGTGTTTTTCTATTGCAAATATAGGCTCTGTTACTAGAAAGAGGCGATTTGCACATGCTCAAGAAGCACTTGTTCCGATGTAGAAGAACTGGGTGTCAGGGGGCCACCGTGGGCTGTTTAAATCTTGAGGGAAGCCTGATTGTTCCCCCAGACCCGCCCCTGAAGGGTCCTGCCCTCCGCGCCAGCCTGCCATTGGCCAATCCAGCAGGCTGACACGGAGCAGGATTTAAACCCGGAAGCGAGAGCTGAATAGTAGCCCCCAGCATCCAAGCCATGCATCATGGAGGGGGGCATTATGACACTCACCATTCTACCTTTTTCTGGGTCCAAAAGGACCCATGCTTCGGCAATTTGTCTTTTGGACATGCCTAAAATGGTTGCCGCCTGTACAGTAATTTGTTTATATTGTAATTTTTGTTTTAATGTTAACTGCCTTGAGTGCTTATTGCAGAAGGGCAGGGTGGAAATGTAAAACAACAACAACAACAGCAACAGCAGCAACAACAACAATTCAGTGCAGAATTGTGAACTGTGTTGTGCGATAGGTTATGGATGTCTTCAGGTTTCCCACTGCTTATATATTCATGACCAAAGTTAAACAAAGGGAGGAAAGAAGAATCTGAATTATTGAATTGCAGGAATAAGATCCAAGGGCAGGTTTATTAAAAATGCCGCTACTTTTTGAGAGTTTTCAACTATGAGCTGTGCTTCAGTTTGGGTTCGGATTTTACCCCTCGAAAGCCCCAGCATGTAAATATGTTATGCTTCGATTTATTAATAATATATGAGAGCTGCACCATCTCTCACATGTTGCAAATAATCAGAGCTACACTGCTAGCAAGATGCTAAAGGATTGCTGATTTCCCCAATGCCAGATCATCCACTAGTTACTCAGGTGGTTGCTAAGACACTGTCCTGCCAAGTCCCATTCATGTAAAATAGAATTTATACACAGCTTCTGTTTCCAAGCTGCACATCTACCAAACTCAGGAGACTCACAATGGATTTGACGCTGCGTATGGAAAAAAAGTCTTACTGATACTGTGTCAATGTCTAGAGAGAAGCATTATCTCTTATTCACAAGGGCTGAGATCTGAAATTGCTGGTGATTAATATTCTGATAACAATAAGTTCTTGGAATATATTTCGGAGCAATAAGACTCTACAAGTCAAGAACTAATTCTAATAATGCTAATAATTTATTATTAAGTGTTAAACAAATGCTGTTTTTAGCTGTGATTTAGAACTGAACCAAAGAAGAGGGAATGGGTTGAAAATGGACAAGACTATAATAATTTTCCCAGCCACTCTGGGCGGCTTCCAACAGAATGTTAAAATACAATAATCTATTAAACATTAAAAGCTTCCCAAAACAGGGCTGCTTTCAGGTGTCTTCTAAAAGTCTGGTAGTTGTTTTTCTCTTTACATCTGGTGGGAGGGCATTCCACAGGGTGGGTGCTACTACCGAGAAGGCCCTCTGCCTGGTTCCCTGTAACTTGGCTTCTCGTAGTGAGGGAACCACCAGAAGGCTCTCGGCACTGGACCTCAGTGTCCGGGCAGAACGATGGGGGTGGAGATGCTCCTTCAGGTATACTAGACCAAGGGCGTTTAGGGCTTTAAAGGTCAGCACCAACGCTTTGAATTGTGCTCGGAAACATACTGGGAGCCAATGTAGGTCTTTCAAGACCGGTGTTATGTGGTCTCGGCGGCTGCTCCCAGTCACCAGTCTAGCTGCCGCATTCTGGATTAGTTGTAGTTTCCGGGTCACCTTCAAAGGTAGCCCCACATAGAGCACATTGCAGTAATCCATGAAGGGTAACATTGCAAGTTCCCACAGCTGGAAGCTGCTGGACAGCAAACTTGTTTTAATTTATCTTTTACACTATTAATATGAAATGCAAAGCATAAAACTAGTGCTATGACACAGCGTCAGAAGACAACTACAGAAATGTAATAAAAGATAACATCTAAAACTATTGCTACTACTAAATAAAATATTGATGCTTCTTAAAATCATATCAAAAAGCTGTTCATTAAAAACCAAATGGTGATTTTAAAAAAAATGAATCCTGTTGGTAATCTTAAAATTAAAACTATGTTTGTGGTGCCTTGAACTGTGTCCCCTTTATTAATTTTTCTTGGCCCCTTTAAAATAAATAAAGTGTTTCGCAACATTAGTTGGACTGGTAGGGGACAGCTGAGCCAGTGTGCAGCAAACCTCAATAGAAATGCAATCCATAAAAAGTTAAATATGCTTAAATTTCAATAGGACTACCATTAGCACTAACAGCAATAAGTGCTTAACGTCTTCTGGCTTGCAGCCTGTCAACACTGTGGAGCAAAATGTGATGGCACCAAGTACTGAAATAGTTTTTAAAAGACCACCACTTGGGGGGAAAATAAAGTAAAATAAAATCTGGCTTCTTTTTCTATCTTACTTTATCCTCAAACTATGACTCCCACAGCTATAGAGTGGCCACAGCCATGAGCCAATGCTATTTTCATGGCATTTTGTTCTAGATCTTGAATGGCATTTTCCTCCCCGATGGTCTTTAGTAGAAGCTGTATAGGTCTGATTGTTGCCCACTGCTTCACAGGGCACTTGGGTGATTCTTCCTTTTCAACTGCATGCAGTGTGAGGACATAATGAAAAATATTGCCATTTTGTGAAATGGAGTGAAGGTCTTGTCTCTTTCAGAATGCACAATCAGCCTGGCCTCGGGGCTGGAATTTCAATTTGCCCGTGGAGCTTTATGTGGAATACCTAAATAGGAAAGTAAGTAAAGCATTAAGACAGAAGGAATGGCAAGAATCTTGCTCTGAGCACCCTAGACAGGGTAGTACACCTTACAAAATACTCCAAGTACACATGGTTATTCAGGAGAGAAGCAGGCAGCAGACACTATCCACTAACAGAATATAATTAGCAAGGTTTGTCCAGTAATACAGGTACAGAATGCTTGAGTGAAGCCTGAAAAACAATCAATTTATTTTGAGTGATTGTTGCTATGCTGTAATTATCTCATTTGGTGGCAAGGAGAGCAACCAATCAATCATTTAACTGATTGCATAATTATTTAATAGTGCACACCTTCGAACCACTGGCATGCTGTGCTGTGGAAAGGCAGTGCTATCAATTGTTTCCAAAGGGTGCATTCGTTAAGTTTTGTTTTAGAGAAGCAGGGGTGGGGGTGGGGGGGAGCACTTCAAGCATGGATCACAATTTCATATAGAAGTCAATGGCTGCAATCCATTGCAGATACATCCAAAGGCTAGTCATGCATGTCCATCAGGCTTCTCACTTTCTGTCAGAGGATTATTTCTGAAGCTATCCTGGCTTTTGGAAATGGTTGTACAGGGATCTGTTGTTGAAAGGAGGGGACTTAGATTGTTTGGGACATGCAGATGTCAAGGCTTTGCACTCTGTATCCAGGGAGAATACGTTATTAATACATGAATGTGAGAAGTGTTGTATAGAGTACAGAAAACTGAATGCTCAATATTAACATATGGACATAAGATAAGCATGCTGGATCAGGACAAACCTTTATCTAGTCCAACATCCTGTTCTCACAGTGGCCAATTGGATCTTTTGGGAAGCCTGCATGCAGGACCTGAGAAATGCACTGTGCTCAGCTCCCCATGCCCTTGTCAGGAACCAGCAGCGATGCTCATCCTCAGTGCTATTTTTCTAGAAAAAGAGGTGCCGGAACTCACCATGAACACCTCCCTTGTTCTCTTGCAATGGCAATAGCGCCCACCTGAGAGATGCCGGAACTGAGTTTTGGGTTATACGGGGGCAGAAAAGGTGCTACAGTTTATTATTTGTTACCATGATTTCGCATTTATTGCTTTGTAAAAGGCATTTCAACCATGGCTTATATTTATATATATATATATATATATATATATATATATATATATATATATATACACACACACACACACACACACACACACACACACACACACTGTATATATAACCTTAGAAAAGGTATCAGTTTCTCCCATTCCTCTTGTACGAGTGTTATCAAACTACGTCTATCTGTTTTATCAAACCTTTATTCTTCTAGATGGAAAGTAAGAAAGCCAAGGATGATGCATGTCCGTGCAAATAAAGAGAAATCCTCTCCAGTAAATCTAATTCCTTTTATCTGTACTTCTCTACCCCTGAAGTTTGCAAAAGGCTTGTCTAAAGTTTGAAATGGGCTTTCATGTTGTCTGTAGTGCTTTGTCTTGTGTTAATTAATATCCTAGGCCGTCCCATCAGTTGTACAGATGAAACATCTGTCCTGCATGCCGAGCAGCCAGCAGCTGAATGCTTTCGACACCAGCTGCTACCCTTCCATTAGCCTGTTCACAGGTCACAGCCCAGGAACTGCAATGTGGTGATCCTTTCGGCATGCGCCTAGTGGAATGACCAGCTCGGCCAGAGCTGTCATCGCAGCAGTCAGCTAGACCTAGGGTAGGGAAGCAGGGATTGTAGAACTGGTATGGATCCTTCACTGGGATGAAGAAGAGGATAGAAGAAGCGAGATCCCTGACTAAGGTAATGGGAACAACAAAAGAGGGATGAGCACATTGCAGTAGGGTGACGGGGAGTAAAAACTTCAAAGGCAGGCAGGCTAGCGTATGTCAGAATCATAAGTGATGCACTGAACGGTGTAGTGACGAGCTACCAGCCTGCACATCACCTCTCTCCATGGACCTCACTGAATCTGGAACAAATTAAAAACACAGCTGAGAGAAATGGGACAGGATATGAGTACCAGTGTTCTCATTCTGAGTCTTAAAGCTGGCAGGTGCAGTGCACCTGGGATGATGCCAGCGGTGTGAGCTTTCTGAATAAAAAGCTGGTATTTGGAGAGGGTGGGAATCAGAGTGGGGAAATCCACTAATATGCCACTAATTGCGCAGCACAAGATCTGGGGTATATGGTAACTATGTAAAATGAAAAATGAAGCTTTCGGAATCCTTAAAGCAAATAATATACCTGCCCACACGTATTAGTTAGCATTAATTTTGCTATCATTAGTCACACTTCCTGCTTTAACTCTTTTTTTTTGGGGGGGGGGTTTCTGTATGACAGGCTGTGAATGACAAAAAACAAAACATGTTCCATGTGAGGCTTGAGATGGACTCCAGTCAAATAGGTTTTGTAGATTTCAGAAAACAGAGGCAAGAGTTGAGCTGACTGCACACACTGCAAGAACCTATTTGTCTCTTTATTCACATTTAACTCTATGCTGATAGAAACATTTAATTTTGGTTTGGGGATCAAATAGTCCAAGAAATCAGTACTATCTTGGGAAAGATACTAAGTATGACATTATTTGCAAGGTGTTTTTTAATATTAAAAAAATGTTACTTTCCTTTTCTAGCAAAACAATGCGGTCGCAAATAAATAATCAGTGTTAAATAGTACCACATAATAGTCTGATCTGCATGTCACAATAAGCCAAATTTTCTATTCAGGGGTTGTCTGTATCCAGCTCCCCATCCACGCAATGAACCATAAAGAGTTGTGCTAACAAAAGATCTGTTTAGGGTATTATCCTATGTTTTTCGATGTGATTTAAGATCCAAGCCCATGTCTTTTTGAGCATGCTATCTAAATAATGTAATGTGTTTAATAGCACAGGATTTGCCAACAACGAGAGGGAGGAAGAACAAATAGAAGAAGGGAATTTGGGACAGAAATACAACAATGCCTATTAAATGGTAAAGCTGCCAAAACAGTTGTTTGGCAATAAAATGCAACATATGACCAAGTAGATAGCCAGGATCTCTTTGCCAGAGATCCTTCAAAAACCTTTAGAGTCTCCTGGAAATAATGTGGCATTTGGGTGCAATCTGTTCATATATAAAGCAATGGAATCATTTCCTGCTATAAGCATTTGTTCCAGTGCCCTCTTAATTCAGTGTGTTGCAGTTACCAGGGATACCAAAACGATGGCCAACCAAAGAAGAGCAGAAGACTTATGTCCAAGTGGGATTTTTCGCTCGCAGAGTGAAGTGGAAGGGAAAAGGACATCCAACTTTCTGGAAGCAACGTTGGAAGTATTAAATAGTGTACCATTCTTCTCTCTCACACGCACACTGTGGCATCATATAATCCAGGATGATGAGCCATGCTCTGAGATAAGATTTCAGAGTAATCCCAGCCACTGTACAATACAAGCTTTTCTGTGCTTCATACTGAGGTCAACAGGTAACAAATGCATGTAGGACTTTACAAGATGTTATTGTCAACAACGGGGGGGGGGGGGGTTCAAGTAAAATGCCTTACACATGTAGTAAATATACCAAGGTAACTTCCATCCCATTGCTTTGGGTCCAGTGAAAGGACAAACATATATTACTATTTAGTGAAATCTTCTGATGGGGTGGGGGAGGGGAAACAACCCAAAAATGTCCTTCTATTGTCCTGGAATATTTACAACCAATATGAAATAGTAGTCAGAATAATAATGGTGCAGTAAAAGAGCAAAAACATTATAAAAGCTTTCCATTGGCCACGTAATCTATTCTTTTCTCTTTTTCCCGCCTGTTTAAAAAACATTTTTATTAATGCATATTTTTTTTACAATCCAGCATTTTGAAAACGTTGTTTGTTTGTTTTTTTTTAAAAAAAAATTATTAAAGATTTTCCTTGTTTATGCACATGCATTGTCTCTTTCTTCAGTTTCTGTTTCCTACAGATCAGTTACATTTGTTGAGAGACATTTGTAGTTATCTGCTATTCCTTTCTCAGAACTGAATCCAAAGGTAACAAAGTTCAACTGACAAGACAGGATCCAACTCATCGTTCTCTGGTTCTTAAGAACAGCAATTTGAAAAAGTTAATTATTCCACATAGAACATTGGCTTATGTAAGCTTACTTGGATATATAACAATGGTCAGTAGTCAATAACTAAGTCCCCAAATTTAGCATTTGCAGTTTTCTTTCTTTGTTTCAGGACATAAAATTACTCCTAGAAATTATTGGGCATAGTAGGTCAACTTCTGTATAAATTCTGCAATGGAATATGCACTTGTGGTAGTATTTTCGCAACTGGGGTTTGTTTTCTCCGCAGACAATGAAAAGTGCTGATATAAAATGTTTCAAGCAAAAACTTATTCAGGGAAGTAAACAAAAAGTACCTATGCAGAGCTTTCTTTCAAAATACTTGGAATAAAATACACCAGATTTTTTTTTTTCCGTCAGCGGGTGCTTTTTGCCCCAGTCAGCATAAAGTATTTGGATTTTAAAAAATGTTATAGTGTTTTTTGAACAGAAACTGAACCAGCGAAGCTGGCAGGCAGGGCAACCCTAACAGAGAGTTCCCGAGATAATAGGAGTGAAACAGCCAGCGATGTAATTGAAGCCCTGCTAGCTCCTGCTTCTCAGGAGGTGCTCCCTGCTTTTTTTCTGTGCCAGCTCCATGCTGCTGCACCAGAAAGGGCCAAACTAGGCCCTGTACCTACCAACAATCTAAAGATAATCCTTGGCCAGCCCTGCTCTGTCCTGCCCACCAAATGCCCTGTTTTGGCACTTTATACCAACTACCAATGATGGAAACACCAGCTGTTGTAGCTCCCAAGCAGCCTGCACTTTGGGCATGTTCAGGGGAGACATCCATATCCGTGGAGACCACCACGATCTATCAATATATGGTCCAAAACAGGTCTGAAGTCCATATCATGATATCGGTTTCATAGTTTTTGACCTGGCAATGTATCGCGAATCATGATGTGTGTTAGGGCTGGGCGATGTATCATCCAAAAGTGGTTTCAAATCCATATCATGATACTGGTTTCATAATTTTTTACCTGGCAATATATTGCTAATCATGATGTGTGTGTGTGTGTGCTACGCAAAAATCACAATGTGGGGAAAACTGTGAAGCCAGACAATGCCTATACACAGTTCCATTCCTATTTAAGATATACAGTGGTACCTTGGTTTTTGAATACCTTGTAAGTCAAACGTTTCGGCTTTCGAACACCGAAAACCTGGAAGTAACTGCTTCGGTTTTCAAACACTTTTTGGAAGCTGAACGTGCCACACGGCTTCCATTTTAAGTTTTCCAGATGGAATTGCTTCCGGAAATGCATGCTTCAGTTTTCTAACGTTTCAGAAGTTGAAACGTCTTCCAGAATGGATTACGTTCGAAAACCGAGGTACCACTGTATATCAATATATCACCATGTTTAAAAGGTAAAGGTAAAGGGACCCCTGACCGTTAGGTCCAGTCGTGGACGACTCTGGGGTTGCGGCGCTCACCTTGCTGTATTGGCCAAGGGAGCTGGTACTAAATCATAAAGTTGAAAACCAGCTCCAGCCTTATTTCAGACATTGTGTTATATCAATATATAGTGATGTTAAGCTGGTGAAAAATCACAAAGTTCAAAACCAGTTCCATCCTTATTTCTGACATACCCACAACATGAAGTGATCGTGAAGGGGTTTTTTCAAAGACGAGTCCTCTGCTGATATTTGAAAAGTGCTCAACTAACATATAGACTATGATGGGAAAAGTGTAAATGAAATATTGTCAATTGCCAAGTCAGTTTTCAACTCAAGGGATGGAAGGAAAAGGAAGAACCTAAGGGGTGTTGGCATACTCAACTGGGATCCCCAGATATAGGGAAAGGTCGTGATATATCAGTATATTGTGATATTTAGCTGGCGATATTTCACAAAGTTGAAAACCAGATAATAATAAAACTTTATTGCAGCTATAAGCTCATACATAAATAGACACGCAAATCATACCTGCCTTACAATCCATGCAAAAGTTGAAAACCAGATCTCACCCAGCCCTACTGTTCGCCTCTATGTACATCCTTATTTAAGACATTGTGATATATCGATAAATCACAATGTTTCACTGGTGATACACTGCAATGTCAAAAACCAGGTATCTCCCAGCCCTACCACCAGGGGACCCCGGCAGAGCCACATGGA
This sequence comes from Lacerta agilis, assembly GCF_009819535.1. NCBI lineage: Eukaryota > Metazoa > Chordata > Lepidosauria > Squamata > Lacertidae > Lacerta > Lacerta agilis. The sequence goes on along the minus strand of NC_046315.1, from coordinate 77,741,229 downwards.
GGGGACGCCTCTATCTAATCCTAATCCTCACAAGAGGGTTTATTTATGTTTATTTATTTCATTCAATTTATATATACACCACTTGACTGTAGAAAACAAACAAACCTCAAAGCAGGTTACAAACAATGGAATGAGGGTTAGGATTGTTCCTTAAGCGGCCTTCTACTGACACTTGGTTTATGTGGTCTCATAAAACAGGAGGTTTTTACTCTGCATGTAGGATCAATCAGTTGGTTTAAGGACAGTCAGCTGTGTTTAATAATCATTCTTGGAATGATTAATAGTAATCATTCTTCCCTGTTCTATACTGTGGTAGCAGTAAATGCAGCTCGGCGGTGACATTTCTAGGTCACAATGACAGGACAATTCAGGGCGGAGTTACCAATTAGCTTGCTTGCTTGTAAATAGGATGAAGTTGCATAACCCTTAACTTTGCTTCCTTTTCACTGTAGAGGTCCTTGAACAAGATACTGTGAAGCAAGCCTGACAGCAACACGAGAGGCACAAAGAAAACATTAACATGCTGGTCACCAGCAGTAACAGCTGTTATATAATGCTGTTCTAAAATGATTTCCTGCTACTGGAAGACTGGAAACAGCATTTCAAAATAATCTAGTTCTGGTCCACATATCCATTCATATTAAACTTTAAAAAAAAAAAGCAGCAGGAGCCCAAACCAAGAAAAGCCACAAATTAAACCTATGCTGAATGTAGTTCAAAGAGATAACAGCATCTTTAAGTCCAAATAAGTATAATTGTTAAATAATTGTTTCTTTAAAAACAATTCCCCCTTTTCCCCTCACAAATTAAAACCCATACTTAACTGGCAAACGCAAATGTAAAATAACAAGACTCAAGCACGAAGAGAAGCAAAATTACAATTAAAGCAAATAAAACCACGACTAATTAAATATATATTTATTCCCCCCTTTCTTTTCCGTTAATTCATTTGCCCATCGGTGCTAAGTAGTCACAGGGCTCATACAAACTTACCTTTTGCCCCAGTCATACCTGTAGATCCCATGAGATGTAAAGGACATAAAGAACTACACAACTTTTAGAAGAAATCTGAAGGCAGCCCTGTATCGGGCAGTTTTTAATGTTTGACATTTTACTCTATATTTTTAATGCACTGTAAGCTGCCCAGAGCAGCTAAGGAAACACAGCCAAATGGGTGGGGTATAAATAATAAAATTATTATTCTTATTACTATTACTATTATTACTCCCAACTCATTCTAAGGGCAGGGAAAGCAAGGGGTATTTCTGTCCTTTAAAACAAAACAAAAAAGTACCTGGCCAGTGTTCTCCTCTACATAGTTGCATCCTTATTTCCAGTACTTTTTTATTGGGGAGGGGGGGACGTGTTGGTACTCACCATGAAGTGCAACAGTTCTAACATTGGGGGGGGGGAGGTGTCAGTACTGTGTTCCCTTGAGTACCCCCAGAAAAAAGCACTGCTTATGTCAGACATTGTGATGTATTGATATACAGTGGTGCCCTGCTAGACGAAAATAATTCGTTCTGCGAAAATTTTCGTCTAGCGGGTTTTTCATCTTGCGGAGCGGCAATGACAGCCGCGCTCCGCAAAACAAAACAAAAAAAAGACGAAAAATTTTCGTCTTGCGAGGCAGCCCCATAGACTTTATCGTCTAGCGGGGCAGCCTTCCGCTAGCGAATGCCGTTTGTCTAGCGAGGCATTCATCTAGCGAGGCATTCGTCTAGCGGGGCACCACTGTACCGCGATGTTTAGCTGGTGATATATCACGATGTTGAAAACCATATACAGTGGTACCTCGGGTTAAGTACTTAATTTGTTCCGGAGGTCCGTTCTTAACCTGAAGCGTACTTAACCTGAAGCCCCACTTTAGCTAATGGGACCTCCTGCTGCTGCTGTGCCGCCAGAGCACGATTTCTGTTCTTAAGCGGAGTTCTTAACCTAAAGCGTACTTAACCTGAAGCGTACTTAACCCGAGGTACCACTGTATTGTCCAGCCCTTCTGGCCATCCATTATAAACAATCGTTGGTAAGCCCATTCTCAGTCCGCACGGGCTCTTAACACCCATTCCACAATTCTGTATTTGTTAAGTTCTAAGGTTGCTGTCTCACCCGCTAAAGTCTTAAAACATTGTCTGAGGAGAAGAATAACTCTGTGTCTCATAACTCTCATTAATATCCACGCCTGCTAAGGAGCACAATGAGTTATTTGCACTACAACACTGTTACAGAATTAAGGACCTTGAATCATCACTTTCGGGTGCCAGTTTCATGCATACTGGTTAAATATTAGCATGGGAGGAAGCTATTTTTAAGTTCAAAGAATGCGTCTAGGCTGATACACTTCCAGCATCCACAGGATGATAAAACGAAGGCTAGGAGGAAACACAGCGGCAGGGTCTTAATCTGATTAAATGCATCTTCCATGCCAAAATCCGGAAAGGAGGACAGCTTCTTCTGTTCCTCAGACCATATCGTTCTGTGATCAAAGATTTTTCTACTGTAAAAACTGCCATCCTAATTACATATGCAGGGTGTTTATCACCAAAGATAAAGGGGCAGACTGTAATCACACACACATCAGCCATGGCTTTTTTTTTCTCCTTTATTTTTGTTTCTTCAGTGAAGGGCTCAGATCCTTCACTTACACACTGTACTTATGAGTAGACATGTATAGGATTCCACTGCTGATTAGGATAAAAAGGTGGCTACTGTAGAGAAGAAACAACCATTGCCAAACTGAAATTTATACACTGTATACACTGGTTTATATCCTCTCTTTTTTAATGGAAACTTGAGATAGCATTTTTCACAAGAATGGGAAAGTGAAGGGTCAACTGAGGCAAAAGCCAATATCACTACAGTTTTTAGCTGTGGGCTGAAAAAGGGTGAGTGGGTGGGAATATCTTAAGATTCTTCAGTGTTGTAGGCCTAGCCTTTATTCATCTTAGCACAACCTTATGGATGCTTTTTCTACTGTGGGAAATTACCCATCATTCATCATAATCTTCTCCTTGCTTGCAAGGCCCTTAAAAGCCTCCCTCTTAGGCCCTGAGATCTGCTGTTACAGACCCCTCCCCAAGTGCCCCTTATTTTCAGGGACAGTCCCACATTTACAGAGAAGCCGTCCCAGTTTCTGATTTGATCTTGGAATGTCCTGCTTTTCCTTAGGATGTCTCTATTTCATTGGAGAAATGCTGGTCGGTATGGTAGGACATTCCTTTTTCGTCAGAGAAGTGTTGGAGGGTACAGAACAGGGCATCCCTATTTTCATTGGAGAAATGATGGAGAGGGCATCTCTATTTTTCTCAAAGAAATGTTAGAGAGTATGGAATAAGTTGTCTCTATTTTCGTCGGAGAAATGTTGGGTGTATGCTAATTAGCCAAGGGCACTAAATGCCCCTCAAAAACAAAATGTCCATCTCTTACAGGCCACTTCTCACAATGTGGCTGCCCCCCTGTGGAGGTTTCTGTGAAACTGTATCCACACACAATAGCTTATTCATTGTGTAACCAACAGAAGTGGACAGAACAGGACTTGGCAGCCACTGCCCTACAATACCACCAGGGTAGCCTTGAAAGAAATTGCACGATGGAGAGAAGCATTCCATGGGGGTGAATGATTATGGCAGAACTACTAGTAAGCTGGCATATGGCCATGGAAAAGATGGTGATGGAGAAGTACTAGGAGGATGCAGGACATGTAAGATAAAGCTAGTTCAGACAACATGTCTCAGACACACTTTTGTCTCTGGGAAAAACCACTGCTTATTTATCCTTACAATCCAGAAATTCCAATCAGCATCCCGTTTCTTGGGATCTTTAACGGGAGAGGGCAAAAAGTCTGCAGCAGAGCTTACCAGCTGGATTTTGGATAACTAAAGCTTGGCCACGGAGGCAGCAACCCCTTTCCCTTTCATTTTCCTGCTGAACAGTTCAGCAAGCAATGTCCCTGACATGGAAAAGTGAGGGCCACAGATCCTTCCTTCCTCCAGTACCTTCTCAAGGGCTCCAAAGTTCACCACACACATTATTCTTTTCCTGCATGGATATAACATCCATGTAGGAATTTATGAATCAAATGTAATAATATATAAAGACTAGCACACAGTGTTTTTTTCGCTCACAAAAACTCTGAAAGTGCAGCCAATGCACCCACACAATACCACTTTGCCCTTCCTATGAAATATTTTTTTAAAAAATGTATACTTTTAAATGAAGCCATCAAGAGTACTGGTGAGCCTAAGTTAGAATGAAAGGAAACAAATAGGGAGCCTAGCAAGGGTAGTTGAAAGACAATGGAAGAAGACAGAGTGCTGGTGAAGCCATGGATGGGTGAACAAAGATGAATACATTGACCCAGTCAGTAGGCATGAAATCCAGAGCCATGGCCATGCTTGACAGACCATCTGTACAACTCCGGTCAGGTGCCATATGCCTTCCTTAGTAGTTGGCAAGTCATCAAGGATCCACTTTGCAACAAAGCACTCAAGGTAAGGCATTCAGAATTTACAGGTCAACGTCTTTATTTGTATGAAATTTACTCAATCACAGCAGACAATGGCCATCTATAATATGAATGTGAGGGATAGAAATAGAGATGAGTAAAGAGGAGCTATCCTGCAAGTGTAAAATGGCAAAAATAAGTCATTTTCACCTCCAACCCATCCCCTACTGAAAAAATGTAGGGATGGCTCTGGGAGTCTCCTTATCTACCTCCAGGAGGCCAACAACATTCCTGGTGGTTTGACTAGAAATGTGACCATCAGATTAAAAGACCGTGCATTGCAACAGGGGATGAGTCTGTGGCAAGGGCATCAGTGGGGGGTGGATCTGTAGAAAAGAAGAAAAAGATGGCCCAAGATCAGGTTTCTGTCTACAATAGGGATGGCTCTAGAAATTTGGTTGGTCCAAATTCCAGAATGAACTCATTTTACTCCTTGCCTTCTGTGGGATACAAAATGGACAAGCGACGCTTTTTGAAAATGCCCACAAGTTGGGTTGAGACAATGACAATGCCCACGTCATCCCATAAGGAGGTGGTCCATGGATGCACACACTTCAGCACACTTCTCTGCACCACAGTGCACACAGCATGCAAAACAACACTGCTTCCCCACCCCAACCCCAGCACACTCCATGCATCCCAGTGGCTCAGTCAGCAAGTTAATTACTGCCAGTCCCCAGTCATCTCTGCAGGCAGAGTGTCCCAAGTCCAGGTTCAAGCACTGCATGTAATCTTGCAAGGCAAAAGTTCTCATGAGTTTCTAGCCAGAAGCAGCAATGGATTTGCTCTTTGCCAGCCACTATTTAATGCACATAGCACAGGCTTCCTCAACCTCAGCCCTCCAGATGTTTTTGGCCTACAACTCCCATGATCCCTAGCTAGCAGGACCAGTGGTCAAGGATGATGGGAACCGTAGTCTCATAACATCTGGAGGACTGAGGTTGAGGAAGCCTGACATAGCACATAGCTGCATACCTTTTTGAAACATATAACGCACCCCAGACATATAAGATAAAAGGTAAAAGTAAAGGACCCCTGGACGGTTAAGTCCAGTCAAAGGCGGCTATGGGGTGCGGTACTCATCTCACTTCAAGCCGAGGGAGCTGGCATTTGTCCACAGAAAGCTTTGCAGGTCATGTGGCCAGCATGACTATATCACTTCTGGAGCAACAGAACAGCGTGATGGAAACCAGACCGCACAGAAACCCCGTTTACCTTCCCGCCACAGCAGCACCTATTTATCTACTTGCACTGGCATGCTTTTGAACTGCTAGGTTGGCAGAAGCTGGGACAGAGCAATGGGAGTTCACCCCGTCACACGGATTCGAACTGTCAACCTTCTGATCAGCAAGCCCAAGAGGTTCAGTGGTTTAGACCACAGCGCCATATATGTGGACGTATAAGTTCCATCTGTCTAACAGGTAATCAGTACATAACGGGGGGGGGGGGGGAATCTATACTACTGCCAACAGAAAATGAGTCTTGTAACTGATGGTTGTACTTGGACACAACAGTCTTTTCAGTCCTATTTTAAAGCAAGGGCTTAAATCTATCAGTTTGACTATTTGAGGTCTCTTGCCCCCACCAGTTCCCTTCATTGCCTCTCTACAAAACATTAACCCCAAACCAAAAGGAACGTAGTGCCATGCTTAAGACATGCAGAAATCAATAGGCAAGTTAGTTGCAACTAATTTGTGCCATTGGTTTCAATTAGGCCTAAGACCTCCTACCTGTATCTACAAACCTTTTGGAACTCCATCTTTCAAAAAAAATAAATGGGTAAAATTATTAACTGTACTCCCTCCCCACAGATGGCACAGCAGAGAGATGGTGTCACATTTATTATTAGCTGCCAGGCCTATCATTTCAAGACACTGGAAATATTTAGCTGGGGATACTCGCTTTGCATGGTACAATGAAGTTTGGGAAATAGCACCATTGGAGGGGGGGAACTTGCTTGTAAATTAAGAGCAGCAAGAGGACAAAACAAAACGATTTTTATAATACGTTATGAATTTATTAAGTATGCTAAGGATGACTTGCACAATTTGAATCTGCATCCAGCATTCAAAAGTTTGTGGTTGATTTAATGAAATACATGTGACAATCCTCCCTCACCCTGTATGCTCTCCATATACACAAATGTATAAGACCCAAATAGGATTTTTGGTTCCGTTTATTGTTAAGAAATGCACAAATATGCTGGTAACAGAGCTTTCCCCCTATTGATCACTCTTTATTTATTGTATCTTTTCATATTACACATGTTTAATCAAGCTCCTTATTAAGATTTGTAAGCCACATGGTGTGATAATTCTGCATATTTGTATTGCTCTTAAAAAGCATTATTATTATTATTATTATTATTATTATTATTATTATTATTATTATTATTTTAAACACCTTTATCTGCATTCAGGCAATAGTAGAGGCAGCAACTACCCTAAGTTACAGACAACAATTCATGACAGACAGTTATGCAGAATATTACAAGATTTGTTTATTTTTCTAGCCCTCGGTGATCATCTCCTAAAGCAATTCAGCTATCATATATTGACAAAAGCATCAGCTGTGACAGTAGTGAGTTCAGGAAGGTAACGTAAGCTGACATTTCTTGCAGCATTTCTGGCCTGCAAGATTTGGAACGAAGTTAAAATGTGACTAAGCAAAACCTTTTAAGCATCTGTGGGTCTGTGTAAAGCAGAAGTAAGCTTCCTTCCTTCCTTCATTCATTCATTCATTTATTTACCCACCCAAGAGAGGAAACACACACAATTCCGATTAGTTAAGCAGCATTTTGTCCCTGTAATAATGATTTTATTATATATAGCTGAAGAGTGCCTTCCACCACCACCACCACCCCAAAAAAATGTATTCCTCTAAATAATAGCATGGGGTTATTCCATTAAATCCTCACAATAATCCTATGAGGCAGGTGTCCATGTCTTTTTCCCCATGAAGGTATAAGCAGCTGAGAGAGGAGGGGGATTTTCAGCTGAGAGTAGAAAGGGTTAAGCACCACCACTTTTTCTTTTTACTCACATGCCCTCTTAAGGCTGCTTTTTGGTTTAAGAATATCACGGGAGTGGAAAGACACACACAATTCCATGAAATGCCTAGGTGGGCTTCAGTCATTTAAGAACCGCACTGAGAAGGAACTTGTTGTATCCTCACTTGTACCTCCATACATGAACCTTCACACATATTATTTAGTTTTAGCATGGACATATTGCATGTACATTGATTTATCATACATCTGATTTGGTCAATCTGCATGTTTTTTTGTGATTAGCATTTATAAAATTATGTGATATTGGAATTATCATTTATCAGCCGGTTACGTTGGTTTGTATGTTTTTGTAGACACTGGCTACATTTGGCTACAGTTTCACTTTCATGCATAAACTGTGGCACCTTTCATGTAACTTGAACAAAATTGTTACTATAAAATGCCTCCCCTCCCATTTCACTTTCCAGTACAGTGGTACCTAGGTTACAAACACCTCAGGTTACAAACTCTACTAACCTGGAAGAGTTACCTCGAGTTGAGAACTTTGTCCCAGGATGAGAACGGAAATTGTGTGCCGGTGGCGCAGCAGCAGCAAGAGGCCCCATTAGCGAAAGCATGCCTCTAGTTAAGAACAGTTTCAGGTTAAGAACGGACCTCCAGAACAAATTAAGTTCGTAACTGTACTGTAATGTCATCTCTCCATCCTTCTCACTCACTGTAGTTGACTCTGTGGTCATCTCTATGGTATTCTTCCTCTCCTTTCCTTTCTGTCCTCCCCTCAGTCAACTATAAAGAAGAAACCATAAAGAAGACTGATTGCCGAAGAATTGATGCTTTTGAATCATGGTGCTGGAGGAGACTCTTAAGAGTCCCATGGACTGCAAAAAGATCAAACCTATCCATTCTGAAGGAAATCAGCCCTGAGTGGTCACTGGAAGGACAGACCCTGAAGCTGAGGCTCCAATACTTTGGCCACCTCATGAGAAGAGAAGACTCCCTGGAAAAGACCCTGGTGTTGGGAAAGATGGAGGGCATAAGGAGAAGGGGACAACAGAGGATGAGATCGTTGGACAGTGTTCTCGAAGCAACTAGCATGAGTTTGGCCAAACTGCGGGAGGCAGTGAAAGATAGGCGTGCTCTGGTCCATGGGGTCATGAAGAGTCGGACACGACTGAACAACAACAGTCAACTATTAACAAGAGCATGTCCAAGGAGCTACATAATGATATGGGCTGAATGGAATGAAGCCAAGGCCTGCCTGTGGGTCACCCCAGTTCTCGGCAGGCTATATCTGAATATGGGCCACCTGTCTGAAAGGATGCTGAGACGCCACTACAAAAACAAGCCAGGACTTTTCTGCTTGTTGATACAGGAAGCAAATATATACAGTATTGCAAAGTCCAACATCACCCTTCCTATTTATAACTGTCTGAGCAAGCTCTGAAATCAATCAAAAGCAAAGGAGCCATCCCTAGGTATAACCCTTCCATTTTAAGATGCAGCATCATTACAAATCTAATATCCCATACAAATTGACTCTTGAGAGGATAAATGTGGGTAGTAAATCCTGTTAGCTCACAGCTGACGTAGCTGCAGCTATAAATCACTTTGGGGGGATGTACAGACACTACCCAGCAGGACAGGAACATTGGGACCTGAGAAGGAAAATGATTAATAATAATAAAAACTAAATAACATGGAACACGTTATCTCTTAACAACATCATAATTTACCAGCTGATCTAAAATATAAACAAGTTGGTCCCAGTGTTTTTGGGGAAAATAATTACTCTACTGGTGCATAACCGTACCCGTGTATGCAGTTATCTTAACTTCAACAGAACAATTCATCCATCGATTTCAACCAGATGACTCATGTCAGTAAGTGTTTTCAGGATCACTGCACTGAAATGACTGGCATAAATTTAGGACCGGCTGATAAGCAAAAGGCACACCAAAGCTGTGTGAAATAAGCAACACTGATCACACTCTGTAGAGCAGTAAAGCAGTGGTGGCTTATATTTGCAACCTCCAGTTGTTGCTGTACTACAACTCCCATCGTCCCTACTGACTGCAGCAGATGGGAGTTGGAGTCCAACAACAACTGGAGGGCGACAGTCTAGCCACTGCCCCCTTTAAAGCAGGGTTTCCCAAACTTGGGTCGCCAGCTGCTTTTGGACTACAACTCCCATCATCCCTAGCTAGCAGGACCAGTGGTCAGGGATGATGAGAATTGTAGTCCAAAAACAGCTGGAGACCCAAGTTTGGGAAAACCTGGTTTAAACCAGCATATATTTGTTAAACCAAAACAGAACATTAATGACTTCAGTTTTCACTCATACTTAACAGTTGTTCATGCATTGATGACAATTCTATTAAAAATGGAACAAGCAACGAAAGTGAATGTATGTTTGTTTGTTTTTTTATAAAGATTTTATTATTTTCCATATATAAACAAAAGAAAAATACAAAAATACATAGTAAACAATAAACAACAACAATAACAATGACAATAACAATAAACATAAGAAAAAACACATATACATACCTAAACATACACATATCTCAATCATCTTTTTTCTATCTTCTTTGCATACATTAAGACTTCCCCCGTTCCCCCCACTGCATTCAAAATTAATATATAATTTGGGTGGCTTTGTATCTTTTTCCATAAACCTTTACCATATCTCTCAATAAACTTTAAATTAATTAAACAAATATAGTTTCTCACTTAAACTCAATATCTTTAGATACTCTTAAACATTTATAACATTCACATCTAAACTTCTTCTACACTATTTTATCTAACATAAACAAGCTGAAGCCGATTCTACTAGCTAATTCTGCTCAAATATTCAATTTTACACATTTAACTAAATAATCCTTGAATTTCTTCCAATCCTGCGACACCTTCTCCTCCCTCTGGTCTCGGATTCTCGCGGTCAGTTCGGCGAGTTCCATAAAGTCCATTAGCTTCATCTGCCATTCTTCTGAAAGTGAATGTATGTTTGGATCCAGAAGTGGCATTGCATGAATGAGCACAAGGTTGTTGGGTTTTTTTCCTAACTAGCAAAGCAACCCTAACTCTCTGATCTGAGCTATTGGAGGGTGTTGGGATATGGCAGAGTTGTCCTCTGACCTCCACTGGTATGGGGCAAAGGGACCCAACTGGGGCAGAGGCCCTAATAATGCCCTCAAAAACACTGGCTGACAAGGTACTGTTTGTAGCAGCTGCAAGCAAGCATAGAGCTCTTAATAACTGAATGTTACAGGCTGGGCAGCAGTAGAACAGAACCGACTCAAAAGATGCTGCATTCTGCTGGAAGAAGAAGAAGAAGAGGAGGAGGAGGAGGAGTTTGGATTTGATATCCTACATTCTCCTTTCCCTTCCTCCCCCACAACAAACACTCTGTGAGGTGAGTGGGGCTGAGAGACTTCAGATAAGTGTGACTAGCCCAAGGTCACCCAGCAGCTGCATGTGGAGGAGCGGGGACGCGAACCCGGTTCACCAGATTATGAGTCTACCACTCTTAACCACTACACCACACTGGCTTATCTATGCCCCTGAGTTGTGCTAGTCTGGAGTTTGCACTAATTATCATAATCATCCCAATGATCCCACCTTCTGCCCTGCCCTGTACCAGAAGCAGGGCTTGGGATTCAGTATTCAATCTGCTGTTCCACCCAACTGCTCCCGAGGGCTAGGATTGCTCTGCCCATGCAAGAAAGGGGGGGGGGGTGAAGACTCCAGAAATATGTGTTTCTGCAAGCAACTGCACACTCTCTTATATATCACAAAACATCTTTTGATAGCTCATACATAGCATTTAATGAGACAGTGGCAGAATTTATTTTGATGCTGCATCTCTGGATCCAGCCCATAATATTCTTCAGCATACGTATTAAGCACCCATGCTGTGGACGTTCCAAAATACCTAGTGTCAAAAACTTGGACCCCCCCCCCCCATGTTTCCCAGTGCAGATAACAACAATAAAAAGAACTGCACGATATTATACCTTCTGCCAGGATCGAAGTTTGCAGAAGGCTACAACAGTGTGTGTGTGTTTGTGTGTGTGTGTGTGTGTGTGTGTGTGTGTTTTAATTGTAACTTCCCTCCAGGGGTATCCAGTTGGATACAATGAACTTAAATTATAGGCCTCTGGCAGATGAGTGCAATAAACAAACTCTGGGAACCAGCAGCCCTGACATTCCAATTCAAGCACTCCTGGTATATTTTAGCAACACAGAACAGCAGGCCAGCTTCTGCTGCTCCTTAGACTCCTAGAGAGTGAAGCAGCCTGCTGCTTTTCCTTTCTGTCTTGGGGTTTGGTTATTCATTGAAACTAGGAGGGGGAAAACTAAGCAGCTGCAAAGTTTTCTTTTGACTGTGCTGGCATAAGCAGAGACAGGCCTCAGATTTCCACGAGGACCCAAGAGGTTGTCTCCTCCCCAACCAGCTGTCTTCTTGGTAGCCATTCTTGGTGGTCTTGGCTGCTCAGGAAAAAAGCAGGGTATGTTTAAAGAATGGAGATCTTAAGACAACTGGCATTATAATATATAACAATGAGAAGGAAACACAACCAGCAAGAGATTCAAATGACTGGGGTGGGGGAGGGTGGGGAGAGTGCAAGAATACGCAGAAACAGGAAACGTACACCATGCAGTCCAAGCTTTGCAGGCTCAGAGATGAATGTTTATTAGAGGACTGCATCTTCTCGCTGTACCCTAAGTCGAGGTTATTTTTAGCTCAGTTGTGTATGTTTAACCCTATTTCCATATGTGTGACTAACCTGCGATTGTAATTATTGTAGCTATTATTTCAGCTACAGAGATTCTACATTTGCATGCCATGCTAAACCACGGTTTGGCATGATGTCAGTGTTAGACACTGAGAAATGAAAGCTAGGAACCAAATGGCCCCTTAAACCTAGGTTATGGGTGCAACAACGGAATGTCTAGGTGAGCTTTTTTGAGAACCAGAATGCAAAGTTGAAAATGAACTGCAGCTAAAATATTATGTTCATTTTTCACATGGTATAGTCCTTCCCCCGCCCACCTCCTAAGATTCTTAAGAGGGTCTCTTCTCCAGTCTTCAGAGAGTAGCTGGAAGTGGGGAAGCAGTAAAAGGTCCTCCTTTCCTTCCACTCTGCAGTTTTAATCTGAAATCTTAGGTGCAGTACTGCGCCCAGAGCTCAGAAACTGCTCACGCCAGTGAAATTCCCTGTCGCAAAATGTGCCTAGAACAATGGGAGTTTCAAACACTGCATGATGTGACAGAGCTGGAAAGCACTCAAGCAAGCCTCAGGTTTTGAATATTTTAAGTCAGATATTAAAATTTGTTTTATCCAATCTATTACATTAAGGTAACTTTGATGTGGATGCAAGTACAACAACCCCAAAACATTGGGGTTGAATAACTGAATATTATAGCAAACCAGAGATCATGATCCATAGCAAATGCTGGTTAATTTAATAAGCCAGTGAAAATGAAAGCAAAGGACCAAGTTCTCCTGGAGCCCACACAGGAACAATAAAGTTGAGGGGGATAGTATACAAGTCTAAGGTTTGCTCGGACTCATTCCAGCTTGTTGTATATTAAACCATGGTTTAGTGTGATATGCTAACATAGCCAATGTGAATGTTGCCATTCAGAAATTTTATTTGGAGCCTAGGGGTAGTGCAAAGAGTTTTAGCTGTGCAAAGGAACTTCACTGCCGTCTCCAACCCCTGAACACCCTATAAATCTGCTCCAGGGGGTTGTGGGAACCCTCAGAACAGATTTTAAGGCTTTCGTGGGACAGGTGAGGTCACAGAATTGTTGCTAAAACTCCTTGTGGGAGTGGAACTGTTTAGTTGGATAGCACCCTAGGGATGTTGCAAATCACAATAGCACTATTATTGCTATGGAGGGGTGTCTACTTACATTTTGTTATTTCCTAGCAGACACACACTCTAGAAAATTTAATGTGATGAAACGCATGAGGCCCCATCAACCACTAAAATTCCACTGGTCCCTGAAGAAACACATGTTTAGGCAAGCATTAACCCCAATATCCTGATTTGGACCTCTTGTTTTAATCAATTCAACTGCTATTTTAAATAATGTTCTGCTGCTTTAACTGGGTTATTTTATTTTACATTTTAATTCTGCATGCTAATTGGTTTTACATTTGTACACTGCTTACAATCCACCTTGGCAATTAAGCAGAATTATTATTATTATTATTATTATTATTATTATTATTATTATTATTATTATTTCTAAATATATATATGACATCAGATATATTGGAAAACCTTTGTGGTCAAGGATGTGGAATTTTTCAACATCTGACTGCTTTGCATTTTCTGCAAAAAATAGTAAGAAGAAAAAAATCCAGCTTTGTATATATTTCCCCATGTTCCTTGCCACTGAAGACTGATAATCCTGAATGTATGGTCTAATAGTCTGCATGGTTGCTTGAAGAGTTAAAAAATCTATTGCCGTGTTCTTTTGTTAATATTTACAAGGTATAAAGTGACATGCATAGACAACAGTTCAGCACCCACTCCTCTATTTTTAAAATTACTCCTAGCATGAGAGGTGCATGTCAGCTGAGTTGCACAGTGCATTAAACAGGTCGGAATACTGGGTTATTAAGGTACCGATTTCCAGACAGTGCAAATGGCATGAAGCTAATAATAATCACGTTAATTAACACTTGGGTGGTGTTCAGCACTTTCAAAACTCTAGAAGAAACTTTGAATAATTCATCTGTACAAACCCCAGTGTGGAAGGAAGAAATAGGTGGTTTTCAGTTACTACCCAAGGAAACAACAATTATGTTTTCAAAACTCTAACAAAAATAATGTTTAATAGGAGAATGGTGAGATTAAGGCGATATCCTGACTTTGAACAATGCACATTGTTTTAACGGAACTGATGTGCTCCACTTTCAACAATAGTCCATGAAGATGAACAAAGCAAATTTCACATGGAGAAAGCCCAGGGATGAGCACACACAAGAGTCTGGGGGATTCCAATCAAGACCTTTCCTGTCCCTTCAGGGCAGTACATTTGTTATGCACATTCAAATAATGCTAATCCACATCCTGCCCATTTCAACATATAATTCCTGCAAATAATATGGCTCTGCACTTTTGTGTAAACAAAACAAATATGGATAAAATCCGAACACAACATTGCAACACAAGCACTTGTGTTTTGTTCTGCATCTGAGCAAAAGGAACACTGCAGAAATAATTAGCACAGATTGCAGGGATTTGGTCCAAATACTCTAGTCTAAACTGACAATTTCCCTCACTTTTAACAACTACTTTATAAATATTGCAATCTGTACTCCAGGCCACTATCATTTTCTCATTTGGTTGATAATAAGTGAAAGCTTGAGTTGCAGCTTGTCCTTTCTTCTCCCATTTGAGCTCTGCTGTTCCCCCATTTACTGATATCACCCAGCAAATGACATGTGAGAAATCAGTCCATGGAAATCGAATGTATGCATCCAAAGAACTACAGCCATACCTGCCAAATGTATTGCTTCTACCCAAATAACTTTGCAATAGCAGAATTACAGCCCCTTGTGTAGAGGATCATGCTAAGCTTTATGTAGAAGGTGGGCTAGTTGCAGGGGTATAGACTTGGTGGCAGTTGGGGGTCCCCCTCCACCTCTACAATTCTATGGTTCTAAGTTGCATTTCTTTAGTCGTCAAAGGCACCCTGACAATTGCAGATAAGAGCTTGGGTAAGTACAACCAGCCTCCAAGCAAAGGAACCTATCTGGGTGCTCCTTTTACCTTCCTTGCCTTCTCCGCTATGTAGCACTGAACAGTGGCAGCTGCCACCGTCCTCTTTCTCCTACTTCATCCCATTTATCTCACCACCAAAAGGGGGACAGAGAGCATATGGAACAATACACACCCGAGTTTCCTCGGTGCTTTTTTTAAGGGTTGCTTTTTTTTCCTTTCCTATTTTGGTCTTAAATGCTATCTAGACTAAGAGTGTTGTGAGAATAAACTGTGTACACACAAACCTGTTTGTAGCTAGATTGATTCTAGACTCTGCCATCTACACAGGGTGTGTGGTTATTTTATTTTCATTTGAAAACCCTCCCCAGAGGAATAGGTTGTCCAATGCAGAAGGAAGTGAGGGTTGTGAACATGGTTTACACCCACCCACAGCATCATTGGGCAAGTGTGGATGGATACACAAGCACACCCATTGCTGGGACCACCTACATCTGTTTTCCAATGGACACACTCCTAGCTAATGCAGAATGAATTTGCAGTGAGCATTTATTTGCAGAATGAAGCCAGTTTCTCAAGAAGTGCTTTCCCTAGTATCCCATACTCATCTTTCCTGTGTCCCACCTTGCATATTTGCTCAGGATTTTACCCCGTCTCTAAGAGCAAAGGGGTTGTGAGCTGTGGATGTGACAACTATAAAGCAGACAAAATAAGTAAAAAGTGGGCGGATTTAGAAACAAAAAACATGTCTCTCATCATCACGATTACGAAAAATCAGACCTGCATCTTGTTTTCTATATTATACTGTGACACCAATAAGATTTTTTAAAAAATAAAAAATGAATATATAACATCATGCCACTAGAGGGAAAATGCCAGGCAAAGTCAAATAATAAGAGATCTTAAGGACAACGGTATCTGCTCAGGTGGCTTAAGCAAACAGGCCATGCATGTTACAGCCAGTATGACCTTGGGGGAAATTTCCGCTTCACTTAAAAGCCAAATGAAAATGCTTTGATTTCATGCCTCCCTCTCTTTCAATAAAAAGACAACGTTCCAAGCATCCAGATATCCCATCTGAGTGATAGCCAGGAAAACTTCGTGCACATTTAAGACGCCAGAAGTTGTCAAGTAAGGAAGACTGAGGTTGGTTTGAAAATCCTACACATCCCCAGGTTATTCTTCCAAAATATGTGGTGCTACAACCAAGTTAGGAGATGCAAACCAAGGTCAAAGCAGGTTAGAAATTAATCTTTTGTTAATCCAGATCAGTTATGAAATTGAAAATAATTGCATATTTTAACAGTCCATCAACTCAAAAAGATACCTAGCATCCAATAAGCCCCCAGAGATTTTTACTTTGCTATTTAGTCTCTAAAATACCAGTAGGCTTGCAGTGCCATAAACCCACCCACATCATTATGCATCACCGGGGGGGGGGGGATGTTCATCACCATGATGGATGACATATGTGCAGAGGCACTGCAGGAACTCCTAGGAATGCAGCTCACATAGCTGCTTTGGGTATTGTTTTTTACATCCATTCCTCTTCTTTTAATCTACAAATGCACATAATACTGCCTACACAGGGAATTCCCTGTGTGTGTGGAAACCAATACTGATATGCTGCCATTTTCAATGTGCTTCAGCAAGCTCTCTAGCATCTGTCTCCCTGGCAAAGGAAGACTACCAAGACATACCTTTTGTGTTATTTACCAACCAGTAGCATCATCACCACCAAACAGATCGATGCTCAAACTTACAGCATTATGAAAGGGAAAGAGACAGACATGAGTCAGATATATATATTACCCCTTGGTTGTATAAAACAAAACAGGTCAATTAAGCAGCATTTAAGGCAAACCAGTCCACATGAGTGAGATCCCCCAGGTAAAGCCTCATTACTCGAATCCAGGTTGATTAAGTAAGGTATTGATTAAATTATTTAAGAGTAAAATGAGTAAGAAATGGTAGGCTATGTTTAAAAAAAAGTAACCCTGAAACCTGTTTCAGTAACTCACATAGACATAGAATCGTAGAGTTGGAAGGGACACCCAAAGGTCTGGTCCAATCCTCTGCAATGCAGGAATCTCAGCGAGATCATACATGACAGATGGCCATCCAACCTTTGCTTAAAACCCCCCAAGGAAGGAAAGTCCACCCACCGCCTCCTAAGTGAGTACTTTCAACTGTTGAACAGCTCTTACTGTCAGAATGTTCTTCCTGGTGTTTAGTCGGAATCTCCTTCCTCGTAACTTGAAGCCATTGATTCAAGTCCTACGCTCCAGAGTAGAAGAACACAAGCTCACTTCATCTTTCACGTGACAGTCCTTGAGATATTTGAAGACGGCTATCCCATCTCCTCTCAGCCTCCCCCTTTCCAGGCTAAACATGCCTTTCTCCCTCAACCCCCTTTCTGCACACCCAGGGCATGCCTTCTGTTATAGCAGGGAACAATGAGAGTTCCCCCAGGTTTGCAGAGGTGGAGATAAAGGACACCAAAAAATTGTAGCACTTTATGATTTCTTTCCCCAGATTTGTAGGTGGGATAGAACAACAATCCAATCAAGAGTAGTAAAAAAGGCAAATGTGGTATTTATTTACAGGGGTAAATGCATACTACTTGGATCAGGAAGAAGGGATAAAATGAAAGGGGCCCCATGTTGGTTTCCTGTCAGTGAAACATCCTTACTAATTTGAAGAGAAGGCTAGAATTGATGTGCAATGTTGCCGTCCTGGAGCTAGACCACGACTCAGCCCTGTGCATTAGCCCAAGTGTGCACGTGATATGCCCATTTCCATCAATGGGGGGTTGAGGTTTTGCTCTGTTACAGCCACAGATCCTTCCCAATGAGCCCACTGCACTTTAACTAAAACCGAATGCAGTGACTGCATCTGAGAGAACCTAGGCTGAACATCACTTAATACATTTACACATACGCCATAGACAGTAATTCCACTACTCTTCAGCACACGCACACAAAAGTGGATAGTCCTGGACAGATCCTTTTATTTAATCAGAGGCTTGGCTACAGACAAAAACCATTCCTATAATTCTAGGAGAAAATGAGCCCAATAAAACCTCTCCTCGTTGATGCTGACTGCTGTGAAACCTACAGAGACAAGAACTGACCTGCTGCTGAACTCAGATAACAAGCAACTCATGCCTCTAAGCAGACAGCGCTTGTCCTCTTTTTTTCTCTCTGAACACAAATTGAGTTCGTCACTGTTGTACCTTTTTCCTTGATAGAACAAGTGACTAAATGACAGATTCTGGCCACCTGAATTTAGGCTGCATTTCTAAACACACAGTGGAGATAGACCAGATGGGCACAGTAAGTGGTACTTACATCCAAAGAAACGTGTATTCTCTTTGTGCTGTTTGTGTCTAGGAGCCAAAAGCAAGAGCCTTTACACACACACACACACACACACACACACACACACACACACACAATATCTATCTACTCAGCCTTTTAATTTCAAGGCAGCTTACAAAACATCGATAAAATACGATGGGGAAGAAAGACATAAACATGATTATAAACAACAGAAATACAATAAAACGTAAAATAAAACAACTAAATAGTAAAACTTTAGAAGAAGCAATAAAATGTATGTTGGTGCTCATTAATAGCATTGGAGATAGCACTGGAATTGGCTTGCTGTTTAAAATGAAAGAAAGTAGGCAAGAGGCAAAAACCTCCAGGAAGCGTATTGCTCTTAAGTTCTGAAGGTGGAAGGTACCAGAGAAGGACCTTTGAATAAAGGTCATAATAACTGTGCTGGTTCAAATGGGAGCAGGCAGTTTTTTAGATATACAGTACTGGAAAAAAAAAATCTTGAGTAGGGTAAATGCTTCAAAAAGGTACTCATTCACTCATCATGAAGTAATTTTTGGCAGACGGTTATCCTGCCCTTCCTCCAGAGAATTCAGAAAAGCTGTCAAGAGAGTTATGGCATTTCATAGCAGCCCTGTAAAGTGCGGAAAGTATGATAAAGAGTGACTGGCACAAGATTCCCTGGTAAGCTTTACAGGTAAACAAGAATAAACCCCAATTTCCCTGCCCAACCCTGCAATGTTCTCTCTACTCCATCACACAAACACTAAGGGCACAATCCTAACCCTAAACCTGCTGGGATGAGAGTATTAGGATGTAGCGGGTCTCTGGCTGAGCTGGCTGGTTCTTGGCTTCGTCAGTGTACCAGTAAATGCTGAACTCCAGCTCAACCAGAGATAAGCTAGCATAATTCTCCCATCCTGGCTCAAATGCACAGTGGATATTACACCAGCATAAGCCCCAAATTACTGGTATTATGGCAGAGTGGAGTGGGCAACACCAGGCAGGGGTACTTAGGCTGGAGGCTAACTCTATTCAGCCACAGATGCAAAGGAGATGTAGAGCTGTGTGTCTTTAGCACATTGCTGACAGCATACTCCAAACATGTTATTTAGGGAATAGCAGTGAGTTTCAGATCAGTCCTAATCTTACTGTAACCAGGAGGTGGAGCATAGTAATTGGCTCTCCACCCATATAGGGGAGAACTGCCATAATCAAATCTCACTTGGAAATGGTCCATCCTTGACAAGGGTGTAAGTGTAATATCTAGCCCCACAACCATGGAACCAAAACCAGTCAGCCCTGCAGCAAAAACTAGATTGAGAGTATGACATGCAGCATGTGTTTTGCCAGCCCCATATCAGGACAGCCTCATGATTGTCCTGGCCAGCATGAAACCCTAAGCTGACCCTAACATTGCAGCCCTAGTGTGGATGCTGAAGTCCCCCAGAAAAACTGTCTGCCCGGCTCTGGCATGGATGCTATTGAGCACTGTGGAATGAGTGGGCCATGTCCAGAAAGTGGTGTTGGGGGATGAGTGGTAAGACCCCTGGGCTCTCACTTGTGGGGTGCCTCAGGGTTCCGTCCTCTCCCCCATGCTTTTTAATATCTATATGAAGCCGCTGGGAGAGATCATCAGGGGGTTTGGGCTGGGTGTCCATCAGTATGCAGATGACACCCAGCTCTACCTCTCTTTTAAATCAGAACCAGTGAAGGCAGTGAATGTGCTGTGTGAGTGCCTGGAGGTGGTTGGAGGGTGGATGGCGGCTAACAGAAGTGACAAGACAGAAGT
The DNA here is from genome assembly GCF_009819535.1 of Lacerta agilis. Classification (NCBI taxonomy): domain Eukaryota; kingdom Metazoa; phylum Chordata; class Lepidosauria; order Squamata; family Lacertidae; genus Lacerta; species Lacerta agilis. Next base: position 77,720,839 of record NC_046315.1, on the reverse strand, counting down.
ACTGTTCTTGGGGGACAAGGGGCGGGCGGGTGTGGGGGACTTCCTGGTCCTGAATGGGGTAACTGTGCCCCTGAATAGCCTGGGAGTCATTTTGGACTCACAGCTGTCCATGGAGGCGCAGGTTAATTCTGTGTCCAGGGCAGCTGGCAACCAGCTCCATCTGGTACGCAGGCTGAGACCCTACCTGCCCGTAGACTGTCTCACCAGAGTGGTGCATGCTCTAGTCATTTCCCGCTTGGACTACTACAATGCACTCTATGTGGGGCTACCTTTGAAGGTTACCCTGAAATTGCAATTAATCCAGAATGCGGCAGCTAGACTGGGTGACTGGGAGTGGCATTGGCTCCCAGTACGTTTCTGAGCACAATTCAAAGTGTTGGTGCTGACCTTTAAAGCCCTAAACAGCCTCGGTCCTATATACCTGAAGGAGTGTCTCCACTCCCATCGTTCAGCCCCGGACACTGAGATCCAGTGCTAAGGGCCTTCTGACGGTTCCCTCATTGCGAGAAGTGAGGTTACGGGAAACCAGACAGAGGGCCTTCTCAGTAGTGGTGCCCGCCCTGTGGAACGCCCTCCCATCAGATGTCAAGTAAATAAGCAGCTATCCTATTTTTACAAGACATCTGAAGGCAGCCCTGTTTAGGGAAGCTTTTAATATTTAATGCTGTATTGTTTTTAACACTCGATTGGGAGCCACCGAGGCTGGGGAAACTCAGCCAGATGGGCGGGGTATAATTATTATTATTATTATTATTATTATTATTATTATTATTATTATTATCATTTACACCAATAGGATCCCTATTCTGTCTCTTTGGCCCAACAACAGGTACAAACCCTCCAATTCATTGCTGTCTTCTTGGTGAGAAAGGATGAATTTTTGTCAATGGTGGGGGCACCTGCCCCTCCAGCCCTCCAACATATGCTAGTGCTACACTGAGCACATGTAGAATAACTAGTATATTATGTTTAATTTGCTATTCTGATATTTGCCTCAAAACAGCTGCCAAGCAAATACTTAATAGTGGCTGCTTGTGTTCCTCAAAGAGCTATTGTCAGAATGCTTAATGGCATCACTATAAATACCTGTAAGATTTACGAATAGCAGCCTCTGAGCATTGTTCGTAGCCCCTGACACTTTGCTATTTACTGCTATATCTCTCTCTTAAAACCAGCTTCTCCTCTTTTCATCTGCAAGCACGGTAGTCAATTATGCACGGTTCATGGCACTGTTCATTCAGGTATGTGCGGTCAAGGCTTAAGTTTAGGCCAATAACATTCAAGATACATTTGTGCACGTCCTTTGGTTCCTAAGCAACTACATACGCAAATGTTTATTTATTTAATTATTCAGGACTTAAATATGGTAATGCATGAAAAAAGGAAAATGATATGTAGATAAAAGCAAAATCTTGAAGGCATGTTAAGTATCTTTGCTGTAAAATGTACCCACTACTCATCTGCCCATTAGTATTTCATTAGCATTTAATTCCTTGGAGTCTATTTTATCTGCCTTGTCTTTTATTTAATTTTTCTTTGTCAATATCTTGCTGGTGTTCTATCCTTCCACTAACTTCTAGTACAGATGAGAGCTTCTGCTTTTAATTGTGATTTTATCTTAATTTTACTGTAAGTTCCTTGGATGGGGCCATAAAATGAGATAAAAAAATACAATGGATTGGTAGGTGGATAAAAATCTCTAAGCACATCAGAGAAAGAAGAAAACACACCCAGAATAACATATTTACCTGTGTGCTTGAAAAGCTACAACTATTTCCAAGGCTTCTGGGTTAATTTTAGCATTGGCCAATAAATGTCTACACCTCAGTTTAAGCCAAAATATTTGGATCCAAGCCATGCAGATGAGATAAAATAAAGCTGCAATCCAAAGAAGAAGAAGAGGAGGAGGAGGAGGAGTTTGGATTTGATATCCCGCTTTATCACTACCCGAAGGAGTCTCAAAGCGGCTAACATTCTGCTTTCCCTTCCTCCCCCACAACAAACACTCTGTGAGGTGAGTGGGGCTGAGAGACTTCAAAGAAGTGTGACTAGCCCAAGGTCACCCAGCAGCTGCATGTGGAGGAGCGGGGACGCGAACCCGGTTCACCAGATTACGAGTCTACCGCTCTTAACCACTACACCACACTGGCTGTCCCCCGCACATTGCTCTCAGCTGCAATGAACACAAAGTGCCTAATGTAAGAATCAACATCCCTACTACTGAACTGCACATAAGTTAGAATCAGGATTGGCACATTTTTTATGGACAGAGACTTTTGTTTTTAACAGCTACATAAAATGTGGGAACCAACTACTGTAGAAATGAAGTGGTGGGGAAAGTCACAATTGTTGATTTCTGCCTGACACAGAGCAGCTACACTCACAGGGCTGTTTACTCGTTACTTTTTAAATCACACACCATTTTGAAGGTTTTTCTAAAATAATCAGGCTCCTTGAGAATCCCTTTTCTGGAAATGTTCTTGGACTTGTCAGTAACATTAGCAAAACTGATCCGTGGAAAGGAGAAAATGTTTAAAAATCAGTCAGTTCTGTTTGTTGTGTTTTAGCAAACAGCCATTACACGCTTAGAAATAATAGCAACAAGAATACGCTACTAATTGTGGTTTACATTCCTACTCCCTGACCTTTAGAGGACAAATCATTCCCCATACCCCCCCCCTTTTTAAATTTTGTTAAACAAACTTATAGTGCCTTAGTAAGAAATTTGGATGTTCTAAAGATACAGTGGTATCTCTGGTTACGAACTCCGCTAACCTGAAGTAGCTGCTCCTGGTTGTGAACTTTGCCCCAGGATGTGAATGGGAGGCGTGCGCACAGCGGGAGGCCCCATCAGCAAAAGCGCGCCTCCGGATAAGAACAGTTTCAGCTTAAGAATGGACCTCCGGAACGAATTAAGTTCGTAACCAGAGGTACCACTGTATATACTTCTCTACATCAGACAACAGAAAACAGGTCTTTGCAAGAGACATCTTTCCCTTCTGTGATCTTAACAATGGGCAGATGTAGTTGCTTCTAAGATTAGGTTAGGAGGAAAAGGGGCATTCAAGGAGTACCTGAGTTGTGTCTTCTATTGACACAGCGTTGCAGCCACAAACTCTGTCCTTCTCAGGAACTCCTTTATGTCGGCCAATCCAATCTGCTAATGGAAGGACATTTAGTCTTGCCAGCATAAAGGCTACCCTCATTTTAAATGTTTAAAGTAGCATCTTATAAAAACGTGTAAAGCTGAGTTTACCACTACTCCCAAACTCAATCTGGAAAGTGTTAGTGACATGGCATATGATCGATTGTTACAATAACATGTAATATTAAATATTGTGGTAGTTGTGGGGATGGGGATGAACTTATCTGCGAAGAATGAAAGGTCAATACTTGGCACAAAGCCTCACTCACCACAGATTAGCTATTATCTTAAAATATTGCTGACATTAGTCAGCATAAAATCTGTAGCAATGGAAAGCAAACCACTGCCTACTTCCTTTCTGCCAACAAGCAGTGGTTCACCCATGCATTGACATCACAACATTTATCATCGTTCAATTGTTTGCTGCCTTATTATTCACAGCTGAGTGTGTGAAATGACTCCGCTGGAAAGCACTATGTTTTAAGGGGATGTGACAGCTCTGTCTGTAGTGTTTGACCTGTGGCAGCTCATTCACACATTCATGTCACTACTTGAGGTTGCAGTCATTAAGTGACAAGCATGCATAGAAAAACACCCTCTGCCATTTCAGATGTGTCAGCAACAGGAACAACACAGGCCAAGACATGACAATTCAATGAGTTTTAACAATCCGAACCATTTTGCACAGAACTAAAATGTCTGAGTGCACATTTCTGCAGCTCGCTTAGCACAGAAACGTCCTTCCACTTTCACAATGTTAAAAGACTTGGAACACAAAGTGGCATAAAGGTTGGAAGTTGATGCTCTGGTCTGATTCTGTGCTCTGTGTTTTTGGTTGGTTCTAATCATTCTTCCATTATAACCTGAAACCCTGAACATATTCAAAAGTACATCGCTTTCTGTTAAGAGACACAGGGCAAAGCAGTACAGTAATTGCGGACCTTGCTAAGGCCGCTGTTCTGACCAAGAATAGCTATTTTTCATGCAAAATTTATGAAAATCTATTAGCCTCTTAACAGGAACCGGTCATCTTCCCAGTGTATGACATTTCATTTTTTAAAAGACCTCCCAGATTAATCTACTGCTCATTTAGTCTAATAAGTCATCAGTACCCATGCATTGCCTCATGTGCACTTTGCTTCTGTAAAAACTTCAACGATTCAGAGTCAACTCTGGGTTTGTTTCCTTGGGCTATTTTTCTGTCTAGGCTTCCCTCCACCCCACAATGATTTTCTTTCTTCATCTCTCATTAGGGCCACCCCTCGATGTACGGTGTGTATGTTTTCTTGCCAACAGAATGTCAAGTGGCTATGCTAATTGATCTCTTACTGCTTTGTTAGTCTCAATTACAAAGTTAGGTCACTAATGTTTTCTTATAGCTGATAGATTTGCATTGCAGGCTCCATAGCCCTTGCTTTCCCTGCTCCGCCATGTTCCTTCTACCGGGAAAAACAGCAAAAATGCTTTAGAGGTGGGTTGTTGTTTTTTTAACACCTATACAATGCATTTCACAATATTAAACGCTGCATTCTTTTTTAAAAAAAACAAAACACTTCCAACACTATGGAAGTTGAGGAGATAATAGCTAAATACAATTTCCAACAGCTTTTGCATATCAATTGTAAATGCTTGAAGTGGTTTTACTTAGGTGGCTTCAAATAGCAGATTTTGTTTGTTTGTTAAATAAGGCATTGCACATCTTTCATGCAAAAGCATTTCAAAAAGTATTCTGAGACAGATTTATTTAATATTCAGAATATCTCTTTGCAGGAAATGACCCCTTTTCCAAATTCACACTGTCGTTTTTTTTCAAATCTCCAAAAAAAGAAAAACCGCAAACCCTCACGCACAGCACAAGCAATGGTTCTGAAATTACTGTCAAACACGAGCCTACAAGTATTTTTCTTCAATACATTTCCTTCTCAATAAACATTGTTGTGTAAAACGTATTCTGTTTTCCATGAAAATATCCAGCACAATATCAAAGAGCTCACTGATCCACACAATTTAAATGTCAATAAAGCTTGTTCTTCTGTTATGACAGTAATTTGTGTTGACAATTATTGCCTTTTCTCCAAACTAGTATGATCACACAAATTATTCCCTTTTCAAGCTTTTCTATTTATCGGAAGGCAATCAGAGTCACCTTGTGGTGCTTGCTGCTTCATTATGCAGGACCCTAGCACTCTCATTGTTTTCATTTGTAATGTTGGGCTTAAAGACAATACAACACTGTACAAACAACACCCACCATTTCCTTTTTTCATTCTGCCAAGGTGATGGGCCTGTGGAACGTCACAAGTGTTCTTGCTACATTCAGGGGCATCGCTAGGGGGGGCAGTGGGGGCGGTACGCCCCGGGTGCCAGGGGAGGGGTGTGACAAGCGGCGGCCCCTCCCGCCACTCCCCAAGGGGAGCCCCGCCGCTCGGCACCCTGTATGTGCAGCGCTGCTGCTCCCGGGGCGATGGAGCGAGCGCCAGCACGTGGAGAGTGGCGGAGGGAGGGGCCGCCGCTTGTCACCCCCATGTGCCGCCAGTCGCTCCGTCGCCCCGGGAGCAGCAGCGCATGACGTGTGCGGTGCTGCTTCTCCCGGGGTGACGGAGCGAAAGGTGGCACATGGGGGTGACAAGCGGCGGCCCCTCCCGCCATTCCCACGCGCCGCCGCTCCCTCCGTCACCCCGGGAGCAGCAACGCATGGCCCGATGACAGAGTGTGTCACGCAGGCGCACTCCGTCGTCAGACCACTGCTTCCACGGCCCCCTTTTGAACCACAGAGCAAAAAGGCGGCTCTGTGCGATCAGCAAGGAGCCGCCGATAGTGCTCGGCAGCCCCACAAGCCGCCTTTTCGCTCTGCGGCTTAAAAGGGGGCTGCGGAAGCGGAAGCGGCCCACCGATGGAGTGCGCCTGCATGACATTTCGCGCAGGCGCACTCCGCCGTGACGTCACAATGTGACGTCACGACATCCCACCCCCAGGGGCGTCTCCTTTCACCACCCTGGGTAGCGCGGAGCCTTCCTCGGCCCCTGGCTACATTATAAGAGATATTAAGCTTCACTCACAGTTCTGGAAAACAGTGTCTATATCGGGTCATATGAAAAACGAGCAAGAAAAATATTTCACTTTTAAGTCTGAATGTACATTTACACAATTTTCAAATATCCATTTCACCACTAAGCAGGGTTTGGAAATCTTAACTGTAGTGAAAAGTCAACTAGGCTCTGCAGAAGAGTCTGAGCTTCCTCCCATCACTGGAACAACAGGGGGGAGGGGGCAAGAATCCCAACCCTTCCCCTAGCCCCAAACAAGGGCACAAAGCTGCAATTTGTTTCGTTTTGTATGTATTTAATTAAATCATTTATGCCCAGCCCTTTAGCAAAAAGGGCTTTCAGAGCAGCAGGCAGCATTAAGATGGTTGATGGCCTGAGGCTCACAATCTACAGAAACCTGACACATAAGGAAAAGGGGATGGGAAAGTAAATCTAAAGCACAGGTTCTTAAAGCTACAGTTCTTACAATGAAGATACAGGTATCTGTCTATGGCAGATAGTGCCAGCATTGGTTCTGACAGACTTGAAAAACAGCAGTCCCTTTATAAAGTGTAGCTGTTCCCTCATACCGCCCTGGTCAGATCCAGGCCCTGAGGACAGGGCTGCTCCTGCCCCACAACTCTTGACAAACACCAAAAACCAAAATCAGTCTGGAAGATGCCGCACCCAGAGCACCCCTAACATGTGGAGGATCTGACATACCCTACCTGGTCACACACTTCCCAATTCCAGACTTTCCTACAGTCACGCCTATGACCAGAGAGGTTGGTGAGTCTGACCCAAAGCCCAAGCCAGAAGGTACAGGAGGTGCTGAGTCAAATTAAGTTTTTGTAAGTTTCATGGGCATAATGGATACTGTTGGGTTGCTGAGGACAAGCAAGCTGCCACTGAAAGATTTGTTACTAAAAGGAGGGAGGGGGGCCCATGACTGCCTTGTCTTTACAGATAAGACTCCCCAATGCCATTTGCCTACTTTCAGGAGATGGTGAATAGTCCCATGAAAGGGAAAGATACTTAGTCCCCTTTGAGCGCATTACAAGCCCGGCAACACTAGGTTTTCATACCCTGCTTGGGAGAAGGAACAAAAATATGATCTACATCAGGAGCCCAGTCAAGCTACGGAAGCCACAAGGTCAGCTAGAAAACCTCTCACTTGTTGTCTGGTTTTTCCTGGTGCATCGCCTCATTCTGCCTGGTTATTTTAGCTAGCTAGCTTTGTGTCTTGTTCTGTTTCATTGCTTAGACAGCTCGCCTGCTATTAAAGAAAGCTTGCCCAGAATTTTCTTACTAGAAACTTCCAAGCCTTGCATGTGTAACAGCAGTGGCAGCAGGACATGACCCATGTCCTATTTCTCGGCCCTTTGAGCCACTCACAGGTCCCTGAGCTAAAATGGTTCCATAAACGTTTGGACTCTAGTTACAGGTAGGGAGCCGTGTTGGTCTGCCATAGTCAAAACAAAATAAAATAAAAAAATTCTTCCAGTAGCACCTTAGAGACCAACTAAGTTAGTTCTTGGTATGAGCTTTCATGTGCATGCACACTTCTTCAGATACACTTCAGATAACTCTAGTTACAATGCTGATGAGTGCCAAGAAGGCTTTCTGGATGTGCACCATTCTTTGGTATCCATCAGTAGCCGAGTGCATTCATTGTGACCACTGGGTCTTGGATTCAATCTCTGTCTGTGTCACCTCAGGGTGCAAAAATGAGGAAGAGCCCGGCCGGGGGCCCTGGAGAGTTGTTGTCAGCCAGAAAGGACAGCATTGGGAAAAACCAATGATCTGGCTCTGTATGAATCAAGGCTAGCCACTGTGATTCCCTTGAGATGTTACTAGACTACAGCTTCTGACCTTCAGCCATGCTAGCTGGGGCTGATGGGAGCTGCAGTCCAACATTTATACCACAGACATAAATGAATCATTTTGCACCTAAGGCTGGTCTAGAGCAGGGGTGGCCAACTCCCAAGAGCAGCACCTTAGAGACCAACTAAGTTTGTACTTGGTATGAGCTTTCATGTGCATGCACACTTCTTCAGATATCTGAAGAAGTGGGAATGCATACGAAAGCTCATACGAAGAACAAACTTAGTTGGTCTCTAAGGTGCTACTGGAGGGATTTTTTTGATTTAAAAAAAATATTATATTTTGTTTTGACTATGGCAGACCAACACGGCTACCTACCTGTAACTGCAACTCCCAAGAGACTGCAATCTACTCACAGTTAAAAACTGGCAGTGATCTACCCCCTTTTGGGGGTTTCAGGTCAAAGTTGTTGAGCCAGTGATCTACTACAGACGTCCAGTGATCTCCCAGTAAATTACGATCTACCTGTTGGACATGCCTGGTCTTGAGGAATGCAGAAGTTTGAAGTACCATTTAGCACTTTAATCAAGTCAAAATGCCAAAGTAGATGATGCCTTATATTGTGTACATCACATCAAGGAATCAGCAACTCTGTTATTCAAACACCAGAGCAGCCTTCCTCATACCCGGTGGTCTTCATAAGACCTATGGCCAAAGATGATAGGAACTGGATCCCAGGACCTGAAGGGCACCTGATGGGAAGGTTGCGCTGGAGCCAGTTAGCAGTTATACAATATTTATTAGGACAACCAAGTACCAGAACAGTATCGTTTTCAGAACTTATTAGGGATACACCTTTCTGACATAAGGACCCTCTTTGGAGGTGTCAGATAGTAAAGCTGCATAAAAAAATGTGTTAAAACAGTGGACAGAGAGTGAAAATAAAATTACCTTCCTGCTCCCTCTAATTTCTTCATTGCATAATCTTGTCAAGTTGTTAAGCAGCAAAAAAAATGGTTAGTTTCTATGGTCTCTGCTACTCCCACACGTATCCTTGCTGACAATCAAATTAAGGTAGAGAGCTTTGCTAATTGTGTGCCTGCTGCAGAAGCAGTTCACATTTCACAGCAGCCAAAACAGAAGAAAACCCAACCATTGCCCACACACACACACATGCACACACACCACCAAGTCATATGTGCTGAGAGAAACCCATCAGTTAACTGCATAAGCTCATGAATAAGCCAAATTTCAGTGCTAATTTTGCTTTCCCGTTGAAAACTGACAGCTCAAAGATCATATCACATACTCAGCATGTCACAAAAAGTGATATATACATAAGTGATAGGATATTTTCTCCTTACAGATTTTCCTGTAAAGTCACAAATGTTAATTGTTCATGTCATAACCTACTCTTTAGTTCTTCCCTGTGTTTTTTTTTAAATAAAGTAAACAAAAATAGAAGAGTAGATTTTCATGTTAAGTTTGCCCAGGCTTATTTTCATCTAGATGGGATTCACAGCTAGAGGAAAGCAGCAGACTGCTCCCTCCCATGCATATTTAGCAAATTTAGTTAGGTGCTTGTCTGGGAAATATTATTATTTTACAGCATAAAATAGACTTTAAAGCATTAACAAAAGAGACCACTCTCTGTCCACAAGGAGTTTACAATTTGTTTATCAGTGACAAGGAACAGACGGATAGAGGAGGATGCTAGAATAGGATGTTTGGTTTGTTTTATAACAACAGCCAGACTTCTAAGGGACAACAAGCCATGATATATATAAATAAAATGCAGTGATAAGGGAGTTCATACTTCACATATTTTAGCAACCTCTGAATGAGGGAGAGGGGATTTACAGTGGCAGCCAAGAAAGCAAGTTTAAAAATTAGAAAAGCTACACATGTGACCTCCTGCCAACTTAGCAGTTCGAAAGCACAAAGTGCAAGTAGATAAATAGGTACCGCTCCGACGGGAAGGTAAACGGCATTTCCACTCTGGTTCACCAGAAGTGGCTTAGTCATGCTTGCCTCATGACCTGGAAGATGTACACCGGCTCCCTCGGCCAGTAACGCGAGATGAGCGCCGCAACCCCAGAGTCGATCCGCAACTGGACCTAACGGTCAGGGGTCCCTTTACCTTTACCTTTACACATGTGACAGAATGGAAGTACATGGGGTTTTACCTTCATATACTTTTAACACTCCTGATGAGGGAGAAATAGTATTTTCTGGAGTATTCAGTAAACCACTGGTATGTTTGCAGAATGCAACTTCTGCTTACCAATATATTGGACAGCTTAGTTCTGAATGCCCCGCAAACCCGGGGTGTGGGTGGGTGGGTAGGTGGGTGGGTGAACAATTATTTGGAAGGTTTATTTCCCCACCTTTTAAGTTGCTATGTCATAGCTCATAAACACATAAAGAGGAAAACGATAACATTTGACAGCTTAACCTTTAAGCGCCAGAAGCCTCATCTAGCCTAGAAGGATGCTCTATTATTGAAAATAAGAACAGGCCAAAATGAAGATAAATGACAGGGAATCAAAGTCTTGGGCCAAATCTTGAATTTATTTCAAGCATTTACTTGTATGATTAATGCCCCTATCATACACCAACTCTCAGTCCTCTTGTGAGACTGCTAATAAACTCAGACACAGACTTGTGTGTGTACATAATATTCCAGATGTAATTTATCTAGGGGTAAGTGCCAGATGTCCCCAAATTATGCTACAGGCATAGCACTTGATTTTTGCTTGCGACCAGTGAATGGCCTTTTACCATTGCCTAGAGTTAGGTATGTAGCTACCTAGGAGAAAATGTTGCAATGGTTAGTTCTCTGTTCAACAACATAAGGGTCAAGATGCACACAATCGAATTAAGTGCAGTTAAACCCAGTGAGCTTAAGTGTACTTAAATATGTTGAAATGTGGCCAATGTGTGCATTTAAGATCTCTGGCAAGATCTCGTGAGATTTTAACAATGTCTTATGAGATCTCACCAGAAGCCACTGCTTCTCTGCCAATGGCGGAGGCGGCAAACTGGGCAGTGTGCTCGTGGGGACACTTCAGGAAGATGGAAACTGTCAGAATCTCAGACGTTATGGAACAGCCTCTAGTCAAGGCCTAAATATTGCTAAGCAAGATTATAAAGAACGGTTTTATGATTCATGATTTTTTTATGTATGGTTGTTCCTTCTTCATAATCTTGCTTAGCAATATTTAGGCAACAGCTGGTGACTGTGGGCTTCCCAAATTACAAAACTTTGTTTCCCATATTATAAAAGCTTCCTAAACAAATATTATTTTCAGGAGAATGTGGTTTTTGAATAGGGGTTCCCAAAAGAAAGAAGCAAGCAGTATTGTTCATATGTCAGGCCACTTGGAAGCTGTCTTTTAGAAAGCTTTTCTTCCTCTTTTCCCTCTCCTCTGCATGTTGACCTTGTATGTCTTCTGTGTCCCAGCCCAAATCCTCCACCACCACCTCGGTGAAGGAGTCTATACAGTTATTACTCCTTTTTTGAGCATCAGAGACTGCTGAAGGAGCAGACTGATCAGTCTGAGATGAAGCTAGGTGGACACTGAAGGGGGAAGAGAGGTATTTCAAATCCAAATGAGGTTTCCACTTCACTGCTTTCTCTCTGCTTTACTGAACTTCATAGAGAGCAGCTGTTGCCTTGTGCTCTCTCTCTCTCTCAATCTGCTCAAAAAGCTTTAATGTCCAGGGACCTTCCAGTGACAGCATGTGGCTCTGTTGTCAAGAGGAAAATCTCTGCTGGTACATACATAGCCAGCAGATGGAGAAAGTCCTCTAAATTAAAACAAATGTACATTTTAGGTGATATAATCCTACAGCATATATGCCTCTTCCACTATTTTTAAACAACAAAAAAAAAAACAGTGTTTCTACTTTTTGAGACACACAGCTTTCAAGGATTAAGTTTCAGAGTGGTAGCCATACTGCTTCTGAAAGTCTTCACCAGTTATGTTTGGAAACCTCCCCTTAGCTTGGCATCATAGAGAGCATTCGTGAGGGAGAGAAAGAATGGATAAGCTGTCTCCAAAAGCATATACTGAATGCAGTAAGCATTTGCCCTCACCCATGGTATCAGGAATATATGCAGAATTCTTATATTTACTTTTTTGATCTTTGACATTGAACTTATACAGCTTTCAAGAGCTGTAACGGCAAGAAAGGCCTGACGATTTACTGTAACTTGCTTCCCTATTCTGTTTCCCAGGAAACATGTGGACCCAGGAAACATGCTTTGAACTACAACTCCCATCAGCTTCAGCCAGAATGGCCAATGAGCAGGGATGATGGGAGCTGTGCTCAAAAACATCTGGAGGACCTAAGGTTGGGGAAGGCTGCTATATGCTAAGCTGCAACTCCAAATTTTTGAAATGCAAATTATCCACTTCCAAAGTTGAGTTACGTAGTTTAGGATCTCCACAGAATCATATAATTGTAGAGTTGGAAGGGACCATGAGGGTCACCTAGTCCAACCCCTGCAATGCAAGAATATTTCACCCAATGTGGGGCTTGAACAAACAACTCTGATATTAAGAATTTAATGATCTGCCAACTGTGTCAAGACACAAGACCAAAGTTAAGTTAACACACTAACTACTATAATGAAGTTCTTCCGGCCTTACCATCTCTTCTCCTGATTCATAACAAGTATCCTTCGGCTCCTTCCAGCACTAGCATAATAATTTACTTTATAGTAGCAACATATTTAAGCTCTGGATCACTAGAGTTGTGCTCATATTATTATTTATAGGCAAATGACATTTTTTTAAAAAAAAAGTTTTCTTTTGCTGTGGTTTTTTTTTTTTTTAGTTTTTAATTTTATTAAAGATTTTCTGATTAAGAGAGCAATCCAAACCCAAGAAATACTGGGATGAGTGGAGTTTGGAACAGGGTAAGTAACAATGGCATAATGTACACCGGTGTAAACTTCCTTTGGTTCGGATTGCTCTGCCCATGTAGTGCTTCATTAATACAGATAACTGATGCAACTGTAAGCTAATGACTACTCTACAGTTCTTGGCACAGTGGTGTTCAACTTAAATTATTGTGCAATGTACAGAAAAGGTCAAGCGGAGAAGGCGGAAATATGTCAAAAATATGTTTCTGGGAACCATGCTCAAAGCATGGAAAACAGAAACAGGCAAACTATCCCCAACCCCATCCCCACTAACTCCCCTGGCCTACCACCCATTATTCCACCATGCAGCACAAAACCTCCAGATAGAAACCTGGCAAACCAAAGGCTTATCTCGCCTAATAGACTTTTATAAAAATAACAAACCTTCGTCAACACGAGAAATACAAGACAAACTAGAAGACACCCAAATGCCCTGATTAGCACAACACCAATTACACACCCTCTTAAACAATCCAGCAGTAAACATCAAACCCTACATATATTAAGTAAAATAGAAACATTGTCCTCCGATCCCACCCCCACCCATCCTCCCACCCGTCGACCTCTTTCCCCCTTTTTCTTCCCAATGTCTCAAGAAATGAAACTGATTTGTAAAAATGATACATGTAAAAAATATGAGAGAGAGAGATTGCACATACTTTTGTAAATCAAGAAATCTTTAATAAAAAGTACTTCAAAAAAATGAGAATAAAAAAATGTTTCTGAATGATACCACTCTGCAAAGAAACAAAAGTATATAAGTTTGCAAGCCTGAAATATTTATAGATGTAAGGTTAATTCATCTCTAAAGTGTTTAAAATTATTCAGGAGAGGATTAAACTCAAATGTCATTTTACCATGGACACTCAGAAAGTATGAAGTGCAATTTTACAGTGAGATACCAGTTCGTAATGGCAATCACAGCTGAGATCGACTTATCCCATCATTCCAGAGGAGCTACTGCCATACACAGAACTTTGTTAAGGGAAGCGTCTCAGTGCACCTGCCCAAACGGCAGTACCCTGAGGAAGGTCCTGAAATGGGACGTGTTGGGATAGGGAGCAGGTGGGACTGAGCTGGCTCTGCTGCTATCATGTGACTGCAACGGGCCCAATCCAGAACTCCCTGCTGCACCAGCCTGGGAACTAACATAACACAAAGCAAGGTATGTTTTCCTACACATGTAGAGAACTTACTATAACAATTGTTCGGCAATATTGCTCCAATATTGCTCTGTGTGAAATACATAGATCTACATGTACTGTACTGTAAAAAAATAATAATAACAACTGTGAAGAAACCTATCCCAATTAAGCCATTGAATGTTATGAATGGCTGCCAGTCAGATCTACAATACCCACAGCAGATGCATTTTAACTTTTAGTGTGTGAATCATTCAGGGACTTTGATAATGTCTTATTCTGTTGCATAAGAATACTGTAATGCAATTTCTGGAAACTGGCTATTCCAACAATTGAATCCTAAGAGCTGGGCGTGGGGGGGGGCCGGCGCAAGCTGTTTAAATCCCCCAGGAGCAGAACTGAGGAAAGCTTGATTGTTCCCCCAGGCCCACACACAAAGAGCCCTACCCTCCACCCCAGCCTGCCATTGGCCAATTCGGCAGGCTGGCACAGAGCTGGATTTCAAGCCAGGAGCATGAGTCAAAGATCACGCTCTGGCAAGAACAACCCCCGGCATCCCAGCTCTGCATCGCCGTGGGGGTAAGTGAACTTGGAAGGGATCCCACCCTTCGGAGAGCTTTCACCATGGCCCGTTTTCAAACTATTCCTACGGCCTATCTGTCAGGCAGATTTGCAAAAATCCCGGTAGAGCACCGTATATGTCCTTGTCATATGAGAACCAAAGAGGATCTCACACATTACATGTTGTATTGTCCCATCTATTCGGCCTTCAGGGATGTGATGTTACAAACTATTCCCAAATCAATAGTCAACTCTGAGGACCAAGTAAAGTTTTTGCTGGTGGACGCTGACCCACGGATTTCCCACGTGGTAGCGGTCTTTGTGGTGAAGGCTATGAAAACTAGGGTATGGTTCCTGGATGAAGTGGTGAGGTCCCTCCCATTGCTCTCCTAACCTGTTGTTGTATCTTCTTTCCTGAATGGTGGGGGGTTTGGGGTAGTCTCCTTTGCTGGGACAGGGCAGCATGAATTTTAACTTATTTTAATAATTTTATTGTTTATCTTTTTAATAATGTTTTATGGTATTTTGTGTAAAGGCATGGACCTCACAAATTTAATAAACTTGTTACATTGTAGGCATACAGCCTAACTCCCTCCTCCCCCCCCTGCAAAAAACCCCTCACATTACCTTCAAGGAAAGGGGAAGGACACACACACAATATGTAACCATCTCCCTGCATTTCAAGATAAATTTGACAAACCAGGGTTATAGTTTAATTGCTCAACCATCAGTGGAAGAAGAAAGCTGAATGTTTATTCTTTCACTTAATGGAGATATATACGAGATGCCCAGAGGAAATTGCATCAAATGGAACTGGCAAATGTTGTATCCATAGCCACTTTGAGGTAGGCTACAACAAGGCACAAAGCCCTGACAAGTAATTGTAAATAAAGGACCGATACCGGAGGGGCATTTGTGCGTGGCTTTTGCTCTCGGGGATGCAGAATGACTTCCTGTGTCATTCCAATCCCTTTTAAGTACAAAATCAAGTATTAATCACAGATCTGTAGAAAAGAAGCAGCAGCAAGCAAGCAAGCAAAGGAGCATTTCTATTATAGAACACTTACACTCATTGGTTGCATTCACATGTAATGCTAAGCCAAACCAGAATGTGATGGCCCCCAAAGAGGATCTCACAGCCGTTTTGCTCTTCCTAGGTTCTTTTAAATTAGGAGGTATGGGAGCTAAGCCAAGGTTTAGTATAGTGTGCCATCTGAACCCAGGATCCTTGTTAAGATCCCCCCCCTCCCTAATGTTTGATGTTTTATGGTTTTTATATTTTGCTGGAAGCAAAACCACCCAGAATGGCTGGGGCAACCCACTCAGATGGGTGGCATATAAATAATAAACTGATTATTATTATTATTATTATTATTATCATCATCATCATCAGGTTTGTTCTTGGCTACAGATCATGGCCCAAGAGAAGATAGCTTAACCATAATACCAGGTTTGGATAACATGCTAAGAAAAAGTTTGGCTTAGCTTCCACGCCCCCTGAGGAAGCTAAAAGATTCATTGTTCTTGTTCAATCTTTCTCATTACTGAAATAAGAAACAAATTCCAAGGTGTGTTGCAGAATGCTACGTAGTGTCAGCATGTGCAAAGAGACCTAGCATGGCTGTTCTTTGCGGTCTCCAATGCAGTTAGGAGTCATTCTCATCACTATCTCTGTCTTGACACAACGAAGGCTATGAATGTATGAATGAACTGATTTATTTCAGTCACTGACCAGAGCGAGCAAAGACTATGGTGTATACAAGGCAATGGACAGGTGAATCAGTCTCGCCTATGCCCATTGTGGAAATGCTTCTGTTTTCAAAAACACTTGAAAATGGGAGCAAGAAGAGCAGAATTGATCATGGGCCTTAAATTCCTCAGTAAATGGGACAGATCCAAATTAGCTTTCTTGTGGCTGATTTATATGTGACAGCAACCACATAAAGGCCACCTGAAATCTCACCAGCAGTGCACAGCAATTCACAACACAGATGAGGGTGGGTGTTCATGGTGTGTGTGTGGGGGGGTGTAATTTGTTGAAAATCACTTGATTCCTCTGGTAGTCTAACAGCTCCCATGTAGAATACAGTGGTACCTCTGGTTACGTACTTAATTCGTTCCGGAGGTCCGTTCTTAACCTGAAGCGTATTTAACCTGAAGCACCACTTTAGCTAATGGGACCTCCTGCTGCCGCTGCACCGCTAGAGCACGATTTCTGTTCTTAAGTGGAGTTCTTAACCTGAAGCGTACTTAACCCGAGGTACCACTATAATCTAAACTGCCTCCCGCATGGTGAGTTTTATTTGCAAACTGGTCCTTCATATGCAATGAAATAAGTTATTAAGATTTTTAAAAAAATAATGAAGCTGGGGGGGGAATATATCCCCACTTAGATTAAGTAATATGATCTTGTACAGATTGACAAATAATGGGGATTGCTTCCCTTATGTGAGGAGGAGGGGAATTCCAGAACGCTCTAGTTCCTCCTCAGTGGTTTGAGAAAGCACAGCTCCTACTCTTATCTTCACACTAAATTGGATTTGGGGTATTGCTTATGCAAGATCTATAAAGCCAGAAAGAGGCACTTTGTGTGTTACTGTTCTTCCAGCAACTTATAGGCTAACTTACTGAACAGTATCCAAAATTACTTTTCGCTATCCTGAGAAGACCTCTGTTATTACATGTCTTATGGAACACATATTTCGGATTTTACAAGCCCCATTTTGCCACAAAATTACCAACATTCACTCAGCTTTATTTAGTCAGCCCACTTATTACATTCAGCTCTGAAAAACAACCTTTGGGTGCGTGTTCATCTGTGTGTTTGTAGAAGCATATAAGGAAGACTAACCAATACGTAAATCCATAATAACAGAAAATACTTCCTATACTCTGGAAAATTTTGAACCTTAGAATTACTGGTGCTACACAATATGCTTATTACCAAAATGCTAGCCATGTTGCTAAATGTATATATGGGGGGGTGGAGTTTTTTACTGTGGAGAATATCAACTGATGTTTAATTCAAAGGTTAAACAATTTTGTTTACAGCTATGCAAGGACAGACTAGCATAAAAATGAGTCACATTAAGTAACAAGGATATTATTTTGAGGCTAGAAGATGCAGTGGGTGGAAAGTTATAGGAGCTTTGATGGTAGGCTTTGTCTACAAATTAGTGCAGCTGGAAGCTCCATCAGAGGAGAAACTATAATTTGCATAGAAGAAACAAAAATAAATACAAATAATAGAAATACAACTAAAGATCTCCCTGTTTGGATGGGTTAAGTGGAAATGGCTATTGTTCCAAAGTATTTTTGACTCGGAATCAAAATTCTGAATAAAAATATAGCCAAGTATTTAGTTGTCATTATAAGACAACTGAAAATACGTAATTATGAAGGCACGGGTTCAAGTGAGTTCAAGATGAAGCTGTATGATATAATACTTCGAATATTGAACTTAAGGCTAGGGCGACCTGGCTCAATATCTTTGTTGACTCATGAAGCTAACTGAGTGAGCTTGAAATAGTTACTGATAAGGGTAACTATTACCGGGTTTTTGTGATGGCCATGGCATTAGGCAACCACCTTCGCTGTACTCTTCCAAGATTTTTGTTAAGGAAAGCCTATGTATACATGTAGAAGGTATATGTGTTTTACTGTTCTGTTTTTAATATTTTTAAATACCTGTTTTTAACTGCTTAATCAATATTTTTAATTACAGGTAGGTAGCCGTGTTGGTCTGCCATAGTCAAAACAAAATAAAATAAAAAATTCCTTCCAGTAGCACCTTAGAGACCAACTAAGTTTGTTCCTGGTATGAGCTTTTGTGTGCATGCACACTTCTTCAGATTCACTGAGACGGAAGTCACCACACCCTTAAATACAGTGAGGGAGTGGGGAGAGGTATTACTCAGAAGGGTGGTGCTGATAGGTGTGGAAAACCTATTTTTAATGTTTTCTTTTTGGGGGGTGAAACACTTAAGATTCTCTTACGATCAAGTGGCATATAAATTTTATTAAATAAAAAGGTGGTGGGTTCAGCAGAGAACCATGGCAGAAAAATTAGACTGAGAGACAGTGACTTGTCCAAGGCCACACAGCAGCGAACTTCACGGCTGAGTGAAAATTTGAGACCAGGCCAAAGTACAAAATGCAATCTACTATACCACATTTGCTCTCCCATTCATTTCAAGCACTGACGAGGAAGGCTTGAAAACACGATGCATGCAAGGTAGAAATAAAATTCACAAGTCAGACCAAATACCAAACTGAATGGATGTAGGGGTGGGGTGCTTACTAATCTAAGGTTGTGTGGAAAATAGTTTCCTTCTTATTTCTATGTATTTTTACATTTACATCTCAACTTTCCTCCAAGGAACCCAAGGCAAGTGTACACAGTTTTCCCATTGCCATTTCGTCCTCACAACAACCCTGTGAGGTAGGTTAGGCTAAGAAATGGTGACTGGCCCAAGGTCACTCACTGAGCATCATGGCTGAATGGGGATTGGAGCCCTGGTTTCCCAGGTCCTGGTCCAGCACAGCAAGCACTACACCACTACATACACTCTCAGTATCAAATCCAAATATCAAGTATCTAAGGAAAGCACTTTAAAGCCAGTGGCAGGATTCATTTTTGTAAAAAAAAGGGGGTGTCAGTTCTGTCCCCAGCAGGACAGATAGTCTTAAGCAATGCCTAAGCAACCACTCACATATTTTGTATTTTAATAAAGTTGTGGCCAAAATAATGCCAAAAAACCTTAAATTTATATTCTTGTGTGAAGTGTGTTTCATTTGAGGGGTGGTTTGGGGACCTCAACATGCAAAAGGGAGGTGAGGGAAAAGCGATCAGCATGCACAGGGCTTAAGTGAGAAAGGATACCTAGCTCTGTTTTAAGCAAAAGCAACCTGGTAGAAAGAGAGGTCAAGCTTTAAAAGTCCACCGAGGCTTAAATTCCTGCCTCCAACAGTGGCTTCATATGAACACTTTTGTGAAGAAGCATCGTGAAAAGCATCAAAATGCCCTTTTATTGTCCTAACCCTCTGACTCTGGAAGCTACTCATTCAAACCTCAACTTAGCCATGAATTTACTGGTGGAGCTAGGTCAGCTTGGCTATCAACTCAAGATGGAGCTAGGCCATGGTTGGGGGATCTTTTTCAGCCCATGGATTGCATTCCCTTGTGGAAAACTTCATGGGGGCTGCAAGCCAGTGGTGAGCAGGGCCAGAAGACAATAATGGGAGGAGCAATGGATGTGACTCTTACCTTTGTACAATATAAACCAGAGGTTTATTCACACACCTCTCTCCAAGAGGCACCAACATTTTGTATAACTGCGTGGCCTTTGAATGGTGGAAAACACCCCATGGAGAATTCAACAAGAGATGAATACAGAACTTAAGGCTGGTACCCAAGTGTGAAATATTCAGAGAAATTCCATAAGAAAAGACCCAAACTGGCTATATAAAGGGAGAACAATAGCCTTCTCCATATCAAGTCTTGAAGAAATGTTGTAAATGACTTACTTTGGAAGTACATTATACTTTCACCCTTATTATCCACAAGGAAACTAGTGATTTGGCTTTAATTTTCTCCTGTGAATTCACATCTTGGGGGAAAATTAAAACTCTTAACCACTCACAGGCAATTGTATCGGATCCAGTCTTTTTTCGCTAATAGACCAATTAAACTAACAGCAATTTTATGTTCCTAGTGATAGTTTTGTTCCTTTTTTAATTTTATAAGTCATCTATGTGAGAGTCGAAGTAGCAGGAAAAAAACAAAGGAGGGTTGAAACTAAGTAACAGTGGTGTTATTGTGGCTTGAGTGTGTGTTTTTCATGCACACGCTCAAGCCACAATAACACCACTATTACTTCGCTTCAACCCAACTTTGCTAATCTTTAAATGCAAAGCATTTGGCACCTTGTAATAATAATAAATCAGAATAGTTTCCAAATCCTCTGCTAATTGCCTGTAAACCAGGACTCCGCACAAAGCCTGTTTGCTGGTTTTGCACAGAAAGCATTCCCAAGCCATATCAGGTTTGAAGCTGTCTTAGTTAACAACAACAAAAAATTTTGGCAAGTCATCCATTCCTTCCCCCATTTGGGACAAGGCAGCAGTTTTTCTATTCTATTTCCCCCATTATTTGTTTATCAAAATATTTATATTTCACCCAGGGTGATTTAAACACTTAGAATTGCCATTTCATAAAGACTACAATACTGTTATGAGTTTGTGTGCCTAAGTCCCTTCTAACTCCTGGATGCAGCAAGGCTTAAAATCTAATGAAGGATTCAATTGCTCAAGGAGCCAAGGCAGGTTCCTGATAATGGCCCAAGGTGTCGGTCGTTAGTATAAGAACAGAATCTGTTCTATGCAAGAGTGCAAATGGGCGGGGGGCCCTCCTTCACCTGGCTAATAATGGACAGTAGCCAGTGTGTGAGAGAGGCTGCAGGCGGAAACCAGAAAGGGTGATTTCTGCTTGGAACCAAGGCTGTAGCTATGGGGGGGAAATAAGACCTTCTGGGGTGTTGATGCTGCAAGCACCTCCATCATAGGCTCAAGTTGTACATTTGTGTAAATAAACTACATATCATAAGAAAGCACAGTTCTCCACTGTCCTTCACTTCCAGAAAACCAAGCCCAGGTTAAGCACCTGGGGACCCCCCCCCCCCCGGTGCTCCAATATTGGTGTGGCATGCAATAATATGAAGCCATCAATCTGAACCAAACAAGCAAGGAGTCAGCTGTTAATACCAAGCATAAAAACATTATCTGCCACATGCAGCAAAAGCCTACGCCGTCTTTGGTAAGCAATGAAAGTCAGGGGAGGGAGGGGGACGACTGTACTTCATGGGCAAGATGCCACGGGCATAAGGTGCAGCTACTGAGAAGGCCCTCACTCATGTACTACTCAAACAAGGCTATTGATTCTTTCTGATCTTATGGAGCAGGCAGGATGATTTGAAAAGAAGCAGTCTCTGCGGTATCCTGGAACTAAAGCCATTTAGGGCTTTGCTGGAAGAAATATCAACAACCTCAGATATGCTGATGACACAACCTTGATGGCAGAAAGTGAGGAGGAATTGAAGAACCTTTTAATGAGGGTGAAAGAGGAGAGCGCAAAATATGGTCTGAAGCTCAACATCAAAAAAACCTAAGGTCATGGCCACTGGTCCCATCACCTCCCGGCAAACAGAAGGGGAAGAAATGGAGGCAGTGAGAGATTTTGCTTTCTTGGGTTCCATGATCACTGCAGACGGTGACAGCAGTCACAAAATTAGAAGACGCCTGCTTCTTGGGAGAAAAGCAATGACAAACCTAGACAGCATCTCAAAAAGCAGAGACATCACCTTGTCAAAAAGGAAGTGAGAGCTGGACCATAAAGAAGGCTGATCGCCGGAGAATTGATGCTTTTGAATTATGGTACTGCAAGAAGATCAAACCTATCCATTCTGAAGGAAATCAGCCCTGAGTGCTCACTGGAAGGACAGATCCTGATGCTGAGGCTGCAATACTTTGGTCACCTCATGAGTAGAGAAGACTCCCTGGAAAAGACCCTGATGTTGGGAAAGATGGAGGGCACAAGGAGAAGGGGACGACAAAGGACGAGATGGTTGGACAATGTTCTTGAAGCTACCAACATGAGTCTGACCAAACTGCGGGAGGCAGTGGAAGACAGGAGTGCCTGGCGTGCTCTGGTCCATGGGGTCACGAAGAGTCGGACACGACTAAACGACTAAACAACAACAACAACAAAAGAAAGAGTCCGGAAAGAAGCATTAGTTCCTTTTACAATCTAAACTGCTTTAGGCTACTCAAACTTCCAGACAGATAAACAAGCTGATCTGCTGGGAACACCCTTATTTATTTATTTCATAAAATTGTATACATCACTCGATTGCAAAAGGAGGGAAACCCTCAAAGCGGTTTATAAAAGATAGGACAGTAAAATCAAAAAAGGTTTACAAAGCTAAAATACTAAATAATATTTTATTAACTAATCCATAAATTTAGTATCACTGAAGTCAGTATCAGAAGTGCCCTTGCCGGTCACATCTGACCATTTTGTCATAACATATTCGAAGTCTTATGTTCAACTATTAGGGTTATGAACTTAAACCAGTATCTGGTGTAAGTTTGCCTCAAGCTGGCTGCCTGTTTTAGAAAACTGTGCAAGAATTGGTCTAGTGAGAGTGAAGAAAAGTCAGAAAGTAACTTAGGGATTTACAGTGCTTACTCCCCCTATATCCTGATTTGCTTGCACAAACCTATGTGGTGATTAGATTATATGCCTGGTCTTTACGGAGCATTCATTCTAATTTGTTTGCGGGCTGGTTATATGACAATGAGCCTTCATCCCACATTGATGCTGATTTGCTTGCTGAGTAGTTACACATCTTCCCATTGATTATTTGTTCACCTTACATTTTTCAATGCATCTCCCAATCACTTTCTAAACCATAAAAAGTCTGAGTTTTAAAAAAGTGGATTTATTCCACTAGGGAGACAGAGCACTTTAATTCAGTTTAACACCTAGGCACATTGCTCATTTCTTTGCAAGAACTGAGATTCCTGAAAGGTTCTTGGCACCCTTGATTAATATTTGATAGGATCACTGGAGGCCAAAGAAATTACTCTGAGGGCTGGATCCATTTCTCAAGTCACTAGCTGGCCACTAGAATGAGATGCTCATGCAGTAAGTGCATCCCTTCTGGTAGTCATAAGAAGAAAACCTTGCACACAGACACACTGGCTAAGGCTGGTCTTCCAATCCAATTGTGTGCACATGATTAGCAGCCAAGGCTGCATGCAGAAATCCCTGTTGGAAAAACCATCCATTGCTCCCATTATCTATTCAATGGTGGCCACGACTAAGTCCAGTCCTCTGCTTCCAAATGCTGCCCCTCCTTTTACCTCTCTTCTTTCTTTCTTTCTTTCTTTCTTTCTTTCTTTCTTTCATTCATTCCATAGTTGGTGCTTGTTGTATGTAACAATTTATAGTTGGATTCAACATGACCTCCGGTCCCCCCATTGTGGTTCCCAGATTACATTCTTTATCTGTACACGAAACTTTGTTTCCTCTAGGTTATTTCAATTACATTAATTTTGTAAGATTCTCCTATTACACGCAGAAAGTAAATCCAGACCTGTCAACAGATTTATATTTTTGCAATGTTCTTTTAAATAAACTCTGTATAGATCCCACTCTCTACTGAATTTTTTATCGTTAACATCTTGGAACCTTGCTGATAATCTGGCTAGTTCTGCATATTCTCGCAATTTGTTTTGCCAGTCTAATTTGGATGGGATAGCTTCTCCTTTCCAACCTTTTGCAATTAAAATTCTGGCTGCTACTGTAGCATACATGAATTTCTCCTGGATTTCTTTGTGATTTCATTACTCATTATTCCTAGCAGGAGGGCTTTGGGCTTCTTGGGGAAAGAGCATTTAAACATTTTTTTAAAGTTCTTTATAGATCATCTCCCAAAATTATCTGACCTTTTTACAGTTCCACCATATGTGGATCAATGTGCCTTCCACCTCCCTGTATTTCCAAAAGGTGTTTGGGCTAGATCTGAACATTTTGGCCAGTTTGACAGGTGTTAAATACCACCTGTAGAGCATTTTCATGCAGTTCTCTTTTAAATCATAGCATGCCGTGAATTTTATATCTTCCCTCCTAAGCCTCTGCCATGATTCCATTTGGATGCTGTAGCCAAAGTCTGTGGCCCACTGCACCATTACTGTCAGGAGGAGGAGTGGTGGCAAGCTCCCCCTGGCGAGGCTGCACCCATGGAAGAATCTGGGGAAATGGAGGAATTCATACCTGGAGAAGACTGGAGGCGACAATCCTCAAAAGAGAAAGAATCAGATAGAGAAGGGGAAAGACCAGAACAGGAGGAGAAAGAAGTCGAGCCAGAATCAGGCACTTGTGAGGAAAGGAACCGGCAGGCCCCCTCCCTTCCTCCCTTCTCAGCTGTAGAGTGTAGAGCTGAGAGACGTAGGGAACAATTAGAGGCAGCTGCAGCTTGTAAGAGACATGGTTATGAGCCAGCTACTTAAGGAAGGCCGGCTGCTTCCTTCACCAGCACATGCAACTGCTGTGCTAGAGCGTGTGGTTGCTCTTGCTTGTCCTGTTCCTGATTCCTGTGTTCGTGACTTCGGCTTCCTGATTCCTGGCTTGGACATGACTTAGGCTTCCCCGACTCCTGACTTGAACCGACTGCGACTACTTCAGACCCCCTGTGCGACTGTCTGCTCCCTGCTGGCCCTGAATCGGACTGTTACTGACTTTGGCTTTTCCTGACCCTGGTACTGGCACCTGACCTCGGCTGATTCCTGACCCGGACTGTTGGATCTCGGCTTTATCCGCATCTGACTGCTGCTCTTCAGCGCGCCAACCTGTTGGCGTCCTAACAATTACGGATTTGACTTCTTCCTCCTTGACCTCCCAGCCAAGGAGTAGCCTATACATTTTAGAGAGTGGTTTATATTTAATTTGAATCAAATCTTTTTCAAGTCTCAGAGGTTCTTTTTAAAGTTCTCAAAGATTTGATCCTTACAGAACCCTTTACCTCTCATCAATGGTTCTTCTGAAAGGATCCATTCATGAGCATCCCTATCAGACAGACAGACAGGAGGCATTACATGTGTAGTACTTGCCTGTTTGTTCATTCAGAACCATGGCCCTAAGATGAACAGGGCGTGTGTCAAGTTTATTTCACATTTGTAAATATTAACTACCAATGGAGCGGGTTTTATTCCAGCTGCAGCAATCGGTGGTTTTTAAAGATTTATGCTTCCTATCTGTTAAAACACCAGCTTTTGCCATTTGTAATGTAATAAAGTACAGATAACTTAGGAAGATGAAAAACTGGAAAAGTATTGATATGCAGTTGAAAATAGAATTAAGAGGACCCATGGTTGGAATGCAGGGGGGAGTCAGGAGATTCAGAGCAATCTCGATATATGGAATTTGTATGATATTTTGATGTAACTTTATTCTTTTTCTCTTTTGTTCTCCTTCTTTCTTTTCTTTCTTTCTTTCTGAAAACCAATATTTTGAAAATCACACACACACACACACACACACACACATATATATTATATACACAGCAGCAGCTTTTGAAATATACTTGCACTTTGAAACAACCAGGGGGGTCGGTGGGAGAGAGACATTAAAAGGTGAAAGTAGTTATACAGTACTCCTATAGTGATATATCCTGCATGGAAGTACATCCCATTTTTATTTCAATCAGAATTACTCCCAAGCAAGCATGCACAGGATTGCAAAATCGTTGGCAGAGATTGTGCTTCTGTGCGGTGCTTTGTAACCTTTCATCGGGTCACAATTTGTCAGTGATGACAGTGCAAGAACTACTTCATGGGGGGGGGGGAATAATAAGTAATATTCAAGATGATGATAAGAGAGATGGATGGCTTTTTTATTTCGTTATATCCTATTGTGTGTCAGTTCTTCTGACCTTAAAAAGACAATAAACACATCACGGAAGGCAAAATGTCACAGAGTAACAAAACTAAACACTGCTTCTTGTGGCATCTGTTATTTTTCTGAAGCAAAGATGGGAAACCTGAGGCCTGGGTGCCAACGGCAGCCTTTCAACCCTCTCTATTGGGCCTGTGGGACCCTCCCCAGGCTACACACACTTCCTGGATGGGGGATGAAGAGACGTTTTTGAGAGTGTGCAGAACATTGCTTACTGTACACTTAAAATTCACATTTGCTGCTCTCCTCACGTTTTGCCTCTGGCCCTCCTCACCCCTGGCATGGGCCATCCAAAAGATTGCGCAGAATGTGGTCCTCGGGTAGAAGAAATGATTTTCCACCCTTGTTCTAAAGCAGGCCCTCCAAATGTCTTGGGACTACAATTCCCATCATCCCTGACCACTGGTCCCGTTAGCTAGGGATGATGGGAGTTGCAGACCCAAAACATCTGGAGGGCCGAGTTTGGGGATGCCTGTTCTAAAGCTTTAGGCTCCTGCGTGATAAATATGTGAACTTATCTCCACTTCTCTGGCAGCGTCATCCATAACATATGGAAAGGAGAGGTGTTTCCCCCTACCCACACTATTTCTCACCTGCAAACTCTCCCCTTCCAGCTTCTTTTAGTGCCCTCCTCCCTGCCCTGAGGTTCTAGGTTTCTGTCGCAAATACAGCCCAGGAACCCTGTCTTGGAATGGGCTGAGATGGGGAAAATGGCCAGAGGGGAAAGGCTTAGCATCCCCTCCTCCACTTCTGCTTCCTCGCTGCAATTATGTCTTCTTAAAGGTGACTGCATAACATGCAGCTCGAGCTGACACACCTCACCTTTAGAGCACATTCGAAGCTCATTCTCCCCCTCAAAGAATTATGGGCACTGAAGCTTGTTAAGGGCTGCTGGGAAACTGCAGCTCTGTGAGGGGTAAACTACAGTGCCCAGAAATCTTTGAGGGAAATAAAGTGCTTTAAAGCCTAAATGCCCAGGATTCATGAACCAAAGATGCATTATAAGGGGGAAATAACATACATGGTGGTGGTAGCAGACTGCATAAAAGCAAATAACATGGATCAAATTCTTTGGTGTTTTCTGTTAGTCACAGTTTTACAAAATACAGTAGGATGAAAGAACTGCAACTTTTTAAAAATAGGAACAAATGTTCTTTCCTTTTCCATTCTTCACACAGAATGGTCAACCATATGATTCATAATTCAAAAGCAAGTTGGCATTGCAGATTGTGGAGGCGGAAGAGGTGGGGAAGGAGAAGAATTAGGAAGCCTAAGGTTTAGCCAAACCTTTGGCAGTGAGGTGCAAGCGAAGCCATCCTTTGGGAGGAAGGGCGACATATAAGGTCCAACAAATAAAATATATCAAAGAGGTCGGTGGCGTTTCTCAGGTCCATGAACTTGCTCGGTTTCTAGGGGGAGGAAATGTATAGGGAACTTTGATCTTGGAAGCTTTCCAGTATTGGCTTGATTCATACACAGAGATAAGCAAAGCCGAGGTTCAGCATGAGTGTGTGAACATGAGGGCTCCAGAGAGGAGATCATGGCCACATTGCTCCTTTTTTGGTGGTTCTGCTGCTGCACTGCTGTGACCTAAGCAATGGATTGCCTTAGTGTATGATCTGAATCAGGGTTCATGGTTTGTCTGGAGGAGACCATGGCTTCACTCACAGCAGTGTAGCAGCGAGACCAAGAGGGGTGGTCTTGTCGTCTGGGCAGCCCAGGACCTCCATACACACTGCCCAGGCTTGTGCCCCAGGGAGGTCACTTTGGTGCTGCTAACACAGCGGTTTGACTTCACCCCCGGAGGTGCACTCCATTGACTCTTGAGACTGAGGGATACCAACAACAATACACACAAACACATGTCTGCATTCAGCTTCATGGGTCATTGCGCTGTGCGGGCCTGGTATAGGCAACGACAATTTCACATTCCTTCAAGAAGATTCCCAGCACAAGCACAGTTCCCATCCAATACATCACTAAGTAACTGCTCAAGGATTTCCTATACCTACCTACTTACCTACCTACACACACACGCGCGCACACACACACACACACAAATATATATCCTCCAGAGCAGATTTGGGAGAGGGTATGGGGGGGGGGGTTAAAATCCCATTACACAAGTGGAAATACTTGTGCTGACAGGATGATTCCTTACTACTTTGTTGGAGACAAGCCTCTATACTCCTTTCTTGTATGCATAACAATTGATTCTGTGGGACCATTTTCCCCACCCCCGTTTCCCCCAAATGGCTAGCAACCCAACTTTCATCTCTTTCCCCAACTAATAACAATAACAACAGCAGTCTGTTTTTTGACCTACAGCAGCTGGAACAAAAGCAGCACCCAGCAGCTTATTCCTGGGTGCCCCTGACAAGGATAAATGCCACACTCTTTTCATAGATTGCCCAGTTTTGAACACTATTTGGATACAGAGGGTGACTGTGTCATTGGAAAGCAAACAGTACGTTAAGAGTAGTTCCGATCTACATCAGCTCCTAAGATGACAATGAAACTAGACCTGTAACCTGTGGACTGGAGAACTTCTCGTTTCTTTGCATCCAAAACATTGTAAAGTACCTTCAGGTTTACAGTCTTGACAGCCATATCATCACATTAATATTTTGAATGTTCAAGTGCTGAGAAGGAGAGACCAGAATCTTAATAGTGTCTGCAGGTTACACTGTGAAGGAATGACTAAACAGCAATACGCCTATTCGTTCCATAAACAACTGGCAACCTGACAAAACACAAGAGGAAATGCAGAAAAAGATTGATAAGTAAGCCAGAGGAAGTGGTCGCATGTTTATGTTGTGGGAAAGCGGTGCTAGCCTACAGGTGCAAATAGACATATAGTCCAAGCAGCTGCTTCTATGGCCACATTCAGTGGGGGGGAAATTAAAGCATTCTGAAAACACTTTAATAATCATAGCTTCCCTCAAAGAATCCTGGAAGCTGTAGTTTGTTATGGGGTCTGAATGTTGTAAGGAGACTCCTGTTCCCCTCAAAAAAGGTTGAATTCCCAGAGTAGTTTATCGATTAGACCCCTTTTCCAGGGGCCTCTGGAAACTCTGTAAGGGGTCTGTAGCTCTGTAAGGGGAAAGGGGGGTCTCACAAAAAAAACTCTTGGTACCCTTCACAAGCTATAGTTCCTAGAATAGTGGGAATGTGTTAAATGTATAGCATGGATGTGGCTTGTGTTTCCATTTAATTCCAGCTTTATTCTTTCAGAAATCAGGTCCCAATTAGTTCCCAACATATTACAGAAGGCTCCCAAGCTTGAAGAAAGCACATAAATAATGAGGACATGGCAGCATTTTCAAAATCAACCACCAGAATTCTCAGGTGGCATTCCACTCGGCTACTGTCCAGGGCCTTGCCCATTTA
Organism: Lacerta agilis; assembly: GCF_009819535.1. Lineage (NCBI taxonomy): Eukaryota > Metazoa > Chordata > Lepidosauria > Squamata > Lacertidae > Lacerta > Lacerta agilis. The sequence continues at coordinate 77,691,306 of NC_046315.1, read as the reverse complement.
GCTTCCGAAATGAAACTGCATTTTCCTAGCTCCTCCCAGAAACCAGAGGTAATTTGTAAACACCTTTCGAAACAGAATGCTCAGTCTAACAGTCTTCCTGAAAAGGCCATCTTAGTGGTAGTGTTTCTCCAAACTAGCTGCTCAGAGCCGCAGTTCTACCAATGACAATATCGCTTCTTTTCCAAAGTAATTTTCCCAGGAATATCCTTTCCAGCTCTCAAAAATGGAGTACCCGAGTGGTGTCACTCCCACTAGGAAATAAGAGGTTGCACCAGATATCTCAAACGGGAACCTCTAAAGCAATTCCTAAAGGAACCTGTCCTTTTCAGTTGCAGTTATGCCTTTTGTCATGAGAAGACTGGGAGAGAAAGAAAAACCAAGGAGTAGTGTGACTTGTGGACTACGCAACCAGCTAGGCATCATTGGGATTCTTCACCTTCCCTGATTTTCAAAGACGCATGCAGCAATATTTTAGTATTATGAGTGGTTTATCTAAGAGAATTAAGTTTGTGTTGGGGTTATAATTCAAGCATAGAGTATCTGAGCAACAAAGACCTAAATGCCTACAATTATTCTGATAAGAATACTAAATTTTAGTGAGCTTTATCAAACAGGAAAAGTTTGTCCTTACTCTATTTGCATCACATATGTTGTAAAGTAAACTTTAATAATTCCTATCTCAAACTTTGAGATAGCATTGTCCTATTTAATGACTTAAATACATTCTAGTCAATAGTCACTTGTCATTATCTACACCTCAGAAAATATGACAAGAAACAAATTTGTAGAAAATAAAAAAACCCATTCCCAATATGGTAATACTGATTTAGATTATTTAATGGGTCTTTGGGTGGGGGGAAAGAGAATAAGAAAATATTGTTAAAGGTCTTTAGAATTTAAATTTTATTTTCCCATTACACTCCCTATGCTATTATGTCAAAACTCTAATTTGCTGAATAACAGAGGTAAAATGCATCTGCCTGAATAAATTATACACTTGAAAATCTGCAGGAGCTACAACAAACATAACAGCCTATAGATTCCATTAAATAGCATATAGCTTATTCCCATAAGTTCATTAAAAAAAATCTACAGCATCAAGTTTACATTTAATGGATTCTCCAGAATGTCATTATTCAGAATAATTATATTTTATTCACAAATCCAAACCTTCCACAAGTAAACCTGTGAACAACAATTAAAACACTGTCCACTTTTGTGGGAGCTTGATGGTCACAGGGAAAGTAAGCAGTGTCTGATCCAAATCAAGTTCAAGCCAAGGGTAAGCAAGAACAGGACCTTGGACAGCTCCAAGGTGTTCTGGTGGCTGAAGCAACTACAGAAGAGTAGGCTGGCAAGAACTCAATTTATGTAGTAGTTAGTCTTTGACTTCTGCAAGGCTCAGGAGACAAGAGGAACCACAAAGGACTTATCTTCTAAGTCAGAAGATGGTGACAGAGCTGTGTCTTCTAGTTGGGATACTGACAGTTCTGCCCTTGAAGAAACTTCCTGAACTTCAGAGCCCTTCACTGTACATGGTTGGGTCCCCAAGTCATGAGAAATCACTCTGGAGTCACACTCCAGAAATCTTAATGGGTGCCGATACATTGTATTTCTGCAATTAGATGGAAGTGGTCCTTCCTTGTGTCCAAGAACCTGCTCTAATAATTATTCCCAGCTACGATCCCATCCAATGTTAATTTGCTGGTCTTAGAAAACTGAGGAGCTATGCAAGTGACAAGTAAAAGGCTGGCCATCAAAAATCACCCAGCCATGACCAATAGGAAGAACTTGGAGCAGGTACAATATTAAAAATGAAAACTTAAATACACAGGAGTCCTGGAAAGCCTTCATAGTGTTTTGCCTGACCTCTCTGCTGCAACTGGATCTTACAATTCCAAATGTATTAGCAACAACAACAAAATCAACATAAATCATATCTGAAAGGATAAAGAACGACAACTGAGACATACTGGACAGCAACCATTTGCAGCAGCATTGACTGGATTCTCCATAAAAGGTGAATTTATAAGAGCTGACAGTACTGACAGTACTGGAGAATAGACTAGTGTGGAAGCACTCAAAGAGCCAATTCCAAGACAGCATTTTACAGCATTTCACATTTTACACTGGATACTGTTTACTGAATTATAGTCAACTTATATTAAGATGAGGACTTACGGAGTATATTATCAAAATTGAACCCTAATAGAAGTGTGTGCACTTATCACCATATAGGTCCCTTACAACTCTACAATTCTATGGTTTTATATGTTTGATACAGCTGAGATTCCTGCATTTCAGGGATTGCACTAGATCACGGTTTCCCAAATTTGGGTCTTCAGCTGTTTTTGAACTACAACTCCCATTATCCCAAGCTAGCAGGACCTGTGGTCAGGAGCAATAGGAACTGTAATCCAAAACAGTTGGAGACCCGACTTCCGGCGAGGACGCCATTGCGGGCAGTCGTGGGTCGTTTCGGCAGCGAAACGACCCAGGCCAGCCCGGGGGTAGGAGCCCCGCTACTGCACAGCGGGGCTCCGTTTAACCGCGGGTCGAGCGTCCCACGGCATGGGCTCTCCAGCGGGCCCACTATGGCGCTGAACCCTTCTCCCATTCCCCTTGTAAAAGGGGCGCGGGAGTGAAGGGACAACGGCGCCGGGCTGTGGAGGCATGCCCCAACCGCACTGAAGCGGCGGCCGCCGCCTGCACTATGCGAGTTCGTTCTACATGATTCCGAGGGAAAAAAAGAAAGAAACCCACAGGCCGTGAGTACGGGAATAATTGGACCTAAATTTTCTGACATTTGGCGCTCCGGGAGGTACGTTAAAAAGGAAGCCCGTTCCTCCCTTTGTTTAAAGAAGAAAATAACTGTTTCTGACTGTGACTGCTGCTGCAGTAGTGGATACAAAGTTTCGATGGTGTGTTTCTTTTGATATGTGAGACTGGCTGAATCCCTTTTAGGGGTGCTAAGTTGGTGGAAATATTTCTTCTTGAAGTGGTTGGAATGCAATCTTTTCACCCTGACTCCGGGGGAAATGGCTGCTGAAACTTATGGGTAAAGATGGAAAAATACTGAAACCTGATACCCTATGCCTACTTCTACCATGCTTGGTTTCGTTTTTAAACTGGCTCTAGACTCAGGACTGACCCATGAACAAAGGATTATCCTTTTGAAGCTAGAACTGCTAAATCAGAAATTAAATCTGTTGAACCAGGATGTTGAAGAAAAGTTACATCCCACAGGAAAGACTCTTAAGAATTTTGTTAATCTGGAAGAAAACCTTGGTAGGGAATTTAAGGGAATTTTTGAAAAGCAAAGTACAGTGTCTATGCAACTCCGAGAAGATGGAAAATCCTGTTGGGGTGAGAGACCCAGGACTAGAAAACAATTTATATCCAATTTCTGGGGTGACAGCCCAGAAATGATGGGAAGAAGATTTGTGAATTTACAGTCAGAAGATGATTGGAACTTTGAAATGGAGATGCTGGAAGGTGATGATTTGTGTACCCTGAAGATCCCTGCAAGGACATTTGTGGACTGCGTCTGGACCGATGGATTTATAGAAAAAGACGACATTCTGGACAATGGTGTTGGAGGGAGATGGAGAACTGTCTGGGGGGAAACCCCGAGATGGCGAAGGAAAATGGTTAGAAAAGGGATAGGGTGAAATATTTTAAATGTAATTAGGATGGCTTATAATGGTAACCTGAAGTCAGTGTGTTAAGAATTTAAGATTTTGAATTAGTGAAGAGATATGTTAATTCTTTTATCAGCAGCAGTTCAAGTGAAATAAGATGTATGATGTGAGATAAGAAGAGGTTAGTTTGAAGTAAAATAAATACTAAGAAGTATGTTTAGATTTTTTGTTTGTTTTTTTTGGATGTTTTAAACTTTAGAGATGAGAAGTTATTAAAGTAAATTAGAAGGGGAACCAAAGGAGAGAAAACGGGGGAAGTCACCCAGTATAGATTCAAACAAGAATTTATTTTTTTTGTCTTAAACAAGAAAAAGAATTATTGGTGTTTTAGTGGTGGTTTGTATTTGTTTTTCATTATGTTTTGATTGTTGTGTTTGTGTTGTTGTATGTGTTTTGTTGTTCTTTGTTTTGTAAAAAACCAATAAAATTCTTATAAAAAAAACAACAGTTGGAGACCCAAGTTTGGGGGACCCTGCACTAGATGATCCTTGGGGTCCTTTCCAACACTACAATTCTACAATTCTATGATACTATACATAGAGGTCTAAATCTAGCAGTGTTATCCCTTATTATGTCACACTTAATGGAGCTGGCTTGTAGCTGTGGTTTTCATGTAAATTTTCAAAGCCATTAATTCAAGGAAAGAGTTGGAATGTGAAGTGACCCTTAGAGTTGCTTTGCATGTTAATTCTGTGGTTCTTTTTTCTGTCTGTGGGCTTCCACACTAAATGCTTGGGTTAAAAGGAATATCATTAGTATTATTCATGTAGCACCATCAGTGTGCTTTACATTTCACAAGGACTACTTTACCGTGGGATTTTGTGAAAGTGTGCTGTTTAGCATAACCCTGGTATCCCTGACACGTGTCCTCCACTCTACATAATAAGGAGTTCCATTGAGAGGAATAAGGAACTATGAATGCATGTGGGGAAATGACCCTTGAGTTAATTTGTTCTGAATACGAATTTTTGAATTGACTGCTTTTGTATCCCACTCTTTATACAATGAGTTCAGGGTTAAATACGTGTTTTCCTCTTCTATCCTCAATAACAAATAACTGAAGTAGCTTCGGCTGAGAGACAGAGACTGGCCCAAGATCAGTAGTTAACCTTATTGCTGAGTAAAGATTTGAACCCAGCTCTCCACGGTCAAAATCCAAAACTCAGGCTCTCAGCCTTTTCACCAGTGATTACCTGTGTTTGTTGCCTTCTTTCCACACCATTACAGTGGTACCTCGGGTTAAGAACTTAATTCATTCTGGAGGTCCGTTCTTAACCTGAAACTGGTCTTAACCTGAGGTACCACTTTAGCTAATGGGGCCTCCCGCTGCCGCCACACCACTGGGGCACGATTTCTGTTCTCATCCTGAAGCAAAGTTCTTAACCCGAGGTACTATTTCTGGGTTAGCGGAGTCTGTAACCTGAAGCATCTGTAACCCAAAGTACCACTGTACAACAAGAATCCTATGTCTTGATTTCATTTCAGCTTCCTTGCTGACACAAGACTTGCAACACCTCAACTGGGCAACAACAACAAAAGCTGATTTTGTTTAGCAATTGGCCATGCTAACAGGAACAGATGGGAGATGAAGTCCGATAACAACTGAAGAGCCACAGGATTCCCATCCTTGCACTATAAAAAGTAATTGGTCCTCTCTATGTGCTAAAACAGCATAAGAAGCAAGACAGTTTTACTGCCAGTGTCTGTTCCTGTAAGTGGCTCACCCTATTCTTAGCTTGCATATGCTTGAGCAATGCATTGAAATGTGACGGAACTACTGCTGCTATGTGCACTTCATAGCCTTCTCGGTGGTAGCACCTAGGCTATCGAACTCCATACTTAGACAAGCTCATTTTGCACCCTTTCTGATGGCTCTCCGCCTCTTGTTTAAATGGTTTACAAACTTGATGTCTATGTGTGTGTAAATAAAACCAAGGAGAGCACTTCATGCAGTTGATAAAACAGGCTGTAGCACAGGGCAGCTTATGCTATCACAACACTATGCATGTTTACTCAGTAGTAAGTTTAAAGAGGTGGGCAAAACAATCTAACATGGGCTAGGGAGCATAAGGGTGGAGAGATTGGTCCAGGCTGGTGTAGCTAAGATATTTGAGAACCAGTTCCATTGAAAGCTCAGCGGAGCTTAGTCTTCAGCACACTCCCCCAAATGCCCCATTTGAGGGGCTTGCTGCTGCCTACCACCAGTGGGAGAATGTCTAGTTTAGGGAAGCTTTTAATGTTTAACAGACTATTGCATTTTAATATTTTGTTGGAAGCCGCCCAGAGTGGCTGGGGAAACCCAGCCAGATGGGCGGGGTGTAAATAAATTATTATTATTATTATTATTATTATTATTATTATTATTATTATTATTATTGGAGCTTGGGACTCTGACTGCTGCAGAGCCCCCATCCCCCTCCCACAATGGTAGCACATCTCTCTGCCAATGAAAGGGGCATAACATAGCCTGCCCCCAATCCATCAACATCGCTGGATGGAGGGAAGGAGGGATTGCAGCCTTAATCATGGGGAAATATGCATAGATTTGCACCCAGGTGCCACAGGATTCTTGGTTACTGTTGCTGGTGTTTGTTTTTAAAGAAACCCATGCTCTCCGTGATTTCAGCACAGGCTCTTTTCTAATTTGTGAAGTTTGAATAAAAACTATATTCTTCTATAGTCCTGATGAAAAATAAAAACCCTTAAATGTGTAAAGGTTCTTCATTGTTTGAATAATTTAAAATGTATAGCTATTTTGTATTTGGCTTCAGTTTTTCAGCCCTCGGGGAATTTGTGCCTAGAATGCTAATTGGTCTACTACATTAAGAATATACTATATCCTGAGTATTTTTCCAATACAGCATCTAAGAATGCAAGAATTGCCTTGTGGGTGAGAGCCAGATCCATCTAGTTCAAAATTATGATTCTAGTAATGGCCAGTCAGAGATCTCTAGAAAGTTCAAACACAGAAAATGAGAATATGGCTATTGTTGCCTCTGTATCTGTATATGAAAATTATAGGACCCATCTTCCTTGAATATGTTTAATCCTTTTTAAAGAGATTTAATATTGGGTCAGTTCAGACAACATAATAATGCTGTAGAGTTATGAAATGGTAGAATGGCCTGTGACACTCCTAGCTAAAATCTGGAGAAATCATATTTTGAATGCTCCCCACTCTGTTTAAGGGGAGGAAAGCCTAAAGCCTACACAGCAGGAAGAGGGATCAAGTAGATCCTTATTCCTACTGTTCATTCTTCTTCTACTTACTTACTTACTTACAGTGAGTTTTTAATGTAGGAGAAAGTTATATCCGACTTTCAACCGAAAGAGTTACAGTTATTCAATTATCCAAAATTCAACCACTTCATACAATTTCATTCTGCTGCTTGTGTGAGTTAGGTCCTAGCTAATGGCCATCAATGCAACTTGTGGTTATTAAAACCTTGAACAGGGATGGAAATACTCATTTGTTTGGGCCATGTAATATCATGCAAGGGAAGTAGAATGAAATCCTTGACTTGCAGATACTAACCTTCCTCCATGGCTACTCATAAAAGTGGTAGGGAACCTTCAGTCCATGGATCTAATTGCTTCCTCATTTGGCCTGCAAGGACAGATCCTTTAAAATATTACTTTTCATTTTAATTATGGCAATTGCTTGCTATTATGTTTGCTGATAAGACTTATATACAGAATCAACTAACTGAGTGCTGTAGCAGATGTACATAGTCTCTAGCAAAATTGGTCCCTCAAATCCAATCCGGAGGGTCAAGAGAACCCCAAGAACAGCGCATGAAGGACAGAGAGGAATCATCATTCTGCCAACAAGCAGATCAGACGAATGTGAAACTGAATTCACACCTAAGGTATATTTGCAACAGACTCGCTGAAATCAATGGGACATAAGTTAATCATTGACAGGAAACATATTAGGCGGGAATGAAGGGTCAATAGGGCCTGAAAATATGAAACGAAGCCAAATTGGTTCATTCAGCATTAAAATGGAATTATATCAGGGGTTAACTCAATCCATTAGTTTACATTTGTTATCCGACTTATTTTTTAATCAATCCAATTGTACATTTTAACTCAAATTTTTATTCAAAGCAAAAAAATAAATAAAAAATGTTCCACTAGATGCATGGGAATCCTACTCAAGACTAATAATGTAGCTGCATGCTAACTGAGATGAAAAGTGGGGGGGGGGGGAGAGATGCTCTCACAAACACAGTAGCAATATGGGCTTAAGAATCTGCCTGGCTTCCTGACATGATGTTAGCAAGGTTGGATCAACTCGGGAACACAGGGAAAATACTTATCTTGGGCTCATTTAGCTCAGTGCATCTCTAGGCTTTCAGATAGGGTTCCCTACCTGGGGATGTCTTAGTTTGAATGTAGAACCTTATGCATGCCTTAACAGGGGTCAGCAAACTTTTTCAGACCTTGTGGGGGGCCGAACTATATTTGGGGGGGGGTGTTGAATGAATTCCTATGCCCCACAAATAAAACAGAGGTGCATTTTAAATAAAAGGACACATTCTACTCATGTAAAAACACGCTGATTCCTGGACCGTCCACGGGCCGGATTTAGAAGGCAATTGGGCCGGATTCAGCCCCCGGGCCTTAGTTTGCCTAGCCATGCCTTAAGTAACATTTTCTATAATGAACATATGAAGCTGCCTTATATCATAGCTGTCAACCTTCCCTTTTTTGCGGGAAATTCCCCTATCAGTACTATAGTCTATAGCAGGGGTGGCCAACTTCCAAGAGACTGCGATCTACTCACAGTTAAAAACTGGCAGTGATCTACCTCCTTTGGGGGGGGGGGTTCAGGTCAAAGTTGTTGAGCTTTTTTTTAAGGAAGGAAAGCCCTGTTTTTTGGGGTTCACGTACAAGTTGTTGAGCTTCTTTGGGGAGGAGGAAAGTGACATTGAGATTGTGTTGGGAAGGAAAGCCCTGTTTTTGTTGGGTCGGGTCATTTTAGGGGTGGGGGACAAAGATGTTGAGTTTTTTTTAGGGGAGCCAAAGTTTTTTAGCTTCTTTGGGGGGAGCCACTGATCTACCAGTGATCTACTACAGACGTCCAGTGATCTACAGTAGATCACGATCTACCCGTTGGACATGCCTGGTCTATAGTATAGTACTGATAGGGGAATTTCCCGCAAAAAAAAGGGAAGGTTGACAACTATGTCTTATATTTTGTCGGATAATTTGTCCATATAGGTCTGACTGGCAGTGGCCTACTAGAGTTTCAGGCAGAGGTCACTTGCTATTAATGATCCTTTACTTGGAGATGCAGGGATAGAACCCAGGACCTTCTGCTTGCAAGGCATGAGTTATGCCACTGAGCTATGGCTCTTACCTCTCAATTCACAATTTGCCAATACCTCTAACATTTCACATTTCTCCTCCAGTCTTCAGATGGTGCACATTTAATTTGGCTACTGGACTTTAAACCTACTTTCTTCTAGGGAGGAGATCTCAAATAGATTTATGGCTGATTTGGGGAAAATGTGACTCTTCTTGCTAGCTTCTAGGAGACCCCTCGCTGAATTGGTACATCTTTTGCTGATTAAAAAGTCAGCTACATTCTCACTCTATCGGGTGAAATATCAGCACAAAAGAAACAGATCAAATTATATTATCGGTCCTTCCGGGAGGAAACATCAAGTATAATAAAGGGCCCCCTCACCAGTCGTATAAGGTTTCATGAGACGCTAAAGAAGTGGTATTTCTTTTCACTAAAATGATTAAACACACCAAAAAAGTGCACATTGCTGTTCTCAGTAACATTCTTATTCTTGTCTTACCTTTCAGACACCTACTAAGTCAGAGGATCCATTCTCCTTTACATGTAAGTAACTCCTTTTACAATTAGTCTTACAATTCTAAAGAAATCCTTCCTCCTACTATTAACGATTAGGCTTTTTCTGTAACAAGACTTCTTACAAATAAGATTAACACAGTTGAGGGGGACACTGTGATTTGTCACTAAAGAATCTTGAATCAAATTCTGAGGTGAATCATAAGAAAACATTACACTGTGCATAGCAACTAAAGATAGGCCTCAAAATAACTGTATCTTGGTGAGGAATAACCCTGGTAACATGTGTAGCAATTCACCAAGTGTGGTTTGCTGTCTCGTACAGTTTCTGACTGACCTCAGGCTTTGGTCAGTCTAAATCTCCCTCTTACCTCCTACTCCTAAATGACCAAATCCCAGAAATAAACTGGGCCTTTGCTAAGCCTCCAAGAAGATGAAGGCTGGATCTGCACATACAGAATTTGGTAGCGCTGGGTACAGCATCAACATCAGATGATGGGATTTTATTTTTAAATATCGCCAACCTTTAAAATAAAAACTACCCTGGATAGAGCACATAAAGATCCAGTTCATAATGGTAGCCACTTTAAACAACAACAGAACTCTATTATATTAGTTTTATATTTGCACTGGGTTTTTTTTAAAGGAAGTTAACAGCCAAAAGTAGAATTCCTTTATCTATAGTCAAAACAAAATAAAAAATAAAAAAATCCTTCCAGTAGAAACTTAGAGACCAACTAAGTTTGTTCTTGGTATTCCTTCATCTATACTTTGAAGTGGGAGCCTCCATATGTACATATAACCTTCCTTTCCTTGGAGACCTGGCAAAAACCCAGACCAGATTAGGCAACAATTTTACCACAATTTATATAATTGACTTTCTATTTTGTTCTGTGTATACTGCAATGTTCTTTTGTTGCTATGGCCAATGGCTGACGCAAATAAAGTTTCATTCATTCATTCATTCATCCACAATTGTTTCTCTTGGTTTTGTTTGTTTTTAGAAATTAGCAGCCACAGAAGCTCGATCAAAACTAGAACCATTTCCCCACCAAAAATCTCTCAAAGCTGGCATTTAATTGATGGTGCAATTTCTCTAAAAAAAATAAAAAATAAAAAAATAAACCAAATGCCTGGAAATAAACAAATTGTTGAATCTGCATGCAGTTTATATGTGGGTAGCTAATTATATGCATGGGTACAAGTCTACATGGTAAACCATATAGCTTATGAGCTGTCAATAAAGCCTTCCTTTTGGGAGGATGTGTGTTTGTGATGGCATGACAAAAAATGGCCCAAATAGCACAAGGAAACACTTTTGCACAAAAATAACTTACCACATGGAGATGTAGCCACATGGTTCCGTTTTAAACTGCCACTCATACAGTAAATGCAGCTACATGAATGAAATTGTTCCAAATCATCCAAATTTGGGGTAGTTGATTTTATCTGTTGTTGTTTTTTGACTGCTTGAATTGATTTGATATTCTAGTCAGATATTTTATATTTGCTTTATAATCATTTCCTTCTCACCCTGAGGGCAAGAGAGGACATAAATTAAAATAAATACTCATGTTGCCACTATTTGGCACATAGGCTTGATGCACCTTCCATTTGTCAGCTTGATGCCAATACTCACAGCTGATACACACAAGACTCCTTATTCCACCTTGGCAAGATGGTCTTTTCATGCCCTTTTAAAAGCTGGATTGCACATAAACAACTATGCTGCAGTACAAAACACACCAAACCTTCATTGTGTTAGTAAAAGGTTTTTTAAAACAACAACAACAACCCTAAATAATAAACAAACACTACAACTGTTCAGTTCAGGGCAGAAAAGTCAGGTTTCAAGCACTATTTAAAAAGGCAGCATTAAAAGGGAAGCTACTGAGGCGTTAATCTGAGTGTGTATAAAGCCTCTGTGGGGAACCAGTTCTATAATGTGACAAATGGAAGAATTAGCTGCTCTGAGTTCTGCAGTGAACAGCAGCAGCAGCAGCAGCATCAACAACAACCCCAAAAAACCCTGCACATTCTGTAATCTGAAAGCACAGATAGGGAAGACATAAACAGCCGCTTTAGATGCAAAACTGCTGTTGAAGACTTGTCAGGTGGTTCTCTAGCAAGAGGTTATATTTGGATAGCAGTCTGCAGCAGCAAGAAAAGGAGGGGGGAAGTTGCTTGGTTATTGTTCCACCTGCTACAGACTGCGGATGTTTGCAACAACAACAACAACAACAAAAGCCTTACGTGGTGGTGCAATGGCTCTGTGCACTGAAGGAGTCGTCAGAGATTAACCTAACATCATACCGGAGTTTTAACCCATGAGGCACCACCGAAACAAAACAGCATGTCTGCGCCAGATTTAAAGGGATCGTGAAGGGATCATACACAGCCCACTGGAGGGAAGAGAGGGAGGAGGGGAGGGAGAGAGCAGGTGGGCAAAGAGTTGTAGAAATTAAGCAGGCAGTCTTTTTTAAAAAAAATAAATAAATAACCAAAGTACATAAGTACAACAAAGGAGAAAAAAGCCCGTTAGACACCAAGACAACACAGGGAGCTGTCAAAAAGCTCTTAATGCCTTTGAGCTGCTTTTTCAAGGCAATCATCAGAAAAGCAGCCTTGACCTTCTTTCCATTATGGATCTAAGACAGAGCAATGCAATGCAGTTTACCTGTGAGTGATAATATTGCCTCTAAACCCTAATGCAGATTAATGGCTGGTTTTGTCAGTGCAAGGAAAATGTGTGATCAAAGGTCATGAAATTTAGGAAAGCATGGGCATAACTGAGTCTAGGGGGCTGTCAGTTTATGAGTATGATGATGACTTTGTACCACAAGCACAGTTGAGGTAGGCAGCTATATTGAAAGATGGCAGGGAGTTCAATAAGTGACTTCAATGGCTAACCTGAATTTGAACTACCGTAAATATGAGGTTGGTTTTTTAAAACAACAACTTTATTACCAAATGTTAATATTTTGAGAAACACAAACAATGAAAAAAGTTGTGTGTGAGATCACGGGAAGTGAGTTCACGGGAAGACAATGCTAGACGAAGTATTGCTATTGTGTCAGTCTTCTGAAACCCCAGATTGATTCAGGAAGTTATACAGAAGGTCAGAAGAAATCATTTCATACTTTATGCTCCAGCAACCCGAATTTATGACCATCAGAACTATCAGCCTACACTATCCACAGCTGGTCAAGTCAGTACAGTATTAGCAGTCAAGTATCTCTAACTCAGCCACACTGAGTATCCTTGCTCAAAACTTGTTGCATGATTGGTTCCTGAGTGAAAAGGTGTTGTTTAGTAGTTGAGTCATTGCTACCAGTCCAAGCTTGTACATCAGGTCCCCATACATAGCTTCCTGTACCTTTTCCTCTTGTCATACCCATTTCAGCCAGCCAGCCATATTGCAGATGCCGATGTACGAACTGTCCCCAGAGAAACGATAAAAGACTCTAGCACAAATTACACTGTTCCCTTTATAACTTGCTGTCCTTTACCAAGGTAAAAACAAAGCCAATGGGTACATTTCAGTTTTTGAGAGTGCTGTGGGCACTAGTCATAAAATGGCTGTCATGGGGGTGCAGTATAACATAATATGGCTGCTTTGGGTGCACAGCTAACACAACATTAAAGAGAGTACAGTGGTACCTCGGGTTAAGAACTTAATTCGTTCTGGAGGTCCGTTCTTAACCTGAAACTGTTCTTAACCTGAAGCACCACTTTAGCTAATGGGGCCTCCCGCTGCCACCGCGCAATTTCTGTTCTCACCCTGAAGCAAAGTTCTTAACTTGAGGTACTATTTCTGGGTTAGCAGAGTCTGTAACCTGAAGCGTCTGTAACCTGAAGCGTCTGTAACCCGAGGTACCACTCTACTGTTTTCCCCATAATTCTATTTCCATACTTGAAAAGACTTAGCCTGTGGAACTTATGCTGATAAAGGGACTGTTTTCCTGCAATGCCAAAGCCTAGGCTGCTATTCTGCATACTCTTACCAGGGAGTAAGCCCTATTAAATGCAAAAAAACTTATTTTTGAGTACATATGTATAGCATTGCACCATAAGTTAACAATATAATAAATTCTTAATAAATGCCTGTTACTTAGCTCCTTCACAGCAGGAGGCATGCATAAGCCTCCACAAAATGCATTTGCCATTATTGGGGGGGAGGGGTTGGGGGAGTCTTTAACAACCACACTCACTTATTGTGTAGTCATATTTGAAGAAAATAACTTCTAGGGACTATCTGATCTCAGAAGAACCTACCACACAGAAAATGCATCTTGGTTGCTAGAAAAAACAGGAGGGTAAACTACAGAGTTTCTGAGGGCTAGAAAATAAGCAGAAAGGTGCACTAAACGGAAGGGTGAAAGAGCTCTTTAGGATCCCCAGGATTCCTACTGCCTGGTGTCCAAACAGCACACATCAATCACAGTTCAAACTTTAGTAAATGGCTAAAACACTGACAGGCAGGAGCAGCCTGGCAGGCTTATTTCACAAAAATCACTTAGAAGAGTACCTGCACATTTTGCTTCACAACTTTCTTTCCTGGAGCATTAGATCCTTGGGTGTTGTTGTTTTTTTAATTAAAAAAAACCCTGAAAGCTCATAGACTAGTGCCACTGCCTGGGGATGCCAAAAAGGGCATTCGCAGGCACCCAGAGGACAACCTCCTCATTACTGCATTTTTATAAAGGGTGTTAATCTCAATCTCTGAATAACATCACATTTTCTTTGTTGTTCTCAGATGTGGATACTCAAGTACATAATAATCACCAAAAGGCCGATCTAGTGATATAGCAAATTCAGTTAAATTAACTGTATTTGTTATTATAAAATATTAAATGTTGTTTTAAACTGAATTTGATTATATAATTTTCCTGATTACTTTTTCAAGGTATATTGAAGGGGAGAAAGTTTAATTCCCCTTTCCCAAATTGTATACTTCATGAGTTGAATAAATGTCAGAAACTGAACACACTTGCCAAACAGCTGAACTTTATGAAGTATGTTGCAATTGCAAATATATACATTTCGAGCATGCTGAAAGCAAATAGTCTCCTAGAACAGACCGCACAATTTCTAATCTTGCATCTGCTTCCCAAAGACAGAAACTCATCCTCAAGTATTTCAGCTTCATTCGATTCTCAGCTCACTTGCAAACAGACATACCCTCTCCCTCCCTCTCTGCCTGATTCTCACTGTCTGATTCAAACAGCAATTGCTTATGGCTAGCTCTCTGTCCCTCCTCAAGGATCTGATTAACGCCACATTCCCAAGGCTGGAGAGGAGATTTCAGAAAACTGGGGAATATTAAAGTCCTTTTGCCATGACCCTGAATATTAATCAAGTTTGTCAGACAAAGCTAAAGCAATAGGTCCCTTCGTGCCAATCAGGAACACCAAACTCATAACCTCAACCCTCTCAAAATAAAAGCTAGTGCCTAGAAAATACTTGACAGCCCGCAACTCACCCAGGAAAAGATGATAAATGGATAGGTTATCAAACATTAAGAATGCACAGGGTGATACTTTGTAAAAGTAGCTGTTTACAAAGTCTAAATTTACACCCTTGAATGGGCAAATCAGTTTTCCCATCATGAATAACACTTTCCGGTCTGGTTTTACTCCCTAATTTTCTTGACTTTCCTCAGATATCTGAGAGATCTTCCCTCCTTCTCTGTTGGGTGTTAACATTAGCAGAGGACAACCTCCTGGCTATTCCACCACCCTTACCATTTTGGGAGGTGCCGGCATTTTATGTGGCAGCCCCTAAGCTGTGGAATAGCTTCCCTGCAAAGATATGTCTGACATCTTCATTATGCAGTTTCCAGTGTATACTTAAGATGCACATCTTTGCCCTTGTCTTTGATCGTTGTGATAGTTTATTTTGCTGGTGCAACTTTAGAAAAAACAAAACTGATTTTAATAGTGTATTATTATATGAGATCTTACGATCATAGACAAGTAATAAATCATTGATAAGATAAGATAAAACAGAGATACAAAACAATGGATTCTGAGGTTTAAGTAATTTACTGTCAAGGGATGAGAGACTCTGTGTTGGCCATCTTTTTCCACAATGCCTTGCCCCACCTTACGGCCCTAGGAGCCTTCATAAGAAGGAACAACTGTGAAGGGAGACTCTGTTTGCCATCAGGAGATGATTGGTTTCACCAGTGCTGCCCCACCACCTGCCCAGAGAACCTTCAGAAGGAAGTTGCTGCTGCCACAGACATTATGTGTATTTTAATGAGCTGAATAAAGTGAAAGATTATGGGTCATGGGAGTGTGGAGAGTGTGTGTACGAATTTAACAGTTTCTCTTTCGGTTGCTATTTTGGCAATGTTGATATTGTTTCATAGATTATAGATTCTGTATTGACTTGTTAATCGGATAATAAGATTTTTGCTTTATTTTTATTTTTGTTTTGTAAATGCTTTCTATTACCTTATTGTTACAGCACATACACACACGACACTTAGAAAACACAAAATAAATGATAATCATATATCCATAAATCCGCAAGTATCTGCACACAAACTTATGTTGTCCAATCTTTAGTTCTTATTCTATTCCAATAGACTTCCTTCTTCCTCAACGCGGGTCTGATTTTAAACTTGATAAACTGTTTCTTTCTCATTTCATTTTTCTACCCTTCTTCATATGTTGTAAACTGTATTCTGTTTTGCAAAAATTATTCGAAGCAAGTCCAGGTTTTAATTTGAGGGCACTGTTTAAAAAAAAAAAAATCTCTGTACTGTACCTTCCCCACTTTGTCTGAAATTTTTGTTTAGACTGTCCCCTAATTGCATCCATCATTTTTGCCAAATCAAGGTAATAAAATAATCTTTCATGACACTCTTTTTTTGTTGGTACAGTTTTGCTTTTTCAGTTTTTTGCAATTAATATTCTTGCTGCAGATGTTAAAGATTTTTGCTTTAACTATGATGTTAACAAGGGAACAACAACAGTGTTTTATAGACAGTAATTGTTTTATTGCTGATTTGTTAATTATTCTATATGATTTATGCTGTATTTGTGATGTTCCATTATGTTCTATCATGCCATTGTTATTTATTGTTTGTAAGCCACTTTGGAATTCATTTGAATGAAATGTGGCACAGAAATGCAAATAAATCAAATCAAGGAAGGCATGCACAATCAACAAAACAAAATTCACCCATATTGAGTTATTAACGATTTTGCATTTGTGCTGTGATGCTGAGCCAACACTGACTCCACCCCCATCTCTAAGGGTGCAGTGCCGACAGCAAGCCTTGCATTGCCCCAGTACTCCAGGTGCCTGCTGAGCAAATATCTTTGGCCACCGCACAGAGGGATGTGTCACTTGTTGCATCAGTGTCTTAGCTTGCACTTAACCCCTTGTTAAGCTGAATCTTGTAATCTATAGTTTGCTTTATGTTCCAATATGATCTGAGCATCAAAGCCTTATACAGAACTAGAGCTGGGAGTTTTGAGTTCTTTGTCTGGCAGTGAGGGCTAGGACACATCCCTCCACCGAAGCCTTTACAGATATACATGGGGTACAAATGTCTGTGAGTTTTTCTTTGCGCATAGCTCCACGCTGCAACTGGTCCCTCTCCGATCAACTTGCTCCTAGTGTGGACTGCAAGCTGCTTCACCTCCTGCAGTTTCTTTTCCCAGAAGTTTCTAGTTCTGATAGAACTTATCCCTACAAGTTCCAAAGTTAACCAAAGCCTGCTGATTTTCAGCTACTGACTAAAATGTTTTATATCCAAAGCTAGTCAGCTGCTCATCTAGTTCATGAATCCCCTCAACAACTCCAATTGGCTTCTCCTGCAGCCAGGCTTCCAAGTGAGTTTTAAGCCCTTGTAAATTCTGTTCCAACAAGGCTTTCATCCCCAGATGTAAGGGATACGATTTTTGCTTCTGCTGTATTTGAGATGTGTCTCTGCTGTCTAGGCTTGCTTTAAAGTCTTCATTGAGCCAATGCTGAAAAGCCTCCATTTGCTACTGGGATGTACTGATTTCTGTTAGGAGTGTTGCTGTTCATTTCTTCCATTCTAGCTCAATTGCACCAGCTCAGTTTCTCTCCAAGGCAACAATAATCCTACTTCTAGCACCAGTGTTTAAGAGCTCTCTACTCCCTGAACAACAAGAAGCCAGGGATAGCACTGAAGGGCTTTTATATCCTTTGGATTACAGACAGCACTGGATACTTATTGTGCATTCGTAATAACTGTTTTATTTGCAAATCTCTTTTTTCTGAACCCCAGTGTGCAACATGTGCTATTATTGTGCCATTAAAATCCAATAACAAAATTTGATTCTACATACCTCTGGCACGAGCTGATATTTACAACAGGATTATATCAGATTTACAATACAACCAACATTATGTGTATCCCAAAATAGAATTGAATTCATTCGGCAGGTTTCTATAAAACAAAACTCTTTAGCTTTACATTTCAACTAGTTTAAGTACTATTCCATAACTCCCAATCACTTTAGAAAACAATGCTTGGCCTCAAGTATCCTGATGTTAGCACAGATTGCACATAAAAAAATCAGTGGCCTCTTCTGCCTTCAGTAATAAGTGAGTTTCTTACTTGTGATAAAGTATTTATCAGTTCAATGGAAAACCTCTTAGACATCTAAGCAGCTGTGGACACTCCTATTGAGAGATAAAACTTGCCAAGGAAGGCTCATACGTTTATGCTCATATGTTTATGAAATATTCAAATGATATAATGGAACTGTGACATCAACACCAACATTAACCCAACTTGTGGGTTACTTGACGAAACATTGCTCTAACATAGTGTTTCGTCCTGGCATTAATCATTTAACATGAAACTATGGTTAACCTTGGGAGAGAAATGGAAAGGAGGTGAAAATTGCTCTGGAGTGAGGAAAGAGAAGGAGCATGTATTCACAAAAAATGGATCTTCTCTTGCCAGCAAGAGTGTTTTTTGTCTTTCCATTAAGAGTGTTTTGTTTTGTTTTTATCTGACTGCCAGCAGCTTGTTTGATTTGACCGCTTTCCGTCTGCTTGCAACTTGTTACGCTACTGGCCTGAGATTGTGGGCTGCGTTGGCATGGCCCGAGCCTCAGCTGATTGCAGCCATACTTGTTGTAAGTAGTTGGGTCAACCTCAAAGGGGTAAACACCACTTTGGGAGGTCATGGGAGGGGTTCATCCTTCATGGTGTAGTTTTTGCCCTGTGACATAAGAGGTGGTCTGAACGTAGGGGGATACAGAGTTACCCAATATCATGGTCTGACCAGCAGCAAAGTACTTGAAAGAGGTCAACTAGTGCACTCCAAGTACTCAGAAAATGATCCCACTCAGAGAGTTCACTGGGGGATCTAGCTGCTGTTCTAATAGGAAAGTTGCACCCAAGCAGCCATCCCACTCCTCCTGTTGGATGCTTCCCAGAAGTGAGATCTCTTCCTTGTCCCTCTCCTAACTTGTAGGACTGGAAACCTTTCCATTGCAACAAGTACAAATGTTGGGGCTGCACATCATTAAGTCTAGTTTTTTAAAAATATGCTTTTTATAGTACCAAAACAGCTCTTCCACCTTTTGCATGCCAACTCATTAACATTCATCATCTTCTTAGTGCTGATGAGAAGGGGATTCTCATGACATTCTCTCTTTCAGGACATGCACGTTTCTGCCACTAAACATGGATCTGATCTTCTGGGGAAATAAATGTTACTTCCCCTTGTGTGCTTCAGCGATGTTTTGGGAAAGAACAACTTGACTCAGCTCTCAGATAAATGATCTTGCCATTATTATAGCCATTTAGAACACTGTCTACTATATGTCTTCTTCTGTACTTTATTGTGTAGACGATGCACATATGGGTGGGGCCACTCATAACTGACACATTCAATGTTCACTTTAACAACAGTAATCATGGAAAACTAATGATATACTGAACTGCTCTAGAGTTCACTGTAGCAGCTCTTTCATAATTCAGAAATTAGTTAATGTAATATTAATTAAAGAAATATGTAGACTTCCTCCTTGTTTTTTTCCCATGGCTTCCTTTTTCCTCTACAGACTGCTTGAACTTCCAGGCTTTTTGTAACGGCGCTCCTCCCTATTTATTCATTGCAATAAAGATTATTTATTCAGTCTTACCAGGAATTCTGAGAATGGCTGTATTTCAGATATTGCTGTGCTGGAAACAAATGGTGAAAATTTAATTCTTCTCGAGATGAACTTAAGTAAAATAAGCATAAAGGAAACTGATGTAGAAATGCTGTCTGTGGGTTTTGTATTTTAAGTCAGAATGCTCAAACCTGACCATCACAATCATTATGGCTCTTATCCCACTAATGTCACTCATGACTATGTACAATTGAAACCAATGGTGCAAGTTAATTCAAGCTAACACAAATGCTCAATGACATCTAGGTTAGAATGGCTCATTATCAAACTTCAAAATTAGCCAAGCGCCAAGCAAATTTTGCGCCCAGCTATCGACCACCTGTGACCAAGTGAAGATGCCTGGGCGCTAGGATGCCTGACATCTCTACCATCTGGAGATGCATGCCTGGGGGTCATTGGATCTGGACTGTTTTCACACATTAGCACCACATCCTGTAGAATTCTATGTTACATTTTATCTGTACAATTGGAATGGATTTTGGGAACCTAAATGATTTTTTTTCTGTTCAGCCCTAGAAGGAGTAGTCAACATTAAGAAAAAGAGGTCAGAATAGGCCAATATATGTGTGGACTGTCCTTGGATCAAGTGGTTTTTCTTCTTCAAGTTCTCAGAGTTTGGGGGGTTTTTTGTTTTGTTTTTTAATGTATTTTTATTAAAGATTTTATTGATTTACAAAAGTATGTGCAATGTCTCTCTCTCGTATTTTTTCCCCAATGTAACATTTTTACAAATCAGTTTCATCTGTTGAGACATTAGGAAGAAAAGGGGGAAAGCGGTGGAGGGGGGAAGATGGATGGGGGTGGGGTCAGGTGATGATGTTTCTATTTTACTTAATATATGTAGGGTTTGATGTCAGCGTTGCTTGTGCAGGTTCTCTGCTGTTCGCTTGTGTTCCTTTGGTGGTGAGAGAGGTTGGGGTTGGCCTAGGGTGTGGTTGTTCATTTGTGGTTGGCTGTGGTGGTCTTTGTTTTCATGTGTGAGCGGGGTGGGTGGGTGCTTTGGGTCAGGTTAGCCATATTGATTTGTATGCTGTTGGTGGATTTTTGTCATTGTCTTGTTGGGCTGTGTGTGCGATAAAGGGGAGCCATACCGGGGTGAAGGCGTCTTCTTCTATTTGTCCCCGTGTCAGTTTCAGCTTATTGGTTAATTTTTCTAGTAAGGCTGTTTGCCATACTATTTGGTACCATTGGTCCATGCTTACTCCTGACAGGTCTCTCCAGTGTTATGATGTTTCTGGCTGCTGAAGGTTCTCAGAGTTTTTAACCAAACTTCTGAATTAGCCAGATGTTTAACTGAAAATCAATCACAGTCAGTTCACCATTTGGAAAATGGCAACTAGACATTCCATTTTGGCAACTGTAACCTTGGTTTAAGGAAACATTTGGCACCTACCTTATATATTTTAAGTTTCTAACACTGCTCATTATATGTAGTTTCTCCTTTCTTTGAGGGAGATTTTTAAAACACAAACACACAAGGCTACTCCTGAGGCTTAACTTCATGTGGATAGTCCAGTGCAAGGAAAGAATGACCCTTTAAGACTTTCCCCTTGTGCCATTTTGCTGCAGACAATTGCCTCCTCAGCTCTTTTTACACATGCCTGCACATACAATGGCAAAAGATACATACCCGTATATTTCACATCATATTAAAGCCTCAGCAAGCTCACTATGTAGAAAACAATACATCCCTCCCTCCACACACACACAAAAAAAAGCATCACAGAACTACATATAATTTGCCCCCAGTCACAGGTAACTTTAGCTAAACTGAAGCTGATGACTAATCAAACTCTTAGAAAAGTATACAATTGGAGGTAATTATAATTTCTGAATCCTTGGCAAAACTGTATGGTTAAAAAAATGCACTAGGCATAATATAAAACTGAAGTGCATTTGCAAATAATAAAAAATATTCAGCACATTAGGCATGGGGAATCATAACCCCAACCTGTTCAGAAATTTCATGCAAGTTCACAAACGTTCCACCCACCTAGCTGGTCAGAGTAATTTTTAGCTTTGACATCACTAAAGCACTGATAAGGGGCTCTTTCCACAGCCAGAGAGGGATTCATTTGCTTAGCTAACTCACAGCACTGTCATGAGCAGCCTTCGGAAAGACTGTACCAACCCAAACTACCGGTAAATCTCTGCATTCTTCTCAATGGGCTGCAATGCAAACATTAAAAAAAATACAGAATTAGTTAACTGGTTGCTCAGTGCCCTTCTCTCAAGGTCCAGGCAGCATCGTCATCTAAGGTGCAACAGATGACAAACTCTTGAAGGCATTAATTGGGCCAGCTGTCAGGTGACACAATCTGTGCTTTCAAAGCCATCTCTCCTCAGGTGAGAGGCTTTCCAGTAGTGGACAGCCTTCCCGCTTGAGTTGTATCTCTGCTCTCTCCCACTCCTTTCCCCCTTACTTCACACACACGCGCACACACACAAACAATTTGCCACACACACGGAGTTTTCATTATTTTGGTTTAGTGGTCTTTTTTTTTTTTTTACCTCCCTCATATTTTATTTCAAACATACTTCTACAAACCTGAGCATGCTGATACCTCTCTGCTGTGCATGACTGGTGCCATTGTCGTTGCAGCATTCTAGCTTGAACCATCAGAAACTGAGGGATGGTTAACGGCACATGGTAATTAGAAATAGCAAGTGAATGGTGAGATTTAAATAAAGTGCCATTTCAGGCCACAAATGTGTAGGAACATCTGGCCTTGCATATTATCTGAGATTGTTGTGAAACGTTTAAAGCACATTCCTATAAATTTCTACTCAAAAGTAGACACTGAGTTCAACAGACCTTTTCTCCCTGTTAAGTGTGCATTGCACTGAAACCTTAGGCTACTATTATGCTCCTCTAAGTGGGGTGGGGGGACTAAAGATGAAATAAAATGTCAGGCATTACAACATAATCCTTTCCTTCGCTATGCATTTTTGTTCTTGCCTCTTTATCACAGGTTTTATAGTGCATCTTATCTTCCCCAAACTTTAGGGAATGCACTATGTAGGTGTTGCTAACCTCTGGTTTACCAGACCCTGCAGATAAATGGGAATGAATAAATTACTCCAGCTTTTCCTCTATCCACCAGTCTTTCGTGAAGCATCGTATACTGGCTCTTATCAGAGACAGGAGGTTGGATCAGTTGCAACCACTGGTTTAATCCAATAACAGCAGCTCTCATGTTTATCATACTTCCAAATTTGGAGACTCAAAGCCGTCGAAGGTACATTTGTAACTGTCCAGATAAGTAAAATCCCATGATTACTCTGAGTGATGCATTCATTATTCCAAGGCACAGATGATTTATAGTTGTCTCCTCCCCACCCTCAAAGACCAGTGATTCCATTTACTTTGCCAAAATATCCTGAATTTCCTTCCTCGGTGGAAATGTAAGGCAAACAACCTCACATGGCTTCCACGTTTGCTGCAATTTTTGAAACTCGGCAGGCTATAAATTCAACTAAATGTAAAACAAGTTGTAAAAAGCCAAAACAATTTTCGTTAACATCTTTGTTTGCTTGAAATGAAGCTTGGTTATTTCCTCCAAGATGATTAGGAGTGTGAATTATACCACCTGTAAGCTGGCAGACAACTGCAACCTAGACATCTTCCAGCTGGAATACCTAAGGTAGAATCAAAATGCATGTTATTTCCATGCCAAGAAAACTAAACAGGATATGCTATTTCTTTTGATTGTTATTAACTGAAAGTATCAGTGACTCTACAGGAAATGTCCCCACCT
This sequence comes from Lacerta agilis, assembly GCF_009819535.1. Lineage (NCBI taxonomy): Eukaryota > Metazoa > Chordata > Lepidosauria > Squamata > Lacertidae > Lacerta > Lacerta agilis. Next base: position 77,667,848 of record NC_046315.1, on the reverse strand, counting down.
CTGTAGGTAGCAATCTTCTTAAGTATGGAAATAAGGGCTTCTAACATTGTAAGTAAAACATTAATCCATATTCAGTTTAACCGCTGCACTAACAAAAGCCATCACAATGCTAGCTGCTAGGAAAACGAGACTGTTTCCACTCTCCTCCTTCATCCACCAGCCCCAAATCTGCTTCAGGGGGTCAGGAACCCCCCCCCCTAAACAATACACTGATGAAGTGCAGAATATATTGTTCCCTCAGGCAAACAAAAATGGTTGTGCTGACAAAACAATCTCCTTAGCACTACATTGAATACAACCCATAACTTCTAATATTAACCTTTTGACATAGAACACACATTCTATTATTCTGGATCCTACATTTGGCTGGGAATGTTCCCAACATTACCCACAGTTTCGTTCCATTTTTCAGAGTAACACAATACATCTTAGTGTCCTGTCTTCAAGCAGTTTCATAAAGGAACATGTAAGCATCGCCTTTAGTCTCTGAACCACTTTTTTCAGAGAGAACGCCTCAGCTAAATCAAATTAAGGGTGGATGAGAGATGAAATTTTGAGGGCTAACTAATAAAAATGATAGATTATGTAGGTGATCAGGTCCAGATGGCATACGAAGAGAGTCCTTCCAAAAATCAAGTATGAAATTATCAATTTTCTAACAAAAAATCACAACTTGTGGTCAGTGAAATTGGTCTCATTACTGGATTCCGAAGGGTAAGAGGTGGGGTCCAGAATATCACAGCTATTACAGTGGTATCTTGGGTTATTGGGTTAAGAACTTAATTTGTTCTGGAGGTCCGTTCTTAACCTGAAACTGTTCTTATCCTGAAGCACCACTTTAGCTAATGGGACCTCCCGCTGCCACTGCACCGCCAGAGCACAATTTCTGTTCTTATCCTGAAGCAAAATTCTTCTTGAAGCGTTATTTCTGGGTTAGTGGAGTCTGTAACCTGAAGCGCCTGTAACCTGAGGTACCACTGTATTCTAATTCCTGTTCCAAGCAAATTGGTAGAATTCTTAAACATAGACCTATTAAACATTTAAAAGAACAATCCCAGATGAGCAAGAATCAACCTGGGCTTTGCAAAGGAATGTCCTGCCTCATTAGCCTTTCAGATTTCTTTGAGAATGTTGGCAAATACAGTGGTACCTCTGGTTAAGAACTTAATTCGTTCTGGATGTCCGTTCTTAACCTGAAACTGTTCTTAACCTGAAGCACCACTTTAGCTAATGGGGCCTCCCGCCACAATTTCTGTTCTTATCCTGCAACAAAGTTCTTAACCTGAAGCGTTATTTCTGGGTTAGCGGAGTCTGTAACATGAAGCATCTATAACCTGAAGCATCTGTAACCTGAGGTACCACTGGTGTAGAGAGATGTAATTCTGTTGACATTATATAATTCCCAAAACTTTTTAATGAAGTCCCTCACCAAATAGCAAGAAGCAGAGGGTAGAAATAAACAGTTTCCACAACTGTGAGTTAAGTGAGACCACCTTGGCTGTGAGTCCTGGAAGTTTTGGTGGGCGGTGGGGTGTGTGTGTGTGTGGCTGTTATTGATATTGATTTTGTGTATCTGTATTTTAGATCTTATTATGATTTATGTGGAATTTGTTCAATTTGGTTGTTAGTCTTTTGATGCTTTATTTATTGTTTATGACTACTTTTCTTGTGTTTATGTGTTTTTCATGTTGTAAGCCTCCTTGGGCATGATTTGGAACTATAGAAAGGCGGCACACAAATAAAATCACGTACCATATTTTTCCGTGTAGAAGATATTTTTTTCTTAGAAAAAAAATAGGCCAAACTTGTGGATCGTCTTATACACAGGTATCAGAGGGGGTGATTGGTGGCAGCAGCCAGCAAGAGATTGGCAGTGGCCATTGGGCGTGTGATTGGTTGCTGCAGCAAGGCCTGCTGACGATTGCCTGCGGCAACTGGACCTTGTTTTAGGGCAGTGGCGAGGCACGCGTGCAATCGGCTGTGGTTGCATTGAATGGGCAGGGGGGCTTTTGGTGGAGAGTGTTCTGACGATTGGTGTCCGCGGCGATGTGTGTGATTTGCAGTGGTGGGATTGGCGGCGGTTCCCCCCCCCAAAAAAAAGCTCAATAACTCTGGGCAATCGCTCCCAAAAAATAGGGGTCATCTTATACATGGGGGCATGTTATACATGGAAAAATACGGTATTTATATAAGTGTTTGGGTCCACCAGTTCTCTAGAGTCAGGAGTCATTAGAGTGTTAGGCGATTCTGCATGTGGAACCAAATTTTTTAGGATGGGCAAAGCATGGTAGACGGATTATGAATATCTATGAACTGGGCGATTGGGCAAAAAAAAAAGGAAAATAATAATAATATTTGAACGCTACCATTCTCCTTAAAGACCTACCTATTTCAGGTGGTCTGCACACAAATTACTTTCCTCTTGACAGGGAGGACTTTTCCTTTGTTTGTTTTTTAACTGCTGGTCTTAAGGCAAGCTGGGTTTGTACTATCGGGTGGGTGTCTGTTTTATTGCTGCTGGCTTATTAACTGGTGGAAAGGGATTGTTGATATTGTGTTCTGAATTTCTATTCTGCAAGTCACTTTAGAATAGTTCTTCTCAGATGAGAAGAATAGCCTAGAAACATTGTAAAACAATTCATTAAAAAATACTTATATGAAAAATATGCATATATATATTGGTTGTAGCCAGAGGAGAAGACTCCCTGGCTTTTCTGCTGCCTTTCTCATCTCTGTCTCCTGCCCCCCCTCCTCTCTAGCCCCCACTTCTGCTTTGGAGCCTGGACTTGCTCAGCTTCAGCATCTTCCTGTTCACTAAACCCTGTCATCTCTCTTCTGCTTCTGACACCTCCTCCTCCCAGCCTGCTCCTTCTCTCTCTCCTTCTGACCACTCATTGCCATCATACCCTGGCTCTGAGACTTTATCTAAAAGCAGGACTCACTCTAAATCTCTCAGAATGATGGGCAGGTCCATATTAGAGAGAATACTAGATATTTCAGAGCCAGAAATCAAAGCCGGTGGGAACCACATGTGAAACAAGGGACCCAGTGGCAAACATTTACTAGTATACAATCTGGTTGTTTTTATATTCAGTAAAACAGATTTGACCTGAAGATAGTTTCATTTTATTCACTTCATTAGAAGCAAATTATGTTTCAAAAGGCTAGAAGCCTATTATAGATTACGCTACAGTTGTACAACGTAAATTTATAAAAAGAAGAGGCGGAGTTTGGAAAAGAGAGGATTATATCTAGATGAAAACAGAATACTTTATTGCAATTCATAGAATATACTACCTATAAACAATAATTATGCCATCATTTTCCCCCCAGTTTCTGCTCTTTATCAGCAGCCACTTTGCTATATAGTAACACTGGAGATAATTTATCAAATGTATCCCCTTTGAAGCTTAAGAAAATTATTTGGCTCATAAATGAAGGAAATGTTGTAATGCAGCATGTTAATTTCACATCCATTATTTCATTGGCAAACACGGTGGAGTTGACTACGGAAATGCAAAATGTCAAACCATTCTACACTAAAAAAATAATGCTGGTTGGGAAACCACTTACCGGTATTCCTCAATGTCTTCCTGGTTTTCAAGAGACCAGTGGGCAAATTGGATTAAACATTGCAGAAGCAATGGGGAAGACACTATTGACACTTAATTCCTGACAGTAAGAGCTGTTCGACAGTGGAATTTGCTGCCAAGGCGTGTGGTGGAGTCTCCTTCTTTGGAGGTCTTTAAGCGGAGGCTTGACAGCCATCTGTCAGGAATGCTTTGATGGTGTTTCCTGCTTGGCAGGGGGTTGGACTGGATGGCCCTTGTGGTCTCTTCCAACTCTATGATTCTATGATATCTTGTCTTGGGACTCACAGAAACCTAGCACTAAACCTGGCTTCATGGTACACCCAGGTCTCAATTGTTCACAGTGAGTTAACATTTTATCACATCACTGTTGAGAAACTATTGGAAGCCATTAATTCTGAAGATACACATCACTATGTTCTAGACTTTACTATACCAAATGCATTGGTACATTTATTAATTTAACAACACAGATGATGTAACCAGTATAGAAGTCGTTTCCACTGACAAGGGTTAGGGTTTTTTAACCCCTCAAATAGAAAGTTGTCCGTACATGGTGTGCTGTGATGAATGCTGTGTATTTCAAACTAGAAATAAAAAGTTACCCATCATAAACAAATTATTCACTTTGGAGACAATTTTTCTTTCCAAAGGAAACACATATGGCTTCCCACAGTGATTTTGAGGGAGCATAACATCAAATGTTTAATTATTGCTGATTTGTTTTTCTGTATACAATCAACAGCTTATTTCTTAGAATCATTCTGTATCTCATTCATGTTCTGAATGCTGATGTGACAGGAAGAGAGTTAGTTATCGGAAGGCAACAGTTTTCATAAATCTAGTTTTATGGCAGCGGAATAAGGCACACTACTGGTTGATGTTGAGTATCTTGACAGATGGGTGTTGATTTATATTAACCAACAGAAGGAAAGTATTTAACCTGCGTTGTTTACAACCTATCACAGAGCAATAAAGCGGAATGGGAGTAAGTAAAGACAATAATTCATCAGAAGCAGAGCCAATGAAAACCAAGGTCCTGTTAACATTAATTGTCCCATCATAACCCCTAACATTAATAATCTAGTTAAAGTCAAGCAGTCATGAAGTGAAAAAGAGCACATTCATACTGTTATAATCTTAATTCTGCTTTAATGTAAGGATACTAAAATGGCAAAATAAAACACAAGGCTGCAGGTGAGGGGGGGGGGCTCACGTTTTCAACCCCCAAAACCATATATTTAGGCACTGATCTTGAACAGAGCTGATAAAAAGCCCAATGCCGAGTAAACATTAAAATGTACACATTGTGGGCGTTCTTCCACAATTTCATTTCAACATATTCTCCTTGATGGGGAAACCACAAAAACTGTATTTCAAGGTAACTATGCTTTTAAGGGCACTTCACACATTACAAATGGCCATCAATGCTGAACACAGACACCTCTTTTTTAAAGAAAGTTGAAAGTGGTTTGAGAGATTTCATTTTCCATGTTGTTTTTCTGGCATCACCCCTGACAAAACAGGTTTCTGAGACCTGCAAATCTTGCTTACCATGAGCAGCCATAAAACTTTCAAACCCCTCCCCAAACTTTCTGAAAAAGTTTCTAAAAGAAAGCAACCCTGCTGTCTGTCTCTAGCAATGTTATTTTTCACGGTGCCAGAACCCACCATGAACACCTCCCTTGTTCTCTTATAATGGCAACGGCGCCCACTGTCCCAGCTGAAAAACAGCCCTGGTCTCTCCTCCCCTCATGTTAGGTTGAAGCAGCAGCCCACCAATTCCTACATTTCACGGTTCAGTGGACCAATGGCCGTTTGCACAAACAGATAAAAGCAGGCCAGTTATATAATGTGCTTTCATGAACTCAAGCAAAATGCAGAGGACTTTCAATCCATTTTACACAAGCAACTAGAAAAGAATGTTTTAAAGCTCTCAGTGAAATGCATTTACAGACATGAACTAGGGCACTAGGATTTTGGCACCGTGTTCTAGCCCCGCCGCAAAAGCAAGCAATTCAGATGTGGTTTTGAATCTGTCACTTTCTTCCAATCCCACATTTTCTGCACCTAATTAAAATCAAGATTGCAAGTAAGTCACTCAACAAGGAATAAAATGATCTTCAAGCCCCAGGTTAGAACCAAAATGCTAGTAGAAGACCACCCTAGAAACATATATCACATTTTATATTGGCTTAACTCCTAATAATTACTCCCCTACTCATTTAGTAGTTATAGTATTTAAGTAGCACTTTTACAGCCTGGTTCTAAAGTTTGTATTATAAACTAGAAGCCATAAACTAGTGCCCACAAGGCAGAGGAGAGGCACCTTATTCACCAATGATCTTGCTACCACCAGTTCCAATGGTGAATGTCAACAGAGGAGCAGGTAGGAGTGCTGTGCTGAGGACTGGGGAGGGGATCATCCTCACCACTGGATGGGTAGGTGCCTGCCTGCCTAGACTAGTGCACAATTATAGGGAAATCTTACTCTCTGCTCTTCAGAGATCAATCTGAAGGACAGAGAGAACAATTTCATCCCAAATTTGGTACAGGGACAGGTGGAAAAGTATTTGAATATTTTGAGCTGACTGAACGAATAGTCAAATGTTCCTATTGCTTGTGTCTCAATAAGTCAAAACATAATTGCTGAGTTTTCAAGACTCATTCACCAACTTTTGCATGCTTCTTCATCCTCGTATTTGTACACTTGCACTCAATAGGAAAGCCACACAAAAAATATGGAGCAAGGCTATTCTTCTTAATTTACCATTCATCCTTCCTCTTTCAGTCTCACATTGCAGACTGGATTGTTGGTTTTCCATTAAGGCTTGCTGTCCTGTGCCTGCTTAGCTATGCCACAAACAAATCTTTCCCATTGTTTTGTATACAAGTTTTATTGACCGGTAGTTTTTAACCGCCGTGAGAGAGAGCAGTATAGAGAGATAAGGAAGTAAGTTTTCTGGGTGTCAAGCCAATCTAAAGATCTAAGGAACTGGTTCAGATGAAGCAAATAAGTTGAGTTGAACTTTTCAGAAAGTGAACTTCATAGTCATCTTCTAACCAATTCACCACCATGCTGAGTACTTAGAAAAATATGAGTGGTAAACCCAAAACAAATCTTGGCTACAGCTTATGGTTTGTCTGAAGTGAAACAAACTACAAGTCCCAGTCCAGGCGTTAACAGTAAGCCGAACCACAGCTTAACCCTGAAGAGTGTAGTGGCAGTGGGACTGGTGGAAGAGTGTTGCACTTGCAATCTTCAGTCTAGGAACGTGCACAGTTGCTCATTTGCACTAAGCCATGGTTTGGCTTAATGTTATGCATGAACCAGGTCAGAGAGAGGTTTGTTATCTACTCATGTTGCTTGCCAAAATACAGTGTTACCGCTCTTTCCTGTTCCTTATCCCTTCCAACCTTTAAAATGCCAATAAAGTCAGATCTGCATTAAGACTGGGGTGATGTAATTGTGAATCCACGCAATCGCGCACACCTGAACTATAAACATGCTAGAGACAAGGTACACACTCAAATATTCAGAGTTTTTTTAATGTATACTTAACATTTAAAATTTTATTTGGCGTGGGAGGCATCTGTGGGATCCCAGTCTGGCAACGTGCTTCCAAGCAACTACCCACATGGAACAGCACCTGCACCATCCAATTTTGGGTGGAGTTTGCCATAAGAGAAATGCAATTGTCTTAAGCCACTTCCATAAAGGAGGAATAGTATGTCGAAAGTGTGGTCTTCCTGGTGGGCAGCTGCAGTGCAATGCGCAGAGATGTCATTGTTTATCGACATAACTCGAGCACTAATCTCTAAACACTTAGATCAATGCCTCAGGTTACCCTTGTACTCTTAAATATGTCATTTCCTCATTCTCTTAAGAATTCATGCCTGAACAGGATCCACCATCTCTAGGGAACATAACTCTGCTCCAATTTATTCCTCCTGGCCAGCAATGCTGTGAATATCAATTTTCACAAGTACGTCATGGGTCAACAGGAGACCTGAAGCAGCACTGAAGATATCGGGTGTCATCAGTGGGAATAATAGAAAAAAACCACACACACACCAATTAACTCTTAAAAACAAACAGAAATTTTAGTGTCATGTTACCCTAGGGCATCATAGACTCTGAAATGCTGTGCAATTGATTGTTCATTTTTTTTAGAACACGCAGAGAGAAACTTACACTGCTGGCTGGCTGATTAATGTGAACTAAGGGGCAGGGTGATTTGCAGTGTAGAATAAGTATCCAGGATAGGGGTGAGGATGCTTAACCCTTCCTCTGCCGGATAATTCCCCCCCGCCCGCCCGCCCGCCCGCCCCGTAAATGCTTGTGGGTGTTTTTATTTACTTATTATAAATACTTCATGCAAATACATCCAGATGGTGCTCAGTGACAATAGAGACTACAATGGAATTCTTTTGCAGTAAAAATGCAATAAAATAAAAATCTAAATATAGAAGCAACAAGGGTCAGCTTTCCCACTCACAGCTGAGCTTCTTGTGGCCTCAAGAGTCCGACTGGAAGGAAGCGAAATATTTATTTTAAAAACAAAGAAACAGCAAGGGTGGAGTAGCAATCAGTATGCACTGGAAGGGCAGAACAACCTCTTTACATTTGCTGATTCTCCACTGCGAATAAACCTACTTTCTGCATGAGTGTTACAAACCAAGTGCAATTTTAGGAACCCTAAGTTTGTTTCCAAACCTGTAATTTCACCCATAAATTCATATGCTAGCTGGAACACAGACTGCAGTTAGTACAGGTGGGAAACTGAGGGGTGAGGTGCAGATAAATGGAATGAAGTGGCTGGACCTTGAACAGAAATGCTCCATGCTGCAACATTCTGTTGCAGCAGGGCCCCACTTGTTAAATCTATGTGCCACCATTCCTCTGAAGAGATTGAGGCAAATGAATGGTGAGATATGAGTTTGATCATAAAATAAATACTGGATGTTGCTAGCATGTGAAATTAGATAATCTCATTTTATCAGTATTAGGTACGTTAGGCTGAGAGAATATTTCACCTAGCTTCTTAATAACTGAGCAGGAATTTGAAGACTGCTCCCCACGCAGTCCAGTCCAGGTCATTACCATACGGGGCTTTCCTAAGTGCTTGAATATATCAGATCTCAAAGAATGACCATAGTAAGATTCACATATGTGCAATGCTGGATGAAATTGCCATAGACCCTTGTTTTCTAAACAACACGTAGCATCCTCAGATCTTGTGGTAGGTGAACATGCCACACAGATGGATTGTGCCATCTCTCCGACATCTTTGTTTGTCCTAGTTTAGCCAATATAGGGTGGGAATGATGCAAATATTTTATTGAGTAAATAAAGTGACAACTTCAATAAGTATGAGAAAGAAGCTTCCAACCAGTTTTCACCAGTTGTATATAGTTTGGTTCCCCACTTTCCCTTTACCAGCGTTCGAAACTCCCATTGTTCTAGGCGCACTTTGTGACAGGGAATTTCATTAGCGGGAGCAGTTTCTGAGCTCTGGGAGCAGTAGTGCACCTAAGATTTCCAATTAAAACTGCAGAGTGGAAGGAAAGGGGGACCTTTTTCTACCTCCCCACTTCCAGCTATTCTCTGAAGACATAATATTTTAGCTGCAGTTCATTCCTTTTCAGCTTTGTATTCTTGTTGTTAAAAAAGTGTGCCTAGACATTCCATTGTTGTGCCCAAACTTAGGTTTAAGGTGCCATTTAGCTCCTAGTTTTCAGATCTCAGTTTCTAACACTGCCTTTTACCCCAACTTCCACCACCCAAATGTAAAAAAAAGAAAAAGAAAAATACACATTAAAAATTCCCGAGTCCCTCTATTCTTTTAAAACAACATTTTTAAAAATCAATCATTTAAAACTAAATCCTTACAGAAATACAAGGATGCGGGTGGCGCTGTGGTCTAAACTGCAGATCCTAGGGCTTGCCGATCAGAAGGTCGGTGGTTCGAATCCCTGCGACAGGGTGGGCTCCCGTTGTTCAGTCCCTGCTCCTGCCAACCTAGTAATTTGAAAGCACGTCAAAGTGCAAGTAGATAAATAGGTACCATTCCAGTGGGAAGGTAAACGGCGTTTCCATGCGCTGCTCTGGTTCGCCAGAAGCGGCTTAGTCATGCTGGCCACATGACCCTGAAGCTGTACACCGGCTCCCTTGGCCAGTAAAGCGAGATGAGCGCCGCAACCCCAGAGTCGTCCAGGACTGGACCTAACAGTCAGGGGTCCCTTTACCTTTACCTTTATAGAAATACAAGAAAATTGCTTGCCAGGAAATCAAATTTTTGCAAATGTAAGGAAAAAAGTTAGAACTCATTTTAAACTTACTAGGATTATGTTGTTTCTTTATCACAAGGAGTAAAGAAAAAAAAGTATTTTTCAGTGGCAGCCTGTAACTTCAGTTTATTTCCCAACTGAGAGCATAATCCTATGTGAAAAATCTTTCTCTTCTTGTGCTCCCATAGACTAGAAGAATGATTTATTTCTAGGCAAAGTTAGGTCATCAACACACCATCAATATGATTTCAAGGGAGAATAAAATACCAGGAAAATATATCTTGTGATAAAACTTCAAACAAAATAACATAAATGGGACATTTTAAAGAAATGAATGTTTTGTGCTATCTGTACTTTGTTTCAAAACTATGTTTACTCACAGTTTTCAGTTTGGGAAGAGTGTTCCCCCCACACCCTGACAACCTTGAATTTGGCTCAGAAATGTATTGGCTACCAGTGAAGATTGTTAAGAACTCACATGACATGACACTGGCTGGTGGCTTCTCTCACCAGATAGGACACTTTGCACCAACTGCAGTTTCTGAGTCATCTTCAAATATAGCCCCATATAGAACATGTTACAATAATCCAAACCAGCCAAAGCTGAGCAAAGGCATTCTATACCACTGAAGATATATCTTTGTTGATCACTCGTAGCTGCGTAAGATTGTCTTCCATAGGCATGGTTTTAACAATGAGTCCGTAAGTTACTGTGGAGGCCAATTCTGGATCCACATGTCCTTCCACAGTGGGGACATTGGTTTCCGGGTGGGAGTGGATCACGGTGTGGATTTGCCAAGCATGCCTTCCTCTTAGCACATTTCTCCCTTGCATCCTGAGTTTGAGTGTCTTCAAAGCCCATGACACCTTTGATAAAGGCTGTTCTCCAACTCTGCCCTGTGGACTGTCCTTTCGGACACAAAACGGAAACCTGAGGGACCCCATGGATCAAGCGATATGGAGTGAAACATAAGCCTCTGAATGCTACTCTCTAGTACAGACCACATAGGTGGAATCGTTGCAACAGACCCTCCATTCCCAACCCAATGAGCTGGTCCAGTAGGACACTATGATCAATGGTATCAAAAGCCACTGAAAGATCCAGGTTAATCAACAGTATCATACTACCCCACTGTCTCTCCCAAATAAGGTAATCCATCAGGAAAGCCTTGGCTGTTTCAATTCAAAATCATGGCCTAAACCAGGGGTAGGCAACCTAAGGCCGTGGCTGGATGCAGCCCAATCGCTTTCTCAATCCAGCCTGTGGACAGTCTGGGAATCAGCATGTTTTGACATGAGTAGAATGTGTGCTTTTATTTAAAATGCATCTCTGGTTTATTTGTGGGGCATAGGAATTCGTTCATTTTTTCCCCTTCAAAATATAGTCTGGCCCATCATATGGTCTGAGGGATGGTGGACCGGCCCATGGCTGGAAAAAAATGTCTTCTCAGCACATAGCTGAGCATGAACTATAGAATCTCTTTTCAATCTTACCTTATTACATCTTAAATTCAGATGTAATGCTAACCCACTATTAGCGGTCTCGGGCAGCTCAAACATTTCTGGCAAAGGTAAGAGAATCAGAATGACTTTATCTCCATTTCAGGCATGCTATAACAAACATTTTTGTTGACTGTCCACCCCTCTCCTCCCAATTTTAGAAGAACATGCATAGTGATGGGAATAGTTAGAAAGGTGCAAAGCATTTTGGAAATTAGCAGCTCTGAGTCATTCCATCACAAAACATTCAGACCTTTCTACCATCATTTACCAGTAGGTATCAAGCATTTATCCTGAACATGACACAGATTAACCTTGTGGGTATCTCATTACGGCAAGAATACTCAGATAATTAATATAACATTCCCAGCTAAAATGAAAAGTGGCAATTGATTGGCCTGCTGAAACATGATGAAGTGTTCAATGTCTTAAGGGACAAATGATAAATCAGTCTGTAATGTAAGAGGAAATGGAAAGTATGGCTCCCCCATACTTCTCTGTCCTGTTCTAACAAAATTCACAGATGCACCAATCGCACAACCGGGCCAGGCTCCATGTCCTGCTATAATGTGTGCTATCAATTGCTCATGATAGTTCCAATAAGTGATCTCCTTTCACATATTCAAATATATATATAGTTGCTTCAGGGCTGATTCACACATTACACAGCAGCAACGCTGGGTTTGCTTCTGAGTAATGGGAGTCACGGTCAATTCTGATCTGTGCACTTATTTGTGTGATTTGCAAGCATATGTTTATTGTATTCATGCTCTACATTTTTAGATGTAAATGCACTTAACAGTCAAGTGTACACCTAAAACACATGGTGCGTGAAGTGGTCCTCAGTCTGTTGCAGAACAAAGCACTGGGACTCCTTGAAGTAGCCTTTGACAACTTGATGACCTCCAGATAGTTTGGACTACAACTCCCATTTGCCGTAGCAAGCATCTGTAAGATACCAAGTTAGCAAAGGCTGCCTTACAAACTAGCTGGTCTACTATAGCACGAGTCCACACTTCATCAGAAACACCACTTTGCTAACTTGTTACCTGCTTTGCATTGGCTGCAACTTAACCTGTCATGCCAGGGGAACACAATGCAGTGAGTACCCAAGAACCAACCCTAACAACAGTTATGACAAGATTTGGGGGGATATAATGAAGCAAATGGGAAATGTCAGAACTTGACTTGACCTAAAACAGGGGAAGGGAACATCCAGTCTGAAGTAATTAGACATGGGGTAGGGAGAGGAGCCAAAGATATAAAAATGCCCTGTGTCTTAAATTTGTATAAGGAAATCAACAGGAAAATTTGAAAACAGCAGTCAGGAATTCTAAAAAGCAAAGCAATGTGGGGCGGCATGTCACTTGTGGTAGTGTGTTGCACAGTAAACCATAACTCTGTGCCGAGAGCACCCCTTTCAGATTTCCCAAATGACTAAGCCAAAGGAGTCCAGTTCCTTAAAGAAGTGGTACTCTAAAAGCACTAGCTCTGGTGCCACATTCAAAAGATTGCTGAGGAATGCCAGTATCTAAAAGCAGAAACAGTGTCCCCAAAAACAACTGAAGCAATTGACTATAATACTACTTAGCCATTTTTGAGTTGACGTATACAGTGTAAAATCCACAGCGTGCATCCAGTCTCTCAAGTGTTTCCCCCAATGGGATGGGGGAAAGTCTCTTCCTTAGGGATGAACAATATATGGGTGAGTCACCACAGGGATGAAAAGCCTTGGAACAGGGGGGAAATTTTAGTGAGATGGAGGTAACTCATAGGTCTTTCACAAATTACTTGCAACTTTTGTTTTGAAAGAGAATATTGAGAGAACAATTAAAACAGAGAGCCAGTGCAGCCCAGGGGATAAGGGAATAGTCTTGAAGTCAGGAGGCCTGGAAAGCTTTGTGGACATCAGTAGGACCAGGTTCATATGTACCTGGGATGGCATCAAGTTTGACATAAGGGAGAAGTGACCTAGGTATCCTTTCTTGCACATCACATATAGCATTGTTAGTTCAGTTCTCCACGTGAGCAGCCTATCATGCGGAGTCCCTGTGCAACCAGGCATTTGTGTGGTGTGTGACATTATCTTTGTGGAACAGGAGAGGCAGGCTCCATGTCACACCAACCCAGAAGCACATGAACCAAAATGGGAACTATCATAATGTGTGTTATTAATAAAGCACTGAAGCAACTGAACTTCTTAAGTTGTGAATCAGAAACTGATATTTTTTTTTCCTCACGACAAATGTTATTATGAATACCATGCACAGCCATTCAGACTCTGACTATCCAAAAATGTCAGCAGAACATTTTACTGCCTGTGAAACATTCAGCAAATAGCAAATCCATTCAACTGGCTATAATCATAATTAATTATGTCTATAGCACTGTGACCATTCATGATACTTTACAGACACAAAAACAACTCCTACCCTGATGAGTTTTTACATCTTATCTAGCAATGCCCGTTTAACGCCAGTGTACTATCAATAATTGAGAAATAAATTCAGAGTAATGATGCAGTTTTATCATTACAGTAACTTCATTATAGTTGTGTGTGTTCCATGCCAGACATTACTTTGCTAGGCATCAGATTTTAAGAATGGACAAACAAAGAGAGAGGGGGGGGAGGGAGGGAGGGAGGGAGGGAGGGAGGGGGGGGAGGGAGGGAGGGAGGGAGAAATATAAGGAGAATGAGCTTGATATAAAACCAAACATGCCAACTTTGCAGACAACACTGACGAAAAATAGTCTAAAAGTCTTATCCTAATTCCTCTCCTAAATTATACTCTGAAAATTACAATTAAAAGCAAAAGTAAATCATTCTTTTCCTCAGTCCTTACATATTGCAGTTTGTTTAATTGCAATTTACATATTTCTACCAGATGACAAGATTAGCTGCTCCATAAATACTTCTACCTGAATACCAATGCATGTAGTTGGTACAAAGAATTATTCAGTACATTCTGGCAATAATATATTTCAAAATCCTAAAAACAGCAGGAAGTTGATACATATGTTTTCCATGTAGAGGATGCGCTGAGAACTGCTTTGAAGAGAAATGCACCTTGAATGAACAGTTTGCAGCAATATAAACAACTAAGCTTTCTACAGCTAGGCCTGGAACCTAATGAGGCAATTCAAACAAATTCCTACTAATTTGCTTTTTGATTGCATGTGTTTAAATAGGAGCAACGTTTTAAGATGTGCAGTTAAACAGAGTCTGGAGGAAGAATGGGGAAGCACACAATGCCAGATGCTTGAAGTCCAGTGTGAAGTTTCCACAGTCTGTGTTGATTTGGGGAGCCATGTCATCTGCTGGTGTTGGTCCACTGTGCTTCATTAAGTCCAGGGTCAACGCAGCCGTCTACCAGGAGATTTTGGAGCACTTCATGCTTCCTTCTGCAGACGAACTTTATGGGGATGCTGACTTCATTTTCCAGCAGGACTTGGCACCCACCCACACTGTCAAAAGTACCAAAACCTGGTTCAATGCCCATGGGATTACTGTACTTGATTGGCCAGCAAACTTGCCTGACCTGAACCCCATAGAGAATCTATGGGGCATTGCCAAGAGAAAGATGAGAGACATGAGACCGAGCAATGCAGAAGAGCTGAAGGCTGCTATTGAAGCATCCTAGTCTTCCATAACACCTCAGCAGTGCCACAGGCTGATAGCATCCACGCCATGCCACATTGAGGCAGTAATTGATGCAAAAGGGGCCCAAACCAAGTACTGAGTACATATGCATACTTCTACTTTTCAGAGGTCCAATATTGTTCTATTTGCAATCCTTGTTTTGTTGATTTCATTTAATATTCTAATTTTCTGAGATTGTGAATTTGGGTGTTTTCATCAGCTGTATGCCATAATAATCACAATTATAACAAATAAAGGCTTGAGATATCTCGCTTTGCATGTCATGAGTCTATCTCATATATTAGTTTCATCTTTTAAGTTGAATTACTGAAATAAATGAACTTTTCCACGATATTCTATTTTTTTGAGTTTCACCTGTTTATCTCCCCAACCAACTGGATTCACCCCTTGCTAGGGGAGGCTGCCTTCTTTTATTTTAAGAAATGCAGTCCTAAAACCAGCCACTATTAGCCACTTCGCGCCTACTTGTCACTGTTTGGAGACAGCATGAATGAGTTAATAGTCCTGGCCAAAGTTACAGGTGTCCTGCTTGTCAACTCACAACACTTTTCGACAGGAACTATTGCTTAGAAGGAAGGAAGAGAGGAAGAGTATCTCACTGAGAAATTTCACCCCTCACCTTCTTAAGCAGTTTTATTGGGGTATGTGGGTTAGCAGCGTTCTTATGGTGCCAGCCAGATAGTCCAAGAGCGGGGGGGGGGGTGAGTTAGTTGAAGAAAAATGGGTTCTTATATCTAAACACTAGGACTTTTTATTATTTTTCAATAATAAAGAATGAATATCTATATCTATGTAAAACAAAAAAAATGAAAAGGGCATATGCTACTTGATTTTTCTCTTTAGTTTCCATATTACCACCTATGGAAGAATATTTCCATTTATTTAAAATGTTAGTAAGAGAGGCAACTCACCTTAAGACTGAAATTCAGTTAAATATTGCATGTATAAAACTATACTTCATCTCTGTGCTTTGAAACTTCATACTTTTTATTAACTTTCTCCCCACAATCTCATCGTTGCCTTTGACATTTAGTCTTGGGTAGTTTCTTCTGTGGTTTTATTTCTATATCAATTGTCCTTGACCTTTAGAAGACCCTGTGAGTCATATTCTCCAGGGGTTTTAGAGTTTCGCCTATCAGATGGGCAAAAACCAATATATCTGTGTGTGTGTGTGTGTGTGTGTTTCATCTAAACGTAGATTAGCATGATCGATAAAATATTTAAATCAGCTATTTAATCAACAAAGTTCACACTTAAATTTTTGGTCCTAGGCTCCCCTATAACAGTGGGAGTTACAGGAGCCTGAAGGACATGTAAATTAACATTTTATATAAAATGTTTCAGACAAGCTTTCAGATAGACACTGTAGCCAACAAGCTCTTTAAACATTTACAACTGTGATTACTTTCTCCAACAACCAGCTTCACACTCACTATATTAAAGTCTAAGCTGCCATTTTTGCAATCAGAGAGTCTAAATAGCAATCTAAAAGGAGGCACAAGTTGTTATCTATATCTGAGCCAACGCAGAATCAGCTGCCTCAGCATGGATGTTGAAGTCACCTGCAAATCATGGGTAATGCAACTGGCCTACTGAACCTAATCTTGGGTGTGTTAACCACAATTCTGCATCATGACGACATGGCAAATTATGCTTATCTAAAAGTGGAAGCAAACATGTTAGCAAAAAGCTTCCAAACTCCTCCTCTGAGCCATGCAGCAGGAGCAGAGGAGGCAGGCGCACGAACCCAGGTATCACTGTAGCTTGCATGTTAAACCATGGTACATTAAACCATGGTTTAGCATGATGTGCCAACAAATCCAATGTGTTGGATAAGTAGAAGGGAATAGAATTCGTGTGAATAAAGAGGGTGTCTTGTGATCACAAACAAGCCCAAGATTAAAATGTTTGCCTGTGAAACTGTAATTAAATGATCTGAGCTGCATTCTGATGCATTAGGAGACTTGAAAACTTATGTCCCCATGGATGCTTTATTTTCCAATGCAGTATTACATTCTCACAATTCGGAAGATAACAATATTAGGAGATCATGAGTTCAGTTTCTTAAGACATTTTTATTATTCAGCTTGTATCTTCATCATGCAAATTAACTAGACACTAAAGAGCTTTCAATATTTTGTTTAAAAACTAAAAAGAAACTGATGCAAAGAATTACAGGAACTGAAAACAATTCATTCCATAAAAGAATTCTGCGTGCATTCAGAAATTGCAATAATTCTGACAAAAGTACTGTGTAGTTGTTTCATTTAATTACTTTTATTTGGAGTTATTGAACACCATCCGATTTAAAACTTGGAAACAAATTTCCATAAATGTGGTTGTTGTTGTTGTTGTTTTTAATTAATGCTTTTCAGGAATGGTAGGCAAACTGAGACAATTGCCTCGGGCATCAGGGGCAGGGGGCAGCAAATTCGCTCCCCCTGCTGGTTGGCCCACAAACCCACCCACCTAGTGTTGCTAGTCAGCCTGTTCTTCTGGGAATCTCCAGAGTGTCTGCGGCATCCCCATGCCTTGCTCTGAGGAAAGGGCTGCTTTCTCAAAGTGATGCATTCTGGGCAAAGTGCCTTTGCTGCCATCACAGTTTGCTGCATTGACTAGATTTCCTTGCCTAGCTTTTCTGAGTCTAAAACTAACTCGACATTTTTCTTGAAGGAATTGCTTTTTAAAACATTACAGGTTGGAACAACCTTCTGTTGATGGCAGGCACTTCTCTGTTTATTTACCTAGTCCCTTCATTGCTTGTTTTATTGTCATTAAAAGGTTGTGATACATTGTGTGCTAAGATCCACCTCCCTCTGCTTCATGTGTATTCAATCAAAATGTGTTACAGAGATCTAAGGATTTGCTTCTGATCGCTCTCTCCCCGTATCAAGTGCAAAAAAAATAAAAAATGGACTTTAGAACTCAACCTAAATTCCTTCTCCTTGTTATACCTAAGAAATGATGGTTTCAATTAATCAAAGTGAAAGGAAAATTCAGCAACAGCACCCATCCAGGTTCATTAACATGCCTCTGAAAACATCTCTGATTGGCAGCATCTGCAGCAGAGTCTGTAGGCCCATTCAGGCATCCGTGTATCTTGAACTGAACAGATTGCAGCAGTCAGACAATATTTAACCCAAATTATTTCCAAAAACCCTTTTTTCTACAGTTTTAGCCTATTTTGGATTTAGATCGCTGACCTAGAAACAATTTCTTTAATCATCAAATCCCAGAGAAAGCCAGTTGCTGCAACTATAGTTTATTGATATTGTTGCTCCTAAATATGCTGGCTGGCTGCCATAATAAACATTGATTGGTTGATATTGTTGCCCTTATTTGTTATGTGCACCAAACTGTCCCCAAATCTTGTGCAATTTAAAATTTCCAAAACCTCTACAAAGAAGAGTTTGGATTTGATATCCCGAAGGAGTCTCAAAGCGGCTAACATTCTCCTTTCCCTTCCTCCCCCACAACAAACACTGTGAGGTGAGTGGAGCTGAGAGACTTCAAAGAAGTGTGACTAGCCCAAGGTCACCCAGCAGCTGCATGTGGAGGAGCGGAGACACGAACCCGGTTCACCAGATTACGAGTCTACTGCTCTTAACCACTACACCACACTGGCATCCTTACCCTTGTTTTCTCTTGATCGAAATTCTTCTCTCCATCACTGCCTGTTGGGGGAAGGGAGAGTCTTCCATGTACCCTTTCCTTTATCTTTGTGCACATTTTAAATTGCTATGTAGGTTCTTTTGAAGCGAGCAGATGATGGATTTCCTAAAATGCCGGGACAGTCTTTCCGTTAATATAAAGTTTGCCAATAACCTTCTTCCATAATTTAGATGACCTAAATTCAATATTCTTAATTCTGGGGAGGGGGGGGAGCTGAAGGCCACAGTTTTCAGCATTTAAGAACAACTGCTGCTTCTCCACCCCATTGAACACCACTAGGTACACTGATAGTGGAAAGGGATGTGGGGTAGAAGACAGGTCTATTCTTTGCCCAACTTGTTCCATTCATTTAGGAAGCTATGTCAAACAAAAACCGACCAGTATTTACATGTTCTAAGAGGAACAGCATAATGCCACAGTGGCCTTGGAAAAAGTATATGAAGGAAGGATCAAGAAATACTTTCTTTTCCTGTGTTTACCT
Source organism: Lacerta agilis (assembly GCF_009819535.1). NCBI lineage: Eukaryota > Metazoa > Chordata > Lepidosauria > Squamata > Lacertidae > Lacerta > Lacerta agilis. The sequence continues at coordinate 77,648,653 of NC_046315.1, read as the reverse complement.
CATGTCAATCACCATGGTACCCTAAGCACTTGTTTGCAGAAAAACTGAAGCTTTGTTATAAGGGCTACATTATTCAGACACAACAGCAGGTTTACATGATTAGATTTGCTTGCTTGCTTGCTTGCTTGCTTCTTGCCGACTTAAGAAATAAGAGTTTAAAATTGCATGGCTTCTGATCTGTTTTCAAGCCCAATTCAAAGTGCTGGTTATCACCTTAAAAGCCCTATGTGGTTTATGACCTGGATACTTAAAGGACCATATCTTCCCACATGACGAACCCACTTAGATTATCAGGAGAAGATTTGGTTTGTGGTAATGCAGGAGGTGGTATTCTTTCCAGGTTATAGAATTCCTTGCTTCAGAAGATCCAGTTGGCTCATACCATGACAGCGTTTTGATACCAACACACACACACACACACACACAGAGAGAGAGAGAGAGAGAGAGAGAGAGAGAGAGAGAGAGAGAGAGAGAGATAAGGAGAGTAACAGCAGGAGAGTATCAGAAATATAAGGAGAGTATCAGCAGCCCTATAACTCAGTTGATGTCTGACCTATTGTTGCCTGTTTTTCCCCCAGTCCTTTACCTTAGAGTGTTTTCACAGCAGCATTGTGCGTTAGAAGTTTGTATTTTGTGTGTTTACTGCATTTGATTTTATCTGTAAATTGCATTATGCAGTTCACATGAGCTAAAAATGCAGGATGTACAAAATGTAAAGAATAATTTCTGAGATGAAAAAGCACCCTTCGGTTTATGACATAAAGAGAGATGGCTCTTGAAAGTTCACTCATTCTCCCCAAAATCGTGTAAATGAGGGGTAGGGAACCTGCTACCCTCCCATTGTTGCTGGACCGCAGGTCCCGTCAATGGCAACTATTGGTCATGCTGGCTGGGGCTGATGGGAACTGAACAGTATCCGAAGGGCTACAGGTTCACCACCCTAACTTAAATTGTAAACTAGGGTTGCTGCATAAACAGGTGTAGCATGAAAGCAATAAAAAAAGACATTTTCCTCTCTCACATACTGTGCTCGATTGCAATTTTGTCTGCAAGCAGCCACACTGGCGTTTGGTCTTTCAGCCTCTTTCTCTGAAAGTGAAGGGGAAAATCAGGCAAGGCCTTCTTCCACCTGCCTTGCCCCACCCTCCAGTCTCTGTTTATAAATTTGTATTGCATTATGCCATGCACTGTGGCTTGCCGTTGTTGTTTGGATTGTAGTTTTGAAATTATTTATTGTAATTGTTAAGAGTGGGTTTCTGTTTAATCTTTATATGCTGATATTATTATTCTATACTATTCTAATGATCGTTGAACGTTACTTTATTTGATTGCTTATTTTAAAGCTATGTTTTATTATCACGTTTTTGTATTGCATTAGATTGTTATAAGATGTACATTTTTTGTTTCTTCAGCTTGTAAACCGCCTTGAGTATTGTAAGATAGAAAGGCGGTACCCAAATTAAAAGTGATGGTGATGAGTGATTATATATGTTTAGTAAGAATGCATGTTGAAATTACTGACAGGTGAAATGCTTGCTGGAAGGAATGGATATTACGGCAATATTTGTTGTTGTTTTTAAATCAGATGCTATTGTCTTTCACAGATCCTGTTATGTGGCCATAATGAACACAGTATCTGTTAAAGTTGTATCTTTAAGACTGCGGAAACGTGGAATAAAGAGAAAGCGACCAGGAAAAGTGGGTGGAATGGGTGGAACTTCAAGCAGGGTACAGATATTACTAATTTAAATACCTCTCTTTGGGGAAGGTTTCAGACAGAAGAAAACTCGTTTCTTTTTGTGAATGCCCACTTAGCTTTCTAACACTCAGCACTGACGTCATGAGTCTTATCTCTTGGGTAGATTAATTAATAATGCAAACCCATTTCTCTCACACCTTCAAGATTCAACATTCCAGCACCTGCCCCCACCACTCTCAAGAGACATCTCAAGCAAGTACAACTCAAGTGAAGGCAGCCCCAAGATGTGTTTTGTGACCTGTCAGATATATGACAACCTCTCCTTTTTTTCTTTTCTTTTTTGCAGTCCTGGGCAGGCAGCAAAAGCAAAATATTTTCCAAGTCCCCAGTGGGCAGCTGTACATGGTTGGCGCACTTGCACATTCAGTTCGGTGGGTCATAAGTGGCATGCAGGCCAGATTTTCCTTAAAATTCTACAGCTCTAAGCATGGATGTTGTGAGCTCTGTGAATATAATAACCACTGTGAAATATGACACTAAATATGACATTATCTCCTTACATTCACTGCAAAATGTCAGCAAATCTGATAAATGAATCCATAGCGTGTCCACTCAAGCAGGCACTACTTAGTTAACTAACCACAGAAACCAATTCCAGGTTGACAACCTCATGTTGATTTCTAAATCTTGAGTTGTTGCTGTTGTTGTTGTTTTTAAAAAACAAAAAAAACCACTGCTTAAATGCATTAAACTCCTATAAGGTAGGCTCCAAGTTGTCTGCTAATCACTGCACTGAATTGTGCTCAGACAGGATTTGTAATAAGATTTCATACTGAACAGCCACGGTCACAAGAGTCTTGTGATAAAGAGCCCAGTAGGACATTGTAATGATCTCCTTTCGTGAACCAGCCAGAGCTTGCTTAGCAAGAAACCAAAAAGCTTGTAGCTCATTTTTTAACTTAATGAAAATAAGGTAAATTGGAAAGGGCACACAACACACAAAAAGACTAATCTATACTCTTCAGAGGAAGAAGCATTTGTCAATTTGCATGAAGCGAGTGGCAACCAAAGCACATTTTCAAGCGGTATCTGGGCTTGCTCACTCCAGACGTTAGCCTAGAATCAATTCATACTACCTAACACTGATATATGTTAAAGCCCTATCCGCTTTCCAGCACAAAGTTCTGGCTTCCAAATTGCACCTGGCAAGCTGTAAGGAACTAGGGCACAGCCTACAGTGACTTGCAAATGAGGCTGTGATGAAGCAAAAATACATACAGCGTGTGTCAGGGATATTGCAGCAGAGATAAATGGAGCCCCTGAGCTGCATCAATCATTCCTAATTATTCAAAGAAAGGGAGGGTTAAATTAGTAGTTTTGCACATGTGCTCAACTCTTCTTCATTCTCTCCTTTTGCATCTTGATCATAATTTCTGCTTCTGCAAAAACAAATTAAAGTTTCAGTGTTGTTGCACAGATTATTCCTGCCCACCCCTGTTGCTTCGAATGAAGAGAAGTTAATCAATCTCTATCAATTACAGCACACACACACACACCTACACAAATGTAACAAAGAGCCATGTGGTACCTTAAAGACTAATCAGATAAAGACTACATAAATGTAGTGTGTATCTGCTCCAAATTATCAGGATTATGTTTTCGTGAAAATGGATATTTGGCTTTTGGAATTGGGTTTGTTTGTTTGTTTGTTTTTGTCTCTGTAAAGCTGTATTGTAAAGAGTTTTGCAATAAATTCTTTAAAATTAATATACAGCTGTTTTAAAAAAGACACATCTTATATCCCCATATCCTATATGTTCAAAAGCAGCTCACACAAAAAAATCAAATGATAATAAATAAAGCAGTATCAATGCATAATGTAAGAAGATAGCATCAATTTATTGCTAAAGGAGATGAAAAATTTAAATGCCTGAGTAATGCATCCCTCTAGTACCCAAGTCCTGACTGGCCCATAATTACTGGTGCAAGGTATTTTTTCCAGGGCATTGGCCCTCTGATCTCAGCCTAACCAAACTTCAACGAAGTGCCTCTCCAACTTTTCTTCCAGAAACCCAGCAAGTTTGTCGCCAAACCAAAAATTCCTCTAAGTATATACCAGAAGAAGAAAGATGTCTGACTCTACCATATAAAACTACACATTTAGCAACAGAGAATGTGCCTAAATCGAGACGCATCAATGTTCAAACTGCCTAGTCATTAGTATGACCATATGGTGACAGATGTATTTTTTGCATCCTTCCTGTCAAGAGTGTATATGTTACCAGGGGAAATTAGCATTTGTTTTCATGTGTCAGCTGGTATTCCACTTTTTACATTTAAGCAAGAAGTTAAAAGTGTTACCATTCAAGTTAACGTTTTTCACTGTCAAATGCTTTTATTACTTCTAAATAACAAGATGAAGCCAAACTCTTGCCGGCACTTCATGCAGTGTAACTAAGTATTATGAACATACTCAGCGCCTAGCGTTCTGAGAAAGGCCCTGCTATCGAGGGAGAATTATGCATTTGTCCCCATTTAATCCAAGTGGTTCATGCGATTTCCCAGACAGCATACAGCAGCTGAGAAGCTAACCCACACAAATCTCACCATTTCATTTCAAGGCAATTGATTTGCAAAAATGTAGCGGTACATTATGTATAGTTGGTACACGCTTCAGCCTTCCTCTGTAACTCTTCAAAAAAAAATCCGCCCGTCAAATGAGGCTGACTTTGAATAGCTTATTATGAGATTCTAAGGGAGAGCAAAAAGACAAAACACATATGGCAGCTAGAGAGAGGGAAGAAATTTGATCCATTTTTAATTTAAAGGCAAAGCTGGGGGAAACTTCCTTACAAAAAAAATATGTATATCAGACAGAATTGCATAGAAGAATGTTCGTATGAGAAATTCGCACTAAAATGCTGATGGATTTTCTTAGCGACTGGAAAAATGTGGCAATGTGGACAAGTGAATTTAAGAGTGGAATGATGAGAAACTGGGAGAAATGAAAACAGACAGACTGGTGCGTCAGTAATGAAAGTATTAACATGAGTACAGAGACTTTGGTTATCAAACAGCTATCAAGGAATCTTCGCTGTGATGATTTTGATACAATATTCAAAATCAGATTCCAAAGCTAATTTGACTTTCCAAATTCTTGCACAGCGGTAAGACTGCAATAAGACTATACCTCTCTGAACAGCAGATTAATTGCAGTACCAGAATGGTGGCAATTTGTTTCAAAATATTGCAGCAAAGCTTTTGAAATGAATAAGCAATTACAAGCAGGCTGCAATTATAAAGGCAAGTCACAGGGAATGCTTTGCTCTTCTCTAGCTTAGGCAGAACGAAGAATACTAAGGACCTGCAGAAACAGGCAGCATGGATCTGGTGGTAATTTGGCAGGCATCACTGAGAAATTAAGGGCATTGTTTTAGTGGACCCTAGTCCTCAGGAGAGTTTGCCCTGGAGGTGCAAGGTAGTCATCGAGCACCATGTCAGAGGGTTAAGTAAAAGCGCGCACACTGTGTTGCCAACATAACATTCACTTGAATCAGCATGGGTTTTCACTGCTTACCCTAATTAACAGTGAAAGGCAGTCATTGCATGGCATTTTCACTGGTAGATTTCTGCTACTTGGCCTGCTGTCTAAATATAGTCATGGATATCTGCATTGTGACAGTGTAAAGCATATTCGTTTGCAACCACCTTTCTCTGTCACATTCCTTCTGTGCCACAACTCAACATATGAAAACTCCATGAAAGTTTCCCATGATGAATGGACATAACACAACTGCCCTAAAAATAGACCTTTTCAATGCCAGCTAGTCTGCTACCAATGTTGAAGGCGTGAAGATCTGTAATGCTTTATCACTTACATATTTTTTTAAAAAAAAAGCTCAATATTTCTGACATTTAGCCTCTTATAAACTGAAGTGGGTGTATAACCTCCACCATCAAAGATATTTATCAGAGATGCAGCTCTCAAATGGTAGGTCTTCTATATATCTTTTGGCACTGTACAGTAAGCAGAACTTCTGGAATATGTATATTATTAAACATACAAGAAATTACTTGATAATTTGCACCAATAATTGCATCAATAATTTTGGGTAAGAGCAGATTTCAGGTGAATGTGTTTCTGTTCACCAGTACAACTGGTCACCTTCATCTGCACAGTTGCAACAAAACATGTCTCTCCTGTATCAGTCATCTCTACAGCCACAGCAGGCACTGCAACCTTCTAACATTACTCACAAAGGCACACCCTCCATTGTCTCTCAAGACAGACAACCAACAGATTTGTATTCCAGATATTCATGGCTGGTGACAGAACATTTAGGCATACTTCTTATTGCAATCATTCTCACCCAAAGCTCTGTCTGCTTATTATTGTTGAAAAACTGATAGATCACTCTGTTTTCTCTCTTACAGAATAATATTTTACCAGTCTATAGTTCTTGGAGGTGGTGTTCATATTAGAATTGTACATATTTGCATATGGTCATTAAATGATAGGTGCAATCATTTGGGAAGTTCTCCTACATATACTGAAATTGAACGCACTGAAATTGTGTGTTCTTGTACAGCTCCCATTAATTTCATTGGCTCCTGTGCCGTAAAACTTGCCAGAGGGTTGTGTTTTTAAACTTAAAGAGCATCTCGATGCTGGGAAAGTTTCCAATGCAACATTTAGTAGGCAAAAAAGTATCTATCTTTCCTTGCTTCCTGGGTTTTTCCCCCCTTTGGTTTTCTTTTCTGTAAGAAATTGGTCAGAAAACTGTTGCTTTTTCCAAAGAACAGTAGAGAATGGGCACAGAGCAGCCATTACACTTTGCTGCTGTCAGATGGGTCACTCTTTGCATTGCTCTTGGCTCCTTTCCTCCTAATCATTGAGTTCAGCGGTGCTTAATGAGCTCAGGCACAAGTAGATCAATAAAGCATCCTGTATAAGAAAGTATGGGGCAGTGGAGAGGTTAACATTTTTGTTCTGGTAGTAATGAAAACAAAACGCCAAATGACATTACAAATGACACCCAGGCACTCGGACTATCTGCTGCTTCTAATGGGCCACCACTAATTGGCTCTTGCACCATTCAGCCCCCTAGATGGTTGCACAGATCCCAGCTAAGCAACAGGCCAAGCAATTCAGCAAAAGCACTGGTGAGCCGCAAAATCCCTCAAGCAACAGTATCATGAACCACAGTATCTGTGGCAGAGAGTCTCAGAATTGTTCAGAAATCTCAAAGCACAGAGAAATTAATCATCAGCTGGTTGCAGTGTTTTCCATGTGCCTGAACAGTGTCTGGGCTAACAGCATTTTGCTTGCTCTTTATTTCTCCACCTCAGGTAGCAAACATGCTGCCTCATATTCCTGTTGTTGTTTTATGGACATATAGATCCAGTTACAAAATACATTCATAAAATGTGATGTTTATAAATGCAGCAGTTTGCCAAGTGATACTATCTAACCTAAGAACTGTGGTGATAATAACAGAATGTATCAGTTTTCTTCTACACGCCCCAAAATAGATAACTTAGGTCCTTAGTATTTATTTACTCACTGCATTATTATAGCACTCAATTAACCAAGTCCACTTGGCAATTTACAAACCAAAAAACACAAGTACAATCAAAATGCAAAACCCATTACTGTCATTTGTCCAAGATATATTTTTATAGTTCTATCATGTTTTATGATTTCAGTTTAGCCTTAATCCTCTCTGCAGAGATTTATTTTTATGGACATGCATGTGAGTTATACAAAGGGCTCTTTGACCCACATTCTACTAATAACAGAGGGACCCAGTCCTAAAACATATCCAGAAGAGAGAGAAATAAAGCAAAAAGAGAGCACTTAAGCGTTTGAAGAGCACCACCACAGCCAGCCTTCTCACAAACATACTCATTCACATACGTGTCTAGAAACCTCTGAATGGGCAACACAGTTTCCAAGGTACACAGAATCCTTTAAAATGACGTATTCTGAGGTCCCACCACTGTTACAGCAATCGTTACTGGTGACATCAGCATGAGGAAAGTGGGACAGATGCCATTATAAATTCTGAAAGTGAGCTGTGAGGAACAGCACTCCACTATAAGCCCCTTCAGATGCCTGCAAACAGTAAGGCTAAGCCTTACAAATGTCATATTTTCTCTGCCTTTCCACGTGGAAGTGTGAATTGCTGTTCCTGCAGTCCTAAGAACAGGGGCTGGAGCAATCAAAAGACATAGAAATTAGGCATTCTCCTCTGTCCTGACAGTAACTGAGGATGACCCCTGGAGAAGAACTAGAAGGAAACAGCTTCATCGTCATGCAATCTTATACTAAAAGGGCAATCAATTATCCTTTTACAAAGTTGCTGTACAAACTTGTTTCTACTCGCAACTACATTTATGTGGGGGTTATGTTCCAGGTTACCGCATGCATCAGCAGGTCGCCGTTCCCCCCACTTTCAGGGTTAAAAAAAAAAAAAGCAATGTGAGCATTGGCGGTCGCACATCAGTTGGACGTACGCAAAACAGTCGCTGCCTGTATTTCAACTGCCTGCCTGTTTCATTTTTGTTCTTTCTAAGGAAGCTGCTGCTTGTACATCCTGTTAAAAACACATAGCTCTGTAATAACCAGAAGGCTCATTCCGTCCCTCCCCCCTTTCATTCATGAAACCAAATTAAGGCTTATTAGATGGTGATAAGCATGAAATGAGCGCATGCACATACCATGAATGAATGCATGCACACACAAAGAGACAAAGCTTCACCTACAAGGAGTGTTATATTCCCACGAAGAATGCCTTCCATCTGCCTCACTTGTTATATTAATTTCTGTACACTTCAAGCTGCACAGCAGGTGAAGTGAAAACTGGAGGGAAAATAATGGTCGCTCAAGAAAATCAGTCACTATTGGTATTTGTAACTTGCTTCTGTTACTATTCTCCTTTTTCCTACATAATAAAATCCATTAATGTAACTTTTTGGAATTAATACATTTATTTATTTATGTATTGTATTGTATTGTATTGTATTGTATTGTATTGTATTGTATTGTATTGTATTGTATTGTATTGTATTTATTAATTTGCCTGCAGTTATTTAGCTTCCTCCATGTTGTCTTTTTTCCCCCAGGGCTATTGCAGTTCTGCAAGTATATTCCTCTATGCTCATAGGCAAGCTTATTGGGGGGGGGGGACCAAATTCTGTCAAGATGAGAAGCACACCAAAGCTTTATTCATTTTCCCCAAGAACCCCTCTCAAATGCAATGTCATTGGAATACATATTTGTTAAAAAAAATCAAGAGTGTTAAGGAAGGCTCTGTTACAGCTCAGTGGTCAAAGTTGATCGTTTTAGCAGGAAGGTCATTTTCACATACAGGTATTTGCAATAGCCATCGTTCCTTTCCAAAACTGCCTCCCTTCTTTGACTCCTGCATTGCAGAGGGTTGGACTAGACGAACCTTGGGATCACTTCCAGCCCAATGGTTCTATTATTCTTCATCACCTTGAACATAAACAAAACTAATTTTCACTATCCATCTCTACACATGTGTCATTGGGTGTAAACAGATTGCATGACCTGGCCTGGGTGCTAGAAACCAGAAATGGGAAACTGGAGCCCAAATTGTAGAGGAACTGCTTTGTTGTTCAGGCAGGGCTAGATAGCCAGTTTCCTAGAATTTTTATCCAGTCCATAAGCATCATATGAACAACTGCACACAAGGGCTGATGTTGCAAATCCACACTCCCTTTGAATATGGAGAGAGCACATAATAATCCCAGGTAATCCAACCAATGAGTACCAGACAACGGGGCTCCCAGCTCAAACCTTGGGAGTCCCTGGCAGTAGGCAATTTAGGTGTATAGATGCCGTTTTACAGAAAAGTTTCTCTGTAGCGTTGAGTGGGGCCATTCAAGGCCAACCTGCTTTATGTATCATACAGATGCCAGATCCATTTGTAAACAGGCCCTAACACAGCCCATGAATGGAAATGAAACTGGGCATGTGCCAGGATGGTTCAAGGAAAAAAAAATATTCCAATAGAGTTTACCTTCCAAAAGCTGGAGATGTTATGTGCAAACCACCCAGTGTTGTGGGTATACATTCTCCATTCACATCAATGGAGATAACCTATGGTTTATTCCGTTTAAAAATTAAGACTGCACCGCAGCTGTGCTTGGTGGGTTGCACTTGCATGCTGCTTCCCACGTAATCTGCATCAAATGTCACATATGATTAATGCTTAAAATTAGAAATGTGTCTGAATCTACAAAATCTAAAGTAAGCTGAAGAGGTCAATGGGGACTGCTGGCATAAACAAACATGACATATGATTAGAATAAGTCTCAAAAAGATGAGACTGTCTCACATGAAGTCCCATACTGAGGTCATGGACAAAACTTCTTCCTTTTTTTCTTTCATTAGAGCCAAACATCTAGGTGGGTTAAATGTTCACTATAAAATTAGCCACATGAACTGTAGCCAAAGAACAAAGTCCCAGGTATTCAAACAGAAGCTACAGGTATATGAACGTATTAGGCAGTCTCTTAAACCGACAAATTGGGGTGGGGGGCAGTCATGTAAGCCTTTTGCAACAGAACTATGAAGTTCTGTGGCACCTAAAAGACTAGCAAATTTATTGTTGCATATGGTTTTGTGAGCCAGCGCTGACTTAATTACATGCAAGACGTGTTATTTCCAGTCAGTAGGAGTAGTGTGTGATTGCGTGGGCATACACACAGAGAAAAAAATACATATGGGACACGGGTGGGGGGAGAGATAGCATGCAGTGGGGCCAACAAGCCACAAAGTATATAAATATAAATAAATAATAATAATAAAATGAGAACAGGAGCAGTAATCTGTGACATATCTATGAAGATATCAAATATATACAAGACAAAAAGAAAAAAATGGCCCCTGAGTAACAGCAGCCACTGTGATGATGCTATGTTTCTATGACAAACTAATTCAACAACCCGTGCAGCCGCAGAGTGGGGGGGGCAGTCCTACAGCAAGATCTCCCAGAATGAGAAGCTTAGGATGCAAACGTCATCCTATGACTTCGCTTTGATCCGTTCCACGTACCCTTCCAAAAAGCAAGACAGAAACACATGAGAGTCCGCAAGGTTTCCCATAGATCAGTACTTAGAAGGAAACATGAATTCAGGGCTTGCTTGAGGCAAGGCTTGAATCCCCTGACAGCCCAAACTGAGGAGCCGGACAACTCTTGCAGGGAAAGGGCCATGCAGGGAAAGAGGATATACCATTGAAATTCCACCAGGCAAGTTCCCCTATCCAATAATTATAACTGCAGTGACTTGTGCTTCCACCCACATAAATCTAACAACCAAAACACAGCCAGTAGCAGCCTGGAAAACCACTCTTCATTCATGGAAAGTGCTAAGACCACATAGAAAAGGAAGTGCTACCATTCCAATCACAAGCTTCATATCAACCCTGTATATAGGGTCCATCAGTGGAAGGCTTCCCAAATAACTGAGGCCCCAGATCAGTCCTGCTAGCTAGGGGTGATGGGAGTTGTAGTCTAAAAACAGCTGGAGACCCAAGTTTGGGAAATCCTGGCTTAGACTAACCACCACACATCAGGAGGCAGAGATCTTAAGCGGCCCAGGCAAACGAAGTAGAATTTGAATTATCTCTTCATATTATCATTTGGACACTTGATTTCAATCAGCCTTTTAGAAAGTACCATGAGTGAGGTGTCGGAAAAGGCAAGCAGGACACCAGCAAAAGTTGGCTGAGCAACCACTCCATAGTCCAAAAGCAAAGCCCTGACCTGGGACTCTTTCAGAGATCAAGCCTTAGTGCACGGCATCTTGCTGACCTAGCTAGTCTTATTGCAACTCTTTCCTTCTGCCAGGGCTCTGAGTTTCAATGACTTGAATCCATACCTGACACCCCAGAATATGTCCCACTTTCAGGATCTGCTTCAGCCTTGAAACCTGACACTGCCTCAACATAATGAACAATGAATAATTGCGATAAAGGCAATTTAGGGATTGTAAGTAAACATTAGGTTAACGAGAGTGGGGACACTTAGATGAAGGGTGCAATTTAAATTTCGATAATTATGTCAAAACATTTTTCATTTATAGCTTACACCTTCGAAAATGAAGGGTGGTAAGTTTCCCTTACTGGGAATCATTCAGAAAGGTTTCTAAGGAAACAAGGCAAACACACCAAAATAATATCAGGCTTTATGTGACAGCCAAAGCCTCAAAGGGAGAGAGACACTAGCTGAATTTTCAAGAGGCAGGGGCTACAGATGCAAGTGACTAAAATCTGCCTTTAAAAAAACTGACTTCTAAAGGATCCCACCCCCCTCCCAACTCCTTAGTTTGAGTTTTTATCTGGCATAACTGAGAAAAGTATGTCATGCATATCAGTGAGGCCTAAGAGAATTAGATGAAGTGCATAAATGTCAGGAAAGCAAAAGACTTTCCTTAGGATGACAGAAGGCAGTGGATCCAAACATGGTATTGGTCTGTTGCAAAGTCAATCTGAATCAGTCATGCCAACTGAAGAGCATGTGAATAGCCCCTTGGGATTCAGACTGCCAAGTTAGTTTGCATCTGTACCTAGATGCATGCTGAAGTGCCCAAGTATAATGATTATGTATAATGTACAAGGATGCATGCTGAAGTGCCCATGTATAATGAAGACCTACATTGGCTCCCAGTACGTTTCCGAGCACAATTCAAAGTGTTTGTGTTGACCTTTAAAGCCCTAAACGGCCTTTGCCCAATATACCTGAAGGAGCATCTCCACCCCCATCGTTCTGCCCGGACACTGAGGTCCAGCGCCGAGGGCCTTCTGGTGGTTCCCTCACTGTGAGAAGCAAAGCTACAGGGAACCAGGCAGAGGGCCTTCTTAGTAGTGGTGCCCGCCCTGTGGAACGCCCTCCCATCAGATGTCAAAGAGATAAACAACTACCTGACAATTAGAAGACATCTGAAGGCAGCCCTGTTTAAGCAAGTTTTTAATGTGTGACATTTTAATGTATTTTTAATCTTTGTTGGAAGCTGCCCAGAGTGGCTGGGGAAACCCAGCCAGATGGGTGGGGTACAAATAATAAATTATTATTATTATTATTATTATTATAGTTGTTGTTGTTGTTATTGTTATTGTTATTATTATTAAAACTCTTCAGAAACATTAAATCCATGCAGGAGAGGGGACTGTTCCCCACGACCACCCCCACAGTTGATTTTCAGGGAAACCTGAAATATATGCAATATTTGTTTTACTGCCAAACCTAAACTTATTTCACTGCTTTAACAACATAAAATTCATCATTTACATCTTAGCATATAAACTTCATATTTACCCGGCAATCCTATACACATCTAGTCAAAAGTAAGACCCACTCTGCTTATGGGCCAGGTCAAAAGGGCAGTAAGCACAGGAATACTTGCTTCTAGTTTCTTCAAAGTAGTAAAAAAAAGCCCCACTGGAATGGGCTGCACTTCATTGGTTGCAATGCAGCTTCTCTCTGCCTCACAGTGAGGCTTGCTATATAAGTACTGATCAGCTGATCAGCACTTAGGTATTGCCACCTGACATCATGTGGACATCAAGGGATTGGCAACTGGGTAGTTCAGCCCACCTGGGGTGGGGGAGCTTGGCCCTATTCCCCACTCTTGTTCTACAATGTATTGTATATAGTATGGCTATATTTTCATTGAAAAAAATATGTTTATGTTTTCCCAGTTCTTTTTCCCCAAGGCCATTCATATTTCTAGCGCCAAGATCATATGCAATCTAGTAGGTGACTAAACTGCCAGGCAGTTAGGTTTAGTTCATATGAAATAAAATGAGGCCTTTCTATACAAAATGCCTTTCTATACAAGGTCGAAATGCCTGGAGCCTGGTTTTCACAGGTTATCTCAGTAAGTGGGCACAATCAAATGGAAGAAGGCAATTCCTTCAAATACTACAGTCCTAGGAAGCAGTGTATGAATAAATTCTGCCCTTTAGAATGATTATATAATAACATCCTTATTGCGCCATTAGGAATAGTTAAAGTGAGTGAAGATAATTTTGACTCAGAATTCATCTTCTCTTTTAATAACTGTGACCCAGTTTCGATGGCTACAGCAAGGAACTTGGCTATATTTTCAGATATCTTATGTATGTATATTGTAGAATTCATCTAAGTTCCCCAAGCATGGAAAAATATTGGGAAGATCAAACAGGATCTTACATCTCTATAAAAACTGCAGCAAGAACATTGGGCTAGTGTTTCGATTGAGCTACTTTTGCAAAGGCAAATACTCAAGTGCCAAGGCAGCCCGGTAAATCAATCTTCCGTAACTACTGATGACACAGCACTGAACCTAGCCGTTTAATAAAATGCTCGTCTGTATCCAGGAATATTTATTGTTCCTAAATATCTAGCAGGTACATAATCACTGCTAAGGGCTAGACCAAGGTATAATGGTGTGCAGGCCCTGTTTGCCAGAGCTAATAAATTTTTCAAGTTAAGATCTAGAAGGCTCTGTTTTAACACTGCACTTTGTTTTTTCTAATACAAGTGGCAGAACATGAGGTAGTGAATAGCCAATGGCATTAACTTTGTTAACTAATTTTAGCCAGCAGTAAGCATAATTAATCAAGCCAATCCAGGGATAGATGGTTCAGGTCTACTGAGAATAAAATACAGACAGTAACCAATTGCAAGGGACCACAAAGTTGCCTCCAAAGAGGAAATGCCTGCTTCAAAGGGTAAGAGGCTACACTGGGGACACAAAAGAGCTTTCTCAAAGAAGTGATTGGCATTCTCTCTATGGATCCATTAATCCCCAGTATCCAAAGCTATATTCCATTAATAATCTTAGTACAGTACAGTATTGGTTTTGCCCACCCCTTTGAAACCTGAAGGCATATGGAGTAGTTTTTGAGGAGAGGCAACGCAACACACTTGGCCTTCCAGCAGCAGAATCACTGCCACTTACCAGCAGACAGGGAGGGTGGCTGCAGGGAGGCCAGTTCTGTGTGTAAACATCACTGGGAGTGCTGGATTGGCCCGCATGACACTGACTTCCTGGAAAATGGCAGCTACTCTGGTTCTGGGAGAGCAGGCTATCTTGGCATCCTTCCTCACTGACTGCTCCTGGGCTGACCTCCTTTTGTATAGCAGAACTTCCATAATGCAGCTGGAATAATCAGTGCACCCAAAGCAGTATTTTAGATCCGGCATAACCAGGGCAGAGTACACCGAAAACTAACTCCCAAGAATTTACAACTGTCAATTTGTTGTTTTACATGCCCTTCTAGAGCACATTTATATTTCTTACATTCCTTTCTAAAAATCAACGCATTAATTTTACAGTATCACATTTGATTGTCAGCCATTCTCCCTTGTAGTAGCCTCAGAATTTAGTCAAAAGTCTTTTTAATCCAAACAGAGATGGCGAGACAAATCCTCTTGGGCATTCTGAAAGGACTTATAAACTTTCCCTTATTACAGATTGCTTCCTTATTTTTATTCACTGCATTTTGGGTGTTATTATTATTCCACAAATCAGAAGTATGTAAAATGGCATTTATACCTTCAGGTGTTTTCATTTGTATGTAGAGAGTGCAGCTAAATATAAAAGGGTCATATTACTGGGTTACCTATGAAGCCTGTTATCACATGCTAACATCTTGGAAGCACAAAACAGGGAGGCTTCATTATGTGCCTGAAAGACATTTGCTCATAAATTTGATGGGTATTTAAAGGGAAGAAAGGAAGAGGAAGGAGCACAAAACAGTGGGTGTTGAATCAGATGCCTGCTATTTTGGGATTCACGGCCTCAAAAACAAGAACTCATTCAGAAACGGGGTCAATTTATAAGTAAGATTCTAATATGCACTGAATTGTGTTTATACTACCCTGCACAGACCTACCAATTCTATTGCACGGTTCAGGCCTCAAATCATCTTCGGGGAAGCTGGAATATACCTCAGACTCTTAAGCTCTTTCCCCTTCTAATAAATGGTTTCCCTCCTCCCTATTATGGTTTGCCTGAAACAGGCCAACCAGGATCAATTCCAAACTGTGATTTGCAAATCTATTTGAAATTACTATTTCATGTCATTCTTTGGGGGGAAAGAATACCTGGCTAGAACTAATTACTGTGTTGAAGGACTACTAAAGTGCCATGGTCCTTCAACACAGTAAAGAACCTTAAAAGAGCAGCCACATTCTCCCAGTTCACATGATAAATCAAATCAAATAAATCCACTTGGAACTGCTTTCAGCTGACCGGGTCGTCCCCCCCCCCCAAATCAATCCTTTCTTTCCTCACTCTTCCATTGTTTGAGCCACCAACCATAGGCCCAGTGACCTGCTTGTTGCGGGCTTCCTAGACTACATTGCTCTAATGCAAACAGCTGGAGACTTGGGTCTTCTAATTAACTCAGCACTGCAGTGCCAAGAATGAAGAAGATACTTCTATGCATTTATGTCTTTCTGCTGGGGAGAAAAACACCCCAATTTCCCAGCTGCAAAGGCAACATGGTGTTGTTTATCTGGACCCTGTTGAGAAATAAATTTCCTGCGTCTGCCTCTTCTTCCACAAGACAAAACCCAAAACTGCTCAATCTCCACTTGCCAAAAGTAAATCTTCCTATTCAGCAACCCACCTTCAAGAGGGAGGCACAATGATTTATTGGGCCCTGCTGAGTAAGTCAATGAGGTTTCTGCACGCCTGCCAAGAAAGAGAAAACAGAAAATCGGCCCCTGGCCTAAAAAGGAAGTCACATCTTCATTCAGACTGATTTTTTTCTTCTTTAACTTTGAAGAGACGGTGAGATGATAAACCCAGCCCTAAACACACTTAGTGCATGCTACTGCAGCATAACATAATAACTTTCAACACAATACCATTTTTTCTCGCTATTCCATATTCAGAAGTCTCTTCATAGCAATGCAGATTTGTATTTCCAAGCAAACTGGCCTAATTCACACATCTCAGACTAATAGATGGATCAGAACTTAATTACCCTTCAGATTACCCTCTCTAAATTTTGAGACAGAGTTATCAGCTAAAAAGCCATACCAAAATGCTTTTTAAAGGATAAAATATGTAGACACTGATATAAAATACAATGATATAAAATACATGTTTAGATGCATTTTAATGTGCAAATGAGACAAAACACATACAAAGTTGGCATGGACCAAAAATGTCCTTTCTACATAGCTGCCATTAGCTACCTAATGCTCATTGAATCTGGACTTCTAGCTCCCCATTTAACACTGCAAAAGCTCCACATTCCTCTGACTCACTGGCAGCTGCAGGTTTAACATGGATAATCTCCCTTTTCTGGGAAAGGGACTCTCCTCAGAAGTAAAAAGCTTGTCTAAAATCATCACAGGGGCAGCACTCTGTCTACCTTTGAGTCTTAAAATGAACTGCAGCGTTTCCCAAACTTGGGGTCTCCAGCTGTTTTTTTGGACTATAATTCCCATCATCCCTTACCACCGGTCTTGCTAGCTAGGGATGATGGGAGTTGTAGTCCAAAAAAAAGCAGCTGGCAATCCAAGTTTCGGAAACCCTGGCATAGTTCCTCATGTTGATTTCTAGCATGGAAAGAAATAAGTGAAAATACACATTGGCTTATTTATTTATTTATACCACGCCCATCTGGCTGGGTTTCCCCAGCCACTCTGAGTGGCTTCCAACAAAATATTAAAATACAATAGTCCTTCAGATATTAAATAACTGGCTGGCTTCTGATTTTTTTGTAATGCATCCCAATGCAGAAGGCTCTATGTCTGTTAAGACAGTGTTTTTCAACCACTGTTCTGCGGCACACTAGTGTGCCGCGAGATGTTGCCTGGTGTGCCGTGGGAAAAATTGAAAAAATTACTTTATATAGTCAATATAGGCACAGAGTTAATTTTTTTAACATTTTCTAATGGTGGTGTGCCTCGTGATTTTTTTCATGAAGCAAGTGTGCCTTTGCCCAAAAAAGGTTGAAAAACACTGTGTTAAGAGGCATTCGCTTCTAAAACCAGTTTCACTTATTTGGTGGTTAGACTGAATTAGTGAAGTCAGGGTACAGAGCTCTTCCATTGAGAGCTAATCTCGTGTGAGAGAAATACCCAACAATGACGGCGTTCATTTAAATATTGAATGTCGCTGTTCTGCTTGAAAACTATTCCTTCACATTTCATTTTCTTTTCATTTGTCATAAACCTTAAAAATATGTTCAGTCCTTTAATAAAGCTAATCATAATACAGTAATTATATGAATCATGCTATGATTTTATGAAATCCAACAACGGCTCAGACTTTATGACAATGGGATGAAGATACTTTCAAATGAATAATAGAGAGAGAGAGGTTCAACATTTTCCCCCCGCTGGGAATTCTGTGCGAGTCAGTTACCAGCACAGTCATATTTGGCATCATAACAGATCCTCCTACCCACTCCAGAAATAATCTTATCATATGGCCCCCCTTCCATAGATATCAATTGCTCTTTTTACACAGAGCCAAACCTTGTATGCAGTTATGCAGACTTCAGCTGTAGTGCTCTACTGAAACTCATTTCACCAGCAACTGACCTGAAATGTGCATATCAAAAAACATCCATGGTTCAAAACAAAATAAAAAATAAAAAATAAATCATTCCAGTAGCACCTTAGAGACCAACTAAGTTTGTTCTTTTACCTGTAAGACCAATTGCAGTCGTCAACAGGTTTTCCACACCTATCAGCCAATCACCCATTCGCACCACCCTTCTGAGTACTAATACCCATCCCCACTCTCTCACTATATATAAGGGTCTGGTGACTTCTGTTTCAGTGTATCTGAATAAGTGTGCATGCACACGAAAGCTCATACCAAGAACAAACTTAGTTGGTCACTAAGGTGCTACTGGAAGGAATTTTTATTTTTATTTTTTTATTTTGTTTTGACTATGGCAGACCAACACAGCTACCTACCTGTAACTGGATCCATGGTTCAATGCATGTGCATCTGACACAGCACAATCCTAACAATGTCTATTCAGAAGTAAGTGCTACTGAATTCAGTGTGGCTTATTCCAAAGTAAGCAGGTTTGGGAATGCAACTTAAAATTCTATCATGTTGGAAGAGGATCAGATTTTCCTGCTGAAAATGTCACAAAGTATAAAAACATGCCAAAGTAGCCACGTTAAATTGGATTGGGCCGTGCATTATGGTTGCCAAAGCTTGCTACGCCTTTTATCCTTATATGGGCTTTTTTCCACTGCTATTGGTCAACAGTAAAGGGAGAAGAAGAAGAAGAAGAAGAAGAAGAAGAAGAAGAAGAAGAAGAAGAAGAAGAAGAAGAAGAAGAAGAAGGGAAAGAAGAAAACAGAGAGCAGGAGAGATGGCCATTATTTTTATTATTAATATTGACTGACTGACTGACTGACTGACTGAATGAATGATATACTACTTATATGCCAAATTGGCTTCTAAGCGATTTAGAACTATAAAATCATTACATAATTAAAACAGACAATATTTTTTTAAAAAATCCTTGATTAAAATATACAATAAAATGAACAGTTAAAGAATATAATAATTTAAAACAATACAATCACAAGTTCAGATCTGGGGAATGCTTGTCTAAATAGGTGTGTCTTCAGGAGCCTACGGAATGCCATTCCATTAGCTGATCATAAGTGCCCTTACTAGGTAAGCTGGTCCAGAGTTCTTGAGGGATTTGTATGTTATTAGCAGAAGTTACAACTGGCTCGGTGACTAATAGGCAGCCAGTGCGTATATCCCCCAGCACTGGTGCGATCTGTGCCCAATAAGGAGCACCACTCACTACTTGGACTGCAGCACTCTGCACTAGTTGCAGCCTCCAGAATGGCCACATGGGAAGCCATGCACAGAGCACATTACAACAGTCCACTAAAGGATGGGTCACAGTGGCCAAGCTATCCCTGACCGGGAAAGGGCACACTCTTCTCACCTCACAATGCAAAGCTGAGCTTGCTAAAATGTGCTCCTGGATATACCTATTCAAAGCACTGGAGTTCTAGTCTCCTTTTCTAGAGAGAGAAAGTGAAAGAAAGACATATAATGGGGGGGGGATAGTACCCATATTGCAATTTGCAGGGTCTAGGTAAAGGGACCCTGACCATTAGGTCCAGTCGCGGATGACTCTGGGGTTGCAGCGCTCATCTCGCTATATTGGCCGAGGGAGCCGGTGTACAGCTTCCAGGTCATGTGGCTAGCATGACCAAGCCGCCTCTGGCAAACCAGAGCAGCGCACGGAAACGCCGTTTACCTTCCCGCCGGAGCGGTACCTATTTATCTACAGTGGTACCTCGCAAGATGAATGCCTCGCGCAATGAAAAACTCGCTAGACGAAAGGGTTTTGCGAAAGGTGACTCGCAAGACAAATTTTTCTATGGTTGTGCTTCACAAGATGAAAATTTCAATGCATTCCTATGGGAATTAAATTTCAATGCATTCCTATGGGAAACCGTGCTTCGCAAGACGAATTTTTCGCAATACGAAATGACTTGCAGAACGAATTAATTTCATCTTGCGAGGCACCACTGTACTTGCACTTCATGCTTTCAAACTGCTAGGTTGGCAGGAGCAGGGACGGAGCAACGGGAGCTCACCCTGTCGTGGGGATTCGAACCGCCGACCTTCTGATCAGCAAGCCCTATGCTCTGTGGTTTAACCCACAGCGCCACCCGCAGGGTCTACCAAAGGATAAAGACCTTTAAGCTACAGTAAACTGGCTATGTAGCCGAGCCCCCGCGCCCTGCCAAGTACACACAAACACACAGGGTAGAATAAAATCTTCCCATGTATGGGAGCTACAAATGTCTCGATCAGATGCATCGGAGCCTAAAGAGATGCCTGCCTGACAACTCCAAGGTGCCATATGGATGCACATCCATTCCCATGTATTTTTTATATGTGACTAACTGCTCCCAACTTCAGTTTGGAGCTGGAAGCTGACACTAACAGAGCAGTTGGTGCAGGCTCTGACTCATGGTTTTGGAACAAGCAGGAGGAGCTGAGACATCCTCAGTAGCCTGAAGCGTTAGCCTTAAATTAAACCTCTGTTCCTTAGAACAGCTTGAAAAATAAAAAAATTGGAGAATTAAGCATCCTTCAAGGAGTTTCACAAGCTCCCAATAGATATATTAGAGCAGGGGAAGGGGATGAGAAAGAGGGGAAGGACAAGTCTCCACAAAACACTTTTGAGAAAAATAACTATTCATTGAAAGATTTTTTTTTTAAGGATATTGTTATCATTATTGCTTCAGGGTAGAACTTGGCATCACAAGCATAGGTTTTCTCCTTAGCCCATGAGATTGTATTCAACGCAACACCAAGGCTAAGCTTCCGCCAACACAAGGATTTTCCTTGTTCTGGGGGCACGTGTAGGGGTGGGAGGAGAGGGGGGGAATTCCTGTTGTATTAATAGTGATCCCTGCAGTGGGTTCCACTAGCACAATAAGTTAGTTCAGGCATAGGCAAACTTGGCACTCCAGATGTTTTGAGACTACAATTCCCATCATCCCTGACCACTGGTCCTGTTAGCTAGGGATGGTGAGAGTTGTAGTCCCAAAACATCTGGAAGGCCGAGTTTGCCTATGCCTGAGTTAGTTGAATACAGCCCATAAAGTGATGCCATAATTTCTAGTTCCATCCTCATCTAAGAATTTTATTTGATTCCAGAATCTCTCCATACAAACTGATCTAGGGATACTATGCACAGCAGTCCCAATATTAGTCCCCAATATATTAGGATACAAATACTAATATACAGTGTGTTTCCAAGCATAATTCAAAGTGTTAGTGCTGACCTTTAAAGCCCTAAATGGCTTTGGCCCTACATACCTGAAGGAGTGTCTCCAACCTCATCATCCAGCCCAGACACTGAAATCCAGCTTCAGGGGCTTTCTGGCAGTTCCCTAATTGTGAGAAGTGAAGTTACAGGGAACCAGGCAGAGGGTCTTTTTGGTAGTCGCACTTGCCCTGTGGAACGCCCTCCTATCAGATGTCAAGGAGATTTAAAAAAAAAAATCTGACTTTTAGAAGACATCTGAAGGCAGTCCTGTATATTGAAGTGTTGTTTTTTTAGCGTTGATATCTGTAAGGTCCTCGGTTAGTTGCTCATGAGTAAGCAGGCAAAACTCCAAGTTTCCTTTAATAGTCTTATTGTGCAAACTATGTACAGTGCAGAGTTAATAAGTTCATGTCTGTATCAAGCGTCGTCAGAATTCGGGAATGGCCCCTTCCGGTTCTGACCCCAACAAAAGAGTTTCGGTATACGGAAACCCTGCCTCCCATCCTTTCGTTTCACCCCTCGACGCCTTTGGGGCCCCGGAAGCTGCGTCTCTCTTTCCTCGCCCCTTCAGCACCCTCAGAGCCTTCTCCCTCCATACCCTGAAATGCATGCCCCGCCCCGCTGGAAGCCTCGCTGCTTCCTCTGCTGCCAGAGGAGGTACTGCTGGACAGGTGGGGACGGGGCTCTCTGTAGCATCCCAAGAGCACTTCCACCACCTTGCGCTGCACCGGGGACAGTTCCCTGACAATATCTTACTGCGTTTTAATTTGTTGGAAGTCACACAGAGTAGCTGGGGCAACCCAGTCAGATAGGCAGCAATTATTATTATTATTATTATTATTAGCCATCTGACATATATATATATACCTGTATATGTACTCTATCCCTTCCCTCATTCTCTCTTCTGGTGGCAGAATATTTCTTCTGATGAAATAGGAGCAGATACTGATGTGGAAGAAGCTTTGATGATAATTGATTATTAAGCAAAATATATTTTGCTAGTGCATTATAAGCTCAAGAGTTTTCTGCTCTAGAAACACATCAAAGCAATGAGGGGCTTGTGTTGTACATCATCCAAAGGTGACAGTGTTTTGGACAATGTTTATAATAAGATTTGCTTTGATAAAAAAAAAAAGAATATGGTGAGTAATGATGGATGGCAGGCTTACAGCCTAAGAAATAAAGGAACAATAAATGTCCTGCATTTTCTGGAAAGGGTAATTCAGTAATCCAAATATACACCTGGATAGCTATGTCAGACTTAATCAGAACAGGGAGTACTAGAAAGAGGAGGGTGCTTTGCTTAAGTAATTTTCCATGAAAATGCATACATACACATGTGTCATTGTGCCAATACATAATCTTCCATTTATATAAAACAAAAGCTTTGTCAATAACTTGCTTTTGCTGTCAGTCTAGCTAAACATCAGACAGGAAGTATATTTACCTGAAAATTGACTACAATGGGTTGAATATTTTTCAGTTCCATTCAGGATCCTTTCAACACACACACACACACACACACACACGATCATGACTGTCTCACTGGGTTTGACAAAGGTTCATTTTGCCTATCCATCATAGTGGGTCTATCAGTCACCTGAAATATATATCTCAAGCTCACAAGTAAAGCATTGAAGGTGATTATGATGCTGGGTTACTGGCTCACAATGTCTGATAATCTTAAACCTTGTGGTTTCCTGCCTCTGCACACGGTTTCCATTGTAACAAGTGTCATGGCAAGCCTTTGACAGTCCTATCCTTGATTATTTTTCTATAATAATAATAATAATAATAATAATAATAATAATAATAAATTTTTATTTGTATCCTGCCCTCCCTGGCCGAGGCCGAACTCAGAGCGGCTAACATCATAAAAACAACACAATATGCATAAAAACAGAATCAATTAATTAAAATACATCTTAAAATTAATTCAGACATGTTAAAATCTGGGCAGGTGGCAATTATCAGGTTGGAATTGAGAGTGGTTAATAGTTCCCAGGACCAACTGTTTCCACTGTTGCAAACCATACAAGAACCTGTGAGCAGGTTGGGGGCTACTGGCTACCAACTCAAAAATTCCACTGGGACTTCAGTTAACCAGCTTCCCAATTCCTAAGGTGGGAGGAAAGCTGCAAACTGCAAGAGCTTCCTAACCAGAATCATCTTTACCAGAGTGAAGCCTACACACAATAGGTGGGCGTTAAGAAGGGCACATGCCAGAGGTCCCAACTGAAAATCTAAGAAACTGTTTTGGGCGCCACAAAATACCCACACCGCAGAATAAATACTACAATGCTCCAAGAAAACACCCTCATGCCCCACAACCTGCTAAACAAATAAGCAGACAACACCTCCAAATCCCAAATGTATCATGGTCAGGTTTTGAGAACATGTGAATAGAATTGTCTTGTTGAATACTCAATGGGACAAAACAATAACAGGTCACGGTTTTAGAGGAAGAGGAAGATTAGAGGGAAAGGAGAGTAAGATTAGAGGGAAGGGCAGATCCAATACTTTGGCCACCTCATGAGAAGAGAAGACCCTGATGTTGGGAAAGATGGAGGGCACAAGGAGAAGGGGACGACAGAGGATGAGATGGTTGGACAGTGCTCTCGAAGCGACTGGCATGAGTTTGGCCAAACTGTGGGAGGCAGTGGAGGATAGGGGTGCCTGGCGTGCTCTGGTCCATGGGGTCACGAAGAGTCGGACACGACTGAACGACTGAACGACAACAAGATTTCCTAGAATGTGGCACAATTTAATCCATCCCCAGAACTAATACATAACTATTCCGGTGTCCATTTTTCAAACTGCAAAGCAAAACAACATATTCTGGTAAATCAAGCTAATCATAGCAGAGAGCAGTAATATTCAAGGGAACATCAGCTTGTTTGCTATTCAAACAAGATTAAGAGCTTCCATTCCTCCATGGAGTGTGCCAGTCTTCAAAAACAAAATATATCCACTAGAGAAGCGGAACCCACTTCCTTCACCAGCAGCCTCTATTGCGGCCCAATTCAGACAAACAGGCATTATGCAGTAAGCATTTTAACCTCAATGATGTAAAGACTCCGCTTTGTAGCAACACGGTTTGTGTGTAGCCGCTGCTCACCACAAGATCTGAGTATAATCAGCAAATGACTACAAACTGATTGCAAAAATAAGATGCAAGGGTATGGCCAAAAAAAAAAAAAACTACCCCTTTATGGATACACATTGAAAGACGCTGCATCTGAATATTCCCTGTGCAAATAATTTGCTTTTGTGTGTGGACTGGGCTTCAGAGAAAGAAAGAAAAACACCATTTAAAAAGCTGGTCTTCTAGCACTTGTCAACAAATAATGTTCGAACAACAATTTGATTGACTGGCCTGCGTGCAATTAAGCATGCCTTTGAGACATTCTCTGTCACACAAAAATGTCACATTGCTTTTGCTAATGCACATTACATAACAATTATTTAGTGTGTATATTGTACTTTTGAACATTCCAGGCGTTTCACATCCATTGTCTGCATTCACACACAATGTTACGGTAAATCATGCTTTGCTTTGACTATGGTTTATTAAACATGCCAGGATCTGTGTCACAGATGAGAAAGGAAACTGTAGCTTGTTTCCTCTAAGGTTAGTTTGTCTCCCACCCACCCCTGCAATATCTGGTTAAGACCTCAAATGCATTTGTAACAGTCACAGACTAGCATAGCTTTAGTGCATCACCAGTTTGCTTATCTCCAAGTGGCTGTAGAAATGGAACAGAGAACACAAAGGTTCTCCACCTCAGAGATCTTTGACTTCTCTCAGCATGCCCTGAGATAAATGAGTGCCAAAACTATCTCCCATTGCACTCCTAGCCACAGATTTTTAACGCTTTCCTAGCACCCCACCAGAACGGCAACTCTCCCACTCTAAGTCCCTGCATCCCCATGGACTATTTATGAAACTTGCTAACACCCAAAAAGGTTAAAGGTCATAAGGGGACATGTTGATATTCCTCCAGTACACACTCAGTCACCCCTCCTTCCCTACTTTTCTGAGGTCAACAAATGAATTCATAGCAATGGTGAGAATTTATATGGGAAACGTGCTGGTTCAGCTCTTAGCCACTGCAGCTCTCTGCATATGCAAGATCTAGTACTATTGTTTTCTGAAACATAACCTCTCCCTATGCCTTCATGCACCACTACTGGGTGGGGAAATGTAACTCAGGAACCAGCATTGGCATAGGAAAAACCCACCAGAAAAAACTGTGCCATAGAGGGCACCCAACACCTCTTAGAGGCAATGCAGGATTTGCAATAATTAGTGCTTTGCAAACCCTGTGCCCAGGCAACTGGAGCCTACATAGAAGCAGTTTTGCATAGTAAGAGAGACAGATGTGGGTGGATCTGCCCTACTTATCAAGTTCAAGGTGCTGCTGTAGCTGTGATGGAACAAGCCACTGTTTCAGCTGCTGGAGCTAAGTAGCTGTATCTGATGAGGCTCAACAATTCCAGGAGTGTCACTTGTCAGCTACACTAAGTCTCCATTCACTTTAAACTGAGGACCTCAAGAATCAAACTGCAATAATAATATAAAAAGAAAGCAAAGAGCAGAAATAAATGGTCAATTCTGAGGTATAGCTCAAGGTAATCACCGCAAGCCTTCAGGTTTTGTGCCAGAGCTTATTTGCGGACTGCAAAACAAGAGCTGAACAAGAAGAGGATAGAAATTTACTGATAACTCAATTTCGTTTCGGTTAACAAAATGGAACAGGCAGAAAACCTCGAGTGACGTACTTGAGTGATGGGTAAATATGAATATTGAAAGGAAGAAGAAAAGCAACGGTTGCCCATCAGTTGAAGTACTATTTTTATGTAAATATTGATACCAACGTTCAGGGAAAAAGGTGGGCAGTGCACTTATTCCACTTTAGAATCCATGTGTGAGGATTATACATTCGATTATACATTGTGTTGTTGGAAATCTTCCATTCCGCTATGAGAATTTTGTCAGTTAGGGACAGGCTGTACACTAGATTTGCACACAGATAGCTAGCATTTCTAGCATAGCGTATTATTTGTGCAATAAGTAAATACACTCAAATATATAGAAACAGCCTATACTCACTACACTACACTAACTCCCTCAGCCACTGATTTTCTCCCATAGTTTCTGGTTATCAATACTGTGGCTATTTTGAAGAAAGACATGATAATCCTTCCTTTTCTTTCCCCTTTAGCTTAAAGGCAAGAAAGAAAGCAAACAGGGAGATATCGAAGCAATTCAATAGGGAAGGTCAGATCTTATACAGTACTCTGCCTGGCTTATTTTTCCTAAGTAAACTCTATCCCACAAGCGCTTTTAGATATATATTTTTCTGCCCCATCAAAACAGAAGAAACTCTGGATTAGTTTTATCTGTAAATTTATAACTCCATAGGTAAGTGAGACAGAACAGTGCCCAAATGAAGAAGCTGGGTTTTTGATGGTTTAGCTGCAGTTCATCAGACTTGGGCTATGTCTGTAGTGGCGGATTTCCTGATTAGATTTTCTGTGTGTGTGTGCGATTTTCCTTGCCAAACAGACCAGGAAAAAGTCTGCTTTTATCCCTTTAACTCAGATAAAATACAAAACCATGTATATCTCTGGATAGAAATGTATTAAATATAGAACTAAACTAACAATATCATCATACAAAAAGCATAATAGATATTTCCTCAAAGGCAAAGCCTATATATGCTTTCAAACATCAAAGTGCTGATTCAAAGTGAAATATGCAAAGTGCAATATAATGTTAAAGATGGTTATGCAAAAGTCTATAAGACGTATGGGTCTATCTTCCCAATGTTGGAGAAGGTTATACAAAGTCATTCAGACGTGTGGGTATGTCCTCCCGACGGGTGGCCAGCCTCAAATCTTCCCGTTTCACCAGCAGTTTCGTCAAGGTGTTTAACAGCTATTTGCTGTGCAGAAATCAAAAGGTAAAGCATTGCATGGCACAGAACTAAACTTTACCCATAGGAAACTGCCATGTACTGGGTCAGATGATTAGTCTTTCTATGCCAGTATAGTCTACACTGTAGGGCTGGTTCTCAACATTGTGATATATCAACAGCTAAACATCATGATATATCACAATGTCTGAAACAGGGATGAAGCTATGTAGAGACGAACAGTAGGGCTGGGCGATACCTGGTTTTCAACAATGTGGTATATCACCAGCTAAAGATTGCGATATACTAATACATCACAATGTCTTATGTAAGAATGGAACTATGTAGAGGCAATGTCTGGCTTCATGGCTTTTCCCACATTGTGATTTTTGCATAGCACACAAACAAACACACACACACACACACACATCATGATTTGCAATATATTGCCAGGTCAAAAACTATGAGACCGATATCATGATGAGGACTTCAAACCAGTTTTGGACAATATATTGATATATCGCCCAGCCCTACTACACAAGTATGGTTTACATGACATGATAAGCCAAACTATGGCTTATGGGGACCATGCAAATGAGCGGGGAGTCCAAAAAAGGAGCCCACAGCTCCTTTGCTTTTTCCCCTTGTCCTTTTTCCTGCTGTGCTTTAAGCCTCAGCTACAGCTCATGGACGGTGAAGACAGAGCTAAACAACGAGTCCCTGTTAGGACAGCATGGAAGGCCAAGTGCAGCACAGTTTGAGAGCGAAAAGGACCAGGGATGGGCAAAGTGGCTGTGGACTGTACTAAAGGAACCCACACATTTGTGTGGTCCTGCTATAGCAGTTTGGCTTACCTGTGTCAAGCAAACCAGGCCACTGGCCGGCAGTAGCTCTCCAGGATTTCAGACAGACTTATTTGCAAGACCTACTTGAAAATGCCCCAGGGATTGGACCTGGGACCTTCTGCATGCAGAGAGAGTGTTGCCTTTACTACCAAGACATTAACCTTCCTATATTGTCTGCCCATGACTGTAGTTCAAACTACTGTTAAAGGAACAAGCTACAGAAGCCAGTTCAAAGTTGCCATGCACCTTTCCATTTTTGCATCCACATAAATAAAATTGCTTGTCTGTCACCCTCCTTAATCTGTTTGCAGAATGTGCTTGTGTAAAAGCAGAACTGTGCAGCCAACAAACAAGAAGGAAGGGAGAGAGGCAAAAGCCAGAATTAAAATGCCAGGGAATAATTTGTACCAGAGAAAGTGATCTGTGGCTGAGGGACAGAGGGCAAAGGGGCCCACCACTCAGTTTATAACTCCCACAGAACGCAACAGCAACAACCACAGGAGCAAAATGCACTGCCCACAGTCAGTTGTTACATCTAAAACTGAAGCAGTAAAACCAAAGCCCCTCTTTTGTCCAGATAAGATTTTGGTGTGGTTGTTCAGCAGCTACTGTTTGCAGCAGCGCTTTATGCAGATGCTGATGGCTAGAAGTGCGGCAAATACATATCAAAGGCAGATTAGCTTTCGTTAAAAAGCTAGTGTGGACAACCCTCATCAGCTCAATCCAAGTTTAAATGGCTGAGATAAATACCCAGGCAGCAGGAAAGGTTTGCCAGGGGGAGACTAACGTTTAAGAGAATAATTTCAACTGCAGTCATTTCTGCAGTTTAGGTGAATGGCAGAAGGTGGTGCAATGCTGTGACACTACACTACCCTCCGATTACAGTGGTGTCCTTGGAGCAAGGACTGTGCAGATCAATTCCCCACAAAACATCAACACTTCAGTTCTGCGGGAAGTGAGTTCCCTCAGAGGCACAGAGTTGCCATCCAGACAGAACCAAACATTTCTGAACGGATTACTGCATATTTTCTGATTTGTTTCAACAACAACAAGTTAAGTGCTCTCTCTCTCTCTCTTTTTTTACCATCTATGCTCTTTGGATTTTAAGGCAAGAAGATC
Source organism: Lacerta agilis (assembly GCF_009819535.1). Taxonomy (NCBI): domain Eukaryota; kingdom Metazoa; phylum Chordata; class Lepidosauria; order Squamata; family Lacertidae; genus Lacerta; species Lacerta agilis. The sequence goes on along the minus strand of NC_046315.1, from coordinate 77,619,265 downwards.
CATAACAGTAATACAGAAACACCTCCCTCAAAAGCTAAGCCAGACTTGCCATGTGAAAAAGATACAGCCATTAAGAGAAAAGGAAAAGAGAGAAAAAGGAAGGGCCGGGGAAGAGTTTACAGAATCAACGGCCCCAATGGATGAGGTTCATTTCTTCACTGCTGCTGCTGCTGCTTCTTTTTTAACTGTTTTATTTTTCAGTGTCAGTTTCAAACCCTGTTTAAGCAGCTACAAAAGAAGGAGGGGTGGTAGGATGCAATGGGTTCAGAAAAGCTCTCACCCTTCCCTGCCCATCTCTCAGGTCTTTCAAGTAAACTTACAAGTCGGATTTTAGAGGCCATGATGCCCTACAGAAAAGGAGAGGACCAATCTGCAACAACTAATTTTCACCAAACCACAGTTGACAGTTACACTGATATAAAACCAGCTGCACAATGTGAATCTAGGTGAGCAGTTCTAGATAGTTTGCGTCTTCACAACTCTTGAGAGCGTGTTGGCGGTTTGGTTTGCAAGACACTTTTGCAGAGAAGCTTTGCCTACTTAGATGCACCTTTGTCTACACTTAACCTGAGGTATTCTCAACCTCTGTCAATCGCAATCACTTGGATGAGTTGCAGCTAGTACATCCCAAGGACATGGACAAGATTCATGCAGCCTACCAGCCTCCTTGATTCTTGAATGGGACATGAATTATCTAGACTAATTTCAGCCTGGATCGAGGATTGAAACTGTCTTGATAGTGCTAGTAAGCAACATACACCGAAATGTAGACAGAGACATGCATCACTGTTGATTTGTCTGGATCTCTTGGCAGCCTTCAGCACCACCCCTTACAGTATTCCTGTCAGGGTTGAGATTTGGACATAGCACTCCTTGGCACTGGTTCCACTCCTGTCTGACCGATAAATTCCAAAAGATGGAATTGGGAAGACTACTGTTTTGCATCTGGCAAACTCTATGTGGTTCCACAGACTTCTCCCAGGTTGTCTCCCAGGTTGTCTCACATTTACATGAATATACTGAGAGAGGTCATACGAGGCTTTGCAGTATGATGCCACCAATTAGCAAATGATACCCAATTAAATCTGTTCTTCCTCAAATCACAGTGAAGCAACCCTCGGCAGTGCCTGGAGTCAATGGGCTGAACACAGGCTAATAAATTGAAGCTCACGCTACACAAGGCAGAGATATTTATGGTAGGTGGGTCAGCCAATTTGGAAGCAATCTGAAGGCAGATTTGTAGATTGGGAGTTCTCCAGGACCCAGCAAGCTGCTTAATGGGCAAGAAAGAGCCATGACAAGCAGTCTATGGTTTTTTTTAAAAAAAAATCTAGCTGTGCCTGGTGCATCAACTGCATGCTTATCTGGAAGACAAAAGTCTGAAAAAATATTCAGAAACTTCAGCAGGTCGAAAATTCGCAACAGTCGTGTTGCTAAATTAAACTGAAAGTTATATGGCACTTTTTGCAGTGGATCATGTCCAAAGCAGCTCATAAGAAACATCAGATAGGGATAGTGTGTCAACATCAATCCAAGTAGTCATCTCGCAGTTAGGCTATTGCAATAGTCAGTTGCAATTACCCATCAAGAGGACCTTCTCAGCAAGAGTTCCATGCTTGTAGAATACACTTCCTCTAGGGGATGGTGCCACAACTAAATAGCTTTAGGCACTATGAGCTGTTTAAATCAATGTGCCTGGCTGCAGTATTTTGAATTATTAGATAATTGAGAGGTCATTAAAAAAAAAAAACTATGTTGTGATTTCCGAGTTGTAATCTACTCTACAGCCTTAGGACGAAGGGTGGAAAATAAGTCAAAGGATATATAAGCAAAATATCAAAATACAACATCTCAGTTCGTAACAATACAAAACAAAAATTCAGATATGGCAAAGTCAACAAGTCAAATTAATAGTACTATTAAATGATTTGACTGGATGTAAAAGCTAACCTCAGGTCCAAATGTTCCCTGCTATATTAAAATATAAGAAGGCAGCACTTCACCTGTGGACTGGGGAAATCAGTGCTTTTCTTGCATTGTCCCTATCTCCATCGCCCAACTTGGCAGATAGTGATTTGTAATGTCACTTGTCCTCCTTATTGTGACCTTTTCCACACAAGTCACTCAGTTAATTGTTCGCAACTGAAACGATCGCTGTGCTTTTAAGCAGTACGATTTTCCTTCCATGTAGATGAATTGCTTGCTTTTAACGTGTCGTGGTTTTTTTTCTCTGTTCTTCAAACTATTTGCTACTTTTAGAATTCATATACTGTACTTTTACCATGTGTTGAAGTGTAGTAATTAACTTCATAGGCTGACATCTTGTCAGAGAGACTTTTTAAGGCTTTCTTTATGTCACACCACCTGGCAATTTCGTTGCAGCCATCTTTGTTTCCACAACTGCATAGAGAGGCCCAGGTAACCAGCCTACTCTGCAAGGGCAGCGTATTTGTAAAGGGATGCTAAGTGAGAAGGAAATTAAAATATGTTGATGTCCTTGGCAGCTTTTAAATGCTTAACATAAATACAAACACAGGTTGGTGTTTATTTTTGTTTGCTTGCTTGCTTGCTTGTTTAGAAGACTTGTATACCACATTACATCCTACTTTTTATTTTTAAAAATGAAATATTAAGTTAATTTCTTTATCCATGACATTAAATATGATGTGGTAAAGGACAAACAGGAAGAGGCAAATACGATTTGCAGAAGTTACCTGTGATCTTCTCACTTAGCCACAAGTCCAGGTGTAGGCATGGTGCTCTGACTTACTTTTAGTAACTCGTTTTTTGCAACGGAGTTGTCACCTGTGCAAGCAACACCAATGTTTGAAAGAGAATAATTCATTCTTATGACCTCATGCCTCTAACAAATGTGACACATCCTATTTTGACATTAGATGTCTGAAAGATCAATAGACTAAAAGGAAAGGAAAGGAAAGGAAAGGTTATACATGGCAACGAAAAGCAGGAACTGCATTTAATCTGACAACAATAAATTACTGTCATTGGTTGAGAACCAAGAAACTGGGAGCTTTCAACAAGGAGTGTGTTCTTTATGTGGCAAAGTTCCTAGGACATTATCAATCAGCATACCCTGTCATTAGCTATTCACTTTACAAGCATATAAAATATATTGTGAACTTAATGCTTCTTCCGATTAGACTGACATTGCAATAAAGTACTGATATAAAGAAACTCCTGCCTTTCACAGCTTTGCATGTTTACTCGGGGGGGGGGGGCGGAATCTAGTTGTGCTCGGTGCAGCTTACCCCATGTAAGCATGCACAGGAGAGCAGCCTCAGTTCACCAGTAAGCAGGCAACATTTCCTGTGGATTTAAACCACAAAACCAAATAAATTTATATGTAGTTCATATGCTTTCGATTAGAGTCTACCAACATTCACAAAAAGCAGGATTCATATCAAATTCATGTTAAACTAGCTGACCCGGCCACACATTACTGTGGCTTATTTGGTGAAATGGGAAAGGAGAATATAAAAGAGAAAGCACATGGTTCTGCACAGCTTTTCCTGTTTCTCTAGTATCGTCGTTTCTGAGCTCATTTCCCCTGGCTGTCTCTATGCCACGTCTCGACCGTCTTGTGACTCTCCCCGATCTCAACCAGTACACGATCGGTCACAAACATCCAAATTTTACGATTTTATATCTATAGATAGGACGCCTGTATTTTCACAGAAGGATCTGGCCACAGACACCCCTGCCCCACATGCCCTGCCAGCCCTCCTTGCCCCCTGCCGGCTCCCCCTTCTTGTCTCCCCTTTTCTATCCTTTCCTTTCATTTCCCCGTCACCCACCGTCGAGGGAGACGAACTGCCCGACGGCCGACGACCCTCCACCGCTGTTCTCCACAAACTGCACCTCGGAGACGATGATGTTGTCCTCGAGGACGGAGCCAAAGGCAGTGCAAACCGCGTCTCCGTGAGCTGAGTCCACCTCAATCTCCGAGCTGCCGCACGCGGCGCACACCTGCCTGTCGGCGCCACTACCCGGCATCTTCAGGCGGGAGAGACAGTAAGGAGGGAGGCTCCCCTCAGGCCCAAGGAAAAACCTCACTGTTGCCGCCTCATGGGCTGGACTGGTGAACCCTCCGCGTGGCCGCCTGTCTGCGTGCGCTCTTTCTCTCTCTCGCAGGCACACGCTCACTCTCCCCTCACGGGCCTCGGCCGGCTCCCCTCGCCAGCTCCACCTCAGCTCGCAAACCCCGCTCCTTCTTCCAAGGCCTGCAAGGCCTAGTCACCTGCCCTCACCGGGAACGGGCAAGCCGAGTGCTTGCTTGCCCAAGGGGACACGTTTGGCTCCAGGCCGCTGGACACCCTGCGGCCTAGGCTCTCCCGTGGGTCTTCACGGGCCCTCTCGCCTCAGGCAGGGCAGTGGGAAGTAGAGATGGCTTTTCCCATCCTCGTGGCTCTCGAGGTGCGAGAAGGAGGAGGAGTAAGGGGAGGGTTGTGGTGACATAGGAAGAGGAGGAGGAGAAGGAGGAGACGGGTGTGGTGTGGTGTTTAACGTCCACTGGATGGCGCTATATTTTTGCACAAAAGGTGTGGTATTTGTACAATCTAATTACATATGATCACTCCCATATGGCCATGGAACGTTGTGTCCAAATTTGAACAGAATAGGTCAAGCGGTTACGGAGAAAGCCGATCATTAACAAACATCCAACTTGAACGTTTATATATATATAGATATGGCAGTTCAATATTTAACATGGGCTCCACCTTCCTCATGAGTTTTTTGGAGCAAATAAAAATGTTCCTCTGCAAAACTCCAATGGCAGCACTGAAATTTGCAAAACAAAAACAAAACATTGTTCTTCCTGTTCTACTATATATTTTCCCTGGCCCAGCCTTTGATATTTGTAACCATTATGTTAACATACATTATATATATATATATATCATTGTAGTTTCTGAATACTCATGCCCATAGGCAACCGATTATCAGCATACATTACAGTATATTTTTACCCTCTTGCACCAGACTGACTTTTGTTAATGTCACAAAATGTGGCCCTACAGGGTCAATAGGCAAGCCAGAATGAGGTAAGGACAGCTAGATGTGTCCAGAGAAAGGTGGTGGGGGCAGGATAATAAACAAGAAAATGCAGACTAGTGCAGCACAGGACTCGAGGAAGCTAATTTGGAGAAAGAGGTAACTGAAGGGGCAGATGAAACAGTTGAGGTCAGAGACAGAAGAACAAGTAGGGATGCTGATTCTTCTGTAAGCACAGAACTGTTGGCCAGCCTGTCAAGAGCCCTTTCCTTCTTTCCTCCTTTTCCATGGGCTGCTGGCATGCAGGAGCTAAGAAGAACAAGAAATCTCAAAGGGTTTCAAGGGAGCTTATTCCAAGATAGCATGAGGCTGAGATGCAATTCCAGGCATGTGCACATTAGATAGGGGGATAATTCCTGTTGAATCCAGAAAGATTTATCTCTGAATAAATATGCTTAGGATGAGGCTATAAATCTCATGCTAAATACCACATTTTGTGTGAAGGTCAAACACGTGCACTTCCCAAATGAAACAATAGTTTGCAGCTCTGTAACTCCCAATCCCATAATGGAACATCAGGGTAAGACTTGCATGCACTTTTCCAATATACTTTATGGTGAAGTAAACAGCAGGATTTGAACTTGTGTTTTCTTAAGGGTTTTTTACTCCTCCAAGATACGGTTTATAGATCTAGAATTATTTCCCTTTGCTCTGTAAAAAAAAAAAAAAAAATCTATTCGAAACAGATCTAGGAGCACCATAACAGTGAATAAAACTTGTTAGCTTCTAAACCTTCATGCTTATGAGTCCTTTCTGAGCAAAGCCAAGGTACTCAACAGTGTTGCCATCCAAAATCTGTGGTTTGCATCCAAAACCTTCACAATTCTCAGACATGTTTGCCATAATGAAGCAGCACTGATGCAAGTTGGAAACAAAAACACTCCATCATCTGATTATCTGTGTTGCTTCTCTTTTGTTGTGTTTGCTTCTCTGAAAGAGGCTGTTTTATCAATCACTCACATGAATATATTTAGAAAGTCCCAGCTCAAGAGTTCTTATATAGGAAAATAATGGCAGTAACACATTTATAAAGGTTTGTGGTTTGTATTTTCATATTTAGAGCTCAACTGCTCCAGTGTAGTAATCCGGAAAGTAATTTAATTAACATTTCTAATTGGCTTTAATACACAGAGTTGTTCAAAACCTTCCTTATAAAATGAAACGCAACATCAAAATTTGTTTCCTAAGTGAAAGCATAACGGATACAAATTAATTTTGAATGCTGAGTCAAAGAAGCATATTACATTGTAAGTAGCGCCCTTCATAAATACTTGCTGCAAACCAACTGAATAAGAAAAAAACACAAAATCATAACTATTGAGTTTGGGAACACTTTAGTTTTTGGAATCATCTCACTTCCCTTAATAGGACTACTTTGAAATAAATAAATTACAGCTTGCCTCTTACCTTGATTCTAAACTCATTACTTGGAAGTGAGCTCCACTGATTCTGGTGGGACTTACTGACAAGTAGATGTGCTTAGGATCATCGTGGAGCAAACTGTTGAAGACCAAATATCAACAGGTTCATCTTTTTAATGAGAAATTGGTAGTATGACAGAGAGCCAGTAAAAGAGAGCCCTACATTGACCTTGTTTCAAAGTGATAAAGTGATTCTACATTAGGAATCAACAAGCTGGAGTCCAAAATTTGGCACTAGTTCTTGAAGAGTTGCTATCTGTCAACCTGTCGCTGTCCCACCACTAGCTGCTATTGGTGGCCTGTTGCCAAGGCTGGGCACCTCTCTCTCCCTCCCTCCCTCTCTCTCTCTCTCTCTCTCTCTCTCTCTCTCTCTCTCTCTCCAAGGAACAGCAGGGTGATTGAGGTAGGGGAAAGAAGAGCAAAGAAAGGTCAGAAACAGTGAATGAAACTCCACCGCAAGGTGCCTTCTATGCATTGCACATTCACAGAAGACTCCCACAGAACAGCAATAAAACAAATCAGGAGCGGTGATCCCTTCTCTCTTTCTCTCTCTCTCTCTCCCTGTTTCTGTTAGCACCACTCCCCACGACAAGTGAGAATGTGAGTTTATGCTTTGACAGTGCAAGAAACAATGCCTGTCAAGTCAAAAGCAACCTTGGCAGGTGTGCCAGTGCGCAAAACCAAACTCAACATGCAGAAGGTTTGCCAGCTACCCACCTACACTATGAGGGCCTGTACGAACATAATACAGTGTTGAAGTGGCAAGTGCACGACTCACACAAAATGTGTTCACGTGTACATCTCATAACTCTGCAATTTTGAGCGTTGCCACCCAGCCAGATCCACAATATGCTTGTTCACACTGTGCATCGCTAAGCTATGCAATTCACGACCGCATGGCGTGGTTACAGCTGCCAATCTGAAGAGGTCGAAATGTGGGTTAACCTATCCTAACCATGCTGGCTGTGCAGGCATGCCAATTAGTCCTAAACAACAGCCATGTTTTTTGCCATAGAAGGACTTCATCCCGCTCTACGGAGTCTTCTCTGTGGTCAGCGCAATTAGGAAGCACCTTATTTAATGCTTCAGGCTGGCCTGACAGGTAAAACAGAACTACAGAAAGGAAGACGGATGGGGAGCACTCAATCTATACCAAAGAAACTTGACATTGAATGAATATGCTTCACAAACAACTATGGCACACAATAAGCCAATGGGCAGGAGTTATCACTTCAGTGACAGCAGGAACCCTAAGTGTAGGTGTTGCCTTGGGTGAGTGCAGTGTCAAAGAGGATTCTGGAGTTCGATCGAACTTTACATCTCATTGTCATCCTTTGTTCTGCTGCCTCCAAAACCCCTCATTAAGAGGTGGAGAAACACAGGGTAAGTTTGCTAGCAAGCCATTAGCAGGGGGGATAGAATTGAATCTCCACTCCCAATTCCCTCAAAGTTACCTACCTCTAAAACAGCCGCCAACCCTAGCTCTAGCGCACATTCTCACTATAGCTTTTGCATGTTGGACTGGTGGTTTTAATTTAATTAAAAAAAAAAATGCTTGTATCAGGATACATGCTCCAGAATTGAAATGAAGCCAAAATACAATTCGGACTCAGAAAGTATTTAAAAAAATCTTTTTTAATGATTAGACTCCTATAATTAGAGCTTACTGCTTGGTGAAATATTTCTCATTTCCCTTTCAATCACAAATACCTCTCATGCATTTTTTTATTAACTGAGCATTGTAAGCTTTTTTTAAGCTGCACTAAATAAATATGAGCTATTATCAATTTGAAAAGAGTTTCAGAGTGGAACTGCACTTTTAAAATAGGCATTGTGAGATTAACAAGTATCACTGAAGGATTTCATGTGTGAGACTTTCAGAAGTGCTTAGCTGTGGCCTAAATTTTATTATATTGAAGTATCCGATAAAACACAGGAAAGCAGGAATTTTGAAATCTAATGGTAACGTATCACAAGGCAAGCCTGTACTTTGGTTGTGCCTCATGCATGGTTCAAAACGTCTACTGATTTCAGTAAAAGTGGTATGTTTAGGTTTATGGGATGATATCAAATAAGTCACACTTAAGTAGGACTTAAGTAAATTGATTTCGGTGATTCTAGTGGGCCATACTCTGAGCATAACTAACATTGGATATCACCCAAAGTATGTGTGAAATATATAAAGGTAAAAAGGTAAAGGACCCCTGGATGGTTAAGTCCAGTCAAAGGCAACTATGGGGTTGCGGCGCTCATCTCGCTTTCAGGCCAAGGGAGCCGGCGTTTGTCTGCAGACGGTCTTCCACCATGACTAAACCTCTCCCAGTGCAACAGAACACCGTGACGGAAGCCAGAGTGCATGGAAATGCCATTTACCTTCCCGCCGCAGCGGTAGCTATTTATCTACTTGCACTGGAGTGCTTTCGATCTACTAGGTTGGCAGGAGCTGGGACAGAGCAACGGGAGCTCACCCTGTCATGCAGATTTGAACCGCCAACCTTCTGATTGGCAAGCCCAAGAGGCTCAGTGGTTTATACCACAGCGATATATATTACATAGTCAAGATATACATCCTCATTAATTCAACATTTTTGCATTTTTAGTAGTGAGACCTTCCTTTATACAAAAGGCACATATAACAACTCCATTATCAGTTAAACAGCACAACCCAATTATGATAAACATTTGTGATTAGCACCTTTCTTTCCCAGTCATATGCACTGGTTCCCTGATAAATTTTCACTGTATTATTGTTTCATTTTCTGCAGTTTGCTTTTATGTACACCAGTTAAAAATGATAATGATTAAGCAGTATGAACATAAAGGTGTTAAATAAAACAAATAAACACAATTACATTTGTTAGCACTTATACCTGTTTATGAATGTACAACAATAATATGGTGTTTGTTCCATAAAGTTGCAAGTTATTCCTTTTTGAACCTTCAGCCAATCTCAAAAATAAAATAAAATATATAGTTTTGGGGGTGTTTTTAAGGTCTCCAATGAGATTTTCAATGTATTGTTACAAAAGTTGGGTGCGTCCCCCTCTCTCTGCCGAGCGGTGGCAAGAGCCCATGGGGTTCCAGGCAGTCACTCAGGTCTGTGTTCCTTTGGAGAATTGAAACACAGCGGAAACTGCCCTAGCTTTAAGAAAACAATGTTTGTTCACCTATTTACATCTTCAGTCTGCATGGAGGGACTCCAGATCTTACAGCATGGTCATTTCAAAAAGGACTTGTACCTTCCTCCTCATTCTCCTTTTTTCCTGTCACCTCAAACACACAATTACCCTGGCAGCTTTCCAAACCCCTGTCTCTTGCTCACACCTCAGGACAAGGTGGAGGGGAAGACAGTTCTCTTGCACTGCCAATGCCCCTCTATTGTTTCTTAAAGGGCAGGTCATTTTGCATCGGCTAGTCCAAGAATTCCTCTGCAGTTTGTATTTCTCCCTTCACATCCCAAATAATCAAAATCCAACCATTTATTAATTTCTAGGGTGTCCCCCCCCCAAAAAAAATAACAGTGTGTTGGGTGTTTGTGGTGCCACTTGAAGTGTGCTTGACAAAAGCAAAACAACCAGCCAATAAACATTTAGGAGGTAGAATTGTTCTGCTAAGTAAAGGGTTGCCCCTGCATATCTAGTAAACCACATATTGAGCCTGACCCTGCATATTGAAGAAACCAGGACTGGGTTTTTGTGCGATCAGACTGTTTGCTCAGTTCTGGTACTGAAAACATACTACTAAACTGAGCATGCTCTTGAGAGCACATTGTTCTTTAAATCTGTGTTTCCATCACCACCAATATTTTGGACCCGGCTCCAGTTGGTAGATCTCAGGGTTCTAGTAAAACAAAAAAGGTAAGTCTCACAAGCCCAACATATCTCATCCTGGCACTAGATCAACTTCCATCAATGGTGTCTCAAAAAAAAAATTACACATCACTTGGGAAGACAGGCAAACTAATGCCAGTGTACTTGGAAGAAGCAATGATTCTTCAACATCAACTTTGTTCAACTGGTCATGTTGCTTGGATGCCTGATTATCGTCTTCCAAAGCAACTACTCTATTCCGAACTTAAAAATGGGAAGCGCAATGCCGGTGGTGAACAAAAGAGGTTAAAAGACTCTCTCAAGGCAAATCTTTAAAAATGTAGTATAAACATGGACAACTGGGAAACACTGACCTGTGAGCGCTCCAGTTGGAGAACAGTTTTTACCAAAGGTGTCATGGGCTTTGAAGACACACGAACTCAGGACAAAAGGGATAAATGTGCATGTTTGGCAAACCCTCACCGTGATCAACTCCTGCCCAGAAACCTATGCCCCACTGTGGAAGGATGCATGGATCCAAAATTGGCCTCCACAGTCACCTACAAACTCACTGCTAAGACCGTGTTCATGGAAGACAATCTTACTCAGCTATGAGTGATCGCTGAAGAAGAAGATTATTTCATTACCGGTTGCAAGGATTATATTTATGCCTTCACTGGTGACTGTATTTATAGGCCCTGATCAAAGGTTCAGGAATGAACCACCATCAATAATTGCTTTATACGAAAGTGGCCGATGTATGTATTTATTATTTCCATTTATGAGTCGTCTAATAAAAATATTCTCTAAGTAGCCTATAGCAGCAATATAAGCAACATTTCAAATATAACTTGCAGCAATTCAATAATAAAACAATAAACTAGTAAAACAACCCTGCAATAAATCCAACCATAAAATCCAATTCAGCATAAAACAAGCAACAAGCAACCCCAAGCAACCTGTACAATGTTTACAAAGTTCTGGAATAAGTTGCAGAGGGCTATGCTTTGCTTTCTATAGTCCGACAAAGCAACACCTGCTACATGCATGATTTATTAAAATATATTAATACTGTATACTTGTTGTACTTTTGCATGATTGTTTATAAATGTAAAAATATTAAAACTTTATTCATAGCATTAACCTTAACTGAATTCTATTTTTATATACCTTGTATTCTGCAGGTAGAACAAGAAGAGGGGAAACCCATTATGCTTCAAAATAAGTTATGCAAACATAACAGTCCTAATGATGTGTACATGAGTAAAACGCTCCCCAAGGCTGTAATCTCATACCTACTTATCTGGGACTTGCTTCTAAGTAGACACATAGAGGATTGCACTATGATTTTCCTAGAACTAAGTGTGTGATGCACTTGGATATTAAAATGCATTTCGCCATCTCAATGTATTTGCTGCTTAAGAACTTGATTCTTTGCCCATGCTGTGCTCTAGGAATTTTGTTCAATGTTCACTATGTTTAATGAGGAACCTTAACACTTCCATGACTTTAAAGTTCAAGCGTGTGAATCAAATCAGCCCTCATTTCTCAACATTTGCATCTCCCTCACAGGCTATATCAGTTTGGCCCATTCTTGCTTTTGATCCAGTTTGAGCCTTATCTACATTTGATTTATTTATCTATTTTTATTAAATTTCTATACTTTTATCCAAGCATCATAGGGCACTATACAATACAAAAACACAAAACACATAACACATAACCTTCTAACAAAAGCAATATGCACACACACCCATGCACCCACCCACACAGATTAAAAGGCCATAGATTGTTTAATTGTCCAAAAGCTTGGGAGAAGAAGAATGTTTTTGCCTGGCCGATAAAGATCTGTAACAAAGGCACCAGGCAAACCTCTCTGGGGAGAGCATTCCACAAGTGGGGAACCACTGCAGAAAAGGCCTGGTCTTATTCTCTGCACTGCCCCCGCCACCCCGGTCATTGTTTAGCAGGCAGAGCCCACTGAGTGCTTCCATCATTTAGTAAAACCCTTTCTCTCTGACCAGTAACACTGACTGTACTCATTCTGCCCTATTATTTGTTATTTGCTTTTTTGTTTTAAATTTACATTGTTCTGAGTTTTTTGTTTTTCTTTAAGCAGTATATAAATATTGTTTGTTAGTTGCATATTGAAATAAATAAATAGAACACTTGAATATGAGAAAACAGGAAGGGAAGGGAAGATTTCACATACCTGTAGATAGTATTTCATTGTGCTAACAGGTGTTTATACCTAATAGCATGTCTAAGACTAGTGATGAGGCCTACAAACAGCAAAGTAGCAAGCCATCCCCCTTTCTGTGGTATCAATGGACAACGGTTAAGGAAACAGAGAAAATATATAATAAGGTTAAGGGAATAACCTAATATCTGTTTATCATTGTTGATAAAAGCATTTGGAAGTGAAACAGCTTAGCAACTGGCCAATTTTGGAAAGAGACTCACTGAGTCCACCTGCCAATCAGCAAACCCATGCCACACCTTTTGATTATGAGGATTTGCTCATTATAGTTTGGCACAAAGTAAAATACTAGGATGTCTTCATGTGTTTCTTGCACTGATATGCTTTATTAGCATACAAACATAATATCTAGATGCAGTTATTGTAGCATGCTTAGGCCAAGGACAACCTGAGTATGGAAGCAATTAGGCTGACAGTCCGAAAGTTAATATCTGGTTGAAGGCTAGTGGCCTGAAGTCACACAGGGAGAATTTCCCTTTTCAGAAGCAGCAAGGAAAGCTGCTTCTGAAATGGAGAAGTCGGAAATGGAGAAGTCAACGGCTTGCGTCATAGCATTGGAATCTACTGTTCAAAGCGGTGGGAGTGGTATAGAGGAGTCCCAACAGGCTGGAACAAGCCACTTGGCTCAAACCTTTTTGGATCACAACCTGATATTTGTGCTGCTCCTTACAAACTTTTGAGTCATGTCCTTGCCTCTGTAACCCTCTTCCACACCTTTCATGGTTCAAACGTAAGCCTTTAAACTGGAGCTTCTAATCATATAGGTAATAAAAAGGCAACTGTTCTACACATAGTTATGCTGCCTCCTACCTGTGGGAAGTTGGCAAAGTTTCAACCACAGAAGGAAGAGAATCACAGCAGCAAGAAATAAGGTGAGGAACTATCAAGAACCACCATGTTGGGATAGAGTCATGGCTACATTGCCTTTCTTCTTCCTCACCCAACTCTCAGAAAACATTAGAGCATACTGGAGTGGCAAGAAGAAACACTCCAGTTTGTTCCAAAATTTTCTAAGCACTGGATGATTGCTAAAAAAAATTTTATGCATGCATGCTGGCATGAACTTTATTAGTTGACCCAGTTCTCTTTTTTTTCCAAGTGTTTTTTATTGCTTTTGTTCGTTACATCAACAAATTCACATAAAGATAATAAAAACAGTTCCAAAACTTATTACAAACCATTATGAGTTCAGACATTTTCAGACACAATACTCGGCAGAGTATAGGGATATACATAGTTGACCCAGTTCTCATTGAGCAACAACCTGAAGCTTGCTTTATGAATAACTACCAACTTAAGAAACACTCAAATATATCCTCTGAAGACAAGAATGAGATTTTAGCTCCAATTTATTCCATCTTCCATGAACACATGTCTCCAAACCTGCCTAAGTAACTTTTCCAGTTAGGTATATAGTAATGGATGGCTTAAAAAATCAAAATGAATATTTGAATACCATGTTTTGTAAATATGTAAAATTCTGACTTGTTTACAAGGATATGGAAATTATAAATGAAAAGTTGTAAAGCAAAAGGGTTCATCCTAGGTTGTTAAAAGATAGCACCCATCAACTCAAGTCAAGAGCCATGTGCATTCTAGTAAATTACACAACTATAATCTTAATTGTCAGGTAATTGGTCTAGGGCTTCATCTTTGCAAAATTCTCAAGAGCATAGCATGAAATTGTCCAACTGTAATTAAAACTTTGCAAAGTTAGAATCAGCAACAACATGTGCCCTTAAATCAGCACCCAGGTCAGATCCAAACAGACACATAAAATTGGCACATTCAACTGTACAGTTGTAAGTTGTACCTCCATTTGTGTAACCCTCTGGTTATGTAAACTTTGGTATGCGCGCGCGGCAAACCCGGAAGTATTTTACCGGGTTTTGCTCAGCACATATGCGCAGAAGCCGTCTGTGCATGCACAGCAACGGTCCTCAGGTTGCAGAAACCTTGGGATCTGACCGGACCTCTGGAACAGATCCCGTCCGCATCTAGAGGTACCACTGCATTAACAACCATAAACATAATTATGCCATTACCATGAGCTATCAAAATAATTCCACTTCCAATACCAATGCAAAAAATCTAACAATCTTAGATGTGGTTTTTAATTTTAATCCTAAACCAACCAGTCATGCCAGTATGTCAGATAAATCCAAGTAAGTTCAGGATAAATTATATGTTAATCTGATTTATAAAATTAAAAACTTGGGTTCATATTCAACAACTCATAGCACCTTTCTAACTGGAGAGCACTCTGAGCTATGACTGCAAAAATACTCTTCTAATATATAGAAACTGATGCAGTACAGTACCATATTTTGCTTGGGCTGCTTGCCACATAGATAGGAAAGATTTAAAAACTGCACATTGGAAAAAGAAACGTGAATAAGTGGCTCTCTATAGCATATTGATAAAATGTAAGAACTGTGTAGTATTAAGAGCCTTTGCCAATTATCCTTGCCAATATTATTCTAGGCATACACTTTAATGTTCAGACAGGACATCAGCAATGCTATAGTTTCTGCTTTCTAATATACTAACCAATTGTTATCTGAGGCTGCTTTAGTAGGAAGTAAATACATGACAGAATACAAATGCTGCAGGAGATGGTGTGCATAGCAAGCATAATTGATTTGTCATCAAGTACAAATTGTAAACTGGAAGAAGTGTCCCTTTTCTAAAATGGAAACGAACAGTTTTAACAGCTTTGCTGCTTAGATTCATGCCGGCCGACTAAATTCAATATTCTTGCCTCCTTTAATGTATAGTGAAAAGTAACCCACGACAGACAGAACAATTAAATAAGAAATAATATGGGCTGTAAATAAGGTTCCAGTTTATGTAAGGCCTACCTACAGCTGAATCACAACAAAATGTATCCTTAACTGTCACTTAAACTGAAAGAAACATATCTACATCATACCAGAGGTTTTATTTGTGGATAAAAGCACAGACAGAGAGTGTCAAATATGTGTACAGTAAAACGGTATTCTAATATATCTCTTACATTACTCTCAAACAGTACTACAAGCCTTGGTCCAATTCGCCCCCCTAAAAGCAAACATTTCAGACTGCAGAAGCATTAAAACTTCGTAGTTACATATTTGAGCGCAGTTAGCATACTGTAGTATGTGATTTCCAACATTCAGGTCACAATATCCACCGTTCATACTATATATGCATCAAACTTATTGAACATTAAAGTGCTCAGTTATTACATTTGTTGAAACAGGTGATTTGTTGTGACTAAACATAAGGCTCTGAGAACACAGTTGCATTGCATTGCTTATGACATCAAGCACCATGGACAGTACTGAAAATCTGCAGCACCACGGACAGCACCAAGCATTTGCAGTTCTATGTACTGCAGTTCCATCACATAAAACTGCCTTGCAGACTTTATTCCAGAACAAAATAAAATGTCTGCTGTTAAGAAGCAGACTCTGAATATTTCCAGCCCACAAAGCAGTTTCTCCTTTCACTGTAACAATAAGCAGCAATTTGTTTTTGCCACACAGGTAAGCATTCAAACTCTTAAAGATACTATTTAGCTCTTAGATCATCACTGCTTTGCTTATAAATAAAGGTAATATATTCAATGTAAACTTAAAAAAAATCTGCTGGGGGGGTTAACTTCTTATATCCTGTTTCCATGACAAACAAATACTTTCACCGAGCATCGCTTTCCTTTAAAGAATTTTAAAAAAGTAAATTGGCTAATACTCATTACTTCTACAACATTTAGATTTTCTTTGCATGCTCCAAGATTACATCAGGGTGATAAGCCCTAAAGAAAACACTGCAGTTCCACTACACAAGTTAATATATTACTATCCCAAACACAATTCCTGGGAGTAGCTTCTACTGAAATCAACAAGATGCATCAATATGTTTGGTTTCTTTAACTGCTTCTAGCCCTTGGTTGTTTTTTTTAAAGCACCAAACAACAGTTCATGTACAAAGTTGGCAGCTACTATCCAGAATCTATTATCCAGAACCTCTGAAGCTAGACTCCATTGATTTCTGTGGAACTTATTCCCACAGCAGTGTGCACTGTATTGTGACCTTAGAAACGTGTCACTACAGCAAAGTAACATTTTTCTTAAAGGACAAGGTGCCTGAGGTTTAGGGCAAAACGAGAAATCAGAATTATGTACAAAGAGGAAGGAGGCAGTCACTAAGACTCTGCCATCACTACTTTCCAACCACACAGTTCGCTGCAGACTCTGCTTGCTACTCCCATAAACCTAGGGCATATTCCAACTCCAGGGATTCGGCAGAGCAGACTTGAAACAGAGACATTTACACAGAAAGAGAGGAAGAGCCACCTGGGACCACTTCCTTTCCTCTAAGACTCAATTACCACACTCTTAGGACACCCCGGGAAAATTACCAGGCTTTTGATTCCCTGAGTTCAACAGCATGCAGAGCTTTCGCAGCAAATGTCCTGCACAACGCTGTCCCCTCCAGGGACACACAAGAAAGTTCTTGACCAGTCCAAGAAAGTCCTTGGTCGTCCAACCGGTTAGCCAGAAGCTGAGGAGTGGCACCAAACAGATGCCTAGGGTATTTGTCATTGTTATCCTTAAACGAATGACAAACCACCAAACCCGAGATAAGCAGCGCCTCCTCGGAAGTTCAGGACCCAACTGCATCCATCCCAACAACAACCGCCCTGATCCAGCAACTCGGAAGTTAATGCCGCCGCCACCCTCCCCCTGCAAAGAAAGCAGACCTTCGCGCACCGCCACGCGAATGACGCTTTTTCAGTTCCGGGAAACAACCGAGATCCCTGATCGTTTAACGGCCAGGGAAACCCCCGCTCGCGACCACGTCTCGGCCTCCCCTCCCCCTCCCACGCAACCCCCCCCCCGGCCGCCCTTCGCCTCCGCGCAGCAGCAGCAGCCCACGCGCTCCCGGGTCCTGCTCATTGGCACGCAGCGCCTCTTCCCCTGCCAAGCCGCATTCCAGCCCCTGGCAGTCAGAGCGGGGCCAGCGCGAGTCAGGAGCCCATCGCGTATGATCAGGACCGGGGGGAAGGGAGGGAGGGGAGGGAGAGAGAGAGAAGCAGCCCGGCCCTCGCAGCAGAAACGAAGCCACAAACCCATGTCAAACCTCAGCGTCGCCAAAGAGACCAACAGTGAATCCAAGGGATTGGAGGGGTGGGAGAAAGACATTGCCAAAGGGGGGGGGGTTAAAATTAAAAACCACCTACACTCCTACCTTACAATCCTCCGGGCCGGATTTCACCGAGTACTCCTCCGCTTGCAAGTATTTTTGCAACACAAGCTCGAACTCTCGGTAGCGGTCCTGCGCTTGCTGGTCGTAGTTCTGGTAAGCCAGGACGCAGCGGCGGCAAGAGCCGAGCCAATCCTCCTCCTCCCTGCGGCGCCCTTCGCCATCCCCGTGGTCGTCGCTGTCCAACTCCTCGTCCTCGTCCCCCTCCTCGCCTAGGTCCAGAGTGCAGTTCAGAGTGTCCGGGCGGGAAAGCCCGGCGAAGAGCTCGCGAAGCGTGTAGGAACTACAAAAGGGAAGGTAGAGCTCCGCCTGGGCCGAGGCACCGGGCTGCTGCAGGCGGCGGCACGCAGCCTCGGCGTCGCCCAGCAGGCTGAAGCACTGGCCGCCCTCCGCCGCCCCGTCCATGCCGTCCTCCCTGCCCGCTCCTCCCGCCCGCTCTGGGTCCCGGTGGCGCCCGGCCGCGACCTGCCTGGCCTCAACGCAGAGCCACAGGTGGTCGGAGAGCAGCACGGTGAAGAAGAGCAGCGAGGCCAGCGACAGGCGCCATTTCTGCGCCCGCTCCGAGTCCGCGAAGGGCTTGTCGGGCTCCCGCGGGCCGAAGCACACGCCCGAGCCGGCTCCTCCCGGGGGGCGGCTGCTCATATTTCGGGAGCGCGCAGCCCCGGCCGGCTCCACGGCGAGGGGGGCTCCGCAGCCGGGCTCGGCGGCCCCACGGGCATGGACACGGCGCGGCGGGGCGCCAGGCTCCCCCCTCGGAGAAGGGCGACGACGACGGCGGGCGGTGGCGGCGGCGGCGCTAATGGGGTGGCGGGGACGGTGGTGGTGGTGCTCCTGCGCGCTGGGCTGGGCTGGGCCGGTCGCCGTCCCCTGCCTCCCTCACGTTCCCTGTCACCCGGGCATGGTCAGAGCGCGGGCCCCCATTTTGGCGCCAACTCGGCCAGCCCACCGCTTCCCGCCCTTCGCCTCATGGCGCGCTCCGCCGCCGCCGCCTCCTCCGCCCCCCACCCCCGCCCTGGAGAGCCAGCCGGGGGACCCCGCGAGCCGGGCCCCCGCTAGCCCCAGACGAGACCCTCCTCCTCCTCCTCCTCCTGGCGAGAGGCTGGCTGCTGCGTGTCGCCTGGCCCGAGCTGCCGAGACGCCGGAGGAGCGGCGGGGTGAAGGCTGCTGCTGCTGCTGCTGCCGCCGCTGCTGTGGCTCTTGCTGCGGCTGCTCCTGCTAGCACTGCTGGTGCCACTGCGCTGCGGCTTCTGTTGCTGCTGCTGCTGCTGCCGCCGCCGCCGCTGCTGCTGTTGCTTCTGCTGTGGCTCCCGCCGGGCACGATCCCCCCCTGCTCGCGGCGCGGATTTGGCTGCCTCCTGCTGCCCGGGGGCCACCCTCATCTTGGGGCCCTGCGCTAAGTTGCCGCCATCTTCGTCCGGGAGAAGCACTTTTTTGGGGGGAGCGCACGGCCCTTTGCGTCATCTCCTCCTGCGCCGCCAGCCTGGCGCATTGGCAGCGGCGGCGTGCTCTGCCTTCCCTCGACTGGGGGTTGGGGGGGGGGAGCGAGCGAGCGAGCGGAGGGAGGGAGGAGGGAGGGAGAGAAGAGGTTCGGGGGGATCGCCTGCCACGCTCTCCCCGCTTTGAGGACCCCCCCAATCACCGGCATTCTGGCGTGAGGGGGCGGGGGCAATCTCCTCCTCGTGGACTCCCCTCCGCGAGTCGAGGAAGGTGAACGAATGGATCGCGGGAATCCGCTGGCGGTGAGTTCGCCTTCGCTGCTTTCCCGGTCTCGAGGCGGGGTGGTCTCGCTTGCTGCTGCGCCCCCCCCCACTCCCCGCCCGCTGTGAACATGCCACCTCGCACCCAGGCGCCGAGCGACTCCGTACAGCAGCCCGGGCTGCTCCATGCCTGGGGCGAGCGCGGCCGGCGACTTCGGAGCCCCGGGCCGGAGGGGGGCGCGTTGCACCCCGCCGCGGGGAACTTTGTCCTGGCTTGTGATGGTTTTTATTTGGAGGGGATGCCTGTGGATTTGAGGAGCGGGGGGGGCGGGCGAGGAAAAGGAGTGGGGAAGAGAGGTTTCCCTCAAAATTGCCCCCTCCCAAGGTGCTTTCCTCTCACCGTGGGGGGGGGGGCAGGCGGGGGACACTTGTTTCTCGCCTCCCCACTTTTTCCCAGATGGTTAAACAGAGCTGGCACCCTCTCTATGTATAGCGAGTTTGGAGACCTTTCTTATTGCCAGACAGACACACTCTTTAAAAAATAATGATAATATTTTTTATTAAATATTTTCTTTGTTTACAAGAGTTACATTGTCTCTTTTCAAGTTGCAAAGTCTTTTTCATATACCAGTTACAATGTGATACAAAATAAGGTTGGGGAAGAAGAAAAAAGTGGAAAGAGGGAGGGGGCCTCCGCCACCTCTCCCTTTGCCTGACTGCATGGAAGTGAACACATAGGGCACGCATAGGCAAACTCAGCCCTCCAGATATTTTGGGACTACAGCTCCCATCATCCCTAGCTAACAGGACCAGTGGTCAGGGATGATGGGAGTTGTAGTCCTAAAACATCTGGAGGGCCGAGTTTGCCTATGCCTGACCTAGGGGATGAGGTCCCCAAAAAATATTTGAGGGGTTCACCCTCCAAAAGTTAATGGGCATTGACATTCAAATGGTGTTTTGTGCCGATGCCGTGTCTTGTGGTCGATTAAGCTGGGAATGGCTTACCTGAGCTCCCCCAATTCAAGCTAGCACCGCTGCCTGACCATATTTTTTGAACATGTTCCGAACGTTTTCCTCAGAAGATGCCTGAGAAAGAAAGGGAGGTGAGGAAGACTCTCAATCTGGCCAGATTTTATTCCTGCCTAAACTGTAAATTCTTGCCTAAAAAATAATGATCTGCGCCTTTTGAGATCTGAAGTATCTTGCTTTGAGACCAAGGGGGCAGGTGCTTTTTATCGTATTGCAGTGTGATCCTGATTTAACCAGCAAACCTGAGAATGTTATGATCTGATTCTTTTTAATATGAAGCATTTATACAAACATTTATTCAAAAGTTACAATACAGCTTTGTCCACTGCCATAATGTCACAGAAGGATCTCTCCAATCCTCAATCCCACATCACTGTCATGTTGGCCTGCCGAATATCATCAGTAAGAACCCAGCTACCAATCTGGTTGGCTGGCCATTTTCAATCAATCAATATTGATTGAAAATAGCCTGGTTCTGAATATATGCCTCTTACAATCCATTTGGGAAGTCAGTGGGAACGGTGCCTAATGGTGGTTCCATGCAGGGGCATCGCAGGGGGGGCGGAGGGGGCGGGGGGCCCCCGGGCAGCACCCCTGTTGGGGTGACACATGGGGGGCCAGCCCCGCCCACTGGGATTTTTTATTTTAAAAAAAAATTTTTAAAAAAAAAATTAGGTTATTTTCGGCACGGGGGGGAGCCGCAGGGGCGGCCAGCGAGGAGGGGTGTCACCCCCCCTCGCTGGCCGCCCCTGCGGCTCCGCCCCAGCAGTGCCGAAAATAGCCCCCCCCCTTGCAGCGGCGCAGCTCGGCATGGAAGCAAGGGGCGGGCCAGCGAGGTGGCCCGTCCCTCTCCCTGCCCTGACTTGCGCTGCGCCAAGGGAGCCCGGGCGGCAGATTCAGGAGTCTTTGCGCGCTGCAAAAACTCCTGAAGAAGCCTCCGCCCGGCGGCAGCACCCCTTCTTGTCACGGCTGCTCGACAAGAAGGGGTGCTGCCGCCGGGCGGAGGCTTCTTCAGGAGTCTTTGCAGCGTGCAAAGACTCATGAATCCGCCGCCCGGCACCCCCAGGGGCGGGGCGTCGCATGCGTCATGACGTCATGACGCACGCACGCCCTGCCCCCCAGGGGTGTCTCTTGGCTTCCCGCCCCCGGCAGCCAAGGGGCTAAGAATGCCCCTGGTTCCATGTCAGGGGTGCCAACTTGAATAAAACATTGGAGAAGGTTCAGGTAAGCCCTCCCCCACATAATCCATCACACCACACACAACATTTGAATGGCAATGCCCTTCAACTTGGGGGGGGGGGTCAGCCCACTCAAATATTGGCACCTAAGAGTTGGTTCCTGTATTCCATGTGCAAAGCGTGTGAATGGTCCTAGTCACTTTGCAATGGTTCCTGTCCATGTGGATGCAACTGTTTTGGCACCACTAACACACACACACACACACACACACACTCATAACCTGACATTTGGCAGGTAACTGCAAGCATCTCAATCTTATGCATGCTTACCCAGAAGGAAGTGTCAATGTGTACAATAGGATGTAACACAGATTAGATGTGCATCAGATTGCAAGCATAATCATTGCAGTGTCACAAAACTAGAGATTATATCTGATATATATATATAGGCAGTTTTTGTCATATCCAGTTGCTCTTTGCTTTCTGTGTTGCTTGCAAAAATGTGATGTCTTTATGGCTATCCAAAAGCATAAAATGCTTCATGTTTTAACATCAAAGAAATGGAACGTGACCAAACCCATTTATATGCATGTGCAAGCCTCAGAAGTCACACCTATTGAGTTCAATGTGGCTTACTCTCGGGTAAGTGTGCATAGAATTGCAGCCTATGGTGATCAACTTGCAAGCACAGCTTATGCATCCTATCCTTCTCAGATCAAACTGAAGGTATTTTTAATTTTGCAAGAATTTCAGTCTTTTCACCCCAGTCGTCACATTTCATATGCTAAATTATGCTGCTGAGCAATTTCTCCCCCCCCCACAAAAACCTGCGTAGCAACGTTGACCTGATCTTATTTCAATCCCTTACTTCAAACCTTCTATGGCGTGTCATTAAGTTATTGCCTAGCAGATGGGAAGCATAATACATTCATTAGCATCCATATGTCACAGAAGTTGTGCATAAATTTTTATTTTGATAGACTAATTGAAAGGTAGAGAAATTCATTTTAATATTATGGGAGAAGTCATGAGATACTCGCCATGTAAATAGCGTGACATGCCTCAGTTTAGAATCTGGACGTTTCTCATTATCAAGGTTAAAAACTGCAAATACAGGCATCTGCTCCACACTTATTTGCAGAATTTCTGCACCGGAATGCGCAAGGGTGCTATATGCATTTTTAGTAAAACTGGAGCCTCAGAACTGACTATCTTCCTGGTGTCAGAATGTCAGGGAATGGGAAACAAAACAGTTTCAAGATCGGATTTTCTTTCCATTTACTTGTAGATATCTAAGAAAACTTGAACGTTTTTTACAGGTGCAGATGTGTTAAGGTGCACTCACAGTCCCTGAATGCAGCAAAAACATCTTAATGCAGTGTTCAGTTAGCACCAAACGAGGACACTTCCAGGTGACTTGTTTACTGAACACCCATCCTGATTAGTTTGCAGGGAGTTAATATTATGTACCATCAAAGCAACAGTTATCCTACACTTTGCAGTGCATTTTCCTTATTGCAAAAAGTCTGGTAATTTTTGGGCGTGACCTCCCAATCAGCTGTAAACGAGCAACCTGAATTTGTCAGTATAAGATTGAATACTACTCCCAAAATAGTGACAGTCTGGAAGCACAACAAGATATAATCAAGGGCATAGCAAGGGTGGGGTATACGTGGCGGGTCACCCCATGTTCCATAATGGAGGGGGTGACAAATTATCAAGGAACAATTACTGCCCTACTAGGGCGGTTCATAAAAAAAACTTTTTTAAAAAAATGCCTGCTCCAAATGTCTTATCTTACTATACTAGGGATTATATAGCTATATATGAAATTTCATGCATATCGGTTAATATCTTGACCCTCCTCCACCAAAATAGCTGTTTACTTGGCTGTTTTCCTATGTCGTGAAGGCTGAAATTTCAGTTCAGTGGAGCACTTACTGTTCCCAACCCTAACCCTGTGGAAAGCCATCTAATTAGACTTTAATTTAGATATACTCACATGGTGTGATTTTCACAGGGGTATAGCAAAGGTAGGCAATGTGGTGCCCTCCATATGTTTCTGGACTTCAGCTACCATCATCCCTGACTAACTGGCGCTGATGAGAGTTCTAGTCCAACAACTCCTAGAGAGCACCACATTGGTTGACCTTCACCAAGCTTTTTTTCCCCAGCCAGAAACTGGAAGTCAGCCTCCAACTTAACTCTGGATCAATGGTTTCAGAAAATGTTAACAGAACAGTTAAAAGCAAAAGGGAACAGTGTAGACTGTGATGGTTTTGTTGAACAATTAGGTTTTTTGTTCCGTATGTTTTCAGCAGTTAAAGTTCCAAACCTTCTCCAACGGCGCACAGACAATTCTTAAGGAGGTTATAGATTCAGCTACGTTCATATACGGCGAACATTCAGATATGCACCGAATATGCATCCACTTTTAATTTTGACAATGAAAACAACAGGCCCTCAAGGAAGGAGGAGGGGGGAAAGGTTTGTTTCTTTGATTCATTATGTGTTTAACTGAAAATCAATAAATTAACACGTTTTAAAAACTAGTACCCAAAAGGTGATAGCTCTTGTAATCTGTGCTTTCCTCTGCCACCTGACTCTGGTCCTTAACTGTACGCCAGGCAAAGCTCTATGTTTCGGTAGAATTTCCTCTCCTATAAATATCTCGAAAGTCCCTCTGCTCCTCTCCACGGCAAACATGTTCTAATGAGGGTATCGCTGATTTCTGACTGCAGCAGGCAAGATTCTGCTACATCGGAACTGCTGCAGCTCAGGTATCTGATGCCCTCTAGTGTTAGGCCTTGGAACTCAAGAGTCCTCAACAATATGGGACAGCGGGGGGGGGAGGCATGTTTCACTGCTACTGCACCAAGGGCGATGCTTGGAGCGGGGTGGTAATAAAACAGAGAGCTTGTCGGTAGGGTATGACTCTGCAGGATCCTATGCCCTCTTGTTTCCTTGGCATACATGACCCCCCAAACAACAACAAAAAAGACCCTAAAACTATACAAGCTCTGTAGCTGGCATAGTTAATTTCCTTCCAATGGTTCCAATGGAAAGGGGAAGAAGCAGAAGAACAAAGCAACCATCAGTTGTTCCATTTTCTATATGAACTGCTGTGAGACAGCAGGTAGCGGTTTTGCCAAGTGGTAGATCGGACTGCTCTGTAAATGTGCAATGTCTGCTGTATGGCACCCATGAAAAGGATGTGCCATTATCCGACAGCCTTCTCCAACCCGGTGCCTTCCAGATGTTTAGGACCACACCTCCAATGCTGGCTGATGCATTGATTTGATTTTATATCTGCATTCTAGTTTTCCAACAACAAACGTTGAGCACAAAATGGGTCACCGTAATCACAAAATTATTGTGGGCCTTATTGTGCAAAACACTTGCAGGGCACCAAGCTGAGGAAGACTGATCCAACAAGTGCTGACCTGTTGACCTTTCGGGAGTTTTCCCTATTTACTTTTACATTTGGCCATCAAAATTCCATTTAAATAATGTTGGCAAGGTCAATTATCAACACTGCTTTTCCCGTTTCAGATATTGTTGCTTTTTTCTGCTATTGCAATATGATGTTCCTTATTAGATGTATTTTATTACTCTTTGCTAGACGAATCTTGGCAAGACTAAGGGACTCCCGCAAGTCTTCCCTCTATAGCAGGCAGGGTCAACAGATGTTCCACAGTCTGATGCCGGTGGCCTTCTTCATTGTAAGATAACTCTGACACGCGGTGTTTTCAGCGGAGAACCAGGCAATTAAAAAGCTGCTGTGCATTTAATTCTGTGGCTCACCGTGCACAATATGGATGATTTATTGAACACTTCGTCTTAGTGCAAAAGCTAACAGGATGAAAAGTGCATAGCACCTTGGTTCAGTGCCGTGTCTGCCCTCATCTTACTCTGAAAGATCTGTGCAGTCGCTAGATACGCGAAACATGGGCAAATCATTTAACTGAGTGTTGTTTCAAGTTCAGCCACCCAAATGCAGCCCTTCTTTAATACCCACCATTATGCAGAAAATCTAAAAGATTGAAAGAGTTTTCCCCTGTCTTGCTTCCTACTTAGAAATTTGTGAACGGAACTGAGAGCAATCCCTTAGAACCACGAGCACAAGGTTCCTGCAATTGATTTATAATAAGAGCAACAGGAAAGAGTTACGAAAGTTTTGGCTATACGTACTCCTAAATAACTCATTCCTAGGGTTCTGCATTAATCAGATTATTTCCCACATTGCTTCAGTGTCACCTCATACGTTTTTATCAACACCACAATCTCACCAACTAAGCTATCTGTGCAGTTTGCATTTCCACAGGTCTACCACCGTATTCATTGAGGACAGGACCCACAATGAAGTCCTGTTAACTAATATCTAATTCCGTCAGAGCTAAGAACATAAGAATGCTAAATTTTATCCTCTTTCTATGCTTTTTTTTTAAAAAAAGGAATACAGTGTTCTTTCCATTTGCAGTCCGTTAATGAAGAACAAGACCCAAATACACCCGCTGAGAAATCCCCCATGAACAGCAATATTATGATGCAATCCATTGACTCCACAGCAATCCTGCTGCCTATTCTGTACCCTCATCATCTCCTGAATTTGAAAGATAATGCTGCTGCTTTGTTTTCTCACAACAGAGCCTTTGCAAAAGGATGGGTGTGAGCGTGTGCCAGCACTTGGCAGCCAAACGCTTTGGATATTTTCTCGTGTTCTTGATTGCTTGTACTAATCATAACAAGGCAGAGTCCTCGAAACCCAAGGAGTATCAGCAGTGCGTGGCACAAAGCTTATTCGTTCCGCATACTCTCCCAAGGACCTGGAGTGCCCTAGTCTGACCACACTGTGGACTGCTAACAAGAGATAATTCCCAGCGAATGGCAGAGTCACTGCATAGTGGCTGTGCAACTCTTCCCTTTGATAGGTTGTGTTTGAAAAGATATACATCAATGGAACTAGTGGGTGTGTAGGTCTGTGCCTATATTGGGAGTGATTCTCAACTTTCAAAGAAATCCTACACGATAAGAGAGAATGTGATCCCACCAGCTGTTTTTGTGCATGGCAAGTAATATCTGTGCTGAATACCCCACATACATTCTGTATTCCCCCTCATAATCGCTCCAGTGTGCCAGTGTGGTGTAGTGGTTAAGAGCGGTATTCTCGTAATCTGGGGAACCGGGTTCGTGTCCCCGCTCCTCCACATGCAGCTGCTGGGTGACCTTGGGCTAGTCACACTTCTCTGAAGTCTCTCAGCCCCACTCACCTCACAGAGTGTTTGTTGTGGGGGAGGAAGGGAAAGGAGAATGTTAGCCGCTTTGAGACTCCTTCGGGTAGTGATAAAGCGGGATATCAAATCCAAACTCTTCTTCTTCTTCTTCTTCTTCTTCTTCTTCTTCTTCTTCTTCTTCTTCTTCTTCTTCTTCTTCTTCTTCTTCTTCTTCATAATTCAACACTGCTTAGTTTATTAATTACTTTATGAATTCATTACTTTATTGGTGGTTGCCCTGTGTTTTAATAACATTGCTGTCTGGAGGGCCACTGCTCCTTGGCTGGTCCTGCCCCTACAGTACACTGAATTTGGGGTCCCTGTGTTGGCTACTGCTGCCAGCAACAGCTCTTACACAGCCCTTGGTTTCAGTAGTTGCAGCAGGGGCTCCCTCTGCTGGTGGGGCCAAGCAGATGCACTTGTTGTTGTTGTTCAGTCGTTCAGTCGTGTCCGACTCTTCGTGACCCCATGGACCAGAGCACGCCAGGCACGCCTATCCTTCACTGACTCTCGCAGTTTGGCCAAACTCACCTCTCCCCAATCTTTTTTTAAAAGTCATTTTTATTTGATTTTACAATGCCGAATTACAAATACATTTTTTTAAAGATACATATCCATATACAGAAATTCCTCCGAATCTCAGGACTTGCCCCCAAACCCTCCCTGGAGTCCCATTTTAAACATCTTCTTCAAACTCTTAACTGTTGTATCAATCCATATTTCCCATGGTAATTGTTACACTACAAGTGAAATCAAAATCCTGCCAATGTTTCCATCTGCTTACAGTGGTCTCTTAAATAACTTATAAATTTCCCCCATTCTTTTGTAAAGTTTTTGTCCTCTTGGTTCCTGAGTTTTCTAGTGCCTCTGCCCAATCTTAACCTTCTCCAGGATCATAGTCAAGGGTTAGCCTCACTCCCTAAATCTGTAACTGAGCCTCAGCCCGTGTCAATGAAACAACTCGTTGTTTTCTTGTTTACCTCATCTCCACTTCCCTTCCTCTATTGTTTCAGATTGTAGATTGCAGAACTCCTCAGGGCAGTCATCATGGACTGGGTGGATGCTGAGGTGTGGTGGGAGGCACCAGGCAGGGAAACCTCAGGGCCAGGGGATTGGTGGAGGAATGATGATGCCTGGTCAGAGGGAGAAGACTGGGAGGAGGAAGTGTCAGAAGTTGAAGAGGCAACAGGGTATAGTGAGCAGGAAGGGGCTGGGGCAGAACAGAATCCAAGCTCAGAGGCAGAAGATGTCAGGCACCGTGCTGACCAGGGCTGCACTGAGGAGGTATGGTGGGAGCCTGATCCTGAATCTTCCCAGGAGCAGCAGGACAGTATAGATTTGGAACAGTGGTTTGCAGAGGGGCATAGTTCAGAAGGCAGAAGCTGGGAAGTACTGGATGGGGAATGGCTAGGAGAATAAATACTGGAAGGGGGTGTTTTAATAGATTCACAGTCCCTGCACAGCATTCCTCCTCTCAGCCCAAGGTCAAGAAGAGCTCAGAAGGTCTCAGAGCAGAAAGCACAGAGGGTACAATTTGTTTTGAAACTAGATGCCCTGATTCACCTAACTTTTTTTCCTGTAGGACTTGATCCAGGATTCTTGTCCCTTTTCTATTAATATCACTTTTAAGAGGGGGAAAGTAAAAGGCTGCAATGCTATGCCAATTCACTATTGTGTTAAGTTCATTTTAAATAGCTGCACAATGGGCAGTGAGACCGCTGCCATTAAAGCAGGACTCCAGTCAGTCTAGCTTCTTTCTCTGCTTTCTGCCTATGTCTACTGCTTTATTCAACATGAAAACACAATGAAATTATTGATTGGATATGCAAGAAATATAATGTGATTTTTTTTAAAAAAAGTTCCTGCTAGATATTAAAAATGTCCTCACTGAGAATTTATGCCATGCAAATGAATTGTAGCATGACATATAAGCCATGCAATTTTCTCTTCCTTCTTTAAATAAGCAAAGCATTTATAAACCAAGGGAATTAATCTAGTTCTAGTAAATGGAAAGGTAGAGAAGTAAATTTATGGCTCTCATTCTTCTGTTCTTTTGGTTTCACTGTTCAGCATACAATTCCTGTAAAGGATACAGCAAACACATTTGCTGAGTGCAATATGCATTGTTTATATTCATTACTCTTTATTATATAACACTCTTTTCAGGAAGCCTAGAGTAGCTTACACAAGGCTTCCGGCCATATCCCATCCAAACATGTGAAAATCCTCCCCTTTATTAGGTTATCCATTCCTTTTTCTCCCTGTAAATTCCCTAAGTGGTTTTATTTGTATGCTGCCTTTCCATAGTTAAAACCGTGCTCAAGGCATAACTACAAGCATAACAAACACTGGGCAGGTGTGGATACATACACCTATACCCCATAACTGGGACCATTTCGTCTGTTTTCAATTGGACACACGGCAGAATCAATCTGCAGTGAGCTTTTTATTTTCGGAATGACACCAGCTTCTCAATAAGCACTTTTCAAGGACAAAAAAAATGCACTAGATCTAGACTCTGTGTGGACTATGTAGGGGGGAAAAAACCAAGCACTCAGCATACATTGACTGTGGAATAAAATGTCTATACACCATCTATTTGTCCAGTGATGTGCCTATCCCTTTCTAGAGCTTTGGCCCTGTTTTCGTCTGTCTGAAGGTTGTTGATAAAGTTAGAAGCAGAATTATAATCCATGACACAAGACCCCCAAATTCCCTATCTGGCCCCTCAATTTCGGCTTCTTGTTATCCGCAAAATACGGTAAGTGAAATGTCCTTGTTTCTGTGGCTTCCATTGTATAGCAACACGTTTTTTGCTTCTCATGAATGCCTGAGGTACATTAATTTTTATTTGCAAATCAGCATTGGGTTGAAAAACAACAACAACCCCAATGCACTATCTGTTCCCCCCCCCCATTACTATTAACTTCATGCAGTTTCTCTCCCCCCCTTCCCCCCCCCCGGAAGGATAGCTTACACCCCATTCACCATGGCAACTGAAGGAACTAGCAACAGACTCAGGATTGGGAAGGGCTTTTGAAAATATCCCCATTCTAAAATTGGTTTTGTGTTCACAGCAACAAATTCTGCAGTTGGAGGAGGAGAAAGGCTTCCCTCTTGGGTGGAATCTCCAGTAAAGGTGGGAGGGAGGGGTGTAAAGGAGGCAATGGCTGCATTTAGCATTTTCAGGGTTAGAGGTTATGATATACAAAGTTTAGCCCAGTCTCTCTGTGGAGAATAATAATGACCAAATTCTTAACCTGATATGGTTTCCTGTAGTTGCAAACATTATATTTTTTAAATTCTAAAAGACAATGGCATTTCTGTTGCTTATAGAACTCTAGAAGCAGTACAGCCGTTGCTTGGATCTCGAATGCCTTGGCTCCCGAACAAATCAGCTCCCAAACGATCGAAACCCAGAAGTGAGTGTTCCGGTTTTCAAACGTTCTTTGGGAAGCCGGACATCTGACGGGGCTTCCACGGTTTCTGATTGGCTTCCTGCAGCCAATCAGAAGCCGCACTTTGGTTTTTGAACATTTTGGAAGTCGAACGGACTTCCGGAACAGATTCCGTTCAACTTCCAAGGTACGACTGTACACTGATGGCTTCCAGTCCCAATTCAAAACGCTGGTTTTGACCTTTAAAGCCTTTCTTGGCTTAGGAACAGAATATCTGAAGGACCATCTGTCTTTCTCTCTTTATATTTGACTTCCTGACTGAAACATCAATATAATAGTGGGTCTTCTATGGGTGCTCTACCATCTGAGAACAATAAGGTCTTCTCGGTGGTAGCACTGCAGTTATCATAGATCTCATGGAATCACAGATTTGGAAGGATCATCTAGTCCAACCCTCTGTGAGGCAGGAATACGCAGCTGTCCCATAGGGGGATCAAACCTACAACCTTGGTGTTATCAGCGCCACGCTCTAACCAACTGAGCTATCCATGGAATATTATACACAGAGAGTTGCACCTGCTGCCCATTTTGTTACTATTCCTGCATGAGGCGAAGACCCAAGCCTGTTTTCATGACTTAGAAGTCAGATCCATTGAATTCAATGGAGCTTCCTCTCTGGGGAAGCATGCGTGATAGTGCAGGGTTAGATAATGATCCACTCTAGTCACAGGCAACTAGCCGCGCACAAGAGATGAGGATGCACATGGTTGTACATATCAGCACCAAATATATCTAGCCCAGTTCGCTGGGGCTAAGACGAGTGTTACACAATGCAAATGCACACCAAATACTGTGGACATGGAAAGCTATTTCCACATCCTGCTTGGATCTGGGCATTTGTCTTCGATGTCCACAGCTGTCAAGTGAATGATGAATGTGCTAGTTGCATTGACCACTTTTTCAAAGGGGAAAGAAAAAAACAGAGTCCTGTGTCAAAGACTAACAAAGTTATTACGGCATAAGCATTTATCGACTACAGTCCACTTCATCAGATGCATGAATTGTTATTTTGCATTATAGATACATATACAAATGATAGATGGGTGGGATATTGCAAACAGTGAGGTCAGAAGGAAAGGAAATACAGGGGAGTATAGCGTAAGGATAATTTTGTTATTAACACACACAAAAAACCCTATTCAATTAACAACACAGACTTTTCTGTGGGAGGGGTGGAAGCAACTATTTGTCAGCTTTTATGATGACAATCCAGGCTCCAGTTTGCTTTCCCTATTGAGATTCACCTGTGCCCATCTTTGGTTATAGCAGATCTCGCAAGACTTTCTTATTCAGCTCGATGTTGAAAAGTGACTGATCTGAATGGTTGTTTCAGTTATTCTATGTTTTAGTTTATGATGTGTGTCTTTACTTCCAGCTATATTATTGTTGGCTGCTTTGACTCAGTTTGTTTCTTTATTTGTTTGTCACCTTCGTATTGAGTTTTTACATAAATATTCCAAATAAATAAATAAAAACCATAATTTCTGGGCGATATTTATGGAGATGTAATGCTATTTATCTTAAAGATAAAAATGTCAGGATCCACACATTCTGAAGTTGCAAGACATGTGTTAATAGAAACAGCCATTACTCTGTACAAATGAAGGAGGCTATCTGAAATATTTTAACCTAACCAGAACTGACAAGCTTGCTGCTTGCTTTTATTTCTCTGATATATTGCTTAAGTAATCTATCATTCCTAATGGAAAGACAGTATTTGAAATAAATTTCCCTTGTTTATCTCGGTAGGGATGCGTTGAAACTGTGAAACAGTCATGGCTGCAAAATAATTTATCTCTGTTAACTGTAAAATCGCTGTGTCTTCAGAATAAGTCTTCTGGCTTTTAATGAGCCCGCTGCTAGAATGAAGCTAATATTGGTGTAATATAGTCATGATTTTAGGCAATTACAGCAGCAGTGTCAAAGGTACAATGCTTAGGCGGAAAGTCAAGTTAGAGACACCAGGGGACACCCCCCCACACACACACAGTAGCCATCAAAACTCCACTAGCACCCACCAATCTGAGTACCACTTGCTAATGATGTACTCATATGGCCCATGCCTGGAAGGCATTAATCAGCACATGATGATGGTTGACTGGCTCACTCTTTAACATCATTCAACCCCATGCAAATACAGTAAAGGTAAAGGGACCCTTGACCATCAGGTCCAGTCGTGGACGACTGGGGTTGCAGCGCTCATCTCGCTTTACTGGCCGGCGTACAGCTTCCGGGTCATGTGGCCAGCGACTAAGCCGCTTCTGGCGAACCAGAGCAGCGCACAGAATCAGCGTTTACCTTCCTGCCGGAGCGGTACCTATTTATCTACTTGCACTGCGTGCTTTCGAACTGCTAGGTTACAGTACAGCAGTCTAAAAGAGAGCTCAGACCACCTGCCACACAGGTGAGTAGGATGTTTGTTTAGAAGGCCTATAGGAATCCCAGGAGAACAGTTGGAAACCACCCCCACTGAGGTCCAGCTCCGAGGGCCTTCTGGCGGTTCCCTCACTTTGAGAAGTGAGGTTACAGGGAACCAGGCAGAGGGCGCTTTCGGTAGTGGCGCCCGCCCTGTGGAACGCCCTGCCATCAGATGTCAAGGAAATTAAACAACTATCTGACTTTTAGAAGACATCTGAAGGCAGCCCTGTTTAGGGAAGTTTTTAATGTTTGATGTTTTATCGTGTTTTTAATATCCTATTGGGAGCTGCCCAGGGTGACTGGGGAAACCCAGCCAGAAGGGCGGGGTCAGTGCCAGATTTATGTATAGGCTAAAGTAGGCTGAAGCCTAGGGCCTCTAAATCTCGCCAGCCTGCCCACTCCCTAGCAGGCAACCTCCCCTCTCCCAAAATTGCAAACCCAAGACTTCATGCAAGGGCAGGGCAACTTGGGCCTCTAAATGTAGGAGGCCTTGCCAGCCTGCCATCTCCCCAGTGCCACAGTCTCTCCTCTCCCAAAATTGCAAACCCGCAGTTTGGTCAGACTAATGTTGGTAGCTTCGAGAACACTGTCCAACCATCTCACCCTCTGTCGTCCCCTTCTCCTTGTGCCCTCAGTCTTTCCCAACATCAGGGTCTTTTCCAGGGAGTCTTCTCTTCTCATGAGGTGGCCAAAATATTGGAGCCTCAGCTTCAGGATCTGTCCTTCCAGTCAGTACTCAGGGCTGATTCCCTTCAGAATGGATAGGTTTGATCTTCTTGCAGTCCATGGGACTCTCAAGAGTCTCCTCCATCACCAATCTACATGTTACTTTTTATCCTCAGGATACTTTTTAAAGCAATAGACAACATAATGTGCAATTCATTCATTATAAGCTATTAGCATATTTTTGCACCACCTCATTAGCTTTAACAAAGCTATACTGATCGCACACCAGCCAAGAGCATCGCCCTTAGTGTCTTATCAAGGTGATCGTCACCATTGTGTTTATTTTATAGATGGTTTTCTGCTTATATTAAAAGTGTCTATGTCTAAAAATTACAAACTGCTGGCATCAACAAAAAAGCACACTGTTCTTTCTTTCTTTCTTTTTTTAAAGAACCATTGTTTTCATTGGATGGCATTATTAAAAGAAATATAAATAGAAACCACTGCTCAGCGGTTATGTGAAAGGGGAAAGAAGGTGAAGCCTAGCTCAGTAGCAATGAATGAGGGAAAGAAAGAAAGAAGAAAGAAGAAGAAGAAGAAGAAGAGTTTGGATTTGATATCCCGCTTTTCACTACCCGAAGGAGTCTCAAAGCGGCTAACATTCTCCTTTCCCTTCCTCCCCACAACAAACACTCTGTGAGGTGAGTGGGGCTGAGAGACTTCAGAGAAGTGTGACTAGCCCAAGGTCACCCAGCAGCTGCATGTGGAGGAGTGCAGACACGAACCCGGTTCCCCAGATTACGAGTCTGCCGCTCTTAACCACTACACCAAACTGGCTCTCCAGAAAGAAAGAAAGAAAGAAAGAAAGAAAAAGAAAGAAAAAGAAAGAAAAAAGAAAGAAAGAAGAAAGAAAGAAAGAAAGACTGGAGATTTGCCTAATCAGTTGATCTTCCTTTGTAAATCAGATCACCTGCTCTACATGAATCACTTAGCTTAATAGTCGCTGAGGATTTCATTTCGCTGTGTGAGCTGCAGGATGGTGCCTTTTAATTTTATGGAATTAATTGCCCTGACAGGGAGACTTTTCATCATAATTCAACTTTCTTCTTAACCTGTTTCAAAAAGAGGCTGACCATCTTGCCCATGTACATGAAGGATGATGGATAATTCTGTCTCTATTCCAGGCTCTTCCTCTTTTAGGATTCTCTCCCTGCCCAATTCCTAAAACCACTAACAGGTGCCTCCTTCACAGCTAGTGCATTTTGTGTCTGTCATACTGGCAAATTCAGGCTATGCAATGAGAGCTGATTGGGAGGTCTCGGGCAATAAACCCGGCTTCCCCAAAAGCTTGGGCATTTTTGTGATAAGAGAAGTGCCAAGAAAATGCACCAGGCAGTGTGGAGTAACACCTGCTTTGAGGTGACTGCCATCTAACTTCTCCACAAGCAAATCAGCACAAATGCCCATTGAATAGCCAGCCAGCCTGCAAACAAATCAGGATGAATCTTCAATAAACAAGTTGTCTGGAAATGCCCTTTCTTTTTGTTTTTTGTTTTGTTTTGTTTTTTTGTCAGACAAGCTTAATGCCCTCCATGCATCCAGATAAGGCTGATGGGAAGCTTGCGTTATACAGTGGTACCTCGGGTTAAGGACTTAATTCGTTCTGGGGGTCCTTTCTTAACCTGAAACTGTTCTTAACCTGAGGTGCCACTTTATCACTTTAGCTGCCCCCACACAATTTCTGTTCTCATCCTGAAGCCTGCAGCCTGCCCAGTTTCCCTCAATGCAAAGTGGCTCCCTCTTCAAAGGTCTAATAACAGATTTGTATTGGGGAAACCACCAGGAAGTTAAATAAGCTCTTTAAGATGTTTATGCTTCATTTCTACGCAAAACCTCACTACCACCAGCATCCAAGAAAACTGCGCAGAAAGATATAATGGAGGTAGGACTTATTTTCCTGAGAATTGTGCTTGTCTTACTGCAAACATCACCTCTGTGGACAAATAGCTGGCTTGGGTGATGTTCAGTGGAATAATCAGCATGGGCTACCGATCTGGATCAGTTTCTGACTGGTACCAGCAAATTTAACAAGACCTTTTACAAGGCCTGGACACCCCATCAAAGCATATCGATACCAGGAAACAAGTTTGGATAAACATCTTCAGGTATGATCTGTGATGTAGCCTTGCTTTACCTCTCAAGGTAATGGGCTTGCTGCACGAGATGCACTCTGACTCTGTGCCTGGGTATCTGTGGTAAAAGCTCTCTGTTCCCCTATGCTGGGTTCTGTTGGTTTCTGCCCAGGTCATAATAAGCTTAACAATATACACGTAGATGCATTTTAATTCAGCTATTAAGGGGGGATAAAAAAAACCTTCAGGGGATGAGGGATGGGAAGTCAAGAAGGAAATGTGTAAAAAGCATGATACATATTATTGGAATTATGTAATAATTCTGAATATATATATATATTTAATCATTGTAAAAAAATAGCTAGATCTAGGATCAGGAAAGGAGGGGTGGGAAGACAAGAAGAATTTTGTATATATATATGATGATAAATATTTTGGAATATTTTTTGAGATTTAATAAAAAATGATAGCTAAATAGTATTAGCTGCAATTGGGGTGTGTATGTGTATTATGCGGGTGGCGCTGTGGTCTAAACCACAGAGCCTAGGGCTTGCCAATCAGAAGGTCAGCGGTACGAATCCCCGCGACGGGGTGAGCTCCCGTTGCTCGGTCCCTGCTCCTGCCAACCTAGCAGTTTGAAAGCACATCAAAGTGCAAGTAGATAAATAGGTACTGCTCTGGTGGAAAGGTATACGCCGTTTCTGTGTGCTGCTCTGTTTTCGCCAGAAGTGGCTTAGTCATGCTGGTCACATGACCCAGAAGCTGTACGCCGGCTCCCTCAGCCAATAAAGCAAGATGAGCACCGCAACCCCAGAGTTGTCCGCGACTGGACCTAACGGTCAGGGGTCCCTTTACCTTTACATTTACCTATGTGTATTACATGGGTACACAAAGGAAATGGAAACTGTGGGGCCAAAAGGTCATGAAAACAGGGAATAGGAAATACCGGTAGTTGGTGACATTTTTTTTGCACAGCTCAGATGCACATGAGATGGGAACAGAATGACCCAAATCTGCAGCCTTTCATGGCCTTTCTGATCCCCCTGTTCACAATTTTTCCTCTCTGTACCAATGTAGTTATATCTCTGCCAGGTGGCAGTAATATTTCATGCATGTGGCATATGCTATGATGAGTCTGCTAGTCAAGGTGCTTGAAGATTCATCGGCTTCCATACTGCACCCTTTTACCTCAGAGTAAGCCCCTTTTGCCTTAATGTAGACATGCATTATATAGGCTATTATTCAGCTGTAGCAGAAACAACATTTGCAGCTTTGTATGAATGTCCCATCGTTATATGTAACTCTGGATTTTTATAATATTTTGTTTGAGTGATCTGTTGTTGCATCAGTTTTTTGTGCACTGCTTAGAGATGATTTTAATATGTTAAGTGGTGTAGAAATTAAATAACCAATCAATCAATCAACATTTGACACCCCCCCCCGGAATATATTGAAAATGAAGGAGGTTATTCAATTTAATTTTACTCACTGACACTAATGGACCCAACTTAGATTTGTTCATTGATTTCAGTGCGTCTAAAGCATACTCAGTTGGGGTAAAGCATACTCAGTTGGGACACTTAGAGACTAAGTCACACATGTTTGTATGTTTAGGACTTAAACCAAACATAAATCAGCTTTAAATACTTCATGTTTATTGATTTGGGAGGTACTGCCCCTCTCTTAGTAGTTAACTTCCTAGCCAAATGCTAACTACGTTATCATTGCATTATTAGGTTTAATACATTTTACCCTCTCTGCTTAATGTGCAGAAACTTGCTTTTAAATTTCAAATCCATACAACCTCAAGTTACATATCTAGGAAAGCATGAAGTTAGCCGGGCAGTGAACATTCATCACAGCATAACATGTTACTGATCATTTCTAACATATTATTCTGAAATACTTACCAGATTTTAATTTCTTTAACGTTCTGTTTCCTGTTTCCATTAGAGAGGGCTGCCTGAGGTGTCTCGAGAAGCCATTTTGCCTAATGAAATGTTAGCAGCACAAATGTAAACTCACAGTAAAGGTGGTGGTGACTGTTTTCAATATGAATTATCCTGAGGGTTATTGCTTTGCTTTGCTTTGTTTCGCAAAATGAAATAAAATGACAAGTGCAGTTGCACTACGTGAATCCCAGTAATATTATTCATTCTGAATATAATTCACTCCAGGAGAAAGGTTAGTGTCCCTGTGGATTGACATTAGCTGAAGTGGAAGAACATTGTGAAGGCCTGTTATCAGAACGAGAGGCGAAATTAATATGTGTATTCAAATTTGGACATGAAATTCAATGAATGTATAGTTTGTAAACACTCTCTCTTTTTTTGTTCCATTTTAAAGAGCAGGAAATAAATAAGGACAGCCTTCTAAGATCCACTTTCAGATTCTGTCAGGGAGTATGTGAGAGAACCATGGTGGGAGGAATTTAATGTAGCACCAAGGAGATTGCTCCATCAAGGCAATAGTTTATGCTTACCCAAGGGAACTATCAGTTCTTTTCCCCTACACACACACAGTTCTGGGGTTCTCCTGACTGCCCCTGGGGGGGGGGAGTGTGCAGGGGGAAGATGAAGGGGGACAAGGTCCATTGCACTAGTGGATGTTCTTGTGTGGACTTTTGTGGAGTTTAGGATGAAATCTTCTTCCAGATGTTATTGTGCCTCTGAGAAGCACACCAGCTTGAATCACGTAAGGCACCTAATACCCCAGCGGATAGTTGGCAGCAGCTCGGGTTTGTTTTATCTGTGATTTCCTACGGATGGAGTGTTATCTGTTCTGCTTTTCCCTTTGGGTAGAGCACTCAGATGCTTGTGGCCACAGAGCATGCGAGTCTCCCACTCCCTCTGCTTAACGGGACATTATGTGCTGAATAGGTGACAGCCGTGTCTCCCAGGCAGAAGGCAAGTAGCCACACTGTAAGCGTGCAGTTTGAGGTGTGTTATGCCAACAAACTCTCAAGTGCAAGGAAGCTCCTGCATTGCATCAGTGAGAGCAAAGGCAGACACAGCAACCTCTGTTAGTGAACACCACACATTCTTCCTCATCTATTGCCACAGCTAGCCAAGCATTCCCTTCCCCTGCCCCCAGAGTTTTTATTTATTCATCAAAGGAGCTCAAAATGGTGCATACTGTTCTACCTCTCTTCATTTGCCTGGGCAGGCTGCAGGCGATTGTTGAGTCAGTGTCCCTTCCAACTCTAAAATTGTATGATTCTATGATTTGAAACTCAGTGGGGGAAATGACCTCACTGCTTTTTTAGTCAACAATGTGCGCGCACAGGCTTAGACACTTATAATGGGGGAACGTCCCAGAAAATCAAAGAACTAGGTCCGCTTATGCCTTCAACAGGCGCAATATAGTTACAACGCTGTTACAACTCTGGTTATCTAGGTAGTAAAGCAATTCTAAATGGAAAACTAGGTGGAGAGGCTTGATGTGGAGGTTCACATGTTCAGAATTGCCATTGGCAAGGGATGTCCCAAGGCTGTAGTTTCAAAATCACAGAAGCTGTATCAAGGCTCTGAGTCGTTGTGATAAGCAATGGAAGACACCAAGGAATCCTCTGTTCTCTACAGCTAAATAACAACTAGGTTCATATGTAAGATCTTCCAAGCAGACCTTGGCAGAGATTCAGTTACAGGTGGGTAGCCGTGTTGGTCTGCCATAGTCAAAACAAAATCGAAAATTCTTTCTAGTAGCACCTTAGAGACCAACTGAGTTTGTTCCTGGTATGAGCTTTCGTGTGCATGCACACTTCTTGGCAGAGATTCTCAGTGTACATGTGCTTGTGGCCCGAATAAATTAAAAGGCTGTCCATATTTTAGCACCAAGGTTTGTAATGGTCAACTACAAATACTCTGGATGTCAAAATTTCTAGTGTCAGAATACCTGTCTGACAAGGGAGCACTATACATCTGTCAGAGAATCCCTGCATGTTAGAGAAGAGTGTTATAAACAAAATTGAGTGTAGCCAAAGATGATCAAGATCAGTGTAGCAATGCTCTGAAAGAGCTTATTTAACTATTCCCTTCCTGGCGGTTTCCCCAATACAAATCTGTTATTAGACCTTTGAGGCAAAAGAGGGAGCCACTTTGCATTGAGGGGAACTGGGAATTTTGGGTAATGTTATAGAAGGCACTGTTTGTTCATACATTACATTAGGCAGGCGTTACTGGTTGTCTGTTTTCTGGTACTCCAAAAAAAAAAACAGGACAGAATTTTCTGCCACTGCTCTGAATTCTATGAGATGGACGGTCAGTAACAGTGGGCAGTTGTCTCTCAGGTATTCTCCACCAGTGATCATCACATTTTACTGAGGCAGTGCTAAGCTTCAGAGAGGGGGTAGATTTCTCCCCCCCCCCAAAAAAAAGCCCAACAATTGGGATGGATTTCTTTAAAAAGCTCAACAACTTTTCAGGTGTCAGGAATTTTTGAAATGTTGCGACCCTACTTCAGAGGAACCCCCAGGTTTCATGGAACAGTTTGTAGAAAGATTGCTCTAACTGGACAAAACCAAGACAATATGCTAGGGGCTCACATACAGCTTGCAAAAGCTGAGAATAGTGAGGCTGCGAGTGTCTTGTTTCATTCCTGCGATATGCTGGGTGGGTTGTAGTACTGTATCTTGAAATAGCTCGGCAACAGATGGCGTTTAGCCACTCCTCCTGAATGGAAGACTCACTTCCCTTTATTGGGGTAGCTTATTCAACCCTTTGTAATTTGTTTCGGCACCAAACAAATGGTTTGAGGCTATGCTCATAAAATGCAACAGCGACAGTCTTACTGGATTAGGCACCAAACCATCAGAAACTTCCTTTACGGAATTAATTCTTCTGCAGTCAGAGGGTGTTTCATTCTCTGTTGGATATTTCCAGTTTTCCTATCACATTAAGTTATTTTAGTTAACATTCCGCAGCAAATGAATGCTAGCATGTCCCTCAGTGATGCCACATGTAAGTGCTTCTTCCTCACACAAAACATAATTAGCTTATAGGATTCACAACCACAATATGTGGAGAGGTTTAAAGAGCTTAAATTCCCTTTTTTTGAAGGATTAGGAAAAATAACAATTGCAGAGAAACCATTTCATGGTGGCTACTGCATTGCTTGGCCAAAACACCAAGAAGCTAGTAGGTATGATAGCCACACTGAACACCCATATTCAGAAGCACTATACCTCCAGATATCAGGTGCTGGGAACAAACAACGGAAAGTTTTTGCCTTTACCTACTATTTTAAGTTGTTACACACTAGTTGTGATGGCCTGGGAGTCAGACTCTGATGCTGAACCTGAGGGTTCCCAGCCTGCACGGGATTCCCCGCCTCCAGAACCAGCTGAGCCGGGGCCAGGGCTTGAGCCTGAAGGATCCCCACCTGTGCTGGATCCCCAGGTGCAGGCATCAGCAGAGTCTGCTCTGGCTCCTGATGGGAGGGAGGACCCATTGCCTGCAGGTGCTCCACTCCCAGCCTCTTCAGAGGAAGCTGAGGCATCCCCTGGGTCCAGTAACCCACCATCCTCTCCTGAGCTACAGAGGCTCAGGGCAGAGAGGCGAAGGGAGTTAAGTGTCTGCAGGAGGAGTGCTCGCCTCCAGGCCCGGAGGAGAGGCGAGTCTCCGGAGGATCGGGACCGCCCTAAGCATAGGGCCAGATAAAAGCCAGCCAGACCCAGCCCAAGTTGCGTGAGCAACTTAGTTGCAAGCGTGTGCTCAACCTGCAACCTTGTGCCTGAACCTGCCTTGGACCTTGATCTGCTCCCTGCCTTGCTCCCTGCCGGATTGACCTCCTTTGGACCCCTAGACCCAGGACTGGACTTGGACCTTGCTTCATGGACAAACCCTTGGGGCCAGCACAGTTTGCTCACGCCACACCCGCACTCCCCCTTCGCTGGGGTGCGTTCGGGAGGAACTAGTAGCCATGGCTGACCAGGCGGCTGCGCTGGTGGCATTGGCCCAGGAGAACCAGGCCTTGACTCACACCGTGCAGCAGCTAAGCAATGTGGTTACGGCGCTTCAGCAGCGTTTGGATGCCTTACTGGCTCCTGGGGCCGCCGCCCCAGCTCCCGGCAAGTACCCAGTGGCCCTGCCAGAGAAATTTGATGGGTCCCCAGCCAGCTTTCCCATGTTTCTCGCCCAGGCCAAGCTGTATATTCAGGGGCGAGCTCGGGATTTCCCTGACGATCGCACTAAGGTGCACTTCCTGATCAGCTTGCTGAAGGACCAGGCGGCCAAGTGGGCGTTGCCGCTGCTCCGGCAAGACTCCCCCTTGCTGACAGACTATACGGGGTTTTGCAATCATCTGGAAACCACGTTCGCCAACCCTCAGAAGGGGAGTCAAGCCAATCGGGCAATTCGGCGGTTGAAACAGGGCAAGTCCACAGTGGCCACCTATGCCACGGAATTTCGGCTGCTGGCGCAGGACTTGACCTGGAACGACTCTGCCCTGCGGGACCAGTATCTCGAGGGACTTTCAGACGAGATACTGGATCAGCTGGCCACGTTGGATCGCCCTGCCACACTGGATGCCCTCATCCAACGGAGTCTGCAGATAGACGATCGGTTGGAGGACCGTCGCCAGGCCCGGGGCCGCCGGCACACCGGGCTCCCGGCGCCGGTACTTCCCTGCAGTTCCGTGGCCAGAGCTGAGTCATTGGAGGAGCCGATGCAGCTCGGGGCAGCGCGGCCTCGCCTCTCCCCCTCGGAAAAGACTCGGCGTCGGGAGGGGAACCTGTGTCTCTACTGCGGTGGGAGTGGACACTATGCCCGAACCTGCCCTGAGAAACGCCAGCCGCAGGGAAAACGGCCAACCCCAGTAGTTGATGGCCCAGGCTACCTGGGGTCCCAAGCATCGCATGATGGGCCCTCACCAGTGGAATTGCAACACCTCATGATACCGGTGCGTCTATACCCCCCCCGGTGGGCCCTGGATTCTCACCCACGCTCTGGTGGATTCGGGGGCAACCCGCTCCTATATGGACTCTGCCTTCGCCACTCAGCATCAGGTGCCGCTTCAGAACAAGCCGGAACCAGTACAGGTGGAGGCAATTGACGGACGGCTCCTACGCTCGGGCGCTGTTACTCGGGAGACCCAGCCCTTGGTCCTGTGCTACCAGCAGCACCGGGAGGTGCGAACCCTGGACATTGCCACCATGCCCCGGTTTCCCCTGGTGCTTGGGATGGACTGGCTGGAGTCGCACAATGTTCAGATCGACTGGGTCAATCGGACTGTACGCTTCCCAGACCCGGGTTCCCATGCTCAGTCCGAGTTAGTAGCAGCTGCCCCCATGGGTCAGGCTTTGTCAACGCTCCCTGCTGTGTACCAGGACTATTTAGACGTGTTCGAGGAACAGGGAGCAGACAAGCTGCCGCCTCATCGGTCCTTCGACTGCGGCATAGACCTACAGCCTGGGGCGCCCTGCCTGTGAGCCGCTTATATTCTCTTTCGGAGCCAGAGCGTGAAGCCTTGCAGGACTTCCTTCGCAAGAACCTGGAACGCGGGTTCATTAGACCCTCTACCTCACCCACTGCCGCTCCTGTACTCTTCGTTAAGAAGAAGTGTGGGGAGCTTCGCCTCTGCCATGACTACCGGGCCCTGAATAAGATCACCATCCCAGACCGGTACCCCTTGCCCCTTATTGCAGAATTGCTGGAGCGGGTGCAGGGGGCGCAGATGTTCACCAAACTGGACCTCCGAGGGGCCTACAACCTGATTCGGATCCGTGCCGGGGACGAGTGGAAGACTGCATTCGGGACCCGGTATGGGCAGTTTGAATACCTGGTTATGCCGTTCGGATTATGCAACGCGCCCGCCGTGTTTCAACGGTACATCAACCACGTGTTCCAGGACTTGCTAGACAAATACGTGGTGGTGTACCTAGATGATATTCTGGTTTATTCCCGTGACCCAGCCCGTCACGAGAGTCATGTTCGGTCCGTGTTGCAGCGCTTGCGGGAGCACCGCCTGTACGCCAAGCTCAGCAAGTGCGAGTTCCACCAGCGGTCAGTGGACTTCCTTGGACACCGACTCTCCCCTGACGGGGTGCAGATGGACCCTGGGAAGGTGGCTGCGGTTCGAGAGTGGGCAGCGCCCCGGAACCGCAAGGACTTACAGCGGTTCCTAGGGTTCGCCAACTATTACCGGACCTTCATTGCAGATTATGCTCATCGCACCACCCCATTAACCCGACTGCTGCGCCCCAAGACGCCCTTCTCCTGGGATGAGGAGGCTGAAGTGGCATTTCAGGGGTTGAAAGCCTGTTTCCAGAGGGCGCCGATTTTACAGCATCCTGATCCCTCTCGTCCCTTCGTGGTGGAGACTGATGCCTCCAGTACGGCTCTCGGTGCCATCCTGTCTCAGCAACACGGACCCGATGCGCCACTGTTACCCTGCGCTTACTACTCCCGGCAGCTCCTTCCGGCGGAGCGTAACTATACCGTGTGGGAGCGGGAACTACTGGCCATCAAGGTGGCCTTTG
Organism: Lacerta agilis; assembly: GCF_009819535.1. Taxonomy (NCBI): domain Eukaryota; kingdom Metazoa; phylum Chordata; class Lepidosauria; order Squamata; family Lacertidae; genus Lacerta; species Lacerta agilis. The sequence continues at coordinate 77,575,128 of NC_046315.1, read as the reverse complement.
AGGTCTGGCGCCATCATCTTGAGGGGCACGACACCCGGTGGAAGTGAGAACGGACCACCGGAATCTGGAGTACCTCCAGACCACCCGCAAGTTGAACCAAAGGCAGATCCGGTGGGCGCTGTTTTTCTCCCGGTTCCAGTTCCGGATCCGCTACATCCCTAGCTCCCAAAACCGGAAAGCGGATGCCCTGTCCCGGAAACCTGACGTCGCAGACACTGTACAGCAGGCAGTACCGACGACTATCTTACCACCAGCCACATTCCTGGCCACTCAGGAGGCCAAACCGCTGCAGGCTCGGGTGCGAGAACAGCAACGGGTCGACGCTTGGGCACAGGAACGGCTCCGGGAACTGTCTGACGGGTCATGCCCTCGATATCCGGGGCTGGCCCTGCACCAGGGCCTACTGCTGCACCAGGGTCGTCTATACATCCCACCAGGACCATTGCGGGCTGAGGTTCTCCAGATGTCCCATGATGCCCCACAGCAGGGCACTTTGGGCGGTACTGGACCACCCATCTGGTAAGCCGGGAGTTCTGGTGGCCCCGCCTGAAGGCTGATGTGGCACGCTATGCTGGTTGCGATGTCTGCCGGCGGGCCAAGGGTCCTACCGGGCGACCCCCCGGTCTGCTCCAGCCATTACCAGTCCCACCGCGTCCCTGGCACACGGTCTCGCTGGACTTTGTGGTGGACTTGCCCCCATCTCGTCACTGTACCTGCCTTCTGGTTTTCACGGACCATTTCACTAAGATGGTGCACTGTGCCCCCTGCCCGTCCATACCCACAGCTAAGGAAACGGCTCAACTGTACTTGCAGCACATCTTCCGCCTGCATGGCCTGCCCGAGCGTGTGGTTTCTGACCGCGGCGTCCAGTTCACATCCCACTTCTGGCGAGCCCTGCACCAGACCCTTGGGACGGAGGTCTGTCTATCTTCGGCCCACCACCCGCAGACCGATGGCCAGACGGAACGGGCAAATGCGGTGCTGGAGCAGTACCTCCGGTGTTACTGCAGTTTCCAGCAGGATGACTGGGTCGATCACTTGCCATTGGCGGAGTTCGCCTACAACAATGCAGTGAACGCCTCCACCCAGCAGACCCCGTTCCAGGCCTCCTACGGCTACCATCCTCGTTTGTTCCCGGACGTGCTGCCAGCTTCCGCAGTCCCCGCAGTGACAGACTGGCTTCAGGAGCTTCAGTCCCAGCAACAATTATTGATGGAGCAACTGCGCCAGGCCAAGGACGCATACAAGGCCCAGGCTGACCGACATCGTCAGGAGGGGCCAGAACTCCATGTTGGCGATCGGGTGTGGCTCTCTACCCGTCACCTGCATCCTTCTCGGCCCTCACGAAAGCTGGATGCACGGTTTGCCGGCCCATTCACCATCACTGCTCAGGTGTCGCCGGTGGCGTTTCGCCTCCAGTTACCTCCATCGCTCAAGGTTCACCCAGTGTTTTCCGGTCCCTACTTAGTCCAGTCGCCCCGCCCGACGAGTTCCACCCAGACAATCCACGACCGCAGCCAGTTTTGGTTGAGGGGGAGCCTGAGTACGAGGTGGAGTGCATTCTCGACTCACGATACCGCAGGGGGAAGCTCCAATACCTCATCGACTGGAAGGGGTATGGGCCTGAGGATCGTTCATGGGAACCAGCGGAAAACGTCCACGCACCTGCCTGCCTCCGTGATTTCCATGCAGCTTACCCCAGCAAGCCTGGTCCGGCCCCTCGGTTGAGGGGGGGGCCTGGGAGGGGGGATGGTGTGATGGCCTGGGAGTCAGACTCTGATGCTGAACCTGAGGGTTCCCAGCCTGCACGGGATTCCCCGCCTCCAGAACCAGCTGAGCCGGGGCCAGGGCTTGAGCCTGAAGGATCCCCACCTGTGCTGGATCCCCAGGTGCAGGCATCAGCAGAGTCTGCTCTGGCTCCTGATGGGAGGGAGGACCCATTGCCTGCAGGTGCTCCACTCCCAGCCTCTTCAGAGGAAGCTGAGGCATCCCCTGGGTCCAGTAACCCACCATCCTCTCCTGAGCTACAGAGGCTCAGGGCAGAGAGGCGAAGGGAGTTAAGTGTCTGCAGGAGGAGTGCTCGCCTCCAGGCCCGGAGGAGAGGCGAGTCTCCGGAGGATCTGGACCGCCCTAAGCATAGGGCCAGATAAAAGCCAGCCAGACCCAGCCCAAGTTGCGTGAGCAACTTAGTTGCAAGCGTGTGCTCAACCTGCAACCTTGTGCCTGAACCTGCCTTGGACCTTGATCTGCTCCCTGCCTTGCTCCCTGCCGGATTGACCTCCTTTGGACCCCTAGACCCAGGACTGGACTTGGACCTTGCTTCATGGACAAACCCTTGGGGCCAGCACACTAGTGCCGGATTTAGATGAAGAGAGGCCCTAGGCTACTCCACTTGTAAGGCCCCTCCCCATCCCCCACCCTCACGACTAGAAGAAAATGGAAGAGTGTTATAAACAAAACTGAATGAAGCCAAAGATGATCAAGATCAGTGTGGCAATGCTCTGAAAGAGATTATTTAACTATTCCCTTCCTGGCGGTTTCCCTAGTACAGATCTGTTATTAGACCTCTTCCAATTCTATGATTCTATAGGAATGCTTTGATGGTGTTTCCTGCTTGGCAGGGGGTTGGACTGGATGGCCCTTGTAGTTCTTCCAACTCTATGATTCTATGATTCTATGACCTTTGAGGCAAAAAAGGGAGCCACTTTGCATTGAGGGAAACTCAGTGCATAATTATAATTCATATGGGAGATGTCTTTCTTAAGACTGGTTAACATACTGAATAGATAACAATAAGAAAGCAATTTAAGCTTGGAGAAGTGTGTGTATTCTAAATGAAATTCAAATGTTAGTGATTTGAACCTTCCCTAGTTTTGGTTTTGAACCCCTGCGTATACAGTAAATGAAACCCAACCTTTCCAGTGTTCCATCTGCGGTAATATTTAACAGTAGCTGCTACTGAGTTGACTGGGCTTTTTGTGGGGGGCGTCGGGGGGGGCGCGGTGAACAAGTGAGCACAGCTTGTGCAGTTCCCAATCGTTCCAGTGGGACTTTCACAGGAGAACTCCTGGGTATTTATTTATTTTTTAAATGAAGTGCACATTGTGTGCTCAGTAACCGAATTTCAGAGTTTGCTAGAAAAATAAATAAATCTGGCATATGGTCTAGTCTTCCAAGAAAACTAGTTCTGAAAGAAAAGAAGAAGAAGAAGAAGAAGAAGAAGAAGAAGAAGAAGAAGAAGAAGAGAAGAAGAAGAAAGAAGAAGAAGAGAAGAAGAAGAAGAGAAGAAGATGAAGAAGAAGAAGAAGAAAGAAGACACCCTGGGCTGTTTCAAGATGTAAAAAAAAAAAAAAACATTAAAGAAACTTCCCTTACAGGGGTGCTTCAGATGTCTTCTAATGATTGTATAATTACTTGGCTTGGGGGTCACACACCTCCATACCCTCCAATCATTTCTCCGATGAAATAGTGGCGCTCTATGGAAAAGCAGGGCATTCCGGGATGAAATCAGAAACCGGGACAGCTTCTGTAAATCCAGACTGTCCCTGTGAAATAGGGACACTTGGAGGGTGAACGCTTCACGGCTTTGGGAGCAAGCTGGGCAAAACATGCAGGCCCCCCCTTTTTTACTACATTTTCCTGAAGTATATCCTGAAGAGGGCTTTCTGCAACAAACAAACCAGGCCCATTTGCACACCAGAATGTTGTATGTGGGGAGGGAGGGAGGGAGGGAGGGAGGGAGAGAGAGAGAGAGAGAAGAGAGAGAGAGAGAGAGAGAGAGAAAGAGAGAGCGAGAGGAGGGAAGAAATCTATTGTGGTGGAAAAGACCCAGTGTTCAAAAAAAAAATTTTAAAAAATAATTTGCCTAATGCCCATTTGGATATACCCTCACCTATGATGTGCTGCACATCCCAATGCCCTCCAAATGTGTCAAGTTTATCTATGTCTATGTCTGTCTGTCTAGCTATCTATCTATCTACTTGGAAAAAAATGAAAGGTTTCCAGGCTGACAGACAACTGCTAGCATACCTGTTATTTCCCTGCTGAGAAGGGTTGGCTCAGTTTCATTACAGTTTTGAGGGTGGGGGGGGAGGGAGATGGAGAGGGATAGAAAGTACATCCTGACATACATTGTTCAGGTATGAGCTGGCATTTCGAAAAACGAAGAATCCATTTCTGTGAGAAAGGTTAAAGCTGTTCCTTCACTTGATAAATTAATTTCCCTTGGCAAAATAAAAGATTTGTGTGTGTGTGTGTGTGTGTGTGTGTGTAGTTTTTTTAAAAAAAGAAAAAACCAAACACCACAAAACCCTCTTATAATCCTGCACATTTTCATGAGTAAATCAGAGACATTTGATTGCCCAACTTCTTTGGTTGTTGCCATTTGATTGCCTTATGATTGTTCATTTCTTCCCTCTGATTGCTCTAAAAGTATAAGTGGGGGGGGCCAAACATTCAGGAGCATTTAAATAATTTTGGAGTCTACATCATCGTTTTCAATGGTGATTGCACTCAATCCTGAAAACTTAGATGGAAGAACTTAAATCAGGGGTGAGAGGATTTATGGCCTTGCAGATGTTGTTGAAATAAAATTCCCATGATCCTTGTCCATTGGCCTTGATACCTGATGCTAATGGAGGTGTAAGAACATCTGGAACAAGTTCCCCATCCCTGAGTTAAGCCAAATGTCTATCCAAACAGGAAGACTCGGCATCCTGGGTAAAGTCCCCACCCCGTCACCCCGTATTGGGGTGAGGGTAAGCCGGAGGTTACAACCGCCCTGTCCCTGCACCGAAGTCAATGGTCTGGCTCACGGCATGCACAATGGGGAAAAATTAATTTTTAGAACCGTGACATCTCAATCAAAAGAAATTAGGGACGTTAGTAATCTGCTCATACTCTTGAACAAACCGCAGAAGGAATTGTCATCTGTTGTCATTAGATCAAATGAATTATTCAGTGTACTCAGTAAGTACACATTGAACCTATCAAGGCTCTTTGCATTAAGATCGTTTTCACACACACACACACACACACACACACACACCCCACAATTTCCAATAGGTGTAACACTTTTAAAAATAAATAAATTTTAAGGCACACCTCCCTCTTATACACCAGAAATTGGTTCTGTTTAGCATGTGTACAGTAATGGTAACAATTACCCACGCACACTCCATCCAACTTCCCTTATGGGTCTGTTCAGGTCTGTCCGACTCTTCGTGACCCCATGGACCAGAGCACGCCAGGCACACCTATCTTCCACTGCTTCCCACAGTTTGGCCAAACTCATGTTAGTCACTGTCCACCATCTCATCCTCTGTCGTCCCCTTCTCCTTGTGCCCTCCATCTTTCCCAACATCAAGGTCTTTTCCAGGGAGTCTTCTCTTCTCATGAGGTGGCCAAAGTACTGGAGTCTCAACTTAAGGATCTGCCCTTCCAGTGAGCACTCAGGGCTGATTTCTTTAATGATGGATAAGTTTCATCTTTTTGCAGTCCATGTGTCTACATGATCAATGTTTGTGATTGCCACGAATGACAGAAGAGGCTGCTTCTTCAAAGTGGTTGGCAATTCTACTGCACTTTTACATTGGGTATGACCGGATGATCCCTGTTCTGAACATTGGGAGATCTCAATGCCTTGGGTTAGGTTTCCTTGGAAGGAAGCTCATTTGAGATAGTGGTGTCTTTCTTTATGTATTGTTTAGTTTGTTGATTGCATTTATATCCCCCATGCTTCCTACCTCTAGTACCTCCTAGCTTGTCCCCTCCTCAGACTTCTAGTACCTCCTAGCTTTTCCCCACCACCAGCATCTGGGATCTAAGTCGTTGCCTTCTGTGCCCTCCCTGGGGGGCTCTTGAGTGGGTGATTCCTCACCCAGCCAGTCCCTGACAACCTGTCTCTCTCCAGTCCTAGCCCAGCAACTCTTAACAATTCCACCAGGAATGATGGTGCTGTGGTAAGGATTAAATTACGCTCAGACATGTGGGTGCTTGCAAATGATGTGATCCAAAACTGACCTGCACTGATTCATAGCAGAGGGAAGATTCATGCCAGTGACTTTTTGAGTCAGACCTTGATCACTTAGCAACTAAGCTACATCGGTTCTCATAGTTTTTATTAACATTTATTATTGTTGGTGATTATTCCAGACTTAATCATAGTCTTAAAGTACAAAAAGGGCTGTTAGTTTCTGCCAAATAGGGTGTATATACTAGAAATATATGAAGTGCAATGCTAAACACCAGAAAATTTGAAGCCACCAGTTTGGATCACTCTGCTGTGAAATCCCAAGGAATTGAATACATGCAAGAGAGGAGGCATTAAAACAAAAGATGGCAGCTAAATTGAAACTGTTTTTACTACCTTTCCTCATGTTTGCTTTCATTTCTGTGTGTCTCATTCACATAATGAGAGTATTGACACTTACTATGCAAATGAGATGATCTTGCCAGAATGATGTCTGTTCCTCCATGTGTCATTTAAACTAGGTTATATATTACATCAGCAGAATGACTGCTGTAATAATAGGAACGGAAAACTTCCCAGGAAATGCTGGCAGAAGGTGGGTGGCTGCATCTTACACTGGCTGACCAGGACACTGTCTAGAACAGTGTTTTTCAACCACTGTTCCGTGGCACACTAGTGTGCCGCAAGATGTTGCCTGGTGTGCCGTAGGAAAAATTGTGTTTATTTGATTCCTGTTCAAGAGAATTACTTTATATATAGTCAATATAGGCACAGAGTTAAATTTTTTAACATTTTCTAATGGTGGTGTGCCTCGTGATTTTTTTCATGAAACAAGTGTGCCTTTGCCCAAAAAAGGTTGAAAAACACTGGTCTAGAAAGCAGTGTTTCACTGCCAGTGTCCAGAAGTCCAAAAATGTCTGCAAGTCTAGCAGTACTTTGAAGGCTCCACCACTGACTCAGCTACATGACCCATGATTAAACCCTTTAAAAATATAATAATCATATGCTATGGTGATGGTGATGGTGATGGTGATGATGATGATGATGATGATGATGTTTCAAGCTGTCTGGAGACTCCAGGGTTCAAACTCACAACCACAAAACTGCCAATAGTGCCAAAGCCCTGCTACTGCCTTGCTGACCTTACATTTTGCAGTTTTTATCTCCCTTAGGGCCCAATCTGCACTATACAGTTAAAGCAGTATCATACCACTTTAGCAGCCAGGGGTTCCCCCAATGAATCCCAGCGATGGCAGTTTTTGTAAGGGTGCTGCGAGTTATTAGGAAACCCCTGCTCCCTGACAGAGTTAAAATTTCCAGAATTCCTTCTTGAGTTCACTGCCAAACCACTCAGAATTGTAGCTCTGTGAGGAGAATAGGGGTCTCTGGAGAACTCAGCACCTCTAAAAAAAAGTACAGTTCCTATGAGTCTTTGGACAAACCCATGACTGTATAATTTGGCATGATACCGTTTTAAATGGATAGTGTAGATGGGGCCTAGATAAAAACAAAAGCAGAGACTTAACTGTTTTTTAGAAAGCATTTTTATTTGTTTTGGAAACAAAAACTGATGATAACTGCCAATTTCTCTTTATTAAGGGAAATTATCAAAGTTGGGAGGGGGGGAATGGACTCTCAGTTCTGGATATATTCCAAATGAGATCCAAGCAACATTTCGCCGGCTAATCCTCTTAAAATAAATAGATAAATAAACAAATTACTGGAGCAACTCCAAGAGGGACAATTAGTAACTAAAGGGTAATTCAGGACGGTGATGCAACCCGGGGAAAAAAGACAAAATGGGGGGGGGTGTGTTAATGGCGGCAAATTATTAATAGAAATGTTAAGGTGGTTAATAGTGTGTAAGTAGATTGGAGTTAATAGATTCATAGCAATGGATACATCCAACAGCTGAAGACTTCTCATTCTATTTAGAAATATATAAATCACTTCTGCATATGATACATTTTCATGTCCAAAAAAATTCATAGATAATTTGATATATTTCTCCCTCAGGGTGCGAGTGTGATATGATCATGCCCCTGTGATTTGCAAATTGGAACTGAGATTGGATAACGGACAGCTTTATAGTTGGGAATCAGCGGAGCAACCCTATTGGCTTAGTTACACCAGCAACAGGAGATTCGCTGCCACTGTGCTGGCAGGAGAGCTGCTGTATCCTGTGTGTGCTCAGCTCAAGAGGGACAAGAAAAAAAAATGCAGAACCAGAAAATCCCCAAATGGCAGAGATGACCCAACATCTGTGAAAATCCCTCCATAACCCACCAGCAGCTGCTAATGATGATGCCCACATGCCACCCCTATTCAGAGGAGCTGATGAATGTCCAGCGAGCAGGACACTCTCTTGCACCTATCCTAACACACACCGTGGTTCCACAGTGCCCAAGTTGGTCAGTCCCAGCAGCATAAACAACAACAACCCCTGCAAGTCCCCAGGCACCCCTAGAGGCAGGGATTTGAATTCCCTGATGCTCTTCACTGCCAGTCATTATAAGCAATGCTGTAGATCCTAGCAGCAAGGCTTTGCTCCTTTGCAGCCAAGTCTTTCACACATCAAGACATCAGGTACTGGGAAGGGAAGCATGGTGTGGGCAAAATGGCCTCAAGGACCGAAACAGGAGTCCTGCAAATGCCTCATTTGGCCCATGGGCTGGAGTTCCCCACTGCTGCCCCAAAGCATACTATGTTCCTGTTGGAGGAACTGGACGCGGAGGAATTGGTTAATTTCCTTCATGAGCACAGTTCACCTCATAATATGAGGTAAGTCAACCGGTGCAAGGTCAGCCAAGCCAGTTGCTATGGCAATGGTCCAGTGCCATCTCTATATGTGATTTAAGGCATGCCAGATCATTGGGTCTGGGGCCTTGGGAAGTGTGTCAGGGTCAGTCTTGAGAAGCGACAGAGTCTGTATTACATTTTGAATTGCTGGAGCAACAGAGATACTTTATACTTGTATATATCTGTATATGTATATGCAAAGCCTACAAACTGTATGTACATACCAGCGTCTGGAACCGTATTACTGAAGCCTAATCTTCGGCAGCAATAATTTATTTTGGACCTTAAGCTGCCTCTCTGTGGTGACTAAAACTGGGAGCAACTTCCGCTACATGAGTATCTTGCCTCAGATTCCCAACAATATTTTTTTTTTAATTTTACTTTCAAGTTCACAATATTAAAAGCTCCGTTTTTTCTTTCTTTCTTAGTAATTCATTGGTGATCACTTTTCATCCATTGTCTGGGCCAGGATCCAAAATACTATTTGTACTTCCTCTGAAAGCTCCTGGAAGGAGATGAGGGCACAGGGGGGGGGGGGACCCTTGAGTTTCCAGACATGGATATTTTCAGAGTCAGCTCTGCCTAATTTGTAATATTCCCCCCCCCCTCCCTGCTGCCTTTGCAGCACAGGAACATAAGCAAAATACTTTTATTATTTCATATTTCATAAATGGAAATTTCACTGGGAAAATGGAAGAACTGACTGGGGTCCACAAATGTTAATGCGCCCACCTTGTTTATTTTGACAGCTTCCAGCAGCTCCAGCTTTGAATGTATTGTTGCAGCCTTGACTGTAACAAGGTTATCCTTATGCATGCAGGTTATCTCGTTTTCCTCTCTTTTCTTTGGGAACAGTCATTATGTAGCTGATGACTCCACATCAGTATTGTCCATTTTAAATCACACACACACACACACACACACACACACACACACACAATAGTTTTTAGATAGTCAAAGCAAACAGTATACCTCCCCTTGCCTTGCGCTACAATAATCTGCTCTGGAGAGCTAGGGAAAGAAGTTAACATGAACTCCCCATTTCGCCCACTGCACCCCACTGCCACCTGCCCTCCTACTGTGTTCTTTTGATTTGACTGTATTGCAAAATGTAAAGAAGAAAGGGTTATTACATTTAAAGAAAACCATTTCCCTGCTTCTTAACAATGGACCAGAAAATTGAATAAAATATTTTAGCGTTTCCCACCACCGCGGCCAAGGAGTGTGTTTTTGAGTTTTGCTTTTCAGCCTAAGTTCCCAAAACAGCCCCCCACCACAATTAACACTCGTGGTTTGTCCTAAATGTTACTACTGGTTGCAAATAGTACTACTCCTAATCACCTCTTTCCCTCTCAACTTTTCTGCCATTACTCCCTGTTCCTCCCTGACCTGCTAAGCTGCTTTTAATAGGAATGAGGCATAATAGATAAAAAAGACCATTTGATTTCTGCGTTTGTCTGAGATTCAAACCCGCTGTTCTTCTACGGAGTTCACTGCAGGGGGCTGACAGTACTAGATGCTGCATTTAAAGTGGTTTCTCAGGCAAGCACTGTTCCTTTTTCACTGTTCCTTTTTCCTTCCCTTAAAAAAAAAGAGCAAATAGGCCCATAAGGGAGTCAAAATGTGAAGTGCCTACAATTATCTTGCAAGATAATGTGCTTTCTCAAAGTAGGGATCAATTTTTTTATTTAATTTTTAAAAACCTGTTCTTGGGAGAACTTCCCACCGACAGCTTAGTTATCCTTGTCCTCAAGTCACCATATATCGTAATCTGTTTATTACATCACGAATGCTTGCTTGAGAAAAATAATGTTTTCATAATTGTCATTCATTGAGAAGGCAGTATCTGGCATTTGTAGTCTGTCCCTTCCTGTGCTGCTGGGCTGCTTATTTTGGAAACACTCTCTGCAAAGGCAGCAATTGTGAAAAGGTTTGTTCAGTGCTAATACGTCAGCGCTGTGTTCATCTGTAGCTGTGGGGGGAGGGGGGCTTTGGAAAGAAGGTTGTGTGCAGGCTTCTATGAGATACATGTATGTTATGGGCATAGTATTTTGAAGTTAGCAGGCTATGTTGGGGGTTTTTATTGATTGCACTAGATACTGCGGCAACTGCTCCTTTAGAGCACAACTCACATGTTGCACAAACTTTCTTCTTCATAATCTCAAAGCCAATCCTAATCCAAAAGTACAGTATAGCTTTCACAAAGAGATCCCTCCCGTGTGTTTCTAAGCAGAAAAAGATCGTGCGAGTGATCCAACCGCTGGAAAGTCAGCCCTATGCAGAAGGCTCTGACACCATCTGTTGTTGTGAGACCCGTCCAACACAGCCAGCTTAGCAGATAAAGGAGACTACTTCAAAAACAGCCCCACGTGGTAGCATTTTTGTTGTTGTTGTTTAGTCGTGTCTGACTCTTCGTGACCCCATGGACCAGAGCATGCCAGGCACTCCTGTCTTCCACTGCCTCCCGCAGTTTGGCCAAACTCATGTTGGTCGCTTCGAGAACACTGTCCAACCATCTCGTCCTCTGTCGTCCCCTTCTCCTTGTGCCCTCCATCTTTCCCAGCATCAGGGTCTTTTCCCAGGAGTCTTCTCTTCTCATGAGGTGGCCAAAGTATTGGAGCCTCAGCTTCAGGGTCTGTCCTTCCAGTGAGCACTCAGGGCTGATTTCCTTCAGAATGGATAGGTTTGATCTTCTTGCAGTCCATGGGACTCTCAAGAGTCTCCTCCAGCACCATAATTCCAAAGCATCAATTCTTCGGCGATCAGCCTTCTTGATGGTCCAGCTCTCACTTCCATACATTACTACTGGGAAAACCATGGTTTTAACTATACGGACCTTTGTCGGCAAGGTGATGTCTCTGCTTTTTAAGATGCTGTCTAGGTTTGTCATTGCTTTTCTCCCAAGAAGCAGGCGTCTTTTACCATATATTATTACATTCATTGGGTTCATCAATTACTCTGGTGATCTGGTGGGTGATGTAATCACTGCTGCTCTGGAAAAAAAACCCACCCAGAAATGTACTCACACACAAACACACATTCCCACCAACTATATTGGTTCTGAGGCTTGGAAATCACAGCCTTCCCAAATTATTGACATAGTCACAGCTCTGTCCTAGATTGCAAAATGCTACATCTGGGCAAGGGTATTTGACTAGCCTGCTGCAATTACCCGCTATTTCCATTGTACTGATAAGGGAATGAAATGGAGGACTAGTAATTTGCCCCAAGACAGGCAGCAAATCTATGGATTTAAATCTGGGTTTTGAATCTAGTTGTTTCAGACTGAATAAAAGTTATCCACTAAATATTGTGGCTGGAGTGGAGTGGATGTGTTTTTGTGTAAATGTCGAAGCCCACCTTTGAAAGGAAACTTGAGATGTTACAAAAACTGAGTTTATACAAAAATGGAAATTGCCCACTAATGGAAGAAAAGGATGGCGAGAATTTCCTTACACAACAACTCGGTGTAACTGGCGTCTTCAAGTCTACTTTCTTTTGAAATTGGGTAACTGCTGAGTCAAACCCAGCATCCAACATGTTGATTACAGCTTTGTACAGCCACTTTGACCTGCGGGAGGTGAATCGTTCTGCCATTTATCCTATCCATTAATCAATTCTGGCATCCTCCAAGTAGAAGCATAATTAATCATACCTCCCTGGGCCCTCTGTTTTCACAAACAGCATTGATCTGCTGTTCCTGGGTTCAATGGAGTTGGGAAAATGATACCTGTGATTCAAGATTTGTTTTCTTTCCCGACAAGACATCACATTCATGAAGTCTCTCTTTCATTATGTCTATAATTATACTACCCATTTGTTTAAGATGATGGTTCTGTTTAATGATAATGATCCTCATAATTACCACTCCCTCTATTAGTGAAGTGGGTACTCGGTGTCAGGGAAGCCAAAGGAAAGGAGAATGGGCAATGGGAGTGTGATATCGAAGCTATGCAGGAAAGCAGAAAAGGTCTGTAATGATAAAATAAGTGGGAATCGAGGAAAATTAGCTAGCCTCAGTAAAAAAATAATAATAAGGGCAGGGTGAAGAGAAGCTGAGCAGAATGCAAGAAGAATTAAGTCAAAGTCAAAGTTTATTTGTTGTTGTAACCATCCTGGTCATGTCATCCAAAAATGAAATAAAAATATTCTATTTATGCATGCTGTGCTGAATATTCATAGATGCACGGTTAAAATACTGTGATCGCCAGTTTCTATATTACATCACCAATCAGACTTTACAGTCCACCATACTGTCTTTGATGAACGTTCTTCTCAGTTTTGGAGCTGCAACCACGAATCCTGGTTCAGTGAATAGTGGTGACTGTGGAACCAGAGCTACCTTGGTTCAAATGAAGCTCACTAGGTGTATTTGGGCCAGTCAATGTATTTCATTCTATCAACTACTTCACAGGGGCAAGATGACAAATGATGGAGACATTGTTGTTCTGCATAACAAGCACATGGTTGCAGAAGCTCAAGTAGCACACAGTGGCCATCTTGTGGCCACTGGAAGATGGACAGAAAGGTAGAAAGCCATGGGCAACTTCACCAAAGAAACACAAGCGAACAACAGAGAACCTGCACAATCAACGCTGACACCGAACCCTACATATATTAAGGAAAATAGAAACATTGCCACCCCACCTCACCCATCCCCCCCCAACCCACCCACCTCTTTCCCCCTTCTCTTCCTAACGTCTCAATAACCAAAACCGATTTGTGAAAATGTTACATGGAAAAAATACGAGAGAGACATTGCACACACTTTTGTAAATCAAGAAAATCTTCAATCAATCAATAAAACAAGACTGCTTCAATAACACTTAACCTAACACAGCATGCAACAGATGGGAATTATCATTGCAACCAGTCACAGTGAATTTTTATTTACTTTTCCCAATATGATATAGCAAGACATACAATTATTGAAGTATAAAAAGAGAGAAATACAAATAAAGAGGGGGGGAACCCAAATCGTATTGCAGAGGAAATAATTTCAGAAAGATTATACACAGATTATACGTAGTCAAACAAGAAGGCAGTTTTATCAAATAATTATTACATCTTAAGTTTGCTTTTGTCAGCCTTCAGCACCCTGGCTGCGGGGATTGCATTCAATTTCACACTTGCAGTCTGCTATTGTTAACATGTGTATAATTAATTCCCAAGTCTGTAAGAGCCTTGCCACTCCAGCTCTCCGGGTTTGGCCTGGAGTGGAGATTTTAGATATGGCAGTGTGAAATGCAAAATCTCCAGGACTCCAGCCACCCATTGGTGCCATGGGCCCTAGCCAGGGAGACAGGGGGAACGCAGAAGGTGAAAGACTAACTAGGTTCTGCGTGATATTTGGGTCTCTGGCTGGCAGAGGGCAGGAGCAGCAGTGGTGACATCATCCATGTTGCCATTTAGGCTGTTTGGGCCAGGGGTAGGCAAACTAAGGCCCGGGGGCCGGATGCGGCCCAATCACCTTCTCTGTTTTGAGTGATGCACATAGCAGCAGGTGTCCTGCTTCCTGCAGGATGGGTATAAAAATGATGAACTCTGGAACTGGAATTGGCAGAGTAGTTTTTTAAATGTTTGCAAACCTAAAAGAAAAAAAAACCCCACTCATGAATGAAATTAAATAAGAACAGAGTTAGAAAGGTCATGAACTCAAGATTTTGAGTGCCCCCAGAGGGATGCAATTGCACACAGGAACTTCAGGTTTGCACACTTAAAGTGGATTGTTGCATTCTATTGCCCTAACTAAAAAAAAAAAAAAATACAGTTGCAGTTTGGAAAGTGACAGGGAAAATGCACTGAAAAGTGTGGGATGAATGAATGATTAACAGGAATCAGTTTGTGTGTAAACTCCCCACAAGCAAACGTGGATGAATGCTCATTGCCATTTAACCACCAGATAAACAAATCAAAATGCATAGTCTGACCATTGGGTAAGCTTTGTGCAAACAAATCAGGATGAATGCTGAATAAACTGGCCATCTGGAAGGGACTGTTTGCTGCTACCTTTTGTTTTTTGGTTGACTCAATACTCCCTAGTCACAGCTGCTAACAATCCCAGCTATCTGAATTGTTTTCTATGGGGCAGCAATCACTGTCTTAGACATACAAATAAGTACCTTATATACAGTCCCTTTATAGATAATGAGCATTTTTGTCTTATTCAGCTAGATCTGCTCTCCTAAACATCAACCACTGATATGATTCCATAATTGGCTAAAAAAAACACTAAAAGCTGGGACCAGGCTAGGTAAAGGTAAAGGGACCCCTGACCATCAGGCCCAGTCGTGTCCGATTCTGGGGTTGCGGCGCTCATCTCACTCTATAGGCCGAGGGAGCCGGAGTTTGTCCGCAGACAGCTTCCGGGTCATGTGGCCAGCATGACAAAGCCGCTTCTGGCAAACCAGAGCAGTGCACAGAAACACTGTTTACCTTCCCGCTGGAGTGATCCCTATTTATCTACTTGCACTTTTGACATGCTTTCGAACTGCTAGGTGGGCAGGAGCTGGGACCGAGCAACGGGAGCTCACCCCGTGGCAGGGATTCGAACCACCAACCTTCTGATCAGCAAGCCCTAGACTCTGTGGTTTAACCCACAGTGCCACCTGGGTCCCGGGACCAGGCTAGTTTCTCACAAAACAATCAAGGGGGAAAGTGCTTGCACATTTTGCCTGATATCTTAAATTCTACCAATATCAGAAGCTTACTTTAAAAAAAAATGAAAATGAAAGCTTGGGATCTGCTCCCCTTGCTTCCTCACACCTGGTAGGTAGGTGCCCATCATCCTTAAACAAATAGTTTACAGGGACAGACCGGTTTAACTACAGAAATGAAACTATGTCTCCAGACCATTTTCTCGGTTTTGTACCTTCATGGCTTATTTGAGATACTATCAGCATTTGGTACTAATATAATGCTGAGGAGGACAGGAACTTACACGGGTGGATAATGAAGCAATGTTGCCTTTGCTTATCCAAAGCCTCATTCCAAAACCCCTTTTTAATCATGTCAACTTTCTGAGGCTTTTCCTGGCAAACATGTCCATTCTTATATGCAAGCAGAGACTCTTCTAAGAATCTGGCAAATAACATGGAATTTGCCATCTGTCGCATGGTTGCAGCCACTAGAGTTCCTAGATAGAGGTATCGTACTGCCAATAATTTTTCTAGAGATCTGCAATGTGTAAACAATACCTTAGGAAAGGAATTTTAATGGAACGAGTCAGCATCTTCCTTCTGTTGAAAAGTGGCACTCACTGAGGTGCATTCAGATCTCAACGAATAACGAGACGCAGCATTTTCCTACAAGTTGCATGCACACAGACTGCAGAAGAACTGGTGAAGGATGGGACTGGTCACAGCCAGACCTTCCATACCAAAATACAGAGTTCCCCTGTTTGGTCATGTGAACAAGGCTCCATAATAATAATAATAATAATAATAATAATAATAATAATAATAATAATAATAATAATAATAATAATAATTTATTTTTACCCCACCCACCTGGCTGGGTTTCCCCAGCCACTCTGGGCGACTTCCAACAAATATTAAAATACATTAAAATGTCACAGATTAAAAACTTCCCTAAACAAGGCTGCCTTCAGGTATTTTCTAAATGTCAGGTAGTTGTTTATCTCTTTGACCTCTGATGGGAGGGCATTCCACAGGGCGGGCGCCACTACCGAGAAGGCCCTCTGCCTGGTTCCCTGTAGTTTTGCTTCTCGCAGTGAGGGAACCGCCAGAAGGCCTTCGGCGCTGGATCTCAGTGTCCGGGCTGAACAATAGGGGTGGAGATGCTCCTTCAGGTATACAGGACCGAGGCCGTTTAGGGCTTTAAAGGTCAGCACCAACACTTTGAATTGTGCTCGGAAACGTACTGGGAGCCAATGTACATCTCTCAGGACCGGTGTTATATGGTCCCGGCGGCCACTCCCAGTCACCAGTCTAGCTGCTGCATTCTGGATTAATTGCAGTTTCCGGGTCACCTTCAAGGGTAGCCCCACATAGAGTGCATTGCAGTAGTCCAAGCAGGAGATAACTAGAGCATGCAGACTGAAGGAATTTGGGTATGCCGTATTTCCGTGCACCTCCAGCCTTTTGGATCTGTGCTGTGCTGCGCACAAAATTATGCCGCCACTTTTTCCCTGCCACGATCCTTCAGACTTTACCAATTGCATGAAACTCAGCAGATGTAGCTTTCCCCAGAACGACAATGGTGAGAATCTTTGCCTGTCAGTGTTCTGCTTATTACTCAGCAGCGGATAAACGCAGAAGAGCCCTGCCAGAAATGTGGGATTTCCCAAATGCATACCTGTTTGTATGTGTACTTCAGTTAGATCCAGTGAAGCTCCCAGGAGTAGTTTTTACATTTGATGTCTCTCATGTTTAAGGACGAACCTTCTTGTCATTTTGCTTGCTTCAATGTGACAACCTTGGAGCCTTATTTTTGAGGCGTGTTTTGACGTTGATTTTTTTAGCATATCACACAGGAATACAGATTCTATTGCCATCATTGGAGTCAGAGCAGTTCAGACGACCTGTGTCTTCTTCTTTTTCTTAAGCAATTTGTGTTTTAACCTAAAGTGCTACTTGCTGCTATATAAATTTATTCAGCTAAATCTCCACAAGGTGGCAGCAACCATTTTTATAAATATTAACTGCTTGAGAAACATGTGCAGTTTTGCTAAGGAAAAGGCAATAATGTTGCATTTGCATTGCTGTAGGAAGAAGAGAGATGATCAACTGCTTCTGGGAAATAACTCTTAATGTAGAAAACTTTGATTCATCCCTATTTGCATCATCTCCCATAATTTTATTCTACCGTGTTCCCATCCCTGTATCTTACATAATACTATTCAACTATCCATTATTAAAATCAAATTTCAGCTGTTTTAAATAAATGCAAACTATATGGGGTGAGAAAGAATGTGATTAACCTCTCCTATGCCAATGAATTATTCTGTAAAAGTGCTCCTCCACAGCTACTTCCTTTCCCCACTTGTAGCTGAGCTCAGGGCAAAAAAGCTAGCAAAAAGCCTACAAGCTCACTTCAGGTGACAAGATTTCTTCCTCCGATTGCACTTAGACGATTAAAGTCGAATATATTTCATGAAGTTCTTTATAAAGAGAACATGGAGTAATATAGTGAACAATATCCTCTACAGCCATTTTTCAGCACACACACAATGGTTGTTCCGGTGGTTATTCCTTAAAACAGCCACCCGGAAAAGCAGAGTATACAACATTAAGTCTTAGTTGTGTAAAAGCATTCCTACGTGGAACTAAGTTCCACATATGATATCCAAATGCTGGCTTGATGAATGGCTACAGCCTAGGCTGGCATTGGGGAAAAGACAGGGGTTTATGCCTTTAACAGATGTGTGGCAGGCATAAATCCAGCCGTCTCAGCCTTTTCTAATATGGAAATACAAATATGGGCAAAGCTTCACCATGCCTGTGTTATGCCTGGCTCGTGCATGTCCACCAGCCTGCTTGTCTGTCAAAAAGGTGAAACTTGAATCTGAATCTGAGACGAGGAGAGAGGAAGGAAAGGAATTAACCTTGAGGTTGGATTACTGCAATGCGTTATACGCAGGGCTGCCTCTGAAGGTGGTTTTGAAACTTCAGCTGGTGCAGAATTCAGCAGCCAGGTTGCTCACCAGAGCAAGACGGTTTGAGCATATTACACCGATCCTGGTCCAACTGCACTAGCTACCAGTTAGTTTCCAGGCCCAATTCAAAGTGCTCTTTTTGACCTATAAAGCCTTAAAAGATTCAGGACCGCAATACCTCAAGGACTGCCTCTTTCCATATGAACCTACGCAGACCCTGAGATGATTTTCTGAGGCCCTTCTTCGTATGCCTCCTCCTCAAAAGGTCTGGAGGGTGGCAACACAAGAGCAGACCTTTTCTGCAGTGGCTCCCCATCTGTGGAATGCTCTCCCCAGGGAGGTTTGCCTGGCACCTTCACTGTACACTTTTAGAAGCCAGACAGAAACATTCCTCTTTATCCAGGCCTTCGGCTGATTAACATCCAATGCGCTTTTAAAATGTGTCGGGGGAGTGTTATTGGGTTATTTCTGTTTTTGTTTTTATTGTGTAGTTTATGTTTTTATATTGTGATTTTATGTTGTAACCACCCTGAAACCTGCAGGTAGAAGATAGTATACCAATTTAATTAATAATAATAGTATTTGGTCTGGGATGCATAGGACACCTGTCTCATGAAAGGAGGTTATCCCCAGTGAGGGGGAATGTGGGCAATGACATCTTCGGCTAGAGTGACAGGATAACTGATGGATGCTCCAGTCCTGACAAGTGAATGAACTGCTAAGGTTATCATGCACTTTTATTTGATGATGTTTCTATTTACACTAGCAATTCACCTCATGGCACTTCATTGCGGAGTTGTTTGCATTTCCGATTAAAAGCTTCAGGTTACATTAACCCACAAAGTGAGAAGCAAGCGCCACAGAGTTTGGTGGAGCTTACCCTCAGGAAGCTATGCCCTAGGACAGAAGTTGTCCTTCAAAATAGCTGAGCTTTTATGACAACAGGGTGGAGTCTTCCTTTGTTTTTCAAAAATTCTCTACACAGTTGCTTGCCCCTTGGGAAGCAAGGTATCCTTGGGGGCAGACTATGGACTTGTAATTAGGGAATTTACCACTACACCACTAGTTAGTATAGCAGAAGCCATCCTCTCTCTCTCTCCCTCTCCCTCTCCCTCCCTCTCTCTCTCTCTCTCTCTCTCTTATTCTGGTGAACCGCTGTGGGAAGGCACATTGGGCAGTTCTTCCTCCTTATGAGCTGCATCAATGTAAGACCACAGTGGTCATTGTTTCTTCCTTGGGCACCAGCATTTTGTGGACACAGTGTGTCAGGAACAATAGCATCTTCGTCCTGTCTCTTTCTCCCTTAGGTGAGCATAGGCAACAGAACATGGAGGAGGAAACTATCTCTCTTCTTTCTGGTGGGTAGCATCAGTATGTACAGGCGGCTGTCTGAAGGTACGCGATGCAGCTGCCTTGCTGAAACTAAACAGATCTGGGCCTAGGTCAGTGCCTGGATGAGATCCCACCAGAGAACCAAGCTGTACACTGCCTTGGGCACCATGGTGGAAGAAAGGCAGAATACAAGTCTAAGAACATGATAATGATTGGGGGGGGGGGGAACAGTGGTGATCACCAGCACCTCTCACTGAAAGAAGTGTCAGTGTATGGGCAGAAACCTTTACACATGTCTGGGTCTAGATTTGATACTGGCTATAGATCCAACAATTATTAGTAATCTTATTTATCTAAGTAATGTGCTGCTGCAATTGTGGACGCATTCAGTTGGAGTAAACCTCAATGAACACAGCAAATCTTCCCTTCTGAATAAGGTTTGCACTGCACAGCTACAATCTTAAACGCACTTATTAGGGAGTGAGCTTCATTAAACTCAGTGAAACTTACTTCCAAAGAAACACAGGTAAGGTGCATTGTTAAAGAGCAGTCCTAGCCACATCAATCCAGAAGTAAGCCCCAATAATTTCCAGCAGAAATAGAAGCGGTTAGAGGAGTATACAAAATTTTGTACTTCTAACACCTACGCTGTTAACTGCACTAGCTATGTCAGAACTCCCACAAACTAACCAGGCAAGATTCCAATTGAAACTATGCATATAGTAATTAAAAGCCTGGAGATGAAAGCCATGTATGTCACCTATTATCTTCATTAGCTCAAATCACTGCTGCGGTTTTCTTAATCTAACATAAAATTCTTGTTTACCCATTTCATTGGCACTTTTGACATGTCGAAAGATACACAATATCACTCACTTCCCTCTACTGTTTCATGTGATGCAGGAACAGGAGATGCTAGAAATTTGGTTGTATTAAAATTGGGAAGGGCTCCCTACCAGCCACTCTATTCAAGAGTGGGAGGTTTAGGAAGAACCTTGAAAGACACTGCAGAACCTAGAAGAATGAGCGATGTTCACCATGCTGTTACTCATCCCAGTTACTGACATTTTATAAAATTGTAATATAATTTGCTTGCTAAAGAGAACAGTGTTAGATAATTCTGTATAGGTTATTTGGAAGGTACCGGTATGTCTTACTTTTGCATTGTTTGCTCATTCTGTAAGACAGTTTTCCCCAAATTTGGGTCTCCAGCTGTTTTTGGACTACAATTCCCATCATCCCTGTCTTAAGAACTAGGGATGGTGGGAGTTGTAGTCCGAAAAACAGCTGGAGACCCAAAGTTTGGGAAACACTGCTTTAAGAAGTGCCTGTTTTCCCTTTAGGAGAGTCATACCCAGTACACCTGTGCAGCAATGTCTCTGGAGCTGTTCCAGATGTGTTGCCTAAAGAGCAAGGCATCATACCCTTCATCGCTGACATAGATAATCTGGGGATAAGAGGAGCATGTCCTACTTCTGTAACACAGATAGCTCGTCTAAAGCAGTGTTTTTCAACCTTTTTTGGGCAAAGGCACACTTGTTTCATGAAAAAAATCACGAGGCACACCACCATTAGAAAATGTTAAAAAAATTAACTCTGTGCCTATATTGACTATATATAAAGTAATTCTCTTGAATAGGAATCAAATAAACACAAAGAAATAAGAAAGTATTTTATAATTACTTTATTATGAAATAGTAAGTAAACAGAAATATGAAAAATTATAAAATACTTTATTCAGTGCGCAACCAGGGCCTGTTTGGCTGAACACAAAGCTGATATTCTGGCTGGAATTTTTCCCACGGCACACCAGGCAACATCTCGGGGCACACTAGTGTGCCGGGAAACAGTGGTTGAAAAACACTGGTCTAAAGTGTATGCTATTAGTTGCACCTCATATCTTCCTTTCTATCCTGTATTAAATAATAGGTCTTTGTTCTTCACTTTGTTTTTCCTCTTTCGGTATGAAGAGAATCCTCATGGGTTGAGGGATAGTACCGGTAAGTGGTATGGAAAACAAGTCCAATGTGGAAAGGTTGAAGAAACTGGGTATTTTTAGCCTAGAGACTGAGTAGGGACGTGATGTTGTTGTTGTTTAATCGTCTAGTCGTGTCCGACTCTTCGTGACCCCATGGACCAGAGCACACCAGGCACTCCTGTCTTCCACTGCCTCCCGCAGTTTGGTAAGATTCATGTTAGTAACTTTGAAAACACTGTCCAACCATGTCATCGCCTTCTCCTTGTGTCCTCCATCTTTCCCAACATCAGGGTGTTTTCCAGGGAGTCTTCTCGTCTCATGAGGTGGCCAAAGTATTGGAGCCTCAGCTTCAAGATCTGTCCTTCCAGGGCTGATTTCCTTAAGAATGGATAGGTTTGATCTTCTTGCAGTCCATGGGACTCTCAAGAGTCTCCTCCAGCCCCATAATTCAAAAGCATCCTTCATGGATCACAGCCTTGTCATGGCAAAGGGGCTTGAATAACTCAGAGAAGCTATGAGCTATGCCATGCAGGGCCACCCAAGATGGACAGGTCATAGTGGAGAGTTTTGACTAAATTTGATCCAGCTGGAGCAGGAACTGGCAAGCCACTCCAGTATCCCTGCCAAGAAAACTCCATGGACAAAGACAACAGGGATGTGATAGCACTTATCAAATACCTGAAGGGTCTGCTGCCTGCCCCAAAGGGGCAGGATTAAATCTACAGTAGTGGGTTTATATTGCAGGAGGAGAGATTTTGGTTGAACATTAGGTGTGTGTTTGTGAGCCTGGCTATTTATTTGCTAACGTTGCAGGCACTCGATCTGCTCCTTCTCAAATTACTTTTAGGACTGTCATTTAAAAACAAAACAAAATAAAAAAATAAAAAAATCCTTCCAGTAGCACCTTAGAGATACCTGAAGAAGGTATCTGAAGAAGGTATCTGAAGAAGTGTGCATGCACACGAAAGCTCATACCAACAACAAACTTAGTTGGTCTCTGGAAGGATTTTTTAATTTTTTTTTTTTTACTATGGCAGACCAATAAGCTACCTACCTGTAATTAAAAAACAAGTTCCTCTTGCGACGGGGCTGAACTCCGCCTTGGAAGTTAAGATTACAATCCGAAACATAATTAATGGGGCAGGAAATGCCATTGAAATCAATGGGAGAGAGCGACTCCAAGAAAACACTAACCCTCTACCGGCGTGTTTGCGACTCAGTAAAATAATATTTGAGTCTTTTTGAACGGGAGCAGCAGCAACGCTGTCGCTGTTACAAGGGAGTCAATCTCTAGGTTGTTTAAAAAAAGAAAAAAGCACGCTCTCAATAGCAGCACCTGCCCCGCCTACTAATCTTTTGCGCGTTTGCGTATGTACTGTCAATCAGCGAGCTGAGCCCGCTCAGATTGGCTTCCCACAAGGGGGCGTTCCCGAGGGCGTAGGAGGCGGGGCGAAAGTGGCCTAAGCGTCCCACTCGCTGCGGGTCGGACCCGGAAGCAGCTCGGATGCATCTTGTGTGCCGCTTGCGCGCGTTCTTGGCAGGAGCTGGTTCGAGCCCCGCTTGGCGGCTAGGTAAGAGGCGTGAGAGCAGAGTCCAAGCCGCTCGGGCGAGGCAGGGCCCCGCGGTGAACTCGTGCAAATCCTTTCTCAGGGATGATTTGGGGAAGAGACACTTGTGTGATCGCAGTACTGATCTCAGCAGCAGCGGTGGTCTGGCTGCATTATGGAAAAGGTACCCAAAATCGCCTTTCGTGGGTTGCGTGGCTCACCGCGCCAGATGTGCTTCTTTGCAGTTAGCCACAGGCCAGATATGGAGAGGGACTTTTTTTTTGCTGAGGTTTTTTAGAAAAGCATTTTTAAATGGAATCGGTTAAGTTGTCTGCTTGTAGCTCGCCTCGCCTGCTTAAAAATAGTTGCCACAGCTGAGGTGCTGCAAGCCGATTCGAAGATAAACAGATGAGTTTGGATGCATGACATCCTGGAATATATAAACAAGATATGGTTTAGGGCTTGAGTCTAAATGTGTGTGTGTGTGCATATTATATTTTTAAAACCTATTGCAGTCATCTCTCGATAGTCGTCAAGAATTTAAAGAACCCATCAGGTCAGAATGTAATGCTCATGCCTGCAGATTGAAGCCCTGGACCACCGAATAAAAAATCGACCAGTCTAGATTTTGTGAAGGGTGACTTGCCACCGAACAGTTGACAAAAAGGGCTGATTATGCGATGTGTGGACATCTCTTGACTTCTCTACACGATTTATTGGTAGGTAGCTTAATCCATCAGGAGGTGATGTGAAAGCAATCTATGCGGTTACACCTGTGATGACCCATCTCACTGGTGCAACTCATCACAACGCTGCAGGCAGCAAATTAGTTCACAGTAGTTTGTGTATGGCGAGAAAATCCTCCAGGCGAGGGCTAGAATTGCTTATCTTTCTTGCTTTTTAAAAATATGGCGTTTTAACGTTTTCAACATAATAAAGAGGGCCATAATTTCTGCATTCTCGTCGTACATGCTTGGCGCTAACCCAGTGTTTAAAAGGCTAGATAGCAGCAGCATTTCTTGCGACGTAACATCCAACGAAAACGCCCGTACAAAAAAATGTATGTGTCTTTGTTGTGCTTTCACCGTGGGGAGGGGAAAAGTACGAGTAGCACCTCTTGTGCCAGCTCATTCCCACGTTCGCTTTAGGAAAGGTGCTGGTGGGGAGCACGGCTGGATAAAACTGTCCGTCGCTTCTGCTTCGTGGTGCTGTTCGTCGAAAACGACAGCAAGCTGTCAAGCAAAGCAAACGGAAGGCGCTTTCTTTACTTTCCCACTGCTTGGATTGGAGTCTATCCCTGTCTGCGCTTTTGGGGAACGGGGGGGGGGGGGGGAGCCGTCTAGCAATGTTCGTGCTGGCGTGTGCGAGCTCCCTACAACCCATGTTTCCCCATATCTCTCCGTCGTCTTCCTGGCGCATGAGAGAGGTCCCTCCTTCGCATTCCTACCTGAAACCCCTTCGTCTCCACCATGCGTTTTGGTTTGAATGCAGCATTCCTCATTGTTTTTTTTTGGGAGAGAGGGGGCGTAAGGTACGCGACGCCTTTTCCTCGGGAGGAGACCGTTGCCAAGCCTATTGTTCTCTCCTTCCTGCCCCCCTCCCCACCACCACTGAAGTTGTGCGACAAACCCCCTCGCTGCTTTGTGTGTGAACCTGGGCGACTGGCGTGCGCGCGTGTGTCTGTGTGAGTGAGTGAGTGTGCGCGCACACGAAGGGGAGGGGGCAGCTGGAGCGCAATGCGCGCTGCTGACGCCGGGCCGGCTTGGGCCCGCCGGGGAGCGAGCGGAGGGGGGAAAGAGGCCGCGCCGGTGCTGCTCAGCCTCGGCGCCCGCCTCCTTCTCGGTAGCCGCCGCTTCTTCTCCGAGCCCCGTGGCTTCAGGCCTCCGCGAGGCGATGGGTCTCCAAGCACAGCCCCCTCCGCCGCCGCCGCCACCCCGCTCCCGCCGCCTGAGGCGAGGGAGCGACAGCCGCAGACGAGGCTGAGGAAGGCCAGGCCCGTCAGCGGAGGCCCCGTTCGTTGTGCGTGGAAAGTTTCGGTTGGTGGTGGACTGTAAGGGGAGAGCGGGGCGCGTGAGGCGCCGCCGGCGAGGGAAGGGATGGGATCTCGGCCGCCGCAACCGCCGCCTCGCCGGGGACTCTGAGAGGGGGAGCTGCGGGAGGAGGGGTGCGGCGAGGCGGGCGGGCGGCTGACCCCCGCCTGCCTGCCTGCCTGCCAGCCATTGATCGCCCCTTCCCGTCCGAGCGCGGCCATCGCGGCCGCCCGGGTGGGCGGGCCGCCTCCGGCAGGATGATCACAAATACGCGCGGCTTCCTGTGGTCGGACCTGGAGACTCGGGCTCTGCTGGAGATCTGGGGGGAGGCGGACGTGCAGAGCGCCCTGGACGGCAACTTTCGCAACAGCCATGTGTACCGGGACGTGGCTTGCCGCCTGGCCGAGCTGGGCTTCGAGCGCACCCCGGAGCAGTGCCGCATCCGCATCAAGGGCCTCAAGCGCCAGTACTACCAGGCCCGGGAGGGGCTCAAGAAGAACGGGCACGCCAGGAAGATCTGCAAGTACTACGACGAGATGGACCGCATCCTCAGCGGGAGGGCCGGGGCGGCAGGCCTCGACGACAGGCCTCTGAGCCCCGCGGCCGGGGGGGACCCCGAGTGCCGGCGGAGGCAGCAACAGCACCACCTGCAGCAGCAGCAGCAGCACCCCGGCGCCCTGGCCGCCTCCGCCATCCTCGCCGCCGCCGCCTCCGCAGCGCCCCCTTCCGCCAGGCCCGGCGGGGCTTTGCTTCGCGAGGTGGACGCGGAGGAGGAAGACGAGGACGAGCTGGACGAGGAAGGCGGCGAGCTGCTGGAGTCTCCCCCGAGGGACAACTTCCACGAGGAGTCCGGGGAGTGCTCCTCCTACGCCGAGCACGCCATCAAAGTGGAGTGCCCGCCCTTCGCCATCCCGCTACCGCCGGCAGAAGGTGAGTGGAGAGAAAGGAAAGTAAGTCGAGGGCGGCGCAGCAGAAGTGTCTCTCACTCTCTGTTCCTCCCTATGGCACCTGCCACAAAGAAGCAGCCCCGTTATCCCGACCTGCTTTTCTGAACAATGTTGCGCCGTGGAGGGGGTATCCATAAAACAATCGCATCCCCTCACAGGCGCACAACACACACGCCCTCTTTTTATTGCCCTGTTCCTCCCCAGTCTGCGCGTATTTATCTCTCCAAAATATGAACTGTTGGGGGAAAGCTGCTGCTCTCATGATGACTTCACCCTGAGAGGAAGAGCTTTGGCCCTGTGTGTTTCATTTGCCCTGCTCTTGTCTAAAACGAAGGGCGATGCCCCATTCCCCACTTTCAATCACATACCCAAACAACTCTGGAGATTTCTCCGCCTAACTTTTCCTTTTGGAAGGGGTGAAAGTAGGCTTTGTTTCACCTGGGTCAAAGACCCAGTTTGGCAAAAAAAAGGGGGGGGGAGCCCAGGCGTTCACATACACACAGAGAGAGGCTGAAAGGCTTAACCCAGGGCAAAAAAAAACCTGGCTAGTCCCCCACTCCACTGGAGATGCTTTGGCCTCTCTATGAATATGGAATTGGTTGCCTGTTAACATTGTCCTTCCTTTGGTATTGTCAGGTGACTTCTGTTTTAAAATGAATTCCTGTTACTCCGTATTAGGAGTGTGGCATAAAATATAACCAAGGAGCTTCTTTGTCTTGGATACACCACCTACATTCAATAGTGACAAAAATACAGTGGCAGATCAAGACTTCCTTTTTGTGTATGGCGACAGTCCAAAGTTCTGAAGACACTACATCATCCCACATTCCACTGTTGTGAAGGTGGGCACCTGCTGGGGCCCAAAACCCAGTAAAGGGTCTGCCATCTCAACAGCGCTGCAGTTATCACTTTTGCATCCTCTCTTTTTTTTAGTTTAAAAGCACCAACTTGAGCCAAACACACCAGTTCTTAGCTAGCATTGTCCATCCCCTCTTCCCTTCTGGGGAGAATCTCTGGTCATTTACATAGGGTCTTCTCTCCTATTTAAACACAAATGGCCAGCTCATACACCTAATCAAATGCAGTAATACTGCATGCAGTGTAAATTAGGTGTACAGTGCCCCAAACTTGAAATTATTTTGCATGATGATGATGATGATTATAAAGCAGGAGGATTGTTAGGCTGGCACCATGCATCTTTATTTGACAATATATTCTATAGTATTTCTCTTCTAAATACACAACTTTTCATCTGGGTTAAAAACAAAAGCCCTCCACCCTCATATTTATTGTGCACATACAAAACTCGGACTAAATTTAAATTTCCACAAACAAATTGTAGAGATACCATGTAGAGAAAGAGGTCTGTACTTACTTCACATGTAGGTGTGTATTATTTTTAGAAAACAATTATAAGAGAAAAACTGGCATCTGTGCCTTTGTCTTTTTTCACTGTTGAGTTTTATTTGAATTGGGCAGGGCTAATACACATGCATAAATCTGCATATATTCCACACAAATCTGGCTTCAAGTTGGTATCCTTAAGCTAATAGTTACACTTGAAACAAACTTTTTACACATAAATAACATCAAAGGGGAGAGATTTACAGTTGTGACCTTTTGCAATGCAGATCTGAAAGCAGGGCATTAAGGCTACAGCACACTTAATCTGGAAGTACCCAGTAAATTCCATAGAATATAATGGGTCTTACTTCCAAGTAAACATGCAAAGGCTTCTACTGTAAAAAGTTGAATTGAGCAATTATCTGCAATACACAAATACTTGTTTTAAAGTTTTGGTTGTTCAAGTTCCATACATACATACATACATAAATGTTATAGAAACATATAAATTATGTCAATATGAAAACTACCTGATTAATGGAAATATTTATGTAACTATAAAGTGACACTCTTCACTATTTAATTTTCTCGTTATGTTTGGTCAAAACATGAAAAACTAACTTATCTATTTTTGTTTTAGGTTTTAAACAAATTAATGCTCACACCAATGCACCACCCTTATTATCTCAGGCTAAAAGATCAAAAAAACGCCATGCAAACTTAACACTGGACAAAATGATGGAGAAGTTTCTGCAACAAAGCATGGATACCGAAGATAAATTTTACAAATATGAAGAGCAGAGGCTTAAAATCGAAGACAAACGTCGTGAAGCTGAGCACGCCAGAGAGCTCCAGATGTTGCAGATGTTGGGACAGATGTTATCAGGGATTTCTTCCACAGTATCACAAAGGTCCCAGTATATACCTAGCAATCCTTCACAGAGATCAAATCACCGATCATACGGGGATAATTTTAACTTTAATTCTATGTCAACATCACTTTCGCCACCCATAGGTACTACATTCTATTGTATAAATGATGCTGGGACCCAGTAGCTAAGATTTTTTGTGCACATTTGTGGTGAAGTTTTCTAAAGTCAGTGAAATGGTCCCCAGGGGGTTTGGGTGGCGGTTCATGGGTATATATAGCTGAAAAATGAATCAAAACACTGGGCTTGGTTGGTAAAAGTCTACATAGACAATGGTGTTTATTTAATGTTATGCTCTTTTGCAGAGTTGTCATGGAACAGATCATGATTGCTGATGTAGTTTACATAGCTCTTTTTTAAAAAAAACTGTAGAGCAATCAGTTGTGAATTTAGTGGATTAAAAAGGGAATTTTGTTCATCTTTGAAATAAAATTCATATTGCTTGATATTTAGTGTTTCATAGATATTCTGGAAGTAATAGTTTTTGCACTTGAAACAGCATCGGTAATTGCCAGGGATGGTCTAAAAGCGTAATACAGTATATAAGTACTTATAGTAGATACTTTTAGAAGGTGGCTGGTTTTAGAGCAGTTTCTGTATTTTTCGTATCCAAGTCTACTTCCATCTTACTAGGGAATAGAATTAGTTTTGGATATTCTACTTCTGGGCTGGCAATCAGTGTGAAATTGCATCCTGGTCAGCAAAATATTTTCATTAGTACTTGCACTTCACCACAACTGAAAGATGGTCCTGAGGCTGTCTTCTGCAGTAGATTTTCCTACCACACTTGTATAGTATTAGGGCAGCCTTAGTTTTAATTTGCAAGGCAAGTGAGTTCAAATGTCAGTATAGCTGTTGCCTTAAAAATGCAGCATGGGTCCGTTTGTCTTTGAAAGAAGAAACTTCCCAAAAATGAGATTGCCTTTCAACTTTTTTTACCCAAGTCAGAAGTGTCACTCCAAAATGCTTTACAAGCATATTATAAAAAAATTTTTTTAAAAAAAATTCCTTCCAGTAGCACCTTAGAGACCAATTAAGTTTGTTCTTGGTATGAGCTTTCGTGTGCATGCACACTTCTTCAGATACCAAGAACAAACTTAGTTGGTCTCTAAGGTGCTACTGGAAGGAATTTTTTATTTTATTTTGTTTTGACTATGGCAGACCAACACGGCTACCTACCTGTAACTGAAGCATATTATCAGAAGCTCAACTGGAGTGCATACCACAGATCAGGAACTAGATAGGCCTTTGGTCTAAATATGTTTAATGCTCCCATCCAACTTCACATTGAAAGATGAGTAATAGTGCATGCTATCTTTTCTTGTCATCTTGGTATTCACAAGGAACACAGTTTGAAAACTGGTTGCAAGGAGTCTTCTAGTGCTACCTACTTGCAGACTGTTTTGGTGTTCTTCAGGACTAGAGGTAACCAAGATGCAGGAGAACTATGTATACAGTGTTAGGTACCAACTTGTGTTGAAATGTAGGTTCTATTCACAAAATCATGTTGTTGTATTCTGGGACCTCAATCGCTAGTGGCATAAGACCCTTTTGATGCGTGGAGACTTACTTCCAAGTAGGCATACATAGGATTGTGTTCTAAGTAGATAATTTGGAGGAGATCTTTGCCTCTACAATACTACTTCTAAATAAAATTATACTCCAACGTTTAACCCCCTTTATGAGCATAACAGGGTATTAATAGGTAACTGATCTATTTTAAGTGATAGTGTTTGCTCACCCTTAATCATATTCTGGGTAAACTGGAGTTTCCTTTCAGGCTTTCAATAGTTGACATTAATCTGCTTTCACTATCACTTTATATAATCTATTTTGTGAATTTTGGACGTTTTATTCAATTGTCAAAGAATATGGCATTTAAAAAACACAAGGAAAATGGCAAGAAAAGTTATAAATCTTTAGAAAATAGTGTGTGTGTGTGAGAGAGAGAGGACACAGTACATAAGTTGTACTGTGAAGGCAGTAGCAGCAATGCAGCTGTTTCCATTTCTCATAATCTTTCGGTGGCTCTCACCCTTCTGTCTACAAGTATGGATTTTTTGAATTTCGTCATGATTTGTACTTTGGTCTGAATATCATAGGATACACTATTGTTTTTTTAAGTGAGCCAGCTTTTCATTCTTGTGATAGTGCAGAAATGTATAAATATATGTGGGGAGTTTCTGCCATTGATAGAAGCCCCAAAGGAAAGGAGGGTGGGTTTTAGCATTCAGCATGGTTCTCTGTTCACTGCAACTGTTCACTGTGACTACAGATTTCCTTGTTTGGATTTACGACCAAAATAAAAGTTACACCTAGAATGATCCATGCTGGGGTCTCTAATGCAGTTCAAGATATGTTACAGATGTGTCAACATGTTGTGTAAATAACATCAGCGGAAGTGGAGTGCATTAATTAAAGAATTGTTTCCATTGTAAAGGATGAGATCAGAATATTGACCTGAAAGGACTTAATGTTTACTGGAAAAAGTAAGTTTGATTGTGGAAGGGGTTGTATTGAGAATGAAGAGATTTCGCTGATTTTGCAACCACTGGGAGTTTTCTTGTTTGATGCTGACTTTTTCATGATGCTGACTTTTTCAGATACATTTTTCACCCTGTGGATACTTTGAACTCTTTATTAGATTCCTCTGACTGTGATAACTAAGCACAATTTGAACTGGCAGTTTAAAAAGTAGGCATCGCTTCAGCGGAAACACTAATGAAGAACAGCAGTCTGATTGGTAGTTACTAATTATGTGATACAATTGGAAGTATAATTGTCAAAGTAGGGTTTTTTTAAGCTGCAGAAACATGGAAGGATATTTTGTTGCTTATTTTGAATGAATTTTTGGTCTTTTAATACCCGTTCATGTCTAGAAAACCAGCATTTTATTTAACTCCTAACCATTGATTCGGCATCTATTAACTATGTGCTTTTTATTACAAAAAATGTGAGTGTTAACTAAGACCATTTTAATCTTTTTCTAATTTGCAATTTGAGATATAAGTGGCTTAGGCTCGAGTTCATAATTCTTGCCAGCACAAGTTTTTCTTGCTCAGTGCTGTTCTTCCAGGTGTAGGAGTTAATACACCCTTGTATGAAAGTTGGCCTGCAACAAATAAAACTGGATGACTGGGAAAACTTGGAGATCATCACATGAAAGTAATTAGGGTTGGAGCTCAGGCACCACCACCTTCCTCTCACTTGTATTCCCATCCCTCATGCACACATTGTCCCTTTGACATTGCCAGTTGGCCATACAAGAGAAATAAGCATCTGTATGATGGTTTGATACCATGGTTACTTTGGGTGTGCAGTGCAACGCAGATGCAAAAAAACCAAGTTTGCGCTAATACTGTTCTTAGTTTTCTGATCAGATATCTGCACCAGGCATGCTGGTTTGCCCCTCCCACACGACATTACGCAAACAATGTAGCCAGTTGAATTAATTGAGCCTTTGTGTGCACAGCTCTGCCTGTAAAGTAGACCTGGCACTGGACCTGGAACCCTGATTTCACAGAGGTGTAGTAGATTGTGATTTTGTTCATCATGTGAAGGCTAGCAGGGAGGGCTCTTTGGTGCGTTCCTGCTCCCTCGTTGAGGAAAATGGAAGTGTTAATATTTGAATAGGGCTGGTTAATTGAAGATGCAAACAAGAATATTTAATACTCTAATTTCTTGGAAATATTCGTGTTATCAGTGAATGCTATGAAAAATTTGAATTTAAAGTAATTATTTAAATGTCTTTGTTTCTTTTTCAGTTATAGAAAGATCTTTCTCAGTGCACAAAACACATTCTGTAAAGGAAATGGAGAATATATTTCAACTGGTGCGGAATGTTATTCCTCCTTTAACTGCCAAAAAGCATAAAGGCCAAGATGGACGAATAGGAATTATTGGAGGATGTCAAGAGTAAGTTAAAAGAAAATGCATAACATCCTTGCAAGCAAGTTTTCAAGTATTACTAGATTGCAACACATTTTACAAGTCCTCCTTGAGCATACCTTTTTTTTTAAAAGTTCCATTTGGCACCTTACCAACTTGCAAAAAAGATATTTTAATAATTTTCTTACTTTTATTAGGCATGGTTTCCTGCCTGGTTGTCTAGAGGCAATTCTCACATTCCTACATTCTCACTTGCACATTTAAATCAAACACCTGAAGATGTCTTAATAGTCATTTTAATCCTCCTTTTTTTTTTTTTTACTTTGAGGCCAAATGTGTGCATATGTCATGTGACCATAGCTCCTAGGGAAATAAGGAAGGTGTACCATTTGACCTTGAGAGCTTAGCTCTTAACTGCATCTTCAGCCATAATTCACATTCCTTTTGAGATCCCATCATTGTGCAAATGTTTGGCTTTAATGAGAAGTGTTATTTGTGCTGACTGTTAAGGAAATGAATTTGTTTGTGTGTGTGCATGTGTGGTACAATTCCGTGAGCATAGGAAAAGGGCAGAATGTGCAGTTAGGTATAGAATTCAACTTTCCAGGAATCTTAGCTTCCACTAAAGAGAGCTAAGTTGCTTTCCCTTAGGCCTGCAAATACACACTTGACATGTATGAGCAGAATGAAAAGCCTAGAAGCAAGAAAGAATAACCAGATGAGATTCCCAATGCTAACCTAGCTGCTTCCCATTAGTCTAATCAGAATAAAATATGGAAAGTAGGAAAACAGAGTAGATTTTAAGAGACTACAATTTAATTTTCAGAATTTATATAGGTAAAAAAACGAACTTTTATGCTGAATTTGGATGCAAAATAAACAAAACCCTGCATCTGCTTGATTTAAGGGTAGGGAAGTTGTAACCTCAGGCTCTTCATCACGGCCTCTGGGTCTTCATTCCCCCTTGAAAAATAAATTCCTAATATTCTGCTAGAGTGTAATACACTAGAATGTATGGTGGTAGTATTTTCCCATATCGTCAGTGCCAAAGATGCTTCCCAGTCCTAATACAGCCCAGCATAGCACAAGGATTTGAAATCTGTAGGTGTACTTTCATAGAATCACAGAATTGTAGAGTTGGAAGGAACCCCGAGAGTCATCTAGTCCAACCCCCTACAATGCAGGACCCAGCATGAAGATGACAAATATTTCATAATACTAAGAAGAAACTATTACTTTGGGCATTATTAAATATAAAATCTAATGTTAATCTAAAAGAGCTTCTGCTTGGCCTAACCAAAAAAAAAAGTACACGTCTGTCTTAATTTGAGCATCTGCTATTCAGTGCCCAGAGTGGTTTCCTCCTGGTTACGTTCAGTTTCCACAGAAGCAGTTGTACAATCACGTTTGTCTCAACTGCAGTGAGAGTCTGCAGTGAAAAGGCTGACTTAGAGTTGTTATCATTGAGTAAAGTCTGCTCATCTACGAAGTATGAGCCTTGGAAGCAAGCCAATGAAGAGACAAGATCTGTTACTTTGCAGCTACCACATTAACTGAACATAAACGCTTGGTTGTGATAATGTCATAACTCATATTTAAGACTTCAAAATATATGCATAATTAGCAGGTGGGGGAAAATATGATAATTTTTAGTTATTGTCTTTATCCCAATTCAGCAACCAAACTTGTTAGCAAAATAAAGATGCCTCCTAAAAAAATTCTTTTTTTTTTTTGCCAGGTATACGGGGGCACCATATTTTGCTGCAATTTCAGCTCTCAAAGTGGTATGTGCTCTCTTAACTTTTCGTTAAAATGGGTAAGGAAGAATGCATGGCTAGTTCAAGGTTGATGGGAGTTGTAGTCCAGCAACACCTGGAGGTCCACATGTTTCTCACCCCTATTTCAAAGGCACTGGTAATTATCCCAACAGTTAAAAAAAGGCAAAGGACCCCTGACAGTTCAGTCCAGTCGCAGATGACTCTGGGGTTGCAGTGCTCATCTCGCTTTACAGGCCAAGGGAGCCAGCGTTTATCTGCAGACAGTTTTTCCGGGTCATGCGGCTAGCATGACTAAGCCGCTTTTGGCACAATGGAACACCAAAAGCAGAGCAGCGCATGGAAAGACCGTTTACCTTCCTGCGTTTTTGGCGTGCTTTCAGACTGCTGGATTGGTGGGAGCTGGGACCGAGCAACAGGAGCTCACCCCATCGCAGGCATTCGAACCACAGACCTTCTGATCAGCAAGCCCAAGAGGCTCAGTGGTTTAGACCACAGTGCCACCCGCGTCCTATTATCCAACCGTTAAGGGTACTTAAACCCCGTGAAAACAGCCTCATGTGTGCTGTTGAATCATAGCTTTCTGAGGGTTGTATCTCTGAACTTCAAGTGTACTTAAAATGCTTTGGAATCAGACAGACTCGAGTATGTTGATAGTAACTTATTGTGCCCTTAGAAGGCTGCTTTAATAAATACTAATTGTCATCTTAATAATAAAGTGTAGATAGCCATCATACACAACATAGAATTCCGTCTAATGTATTTCGCTACTGTGATCTCAACAATGGAATTCCAGTGGGGAGGAAGCTACCCATGCACATATCAACAAAATGTTTTACTGTTCAAGGTATTGCTAAATAGATATTTAAGGAATGTTGGAAACAGGCTTTTATATGTAGAGAGAGTACTTATATTGGATCCTAAACAAATTTGTTCCATTGATGTCTATGAGACATGCTCAGGTATATGTATTTAGGACTGGGGTAACTAGTATGAGAAATGGACCTAAAAATCGCTTTGTTCTGTAAGTCACTAAGTAAGAATGTCACGGGGCAGACTCAAGCTAGAAAGCATGGAACTGGCTTGTTTGGGTTTTAATGACTAGCCTTTGCATGATGATGTCGTATTACTATCAGTGGATAACTATGTGTTAACTTTCATAGGGTGCAGACATATCCCATGTATTTTGTACCAAAGATGCAGCAACTGTAATAAAGTCTTACAGCCCAGAGCTGATAGTTCATCCCGTTCTGTAAGTATCCTTTCTGTTTTTTGTCTTTTGCTTTCCTCCTATATTTTTCTCACTTGACTTAATGGATCAAGTATTAGTTGTATTAGGGTAGCAGCTCGGAGCTAGGTTCCCAGGATCAGGTGAAGGGCACCAATCCGTTTGTGATCCTACTGGCTTTGAACCTGGGCTTTTGTATCCTATACTCAAGCATTTCATGCTGTGATGCTCACATCCTGCCCAGAGGACGCCGTCTCTGGATCTGTCTTAATGGCTGAAATTTCAAATATGTTTTTTTTTAAAATGGTATATGGGGCAATCCTGCATGTCTGCCACACTTGCCATGCTTTGACTCGCAGTAACCAGCTTCTGTTCTGCTGTATCTAAAACCAATCCAGATGCCAATACTTCTCTAAACATTTTAATGATGTTTTAATTGTATTCACATAACTTGCAAATAGTGCCACCTTCTACCATCCAAAAGTGGTGGTGCTGAAAGTCCCAACTGCAGCATTAACCTTTCTATCCACCCAAGCTGTGTCCAAACCATTAGTTTAGTCTCTTACTACAGTTTTTTTTTAAAGTGACACAGTAAAGCCTCAAGAAAGCACCAGTAGAGACACAGAAGGGACACTTCCACAGCAGCCAGTTGAATGATGCCATATGCTAAACCAAGCCTATGTGCATAGATAGGTATTACACCCAACTGTACATCTTAAAAGTTTGGTTGCTACAACTGCTGTTTGAAAGATACGGTCAGGAATTTGAGATTTGGGGGGGGGGGGGATAAAATCAAGACATTGCCAGAAAATAAAATATGAAACAAGTCACATGGCATATAGGGACTGGAACTTGAGAGGACAGGAAGTGTATGCTACCCATGGGAATTCCTTCCTTCTTCTAAAACCAAAAAGGAAACATGGCAACCAGCCATGTAGGAATTTCATCTCCCTTTCCTGCTTTTGTTTGTCAGCTTTCCAGGCAGATGGAAGCTCCTCGTGTTCCCCACATACATTTACATAATGCTATCTCCTGTAGAAAAGGGAAAAAAAATTATAATTTCTGTAAACCATTGTGGGGTTTTTGCTGAAATGATAATTTATATAAATGTATGGATATGGCCTGCTTTTATTCAGGAAAAAAATGGTTTAGCAATTACTTTTGAGAAATTGGTTGTGGTTGTTTACAGAAGGCAGCTTGGGGACCTGGCACCCAGTACACTTAAGCTGAAAATTGCACTTCCTTGCAAACGCAAGAAATCAGATTTTTGGAAACATGCCAATCTGTGCTCTACTCTGTCTAGTGACAGCCCTGATGCTGTTCATGAAGTGGAAAAGTGGCTACCACGTCTACACTCGGTTGTTATCGGACCTGGATTGGGTAGAGATGATGTACTGCTTGAGAATGCCAAGGTAAATTGGGCAATACCTAGCATAGTAATGATTCTTTAATGTACCCCTTTTCATGAAACTAAATTTTTGTTTTGAATTCATCGCTGTTGATTATATTCTTGATGTTGGAAATTGAGGGCGATTATAAAATGTTAGGATTATTAGCTAAAGTTGATGAAAGTTGCCTTTATGTGAAACTCTTGCAAATAACTTAACAATTCCCAAATCTGCAATTCTCCTGTGTTGTTTTTTTGTGTGTGTGGGAGAGCTCCACCTCCCTTTGGAATAGACAGAGGCACAGTTGAGCCATTCTGACAAAACAAAATATCAGTAAATGTGGTTTCAAGATGGATCTTAATATCTAAGCCATCCTTTGCTTGCTGGTGTTTGATAGAGCTCAGCAACAAGGGCATTGGTTTTATTGCTTACCTAGTCTTGGCAGTGATAAAAGTGACCAACGGAAATAGGTCACGGCATTTCCCCCACTTACACTAAAAGGTGAGCAAATGAAGAAGCATTTATCTAAAGAACTGTCATGTTTGTGCTTTTGAGTAGGACCAGTCTGCATTATAAAAAATTGAGAAATGGAAATGAAAGTGCAGAAGTCCCATAATAATATCATATGATTAGCACCACTTTGTAGCCTTCTTCCTCTAGCTAAACTATCAATATCTTCTGGCCATCTCACTTTTTAAAAAAGGAACGATTACATGATTGTAAACCTCCCCAAATTCCTTAATGTGTATACCATACACAGATGAACCACATGGCTGAGTGATGACCTCTGTTGTTCTTCTGGTGCCCTGATCCCAAACTGCGGTTTCTGTGAAATCTGTTTCCAGATTATCGTTCACAGGTGCACAACATAAATCATGACATAACGTGCCTTAGTTATTGTACCAGGTAGGAAAGTTATTGTACCAGGTAGGAAAGTATGGTTGTGGGAGGTTAGGGCTGGAGATGCTGTGTAGCACTACAGACTGAACTCTCAGGTCAGTGGTCAGAAAACAAATATTCTTTAAAGGCAGTGCTTCATTAATACCTACAGGGGGTGGCGAGGCTGTGCGTCCACCAAGCCACTTAGCATGTGCTGCCAGCGCCTGGCATATTGGGTGGTGCCTTTTCCTTTTAGAGAGTCACTTCTCTAGTACACCACCGTTGCGAAGAGGTATTAGCACTCAGGAAACGGGAAAGGGTGCTCCTTCCTGTGCCTCTTAACAGTAGTGGTGCACCAGAACGAGAGGCACCTTTCCCAGGTAAGTGCTGTTCTTCCAATTGTTGTACGATGAGGAGAGGTTCCTTCTATCAGCCCAGCAATGCTATGGGGGATAAAGTCACTGTCTCCATTCTTCAGTGATCTCTGAAGAACAGAGAGAGATCTCCCCATCACATTGCATTTCTCAGGAGAGGTTCCTTTCCTCCCAGCTCAGCACTGTGATAAAGAGAAAAACCTTCCCTGCTGCCTGAACACTTATGCATGTGTGAGCTTTGGCCACATCCTCTGCTGGCCTGCAGCCCTCTGAGGTCTGGCTAACAGCAAATGTGGCCTACAGGTTGAAAAAGTTTGACCATCCATCCCTGCATTGGTGGTTTTAAAGATCCAGCAGTATGTGTTTTGTGTTTCAGCCACAATTAAGAGTAACCCAGAAGAGAAACAATTTTGTAAGCATGGGGTTATATTCAACAAGTCCTTTTTGGAGTAGGCAGGTGTTTTTCGAGTTTTTACTTTGAAACTGTAAGAGTTAATTGAACAACGGGAAGAGGTTTCATTTTCAGTTCTTAAAAGTCTGCTCTTTTTTAAAAAAACAGGGTATCATAGAAAAATCGAAGGTCAAAGGAATTCCTATCATAATTGATGCTGTAAGTATTATGTTTTCATTAGCTTATTTGCTTGATGTTGTTCTTGCCAGTAAATGTTTCTCTCTTGCTGCCCAATGTAGGATGGTTTATGGTTAATTGCCCAGCAGCCATCTCTCATTCAGGGTTACCCTCGAGCGATTCTTACTCCAAACGCCATGGAGTTCAGCAGACTGTATGAAGCTATGGTGAGTTCATACTATGTTTTCAGTGATACTTAAGGAAAGCAAATTAAATCCAATACCAAATTACATTTATACCTCAATCCTATGAACAACATTGGGTTCAGTGGGGTCTACTCCCTAATTATGATGTTCAGGGTTGCAGCCTTAACACTAATATCTATGTTTAAGTAAAACCTGCATGAGACAGCACCCACCTGTAATAACTGATTAGTGCAGAGGTGGGGAACCTTTTTTCTGGCAAGGGTCTTATTCCTTTGGGGATAATCTGTGAGAGGTCACTTGCTGAGGGTCTCTGGGGCCGCTTGATAGTGTTGGACAGGTACTGACCAAAAGTGGACTCTTTCTATAACCTCTTTTCCACTCCTTTTTTCCCCACCCCACCCCTGCATATGCTGCTGCTGCTGTTAATTCAATTTATAACCACCCATTATCAAAAGACCTCAAGGTGGTGTACAGCATTAGAAACACATTGCAAAACACCAATTATAAAAACATAATGAAAAGGCATACTAACAGACACACAACATACAGTAGTAAAGTATTCATAATAAATAATAATCCTCTCTCTCACACACTTTCACAGCCATAGATTATTTAATAGCCAAAGGCCTGGGTAAAGAGGAATGTTTTTGTCTGATGGTGCCAGGCGAGCCTTTCTGGAAAGAGCATTCCACAATCAGGGAGCCACCACAGATGACAGGAAATAAGACCACAGGTTGCCCATTCCTGGATTAATGGTTAGGTAGTTTTTCTGATAAAATGTGTGCATAAAATGATGGTGACATGTATTATTTTACATCACTGAAAGACATACTTTGATTCTGTATGATTCCCCACCCCCTCTGTCTTAGCTTAGGGACCCTGTCGATAGCAATGATCAGCATGGATGTCTGCTGAGGCTCAGCCAGGCCTTGGGGAATTTGACAATTGTTCAGAAAGGAGAACGTGATCTTATTTCAGATGGAGAAAAAGGTAACTGAAGAATAAACACAGGAAACAAATGCTTGGTTCTATTATACGGTAAATAGATAATCCTGAAAAACAAAAACTAATACTGACAAGCATATATTCAATATTGAACATTATAAGCAGGAGGATAATGTTTTATTAGATGGATAAAAATTGTTGACTAATGAATTTATAGTAAAAGTGTCAGTATTAAATATGAATATTATACTCAAATAATGGCAGCAAGCATGATTTAAGATGTACACAGAAAATGTTAGCTACTGGGGCTGTGGGGCACATCAAATGTGTGATAAAATTACATGCTAATAAGAATGTTCATCTAACCACAGAGGAGATTCTTTTGTGTATTTATTTATTTTTTCTAAGTAATTAGTCCTGCAGAATTATACAGAAATTAGTGAGTAATTACAGAAGATAATTACATAACATGCAGCAGCAAACACAGGGTGCTCTCGTATGCAGCTGATGTAAGCTGTTGCCTACAAATCCTTATGGCAGAACAAATCAGTGGTTCCCTCTGCATGTCCTTTTAAAAAGAGATTGTGTTGTTCCTCACTTACGCTAACAAAGCATGAGGCTAGCCCCGCTGCACAAAGTTCCTCCTAGCCAATCGCAAAAAAGAGGCCAAGAACTGGCAAACTTCAGGAGTTGGGCTTTGACAACTAAATACAGTCGTACCTTGGAAGTCGAACAGAATCCATTCCAGAAGTCCGTTCAACTTCCAAAATATTTGGAAACTAAAGTGTGGCTTCCGATTGGCTGTAGGAAGCTGCTTCAGCCAATCAGAAGCCAAGCTAGACGTTCGGCTTCCGAAAATCGTTCAAAAAACAGAACACTCACTTCTGGGTTTTGATCGTTTGGGAGACAAGGCGTTTGAGATCCAAGGTATGACTGTATACACTGTGCATTGTGCCTGTAAGTTGCTTTGAGTCATTTCCGTAAGTTAAGCAACTGATAAATGCAAATAATAATAGTAATAATAATCTAGAATATTCATATGCGTGCACAAATAACGAACCGTTCAGGGATTTGGGAGAAATTCTGTTCTAGCCCTTGCAGCTAATAGATGGCACTGCAATCATGTAATGGATAAACTTTGCCGCTTCTTAAATCTGGGGTGAGCCCTAGGAACCCTGCCCACTTGGTACTGCTCATTACATCTCCAGCCTCTCTCCTTTGAAATACAGTGGTAAAACTTTGATGAATTAGCAAGGAAATCCTATACAGAAGAAGCTTTTAAAATTTACGCCAGATCCAAATGCTGTTGAGGAGCGGGGCTGCCACTGGCTGAGCCAGCCTAAGCCTGGTATTTTTTTTCTTTTCTTTTTGTAGTGCTTGTATGCAGTCATGAAGGAAGCAGCAGAAGGTGTGGTGGACAAGGCGATCTCCTCTCAGGTTCTCTTGGAGTTCTAGCACACTGGGCCTTTCTTGCTGGACCAGAAAAAACAAATGGGTAAGGTGCTGGTCATACTTGAGCATTTTCAGCAGCCTAGTTCTTCACTGGAATTACATGGGGCGGGAGGGAAACTACTGGGGAGGAAGGGGTAGTTAACAATAAAAGGTGCATTCGGGCAGCAGAAAAATTAATACAAGATTCTTGTCTGTTAGGCAAGGCAGTATACTTAAATGCAAATCTCTCCCAATAAATATCTTTCTACGCTGAATACCTAGATTGAGTTAAGACTTCTGAAGCTCCTTGAAAAATCCAGTCACATTCCAGTTTTAATTAAGATTATTGTTTCCTTTTTAGTCAAAACCCCTTCCTAGTGGCTGCATTTGGAGCATGTTCACTTACGAGGCAGTGCAACAACCAAGCCTTTCAAAAGTGTGGACGGTCTATGACAGCCTCTGACATGGTTTTAGAAATTGGAGCAGCCTTTAATAAACTCTTTGAAACCTAAGACCAAAGCAGCAGAGGAAGGAGAAATACACAACATGGACAGCAACGGAAATTACAGTAGGATATCCATGCGTAATGCACCCTTTTTCAAGTGCTGTTAGCGGTCTTGGTATACTAGGTAGCTTTTATTTTTTAAAATAGAAAAAAATGTAGATATTTTTTAAAGAGTTTGGAATACAATTTTTTTGGCTGAATAAGCTGTAGTTGCAGATAATATAATAAAACTAAACTGAAAGTATTTCCTCTGTTCTATCTCACAGTTATTGAGCAATAACTAAGAGTGTGCTAGTAGCAAAAGATGCACTTAAGAGACAAATAAAAATAAGGGCACGGTCCAACCAAAGTTAAGTTGTGCAGTTCTAAGGCCTATTTACTTCCTCCCTAGTATAAGTGCATTTGAGATTGCAGCTCAAGTCTCCGTTTCAGTGGAAGAAATAGACATTTCTGTCTCCCACTGAAATAAATAGGATTTGAAAACACTTAACTTTGGCTGGATTGTGTTGTAATATTCTTCCACCAGCTTAACTTAGTTCCTTGGTTTGCACCAACTTCATCACTGTTTTGGCCTGAGAACTACTGCAGGGTTTCAATTCTGCACAAGTCTGTGCTGCTTTTGAGACATGCCACCTTCAAGGAGGGACTGCATGAAATTTGCCTCGATTCCTAGGTACAGAGGCACTGTTTTTCGTTCCTTGCTTTTTGGATGAGGAGGGAGGGGCGGGTATCACTTAGTCTTTCGATTAAAAAAAAACCAGTACAAAGAAGCTGTAGAACATGGCATGTGAAAAATAGAATTTATGTAGCTGAATGTATTGAAGTTTCATCTACCGAGCTGGGCTAGTTTAGATCATAAAATATTTGCAGAGAAACCAGATTAAACTTGTGATAGAAAGTTTTTGGGGGGATCAAAAAGGGGGAAGCTTTAGGGAAACTAATCAAGGAGCAGCTCCTGCCATAAGACCTGCATGGGAATGGTTTTCAGTAGAAAGCACCCTTCATAACTTTTAAAAGCTATAGTGGAACACTAATGTGTGGACACACTTAGAAGAATCACCAGCATGTAGTAATTGAAGAATGAAAGGGGAAGGGGTGCCCTTTTAAAACTGCACAGCATTAATCAACTGGCAGCACCCAGCAGACTACAGGGTAGAGAATAGGTTGTTCACATTACTGAGTTATCCCTGCCATAATATTGAGCTTCTTTGTAATAGAGGGCACAAGTATTCCAGAGGATGTGTGTCAGCTGCTCTATGTGTATCCTGCTTAGTTATGCCGGTTTATTAGATGCAAACTCAAGTTTTCGTAGGAGCTATGCACGGAGCATTTCCACTCTAGAAATCCCACCCCATAACGGTTTTAAGGAGGAAAGATTATGGCAGAATACCCTTTGTTTTTACTGTACTTGAATTGCTTGCTGCCTGATGGCATTGCATATTTACTCGGAAGTAAGCCCCACCAAATTCATTGGGACTTACTCAGAAGTAAGTATATGGAAATCTGCAGCCAGAGTTTATCTAGCTTTCCCATTTGTGTAGGGACAGACTGCTGTTAGGGTTTGCTACGGTATATAGTAGTCAGTCATTGCTTAGCATTCACTGTCTACCTGCAGCCAGGATATTGCTCTGTATAAATGCAACGTGCTTATAACTAACATTTGGATGCACTGTGACTACTACCTCAGAAAAATACATTTGTTTCCTTTTTTGGGTTTTTAAAAAATATATATTTTCCATTATTTAGTTCTAGCAAAGTTCAGAGCACCAATTCAAACTTTAAAAGACCTTGTTCAGTCCCTACTGTTTCAGAACACAAGTTGGGGATAGCTTCTCACCTTTTCAAAACCAGGAAAAGTGTGTATGCTTTCCCTTTGCTTCCGATTATGTAGACTGTGGCTAGTATGATGTACTTTTTCTTTCTATTGAAATCGGCTCTAAGAAAAGGTTTAAGCAAAATGTAT
This sequence comes from Lacerta agilis, assembly GCF_009819535.1. Lineage (NCBI taxonomy): Eukaryota > Metazoa > Chordata > Lepidosauria > Squamata > Lacertidae > Lacerta > Lacerta agilis. The sequence continues at coordinate 77,531,485 of NC_046315.1, read as the reverse complement.
TATCAAGGCATGATTCACTTGTACTGGGCTGAATTCTGCGCTATATAACCTAGCACTTGGAAGATCCCAACATGGCTCTAGCACCCTGTTCTCCTTGCCTTCAGTGCAAGGATGCAGGTTTCACAAAGACAAGGCAGACTGAGACCGACTATGAAGGAGGCAGGCAGCATTTTGTTCCAAGATTTTGGGGCCCTAGGTGGTTGCCTTGTTTGCCCAACCCTAAGGTCACCACTCCCGGACTTTCTAGCATTAGTCATTTCCGCTTTGCTGTGCCTTGGCTCATCCCCCACCCTCTCAAAAGCAAAGTAGCAAACAAGGGTCAATGAATGATTAATTAAAAACTTGGTCCAATAGTAACTGCCAGAGTAGTTTGCTTTTATTGGGCGAAGGCAAAATGCCTGTGCTTGAGAATGTAAATAATGGTTGAATTGGTTCTTCAATAGAGTTAGCTAGAAAAGCCTCCTTTGGCTTCATGCATCTGCTAGAGGTACTGATTCAACTGCAAGGCAAACCTGCTTTTATTCGGATTTAATATTACCCTGAGTCTTGGGGAACAGTAAAATTTCCGAATTAAAAACATTAATTCAAATAGGCTCGTTTGTGTTAAATTACCCATCTTTATTTTCTTGTGCTTGCAAGATGGGGACAGGAGAGGTGAAACTAGACTGTACTACTTGCAAATGTCCCTGTCCTACAGGGCAGGTGTAGGGAACCTGCGGTGCTCTTGCTGTTGCTGAACTGCAATTCCCGCCATGCTTGCTGGGCCTGATGGAAGCTGTGGAAGGGCCACAGGTTTCACACCTCCGCTATAGGCATTGGGTAGGAGTCAGCATGACCAAAGCTCTGAACCCTTTTGGGATCTTCCACATGTGCACCATGCAGTCATGGGGCAAGTGACTCATATGCCCAATGGTTTAAATCACAGCATTGTTTTGGTGCAGTGAGGGAGATGTTAACCATTGGTTTTGTCAACTGAACTAACCTATATCTAGAACACACTATCAAATAGATAGAATTGAGATACAAATGCTGAACAAAATAGGCAGCAGAATTTTCAAAGCTATTATTTGTAGGGAAGCCAAATAGTACCTAGGATTTTCAAACTGATCGGAACAGTCACTATCGAGTTGAATTGCTTGTTTTTTTAAATTGTATCACAGAAGTTGCAAATAATGTTGTCCACTAGTGTATAAAGATTTTACAATTGAAGCAATCTGAAGATGTAGCAGTTGATTTCTTGATGAAATAAAAACGACAGCTTAAACAACTGCTACGTGTATTTTTATTCAGGGGCTTTTTATAACGGAGCTGCAATGTGCCGACAAACTGTGGCTTCTCCATTTTGTTCAATTTGTATTCCTAACCTGCCAAACTTAAAGCAACCTGTGCCAATCTTTCCACTGACAAAGGGGACATGTGAGGGTTCTTGTTCAGCAATCTGGAGTAATATTTTGTTGAACATCTTATTATACTGTGCGTAGCACTGTCAGGTTGAAGGATGTAGATTTATCTCCATCTTTCCAGGAAGTCAAAAACGAAGGCAACCAGCTACAGATCCTTCTAAGTTGTAAGAGGACATTTCTCCAGTCAATGCCTTAAGCGTTCATGAAAGGTAGGGGTGATGAGTTGCAAGTCCCTGTCTCCCTTACTATATTTACACATTCTTAGCTGTAGGTCCTACTTTCAGTTCAAGGTGTTTTGTCTCTCCGATGCTGTTTAAATGAAATATGGATACCAGTAGCTTGCACACCTAACATTTTTTGTGGCAGGAATCCACAATGCACATACCGTGAATATTATAACCTCCCAGCTCATGATAACGATCCCTTCCCTGCAACTATTGTTTACCAGGGTCTTCTCTAACCTGATGTCTTCCTGATGTTTTGGACTACAGTTATTTCCACTGGCCACAGCCAAAGGTTTGGGGACGGGACACAAAACATTAGCACAAATCCTCAAAATTGTGCAGATGCAGGACCCTGAGCAAGTCACTCTCAAGGAATGTTTGGGAAGGGGAGCTTATCTTTGTTAGTTGGAACCAACACATTCCAAGCTACAGCAGATGAAGTTTCATTTTTCTAGTCACAAGTTCAGGTTCCTAATCTGCAAAGTGAAAGTGTTTGATCAGCCACAACAGACTGGCTAAAAAATAAAGGAGCACTCCCAGCTCTAAACTGGCAGCCTAAATCTTAGATCAAGTGTTTTGTAATGGCATTTAGCTTGGTATCAGAAAAGCAAAGGTTGCATTTCAGCTGGCCCAAGAGTCCTTGTTAATAGTGCATTTTGAAATGCAAACTGCATTTCGCTTAAGTCCAGCGGAGTTCAATGGAGTCTACTCCCAGGTCTGTGTGCCCAGGACTGCAATCTTAAATAATATGGTTGACACTTAAGAAACATTACTATCGTACTGCAGTTCTTCCAAACTCTCTCAACACAGTTTCAGTGATTTCATTTACATTTGAACTACAGGATGCTTTCTTCTTGAATGTGTTAATAAAAATTGGAGAAAAAGACAACGTTTTTGCATTACTAGCTAAAATCCATACATCTCACATCATAAAATAAAATAAAAATATTTAATAGCCAAGCTTTGAATAATGCTTGCAGGATGAGGGACAGAGAGAATTGCCTTAGATTATAATAGAGGGGACAATCAAGGCATGAAATAAACCAGATCCCAGTAGTTATTAATACATCATTTACATACAGGTATAAGTTTTGAAAATGCATTTCATATTGTTTGGGTTCATAACAGGCTAGTATAAAATGGCTGGTTTCCAAATTCCAAGCCCCTGCCTGGATTTTATGTTTGGAAGAAAAGTAGGAGACTTGTATAGTTTGTAAGTTACCTCAAGTAGAGAAGCAAGTTCCTTTTCTTTTATGTTCCAGCGCTGCTTTGCATTAACCCTGAAGTCCTGTTTCCCTTCTAATGTCCAAGTGTTCTTGTGCACCAATATCTAGAAACTCTTGATACACTCTTGCACGAAACCTGAAATTAGAAACTGCCTTCTAAAGATGGCACCAAGTCCTGCCATCTGTTTAAAGATTTACAGGTCAGCCAGCATAGTCCCTACAGTCTCACTGAAATGCATGGAGGCAATACCTCATCTCAGTAGAGGGCATGCAAAAAGTTTGTTTCTGAATCCACATCTCCGCTACCTTAAATGCCCTGGTCTTCGTCAACCCCTTCTCATCTGAACAGCTGGTGCAGCAAATAAAAGGCCATGCTGAATGTTTAAGAGAAACCCAGCACAAAAGAGATATCTTACTGCAAGATGTTCTGGATTAGTATTTTATATATTATTTACCAACAAAGACTGATGTGTGTTTCTGGCCTGAAAATAGATCCAAGTCTGTATCTGTAAATCTTCATTTGAACTAAGTCCAGCTCCAAAAAAAAATCAGCAAAATGGCATTTTGTTAACCAACATTGTTAAAAAGAAGCCTTCTACTTCTGAACAATGCTTTGATGCAGTGAAAAGTATCTGCCACTGATGTTTCAAGTAAAGGCTGGTTAGCAGGAAGCTGTAGATCAATAGGACACATGCTAACTCTGCTGAGCTATATAAGCCAATGCTTTGACTTGGCATAAGGAACCCTTCCATGTTTCTGACCTTCTAGGTACTTCTGGGGATACGAATTCTGCAGAAATTGCTCTCTGCCTGAGCCATAGTTCATAAATAGGCTTGTTTGGTGCCAGCTACTTTGAAACAAGTCTGAATCTATTCTGGAACACTTTCCACCAATGTGGAAGAAAGTGGATATATAGAAAAATTGTAGCACGGATTAGCATTTAACTGCAACATCAAACTGCAGTTCTTACAATAGAAAAGGGTTTATGTACGATTCAGCATCTTGCTAACAAAACACCCTCCCTCTGAACCCTGGAGTTTTTAATCTAAATCCTAGTGCCTTAAGTTGTTCTCAGAGGCTGTGCTGTTTTTGAGGCAGAAGCCTTCTATCTCCCCATGCCAAGGGATACCAACTACTTATTGGTAAAAGCAAATTTAAGCCAACTCACCTCTTGTGTCACTACAGCAGACAATGGTATTTTCACTTAATTCTATTTTCTAGATGGTGCAGTTGAAGCAGTATTTAAACTCTTGAGGTGCTGAAGTAGTCATAGGGATTCCATAAGTGAGAATACAGGAGAGCTGCTGTAATAAATGACAGATTTGCAATTGTTCCTCCCCACCACACCCCAAAAAGAAAACACAAATCTTTTCAGGAAACAGACGAAGCTTCTTGCTTTTAAATTTGAAGTAGACAGTTTTAAGAATTATTTCTGCCACCTAGTAATTCAAGGAGGAGGATTCTCTCAGCCAGGGTAATTTAAAATCCATTATATCACCACAGCATTAAGTCACTCGGTCTGTAGTTCTTATTTTTTATCAGCTCTTTTCCCGTTCTTTACTGGGCTCTCCGAGTTCCCATGTAGAAGTAGTACTTCTATCCTGCATAAACACAAAAAGGAGTGTGTGTTAAACACTTATTTCCTTTAACACAAACAACTTCTAGAACCCAAATATGAATTGCAAAAGCTTCTACTCAGTCCTTTTCATGCTGCGAAGTAATGCTATATTGTTCAATAGGCCTGACTTCCAAAGTAGGCCCTACAGGACTGTAAATCTGGCTTCAAATGTGGGCATACTGGCGTGACCAGAGTATTCAAAACTGTGTCACAACACAGTGTGTTGGCTGCAATGTGCAGCTGTGTCACACAAACGCTCCTCCCGGGACTGGAAAGGGGTTAGTTTAACCTCCGGTTTGCTAGTAGAACTGAACTACTGTGTCGCAAAATGATGCACGTCTAAAAAGCGTTGTCACCAACAGGAAAAGCTTTGAAAGCTCTGCCCTAGACCAACGGCAGAGAACCTGTGGAGCTTCCAGATGTTCTAGCCACAACCACCATGGCAAACGGGTTGGGGTGATGGGAGCTGCAGTCCAGCAAACATCTGCAGAGCCGCAGGTTCCTTCACCCTGCCCTAGACTCATCGCCATCTTTTCACAGGCTCACTTCATCGGCAATATTGGAATAGCAGTCACAATTCATGTATCTAAGATGCTTCCCTGATAACGGCTGCAATCCTATGTGCATTTTCCTGGGAGTAAGTCCCAGTGAACACAATTGAGTAATAATACATAGGATTGTGCCATAAATCAGCAGAATATTGAATTGCTAGCAGTTATTATTATTATTAGTAGTAGTAGTAGTAGTAGCAGCAGCAGCAGAAGTAGTAGTAGTTGCCCCAGCTACTCTGGGCAGCTTCCAACCTATATAAAAACGTAACAAAACATTAAACCTTAAAAAGCTTCCCTATACAGGGCTGCTTTCAGATGTCTGTCAAAGATTATACAGTTACTCATCTCCTTGACATCTGATGGGAGGGCTTTCCACAGGGAGGGTGCCACTACCAAGAAGGCCCTCTGCCTGATTCCTTGTAGCTTCACTTCTCACAGTGAGGGAACCGACAGAAGGCCCTCGTGCTGGATCTCAGTGTCCAGACTGAACAATGGGGGTGGAGATGCTCCTTCAGTTATACAGGGCCAAGATTGTTTTATTGAAATGGCTTAAGCTTTTCTGAGGCGGTGATGATAAGAGGCACCTGCTGCCACAGCACTGACTAACAAGAATAAACCTAAACCAGCATTCGGTTTTTGGGTCCTCCTCCTCAGTTGCAAAACCAGGAGGACCTTGCTACAACAATCCTCTTCCTGTTTTACACCTGGTTTGTACCCTCAGCGCGGCATGAGCAAGTCCACACATAAGATTGGACTGAGTACACAAAGTTTTCAACGGGACTTTTGGCCCCCAAATCTGCTTCTGCTGGATAGCAACCCAGGTTGCTTTTGCCATCATCACAGCTCCCTCGCAGAAACCCAACTTACTCATAATAAAAAGGGCTTCTCGGATCCAAATAGCATCCATAAGAACAGAGCACATTTGCACATTTATTTGTTGTTCTAAAATCTGCACACCCACACATACCCCTTGCATGGCAGGTAAGAAAAACACTACTAGTACCTATGGGGCAAGTAAACTTTGTGGAGCGCTTTCCCCCAAAGCCAGCACCACTCCTCTGCCTTCACAATGCAACTACAGGAGTGCTTGAATATTTTAAAAATTTCCCAAGGGCTCTTTATAACAAAAGAGGCTCTTCAATGTTCAACAGTTGTTTCCACTGAGAACTGCAAAGGCAGCTACACAGGGCAGTAATAAGGACTTGCTGGCTTCAACCAAACGTGACCACCATTGAAGTTTAAATCTACTGTTGCTCCTACTGTATTTTAACCATTCAAGGTGCAAGGGCGAAAGCTGCCTGTTCCAGGGGGTGGGGTGGGGAGGAGGGAGAAAAGATCACAATAATTTGGTACGCCCTGCGGAGGGCCTTACGGTCCACAAACAATAATACTTTGGAGGTCCTGGGCCTCAAGGAGGTTAGACTAGCCTCGACCAGGGACAGAGCCTTTTCAGTCCTGGCCCCAGTCTGGTGGAAGGCTCTGTCGCAAGAGACCCAGGCCCTGCGGGATTTGACATCTTTCCGCAGGGCCTGCAAGATGGAGCTGTTCTCCGCCAGGCCTTTGGTCCGGGCCCAGTCTGACCCCTTCTTTCTATGGGACCCTGTATGTAAGTGGCCTCCTTGGCTCTTTCCATCAGCCCATATGGGACTAGCATGGGTGGCCGGGCATGGTGAACTCTTAATTCATTACCCCTACGGTTATGATTCGTGGGTTCCCACTTAATTTTATTTTGATTTTAAATGTGATTCGAATTGTATTTTAAACTAATCGTTTGATTTTGCGTCTTTAATGTTTCCGGGCTACGTTTGAAGGTGACCCGGAAACTGCAATTAATCCAGAACGCGGCAGCTAGACTGGTAACTGGGAGTGGCTGCCGGGACCATATAACACTGGTCTTGAGAGATCTACATTGGCTCCCAGTACGTTTCCAAGCACAATTCAAAGTGTTGGTGCTGACCTTTAAAGCCCTAAACGGCCTTGGTTCTGTATATCTGAAGGAGCGTCTCCACCCCCATCATTCAGCCCGGACAATGAGATCCAACGCCGAGGGCCTTCTGGCGGTTCCCTCACTGCGAGAAGCAAAGCTACAGGGAACCAGGCAGAGGGCCTTCTCGGTAGTGGCACCCACCCTGTGGAACGCCCTCCCATCAGAGGTCAAAGAGATAAGCAACTACTTGACATTCAGAAAATACCTGAAGGCAGCCCTGTTTAGGGAAGTTTTAAAATCTGTGATATTTTAATGTATTTTAATATTTGTTGAAAGCCACCCAGAGTGGCTGGGGGTACCCGGCAAGATGGGCAGGGTACAAATAATAAAATTATTATTAATTATTATAATTTATTATTATTATTATTATTATTATTATTATTATTTGGTGTTAGCCGCCCTGAGCCCGATCTCAGCCAGGTAGGGCAGGGTATAAATAAAAATTATTATTAATAATAATATTAAATCCCTATTCCTAAAACAAGCCACAGAGGAGATATGCCACAAATGTTCAGCAAGGAGGATTTGGGCAGAGAAAGAGGTGAACCTTTATGTCGATGCCGTATATGGCTAGATCTCGACGCAGGCTGTCACACGCTTGCAAGAGGGGCGCTCGGTCCTTCAACAGTTGCTGCCTTTCGGTTTTCTTTTGCAGCCGGGCTTCTTTCGACAGAGGGGCACCGTCTGCGGACACGCCCCCCGCAGCCTCGGGCGCAGCGAGGGCAAAATGGCGCACTTTGGTTCGGAAGCTCACCAGTTCCTCTATCACGTTGGAAAGCACGGCTGAATGTTCGCTTTCTGGAACTACCTATAAATCAAAAACTCGAATTCAATCCCAACATGCAACACACTTACACAGGAAGCCATGTCCCAGAACCACACCAGGAGTACCCAGAGATGTAATTTAACTGCATACATTTGTATTTAAAGTAAGTTTTAAATATGATACAAAACGGGCTGTAATATGCCTGCTTCGATTGCCATTTCTAAACAAATATATTATTCTCGATTAAGGGGTATATAAATCTTGTTAAAAAGTAAAGCAAAACAGTGAAGGCCCTCTTCAAATGTAACAAAAAATCCTACAAGGAAGAAGAACAGGAGTTTGGATTTGATATCCCGCTTTATCACTACCCGAAGGAGTCTTAAAGTGGCTAACATTCTCTTTTCCCTTCCTCCCCCACAACAAACACTCTGTGAGGTGAGTGGGGCTGAGAGACTTCAGAGAAGTGTGACTAGCCCAAGGTCACCCAGCATCTGCTGCATGTGGAGGAGCGGAGACGCGAACCCGGTTCACCAGATTAGGAGTCTACCACTCTTAACCACTACACCACACCGGAAAGCACCTAGTGCAGAACTTGCATCTAAGCCAGGATGACAGGTGACTTGTACAGGTGTGTATTTCACCCTATATAGACCAGGGTTTCTTCAACTTTGGTTTCCAGCTGCTCCTTGACTATAATTCCCATAATGCCTAACCAACAACTAAAACCAAATGGACACCAGGTGCTCGTCAACAGACTCTTACATCACAAATAAAATGAATACATTAAAAGATCATTATCAGGACTTTCAGAAAAGAAAAATACATCCTATTTAGAGTTTCTCATTTTCAGCCTTATTGTTTTTGGTTTCTAAGCCAAAGACTAACACAGTGCTTTGGAATTGTATCAATCCAGATAAATTTCTGAGGATCAGGTAGGAGGACAATTTTTATTTATTTATTAAAAAGTTGAAAACAACAACAAACTTGACTCTAAATCACCTAGAGACTGCCCTGTGTTAGGGTGAGTAACATACAAAAATTTATATGCACATAAAGATGGAATCACCTGGAAACATTTTTTTCCGGAAGGACAAGGGTCCAGGCACACAGTTTGTCGGAAGCCCGGTTTTTTGACCCTACACCACCTGACAGCACAATGCTAACTATAGCTCCTTGGAGTCCTATTGAATTTGATGGGGCTTACTCTCAGGTAAGTGGGGTGGTTTTCCTACCTGTCTTTCCTCAAGGGTGATCCCAGTTGTGTGAAGGAATTCCATGATGTAGGAGAGAATGGCTCCAAACACAACAGCACTCCTAGGCGATCCACTTTCCTGATTTCAAAACACACAAAAGAGCCGATGTTACAGTAACATCTCTCCACACACGGACAAAAGATGAAAGTGAACAATACTCTGCGGGAATCTATTTATCTGCTGGATTGCCTAAACCGCCTCCTTTCCAAGAGTGAAGACTTCTTAACCGCAGTAACTAGCCATAGGGCAGCAGCGGAAGAATATTTTAGGAAAACAAAATGCCACTCGTGTAAGGCCTAGGGGCAAAGTTCGGGACAGCAAGGCATTTCCTTGAAGCCACTCTCCCTCCTGCAACTCTTGCTATGAGATTTTTTTAAATGTACACTATCTAGGAAAAGCTCAGAAATAAATACCTTCCAAGGCTTCTTGGATAAGCTGATAGGATAAGCTCAGGCAGTTGAGCACGAGACTCTTAACCTCAGGGTTGTGGGTTCGAAGGCCAAATTGGGAGAAAGATTCCTGCATTGCAGCAGGTTGGACTAAATGACCCTGGTAAAGGTAAAGGTAAAAGTACCCGACCATTAGGTCCAGTCGCGGACGACTCTGGGGTTGCGACACTCATCTCACTCTATAGCCCGAGGGAGCTGGCGTTTGCCCGCAGACAGCTTCCGGGTCATGTGGCCAGCATGACTAAGCCGCTTCTGGCGAACCAGAGCAGCGCACGGAAACGCCGTTTACCTTCCCGCCAGAGTGGTACCTATTTATCTACTTGCACTTGACATACTTTCGAACTGCTAGGTGGGCAGGAGCTGGGACCAAACAATGGGAGCTCACCCCGTCGCGGGGATTCAAACCGCCGACCTTCTGATCGGCAAGCCCTTGGCTCTGTGGGTTAGACCAGTGTTTTTCAACCACTGTTCCGCGGCACACTAGTGTGCCGCGAGATGTTGCCTGGTGTGCCGTGGGAAAATTACTTTATATATAGTCAATATAGGCACAGAGTTAATTTTTTTAACATTTTCTAATGGTGGTGTGCCTCGTGATTTTTTTCATGAAACAAGTGTGCCTTTGCCCAAAAAAGGTTGAAAAACACTGGGTTAGACCACAGCACCACCTGCGTCCTGGTAGCCCCTTCCAACTCTACAATTCTCTGATTCCATCCAGTATTTCACGTCTACAGCTTTTGCCAAATTCAGAGCTCATGGCTGTCACTAACAAAGAAAGCTACATTATCAGACTCTTTCTCTCTCTCTCTGTGTGTGTGTGTGTGTGATATACAGGGCTGACTGCAGTCCATTATTCTGTAATGGAGCCATGGGGAGCACAGCGGGATAAATGTGGGGTTGAGGGAAGCCAGCACATGGAAGAACCAAGGGAGAAAGCCCCCTGCAAGTGATCAGTGCAGAGATTTAGCAAGAGTGATCCGTTCTTTCTCTTGTCCGGCACACTGGATCGCAAGAAAGCAAGTGGGAAGACATAAAAGAATTGTGTCCCTCATCACTGACCTTTGCTCCTCTAACCGACTATCCTTAAGGGAATGTAGCCTCTGACCCTTCCCAGAAAATGATTTCCACCACCATATTATTGATTCTGCAGTTCTGTGCAACAGCACTAACCACTGGGTTCAACATCTAGCATTGCCAAACTCAGCTCTCCGTTTAAGTGCTCCACACACATTTCTAGCTTTTACTGTTGCAAAGGCCAAGCATGAAACAGTGTGAAAGCCATACCTATTGAAGCCACACAGACCTCAGGCAAGTCAAGATTTGGAGGGAAGCAACTTCACCTTAGTGAAGATCACAATTCCAGGAAATCAATTTAACGGGGCAAAACATTAGGAAATAATAATAATGTCACAGATGATGGATTGCGTGCAGATATTCACTGAGCTAGAATCTATACTGCCAAGATTCAATACTTTAAAAAAAAAAACCAAAATACTGTGTTCTTTTGTTAACAGTTAACCGTGTGTGTGTTTGTGTGCTGTACGTACATAAAACTTTACTAATACAATCAGATGGCTGACTAAAGTGGCTTACAGAAAAGGCACTTTAAAAACAGTGAGTTCAGTGCTCCAGAAGTAGCGGCCATTTAGGACTTTACCCATTAGACTCAAAATGAGAAGGGTATCAAGCAAGTAAGAAGCAGGCAATTTCTCCCAAAACACGCACACACACAGAGATATATATATTTCAACATTTTGCCTTGGGCCGAGTATTCAACACTCCGTGAATATCTGGTGCCATTTAATAACTAACTCACCAATTCTAGACATTAATGGGCATGAAGATAGGTTTAAAAGTGGACTGACCAAAAATCATTTGCTCATCATTTCTTCCATGATTAGGCCCTAAAGTGTTCTGCACAAGCAGGGCCGCACTTCTGCCTGTTTAGGCTTGCCTTCCCAACACAAATACATAAATCCCCGATCTTTCTGCGGCCTCTGTAGCAATTACATGCCATTCTGGAGGAAAACATTATTTTATTTTATTTTTGGGTAAATATATCCTAGTGCCATACTAACAGTGGTCACTGTGCATCATCATCTTGCCCCATATTAGCAACGTGTTGCTCTGTCTGTAAGCAAACCAACAGGGATGAGCTGTCTATGGTGGCTTGGAGCCAGCCTCCTCCTGGTTCTCCTGGAGCAAAGCCCACCACTAGTGACCAACAGGAGCAAGTCGTCCCCCTGGGGGTGGGGACAACTCTGACTTCCAAGTTTAGGATCACTCTGCTCCACCTGGAAGCTATGTCAGTCACGCTGCCACCAGTGCTATTTTTCTAGAAAAAGAGGTGCCAGAACTCACCATGAATACCTGCCTTGTTCTCTTATAATGGAAATGGCACCCACCTGAGAGGTGCCAGAAATGAGTTCCGGCGAGTTCCAGCTGGAAAAAAAGCCCTGGTGCCAGTCAGTTCACACCTGAAAGCTCTATCACTACAATTGTGCTGGAAGAGTTTTTCTTTTAAATTCGCAACCAGCCAACATTTGGGCAAGAAAAGGGGAAAGAACAGAATAAACTCAGGAAAACAAGAGTTTCTATGAAAGATCACCTGGGTACACTCTCTCTCTCTCTCTCTCTCTCTCTCTCTCTCTCTCTCTCTCTCTCTCTCATAAATACAGTTGTCCCTTGGAAGTCGAACGGAATCTGTTCCGGAAGTCCGTTTGACTTCCAAAACCTTCGAAAACCAAATCACGGCTTCTGATTGGCTGCAGGAAGCTCCACCGGCCAATCAGAAGCCGTGGAAGCCCCATCGGACATTCAGCTTCCCAAAATAGTTCACAAACCGGAACAGTCACTTCCGGGTTTGCAACGATCAGGAGCCAAAACGTTTGGGAACTAATCTGTTTGAAAACCAAGGTACAACTGTAAACACATAACTAAATGGTGTGATTAGTGATGAAGAAAAAAGGCTCGTGTAAAAGTTCTTCAGCTGCCTAAGAATACCAAGTAGCAAGAAGGAAATAAAACTTTTGGTGCTATGAAACACGGCAAGAGGGGTTTCCGATTCTAGAAATGCAGTTTGTATAAATGAATGCCTGTCTTGGGATGTGGCAGAGGGTGGGGGAGACAATCATTTGTCTTTGTTTCTCCTTGCAGGTTTCGCCTAGGGAAATAATAAAACCAACCTGTCAGTACAGAACTGTTTTGACAATGGTCGGTTTCTGATCTTCGTCTCCTAACGGGTTACCTTAGTGACGGCCTTCAGCTGCCGGTTGCCATGGTGAATGAGGTCCATAATTGCACCGACAGCCCTGGGGGTGTCAAAGTCATCGGCACATGCAGACTTTACCGCTGCTTTGGTGTTGGCTAGCCTTGGAGGAGGAGGAGGAGGAAAAATTAAGACAACAGAAGTGGTGTTGTTGTTTTTAGAAAAGCCCCAGACGTAAACCGACTGGCTAGTTAAAATGCACTTTTGGCAGGATGTATCCCAGGTTAAGTAGTTTGACGAACAATTTCATCAGGAGGTGGCTAAGTTCCTGCTCCAACTTTTCCATGGGGAGCAAAAGTGCTTCACACAAGCTGGATCAAGTGCCATTTGGTAAATCACTATGAAAGGAGGACGGATGCTTCTCTTACAACAAAAGGGACAAACGAATGGGAGATTACAAGACTTCCCGCTGCCTGTTCCCTCTCTGCAGCCCATCTTCCACGCACACTGTATGTGCGTATAGGACAGATAAAGGTTCCCAAAACATTTCCGCAGACATCACGTCTAGTGGTGGCCCTGAAACCTGCCATTTCTATACCAAAGGTGTGCATCAACAGGGAAGAAAAATCCGAATGGCTACAGCTGTCACCAACCAATGGCAGGGGCTTGCTGGGCAATATTCTGCCATGTAACTGATGCTCTATATGAAAAGACTGGGCAAGCCCCCTTGGACAAACTCCCTTCTGTTAATCATCATTACGTTTTCACTGCATTCTTTCGAGTGGAGAACACTGGCATTAATATGTGGGTGTTGAGAGTTCCGGATGATCTTTGTGAATGTATAGGTTTATACGTACACTAACGTTCTAGTCATTTTAAGACAGCCGTTCCTGGACTTCTGGTTTGCCGCGAGGGGAGAAGGAAGCCGGCGCCACTATCGCAGCGACCCAGCTGCTGCTTTGGGGAGTTTTGGGGTAACTCGGAGGCAACGAACACCCCAAAGAAAGTGAAATAATATTGGGAAAAGAATTAGAACAGGCATAGGCAAACTCAGCCCTCCAGATATTTTGGGACTACAACTCCCATCATCCCTAGCTAACAGGACAAGTGGTCAGGGACGATGGGAATTGTAGTCTCAAAACATCTGGAGGGCCAAGTTTGCCCATGCCTGAATTATAATGAGCTGAAAAAAAGTTTAGATTTACCTTCCCCCAAAAACCAGAGTCCTTTTTGTTGGGAATAACCCAGACACAAATTACCAGGTCCTGAAAAAGTTTGTGTATGTATGCAACAGCAGCGGCCCGTGTTTTGTTGGCCCAGAAATAGAAAGTGAGTGAGGTCCCTTGTAAAGAGGATTGGCAACGTAAGATGCAGAACTTGCAGGTTTAACCCACAGAATAAGAGAGCAAGAAGAACGTATATTTAGAGAAGAGCGAAAAATACTTACCGGTATTGAATATATGGAAAACAATTGTGCACAGCTCAAAACGCTGGCGGCATTAAAATAAATTCAATGGAAGAAGAAGGGAAGTCATTGGAGGTTTCAAAGTTTGAATTTTTAAAAATTTGATATGTACAATAATGGAAAAAAAACCTCTCACTCTCTCAAGACAGCCATACCTATGGCTGTATCATTCGATCCCACCACAAACATGGCTACTGGAAGTGGCTGGAGTAGAAATGCAATTCCTAGCATCCAATTCATTAAAATTTGGAAGACATTAGCATTATTGAAGATAATATACGGCATTAAACTCGGGGAAGGAAGATCTATAAATCTGTTTCTTGAGGAATAGGAAAGATTTATGTGTTATTGGAAAAGAAATTACGGAAGCGTCAGAAGCTGGTGTTCAGAGAATATGGCTCTTTTCACTAATACGACTGAACAGATGTTGATTCATGACCATATAATCAATCAATAGAAAAGATATGCGACAGCCTTGCGTTGTTCCTGGACTCTCTTTAAAACTATTAAAAGAAAAAAAGTGAACAGGGTATACTAATTAATCAAAGCAAAGACAACTCAAGGAAGGCTAAAATACAAAACAGAAGGGGTCAAAATACTGCTGCGATGCACAGATACCGGGGAGGAAAAAACAATAGTCTGGAAGCAAAAAACCCTAATATGCCAGGAACAGGATGACTTAAAACCTCTTTCTCTGACGTGCTTGTTATTTTTACTTGCAGGGATTATTTTCTTACCTTGTTTATAAGGAAAGCATAAAAAGGCACTTGTTGCGTGCCAGCTGAAGTGGTAACTTCTCAGGATTTTATCACATACCAGGCCAATAACACACAACACAACAGGCCTTCACACTCACCTCTCCCACAGTAGATCTTCTCTAACGGCTTCACACAAAAGTTGTCCTTTCATGTAGGAATGTGCACTGCTCACAAAAGAACAGATTGTCTGAAGAACATTCTTCGCATCATTCAGGCTGTCATCACTATATTCAACAGCTAGAAAAAGAAATTCAGCTTTATGTTGTTCCGTCAAAGCATCAGCATTATTATATAAATAGAGAACAATGGTTATGCTACTATTAAAAAAACTATTAATCTCACGTGGCTCAGGTGTGGGAATGGATTTAACGGCCCCCTCACTCTTCCTACCACCAGCCAACACAGAGCTACATCTGAAAATTGATTTGATGTTCAAGAATACAGACAAAAAAACAAAAAACCCTCTCACACACACACCCCCAAAATCATAGCACTCTCAAAAAAATCCCCAATCCAAAAGATCTGCCTTATAAATGTGGACACAAAGCATACACCTAATTATGACTTTATGGATAGTCCATCTCTACTCAAAGGAGTTTTCCTTACATGATCTGTATCCACTCCGTAAGCAAAACATCCTGAACTGATCAGGCGAGAACTTCTTCAGGAAATCCTAAAGAGAAATGAAAAAGAAATACAAATTAAGCTGTGGCTTAGAGGTCATGGAAAATAGTCTCCGTGACAGAATCCGACATGCTGCAAAATCCCAGATTGCATGTAGCAGTCAGAGTATTGGACTAGGACTTAGAAGACCGAAGAAGAAGAAGAAGAAGAAGAAGAAGAAGAAGAAGAAGAAGAAGAAGAGGAGGAGGAGGAGGAGGAGGAGGAGGAGGAGGAGGAGTTTGGATTTGCTATCCTGCTTTATCACTACCCGAAGGAGTCTCAAAGCGGCTAACATTCTCCTTTCCCTTCCTCCCCAACAACAAACACTCTCTGCGAGGTGAGTGAAGCTGAGAGACTTCAGAGAAGTGTGACTAGCCCAAGGTCACACAGCAGCTGCATGTGGAGGAGCGGAGACGCGAACCCGGTTCACCAGATTATGAGTCCACCGCTCTTAACCACTACACCACACTGGCTCTCTCAGGAGACGCGAACCCGGTTCACCAGATTATGAGTCCACCGCTCTTAACCACTACACCACACTGGCTCTCTCAGGCCTGCCAGTGTCTCAGGCTGACCTACCTTGCAGGGTTGTGAGGATAAAATGGGGAGGAGGCAGGGAACTATGCATGCCACCTTGAGCAACTTTGAGAATAGGTGTGATAGAAAGGAATTCATCACCATTCAGCCTTCAATACTCACATGAATTAAATTTTTGCGTACAGGGCTGGGATTGCAAGTTTGGGACAGACCTTCCAGTTTACAACAGGAAGACCTTCATTAACAAACACAATCCCAAGTCCTTCCACAAACCTCAAAGCTCCCGACCCTCTGCTATTATATACCTCATAAAGAGGATTATATCAAGGCAGATAGTGATGACTGTTTCCATGAGCACATATTGTGGCAGAATCTGACAAGGAATTTTGAGTTTTCATTTAAAGTGTGTGTGTGTGGCAGGGGGACGACGATAAGCTTCTAGTTCTCAATACTGCAGAAATGTCAGAATGCCCAGAAACACAGGGCTGCAAATGGGCCCCATGTCCGGGGATGGAATTTGGGCACCTGCATGAACTACAGTCACTTCCTTCTGGCTACGTACCTCCGTAGTTACTGCCTGCTAAACCTCCTCCTAGTACCCATTATTATTTCACAAAATGAAAAATGTAACCCAAATTTTACAAAAACTCACAAGAGCAGGTTCAGAATAAAGTGAATTTTGTGTGTGTATCTAAACACATGACATGAAAGAATGGCTGGGCAAGTTGGCTGAATATCTACAGTTGGCAAAGCTGACCAATCTGATAAGACAAAAACCAAAAAAAATGTGATTCAAAAGTCAATGGAAATGTTTTAATGAATACTTAAGTAAACAAGGATCAAATGAGAGGTTTTGGTTGTGTTTAGTGTAGAGTGTTTAAAGATGATTTATGGTAATGTCAGAATAAGGCATGGTGTTACAGGAAAGAATGGCAGAAAATACTTAGTTACAGGTAGTGATACGCAGTGGTGGAAGTCAATGAATCTAATTTTAAAATTGAATCTTTCTCTTTTTCTTTTTTCTTTTTCATTAATGTAAGTTTGAATGCTTATGTAAATTTATAACTTTTTGTATACTTTTTTTGCAATAAAATTAATTTTAAAAAAACACATGACATGTATCTGCATCATTTTACATTCTGAGTGAAATATCTGAGTTTGGCTTCCTAGGTACAGAAACGCAGATACTCTCTCCGCTCAATATTAGAGGCACTATTTTTGTGTCCTGTCTTCCGAGCAGGACACAGAACACGATATATTATACTATTAACTGTTAGCAACTTAAACGAAACTCGGGGTGAGAGTATCAAGGAAGGAAGACTCAAAAGAACAAGCACAGCTTGACAGACACTATTCAACTTGAGTCCAGAAAGAGAGGGAAACGACGCCTGACTAGTCCTTTGGAATCTGCTCATTTCTAAATGTGAAGACAAAAGGAAAACGGTCAATGCTGCAGATTTTCAGGGGGGATTTTTCCACATGAGAGTTTTCTCATGACTAAACAAGAGGAAGTCTGGGTCAGTGTACTGAAACTCACCTTCAGGAGTTAATTTTTTCTTTAAGGCGAGTGAAGAAAAATTACCCATCAATTACTATGCCAACTAGACCGTCCAAAAGACCCCCCCCCCGTTACAATATTTGCGAAGGACGACTTCCGGCGGCGACGCCATTGCGGGTGGTCGTGGGTCGCTTCGGCTGCGAAGCGCCCAGTCCATCCCGGGGGTTAGGAGCCCCGCTACCGCAAAGCGGGGCTCCGGTTGGGGTGCGGGAAGAGCGTCCCGCACCCTGGGCTCCCCGGCTGTGCCCGTTGTGGCTCCGAACCCTTCCCTTGCCCCCCCTGTAAAGGGGGAGTGGGGGTGAAGGGACGACGGAGCTGGGCCATAGGGGTTATGCCCCAACCGGGATGTAAATGCGGCGACAGAGCCTGTGATGAGCGTCTAAGTTCTACCTTTGATGTATGGATTTAAAGAAACCCGGTGGTCGTGAGTATTTGATTGGACTAGATACTGTGCTTTTTGGACGATCCGGGGGGAAGGAGAAAGGCAGCCTGCCTCCCTCCCTTCGAGTGAAAGAAGTTAACCAATTTGAGTGACTGCTGCTACAGAACTGGTTACAAAGTATTTAAATTTGATACATGAGACTGTTGAAATTTTCTTTTGGGAAGTAAACTAGCGGAAAATATCTCCGTTTAAAGCTGCGGTATCTGCGCTCCGGCTTAGGAAAATGGCGACGAACATAGAGACAGGAATAGTAATCTGACACCCACTCCCTCCCCCTCTACCATTATGCTGGGCTTCGTCTTTGAACTTGTTTTGAACTCTGGACTAACGGATGAACAAAGGCTCAATGCTTTGAGGCTGGAACTGCTTTATCGGAAAGTGAAAGTCTTGTGTGGGGGTTTGAAAAGAAATCTATTGCCCACAGAGGAGGCTTTTAAAATCTTTGACACTATGGAAGAAAGCCTTGCTAAGGAGCTGAGAGGGTTGTTGGAAGGATGGAGAGAAATGACAGGGCTACTCCGGGAAAAAGATTCGTTTTTTGGGGGTGGCAGCCCCAAGACGACGACAAGATTTGTTATATCCAGTCCCCGAGGTGTGAGCTCGGGGGCAAGGGACAAAGAATTAAGATATTTACAAGAAGAAAAGGAATGGCACAAAGAAACGGAGCAGCTGAAAGAAGATGAGATGGGTACCCTGAGGCTCGTTACAAGGAGTGTTCTGAACTGTGCCTGGATCTGTGGATATTTGGAAAAAGAAGACATTTGGAAGTTTGGTTCTGGCGTCACCAGGAGAAGGACAATGGACAGAGGGGGAGTGGGGTGAAGTATTAAGTAAAATCTAAAACAGTCTGTTATGGCATTTTGAAATCGGAGGGTGAACACTGTCAGCTATATTTAGTTTTA
The DNA here is from genome assembly GCF_009819535.1 of Lacerta agilis. Taxonomy (NCBI): domain Eukaryota; kingdom Metazoa; phylum Chordata; class Lepidosauria; order Squamata; family Lacertidae; genus Lacerta; species Lacerta agilis. The sequence goes on along the minus strand of NC_046315.1, from coordinate 77,512,478 downwards.
TTTTTTGTTTGAATAAGAAAGGAGATATTTGAAGTTTCTATGTTATTAGCAGCAGTTTAAAGGATAGAGGAGATAGTGTAGATTTGATAAGAATGATTTATGAAGATTTATGATGATGTGTTATAAGTAAAGTCAATATAAGCCGATTGAGTTTATAGACTAAGATGATCAAGATTAAGATGAATGTTTTATTCTATATATATAATTGAGTTTAATTTTTAAAAGAAGAGGTTAAAAAGTAGATTATGGGTATAAAATCGAAGGTGAAAAGGCAGGGGAAGTCAACTGTCAAGATTAAGAAAAAGAATTTTTTTATGAGATGCTTAAATAATAAGGAAAATCCTGGCAATGTATGTATTTGATTTATAACTGTATTTGTTTTGTATGTGTATAAATGTAGGTGTGGTTATGGGTGTATGTTGTCATAAGTAAAAAATGTCAATAAATTCTTATAAAAAAAAAAAAATTTGCGAAGGACATGCCAAAAAAATCCGCCAACAAAATGTCGCCTTTGCGCTCCAAAGAATTTATCACGATGTCCTCTTCCCGACACATGCAGGCATTTTTAAAGCTAGCATGGTGGACAAGATGCTAACCTTGGGCCATGCTGGCTGAGGCTGAAGGAGCTGAAGTCTAACCTCTGCTTTACACTTCCTACCACTTGTTTACTCAGATAGCAGGCCTGTTACGTTTAGTGAAGCTTACCTGGCAGTAAGCTTGCAGCCTTGGGCTGCTATCCTGAACACAGTTGGACACACTGCAGACTATACCTGCATTGGATGGCGCTACACCATATCTCAAAGTGGTTGCGAGGACAAAACAAGGGAAAAAGATGGCCTCCTCTGAGCAAGAGCTGGATATAAATGTTGTTAGACTCAACTCCCACCAGGCTCAGAATCCCATGGTCAGAAATGATGTTCTAGTCCAACAACTGGAGCCCACTGATCCTCACCCATCCCTGTAACAAGTAACACTACATTTTTAGAAGCCTGTCAAAAGGAACGTTTTGATGTGGTGTGAAGAATCATGGATACTGCAGAATAACCTCAAGGAGGTCCCCACGGACTCCTTGGAGGATGAGTGCAATACAACTACAATAGATATACAGAGCTGTGTTCTCTTTGATACCTGTTTAATCCTCCGTCATCTCTGCTTAGACATAAATTCATGAGCCAATGGTAAAGGTAAAGGACCTCTGGACGGTTAAGTCCAGTCAAAGGCGACTCTGGGGTTGCGGCGCTCATCTTGCTTTTAGGCCGAGGGAGCTGGTGTTCGTCCACAGACAGCTTTCCAGATTATATGGCCAGCATGACTAAACTGCTTCTGGCGCAATGGAACACCGTGACGGAAACCAGAGCGCATGGAATCGCCGTTTACCTTCCCATGCTTTTGAACTGCTAGGTTGGCAGGAGCTGGGACAGAGCGACGGGAGCTTACTCCATCACTGGGATTCGAATCACCGACCTTCTGATCGGCAAGCTCAAGAGGCTCAGTGGTTTAGACCACAGCGCCACCTGCGTCCCTCTCATGAACCAATGAAGCTAAAGCAAGTGCAGAGTCAGAAGTAGAGCGGGGCAATATATTGATATATCATCCAAAGCTGGTTTGAATTTCATATCACGATACTGTTTGCATAATTTTTGACTTGGCAATATAATGTGTGTGTGTGTGCGCGCATATGTGCTATGCAAAATTCACAATCCAGGGAAAACTTTGAAGCCAGCCAATGTCTCTACATATCTCCATCCTTAAATCAGACATCCTAATATCACGATGCTTAGCTGGTGATATATCATGATGGTGAAAACCAGATATGGCCCAGCCCTAGTTAAAAGATGGCGGTGCTCTTCTGCACTGAGCCAGCAATCCTAAATACACTTGCCTGGGACCTCTTGAACGCTATAGGACTTGTGCCCAAATAGACATGCCCAGGGTGGCACAGGTAATCTCCAATATGAGCTGGGCCAGGCCTCAAGCATTCCTCCATCCCACCCTCTGATCTTAAGAGCTCCTTCTTCAAGCTTCTTCCTGCACAGGCCAAATCCACTGAGAGGAGCTTGATTTTTAAAACAACAACAAAAAAACCCACACTCCCGGTGGTAGAAACTGTTTAGAGGATTCAAGTTAGATGGAAGTGTGCGCTTGTTTACAATACCTTAATGGTAATGTAGTTTTTCAGTGATTTTGACATTTTCTCACTCCCTTTAACATGCAGGTGTCCTGGAACGACAAAAGCAAGATGACTTTGCTTTATTTTCTGAGCAGAGTTTTTAAAAAAGACAAAGACAAGGTTAAATTATTTTTTCAGAATAGCAGGAGCTAGAAAACAGTAGATCAGAGTCTATTTCACTCAGTTTGTTGTTCTATATTAAGGAATAGAGAGGAAAAAGAATTTTTAAAATATAAAAACAGTGCTGCTATTTCTGTAACTGATTTGGTCATGTGCCTTGTAACTGCTTTACGTTTAAATAGTTTGCATATTAATGTAGGGTTTTTCCAGATATTGAAGCAAGCAGGATGTAATATTCAACTAAGCAAGCCTATTACTATTACTCAGTGCTAGGAAGAAAGGCCAATATTTTCTTTTTCGTTCCCTATTACAATAACTAAAATATTCTCAAACACAACTAGCCCTTTAATTTGCAGCACCACAGATCAAAATCCCCCACCCGCAGGAAATTATTCAACTCAAAAGTTAAGGAACAATCCCAGGGCCCTATCCCAACTGGAGCAAATAGGCTGAGACATATGGGCTTCGTTTCATTTGCCATGCATGGAGCATTCATAAAACTGGCCCCAATTTTATGGAACCTCCCTCCAGCTGAGGTAAAACAGTCCGCCTACCCCTGACCCTGAAACCTACCAAAGACTTTTAATCCAGCATGCATTGTAACTTAAGCTTGATTTAATAGTTTTAACCAATTTTCACCTTTTCTGTATTGTGTTTTCTGTATACCATGTAAGGACTATTGTAACCAAGTGGCATATAAGCTGTTTAAACAAAGCAATAATACAATATAAGCAAAGTGCCACTTTCAAGTCCAAGATGGCTTCCAAGGAACATTTTACCTCTTTTTTTATGAGAAAAGACAGAAACAGAAGGAAACCCTATCCATGGACAATACTTTGCAACAACCACACAGCATGATTCCACTGGGGCCTGTATGTGGCGGGAAGTCGCGAATGACCACAGCATCACAGCATGTGTGCAGGCATCGTGTGTGACAATCTGCACACGGCTTTCACACAATTTCTACATAGAAGTATGCTAGAAATATGTATTGTTTGAAGTGATTATTAGGTTTTGTTGTGCACCACTGTACTGTTAAACACAAACACACACACACACACGAGAGAGAGAGAGAGAGAGAGAGAGAGAGAGAGAGAACTCTGCATTTTCTCTGTCAACTCCTTCCACAAATATTTCAAGAAAGGCGAGCAGTCTTGAACAGAGTCCCATTAATGAGCTTGCCCAAACTCTATAATCTGTTAAGAAACACTGACAAGTTATTTTCTGAAACTTAATAATAATTGCCTATGAATAATTCACATTAAGTTATGGGAAGAAGAAGAAGAGGGAATCAGTTGATGAATGCAACATGCTGGCTTTCACAATAGTGCCACTGAAAGGTAAAGATAAGTAAATTAATCAGATACAGGTAATCTGAACACCGAAATAGCACTCTACATCATTTGAAGTGTACACGTGTAAGAAAGTATTTTTTAAAAGCAAAGTCTTAAACATAATGGAGTGAATATCTCTAGTAGGAAAATTCTGAATATTTTAGCATTCTGATTTACAATATTAAGTAGGCTGTTGCATCCTAAATATATATATACAGGAACAGGGAAAACCATTAATCAGAAATAATCACTCAACTCTGCAAAAAGAGTAAAAATGGCTTGAACCAGGCTGACTGCTTGTTGAAATTTCACCATTTGGGTATTTATTTGTTTCATACTTGTAAGAGAAAAGGTAGTACTGAGATACCTAAAAGCAGCTAAATCTGCCCTTACATCAACAGGCTTAAAATAAACCAATGCCTAAGACACATTCACAAATAAAGACACACGTGAGGCAACTCTTTTTCAGAAGCGCTTGCCTTACTCTGTCAATTAATGCACACATTCTATGAGCACAACTATTCTCCTTACTTTTCCCACTCCAAGAAGAGATGTGATGTGAAAATATCCCAGAAAGCTCCTTCCTAACATTTGTGGTAGGACAAAGGCACCTTGGGCCATGATCTGGTAACGTCCACATGAACAAGGACAGGGGTATGTAATTCTCCTTATGGAAGACACCATGCTCCTCTCTCCCTTCCTCAGAGGGCCAAATCAAATGTCGTGTGCCCCACCCGAAGGCTGCTGAAGAACACTTCTAGGAGGAGAGCTTCACACAGGAGGGCACAATGGCACAGGAGGGCACAATGGCCTCCATCTTGAAAGCCACAAATGAAAAGAAGTCCACCTAAGAAGACTTGTCCTCTTTCTTCTCCCCACCACTCACAGCTCCCAAAAGGGCTATCCAGAGGGTTGGGGAACTTTCCAGAGCAATGTGGGGGGAAGAAGAAGAAGAAGAAGAGGAGGAGGAGGAGGAGGAGGAGGAGGAGGAGGAGGAGGAGGAGGAGTTTGGATTTAATATCCCGCATTATCACTACCCGAAGAAGTCTCAAACGGCTAACAATCTCCTTTCCCTTCCTCCCCCACAACAAACACTCTGTGGGGTGAGTGAGGCTGAGAGACTTCAGAGAAGTGTGACTTGCCCAAGGTCACACGGCAGCTGCATGTGGAGGAGCAGGGATGCAAACCCGGTTCACCAGATTACAAGTCCACTGCTCTTAACCACTACACCACACTGGCTCTCAAAGAGCATAGGGGAGCAGTACTGAAAAGGTGACCCAAAAATCAGGCAGAGGAACTTGTAGCAACATTCATACAAGGTGCCTCTTCAAGATTTTGGATTAAGTTCCCACAACCACCAACAGCTCACGTCCTATCCCACACTGTTCACTTGGGTCCCCCAACTCCAAAGAGGAGGTTCATGGGTACCACTGAGAGGGTCTTTTGCTGCAGCTCCCTGATAGCGGAATCCTGTCCACACGGTGCCATCGTTAACTTCTCTCTTTTCCCAGGCAGCTGGTGGCTGGTGTCGATTTTGCTATTTCTTGATATAGTGGTGCCTCACAAGACGAAAATAATTCGTTCTGCGAGTGCTGTCGTATAGCGATTTTTTCGTCTTGCCAACGGGAGAATAGCGGTTTGACAAAAAAAAATTTAAAAAAAAATTCGCCTTGCAAGGCAAGCCCATTGACAAATTCGTCTTGCGAGGCAGCCTTCCGCTAGCAAATGCCTTTCGTCTAGCGAGTTTTTCGTCTAGCGAGACATTTGTCTAGTGGGGCACCACTGTATTACATTGCTGCTGAAGATCTGTTGCTGTTTTATTGGGTCTGTTCTATGGGCTATTGTATGCCTTTAAATGTAACATACACAAATTGTTCTTCTGATTTGCTTTATGATCTTAAAATTTTGGAAGCTGCTTCGAGACTCCTTATGTTGCAACTAATAAACGAAATTAATATCCTTATTCACAGATCAAAGGATCCAAGTCCGTGTTTGTACTGAGCTCAGTCTGTGAGTCAATCCAATTGCACAGGCCACTTCTATGCTGCCACAGCTGATCCCTAGTAGGAAGATGGCTTGGAGAGGCTCCAAAATATTGCGCTGACTCATTCAGAAAAGCCCAGCATAAACTTACACACACCCCATATTGCAGAGTAGTGCAATACACAAGCAACTTCTGTAGTCTCAATAAGCAAACTGTGTTTGTCAGGCACTGAGAGGTAACAGAAGAACAGATAAAGAAGACCGTCAAAATTAAGTTACGACATGCGGTAATTATGTTCCATTAAACGTTACCTTTAAAAACTTGATTTTGTCCGGAACGGCGTAACTGAATGAAATGGAATGCCAGCACGTCAAAAGCAAAAAAGGGGTTTATTTAAGCACTTACCAGAGTGTAGAAAATAATTTCCCCATTGTTCACACTGGTGATAAACTTCACATTGAGCAATTTCGTTTTCGTGATGAGGAAATGCAAGATCGATTCCACCAGTGTGGATATCCAAATGTCCTCCAAACACCAGGCTACAACAAAAACAATCAATGAGTGGGAGTTGGGGGGGGGAGAGAGAAAAAAGACAGATAAATACATTCCTGTTACAGATCAGTAAAGAGAAGAATTGGGAGCCAACTCTGGAATTTATTCAAACCACTGCATCAGCTTAAGTTTATCATACAAGGAATCATCTATATATACGTTTTCTATTATCCAAATGAAGTGTGTGTGTGGCATATTCTTTTGATATTTTTTTTCAGAAGCGCTGGGGGGGGGAGCACTGCATTTGTGTTCAATCCACAAGAGTGGATCAATAATGGCACTTTACCAATCTGTTCCGATCTCACTCCAAATAAGCAGAAAGATTTTTTAAAAAAATATTACAAGGCAAAGCCAGTTTAAGAGGAGCACCTTGCAACTTGTGTTTTTTCCAGGATTCTAAGATTGATCTCAATTGGCCGTGGTGTTTATTGCAGAACAAGAGTAACAGAGGGACAGTCTGTGCAGCGAGTTTTTCCTCCTATGCAAGAAGTCCCAAGCATCCCTGGGTATGCATCAGCAAATGTAATGTTTCAACAAGGCAACCACAGTTGCAACCAGCAGCAAGCGTTTCAATAAGGCAGAAGCAGATGCAACTGCAGCACAATAGTTCTGGATGTCATTCATTATTGCCAAATTAACCAGCAAGCTGAGCTCCGTTAACAAAGTGTTTGGAGTTCAACACAGTACGAGGTGCCTGTTCTCTGCTCCTTTGCACACATATAAAGGGGTGGCGTTAAATTGAGCCACTTACTTGAATGCTGCAATACTTCCATTTACCTCTAGATGGAAGCAGCCTTACCCTTACTAAACACTGTAATCTCAGCCCCAAAGAGTTTAACTGAGGCAGCAGAGGAACTGCAGCCTTAGTCCAGCTTCCAGATTGTCAAAGACTACCTACCTCCATTGTCTCTCAAGACAGACTGAGGCCAATGAAAACGACGACACTGATCATTATTTTATACTGCTTATAGATATTTTATTGACTAAGCCGTTTACAAAGAAAAAATATTTAGCCAAATGCTTCTTGAAACTTCATGTGTTGAGGACTACTTGTTCTGGTCCCTTGTTTTCCATGAAGTACACTAGAGACTGTTTTTGAAATGGCTTCCGAGTTGAAACAAAATAAAAAATTAAAAAAATCCTTCCAGTAGCACCTTAGAGACCAACTAAGTTTGTTCTTGGTATGAGCTTTTTCGTGTGCATGCACACTTCTTCAGATACTTCTGAGTTGAAGTGCTTTGGGGCCCCCAATCCAGCTGAACTGAACAGGAAGCAGTAAACACTGCCAGGTTTACGAAGACTTTTGTCCTACATCCCTAAGACATTTGCCTACCTGTCACCTAAAAATGATATCACCTTGCGCGTTCCAAATACAGATGCACAGACCGTAGGAGTTGGTATTTTGTTCCAACATTCACCACCATAAACTCCAGATAAGTCAAAGTAAGAAGAACCTGCTGGATCAGGCCAATGGCTCAGGATAGCTCAGTATCCTGCTCTCACAAGGGCTAACCAGATGCTTGTAGGAAGCCTAAAGTCTGCCAGCTTCTCTCTCTGTTTTCTACTCTGGCTTTGCATACTGCCTAAAACGACACTGTAAAGCTCAAGTTTAGGAATCACCGGCTTGGCTCCCCTGTACAGTGGTACCCCGCAAGACGAAATTAATTCGTTCCGCAAGACTTTTCGTCTTGCGGAAATTTCGTCTTGCGAGGCACCGTTTCCCATAGGAACGCATTAAAATTTAATTAATGCGTTCCTATGGGGAAAAAAGTCCGGGGGCCCCTTCCGACCGTCACCGGAGCCTCGCCGCGCCGTGTTTTAAAGCTACAGGGAGCGAACAGCAGCACTGCTGTTCGCTCCTTGCAGCTTTAAAACGTGGCGCGATGAGGCTCCGGTGGGGAGAGGCGGCGTCGGATCGCGCACGGCCATCCAAAATGGCGGCGCGATCCCACTCCGCCCCCCCCGCGCACCGGAGCCTCGCCGCGCCGTGTTTTAAAGCTAGAGGGAGCGAACAGAAGCATTGCTGTTCGCTCCCTGCAGCTTTAAAACGCGGCGCGATGAGGCTCCGGTGCACGGGGGGGCGGCGTCGGATCGCGCACGGCCATCCAAAATGGCGGCGCGATCCCACTCTGCCCCCCCCCGCGCACCGGAGCCTCGTCGCGCCGTGTTTTAAAGCTGCAGGGAGCCAACAGCAGCACTCCTGTTCGCTCCCTGCAGCTTTAAAACGCGGTGCCGCGCCATTACAGGGAGCTTACCTTTTTCTCCGGTCGGGAGGGGTGTTGTGCATCGCATCCATCTTGGATCGACTGTGCATGTCTGGAGATCGCAGACATGCACAGTCGATCCAAGATGGATCGGGTCCATCTTGGATCGACTGTGCATGTCTGGAGATCGCAGACATGCACAGTCGATCCAAGATGGACGCGATGCACAACACCCCTCCCGACCGGAGAAAAAGGTAAGCCTTTACAGCTCCCTGTAATGGCGCGGCACCGCGTTTTAAAGCTGCAGGGAGCGAACAGGAGTGCTGCTGTTGGCTCCCTGCAGCTTTAAAACACGGCGCGACGAGGCTCCGGTGCGCGGGGGGGCGGAGTGGGATCGCGCCGCCATTTTGGATGGCCGTGCGCGATCCGACGCCGCCCCCCGCGCACCGGATCCGCGTCGCGCAGCGTTTTAAAGCTGCAAGGAGCGAACAGCAGCACTCCCTGCAGCTTTAAAACACGGCGGGGCGAGGATCCGGTGCTTACAGTGGTACCTCGCCAGACGAATTCGTCTTGCGAAAAAGAGCCATAGACGAATTCGTCTCGCGAGTCAACTAAAAACTCGCAAAACCCTTTCGTTGTGCGAGTTTTTCGTTGTGCGAGGCATTCGTCTTGCGGGGTACCACTGTACGATCATTGCATCTCCCTTATCGGTGTGCCCTCCTAACTTGCCACGGCTCATCGAAGCAAGAGCAAGATATGGGCTACAAAGGCAACCGATGTCACTGCCTTTAGTTTGCAGCCCTTCCACTCAGAAGAGCTGTCCTTAAAATGTGATTTCATTAATTGCTGCTTACTAAAAAAAATAAAACTATTTTCAACAGAAACCCTCTGAGATCCACGCAGGGCGGGGGTTGCACTGTGTTAATCGCTTTCTAAAGAAACAAAGACGACGAAGTCCAGACCGGCTGACCTTGATATCGTTGAACACTCAATGTGCCAGCCAGGCCTTCCGTTCCCCCAGGGAGAACCCCAGCACGTCTCTTGAGGTTTGGCTGCCTTCCAAAGAGCAAAATCCTTCACGTTACGCTTATCGCTGTCGGCTGCCAATAACAAGGGGCGACGCGTTAACAAAGATGCTCGGAACGAGTTAAGTGCGTAAAAGAGATCTCTGCTGTATTCCGTAAGTAATCTGGACAGCTTCATATGTCTCACTAGTGTGTCAGAAAACCTGCCACTAGGCCTTAGGCCACTTTCAGTGCAATTTTAAAGGCCAAATATTTGGGGAGTGGGGGGGTCACCTGAGGGGAACGTCACAAAACCACAGCAGGGGAATCAGAATCATAGAATCGTAGGAGTTGGAACAGAACTCGAGGGTCGTCAAGTTCCACCCCCCTTCAATGCAAGGAATCTCAACACGTGGTCCTCCATCCGATTTGTAACCATAGTGGACCCTGCTTAACTTTGCAAATGTGCTAGAAGTTTTATGGCTGCACCACTAGGAGGGCATCTCTGTGGGAGCTGTCAGTTTTTTGTTTTTAATAAAAATGGACAAACATGGGTGCAGGGGTTGTCCAGAGAACCACAGTGATGTACTTATGGAAGCAGTTAGAAATAACCTGTGCAAATTAAATTTAAAACTGAGGGAGGGGGGGTTCCACAAAAGACCCTTTAGGTGCCAGATGCAGCCCGTGTGCTACAGCTTAGCACCCCTGGCTTACACAGAACCGAGTTAAAACAGGGCTACTAGCCTCCTTTCTATGTATTATATACTTTTTGCATAGAATACATACAAAGCCTCCGTAATTCATGCAGAAGCCAATGCAGCTTTTGTTAACTTACCTGGTTCCTCTTGGGTGTCGGGGTAAACCTGCGTTAGCTTTCCGTATCTGTCTCCCCTAGAACGGACATCAAAATAAACATTACCTGTCGGAAATAAACAGTTTGGTCTTATTACAAAGATGGAAGCGATTAAGCCTACTGATTTAAGGCAGGGTGCTCTACAGAAGTTGTTGGACCACAATTCTCATCATCCCTGAAGGTTGACTGTGCTGGCTGGAGCTGATGGGAGCTGGAGTGCAACAATAGATGGAGGACATCCTGTTGACTACCCTTGGATTAAGGGGGAAATCTACACCTGGGTTTCCCAAACTTGGGTCTCCAGCTGTTTTTGGACTACAATCCCCATCATCCCTGACCAATGATCCTGCTAGCTAGGGATGATGGGAGTTGTACTCCAAAAGCAGCTGGAAACCCAAGTATGGGAAACCCTGATCTACACATTCCTCTATATTTATGCACCCAGCACACCACCACACAGGGTACTGAACAGTGCCAGCAGCCATGGGGAGATGGTACCCCTATGCCGAACACATAAACCAAGCAGGCTGCGTGTGGAATCATCTGCCAAAGTTGACTCTCCCAAAGTCACTCAATGAGCTTCCTGGCTGAGTGGGGATTTGGAACCTGCTCTCACAGGTCCTCATCTGCCACTCTTAACTACTAGGCCACAATGGCTCAAAGTTAATAGCTACATTAACTCTGCATTTGCCATTTAACAGGTGGACAAGACGTATTCAAGGCAACATGAAAGAAACAGACACACACACAAAAATGTCTTCTACACTAATTAACAAGCAATTGCATTGTTCAGAAGATTTACCTTTTGATGTTGCGTAACCGTGCCCACTAGCAACGATCTGCTGTATAAAAGAAATGATCTGAGGAATGTTTTCAGTGACTCTCATATATACTGTAGGGGGTAGAACCTGAAAATTTAAAAGAATTCATCAGCTTTGATTAACAAATGCGGACTATCAGCAGCAGGTTTAAGTGTTACCTGGTCAACAGAATAACAAGAAGAACACCAACTTCACAGGAAGCACCAATGAAGTTGGGGAGACACCTAAATATGCATAGGCAATTAGCTCAACAGACCAAGGAAGAGGTCCACCACTGCCCAGGCATCTTTCCCAACAAATAAAAGATGTCTTCCACATTAGAGGAAATATCTGTACCTTTAAAGCATCCATGTCTTGCTTGAAGTCCTCCTCATAAAAACGAGCAAGAGACACTGGTGATATGCCCATCTGTAAGAAAGGAGCGCGCAGGTAAATTTACTTGATCGGTTAGTTAATAGCGAACTGAAGGAGAGAAAGGAAATCCAAGATAAAACCAGTAAGCCACATTAACTGCTAGCCTGAGGAGCGCAACAATCCTACATATCAAGGGAGAAGGGAAATGATTTGGGGGGGGCATCCTTAATTTAAAGGTAGCTTCAATTTCAAACACGGAATTAAAAATACGCTCATTCATAGTCAAACAGGAATGACAGGTGACAGCTCCCCAGAGCCCTTACAACAACAAAAACCCCAAACATTCAGGGAAATTCCCTGAAACACTTAATACTATTACGCATTTCATTGAGATAAAAGAAGATACAGTTCAAAACAGGCCAAACTAGACTGGTAATGGAGAGATATGCCCCCCCTTCCCTGCAGTGCACCCACTTGTTTTGATTACTGTTTGGGGCTGAGGCCTACAAAAGCAAGTGTTTATCATTTTGAAGGAATTCCCTTGGTTTTAGCTCCCTAGCATCACCAGAAAGTTGGCTCAGAGGGGGAATCACCACAAAACCAAATCCTATTGTCTATGTGACATCATTATGCTGCCCACAGGTTTGCAGACTGTTTGGGACAGTCTCTCCCAGTCTGGTGCTCTCTACATGTTTCGGACGGCAACTCCAGCCAGCACAAACACCAGGTTGGAGAAGGCTGATCTGGGATCACCCAGGAAGCAGCCTGAGATTATTATTATTTGCTTATGTTTTAAAAAAGTATTTTTCAGTACTTTGGATCTTCCCCTTCAGAGCTGGTGGGAAAGAAGGAACTATGAGCGCCAAGTAAAAATGTTAAGTACTGTATGGATGAAAGCTTGGTGGAGCCCCATGTGGTACAAGAGGCACCATACGTTAACAACACAAGTTACTCATTTTAAATGTTTCAGAAATTATTGACATACAAAAACTGAGCTGCTCAACGCCAATATATTATGCCAAATGTTAGGACAGAAAATTGGGCAGAGGAGGAAACAGAAAAATGTACTGAATTGCAAGGATAGAACTGGTTTAACTGCATATAGGTAGGTTAGCAATTGATGGCACTGGGGCATCCTGGTAGAATTGTGACAGGTAACTGGAAGAGAACCTTTAAAATGTGTTAATGATTCCCAGTCCTTGTTAAGTGGAAACCCTGGTTATTATTTATTAATTTAAAAAGTACACCACAGTACACTCTCTCTCTCTCTCTCTCTCTCTCTCTATATATATATACATATATATATAAATCTCTAGACAGTTTATACAAAAGCTATTAAAAAAATGACGACCACCACCACCACCAATAAAAGTTCCTTAAAATGTGGTAAGAACACAAAACTGTATAGCACAAAGAAAAAACAAGCATTGTGGAAAACAAAATAAACATGAAGAAGTCCAGGAAAGTTTAGGTCAGGCATCCCCAAACTCGGCCCTCCAGATGTTTTGGGACTACAACTCCCATCATCCCTAGCTAACAGGACCAGTGGTCAGGGATGATGGGAATTGTAGTCCCAAAAATATCTGGAGGTCCGAGTTTGGGGGTGCCTGGTTTAGGTGAACATAATTTTAAAGAAGCATGCAAAGGCATTGCCGTTTCTGCCTCACAAATAACCCAAGGACAGGCGCTATCGCCAAGAAGGCTCACTTCTTAAGCATTGTCAACAAGTACCGGTAACAACCAGGTGGTCACAGAACAACTGGCAGGCCCTCCTTTGAAGATCTTAAAAGATTGACTTGGTCTGTACCAGGGGAAGCAGTCTGCAAAATATTCTGGTTCCCAAAGTTTTAAATAACAACAGCCAAACCCTTCTGAACATGGCTCAGTAGCTAATAGGCAGTGTACATCTTTCAACTCTGGCGTAACATGTGTAAAGCTTGGTGTCCCACCAAGCACTATAGTAGCTTCATTTGGTGCTAGATCCCAAACCAGGTACAAGGGCAGCCCCACAAATAGCACATTGCAGTGGTCTAATTGTGAGATTATCCATGCATAAACTACTGCAGCAAGGCTATCCCTTCTCCAGGAATGGTTGCACCAGTCAAAATTAGCAATGTGTGTTCAAAACCACTGATGTCACCTGATCCATCACTAGTGACAGTGATGGATCTCAGAGAAATCCCAAAATACACACTTCCTCCTTCAGAGGCATTCCTATCCAGCACCTTCATTCCTTTATCACAGCTAACACTGCCACAGCTGCATTACTTAACAGAGGTTAAGGTAGGAGATGGAAATTTACTTCAAGAGGGACATGCTAGGGGACAGATCTCCTAACTGCAATTGAGAGAAGCCTCTCTCTTGTTTGGCTGAGGCCTAGCAGAACTTTTCACCTACAGAAAGATAAGAGAGTCTGCAAATCTCCCAAATTTTGATCCTGCCATGCAATATCTGTTTCATTTCATTGCCTGCCTACCTAGACTGGCTGTAATGCAAACAGTGCAATACAGCACATTTGTAAAATCCACTGGGTTGTGAACCAAAAAGCAAGCTGAACTATATACACTTACCTCACTGGCTCTTTTAATTATTTTGTCATCTATATCTGTAATCCCCATCACCATGACGACTTCCTTTCCAAATATCTTTGTTAGTATTCTTCGAATTATATCAAATTTAACATAGGAGCTGAAAGAGAGGGGGAAAGGCACATGTATTATGGGCCTCAGCTAGATATGAAACAGGTTGGTTTTATGTTAAGTAGACATACTAAAGCTAGGCTTTTACTTTATTTTTTGCTTCAGAAGCCTCAGCATAAAGGCTAACACATTGAGGCACAGTGACCCATCATATTTTGGATCTCCAAAGTGATTTTTTTCTGCACACCAGGCTGACTTTCCCTCCTATCTTTTTCTTCCATGCCTCACTTGGGTGCATTTAACTAAACTTCTTATTCTGCAGGATGCTGATATAGCTTCCACTTGGCTAACTCTTCAGGGTCCCTTCCAGCTTTGCAATTCTAGGATTCCTGCTCTCTACTGAAAAACAGCTTGATGCTAGTGTACTCATAAGAAGAGAATCTACACAAAGCAAGAAGAGTCTGTATTGAAGCCGGCTGGTGCAGAACTCATTCTGACAAAAAATACATGAAATTTTAGCACTTGCCAAGGCTTACCAAGCATGCCCAAGGTGTGCGTGGTCATACACAGTAGGTCCACAGCTATACCTGTGAATAAAATTAAGATCTACTAAGAAAAACACCAGAAGGCGTTACATAATGATTAGTTTCAAAATTCACATCAACCGTTACACAGTTGAATAAGGAGGGTGAAGCACATGACCTCTGAACTCGGAGCCCACTTTAGGCACAGTAGAGGAAACTAATTCCCACCCCACACACACACACAAAAAAAACCAAGTCTTTGTTAAGGTTCCTGGACTTGGTCCTTGCCCATCCTCCTTCTGCTGCCTCCTCTGTCAAGTTTGCATAAAAGCTTTCTGTTATTCTGTTCCGGGCCTTGCCTTGTTTCCTAGAGTTACCCAACGCCTCGATTTCCCAGTTTTTTAACTCACACCTGTTCCATTCAGTGTCCTTATTATCAACCGTGTCTCTCTCAGCCTTCTCCCTACTTGCACATCTTCTGAGAAATCGCTTCCCTACCCCTCTCAAAGTCTGTATCCAGTATGCCATGGTGAAATTCTGGTTTCAACTTTTTAAAAGCCCAAGCCACTTATAGCTGTGAGCCGGATTATTGAGCAAAATTCCCACAAATAAATTTTACACACACCTAATTGTAAGTTCCATCCAACTTACTTCCACATAAAGCACCCAAGGATTGTGCCACAACTCTTGCTGGTTTTTAATATTTACCGGTAGCTAGACCCAAATGTACTGCATTACTAATTACTAGCTCCCCTGGGGGCTTAGTACCTGCCTTTCTAAGGAACTCTGCAACATCTCAACAGGTGAGACTTTTGCCTCTTCACTGCTGGGGGTGGGGGGAAGGAGAGGAATCCCACCCATCCATTTTATTGCTAGCCATGAAGGTGTCCCGGCAAGGGAAAAATAAATAAATTAAAAGGTCTAGGAGCACAATTTTCTAAGTATTCTAACCAAGTCACCACATCCGCGTTTCGCAGGATGAGAGGCTCTTTCCTTCTGCTCAGGCTGTTGTACGCCTGGATGCCGCTGTCCCGGCCCGCGGGCTTGATCCACTTCGTCCCGCGCTCCGGACCACCGCTGCACCTTGCTCTCCGGGAAGCGACGCCCAGAAGACGCTTGCCTTCAGCAGCTGAAGCACCTTCGCTAGCTGCTAGGCGGAGGAGGGCCAATCTCCCATAACGCCTGAAACCCAGATGCTGCGAGCAGGAGGAGCAGCCGCCGCCGGCGCGCCAAGGAACGAACCAAGCGCGAAACATGCTCCTCGACGGCGGCACCCAAGCCTGTTTGGGACGCTTTTGGTTTGGTTTCCCGGCTCCTCTTTACAAATCAGCTGCTTTGCGCCCAGGCCAGCAACGCCACGGGCTACGGCGCCCGCATGGTCGGGCTGCAGAAATGCAAGGAGGAGGCAGCGCGCCCCGGCGAGGGCCTCCTCCTTGGCGTAACGAGGGCGGCGCTGCGCGGGCGCCGGAACCGCTTAGAAGAGGAAAGGGAGACGCGCACAGCCTTCCGCGCCTGTAGCAACAGCCGGCGCCGCCTGTGCGGCTACAGTCAGAAAACGCAGCAGGAAAAGGAGGAGCCTTCTCTGCCTGAAGCTGGGAGGGGAAAGCGGAGGGGAGGAGGAGGCATTTGGGTTGCTCGCCGCGCTGGTAGGATAGCGCCTCGGCTGCAACAGCTTTCGCATCCCCCCCCCACCCAGTCTCATCTTCTAAATCCCCTTCTCTCCCGGTTCCCACCGACCTTGGAAATAGCGCGACCGTCCTTAGCAGATAAAAGTATAGCTTCCGATGCAATGGGCGCGTGAAGTCCTTCAAGGCGACTGAATTCGTGGGAGAGGGCGCCTGAGGCGCGTCGGCTTCCTTCCTCTCCCTCGCCCCACGACATCCTTTTTTTGAAGTCGGTGGAACGGATCTGGTTAGCACCGTAAAATGTAAAACCCCCGGAGAGCTCCAAGTGTGGGCGCCGGCGGCAGCCTCGCTCCAGATCTACAAAGAGCAAGGTTTCAAATCTGAATGAGCATCGCACGGCACGGCAAAGTTATTAAAGAGGAAACAGGTTCTTAATTTTTGGAATCAGATTTTTTTTTTTACAAAGTGCAAGGTATTGGGGAGGGGGATAAATTTTAAAGAAAGTGTCATTTGATTACTGCGGTACTTATTACTGTATCGCCTTGTAGTAATTATAGGAGAAAAATTAGCCAGGATTCCTATAAATGCCAAAACATTTCCTGATTATTAGTATTTAACATCAGCCCACTTGTTCCGTGGGAGAAGATCCACAGAAAAAGGGCGATAGCTTTTATTGGGGTGGCCAATCCAGAATATATTATTGTCAATGGCTCATTTATATCATTTTGCATCCCTTGGGCCTCTACAGCCGAACATTTTTTTATTTTTGAGCCACATAAAAAGGTAAAGGACCCCTGACATTTAAGTCCAGTCACAAATGACTCTGGGTTTGCGGCACTCATCTCGCTTTACTGCCCAAGGGAGCTGACGTTTTTCCGCAGTTTTTCTGGGTCATGTGGCCAGCATGACTAAGCCGCTTCTGGCGAACCAGAGCAGCACATGGAAACGCCATTTACTTCCTGCCGGAATGGTACCTATTTATCTACTTGCACTTTGAAGTGCTTTCAAACTGCTAGGTTGGCAGGAGCTGGGAACGAGCAACCGGAGCTCACCCCGTCAAGGGGATTTGAGCCACCAACCTCAATTTGAGCCGCAAGTTTAGACCACATGTTGTTGTTGTTGTTCAGTCGTTCAGTCGTGTCCGACTCTTCATGACCCCATGGACCAGAGCATGCCAGGCACGCCTATCCTTCACTGCCTCTCGCAGTTTGGCCAAACTCATGTTAGTAGCTTCGAGAACACTGTCCAACCATCTCATCCTCTGTCGCCCCCTTCTCCTTGTGCCCTCCATCTTTCCCAACATCAGGGTCTTTTCTAGGGAGTCTTCTCTTCTCATGAGGTGGCCAAATAGATGAGTATAAACATGTGTTCTGTGCTGGTTCTTTGTTGGTCCAATTGAGGCTGCAGTTCAATACACATTTACTAGGGAGAAAGCTCCACAGAACACAGTGTGACATACTTTGGAGCAATCATGTACAGAAATGGATCACACTACAACAGCCAGCACGGCCTCTGAAAGTCCATTTGTCCTTGGTCTTGTCCATGGCGAGTTGGCAGAAGGTATTTGCCTTTGGTGTGCCAAACAAGTGGGGTCCCAACCAGGTGTTCTTGGTAACTTTCCCCAAGATGGGATTTTACACTACTCCAACTCCCAATGCGCTATTGAAATCAACATCTCCCAGCAGCAATACAGTTTGGTTTTTGTTTTTTTAAAGGGTACAATCCAGAGGAAGGTAAGCATTTTTATCTTCCATTAAATTCAGTGGTAGTCCAAAATCACATGTACTTTTAAAAGTGCATTTAGTCATAACAAGAGTCTGCACAAGCTGAATTTGCCAGCATGTAATTGAATCTCACACACACACACACACCCCAAGTCAAGAAGCACCCACTGTTCTGGAACCAGACAAGGAAATGGGCCCACAGGTATCCTATCATTTTCTTCAGGATTCCTGAACATAACATGATAAATTTTCCTGCAGTCATGTGACCCACGCACCCACCAAAAACTGACATGACTGCAGGAAAATTTATCAAGTTATATTTGAGTTCAATAGGACATGCTCCCAGATAAGTGTGTACAGATTTGCAGCCTTTGACTGGATCCAAAGCTTTATCTTTGTATAATATGTTCTGTTTCATTGCATCCACAACTGTGTGTTCAAAAAATAACGTTTACTGTAATGCATATAGCAGCTTAAGAGAACACAATAAAAAACATCTGATTTAGGTTTTGTCTAAGTCACAGCATTATTTCCATTAAACTGGAGTAAATGAGGCTAAATTAAGGGGCTAATCAACAGATCTAATTGCTAGTTGGGGGGAGGGAGGCCACCCAAGTTGAGAAAAATCTTCCTGCCCCAATAGACTGATTCTAAAAAGGGTATCAGGCTTTGCCCGTACAAATACTAATAAACTCCACTGAGTTCAGTGGAGCTTACTTACAGGTAAGTGTGTCTAGATTTAGAGCCAGTTTCTCTTGAGTTCCAGAAGACTGTAAAGTACTGAGCATCGCTTTTAGGAAATCCTACTTTGTTTCGCTTTCTACCAGACAGAACTAAAAGATGCGGGGGGGAGAGAAATAGTAAAGGAAAAATTAACAAATTACAGGCTGCAGATTCCGGGAAGCGAAAGGCGGGAGAGGAAGGGGGGGGGAGAAGAGTGTGTCTTTCATGATTTAACCAATGGGCTTCAAGTTTTTTTTTAGGGGGCTGATGTGTGGGTGTTTCTTGCTTCTTACATGTAATAGCCATTGTTGCCTGGTGCAGAAAATGCAGAAAGGGAAAGTGAACCTTCCTGCTAGCCGGTGGAGACGTGGAAGACAACAAAGCACCGTGTCTTTTGGGAGAGCTCCTCCCCTTCTGCCACCAGCGAGATCCACCACTGTTTGATCATGGCTTAAGCGGCACAGCGGCGGCGTTGGATCAGGGAAACTCTTAAACGAGCTTATTGGGGCAAATCCAGATCTCTGTTCTTGGAAACGGGGTGTGAAGGACAGGATAGAATAAAAGCTGCTTCCTTTGGAAATCTACGCCACCCCACCTCCAGTCGCGCTTCGGAGAGGGAAAAACCGAGCCGTTTGGAATGGATACATATCCATGCTTTTAAAGAAAGGCATCTCTCCCAACACTCCCGCGGTTTGGGCAATGCTATTTCCAGAAGCTGAGCTAAGTAATGAGCAGCGAAGGTGGCTGATGCATCTGACTGCCTGACTCTTCTTTATGGTTGGCGAAGAGTTTGCTGCAGATCGTAATGGTCCCTGGTGATCAAAGGCAAAGACTCCTGTTCCTCGCCTGCCGGATTAGTATTCCCCACCCCCGCGCCGCCCCAAGTGGGCATTGCTGCCGCCACCCCGCTTGCGCAGAGTATGCAGGTGTCCCCGTAGTGCCATTCAGGAATATCGCGCTTTTTAAAAATGTTAAATCCAAGACAGCGGCGGCTGCGCATCGCCCGTACTTCTAAGAGGAGGAAATCGCGATAAGTTTGCTTTCTTGTTTTGCTTTAGGAAAACAAAACAAAACATCGTCTTTCTTGTCTATTTTTTACACAGCATCCCAGGCTACAGCGTGCATTAACACGCTCGACAACCCAGTGAGGTTGGGTTGTAGAAAGTGCTCACAAACCCCAGTTGTGAAAACATTTTGCCTTTTCCGCTCGACATCTGTAGCGGGCGAGAGCAGCCGGCAGCAGGATCCTTTAGAGAAGTATGGCATTTGCTACCACTTCCCAGCTGCAGAGGCCTTTTTTATTCCACTCCCCGCTCCCGGCCACATTTTTCCAGCGATCCCAAGTCCCCAAATCTCCTTCCCTTCACCCATGTGCCCTAAATCGCAACGCCTCTTTCGAACCAGCAGCACGCCTATTTAGGAATGCTTGCACCAGCTACTTCCATTCCCAGGCTACGGGGAGTGGATGAGGAATACATCTGAATGAATTAACACCGGCAAATAACTGCCGGGCACTAAGTAACCTTGTTCCTCACGCGTCCCCCTCCTTTTGTTTTCTGCAGCCGAGTGTGCCTTGGTTTTCAGATCAGGCAACCTTAAAAAGCAGTGGGGGGTACCCCTATGTCGGGACTGCAATGGCCACAACCCAGGCGCATGCGGCCTGCGGTGCGGGAGAGAAAAGAAAGAAAAGGCTGCTGGGAAATGTAGTTCCCTTTCACCCCCTCCTCCCGCTTTGCACCCTCCATTTTCTCTTCCATGGATGACGGAATGCGCACGCGCCGCCGGCTTCCTCGTCGCTCGCTCTCTTCCGGGCCCTCCTACCTCCTCCACCACCATAAACCCGCGACCTCCCATTGGGCGGCCGAAGCGGAGGGGTGGAGCGCGAGGCTGAGCCGCGATTGGTCAGAGGCGCTGCCTTTAACTTGGATTATAGTTCTCGATGCGGTTGCTCCGGTTGTTAGTTTTCAAGGAGGAAAAAAAAAGGCTGCCTCTGTTTTAATGGGGGCGGGGGGGGGAGTCCTGCGAACTAAGGGGAAGGGAGGGGAGGTGCATGTGTGTAGAGAGCATCGTGCCTTTCACAGCGAACCCTCCCCACACAACACAACACAACACGCCTCCCTCGGTCCTTGCGTTGTCAGAAACCGGGGCTCGCTCGCTCGCAGCAATCCTGGCCATCTTCGGGAGTTTCACGCGTGTTTCCAAGCATGTGTGCAAAAGCGCCGTGGTTAAAGCCCACCCCACCCCCCGCGCGCGCTTAAGAGTGGGCGAACACCGCCCGCAAACTCGCTCTCTTGCTTTGCTTTAAGTCAAACAGCAACAAATAATGAAGACACGGAAGGCCTCCGCTAAGTTGCTGCCACCCTGCGATGCAGCCGGCGCGGTGGATCCTTCGGCATGCGTGTGCATTCACATAAGCCGCAAGCAAGCATACAGTTCCAATTCCCGGCCCCTCCATGCGTGAGGCACGTATGCATCGGTGGGGGAGGAAGAGTGTTTTGGCTCTCGCATGCACACGACACCCAGGATCCGCGCATCTCAGCAGCGAGCGAGGGAGCTGCCTGCTTCCTCCCCCCCCCCCCACCACCACCACCCGCGTCTCCCTCACTTCCTTCTCCGCCAGTAGCGAGGGAGGAAAATGCAACGATTATATTATAGAGAAGCACATCGAGCGCCTCTGCTGTTTAGTGTCGCGGCGGGGAGGGAAGGGGGGGGTTTGCTGCTGGTGGTGTTCAAGGTAGATGGGAGTGGTGCGCATGCGCCCTAGGCAGCGGGGCTGAATGTTTCCCAAGTGTTTGAAACTGGTATTTGGGTTTTCCACGTTGGATCAAGTGCGGCGCGTAGAGGAGAGGCTGCATTCATACCCACCGGCGGAACAGGAGCAGCAGCTGCATTCGCCGAGAAGAGCTTCTCCTCCCCTTCTGCCTATCTGTAGGCAGAACAGAACAGATCTTATTTGTCTTTTTTTTTTTTTAAAGCTTCCTCTCCTTTCCCCTCCCGTCTCTTGTACACACACACAAATCCCTCTCTGATTGTTCGTACCACCTCCTTGGTGAGTTACCGACAACGACAGCCATTCAATCAGCTGCTACGGCTGCTCTGAGGCTGTAGGGACTCTCGGGCTGTGTGTGTGTGTGTGTGCGCGCGCGCGCGCCTGCCTGCCTTGCCTTGCCTGCCTTTCTACTCTGGGAAGAAAAGGACTCAGATGTAGCTCTCTCTCTCTTTTTCTTTTTCCTCTTTTTGGAGTGGGTTCTTTTCTCCCCCCCCCCCCTTTTTTTTGGTGAGATCCGAAGGAACAGGAGACGGAGAAGAGAAGCGGCGAGGACGGAGACTCTGCCATTGGGGGCTGCTGTGTTTGAAAGGAAAACTCTCGCCCATTTAGGGGTGAGAGAGGAGGAGAAGGGGGGGGGGAGATATATAGATATATAGATATATCTATACTCACAATTTTCGGCCGGATGAAAATGTTGAACCCTGCAAACGGAGAGCAGCTTCATTTAGCGAACTATGTGGAGGATTACCTGGACTCCATCGAATCTCTGCCCTTCGATCTGCAGAGAAATGTCTCCCTGATGAGGGAAATTGACGCCAAATATCAAGGTAAGTGCTTTTCTCCTTTATGTGTTCGTGTGCGGGAGAGTACGTAGAAGCTACATAGATGATGATGATTATTATTATTTTGCCTTTTCTGCAGGGATGAGATCTCTCTCTCTCTCTCTCTCTCTCTCTCTCTCTCTCTCTCTCTCTCTCTCTTCTTCACCACCACCCCCTCTCCCCGGTTTCATCCCGAAGCGGATGGCAAAGCTTTGAAAATTTATTTATTTTGTGAGAAGGCAAGCAGAAAGCAAAAGGAAAGGGGGGCGAAAAGATTCGAGGAGGAGAAGCAGGAGAAGGGGGCTGCTCTGCAGAGATAGATGGAGGGGTGGGTTGTGTGTGTGTTTCCCCTTCCCTCCCCTTCCCTTCCTTGGGGCGGAACAAAAGGTCTTCTTTGGGGCTCCTGTTATTAAAGCAAGGACTTTGCTTTTTAGGTTTTTTTAAAAAATTGCTGGACAAAAAAGGCGGCGGCAGCAGCAGAGGAGGGGCTGGAGGATCAGGACGCATGGGGCACTGAGGCGGCTGTTTCTCTTTTCTGGGTTGAGAGAGTATGTTTTGTGGGGACAGCGGGACAGCGGTGTGTGTGTAGTGGGGTGTTGGAAGAAAGAGGGTAAAAAGAAGGGGGGCAGCGATCACAGTTACAACATTGAGGAATTTCTAGCCTTCGCAATGGCTGTAGTAGGAGAGAGGGTGCTAGTAAGGGAGGGGAGGGAGGATTAGATAGAGAGTGGAAGGGGGGTGGGCAGGGCTTGTTGCCTTCGCTTCTTCTTTTTTTCAATGGGCATTTGCTTTTAAAACAGTCCTCTCCTGTCAAGTATCTGTAAACCGGGGAGCCGAGTCGGGGGGAGGGGGGAGAGGAGAGAGAAAGAGAGACTATGGAAAGGGAAAAAGATTATATAAATACTGTGTGGGTTGGGGATGTACTGATTTGCTGAGTGACCACCCTCCTTCCCTCCCTCTCTCTTTTTCTTTTCCTCCCTGTGCTGAAACTCATACAGTATTATCTAGCCCTTTTTTGGCGGTGAGGGGAAGGGAGGCTGTCTTCTCCCGCAATAAAGTCTGCAGCCGGGGAAATGGTGGGTTGTTGTTTTTTTTAGTTATTGAGGGGGCTCGAAAGGTCCTTTGTCACTTAGAGCTGAGAGAGGTAAAAAGCGTGGGGGGGGTGGAAAGAGTGCCACTGCTGCCGGTGGTAGAGGTGACACAGGGGTGCCCGTTACACATTAAACTCCCCCTTTTTTCTCCAGGGGCGAGGAAGGGGGGTTGGAAACCTGGCAGGCTATTGCTGTGCTTGTGAAGCGGGTGGGGAGAGAGAACGCAGCAAGTATCCATTCGAGACCTTTCGTGCGACGAGTTTTTAATGTGTCGTAAATAGGGAGAGAGGAGAAGCGCGAGATAAAGTGACGAAACATCAAGACTTGAGGGCTTGACTGCGTGGTTACGGGATGAGGAAGAACAGGGAGCGGGGGGCTGTTGTTTTAAAGGACAAGGGCGGGCATTTCAACCAGCTACAAGCACTCCGTACTGCGCTAAAGGGAGGCACCTTCGAGCTTCAGCTCTAGAAAGAGTGAGAAGCGCCGTCACAGCGGCTTTTATAATCGCCGTCATTACCCTGTTGTGCCCGCCCCGCCTCCATTTTTCCATTATTGGCCAGAACTTCCCTCATGAAACAGCCGTGGCCCCGCCCTGTTGCCCGGTGATTGGTCCCGCTGAATGCTCTATGAAGCCCCGCCTTCTAGTGGCGCTGACGAAAGCGAACGGTGGAAACCGGGTTGGGGAGGGAGAAAGGGAGAGGGAGCGAAGGGGAGAGAGAGAGAGAAGCAGTGGGAGGTTTGTTGTAATAGTTCGAACTGCCCCGTCAGCTTCTCAGTCTCTGATTGGCTCCTCTAGTTGCAGGAAGCGTCGGAAGCTAATGGTGACTGACAGGTGGATGTGGAAATATGAGGGTCGCAGTCGCTCCACCTTCAAACATCTGATTGGAACGTTGGCTTAAAGCGGGTGGAGATTCGCTTGGGGCTTTCCCTTTCGATTGGCGGAGACGCTCTTAAGGCAGAGGGTGGGCTATTGGGTCCGAATCTTTACTCCGTATGGCTTGCTTCAGTCTGAGGCGGGCACTGCTTGGAGTTGCCGGGTGGTGATTGGCCGGCCGAGCAGATTCTTCTGCTCGCGTACGTTCAGGCTGAAGAAGCCGTAAAAAGGTGGCGGAGCGGGGGGGGGGGGAGAGAGAAACGGTTATTAACACGGCCACTTCCCTTCTAAGAACAATGGACCCTGAAGACGCATCCCGTGGGGAGGGTGTGGCCTCGCTCCCGAAAAGGAGGAGGCGGGGCAAGGGCGGCAGGCATTCTCTGGTTGGCTGAGGGCCCGGGTAGGCTGGTGTGATAAACAGGACCCTCTTCCAATGACTCAGTGGGCGCGGAGACCCTTTTTTTGTGATGAAGGGGCGGGGCATGTAGTTACGTTTTTTTAACCCCTTCCGGCTCTTTGCCTTGTTTGCTTTGCTCCTCCGGCATTTATGCTCGCCGGCATTTACCATTAGCAATTTTGTTTTATTTTATTTCTTCAGATTTCTCACCGTGTGTGCGCTCTGGCACCGGGAGGTAACCTAAACCTACACTCTTGTTGTGAAAAACAACTCCCCTTTCGTTGCTTCGTCCCTTTCACACGTTACGTGTTTTGGTACACGCGAGACACCTAATCACACGTCTTTTAAAATGCGAAGCAACGGAAGTTGTTGTTATATACTCTTTTTTTAAAAAAAAACCACAAGCTTTTTAATTAATTTTTCAGATTTTGCAAATTCTTTTAAACAACATTCAGCACCAATCTCTCATATCCACTGACTTCCCACGCAACCTTCCATGGTGTTCTTTTCTTACCATATAAAGCTGCTATATTACTTATGTTTTACCTGTTATGAACATGAATTCAAACATTAAACTACCAATTCTCATATATGTTATATATCTACTTCTACCCCACCCTTTTCCCTGACTGGGTAAAGCAGACTTGGGCTTGCAACCCTGTGCCCAGGACTTACCTGGGAGTAAGACCCAAACTGATGTCAGTGAGGTTGAGCTGCACCTTGCAATTTGCCCAGAAAGAGGGCCTGTTTACTTAGTATGCAGCATGCTTTTAAAATAAAGCTGCTGTCCTGTGGGCATTCAAACGTTTTAAGTGTTGATGAAGTGTTTTAGGTAACTGACCTTCTTTTAAAAAAAGGAAAAAGAGATCTCCAAGGCACCTCACAAAATACAAAACAAAACACCATAAGCAAAACAGAGGCAAGAATAGCTCATTTGTTAAGCCACAGATAGAAAACAAGCAGGATAAAATCAAAGCATTCCCACAAACTGTCTTGTCAGCCCTCTGGGAAAGCACAGCTTTTGCTTGCTAGGCAGGGCAAGCCTGTACAAAAACAACCTTGTGTTAAGTTGGGTGTAAAGCAGGGGTCTGCAATTTTTTTTAGCCACGGACCGGTCCACTGTGCCTCAGACCTTGTGGCGGGCCGGAGAAGCGGCACCGGGGGGGAGGGGAGCTGGAAGAAGAGGCGGGGGGGCAAGTAGTCCTCCTCCCCATGCCCCAGCCGCTGCGCTTACCTTCCCAGGGCCTGCCACTCTGCTCTCTGGCCCACAGGAGCACCAGGGCGGGGGCGGGGAGATGAGTGGCATGAGAGGGGCTGCTTAAAATGGCGCTCAGCCAGCTCAGCTCAGCCCAGCCCCCTTCCTCCTCTAGGCAGGGCGGGGAGAATCCAGGAGGAGGGAGGGAGGAGGCGCCACTGTGGTGTGTGTGAGGGAGAGGGGGGAGGAATGGAATGGCGCACAGGGGAAATGGTGCAGCCCAAACGAACAGAATCCCCACGCCGATCCATGGACATTCCGCAGGCCAGATCCTGAAGGCAATTGGGCCTGATCCGGCGGCCTCTGGGCCTTAGTTTGCCGGCCCCTGGTGTCAAGTATGCAAGATCCAAACTCCATTCTGGAGCAAGTCTACTACTGGTTGAGCTGGCCTAACCCTAGCGGAGAGGAAATAAACAGAGCTTGAGCTATGCCACTTTTCCCCTGACTTAGTGCTGGGCTTCCAATTCACGGTGAGCATGCTGAATGGGCTTAGGGTGCAGCCTAAATCCTCCCACCTGTCTTACCCCAAGCAATGCCCCTTTTTGAGGACTTAATGCCAGCTTGACACCCATCTAATGGGCCCAGGCTGAGATACGGAGATATGCAGACCTAGTAAACATAGTGTGGAGCAAGCGTCCCTATGAAAGGAGTTCCATTATTTTGTTCTTACTGTAGCTGTATGGGACATATGGCATTTCAATGCAACTCACCTCACAGTACCTGTGTTTAGAATCCACACTTTAAAGCGTGGGAAGTTTTAGGTGTTCCCCAAAATTTTGATGACATACCTTTGACAAAGCTCAAGTGCCTTGAGGTTGTGCCATGAGGTTGGGAAATAATATAATTTTATCTTTTCTTCACAGAGATCCTAAAGGAGCTGGATGATTATTACGAAAAATTCAAACGAGAGACCGATACAGTACAAAAGAGGAGGTTGTTGCACTTAATACAGAGAGCCCTGATCCGGAGTCAAGAACTGGGAGACGAGAAGATTCAGATTGTCAGCCAAATGGTAGAACTTGTTGAGAACAGAACCAGGCAAGTTGACAGCCACGTAGAACTGTTTGAGACCTGCCAAGAGACCAATGACACTACTGGAAACAGTGGCAAAACTAACCAAGAGAAGTCGAAGAACGAGACAATCACTCAGGCCGAGAAGCCCAACAACAAACGGTCCCGGCGGCAAAGAAATAACGAGAACCGAGAGAATGCTTCTAATAATCACGACCACGAAGATATCACCTCAGGAACTCCTAAGGAGAAGAAAGCAAAAAAGTCCAATAAAAAGAAGCGGTCCAAGGCCAAAGCAGAGAGGGAGGCTTCTCCAGCCGACCTCCCCATTGATCCTAATGAGCCAACTTATTGCCTGTGTAATCAGGTCTCCTATGGAGAAATGATAGGCTGTGATAATGATGAGTGCCCAATTGAATGGTTTCACTTTTCGTGTGTGGGACTCAATCATAAACCAAAGGGCAAGTGGTACTGTCCCAAATGCAGAGGAGAAAATGAGAAAACAATGGACAAAGCGCTGGAGAAATCTAAAAAAGAAAGAGCCTACAACAGGTAGTTTCTAAATCAGAGGATAATAAAGCAGTGAAAACAAATATTTATTCTCTTTGTCTCACCTTTTGTGGAGGTGCCAGGATTGTAAAATGTATATTTTTTAAAGAGGTTACAAATCAAAGCATTCTTGTAATAGGGATGGTGACTGAGGAAATGTTTGTTTTTTTCCTTTGATACAGCTGTCAACAAGAAAACTGTTCTTTGGGCCCAAACATACAGATAGATGATAAAGAGTTGGCACGCAAAGTCTGGGTTCATCTTTATTAAAAACATACTTCCACAAGTTGGTAAGACTGCCCATGAAAATGTAGATAGTAAACATGTATTGGATGGCATTCCTTCTTTTTCTTTAAATGGGAATGCTGTTGCTCTTTCCAGAAAATTGTTCTATAGTCTGTTAAATAAACTAGCAGTGCATTGCAAACTTGTCCTAAACACATCACTCAAATCCATTACAAGAGTGTAGTATATTTATGCCCATTGATTTCACTGGGCTTAAGTGCACTTAACTCTTGAGTTGGACTATGGCTGTTTACTTGGAAATAAGTTCCAATTTTTTTCAGTCATAGCTACTTCTAATAAAGTGGTTTAGGATTGCAGCCTTACACCCAATTTTAAACAACTTGCTGGGAACTGAGGACCATTTATTTCAATGGGACTTGCTTCTAAGGGATGTGTTTAGGATCAGGGTGCTCATTTCTTCTGGTGTCGATCAATGCAATAGCAAAGAAGAAGTTACAGCATGGGTCCTGTTACATGTCAGACTCTAGTAGCTCAATAACAAATGTTTAAACTTACAAGTTACAAGCTTATTTTTTAAAAAAAATGTGCAAAAGGTTAAATTTTACACAATGTATTTTATATACTGGCCAAATACCACAAGGGCCTTTTTAAAATGATTTAGTATATTTTGTATTTAACCAGGAAGTGGTTTAGTAATGAAACTTAACATAAATCAAAGCTTTATACTGTCACAGATAATAGTGTAGCAGTCTTTACTTTGTATAAGTTGTAAAAAATGTACATTTTTCAAGTGGAGTTGCACTTAACTGTATTATAATTGGAAATGCATCCACATGACATGGTGTAGCCAGTATGCATTTCTCTCTGTATGTATGAAAATTGTACAGCTGTGATATTAAGGAATAAATTAAACAAGTTGGATAGGCTTGTTCACTTGCTTTCCGTTTTCCTCCCCATTTCTTGTGTTGTGTCTGCTCGATTGTGAGCCTGCAGGGGAGGGACTGTCTTATCTTTTTATTTACAGAAAGGGCTTAGAACAGCCTTGTATGCAAGAATAGTTATTATCATGAACATTTTTTAACAAGTCTGCTAAGAGGCTTGGGGAGGGGGAATGCCTTCTACCTGGCAGAGGAGGGATGGATCACTTTCGCCAGCACATTAGCTTTCTGTGCTGGTTGCAAAAGATGGGATTTGCCTTTCTTTTGCAGCCAACATGGAAACACAGTAGGCCGGCAAGAGGAGGAACAGAGCAATCAGTACATACCTCTTAGTTAGTCCACTACATTCCGTGGCGGCTGGGAAAGACAGAATTTCACATCATCCATGACCAGCGTGGAAACCAAAACAAGCTATCACAGAAAGAAGATCACTAGCCTTGATGGAATTCAATATAAAACTGACCTAGGAAATTAATTCCAGGTATGTGATACGCAGGTACGTAAAGATCCGAAACAACATCCGTGCAAAAGGTGAGGGAGTTGGCAATGCACAAGCTAATCTTTTTGCACAAGTGATAGCGGTGTGATGATGCAAAAGTGTATTTTAACATGGTACAATGCTTCTACCAGCCCAAGTAGCCTGTTGGATTTGAGTATTGCACTACATTAAGGACAGGGCTCCCACTAGTGGCGTGACCGTTGTGCTAATGGTTGCCACAATTCGATCCCTTTCGGGGCCAATATATGTTTCCACTCCAACGCTTTTCGTTGTAGGAGTTGCGCGCACACACACTGCTGCTGTTTCTGCTGCATTTCTCTTTCCCAGGTGCCTAACAACTACCACTTTGATTACCCATTCACAGTGCCTTTATCCATCTCTTCTCAATCCCTCCTGGCCCAATTATATTGGCCAGAATGTAGTCCGTCCTTTTCCTCATCCAAAACAACCTGTAATTGCCAAAAAATGCAGTATTACTGCCGCCACCATGTCAAGGCTGTATTACAGCCAGGGTATGGAACTGAGGAAGATCAGTTTCTTTGTTTATTCTATGTTGTTGTTGTTCAGTCGTTCAGTCGTGTCCGACTCTTTGTGACCCCATGGACCAGAGCACGCCAGGCACGCCTATCCTTCACTGCCTCCCGCAGTTTGGCCAAACTCGTGTTAGTAGCTTCGAGAACACTGTCCAACCATCTCATCCTCTGTCGTCCCCTTCTCCTTGTGCCCTCCATCTTTCCCAACATAAGGGTCTTTTCCAGGGAGTCTTCTCTTCTCATGAGGTGGCCAAAGTACTGGAGCCTCAACTTCAGGATCTGTCCTTCTAGTGAGCACTCAGGGCCGATTTCTATGTACTGTATATTTAAAATTCGTTTTAAAAAATTATGCCTCTGTACCATTTATTGCTTCTTTTGATTCTGTTAAAGAGTCACGGGTTAAGTCGCCACTCATTGCAGCTGCAATCTGCTGCCAGTAGCTCAGTTTCATATCTGCTGAAGTTAAAACACCAGTTTCAGTTATGCCTGTTTTGAGACTTTGGAAGTAGAAACTGATACAAGATTTGTGCCTTCTAGATATGTGTTACTGTGATGGAGCTTGGAGTGATTTTCACCAGGGTTATCGTGTACAGTGTCCACGAAGTCTTATCTCACAATGCTGTTTGGGTGTATAGAGTGCTAAAATAACATTGCCGCTATGTAAATATCATCTAGGAAGTTAAACTGATGTATGAACTTCATAGTTACTTCATGCTGGTTTATATGCCAAGGGGAGCTCCCCAAAAATCTGGCGGAGCTGAGCTGATACTTTTACATGATACTCCATACCTCTGGGAAATTAACAGACTGCAAGAGATCTGAGGGTCTGCTCATATATTCCCCACTTGAAACCTCAGAAGAGGTCCCTGCTGAGTTGACAGATCTAGTAGCAGCGTAACAACAGCTGTAAAAAAGACACTTAAAAGAGAGATGTTTGTGGGATCTCCCAATAAGAAATTAAAATATATGCAGCCATCTTTCCTATTTTTCATTGGGGAAGATATTGCTGTTCTGATTTAAGCAAGTCTCCTTGCCTAGAGATTGCTGTATATCTTCTTATCCACTTTCCCTAGTAGGTGTATAACCCCCCCCCCCCCCCAGCAGACAATATCAACTCAATTTGGTTAACCTAGCAGCAGCCACTGCCCCAAACAAAACACAATGTAACCAATCAGTTGCAACCAACCATGCCCTGGGCCCTCTGATCTCTTGCTCTGCCAGCAAAATCAAGATACCTACCCACACGATGCTGACGCAAAAGCTTGGCTCATATATTACCCCAAAAAAAGAAAAAGTTTATCCCCTCCACCCGTGCCTCTTTCCTCCCCTGTCTCTCCACTTCTTTCGGAAAGTTACCTGCTAAAGCACAATGATCACTAAAGGAAACTAATGCCATACTAGGCTTAGCACACTTGTTCCAAAGATTGGGACATGGGCATGATGTTACTGCACAGATACACCTATGGCATTAAATGGCAATGTTTCCTTTGGAAATATAAAAATTAAGGGAAGGGGGGGGGGGAGTTGCACACATTTCAAAATGATTTTGCAATCACCTGGGCCACATTCTTGTCCTTGGTGATCAACCTTCATAACGCTTGGAAGAATTCAATCTCTAGGCAGACTGCATGGCTCCATAAACAAAATCAGACAATCTGACTTGCAATCTGACTTCCATTGGGTAGCTTAGAAATTTGGTTCAAAGTTAATTTTAAAACTGTCATGCCTTTCTTTGAGAGTGTTAGGCATAGGCGCTTAGCAATTTATCAAACACTGTCATGCTTGAAGTTCTATTTCTCTTAAGAGACGCAAGTAATTGCCCACTGAAATGTCAAGGCAACAGAAAACATAAATGATAAAAGGCAAAGAACTTAAAACTGCAGAAAAATGTTAAAGGGATATGAAAACTGTTGGTGATTAAACTGTTTGTGATGTGATATTATGGAAGGCACTTAAATTAGTAAATTCTTAGTAAACTGCTTGGGGCTGAACCCCTGCTCAGCCCAACCTCCTGAAGCAATACTGTGCACCCATTTTCACCCCACGCTGATATATGTTGCTGCATCTTTATGAAGAATAAAATCTTAAGAGTAAGCCTTTCAGTTAAGTTCAACTGACAGGTGTTTGCAAAATATTGGTGAAGTTGTTGAGCTTTTTTTGGGGGGGGGGGGGAAACGACATCTCCTCCCCCCAAAATGTAAGCTTTGAGAGACTTTTTAAAAGCATTTTTGAAAAAAATTGCCCTACATGCCATACATCCAGGTCTTCCTGAACATTTTGCCAATTTGGCAAAAATCTGCCCGGACACCGTTTTTAACACAATTTCCAGGAAAACCCAGATGTTTGGCAGCCCTAAATTATTACACTGAATAGGCAGCTTCATGTTGAAGACAGCATATGGTACTAGGAGTGAAATACAATGTGTGATAGGGTATGGAACATGGGTTTGAGACAGAAATATCAAAGTTGGGAAAAGATTTACTTCAAAATAAAAAGAAAATACTATCCAAAATGTACAGGTTAATGCTGGACTGGGAGGTTAAGGATGAAGAGGTCAAAGAAGCGATGATCAAATGGTCAAAGGACTTTGGTTATTCCATCCAGATGGACGATTGGGAAAAATTATGGCAAAAAAACTTAAAATTCACAGCTTGCTACATGGTAATTTTTTTTTTTTTAATGAAAATGCTATATTGATGGTACATGACCCCCAGCAAATTGGCCAAAATATATAAAACAAACTCAAGTGCATGCTGGAGGTGTAAACAAAGGGAAGGGACAATGTATCATATGTTGTGGGGTTGTGACAGAATTTTTAAAAAGGGACATCATCTATGAGGAATTTTTTTAAAAAAAAATGTGTAGACAAACATTTGTGAAGAAGCCAGAAGCCTTTCCTCTAGGTATTCTGACAATTGATATCTCAAATGATAAAAGGAGCGCGTGTCCTATATGCTACAGCTACAGCAAGAACGCTGATCGCTAAAATTTGGAAAGGGGATAGGACACCTACGAAGGAAGAATGGCGAACCAAATTGTGTGAATATTTGGAATTAGCAAAAATGACATAAGTAATTAGAAATCAACCAAACCAAAGGTTTAAAAAAGAGGGGGGTTGCTTTAAAGAGGACCTGGAAAACCATTTTTCTCAGACAAAATCTTTGATGTGTTTTGACTAAAGTTTGCAAAGTAAATAACAGATAGATAACATATATTACGTAAGAGAAGTGAAATAAGAAAAACAGTTAAAAAGATAAGAAAGAAAGAAGAAGCCGAATAAGGTGGAGGGAAGTCACTTGCGAAGAAGTATTGATTTATTTTGGTTTACCTTTATGGATAAGTTAACATATTTTGTAGAACGAATGGAAAATGTATATACCGGTATCTAATCAATGTAAAACTCAATAAAGAACATTAAGGGCAGTGGAAGGCACATGTGGACTGTAACGATGTAAGCCATGGGTAGGCAAACTAAGGCCCGGGGGCCAGATCTAAATCCGGCCCACAGACGGTCCGGGAATCAGCATGTTTTTACATGAGTAGAATGTGTCCTTTTATTTAAAATGCACCTCTGGGTTATTTGTGGGGCATAGGAATTCGTTCATTCCCCCCCCCAAAAAAATAGCCTGCCCCCCCAAGGTCTGAGGGACAGTGGACCAGCCCCCTGCTGAAAAAGTTTGCTGACCCCTGGTGTTAGTCTAGCCTAGCTGTTGTGCCTCTTCTGTCCCCCCAAATATGTTGACATTTGAACAAAAGCTTGTCCTATCTCAATATCCTGGTTTTGATTGTGTCTGCTGGTCGCACCTCTAAGGTTCAGACAGAAATTTAACTAAAACCAAGCGCTATTTTTTCAACACTGCTTCAAAATTTAAGTTGTGCCCTCTCTTCTTTGTGTTGACTTGCAACCGTTGTGACTTTGTTGCTGCGTTTATCTTCCATGCAAATTCTTTTGAGGCCAAGTCCATTGCTTTTTCTTCATTTTCCTCTGACGGCTATAATTTCAGTTATGATAGAGTATGATAATAATAATTATTATTATTATCGTAATTTACTTTTGTTGGCAGTGTGCAAGAAAAAAATCAGGTTGGTCATTGCACGAGAAGTGCTATTTCTTGTGCCAAACGAGGCATCAAATACATTTTAATATCCACATGTTTCGCAACGTGTTAGCCTTAAATCAAGCATGCAGTTGCTCAAATTGTTGAAATACACCTTGAATAAAAAGTGTACTGTCGTTAAAAAAAATTGGGCTAGGGTCCCTATAGTAATGCATTTTTTTCCAGAGGGACTGTATTAGTGCAATATGATCTCCCCACCCCACCGTACTGAGAGGTAGGATTGAAGATTTGATTTAGCAACTATTTTCTAAAATACTATTTACTGACTCATGTCCCATTTCATGGCATTTAGTAAACGTGCTTACATTAAATTTTAAATGATTTCCCCCAAACTGTTCATTTTGAAAAAACGTATTATTTAACGTATTATTATTTCTGGTTTTGTGATATATAGCAATCTTGTCACACTTACCTGGGAGTAACCTGCATTGAACTCGGTGCGTAGACAAGCAGAGGATTCTGACTGCAGTAAGTCTTTTTGTTTTGCTTCCTGGCAAGAGGGACATTATTTTCTGCTCTTGGGTATGCTAGCAACACCACCTAGCCTTCCCATGCTTTGTGAGGCTTCCTCGGGCTAACAAAGACACCCCCAACCCAAAAAGTGGGCTGATATCTGGAAGGGGCCAGTGGCACGTTTAGCAAATGTCCAGAATTTAATGGTCCACCATGTCCACCATTTAATGGTAGACAATGACCTGTGCTCTTCAAGGGACAGTCCTGGATTTATACAAGCCGTCCTGGTTTCGGATTGACCCCAGAATGTCCTGCTTTTCCTTAGGACGTCCCTATTTTCATTGGAGAAATGTTGGAAGGTATGGAGTTATGTGACCCCCCTGAGCCAAGGAGAGAACTCAACAACGTTTGGAAGACATCTGAAGAGAGCCCTGTATGGTGGAGTTTCTTTAATGTTTTGTTAAATTTTTATATATGTTGGAAGCTGCCCAGAGTGGTTGGGGCAACCCAGTCAGATGGGCAGGGTATAAATACTACTACTACTACTACTACTACTACTACTACTAATTGTAGAAATGTTGGAGGGCATGCAAAGGGCTGCCTAGTTGATGCTGGCATTTCCTAGTAAACCATAATATTTCCATAAGCTCATTTCCTATTGTACAATAATTTCCCCCCCCTCGCAGAACCGAAACTTGCTTTCCAAATGCAATGGAATGGGGAACCTCAGGCTGAGGGGCAAAACTGCACCCTTCCAGGATTTTCTAGTTGTCCTTTGGACTCTTCCTAGGTCCCATTCTTCCCTGGCCCCACATCCTTCCCTGACCTTGCTGCATGCACTTCCCAAATGCTTTCGTGTGGCAGGAGTGTGTCATTGGACTATCATATTTCATCAGCTGGAGGAAGGAGCATGTAGAAACCTAGGAAAATAGGAAGCTGCCTTATACCAAGCAAGACCATTGGTCCACCTATTTCAGTATTGTTTACACTGAGTGGCAGCAGCACTCCAGGCTTTCAGGCAGTCTCTCCCAACCCTCCCTCGAGATGCCAGGTTTTGGGACCTCCTCTGCGTGGAAAACAGATGCTCCACCACTGAGCTGCAGCCCTTCCCCACTTTTGCATCTTGCTCCACCCAGGTAAGCAGCCCACCCCCCAAAAGCTTGTCCATGAGGGAATGAGGCCTGAAAATGCAACACACAACGTGATTTTGACCCTGAGTCGGTTTTTACAACAGATACAGAGTGGAAT
The DNA here is from genome assembly GCF_009819535.1 of Lacerta agilis. NCBI lineage: Eukaryota > Metazoa > Chordata > Lepidosauria > Squamata > Lacertidae > Lacerta > Lacerta agilis. The sequence continues at coordinate 77,477,044 of NC_046315.1, read as the reverse complement.
AGACCATCTCCTGGCAAGGGGCAGATGGTCAGGAGCATCTTCATGGGAAAACTTAGAAGAACACAACAAACAGGAAAGCTAGTAAATACATTTATTGTCTCTCTTGAACAAGGAAAGCACCTAACTCCACCTATATACAAAAAAGTCCAGCACCACCTAGTGATTGAACTATATAATGGCACTAGCCACAAAAGCTCATTATATGAGCCTGTATCATTATATGAGCCAGTTTGGAAAAAGGGGCGCATAGGGACAGCCTAAGGGGCCGCTTTGAGCAAACTTGGGTACCATTCAAGAGCAGCAAATTGCAGGTTATTTATTTTACTGGTAGTTACCAAACCTGGCTGACCCACCCTTTTTTCCAAACTGAGCAAAGTCTCCAGGCACTGATGAGGTACTAAGGGATGGATGCCCACCAAGCCAAAAGTTCCATTCAGTATATGAAGACAGTGTCAGGAACAGAACCAGAGTGGGCCTTCAACCTCAGACTTGAAAGATGGCAGGCATGGATTCACCTTATGACCATTTCTGAGATTTAACTTAAAAAGGAGGCACTGCAAGGCCAGAGGTAGGCTTAGCACACCAGCCAAGGAAATACCCCTGGTTCCCCTTCCAAATTCATTGGTATATAGATGCTTCAAAAGCTCAGCTCTAGGAAACAGCCAGGAAATGTACCTATTCTCAAAAGCCTACAGAAGTGTGACAATTTTGTCCAACAATTTTGTCCCAGAACAAGTTGGACAGACAAACATGGTTTCTCTTATTTTGCACAGTTCTGCGATTTTTATTATTTTGTCAGATTTGTTCCAATTTGCTAGTGATGGGGAGAGGTAATGAGCGATGCAGTGCACTGAATCTCTGTTCTCCCATCCCTCTGCAAAACTTGTTCTGCTTCCTCCCCACAAACTAGCTATAAACCTTTGAGCCTGTGTGCACAGTTTTAAGGGCTAGAAATCTGGGTGTCTTCAAATTAAAGCTGAGCATCTCAGAGAACTGGATTCTTTGCCCAGTACCACACATTCTGTGTTCTTCCTTGGTGGTCTATACACAACAGGTGCTTTCAGACAATCTATTTATTAAGCATTAGTCCTGATTTGTTGCCGGTGAGATCAGGCGCCGACTATTTAATGAGCCTTCATTCTTATTTCTTCGTGGAGAGGTTTCTTTGCATCCAAGCATGTGTTACCCCACACTCTCCAGTGCATTTCCTCAGCACTTTCCTTATTGCAAAAAGTCCCGTCTTTTGGAGAAGCACGTTTGTATTCACAATTGTTTTCGCTAGTAATTTCACTATAACTGTGCAACCCGAAATTGCTGGGATATGACTGAATTGCACACAAAAATCACAATAGTCTCGAGGCTCCTACATAGTTTGTAGTACATTGGTGCAGGGACCGGCAAATCCAGGAAGACTTCCTGGATACACTTCACCAGAGTATCCTGCTGGGAAATTCTCCTTGCCTATCTTGACCACAGAGTACGTCTTTCCTGCCAGATGTTTTCACTTACCCTCTGAGCATGGCATTCTGCAGGCTGGAAATGCTGTGGTGTCTCCTCTACTGATCCTGTTGCTGGATACAGGATGGGGCTGTGCAGGATGTAAAAAAGTGGCCCACTTGACCAAGCACACACACACACACACACACACACACACACACACACACACACCCAGCACCGTTTGAAGATAGCTTAGAAACAGATTAAGAACAAATACAAAGCCAGTGTGGTGTAGTGGTTAAGAGCGATAGACTCGTAATCTGGTGAACCGGGTTTGCGTCTCCGCTCCTCCACATGCAGCTGCTACGTGACCTTGGGCTAGTCACACTTCTTTGAAGTCTCTCAGTCTCACTCACCTCACAGAGTGTTTGTTGTGGGGGAGGAAGGGAAAGGAGAATGTTAGCTGCTTTGAGACTCCTTCGGGTAGTGATAAAGCGGGATATCAAATCCAAACTCTTCTTCTTCTTCTTCTACAAATATATATCCAATGAAATCACCATATTGCAATGAAACAAAAAGAACTGAGAGTTAAAAACCAGAGAAATGCTAAAAAATAATTTGTAGTGGGAAAGTTGCAGAAAGCAGCACTGTTACCCTGGCTCTAAGAGTATGGAGAATTGCTGTCACTAGAACAGCAGAAGCAGAAATATCCTGCGAAATATAAAATTGCATAAGGCACATTTGTTCTGGTAATGGGGGAATACTTTAAAACAGTGGTTCTGAAAGGGTGTGGCAGGAAGATTCAAGGGCAACCAAAGAACCATGTAAACATTTCAGTGTAGTATAGTATCAAAATATTTGTTCGTTTGCAGAATATGCAGATATCTTTTCAAAACGAGAGCAAGAGCGTCAAGTGATACTGAGGACAATGCTAGTTGTGTTTTACAATGTATCAATAAAATATTCAGTGTGCCATGAGCGAATTTTTATTCTGAAAGTGTGGCCCAGAGAAAAAGCTTTGAAAAACACTGCTAAAATATACTATAGTACCGGAATTAGGATGAAAACTGGATGGAGCATGGTTTCCCTTTTATTTCCACTAGGTGGGGGTGCAGAGTTAGGAACAGCTTTTTGGGTTGCATGACTACAGCAAAACAACCCTTGAAAGTATGCAGGGAGTTATACTATTTTCTTCATCTCACAATCTTTTGGAATAGGTTAAAAAATTTAAGGTTGCTTATGCAAACTTCTCACTAGAGGTTTTCATTTTCAGGGCTTTGAACGATAGCATTTGAATGCCTAGTTTGCAAACTCCATGAAGAGGCGCCCTATCCCAGCCACGTGGAAGAAGTTAAACACAAGCTGGTGCAACCACATTGACAGGCTATAGTTCTTGGCAACTGAAATATGTTCACCTGTGCTGAAGCTGGACCGTGTGGCTACACTAGCTCACAGGTTAACTTCCTCTGCGTGGAGGAATTTAAGCCATCATAAACTCTGTATGCAAGAACAACAGCTCTCAAGGCTCCCATCTACAAATTGGTAAGCCTGATAAGAAAACAAAGAATGTAATAAAGGAAACATAGTGGTATGAATCTGACTGTCTTGATTAATATAATTGGGCCTCTCACCTTGAATGGCCCTTTATGTAAATGTCACACATACCCCTTCCCCATTGGCATGTGAAACTCTTTAGCCAGTGGGAGAGGGGCAGAGGAACATGCGTTGCAGTTTTGAAACTGGACAGAAGCAGAGTTTGGATAATTTTGAGCTCTAAATTTAGCCAGGGTTGAAGCAGCCCATGTACGTGTGGCATGTGTGCAGATCTAGACTGTTGCTTTGGGAAACTGATGCCATATTAGTTTTGCTGTAGTTCTGCTTCCGTTAGGTTCCTCTGTGAATTTGTAAATAAAGCTATTACACCGAATGTGCTCTCTCATTCTCTCTCTCTCTCTCTCTCTCACACACACCTATCTATCCAGGTAGTGACTACTCCAGCGCGCTTCATCTTTCAGAGAAGTGAGGAGTAGCTGACTTTGTCAGAAGTCTCTCACTGGAGTGAAAAACTGATCCGGTGCACATGCCAAGAAAAAGTAAACAGAGCTAACAGCAATCAGACAATTTCACCAGGAGAAGATAGAAGCCATTAAAAGAATGGTGAAATCAAATTAGTGATTTGCCAAGGAACTTAAATCAACCTTGAAGGAGTATTTGATCAGCAGCCGCAAGGAGTGAATGTTGATGTGAGAGCCCAGCTGCAGAGCATCCAGTCAAGATGGGTTGAGAAGATCAATTTAGTATTATTATCATGTTTATATACTGCCCTTTATCTGAAGATGTCAGGGCGATTCACAAGATAAAAAAATACAGGCTAAATCACAGCCATTAATGAGATGGCTAAGTACTTGATAGTTTGGATAGATAGATGATAGATATAAGATAGATCAGGCATGTCCAACAGGGAGATTGTGATCTACCGATAGATCACTGGACGTCTGTGGTAGATCACCGGTAGATCAGTGGCTCCCCCAAAAGAAGCTAAAAAACTTTGGCTCCCCTAAAAAAAAGCTCAACATTTTTGCCCTGCATCCCTAAAATGACCTGAACCACCCAAAATAGGGCTTTCCTTCCTAAAAAAGCTCAATGTTGCTTTCCTCTTCCCTAAGGAAGCTCAACAACTTTTACGTGAACCCCCCAAAACAGGGCTTTCCTTCCTAAAAAAAAAAGCTCAACAAAAAGGGGGTAGATCACTGCCAGTTTTTAACTCTGTGAGTAGATCACAGTCTCTTGGAAGTTGGCCATCCCTGAGATAGATAATAGATAGATAGATGATAGATAGATAGATTATAGATATACATAATATGCAGCATAACAACATTAACTTATAACAAAGAACAATTATGAATAAGCACACACTTATTATCTTTGTGAGCACTCGGGTTGTGTACTGCCAGCTGAGAATTGAGAGACTTTAGGCCAAAGTAGCTGTGACATGGGAGAGCAGATATATGGCTAGGATCTCTGAATTCTTTAAGAAACAGCCCAAGGAAAACACTCTGCTTCAGCTAAGCAAGTCTAGATCCAGTCAGTACACAGATGCAGGATTTCCTGGGAACCCTATGTATATCATCTTGCATTCCATGGAAGCTGATTTGATCACCAAATCCAACGGCTGCCATAATACCAAGGGAGGCTGGTAAGAACCTTTTTCTCTCTATGCTGTTTTCCCATTTAAAATGGCCTCCTTCTCTTCAACAACAGTTACCGTATCTTCCCCATCTGTGGCGAACATACAAGAACCACAGAGCAACCAGCATTTGTTCCTTCACAGATCAAACTGGTGAACAGGGAATTTTTAAATTGGGGTTGACACGCGTACCTATCTTTCTCCAGTATGATTTGGTTGCACACAGCTGCCACTTTGATCTTTGGAAACAAACTGTGGGAGAGCCTACTGAAAACTGGGGCTGACAAGAGTTTCAGCCCATCAGCACTGACCACAGTTGCCCACCCCAGCTGTAATAAATGTCAGAAGCGAGCTTGTAGTAAATCACACCATGCAAGTTGGAGTCAACTCTTTATTAGCAAAAACACCTTCTGTCCAGGAGTGTCAGGCCTAATGAGTACAGCAGCTCACCCCCAGGAGGTCTTGCTACATGGATCAGTTGCCAAGATGGAAAGTCTCTGCCTCCCCACAGCTGTCTAAATCGCCTCTCTCCAGGGTTTCTCCCAAGCAATCAGAGACTGCAGACCAAGAGCTACGAGGTTTGGTGCTGGAGAGGGTGTGGCTCAGTGGAATGAGAAGCACAAATGAAGGGAGCGTGAAAGAAAGAAAACATTGGCAATGGCCAGACGCTTCAGAAAAATACTGCATGATTTGAAACAATCGGCTAAGTATTTGCTGCAAGCCAATCGTATACCTCTAATGTGAAGGGGGGGGGTATTTCAGGGACCCTTCCAACTCTACAATTCTATTTGATCCAGGCCTTTCCAAACAAATATACAAGAAGCAACTAAAACAGACTTCCCAAAGCGCTTTGTTAACCCAGAGCAAAGCAAAAATAACATTTTGTGGCAACAAGCCACCTCTAGGGTCCTCCCACCCATGGGGTGGCCATTCTATTCTATTAGCTATTCAAGTTTTTAACACCAAGTAGTGTTTGGCTGAACTTACTTTTGACATTTCCACGTGGAATACCAACTTCAACTTCCAACTGCAAAGGGTTCAAGAGTTTCATTACAAAGACTTTAGGTTTACTGTCCTATGTGGGGAATGTGGTTGTGTATCTTGAAGTGACTATATATTCCCTGCTCACTGATCACGCAGGGTCCCCACTGCAAACTATTTAGTCCCCCTGCACCCCTCTCCGGCTTACTACTTCCCCTATTGTGTATGAATGGTGCTGTTTTGGTTATGTAAGGATCTACACTTGGATAAAGGATTTCACCTTTTAATATACAGAATAAACGCAGTACGAAATGATTCCGATCAGCATTATTTTAGTGATACACTAGATTGCTATTTAGGTTGCTTGTTTCAAGAGTGATACAGAGGACCAAAAAAGTGTGACAGAGCACACTATTTTTTTTAAACTTGCACACTACACATGTACAAGCCATGTTAATGGCCAATTAGGACCTTTTGGCCCTGCTGCTATCGTTTCTTCCTGCAACAGCAGAGAGCTTGCATGTGGCTATCTGCAGAGAAATTCCAATGCATGAACACCTCTTCATATGCAGGGGTTCCTGTGAATCAGACAACTGTGAAACCATGTCCTAAATGTGTAGAGCCTGTATAGTTGAGCAGGTACAACTATCGCAAGAAGTATCTTACATGTGTGTCATGCTAATGGGATTTCAGTATTAAATTAGTGTTGGAAACTTTAATTATCCAAATAGATTCTCAGATTGAGTGTGTATATGTTTATACATGTTTTAAGTCCTAAGTATACAGGATGACTTTTCGCTAGTGAACCACATTGAAGTCCGTATGCCTTAACATTGTCACACTATCTTTTATTTCTTACTATGCTGTGTAGTATTTCACTTCATAATGGGGGCTTCTGTGGTTTTTCATTTTTCTCCCCTTGATAAATGCTAAATGCACCTCCTGAATTGTGAGAAATAGCCAAATCAGAGGTTGAACTACGTTTTAGCCAGGACTAAAAAACCCCCACCAAAAATACTATCTGCCTCATCCTTCCAGCAGGAGGCTCCACCCCTATTAGGAATGTCCCCTAGCAACATCTGGCAAAATTCTTAAATACTGTTCACTTAATGTCACTGCATATTGAAAAGCTCTGGCAGCCAAATGACAGATGTAAGACAGATACTGCTGCTGCACAAAAACACTAACCAAAAATGCAAGATGCGAGTTTGCTTGTTTATTTTAAATTCCATTTGTAAAGGTCCCTTTATAAACGAAAAGATACAAACACAAGTTAAGCACACAGTTTGCTTTTTGTTCAACACTTTCTTCATCCATCAATTTTACCTCAAATCACAAAAGTAGTATTACAAAGCTTTTGCAGTAAACGATTACATATTCTGCATATACATCTATTCACTCTTTAAACAATGCATTTCCATTGAATTTGGCTTAAAAAACAACAACAACAATAACACAGGCTGGAGATATATAACATTTTAAAGCAATGTGTTTTTCCTCTTAAAAAAAGAAAATATATTCATGTTACACGAGTAACAAAACATGAAGCTGAAATATATTGACCAGACAACATTTCAACGAGTAACAGTTTTTAAAAATAATTCACATACATAGTAAAAAGGTGCCATCATGCCATTCTGTGAGCTATGGAAAAATAGCATGCATATCTGCAGCAAAGCAAAAGGAAAAAGTGCCCCATTTCTGCTTTCAGTTGTATACTAGGAATCAGTTTTGTGAACTTTATAACACAAAAAGCTAACCATTTTTTTAAAAAAAAGCAGCAACCCAAATATAACTATGAAACAAAACATATCAAGAACTATACAACCACTACTTAGTTCATTTTTAACTTACTAAAAGAAAAGCCACTCCTTTTGAGAAGCGAGGAAATAGATTGCGTCAAATGCTTTTACTGTCACCACCCACTCCTTGCATAGTCATAGCTGGCACTGATATTGCTTACCATAGTCTCAACAGAAATATCTTAAATCAGAGAATTTGTACTTTCCTAATATCAAAAATGAGATTCTTGCCACAAAGTTTAGTTTTAAAAGAGCTTAATTAAAGTGAAAAACAAAAGTTCTAAAGTACAGTGTTTATAAGCGTAGGAAAAAAAGTACAAAACTAGAACTTGTCATAAAAAAGACCAAACATTCCATTGAAAAAGCACCTATTCGTATAACTAATGGATTCTGTGCATGCAAAACTAGAAGCATAAGGCTATCAAGTGTCAAATTCTCTTAAACAAGGTGTAAAAACTGTTACTTGCTGCATCCTTCAGATTATACTGCCCGCCCCCAGGCAAATTACATTGCTTAAGTGGTATTTTTCCAAAATATGTTCCGACACCCACAAAATGTGGTATTGACAACTTTAGGAACCGTGATAGAGATACATTGTACCCAAGACAGTATTATCATATTTCTGTGCAACTTTAACAGAATTGGAATGTTCAACAACGCTGTTAAGTTCAGGAATACTTTCAGCAGTGTCCCCGAAACCATGGTAATGTCCATAGTGCAATGTATCTCCGAGATCATCCACCCATGATGGCCTGCTTGACACAAGGCTACTTGGGCTTCCATTCAGATGCAAAGAGCCACACATTTCGGAAGAGCCGTTTACAACCTTCTCTGGTTCCTCAACATTATTGCCCACATTGACTGTATGTTTATTAGCAGAGGCTAGTGCATTAGGTGCTATCAATGTTAGGCATTCTTCGTGCCTGGCACTCATTCCATTGAGCTGGGCTGGGGAAGTGAAGTCCAAATGTCCATTGACGATATGTCCATTTGTCAATGCATTCAATATGGAGTTACTGCAATTCATATCTGCATCAAGAAATAGACCCGTCACCACAAGTTGACTTGATCAAAATAAAAGCTCTCTCCCATTTTACTGCAGTTTTATTAAAATATTTCCAAATTAATGTCAAAACAAACCCAGTACAGCCTCATGCTTTAGGCAATTATTTTTTACTAATACACCTTAGAAACAGAGGTGTCTGGTAAAACATTTTATAAACAAAATTTCTGTACAAGGTGTAATTAAAGTTTGCAAACTGCTGCTCCAGTTAAACTATGCTCAAAATGTTAATCTGTTAAGATCACAATCCTACACATGCACTTCTTTGAAGATAAGCTCCATTTAAGACAATGGAATTTATTTTTAAGTAAAGATGCATAGGAGTTTATGCATTTCTAACAGTTATGAAAGGGATCATACAAAAATGCAAACAATATTTTGGACAATCAGAGAAAGAAAAGGTTAGATGTACTTCTTAACTAGAATATAAAACTCCCTACAATGAAATACAAACTAAACGTGAGTAGACTGTAATTTCAAAGCATTAAAGGTTACTCCAATATTAATTAACTCTGCTTTATTAAATTTCAGATGAGCACACAGTAAAGCAGGCATATAAAAAGCCTTATGCAAATGCAAGAATGATTATGCAACATGTCTTAAGATCGGAACTTATTTTATATCCATTTTATATTTAATATTGGACACAGAATAAATCTATGTTCTTCCTTAGAGTGAAATTTCAAGAGTCGGTACAATCCAGCTGCAAAAACACCACGAATGGCCACAGCAAAATGTATAGAGATCTGGTGTTTTTAAAATTTTCGCAACAAGCCAATGGTCTCTTTTCTCATTACTCATTAGTGCAAAATAATAGTTTTCTGTAAACATTTTTATCTCATTAGTTATACTTCTTTTTTAAAGTAAAAGTTTCTATGTAATGGGACTAGAATCAGTAGCAGGACATAAAAATATGAATTTGGCAAAAATAAATTAAATCACCAAGGTAAAATATTATCTTACATGTAAAAAAAATGCATTTCTGTGTTTCACAAGTGAGTATTTTACATTGATTCTAGGGATGATCTTTGGGTACATGCAGAAGTTCACAAAAAATGAAGGTGTTTTTGCCTCATAGCTCAATTTCTGCCTTGTTTTTGGTAAAATGCCATATTCTAGCAATATTACCCCCCCCCCCAAAAAATGATTCTGTGTATTAGAAAAAGGGAAAATAATTTGGCATACCAGTATTTTGTATCAGTATGTTTAAAAGAGGACAGCATCTGTTAGCAGAATGGAGGAAGATTTTTTGCGATTCCCCAGTTCTCTACAGCAGATGTGGGGAACTGTATTAGGTACCGCGCAAAATCGTTGGGCACTATCCAGTTGTGACTGTCAGCTAGTAGAAATGCTCATACAATGAACTTTCCCTTCCTCTCCTTTCCCTGCAGCCATCCAAATTTGCTTTAGAGTTGGGGAACACTCGAACAGATTGTGGGATGGGGAGGACAGCCAGGGGAAATCTGTTCATGCAAGACTGAGCATCATCCATTAATTCAAATATAATGGAAACAACTCAAGTTGTTACTTAAGTTACTTAACAGCCTTACTCAACAAAAACTGCCTCATTAAAGTTTGTGTAAGATTCACGTAGGCGTGTTTCTAATGACAATATAAACACTTGCGTTGAATTTACTGGGACAACACAATGTGAAGAGTTACAATTAGTTTTCTATTTAAAAAGTAGTATCAAGGGTCATTAGATTCTGCCCCCTTTCATTTTATATAGCAATGACTATAACCCAATCCACTTTATGTTCCTATACACCAGAGATGAGAAATATTCTCTCCAGAACGAATGTGCACATTAACAGATGCAAAAGTGCATCAATAAGTCATTTAAAATATAGAACTACCAGTCTGAGGTTTAACAATTGGGGCTGATCCAGAAAGCTGTGTGGAGAGCATGAAAAACATACTCTAATTCAGAGAACAGTATGTGCAGTCATCTCCATTCATCTCAGTGGAAGCTGAAGCAGCTCTGCACATTGTATGCTCTTTGCATGCATTTGGCAGCTTTCTCCACTGAAGTGACTGAGGAAGCCCTTAGAAGAGATGCATTTTCATGCATTTCCTGCAGCCCTTGAAATGGGAAGAGTGACTAATGACTGGACATCAACAAAGGAGTATGAATAGGATTTTCTTCATCATTATTATTATTATTATTTGTACCCCAGCCACTCTGGATGGTTTCCAACAAATATTAAATACATTAAAATGTCACAGATTAAAAACTTCCCTAAACAGGGCTGCCTTCAGGTATTTTCTGAATGTCAAGTAGTTGCTTATCTCTTTGACCTCTGATGGGAGGGGGTTCCACAGGGCGGGTGCCACTACCGAGAAGGCCCTCTGCCTTGTTCCCTGTAGCTTTGCTTCTCGCAGTGAGGGAACCGCCAGAAGGCCCTCGGCGTTGGATCTCAGTGTCCGGGCTGAACGATGGGGGTGGAGACGCTTCATGGGTTGCAAATAGTAACTCAAGTCCTGAAGCACCCATTAACTATCAATTTAGTTGAATACTAACAATAAAACCAAGACATAGATATCAGGTTGGATCCCTCAGTCCACTCTGGTGGCTTTAATAGCCCACCCCAATGTTCCAAGGGATAGGGGACCCTGCTAAATGGGACAGGCTGTGGTATGCCCCTCCAGGTAAAATCTGAAAACCAGAAGGAGGGACTAGGTTTTGGGATTCCTCTCCCATCTGCACCACATTCAGGAGGGCCCCCGACACTCAGTGGGACACTTTCAGGGTACTGTCATGAGCAGGACTCATTGAATATGCTTGCCCCTGGACCCATCCTGTTGCTTTAACGCACTCAGGCTACCTTCGAAGCAAAACTGGTAGCATTCGCCAAACTAAATTTACAATCCTATACACTGATCAGATGATTATTAAGGCAGTGCAATCAGCTTTACCTTTTTAATTACAATAAATAATTGCTGCATTAATCAAATGCTGAATATTCTTCCAAGAAGCAAGTAGGATCACCTCTGATCAAGGCACAAGGCATGCAGGTCTCTAGACAGGAACAACCATGGGATCATCTACAGTGGTACCTCGGGTTACATATGCTTCAGGTTACATAATCCGCTAACCCAGAAATAACGCTTCAGGTTAAGAACTTTGCTACAGGATAAGAACAGAAATCGTGCTCTGGCGGCGCAGCGGCAGCGGGAGGTCCAATTAGCTAAAGTGGTGCATCAGGTTAAGAACAGTTTCAGGTTAAGAACAGACCTCCAGAACGAATTAAGTATGTAACCAGAGGTACCACTGTATCTGGATCTGTCGTCAACATCTCCCCTCATATCTTACATCTTCTACAAAACTGATAATCTTGCTATTTTAAAGAGTCTTATAAAGGTATTTTAGCAATGCAAATAAGTTTTAAGACTTTAGGACATGTGCAGTAAGATTAAGTTAGAGATAATATGCATACTGATTCTTGCAACGACAAGGAGTCTGCATTGCAGAAACTGTGTATATTTCAATCTCTTTGGGTCCAACAGAACCACTCTTCCGCATGGTATCTTCAACCATTTGAATGCTGTTGTGGTTAACAGGAAACTGTCCACTCCCACCTGATATAACAGGAAATTCTCTATCAACATGCATATTGTCAGCATCATCTTCAGTTCCTCCATTTATCACAGATATCAGACCACCAAAACTCTGACCTGTTTAGGAAAAAATGATTTAAACTTGTGAATATTTCTTATTTAACTACAGTAACATTTTATGGGTGGAATTTAATGCTAGGCCTACTCAGACCAGCCCCTTCAAAATTAATGAACACCCCATTGACTTCAATTAAGTCTACTGGATGAAACCACATCTTTAACTGTAGTTAGCATATTTAAGATAACTCACAGTGAAATGTAAATTGGACAGGAACATTTTGAGAGTTTCATTGACATGGTTGAAAATAGTTCAAAGTTCATACAAGTTTCTTTACCCAACAGTGGACCACATGGCACAGGAGACTGCGGTCTACATTCTGTACAGCAACTGTATCATGGGGCATGCACAGCATTAGGTTTTTAAGAGAGGAGAAAAGTGTGCGGGAAAATAAGAGTTCTTCTGTAGACAGAGGAGATTTGGGGTTGTGTCTGTTGCTGCAACACTGGGGTTGCACTGGGAAAAGGGACTTGTTTCCTCTCCTTCCCCCATATGCCGCCCCCCATCTGCTTGAGGGTCCCCAAACTACCGGTAGATTTGAGGGCAAATGGGGGAGCTGGAGGAAACCATAAAGTTCCATTGTGCAAACAGAAATCTTTTGTGACTGTAGAGCTGCCACCTTCAAACATTTTTTTTTTAGCCAAGAACAGTTCTCAGAGTAGTTGAAAGAGAATTGGGGGGGGGGGACAAACCCTTCAGTAAATGCACATATTGCGAGCTTTAGAAGTCTCCTGAATGAGCTCTGTGCAGGTGCTGAATCCACATGTGTGAGTGCACAGAGACCGCAAAGAACTACCATGGTTTTCCATTAGGACTGAATTCGGCCTCTGCATTCAAACCACTTTCCAGCAAAAGTGACAGAAACCCAATGGCTCACCTTCAGTCCTAGCTTTCTTCATTCCAACACTGTTCATATCTTCAAAGGATCGTTTTCGACTTATGCCTCTACCGAGGAGACTGGGGCTAGCATTCTGATGGGCCCCATTTAAAGTGCCATTGCTATAGAAATGGTTCAGCGGGCAGTTCTGGAGGTACAATAGCAACTGAGCACATTCCTGGAAGCCCTGGGTATCTGCAAGATCTGCTGCTGTCAGGCCACTGGCATTTCTCAAGCTGCACAATACAAATATATTGAATTATACCCCGTAATAAACATAACCTGGTGGTTGCTGCTGATTCTACTAAGGTGATGAAAAATTTGCAAATTCCCATTAAGGGTTTTAAATTATCAAATGTTATATTATGTAACTAATCCCTTAGCACATATCTGTATTCTAAACAAAGTTTGGGAAGCAGTACAATTAAGTATCATGTGACACAAAAAGTAAAAGCTTCCTATTTAAATGTCTAAAAAGGCTAAAATTTCTTGCCTGTTGTCTGAAGTATCTGAACTCTTACACAAACTTCAGACTCTTAATTCAACTTGTATTATACTAATTAATTTGATAAAATGAATTATCTGAACAAAATAAATACTTGAGAAAATTGTTATAGAATAGTTGTCCATGGCATTCTAGAATCTAACACCACAAAAATACATCGCCGTTCTTCCTAATAATAAAAACTAGGTATGCATGTGCAATAAATTCTTAACATATATATCCACATATAGTGCTTTATTTTGCTACTGTGTTTTTTATTAAGCTCACTGCTTATTTCAAAATTTGTGACATCATAAGTAGTAATGTATTATTCACTATTTTAGCCCATGATCATGGGTACAGAAAAGATTTATTAATCTTTGAACTTCTAAAACTGAAAGATAGTAAGACAGATGCAGTTTAAGTTGAGGAATTCATGATTTGCCTTGACAATAAAAAATATTTACATAGTTTCTGTCTCTCTCTCACACACACACTCTAAAGGACAATAAAGTAGTAATGTACAAAATAGCACAAAAGAATAGCAATGAAACATTCCCTAGGAAGTTCAGGAAGAGCCAAATAATTGTAATGATGCATGAGCTTCTTTTTAGCTATGTAGCTAATTATCTGTGAATAGGTAGATGGACGAATGAAGCAAGATTCAAGTGAAAGAATGTAGCTTATTTGCTAGATGGAGTTAGTTAATTCAGCATATAGCATGTATTTCGACACTAAACAATCTAGTGTGCGACTGAACAATAACAAAAAGAGCTTTTTAACAAATGGGGCAAGCTATCTGAACATAGATGAGGGTTGGCATAGGGTTTAATAGAATCCACTTTCCTCACTCCACTTGCTCTCTCCAGTCCTGACTTCCAATGGGACTGCTTGGGCACACCTCCCCTAAAAGCACTTGGCAGCTCCACTCCTTCCTAGGCCTGAAAGTTACTTGGGCTGCCAGGAGCAAGAAAGAGGGCTCAGAGTCCCAATCACCTATTACACACAAAACTGTGAATGGAGGGGCAGTATTGGATCATTGTCATCACATTACAGATAACCAGGAGGCAGCAAACTGCCAAAATGGCATCAAGACATAGCCTATAGAGGTGCAGGAATGTATGATTCCACAGCAGAATAAGATACCCTATTTGCCATGGGTCTGACTTTATACTTCAGTCCCCAAGCCTCCATGCATCTTTTAAAGCTGTATTGAAAGCTCCAAGTATGAAGCAAATAAATGGCGGGAAGAGAGAATCAATAAAGTGGAAGCTCATAGTTTTTAAGAGTGAAGATTAATAAGAATATTAAATCTCAAGGATTCAACCTTAGGGAATTTCAAAAGGAGTGTACAATTTTGTGAAGGACATTTTATAAAGCAAAATGTCACCCATTCAGAGTGGCAAATAAAAGCTAACCCAGGGCCTGTACTAGCACATGCTAAAGCTTGGAATAACAGGGGCAAGCGAAAAGGAGAAGAAATTGCATAGGTTTTTCAAAAGAAAGCTGTTCTATTTTTCTATTAACCAAAGCCACTAAATGTAAAGGGGAGGTATGTGTGATATCTAATTAAGACTTTCTCAAAGCTTCCTTTTCTTATAAACATCTAGAGAATTTCATGTTTTCTATTAGGGAAGTAGTATCTGATGAAAGCAATAAGCTTAAAAGTAGTATCTGGGAATACTGAGAAAGGCAGTTGCAAGAATCAGCAAGAGGATCTTCAAGAACAGAATGGCCACGAAGTTTCTTTGCCCCTATCCCAAGAATTAAGGCAGCTTTTATTATTTCAAACCTACCCAAAGAAAATATGAGTATGACCATAAGGGAATACTGCATGTTAAAAGTGACTGATTTGATCTATAATCTTGGCCCTCTAACAAAAAAGCAAAGACATCCACATTGTATTGTGAACTTGATCATTGGTACACAGATTAACCTGCTAGTGCAAAAAATCTAGATCATTAACCTGTCGCAGGCCTTGAGACCTACTAAAATACATAACTTTGTGTTCCGAAAAAAAAGGTCAAGGTCAAAAGAGTCTTCCTGTTCATTTTTGAAAAATGGTCCTGCAAAATGATTCCCTTTTTGCTATCATTCTCATTCAATCCTATGATACACCTGGTTAGCTTCCCTCAATATGGTTTTTACGTAAAACAAATCGTAACTGGTAGTAATAAATAACGCTGGAACTAATTTGAACTTTAAACCGGAAAGGAAAAGATACTTAAGCAAGAGCACAAAGGTTTTATTCATCAAGAATAATTTGTGAAATAGAATTGAAATCAGAAAAACAGAAATCAAGCCCTATTGAAATGTTGTACCTAGATGGCCCTTCTACCCCTCATGAAATAGTGCAAGCCTGCAAAGACAATATACAAAGAATGACAAGTGAGATTGCAAACGAGCACAGAAGTTAGACTTGTCCTGCTGGTGTTAACTTCCATTGCTGCTGTTGCAATCAGATATGGTTATATGCTTTAAAAAAACAAACAAAACAAAACAAACAAACAAAAAAAACAACACCAGACCTGTAACCTATAATCTTGGATGGTGGGAATAGAAGATCTCTTTAATCTAGGGCGGCATAGGACATATTCCAGAGTTTACCAAGATAAAAACAGCAATACTAAAGTTCGGGGGGGGGGAGGGGCAAGAACTGTGTCCTTCCAAATGCAAAAGGTCAGTCTGAACAAAATTAGTAATCCAAATGCTTTTGTCGTGAGGTATCTGAATGTACATATATATTATACATGATTAAACTTCATCTGAGTTAAATTCTTTATCTTCTGACCTTTAACAGTGATGTACATGTATACCTTTGTTTGTAGTACTAAGGGTAACATTCATAGTAGATTTCTCCCCCTTTGTCTCATCCATTTTCCTCCTGGGCAATGTGCTGTTTCCAGAATCTTCATTACTACTGATTAGTCTTGGCAAGGAGTCTTCTCATCTGTGGATTTCACTCTTCTTGTTTTGAGTTTCCATTTAGCTATGTCACCATGACATCCATTCTAGGGCCATGATTCATTTGAGACTGTTGTAATATTATAAACCAACTATTAAAGGATGGCAGTGATGCAGCATACAATCTTTAAGTATAAATATATTGCAATCTTGCCATAAAGATTCATGGGCATATCAGACTCCAATTGATCAGTCATCAAGTAGATATTCCTTGACTACAACAGGAACTTCAACCTTATTCTAAATGCAAAGTTAACTTTCACTGCAGGAATCTCAAGTGCCAGGAGATTGCTCTCTGTCAGATATATATAACTACTGCTTCTTTTCAATAATGTGACCTAAGGAAAAGGGTAGTCCATCCTATACATGTGGTCAGATAATCCATTTTTCAAGATAATTCCAATAGGATGAACTGATTTAACGGGGGAGAAATACAGAGAGCAAACACTTAAGAGCATCAACCTAAATTTTTTAAAATCACCTTGCTAATTACAATTATTGAGGCATGATTCAAATTACCAAAAGGTATCCATAGGAGGCTTATAAACATACAAATGTGATAGGGGGTCTACTGAGTTAATTTTCTAAGTTGACAAAAGAAAACTTGCCCCTAGTCTTTTCTTCCTTGCAATTTTGCATCTGGCCTATTGGGTGGAGGGGAGGGAAAGGGGAGTTGAATATCACTTGCATCCTGAACGTATCATCCACTTATAATGTCACATACTTTGAACAAAACATAGGCCTACTTAAAACTCTAAAAAGGGGGGTTTAAAAGGTTTTTTCAATTTAAAAAAAACTCTAAATTGGGGTGATTGCCACTTTATCTGTAGCTTAAAATGTTTCTTCATTAATGCCATGAGACAATCTTAAGAAAATAAAACCTCAATTCTTAATGTAATATGCCCATTTAAAAATAGTCAAACTTAATATATTGTTAGTTTACATTTTTTTTTATAAAACTGTAATTAGGGTAAGCAAAAGCATGCAAATCTATATATGCTATATCTGAATTCCTAGATTAGCATTAAAACCAATCACCGCAACAAATACCTCAACAGTATGCCTTGTGTGCAGAAAGGAAGCGATACTGAACATTCAATGCCACAACTGTAAGGTTTTCGGAGAAGCACCTGTGGCAGTTTCAGCAGTTTCTATATGGAATGCTCCCCCTTTCTAGGATTACTTGAAAAAATCAAGTCAATTCGAATTACGTAGCTGTAAAACATTGACATGTGTAGTTTTTATAGTTTCAGAATCTTCTCTTTGATTTAAAAAAACGGGCAATGGTGCATAAAACAGGAAACTTACATCATAAGGGATCACATATTTGCAGGCAACATTAAGATTAAAAGTTATATTAACATACATAAAGTGCAGTAGCACATAATTATTATTAAGCCATCATCATGTGACCACCTTAACAATGAGACAGTGCGCCTGACTCAAGCACGGACTCTCAAGCACGGATTTTCATCCTGAAGCCCATTGTAATTCTGTCAGTTCTCTGAAATGTAAACATGATATGTACTAGAAACAAATTGTCAATTCATGGCTTCCGTTACTTTAAATTTTGGTAAATTGCATGTAAAGAGAATTACCAACTATGCCTACACGAAAAAGGTAGCTAATACATGGGATTAAAGAATAAAATTCTTGCTACAGCACTGCAGAAGTGAACAAGTTTTTTTTCCATAGGCTCCTCCGACCCCAGCCTAAGACCGTTAAAGCATTAAATAAATAATAATAATAATAATAAGATAAAGAAGCTAAAATGAAAGTTTTAACCCTTTGGCATCCAAAAATAGAAAGTACAACAAAATGATCTTGAAATTGTGGTGAACAATTAACAAGAGACCAATTGGGAAAAACTCCACTAAAGAGTTGCTGCAGAAATGTACTGCATACATACATAATTATGGTGCCATGCTTTCATTTCACATTAAAAAACTTATCTACATTTTGTCAGCATGAGGATTATTATAGTTCTTCTTTGCTTCCGTACTTTGCTTTATAAAGATCTTCAAGTTCTGATATCGAATACACAGATACGGCTAACTGCTCACCACTATGTTTTCCCTGCTTCCTTCTTTTAACACAGTGTTTTTCAACCTTTTTTGGGCAAAGGCACACTTGTTTCATGAAAAAAATCACGAGGCACACCACCATTAGAAAATGTTTAAAAAAATTAACTCTGTGCCTATATTGACTATATATAAAGTAATTTTTCAATTTTTCCCACGGCACACCAGGCAACATCTCGCGGCACACTAGTGTGCCTCGGAACAGTGGTTGAAAAACACTGTTTTAACATATCTTAGTCTAAGAGCCTTCAGAAGTTTCCTTCACTGTTGCCATAAAGCTGAAATAAGACGGCAGGCAGAATTTTAAAAAAACATTGTCAGAAAGGGAGCACAAAGCTGTGTAAAGTAACATCGACTAGTCCTAATAAATGTATTTTCCTTCAATTCCAATATTCCCGAACTTGTTCTCTCCAAAGTTGTATATGCAGCATTTTTAACTCCTCCTGTACAAAAGGGGAAAGAGATTCCGAATTCTTTTAGTCTGCCACTCTCCTATAATATAACTGAAATCACGGAGCTGACAAAAATAGACATGCTCAGGTTTCCCACAAAATAAAAAAGATGGCCTTTTGGCCCACTGGTATGTTACAAAAATAGTAAATTATAGCTGATTCAGGGAAAGTTTGCACTTTCTGTGCAACCTAAGTGTTATCATAGGATAACCTTAGGATTGAAGAATTAAAAAAAACCCCAACAACTACAAGGTTCCCCTTTCTTGTGGGATTTTACCATCCAAGGAGTGTATTAAATGAGACAAATCAATAGTTATACAGAAGATGACCCTGAATGTTGCATTTACTCTTTATAAAAGCTACTGTGCATTTTGGATCCAAGAGCTAACCTTCTCTTACCAGCTAGCAAGCTTTAAATAACCAAGTTAGGTAAAGGTAAAGGTACCCCTGACCGTTAGGTCCAGTCGCGGACGACTCTGGGGTTGCGGTGCTCCTCTCGCTTTACTGGCCAAGGGAGCCAGCATACAGCTTCCAGGTCATGTGGCCAGCATGATTAAGCCACTTCTGGCAAACCAGAGCAACACACGGAAACCCCGTTTACCTTCCCGCTGGAGCGGTACCTATTTATCTACTTGCACTTTGACTTGCTTTTGAACTCCTAGGTTGACTGGAGCAGGGACCGAGCAACGGGAGCTCACCCCGTAACGGCGATTTGAACCGCCGACCTTCTGATCGGCAAGCCCTAGTCTCTGTAGTAGCTAAAATGCAATTTCTAAAAAATAGAAATGCAATTTCTAAAAACTAATATCCAGGCAAAAATTTAACAGGTTGCCTTTTACAGTACGCTGGAATGTGTACTTTGAATAAACAATATTAATAAAGAACTGACTTTCTGCATTAAATGTGGTCTGTGAAACTGGATGTTAAGTAACGACACTGCTCATGTCTACTTTTACATACCAAACGAGGAAAAATTACAAACATTTCTCATCTTCCTACCAAAATACATTACAACTTGCAGGTATAGTGTATTCATGCTTTGCATGTAGAGACAGAAGACAATCTTGAGACTTCATAAAATCATATATAAAGTGAAGATATAATTGGGAAAATAAAGAAAGGCTTGGATTCCACAGGAGCCTCATGAAATATATATTGTGAATGCTTACAGAACCACCCTCTGGTAAGCAGAATGATGAAAACTGGCTGCATATGCTTCTCTTCCCTACAAACCAATACAAAAGCTGATACATTGAGGAAGAAAATCGAAATCATGGATTCTGGGTGAACACAGAGGAATGGTGGGATGCACCAGCTAGAGAACCCCCAAGTGAAGAAGGCTCAAGCCCAGGGATTTGTGGTGGGACGATGATGAATGGTCAGAGGGAGAAGCTGGGAGGTGGTGGTGTCAGAAGCTGAAAAGCTAACAGGGTTTAGTGAACAGGGAAAGTTTGTTGCAGAGAGAAGCTCAGAATCAGAAAAAGGAGAGGAGGGAAGCCAAGAGCCAGAGATGAGCCGGGCTGGTGAAGAAGCCAGAGTGCCTCTCCCTTCTGCTGTGCAAGCCCTTCCCCTGGTCTCCCAAGACCAGGAGAAGTATGGAGGAGAAAAGACAGGTGTGCCTGCAGAGTCTCAGATTGCTTGGGAGGCACCTGGTAGAGGAGCCTTAGGCAGTTTGGGAAGATGGGGACACAAGTGCTTCACCTACTGAGAAGAGTTGCTGTGCTCATTAGGCATGGCTCCTCTGAGCAGACCTTGTTTCTGGCTCACTCCTGACAGCTGATGTAATTTAAGTCCTGTCACATCCACCAAAAAGGGGAAATGTAACTTTTGTTCTAAATACTTTGCTAACACTAGGCCTAACAATGTTTCATGAATTTGTCACACAGTTAAAAACTGAGTTCAATTTATAAATGTAGATTAAAAGATGTAAATTAAAGCTGGTTTAATCCTAAGATCATAGAAGCAAATCAGGTAAGCTAGTAGACCAGAATGCCCCCAAAATATTTTGGGTATGTCTACCTTGTGCAAACATATTCCATTACCTCTCCTCTTTTGGGGACCCTGAATCTATTTATGGTCCTAAATCTTCACTTGTAATGGAACAAATAGTGCACATTTTTGCCTTCTATTTAATAGCTCTATAGAAATGAAACTTGTTAGTCAGCTTCATAGCAAAAGAACTGTAATGAGCCAGCAGTATTTTGCAGACCACAGAGATTCCTATTTTATCTTGGACTCAATCTTGTTTTTGGCAAAGCCAACTCCAACTAGTTGTGAACACATGAACTTTTCAATGTAAGATACTACATTCATGACTCTAGAATTCAGTGTAGAAAAAAAATCTTAAATCTTCTTTGTATAACACAATTCGTATTGTTACAATTATGTAGCTGGAGGTTTTATATTTAGATGAAAGTTGGTTGCTTTTCATGAGTACGGGTGGTGCTTTGGCATTAGGTAGAAATTGTGGGTTGGGGTACTCTCCCCTTGGATTCCTGTTCTGCGAGACCCCTTTGGATTCCCCTGAGACTATGGAAACCTGTTGTCATATATATGCACACAGGTTAGGGAGTTTCTTCTTCCTCCCTGGGATACCCAAGAGTCGAGCCAATTCATCCTGTCTCATCTCTACTACCTTTGTGCTAAAACCTAAAAGTTGTTAACAAAGAGCTGCTCACAAAGGAAAACTTGTGATTCCAAGTCCTTCGTCAGAAATTTGTAATGCAGCTGAACTGAACTGTTGCAGCTCTGAAGTAGTCTATATAGATGAAGCAATCCTTCAATTACCTTGAAGTACTTGAAAATGTGATGAACAGAAGATATATTGTAGTTATAATTAAAAGAATTTATATACCGTCTTTCATTTCTAGAAGAAATACAAGATGTAAGAACCTTGACAGAGACTGCAGGAAAGTGATGAGATCTTCTCCTGTTTAATACTACACACACTCAGTTACCTACAGACACATACTTCAGCTATGTTTTAAAAATGTAGATTAATTTTTTTATTGACTTTCACTAAATGTTACACTACAAAGGCAAAAGAAAACATGGCACCAAAATTGTACATGTGCTGGTACAAGATTAAATATGTAAAATGCACAAATATTTGTCATTATGCAGTTCTCAAATCAAGTCACTATTATGTATCCACATTAAAAAGTTACACCTCAAACCTTTTACTGATATGAGGACATTAGGACCACCTGCGTCCCTTCTTCTCGTGTCCATGCACACTGAACCAAAGTTAAAGGAGCAACCATGTTTATATCTGTTGGGTATACAGTGCACAGAATATGCTCCAGCTAAAATGAGAAGGTAAAATCCAACAAACACATCAAAATATTTTCCACTGGGGTACATTTAACATTGCTGTCTATTAAATATACACAACTCAAGGGATCCAACTTCAGCATTAGGGAAAGCAACACTTTCTTATTTTAATCTCCTTATTTCAGAATTGCTAGATGTTTTTATTTTTTTAAAAAATAGGAATTGATTAATTTTCAGGCCTTCCATTCCCAATTAAACTGGGAAAAATGTTATTAGTAAAACATAAAAATGCTAAAGCAAGCAAAATATTCATGCTTTAAAACAGTATTTCAATTATGAAATGTCACTGTAATGTGAATTTAACATTACAAGATTTCTCACCATGAAAAAGACAATGAAGCCTTGGATGTGTGTTCATTTTGGGCCTAAGGGTGGATATGCTTTACTGTATTCTATTTTTTAATCCATGTTTCCAAAATGACAGATTTATATATCTGCCTATGCAAACAAAGTTATATGAAGATACTAGAAATGCATTTTGTCCAAGCTTTTTTTTTAAAATGTCAATATTTTAGAAAGGTAAAGGTAAAGAGACCCCTGACCACCAGGTCCAGTCGTGTCCGACTCTGGGGTTGCGGCGCTCATCTCGCTTTATAGGCCGAGGGAGCCGGCGTTTGTCCGCAGACAGCTTCCGGGTCATGTGGCCAGCATGACAAAGCTGCTTCTGGCGAACCAGAGCAGCGCACGGAAACGCCGTTTACCTTCCCGCTGGAGCGGTCCCTATTTATCTACTTGCACTTTGACGTGCTTTCGAACTGCTAGGTTGGCAGGAGCTGGGACCGAGCAACGGGAGCTCACCCCGTGGCAGGGATTCGAACCGCCGACCTTCTGATCAGCAAGCCCTAGACTCTGTGGTTTAACCCACAGCGCCACCTGGGTCCCTTTCGTCAATATTTTAGGTATGGTTAAAACAAAGCTCTACTGAAAACCAAGGTCAAATTCAGTGGAGGGATTCTACTAATATATCATAATACAATTTACACATTGCAAAAGCTATTTTCAATAGCATTACTGAGTATTTGTGATCAGAACAAAGTTAGGCAAGACAAAAAAAGTATGGAGATTAAAACTTAACACTTTTAAAGTGTTATTTTTTTAAACTCACTTATTTTCTTGTGCAATGTGACCACCTCAAACTTCAGTTTTCAAAGCGGATACCTATATTGCCAATTACCTTGCAGTAACTAATGAGAACATCTTTATTTTTAACATCTACATCTGAAAACTAGAACTGAGAACTGAAACCCTCATATCGTTCTAGTAGTGCTCATCAGTTTTTCCAACCACCTGCCTATGTATAGCTCCTTATATGCCCAACATGAGTCTTGCTTACGTAATGCCTGGCATGTTTATGATACTATACAAATGGTTTGCATTACTACTGCCACAACAAAAGCAAATTGAAATGTTCGCAGGTAGATCAGTAAATTTATTATTATGACAGTAGGCATCAAATTAATGTTTGATAAAAAAAATTGGTTGCTTTGCATATTTGGAAGTTTTAGTACTTTCAGATATCACATTATTGAAACAATTTAATTCCATC
Source organism: Lacerta agilis (assembly GCF_009819535.1). NCBI lineage: Eukaryota > Metazoa > Chordata > Lepidosauria > Squamata > Lacertidae > Lacerta > Lacerta agilis. The sequence continues at coordinate 77,453,161 of NC_046315.1, read as the reverse complement.
TGTTTCCATGCTTCCCAAACACAAAGCTGGTTGTTACCAAACACCATTGTTCTAAAGAACTGTTCCATGAGATGAGCAGGTGTGTACATATATAAACCAGCATGTAGGAACATCAAGGTGCTTTATAGTAAGGGGTGACCAATGGTCAAAACCCAGACAGAATTAACATATATTATGTGACAAAAGGGGATAGAAATATGGAGCCTGGAATAATTTTTAAAAATTAATCTACTGAGTAACCTTACAGTAATTGAGTCTCGTGACTTATCTGTTGAGGTCCTTTTAGACCCCCAGGATTTATCGTGTTCTGAAACTAAAACAGGGCAAAAAGGAAGGAGGGAAACTAAGCTTGTGTTAGAAATCTGCTTTTTAAATAAATCATTTGGTAAGAACAAACACTTTGCTCATACTCAAAAGTTACCTGCATGTTGCCATTTATCACAAATCACTGATGATTTGATAACTGGGGACCGAGTGTTGAAATTCCTGCATTGCAGAGGGTTGGACTAGATGACCCTTGGGATCCCTTCCACCTCTACAATTCTATGATTCTATGGGGTTAAGATTGTGGGCCTAATGCAGAAACCAAGAGAGGAAAAAGCCAGAGAAAAGCTAAATGTATTAAGTTGGCATGAACAATTAGTGCTAGTAAGTGCTCTGCTTGATATGTAATGTCTGAAAGTACAGCAAATATAAATATTTAACAGCAAATATATTCTGAAACACAGCCCTTACAGAATACAGTAATTTTGCTTTATATAGGATACAAAGTCTTATTATACTTTCCCCAAGCATTACTTCAAACAACTTATCTTGCACAGTAAGTTCTACATCTTTCTGATATTTCCACTTTTTTATTGTCAGGTTTTCTATTTAAGATAATTTATTGTCCTCCAATTGAGATGTGGCTCTATTCAGGCATCCGCATTTGAAAACTTCAGTAGAATATTTCATGTCTTTAAAAAGGGTATAGATGGGGCGCGGGGGGGGGGGGGAAGAAAACTTACCAAGTTTCAGGTAAGACCAAAGATTTTGGACAGGTCTTAAGATTTTATTAGAATAATTCAATTCAATGGAAGACCTATGAGATATATACACTTTTTGAGCAAGACCATTGTGTTGAATAACTTATAAAATGTGTAAGAGGATTTAAGGTATCTCTCTATTGAGTTTCAGTATTAGCCGATTTATTAAATGGAAACCAAAGGGTTAAACAAGCAGCGAACTCTTATTGCACTAAAATAAAAGGAAAGTTTATACTTCAGATTAAGATACAAAGTACTATTTAAATACTAAAACTAGCTGCAAGAGAAAAAGCTAATGTCATTTATATTATAAGCCATATAGCTTATACTCAACAGTTCTAGTGAATAGTGCATCCAATTTTTCCATGCGGTATGTTGCCATTGTTTGTGAGATTTTCTTAATGTTTTGTAGAACACAGTACCTTTAAAGAAAAAGTTAAAAGTGCAAGAACAGAACTTATTATGAAACACTACCAATCCTACTAATGCGCATACCTAAAATTCTATTCTAACAAATAACTAATTGGTCTGTCATATTTTAAATATAGCTACAGGCTCTTAAATACTTAATAACTAATTCTACAAAGTGCAATTAATAGTGTTAACTTAAAAATGCACTCTTTCATGGATGACAGACATTGATTTCACTTTTGGCTGCAATGCTATGCACACTTGCATGGGAGTAAAAGGCCACTGAATACAGTGGAACTTACTTCTGAGTAAATGTGTATAGGATTGCACTGTAAAATGTGTAGAGTTACAAGACATGTTGAAGGTACAATACTTAGCATAATTCAACATGTCTAATTGAAATCATCTCGATTAGTTGCCTGTTGTTCTGCATTTCTCAGTTAATACCTGAGTTTACTGCTCTATGTTAGTTAACTAGACACACAACTACTCAAAATATCTCCAAACCTTACTTACTCTATTTGAGCTCCGTGAGCCACAAGGGCACTTATGGACTCCATACTACCAGACCGGGCTGCTTTGTGAATAGGAGTTTCACCAACATAATCCTGGGGGGTGGGGAGGAAACATAAAGCAGATTAATACCAAATATGTATAGGTTAAGCTAAGAATTCTTGGACTGAAGATAAAAAATGGGTAATGACAGATTAGCAAAGCGACTTGGACCGTACTATAGGACAGATGTGCAAATATTTGACCAGAAGCAAGTAGAACATGAGACATTTAGACTGCCAAAGATTATTAGCTACGTATCATCATCCCCCAGCTGATACAGCCTATGATGACTATTTTTTATACCCGAAAAGCAGTATATTATTTTAAACAATAAATAAAACTACTGCTTCATAGAGCTCCAGGTGTCTTGAAGCATCAATTTCTGACCATTTATTTTGGACAAACTGAAATTTCCATCTCTCTCTGTCTAGAAAGCACCACAGTTGGCATGTCAAATGAAGAGGATAAAAGACACTTCAACTCACTGAGGTCATCTGTACTTCAAAAGTGAGGAAGCTGGAGCACCTCTAAGCTACAAACCTGATCCTTTGCAGTGATGGCCAAACTTGCAGTGATGGCCAAACTAAAACAGCTGGAGGGACAAGTTTGGCCATCACTGCTTTAGAGGAAGTGAAACCTCATCCAAAACAAGTTAAAGATCATGAGAATATTCACAGTATCTTTATCTTGTCTAGACTGAGTCTCCATTTCAACCCTCATCCAGTCCATAACATTGGACTGTAGTAGTTTACACCACTGTGTCACATGGATATGGTGTAAAAGGGTGTGTATAGCTCGGTGTCATCTGCAGATTGATGACACCTCAGCCTACGCCAACCCTAACCATTTGATGATGATACTGAATGGCACGGGAGATGACAACCATGGGCCGGTGCAGTAATGATCCCCAGCATCACCTTCTGAAATAGGTCATTCAAGCAGGAGCAATTCCAGAGACAGCCTATTCAGGATACCATAGCCAGTGGTACTGAAATACCTCTCTCAAGGATATATTCAAACAACATGAGTCACAAACCTGAAAATCTTATGAGTGTACAGTAGTTTGACAATTATAGCATAAGATTAGAGGGGGGGGAACCCAAATTGATACCTGTTTGTTTATGTTGGCTCCTGATTGAATTAACCAGATGAGGCACTGAGGATGTCCTCCAAAAGCAGCAATATGGGCTGGTGTTTGGGCAAAACGCGTTGTACAGGCATTAACAGTAGCTCCCGCTCTCACTAACTGCATCAAACAGTCCAGCTTTAGAAAGAAACAAGGAACAGAAAAAGCACATGTTTAATTATAAACAACATTGTATTAACCTGGTGTCATATACAGGTAAACAGCTCATTGTATTAACCTGGTATCACATAAACAGTTAAAAGAATCTGTGGCCAATTCCTGTTCACCATAAAGCTTCTCAGATATAAAAATAAGCCATAGTTTGTCATTACAAGAACATAACATAAAATATATAACTCACTATAACTTTGCATGTGAAATCAGACTATTTTACATAATTATGAAATTTACAGAGGAATTCTATAATGTTTACGCAAAAGCAATATTACTCCCAGGAAAGAGCTGAAAAGGTTGCCACAAAAGAGGAACTCAGTAAAAACAGTAGCCACAGAATACTCATTTCCAAACTAGATAAAAAGGTCACCAAGAGAAGGCAATATTTGAATGAGCAATTTTTAAGCCACGATAAAAATGTAAATATATATGTAGGCAAATATATATGAAAAGAAATGAAAAAAATACCATATATTGTTTGTGTGTTTGATTATGGTTTGTATGTTAGTTTTAACGCTGTTGAGATTCCCCTAGGGCCAGGGGTGGGGAGCTAGATCTGGCTGGTAGGACAGATACTTATTCCCCATACCCCCTGTGGGCCAAACTTGACAGGTTTTTTGGGGGGGAAGGCCGACGACACCTGTCAATCATTGAATGGCACATCATCAGGTGATGGCAGCACTTCAAAGAGCTGAGTAGAGTTATCTGTAGCTGACTTCAGCAGAAAAATTGAACTTGAACTGAGCACCTACCAACTGGCAGTGGTCAGTTCCAGCTGAACTTGGCTGTACTATTGAATTCATCATGTGGAAGTTAGCAGTGCAGCAGATTCCAGAAAGCTAGAATTGAGCATCTGCCAGCTAGTATGTGCTTAGGTGACAGACTCAACAGCACAGCTGATTCCAGCTGGGTTGCTCTGACTGCCAATGAGCTGGCTACACTTTGGCAAGGGAGGCTTGCTGTCACTGCCAATCAGGAACACACTTTAAGTCTCTCACTTGTGCACTGGGAGCCACATCTGCACCTACCCCTCATCCAACATCACATATGACATCAGGTGTATTCTGGGGTAATAAAAGACATTCTAAACAATAATTTGAGCCGGCCAATTCTACAAAGTACATCAATTCTGTTTCTACCATTTTCCACCCTTAATAGGTTGGTCTTGTCTGCTTTGTTGGTGCCATCTTTCCTTTTTTTCTACAGTGCAGAAACTAAAGCAATGCAAAAAGAGCCAAACATGAACCATTATGGACAGACATTTGATTTCTCCTTTTAATCAAGAGTAATTTGTTTGCCATTATACTTAAGATACTTTCTAACTGAAGTGTATGTTAACACTAATATATATCGAACCTGCCCTTCATCATAATGGATCCCAGGGCATGCTGATTTCTAACTAATGCTATTAGAACCTGGAGTGTGTGTGTGTGTGTGTGTGTGTGATCCACTACAACTCCACAAACCTTTTATAGGACTGTATTCTCTTTAGAAAAGGGTGAGCAGAAACATGGCGGGAGGGGGATACTTTTCTTTGTACATATGCAAACAATACCAGTTATTCAATGATTAAATACGTAAAACTTTTCAGGAAAAGTAGACCAATGGTTATTGGACAGGTTCATAGTTTCCTTTAAAATGTACGTTTAAAAATCCTGTACATGTGCATCAGATAAAAGTTTTAAATAACTACAGCTTATGAGCAAATTGCAAAGACTTCTAGTCTCTGGTACAAAACATAGTTAATACATTTAGAAGTAAAATCTGCAATGCTACTGCATATTATAACCTCCTGATAGCCTGCACCTGACACAGCAATTGGGCCTGCATTGGGCTCAATGCTATAATGCAGGGGTTAGCAATTTTTTTCACAGGGGGCTGGACCACTGTCCCTCAGACCTTGTGGGGGGCCGGACTATATTTTGAAGAAAAAAAATCCCCCCAACTCTCCCCTCCCTTCTCCACAGCACCAGATGAGCCCCGGTGGCTGCTAACCTGTGCCTTGCAAGTGGCAGGGGCTGGGGGCGGCGGATGATGAGCAGAGCAAAAGGGCTGGCTCTGGAGAGGAGCTGCTTAAAATGGCACTCAGCCAACTGCGGCTCAACAAAGCCAGCCCCCTTCCTCCTCTAGGCAGGGCTGGGAGAAGCCAGGAGGAGGCACCGCCACGGTGTGTCTGAGGGACGGGGAGAAATGGCGCAGCCTGAACGATCAGAATCCCCACACCGATCCACGCAGCAATTCCCAGACCGTCCACGGGCTGGATCCAGAAGCTAATTGGGCCGGCTCCGGCTCCCGGGTCTTAGTTTGCCAACCCATACCATAATGTGATGGCAGTGGGGGCTGGCTTCAGATCCAGCAGATCCCCCTGTAGGGCTCAATCCCCCCCAATGGTCCATTTCCAGTCTTTTTGTAGGCTGTCTAAACATTCCAGTGGTGGCACTTCCACCTGCCTTCATGTTCTGCAGGCAGAAATGGGAACTCCATGCCACTAGAATGTTAGCAGTGTCACTTCACAGGCAGAGGACAGAAGGCCTGGCTAAGGGACTCCTCTACCCTACCCAATCCAACCCATCCCTGCCTGGTGCAGAAGGGGTTTCAATTGCAGTGTTATTATAATAAGCCCTATTAAAATCTATTTTTATCCACCCTACTTTGGGGGAAAGTAATTTAGTAAACACATACTTTGCTTTGGAATGCAAACTGATAATTGTTGCCAGTTAGTGCTGTTAACATGTTTCCAAATAAGATCACAAAGTAACATCTTACACAGGGATTAATTAGGCTAAAAGCACTACATACTGTTTATTTCCTCTTATTTATTTATTTATTTATTTATTTGCTATTACTTCATATACCATCCTTTATCCAAGGATGATAGGGCAGTTTACAATACAAAAACACAAAAATATATAACATAGCAACAAACAAAAACGCTCTCTCTCTCCCCCCCTCCCCAGTTTGAAAGACCATACATACATTAATTCAACAAAGGCCTAGGAGAAGACAATTTTTGCCTGGCGCCTAATAATATCCTAGGGTTTCATCTTCTTGGCAAACACTAGAAGATGACAAAATGAGAGATGAGGAAAAAGAAACATTACAAGAGTGGGAGAAAGGAAACAGAAGCCGCAATAATTTAGGAGCAGAAACTTGGCATGCTGTGTCAGTTTATAAAGTTGTTTGTACTTGCTTACACTCACAAAGGAATTTTATTTTTAACCATTGACTATTCTTCGGGTGGCATCCAACTAAATTCTACTAAGAGTAGTAGGCCCACTGAAAATAGTTATGTTCTGATGAGGCTCTACAGAAAAATGTATCAGAAACATAGAAAAAGCTGATACTGCTAAGAAAACCAATGTACGACATATAAAAGAGTCCTTATTACTTTAATCTTTGTCCACTATCAGAGGATCATTTCTCTGTAAGATTTATTGTTGCCAAACATAGGCAGAGGACTGGTTGCAGTCAAAACACTCCCTTTCTTCTAGGACTGAACAACTTTGATGCTATAATAAATACGTCAGTGTCAGAGCAAATAACAAGTGGTGTTCAAGAGCTTGAACATCACAAACAGGTGGCTGACAAGAGTTTTTAATAACAAGTGGCAAACCAAAGCGGAAAGGTGAGATTAGGTTTTTACAATGAACTCAAGAGCACCTTTACCCAATCCCATGTGTAGCACAAAGGATAACCAATGGAAAGCAGGCCGAAGTGGAATCTAGCTGTGGGTGTAGTTCTGTTCTCTCTAGCTAAGATAAGAGAGGAAGGAGGTCAACTGTGATTCAGAATTCAGGTGGCCAGATGTGGACGATGACAGTGCTCCTTTAATAGTTGTGTAGAACTTGCTGAGCTCTCTTCTACACAATTATCCAAAGATGCAGGATCCCTCTCGTCTTCTGAATTTGATTCAACAGGGGAGGATTTTGTAATTCAACATTTGATGGAAAGGGGAAGAATATGGAAAGAAGGTTGCCACTATTGCTCTGTTGTACTAGGGCAAACACCACAGCTCTGCATAGCAGCCAAAGACCATGCACAAATAAATACAGGACAAGCATGACATATACAGGTGAAACTCGAAAAATTAGAATATCGTGGAAAAGTTCATTTATGTAAGCAATTGTCTTCATTAGCTACTGGAGTTTAATATACGAGATAGACTCATGATATGCAAAGCGAGATATGTCAAGCCTTTATTTGTTATAATTGTGATGATTATGGCGTCCAGCTGATGAAAACCCCAAAGTTGAGATTGTTAATTTGGGGTTCTCATCAGCTGTACGCCATAATCATCACAATTATAACAAATAAAGACTTGACATATCTTGCTTTGCATGAGTCTATCTCATATATTAGTTTCAACTTTTAAGTTGAATTACTGAAAGAAATTAACCTTTCCACGATATTCTAATTTTTTGAGTTTCACCTGTAGGTGGGGAACAACCTGTAGCCCTTCAGATGATGCTGGATTCCAACTTCCATCAGCTTCAGCCAGCAAGGCTAAGGGTTAGAAATTATGGGAACTGTAGTACAGCAACATCAAGGGAAGACTTGCAACAATAAAAGCTCAATAATCAAAGAACCACAAATACTTTTATGCATTCCTGGCTTACTTACATTATCAGGATCAAGAAGGGAGGAAAGTGGCTGAAGCAACCAAATGTGAAGATGCAAGATTCACAGAGATTGGCGTTCACTAACCATCCTGAACAGGAATACTCCTGATCTGTAGCAGGTTCTCACTAGCAACTTACAATGCTGATGGGAACGCCTGCTACACCCAGGGGAGGGGAAAAAAACACCTCCATCCCTTGAGAGCAAGATAAGGTGAAGTCCATTATGTAGCAATGGGCTTAAGAGTGTTGTTCTTAGGCGTTCCCTTAGGTACAGAGAGTTCATGCCTTACTACATCTCTCAATGCTTCCTATTCTCTTTTAAAATGTGGGGTTTTTTTGGGGGGGGTTACTGGGTTGTTGTTTTTATTTTGACTATATGTATGTTGTGGTTTTATATTTTGATTTTATTCTGTGAACCGCCCACCTCCGGGAACAGGGCGGTATATACATTCAATAAATAATAGTAAGTATTCGAAGCCATAGCTGAGGCTCCTGCACTGCAGGGGGGGGTTGGACTAGATGACTGTGTTGGGGGAGGTTCTCTTCCAACTCCACGATCCTACAATCCCCGCGGAAGGTTAAAAACATACGGCTCGAGAGCCACTGTTTCGCAAAGCGCCGGCTGAGGCAAAAGGCCGGGGATAAACGCTTCACACTGCCGAGGCTGCCGCCTACGAGGTTTCTGCGAGGCCACTCAGAAAGCGCCGAATAACGGGCTAATGCTGCTCACCGCCGGGATCTGCTAATTCATCGCTCTCGGCTCGTTATTATTTAAAAATAAAGGGGGAGGGGGACCCACACAGGCCGGCTAACGACGCCGCCTCGTTGCTGACAGAACGCGAGCAAATGCCGCGCGCCACTCCCCCCTTCCCAACGTTTCCAAAGCACCTTCTTATCCCTCTCCAATACCACGCCGAGAGGAAGTTAACGGCGCGCGAGGGTTTCTGTTTTATTTTTATTATTCTTATTATAACAAAGACACGCGCGCGGAATGGCGGCAACCGCCTCCTCCTCCCCGCCCTCCGGCGCGAACAAGGCGGGAGAAGCGCTCTAAGATGGCGCCGGCGCGCGACAACCGGCCGTTGCTCCTAGGCAGCAGCTCGAGGCGTAGAACTCCAGCCCCGCGCGCGCCACAGCCTGGCGCCGCCTGAGGAAACGTTTTTTCTCCCCGCCATACCTTTCCGAAATGCGCGGCCCAGTGGATGGGCGTCCACCCGTAGAAGGAGTCCTCGGCTGCCAGGTTCTCTCGAGGCGCGCTCTGCAAGAGAGAGCACAAAGCTGGCAGGTCCCCGTCGCGGCAGGCGCGGTGCAGAGGAAAGCGCAGGGTCAGCAGCTCCTCGCTGGAGAAACCCGCCTCCGGGCCGGATCCCAGCGACATGGCGGCGGCGGCGCTCGAGCCACGGGAGAACCGAAGGCGCCCGGCAAAAGCTGGCGGGTGGTGGCGAGGTAGAAGCTGCCGTTCAAACAGCGCAGCTCCGAGTCCCGCCGACTGCCGCTGCTGTGTGGAAGCCGTGAACACAAAGGAAGCGAGGCGGGCCTGAAGGGGCTCCGCCCCCTACGAGAGGCGGGCGTTTTGGCCAGGCCCCGACGGCGCGGCGCTAGTGGGCCTTCTGCGCGCTGAGGGGAGGCGTCCTCGAGCGGCGTCCTGTTAATATCAGCCGCCTCGGTTCTGTGTCCGATTCGTCTGATTCGCTCCTTCCTTTCATCCCCTCGCCCCGTCGTCCTCCATTTCAGTTTACCAGAGGGGAACCACCGTTGAGTTTAGCTGGGCTCACTTCTGAGTGATTATTATTATTATTATTATTTTATTTTACTATTTATACATCTTAGTGGGTTTTCCCTAAACGCCATTGGGCAGGCATAGGCAAACTCTGGCCCTCCAGATGTTTAGGACTACAATTCCCATCATCCCTGACCACTTGTCCTGTTAGCTGGGGATGATGGGAATTGTAGTCCCAAACATCTGGAGGGCCAGAGTTGCCTATGCCTGGCCATTGGGGATTGTACAGTCATACCTCGGGTTATGATAGCTGCGGGTTGCATTTTTTTGCGTTATGAACGTGGCAAACTCGGAAGTGTTTATTTCTGAGTTTTGCCACGTGCACATGCACAGAAGCGTGATATCGCGCTTCTGCGCATGCGCGATATTGCCACTCTGGTTGTGGACTTTTGGGGTGCGAATGGAACCCCGGAACAGATCGTGTCCGCCACCCGAGGTACCACTGTACTGTTAACATGGGAAAGTGGCAGGGAGCATTCTCTGTGCCTTGCTCATAGGAAGGCACCTTAGAGAATCGTAGCATACCTTCCCTCATCTGACTGGGTTGCCACAGCCAGCCTGGGCGGCTTCCAGCATATAAACATAATAAAACAAAAGACTTCCCTTCAGATGTCTCCTAAAGGTTGTATAGTTACTCCTTGGCTTGGGGGCCCCAAAACTCCATACCCTCCAACATTTCTCTGATGTAAATAGGGACATCCTAAGGAAAAGCGGGACGTTCCGGTATCAGATCAGAAACTGAGATGGCTGCTGTAAATCTGGGACTGTTCCTGGAAAATAGGGACCCTTGTAGGGTCTCTGTGTAGTGTTGGAAGTCAAACCCCCTTCAATGCAGGAATCTACTAGATCATACATGGCAGATGGCCATCCAACCTCTCCTTAAAAACCTCCAAGGAAGGACAGTCCACCACCTCCCAAGGGAGACTGTTTCACTGTCAAACAGCTTTTTACTATCAGAAATATCTTCCTGAAGTTTAGTTGGAGTCTCCTGTCTTGGTATTGAGTCTATACTGACTGGCAGTAGCTCTTCAGCCCTACTTGAAGATGGGCAGGGTTGAACCTTTCGTATGTGTGCAGCATGTGTACAGAGCATGCACATGGCTCTTCCTGGTGTGTTTAGATTGCTGCTTAGAAATTCCAGAGGTGTCACGGTGCTGATCTATTGGGGCAAAAAAGTGAAGGAGGCTGTTAACAATAACAAATTTATTGTGGCATAAGCTTTCCTGGACCAGAATCTGCATCATCAGAATCCTCTGCACATCTACTTGAAGGTAAGTCCACACTGAACACATCGGGATTTATATCTGAGTATACATGCAAATGGTTTGCTGCACAACATACCAGGCCAATGCATGCCTACAGATTTCATTGGTTCTTTCTCCCAGGTAACAGTTACAGGTAGGTAGTGTTGGTCTGCTGTAGTAAAAAAAAAAATCCTTCCAGTAGCACCTTAGAGACCTACTAAGTTTGTTCTTGGTATAAGCTTTTGTGTGCATGCAAACGAAAACTCATACCAAGAACGAACTTACCGGTAGTTGGTCTCTAAGGTGCCACTGGAAGGAATTTTTTTATTCTTCCAGGTAAGTGCATCTATAAAGTTAACAAGGCAGAAAATCATGTATGTTTTCTCAGAAGTATGTCATAGTTAAATAGGACATACTCCCTCATAAATTTGCTTAAGATTGAAGTCTTAATTAATTAATTGTCTTGCTTCTAAATGCTGAAATTGGAGGAGGCAGACAGTTGCTCTTAAACAACAACTTGCAGTTGCACAGTCAAAGGATACCACATTATTAAGAAGGCAAAAGTTATATTTAATTGGAATGGGAAACAGCTGGTGCAGTATTGTAAACAATCAAACCATTATTTTTCTCAACCTCACCCCTTCCCCCAGTCTGCAATATGAGGATATTAATAGCAACCTTGTAGAACTGCTGGAAGGATTACTGAAATAAAGTACATGAAGCACTTTGAACACAGGTTGACCTGTCTTCAGAACACTGGTAAAATCCCCAATGGAGGAGGCCACTTTGATCTCTGACAAAGCTTAGGTGATTAACTACTAATCAATTAACTAGGTATTTAAACACTAAATAATTTAATACCAGTACAGTCCTAAGTATGATTATTCAGCAGTTAAGTTCTATTGAATCCATTGGGTCTTAGGGATAAATGTGTATAACTGCAATCTTAAAACATGCTTAGTTTGCCTGTGCATATTTATTTCTGAGTAAACATGGAACTTAATTTTTGAGTTATCATCATACCTAAGACCGAGAGATCTCATCCTAGGTTTGTGAGCTGCTAGGTAACGTTTTTCACATTCTTAAAGAGTAAAGGCACTTTTCAGATGCTGTAAGAATTTCTTATTGCAGTTTTTCATATGTTTTTGACCATCAAAAATACTTTTGGAGGATGTGCTTCATACTTTCAAGCCTGGAATGCTTCCAGATGAGGTTTCTAATGTACAATTGCTATGCCTTCTTGATGCAATTTTATCAGAGGAAGGGTGGTCCAGATTACCATTGTAACTGATATCGTCCTATGTTTTCCTATAGCTGAGACTCTTGATTTCAGGGTTTGGGGTTCGAGCCCCACATTGGGCAAAATAATTCCTGCATTGCAGGGGGTTGGACTAGATGATCCTCATGGTCCCTTCCAACTCTACAATTCTATGAGTCTATGATTCCTCTATATTTTTTCTTACAATTCAAAATCTGTTAAAGAGGTAAATATTGCCAGCTCTTTACAGATGGTGATAGGACAATGGAAGGGGTTGTCCTTGGATAAGGTAGTAATTACATGTTAGGTATGTTCCTCCTTTCTGTACTGCTTGCTATGCCTTTCTGGTTTTGGAACCATTTCATGTCATGCACCACAAATCCTTTTTCTTGATCAACCAATTAATTGTTTCCTGGAATGAGATTTCCTCAACCCACACATCTCAATTTAAGCTGTTTAATTAGCTGATCACACTATAAACAGCAGTGCTTGCTTCCAAGTACAGACATGTAAATTTTGTCTGTAATCATGTAAAGTTACAATCCTCTAGCCATGTACTTGCTTTCTTAGAAAATCTATGTAGGTTCCACCTATAATCCTAGAAGGCACACATCTGTCAGCCCTGTGCTGTAGACATATGTAAAAAAAAAAGTGGTACTCAACACTACTATTCAGATAAACCCATCAAACTTAACTGACACGAGTAACTTAGGTTTATTCATTTCAGTAGGTCTACTCTGAGGAAGATTTGGTTGAATACAACCCAGAATTGTGCTGTAGTAGACAGTACAACTAACAAGCAGGGGAAATTGTTTTGTTCTAGATCTAGTTGTGGAATTGGCCACATTAGAAATCTGTCATCTGACAGGTGAAATCTACAGGAATTAGAGCCCAGTTGTGTAACCATGCTTACTTGGAAGTAAGATGAGCTGCAATCATCTTGACCTGTAGTATGGGCACTCTCTAGACACAAATCCAGGTGCATGCACAAAAAATGGTGCTAAAATGGTTCTGAGAAGCACATGCTTCAAAATGTCAGAAGTATGGTTGAGGGATGGGGAAGAGGACAACACTGCTCACACAGCTATGCCATGCCCACCATAGGTATGTAATATAGTGGGATGCACACACCAAACAGTGCAAGACTCCAGAAGAAGAGTTTGGATTTGATATCCTGCTTTATCACTACCCGAAGGAGTCTCAAAGCGGCTAACATTCTCCTTTCCCTTCCTCCCCCACAATAAACACTCTGTGAGGTGAGTGGGGCTGAGAGACTTCAAAGAAGTGTGACTAGCCCAAGGTCACCCAGCAGTTGCATGTGGAGGAGCGGAGACACGAACCCGGTTCCCCAGATTACGAGTCTACCACTCTTAACCACTACACCACACTGGCTTGGATAATGAAGCATGGATAATGGCTGCTTTCCATTCCGCTTTTAGCTCACAGCAGAAGAGCAATCACTATGAACCCTCTATCTGGAAGCATCATGACAGATTTCCAACTGTTTCCAAAATCCTGTCCTTGGGAATGATTCATATGGACAGCAGAAGGGGCTATATCTACTTCTTAGTGTTTCTTTTCCCCCTTTCTACTATCACATCATAGGTTGAAAAAACAAATTGCAGCCATTTTCTGCTATTGCACTAAATGCATGCATGTTATGTCTTTGTTCTCCCGTTGGTGACTCTTGTCGTTTCTTTTACCCCCTCAAAATATTTGCAGAATAGGTGGAGTAGGAGTAAAGCAAGTGTTCACATAAGGAGGCTATTCATAAAGTACAGCAACCTTACTTTGGCCTCATTTCTGTAAATGTTATGAGCTCACAGGATGAGAGCCCTAATCATAACAGAATGGCTAGAATCAAAAGAGCTACTTTAGGTTCATTTAAAGAGCTGGGGTATGCCAGTGAGATTTTGGAAAACCTTTCTCCCCTTAGAACAGCAGAGCCCCATGCCAAATCACAAGCTGCTTTTGAAAAAAAATTCAGTTATAAATGCAGCTTATTTCTATGGAACATGGAGGGCTGCTGTTCAATAAATGCAGAGCCAATGCTGTCTTATGTATTTTTAAAATTGCACATAGAGTATAAAAAAATCTAATGTTCTAATTTGAGTTGCTGCTTAGCCCAAGACCCTCCAACTGATCGATTAAATTGGTGTGCTTAATATTAAAAATTGTTCAGCTCATTCTGGGATGTTACAATGTTTCTTGTTTTTATGTGTGCACAAGTCTTAAAGTCTGCATCTGCTTGGGGAAAAGCCAAGACTCGCATGGTTTCACCAGCTGGGTCCTTCCATCAAAACACTCCAGATAAAATTGGTTCAGCTGGCAAGCTTGTAGAAGTTACTGTTCCTCTATAATGGAAAAGTTTCAAGTGACTGATAGTCCTAGTGCTAAGATTACATTGACCTCAAAGACTGCAATTTTCCATTGGGAAATTCCAAAAACTGGATTGGCTTAAATGTTTAGTCTTGCTTATAAATTAACACTTGTTTAAAAGAGAGAGAGAGAGGAGGAGAAGGAGGAGGAGTAGAAAAAGAAGAAGAAAAACTAGTCCCAACCCTTTGTACAGCACAGCAACAAGGGATCCTGGGGTCAGTGCTGAGTCTGGTTTGGAACACATGAAAAGTGCTTGTAAGTGACTCTCATTAAGCAACTTCAACAAGTTCATAAACTAAAACATGGTGAGTTAGGAGTTCCAGGTGTTGGCAGAATGAAAATTCATATCCTGGACTTTTCTAGTGTAGAAATATAGCAAATAACAGTTTCTCAGCCTTTGTCCCAGTGACATATGATTCAGAATCAGAATAGCATATATTATGTTAGTCCATATACTATAGCAGAATAAACAACTTAGAAGACAAACAATTTACTTATGCAACAATATAGGCATATTTCATGTGTGCACATTGGTGTCTGTAGTGCTACACACCATAAAATGTGAAGAGAAGATACTCATTTCCAAGCAAATGAGAATCTCTTACATGCCTTTAATCTTTTGCCATTCAGTTTCATCAGATGAAAGAGAAAGAAAACCCTTTATTCACTTTCTGCACACCCTGAATAGTTTGTTTGTTTGTTTAATAAAATGTATACACTGATTTTAGGAAAACATGAAAGTGATTTACAAAAATTGAAATTGTATGTGCCTCCATTGTGTCTCCTCTTTCCTGCCTTTTTCTTCTAAACAAAAAGCCCCAAATGTTGTAACTTTTCCTTGTAGGGAAGTTGCTCCATCCCCTTGATTAGCCTTTCCCCAACCTTTTCTAGATATACAATATTCTTTTTGAAGTGAAGTGACTAGAACATTTAGTTTACATTTAAAAAAATAAAAGATTTAACATCCTCAGACGTTTTTCTTCTTTTTAGAAGGGCTTGATTTTTATCTATCCTGGGTTAGGGTGGATCTTCCAGAGATGTGCATGCAGACTGGCCCAACTGGTTATGACCTGTTATTTCACTTTCAAGCTGGGCCTGAAGGGTTGTAGCTTCTTGTCTAGTTGATAGCTGGAGAAGCAGGAAGGTGTGGGAAAATTACTAGGGGTCTATGAGGAAAGGTTGACTGGCATGTAGCACTTGCAGCTTTTTAGCTTAAGAAGAAAAGGCAGACAAGGGGGAAGGGAGATGATATAGAATTCTATGCATGGTGTGTAGAAAGTGGATAGACCTCTCACACAATACTACTACCTGAGATCACTCAATGAAGCTGAATGGTGGGGGGTTCAAGGCAAACGTCTTCATACAGCACATCGTTAAAACTTGGAATTTGCTACCGCAAGATGTGGTAGTGGCTACCGTTAAGAGCAGTTTTAAAATGGGATTAGACAGATTCACACAGAATGTGGTGATCATCGCTTACCAGTGGGCTTATACTACCTCCAGCATCAGAGGGTCGTATGCCCTTGAATATCAACTTCTGGTTGCGGCAGGGAGGATGAGTGGAAGAGTACTGTTGTGCTCACATTTGGCTTGTGGGCTTCCTAGAAGCAACTGATTGGCCACTGGGAACAGTGCTGGACTGGATGAGCCTTTGGCCTGATCCAGCACAGCTCTTAAGGCTCATGCCAGAATTCTGTTGGGCTAATAATAAAATAGTGTTGACCAGTGGGGCATCTAAGTAATTTTAGACCCTAGACTTAATGGTTTTATGTGGCAGGGGTAGGTGGGTTAGCCAGTCATGTTTATGACCTCAGCCTCAAGGTTCAGCCTTAGCTGAATCACTGCTGCTGAGCAGATGCAACTTGATATTGGCAGGCAGTGGGTGGACCCATTGCTGGCTGTATGTGGGCATAGTATTAAGTACACTTTTCACAGGTGGCAATGTGAGACAGGGTTTATTATGGGTTCAAATGTTAATCTGTAGTATTATTAATCCCCTTTCAATTCAGGAGAAATCTGAATGTTGATCTGCTTACAGTCTTTGACCTCAAGAATTCTGCAGGGTGCTGGTAACCTAAACTCAGTCAAGGACTGTGACCAGGTTCTTATTATTCAGCATTAAATGCATATCCTTGGATGATGATGATTATTACAGGCAACTCCCCATTTACCCAGGGTTACATTCCGAGGCACCGTGCATTTAAGTGAAACAGTGTATATTTGAAACACAATTGAAAAAGCCTGCAAACATCCTGCTCAGCCCCTTTTTGTGATGTTTTCTCTGACTTTTTCGTGTCACTTCAGAGTTCGGCGTGATGCATTTCTGCACGCTCGCACACATACTGAATGCACGTAAATGGGGGGTTGCCTATATTATTTTTAAGAAAAGAACTTCAGAAATCTACTTATCAACACAGTTACTCATAGAGCCAAGAAATAAAATTATTCACCCCACCACTGCTACCAGGTACCATGTATACTGCTCCCAACTCTTGGAGGAAAAAGGGAATAAAAATAGGATGAGTGAACCCACCCTGCCACTAGCATCATGTCACTATAGTCACCAATGTTGTTTTTTACAGTGAACTTGCATACTGTTAACTGAGGTGCACCACCTTGCTAGCATCCCAAGTGTGTTCCTTGGCTCCATTAGCATCATTCTCTGATCTTAGGTAACTGCTTCCTTCAGCAACCCCAACCTTTATGTTTTTATTCCCAAGAGACCACATTGCTCAACTTGCTCCAGCTGCTGATGGTCTTCATGGGATCTTCCAGGACAGGGTGCTTAAGTTTAGTTTATATTAAATATTTTCCATAGCATTTCTGTTTGTAATTCAGTATTGTAGTTTGCCTTTTCATTACAGAATGGAACTATTCACCGGACATGACCTTAAAAGTTTTAATGCTCATATTATGTTTGTTTATTGTAGAATAGTTATCCAATTTATGCTGCCTCTGCACTCTCCTTTTGCCAATTGACTTCACTTCTGGCTCTCTTTCTGAATATAACTGTGAGCCCTGAAGTCTAATTTAGTAAGTTTTATTGCAGTACTGCTTAGGGAAGAGCTAGGAAAAGGATCTTACTGTGTTGTTAGAATAATTAATATGCCTACTGCTTTACAGTGTTTCCCAAACATCCCTTTTCATTTTCCCTGCCTTTCTGGACCTCTTGCAGTAATTTCTTCTTGCTACTTGATGTTAGTGTTTCCTTGAGGCCCAGCTAAGGATACAGCTGGGTTAAAATGGTCTCATTGTCGTGCCAAAATAAATATTTGGAATACTGAAGCACAATCGTTTCTTGTCTTTTTGTTAATGATCTAGGGCATTGTAATGTATTTTGTCTGCTGAAAAGTGCATTGCAATGGTTAATCTGATGTGATAATTAAGTTGATTCCTTTGCAGCTTATGAAACCAGGGAGCTCTGAATGACTCAGTCCTCTGCCACATCTGGAAAAAGCATTATATATTGCAAATGGGGCTTGGAACCAAAAGCTGCTATGTATCTGCCCCTTTTAACAGGGACACACACTTTTTCAGAGTTCTAGTCAGGCCCTCCTCCAGTATTTTGTCCCTCTCCCTAATTTTCCAACCAGTGTGGAAAATTATGCTTCCCTAAATGACACTCAGCTTTCTGGGGTCGCTGAAATACCAGAGGGTGTTTGTGTGGTCCTCAAGTTTATCCATTGTTGCTGTTATTTTGTATTCCTGCAATCCTTGGGATTCCTTGAGCATGCTGATAACTTAATTTTGGTTGTCATTGACTCTTCTTTTTGGCTACATAGCTGTCCACACTCAACATCTGAGTTCACTGTTAGAGGGGGGTGATTCTGTTAATAATCCTTCTCTTATGTCACTTCAGCTGTTGTCTTGTGGGTCAGATAGTCAGTCCTTTGTGATTCATCTTACCCTTGCATACTGCTGTGTGCCGTGAATGAGATAGCTTATAAACAGAATGCCTGCATTGGACCAATATTTCTACAGTACTTGCTTTTGAATGTTGAGCCATCTTCATGTGTTAGTCAGATAAAAGTCATGAGTTTTCCTCAGCAAGTAAAATTAAATTTATAATTGGAAAATACTATTAAAGGTGAGACAGAATTACCCCCCCCCCCAAATAAGTCATGTTGCTCACAGAGACTGGCAGACACACATCACCTCTCCTTTGCCTGGCATTTTGACTAATGTTTTGACTAACCAACAAGTGGGTGTGATACTTCTGGACAGATGGTCAGAGGGTACAGGAAGCCAAGATACCATCTATGGACATGATGTGTATCTTAGAGCATATATCTAGATATGAACATTAAATGTCTAGGAAAGAGCCAAGCGGTTTCTTCGTACCTGGCTGAATTTATCAAGTTCATGTACATAAAGCTGTGTACACACTATACACTTAAAACACATTTGAAGCACATTATTTCCTTCACATTATTCTGGGCACTCTAGTTTCCTCAGGAATGGCACAAGACATTTGTGCACCTGAGGTGAACCACAGAAAGGGGTGAATGAAGATCTACATCAGAAATGAGGGAATTAAGAATGATGTCAGGATCTGCTGATTCTGCCACCTGAGGCATTCGCCTCATCTTGCCTCATGGGTGGGCTGGCCCTTAGTTTACTCATTTACAATTCCCAACAAGCCTTAACAAACTACAGTGCCCAGAATACTTTGCGGGAAAGAATGTGCTTTAAAGGTATATAGCGTGTACACAGCCAGTGGCGGAGGGCTGCACATGCACGGGATTTGCCATGACTATCTGTGGTGCATGTCATACTTTATGTGTTCCCCACAGGTAAACATGTGTGCTGCTGTACTGAATTGGCTCTAAGAGGAAGGATACCGTTAATTCCACCTTCCACACCGTGATCATAGGGCTCCTATTGAAAATAGTTCCACAGCACTAGACACTGGATTAACCATTTTTTTTCTAAATACGCTACAGATGCAAGCAACTGTGGCAAATTTCAAAAGCGTTTTGACAAGTACAGGCAAATAATAGAAAAGCATGGCATATGAGCTTGAGGGGACTGACGTTCTAGACTATGATTCAGCATGGGCAGGCTTGTACACTTTGTGACCCTCCAACTCAAACAAGCCAATGCAGCAAGCCAATATCTTGACGTACTTCTCCCTGCTTTTTTTCCAAGCCAGCCAGGCAGCTATAATAGAGACTTATTGTGTTCCTATGAAGCACGTTTAGCTGATGGCTGCATTTAGCTTGGTGAACAACAAGTTGCGGGCATGGCTGTTGTGTGTCCTCTGCTTTCATAGCCGTAAATGTAATCTGTGGCTCAAGTCAGGTGCAACGTTATTCACATCTTCTCTTTCTCCTCTGGCTCTTCCCTGTTCTAGTTGCCCAGCTCAAATTGGTAAGGGTATTCTTCCTCTTCATTCAGGAATCCATTGTTGCCAACCTTACTTTTTGTCTGCTCTCATTTTTTAAATTAGCTGTTAGACCTATGACTCAGATTCAGTGTAGCCATTATGCCCCCCCTTTTTTGGTATGCGACTGTCATCATTTTCAGTTGACAGTTTAAGCCATGGAGCTTTTCTGAGATACAGTGTACAGTCCTGTGTTACATTGCTTGTGTAAAAAACTATTCAAAATAAAAGCAAGCTAAAACTATAACAGATTGCAGAGCTAAAAGACGAGCAGCTTTACTCATCGCCATATTCACTCTAAAGTGTTGTTTATATAATGCTTTTTATTTATTTAGTTAGTTACTTTGCCCTGCTCTTCAGCTCAAAAGTCTTCCAGAACAGTTAAAACACAAGCGATGAAAATTAGACGGTTGCTGCCTTGAGCAGGCTTACAATTTAAAAAGCTGTAACGGAAAAAGGAGAAATTGTGAAAGGAGGGAGACAAAGGAATGGACACACCAATTCTTAAAAGTTTGTTGGTTTTTCAGGTTCTTATAATGACCAGGAATGGAAACAGTTCAGGGAGAGGAGGAGCTTGGTGGAGCTATATTTTTCCTCCCCATCTCTCCCTCAGCTGATGAAATGGCTGTTGCCCAGGGACCACTGAGAGAGGGACTCCATGGAGAAGCATGACCCTGCTTCAGACCTCTGTCTTTGTCTCTCTGTCTGTGCTATAAATTGATGGAATGGCTGCTACTAGGTGATAGTTGAAGAAGGGAAGACCAGAGGGAGCTGGTCTCACAGCCAACCTGACGGAAATACCAGTACCATGCTTCCCAGCTCTCCTTCTGCTGGACTGAAGACTGTGGGCTGAGAGGCTTTGGCATAGGTTCTCCTGCGCAGACAGAGTGCTAGATATGCCATCTCCATGGGGGATATATGGGCACACTATATACACAGGTGAAACATGCAATTGGTGGAAGGTTGTGCGTAAAGCCCACCATAACAGAGCCTTGTGACTTGCATGGGGGAAAAGATAAAGAATGTGTTTACTGAATACACTTCAGGGGAAAAAATCAAATATCTTGCATATACCTTCTCTCTCTCTCTCTCTCTCTCTCTCTCTGCAGGGGTAGCTACCAAGGGATAGATTCTCTAACTACTAGATGGCTGGTCTAGAAAGAGGAAGACTGAGAAGTAAGGAGTGAGGCTGTGGCATCAGATGCATCATGCGGCTCCAGGTGACCTTCTGTTATGCTATGGCGCGGCATGCTCTGGGGCTGTTTGGGATGATAACATGATCAGGAGGTGTCTGCCATGGCATACTTGATGAGGTGCATGGTAGCAATCAGCACATTAGGAATGTGCTCGCAATGGCCTGGGCACTGACATGCAGTAGACATCTCTGGCTTGAAATTTTCATAGCAGCTAACCCTCATAACGACATTGCCTTTAGCGTAACCAGTTGCAATATACCTGGTGCCAGGGGGGCTGCTCCTCCATTCTCCTGATGCCCACACCCCCAGGCACATGTGCTTGGCCAGCATGCCATGAACTCACCAACCCACCCACTCACCTTAGCCCATGGCCACCTCCCTCTGTTCCCTTCCCAGCTGCTGCATATGCACCATTAGTCCCTTGATAAGTTCCTGGGTGATTATGCCAATCAGATTTGTAGCCCTGGTGTGGTTCTGGCTTCTTCTTATTAGAACATTGGGAACATCCTGCCCCCGACTTTTTCAGCCAGTATCTCAGTATGGGCTATGTATAACATACCCCCCCCCCCAGGTTATTTGAACCAATGTCCCTGGGAGCATTCATTGATGTGTCTCTACCAGCTTAAGGCTGCCATCTTAAACAAAATTATTAGAGAGTAAGTCCCATTGAACCCAGTGAGACTTACTTTTGTGTAAGTGTGATTAGGATTGCATTGGACACCATATACATAATTCTTATGAATGCTTATTCACATGTGAGAGCAGTTTTTGTCTATTATAATTTTCCTTCTACACTGCGGATAGCTCAGTTGGTAGAACACGAGACTCTTAATCTCAGGGTTGGGGGCTTGAGCCCCACATGGGGCAAAAGATTCCTGCATTGCAGGGTGTTTGACTAGATGACCCTCGTGGTCCCTTCCAATGCTACAATTCTATGTGAGAAAAGTTTTTGCCTGTTTTAATTTTTCTGTGTAATTTCATTTCAGGGCTTAATGTCAAGCTGAAATATTGCTTCCTATCTAGTTTTGGCTTATTCCCCCCCACCCCCTCAGTTTTGTTCCCTCCTGCCCTTTTCTAGTAATCAGATATATATGCTTGAAAGCCTAAACAACAGGGAAGAACCTTGAAAGAAAAATGAAGAGGTTATTGCTTAATTATCAGCATTGTATATCAAGTAATGTCTGATTGTTCAGCAAGGCAAGTAAGTGCCAACCTCTCTGTTCCCAGTAAATAATGTAGGCCCACAGTTTTGTTGACAAGCACATCCTGGAGTATTTTGGGAGTATGACAGACTGCCTAAGGGAGGGGAATTGGGTTAATTTCCGTTGAGTACATCCTGTGCAAATGGAATGGCTTCAATTAAGAGTGTACATTACAGAAAATACTCTTCAGTTTACAACTGCTGAGAATTCGAAGTATGCTAATTGTGTGTGTGTGTGTGTGTGTGTGCGTTTTAAATCAAGAGAATATGATCTTCAGTCCATTTTGTCCAGATGTTTTAAATCCTTTACAGATGCTGGCAGTGTTACTGGGCTTCTGTATCCCTATAATTTAATGGATCCTGAGGACAGTATGGAGAGTAATAGTACTAAGGTTAGAATACAAAATCACATGCAAGAGCACAGTTCTATAGAACAGCTCCAAAGAGCACAGTACTGCACCTAAGATTTCAGATTAAAACTGCAGAGTGGAAGGAAAGGAGGACCTTCTGCCTCCCCACTTCAAGCTACTCTCTGAAGACTGGAGAAGAGACCCTCTTAAGAATGTTAGGGGGTGGGCAGGGGAAGGACTAGACCATGTGAAGAATGAACATAATATTTGAGCTGCAGTTCATTCATTTTCAGCTTTTTATTCTTGTTATAAAAAGCGTGCCTAGACATTCTGTTGTTGCGCCCATAACCTAGGTTTAAGGGGCCATTTAGCTCCTAGCTTTCAGCTAGTTCATTGTGGCGCTGCATAGATCTATTTTTGCTCATCCTTTAGCATGGACAGATTTCGTACGTTTCTGTTATGCTTCCTCAGTGAATGGGCCTCATCAATCATACCAGTAAAAACATAAAACTGGACATTGGAGAGCAGTGATGAGGGGAAGGAAACAGGAATAGCAATCCATCACATCTAAGACTTGGCACATCACAAGGAGACAAAAGGAAGAGCCATTCCACTCTCACCAACCCATTTTTTTCATTGTTCCTGAAAGGAACAATGGGCACACTTGAGCTCTCAGCACACCACTTGCTGGCAACCTCGCAATTACCTAGTCTTTGGAAAACTGAAGTGAAAGACGTCAGCACATGCAGCAAAATCACAGCATTTTCATATATCTTAGCACAAAAGCAGTCCTGAATCCTTGGTATTGCATGAGCAAGATGAACAGGACTTGGGTATGGCCTTGAGAGGCAAATCAATTGGATCCCATATGAATCTTGACTGTGGATTGGTGGGGATGATCAGATTCTTTGTATGTTTTTGCTTGTGAGTGGAAGGAAATAGATTTTGGGGCAACCCTTGTGCTTACCTACTTGGAAGTATCAGGTGTGCCTCAGTCAACTTGGATAGAATTGTGTTGGGAGATAAGTGCCGCCATCATTCAGCAGCAGTGTCTGCCAAGCAGTTGATTTAAGTGCCTGCTCAATCAGTGTACAAGTTTGTTCACACAAAGTGCTTGAACTGGAGACTTATATATATGTATCAGTTTATTACCTTGTGATGAAGCTGAATCACATACAATACAGAAGATGCACGAATCCAGACAAACGTAAAAAGAATGCATAAACTTCACAAGAAGTGTTCCCGATTATAATATACCGGTAAGTCTCAATACTTGAAGGTGATGTGCTTGATCACAAGCATACTTGTGCACAGGCTGCTTAATTTAATTAAGTTACGGAGTATTGCTGACTCTTTACTGTGATATTGTACATAGGTACACTCAAGCTAAGTAGCAATTAGGCATCTGTGTGCAATTATGTTGGGCAATGAAGTGAAAGCCTCAGTGGTAGATCTAGACTGAAAGCCTCAATGGCAGATCTAGATTGTCACTCACTGGGCCCAGTTTCATAACTGTGCAAACAGGGACACAATAATCTGCATGCATGGTGTGGAAAATGGATGCAAAGAAAATATTGTCCTTCTTTAATTCAAGTAGAAAATAAATAAAAGGCAACACAGTAAACATAAATAAACATTAACAGAGCACAAGTTTCTGGGAAGGGTAACTGTCTTAGTCTGTTTTAGCAAAACCAACAGTGTTTTTGGAACATGTTAAAAACTAAAAAAATTAAGTATGGCATAAACATTTGTGGACTACAGTCCACACGGGGAGTGTAAACTTGAACGGGCAAGCATACAGTATATACATCTGAAGGGAGGGGGAATTTCAAAGAATTTAGAGAGAAATCTAATTAAAAAGATGATTACCTGAAAGCAAAATGGTTACAGTGACTAGTTAATAAGGCAGCACCAGCATCTGAAAGGCCTAGTTGCAGATATCGTATTCAGTGTATTTTGTATTTTTCCTCCCACACCCCACCCTGGTAAAACAGGTGCTGAACTCAAGTTGGTGAGTGAAATTCAAAACAGGGAATTGTTTTATAAATTATATTTATAGATAGAAAATTATATTGCAGTCTGTCAATGCTGAAGGAGATGTCATACATTTTATTTTGCATTCCCCCCCCCCCCACTTTAAAAATGGTGCCGAGGTTGAGCTGGACTTCAGTCATTGTGTACGGGCTTTTATCAGTGCTTGGCGAAAGAATGTTGCTAAAATTAATGTTCCTAGGCAAGTTAATCAGGGGAACTAGGCTTTGTGCAATATATTCTGCTAGATACATGGCATTTTATTCTTTTTAGTACCTACAGGTATAAGCAGAACCCATTCCACCAGCTCAGGTGGAATAAACCGGAATTTGGTTCCTTTCCTCCCTAAACTTTTCTCCTCCTATATGGTCAGTATAAGAACTGCTATGTGGAATTAAGAAGCGGTGTCTGAGTTTGCTTATTTTCCTCTTCTCTTCCCACCTTTGTTGTTCTTGTTGCGTTGTGTCTACTGCATTTGTAAACCTGCAGGCAGGGATTCTCTCCCCCCTCCATCTTTATATAGCACTTAGTAAATTGCATGTGCTTTATAGATAATGATAATAATGATGCCAACATTTGGCACTACAGCAGACTTACAGTATTTCAGGCAACAGCACAACTAATTTAACTTTAGTAGACTGGTAATCCCTATTTCCAAAGATTAACTAGCATTTCAAAGTCAAACGGTGTCAGCAAAGGAACAGGAGATACAGACAGAATGGCCTCAATGGATAGGGGCCACAAGTAGTTCACATAG
Organism: Lacerta agilis; assembly: GCF_009819535.1. NCBI lineage: Eukaryota > Metazoa > Chordata > Lepidosauria > Squamata > Lacertidae > Lacerta > Lacerta agilis. The sequence continues at coordinate 77,427,672 of NC_046315.1, read as the reverse complement.
TTAAAATAGGTGCAACTATTCTGTAACAGAATATGTGCCACTTCATCCAAAGCAATTTCCAGCAACATAGCATTGCACATTATATCAAAATATGAACACAAAAGAAAAATGCCCAAAGCCAATTCCCTGCTTCTTTTAAAAAAAGGTTAACAAACCCTACATAAAACTATTATCTCTTTGCCCCGGTTACTCCTCATCATATGCATCTCTCTACTTTTTCACATTCTCTCTCATGTTATATGCAATGCTTTTATGTGCCTATTAAAACCATTTGACAGGTGCACATAAAAATCAGTATGCACATGACCAATCTATACATACAAAAAACAAACAAACAAACAATACCATCCATGTCTTAAAGACATGACACAAAAGGAAAAAAGGAGGAAAACAAGCTCAGGCACCAGTTCTTAACAAATTTGTTGGAGCGGACATCTTGAATCAAAACAGTTGAAGGAGAAAAGTGCATCTATTAGATACACCAGTTTTTAATTGTGGAGGGGGAACCTTGTCACCTTTTAACAACCTTTTGGTATTTAAGCAGGTTTGGCAATCTTTGGTCTTCCTTTCACCCCTGGCCATTGACCATGCTTTCAGGGGCTGATGGGAGTTGTAGTCTAGCAACATCTGGAGAGTCAGTGGTTCCCCACATCTGGCACAAAGATAGGTGAAGGGTCCTGGGTTGCCAAGGCTTCACATTTCCCCAACTTCTTCTTGCCAAACTTGTCTTGCTAAAAGCATTGCTGGCAGAATGCCAAAATGCAACAGAAAAGGGGGTGGTGGGGGAAAGAAAGAATATAGCTTCTCATAACAGCATACAAAAGAACTTGTGAAAAGTGTATGGTACAATCTAATTTATCCAACAGCTATGACTAATCAGCAGGTGAAGCAAATAGAGATGCGGTCATCTTGGGTTACATTGCCACAGAAGCTAAATGCAAAGAAAAAATATATTCTGATTTCAAAAATAGCTAATCAAGGTCTTTACTAGAAGAGTCCGTCCCCCCAACTCCACCACACATATAAAAGGAGTGCTTCATTTGAATAAAGGGAAGTGTCCACATTTTAATTAATTTTAACCAGCCATATGCTTTTTTAATGTTTTTTTAAGCGTTGAACAATATGATCCAAATGCTGTTAGGTGAGAGAGATTATTTGTGGCAGATTTAAGAATCTGTGATCCATATTATTAAAAACATGCAGAGGATTTTTTAGTCTCTCCCGCTTTTTTTTTTTTTTGAGCCATCGCATCCTATTTTCAATAACTTCTATTCCTAGATCTGTGACCCAGATAAATATTCATTTTGGCTGTTAAGATTCTGCATTCCCTTGTCACCAAGAAAAGAAAAAAAATCCCTCCCTTTTAATTCATTGCACCATAAAACCGTTAACGTAGTCCTGCTATTTTGATTTGATGATCTCATCCTTTGGTGTGAACAAACCGACCCTCCGCCGGGGGGCGCGCAACGCTGCGACTCTTCATTAAAACGCCCGAATGGGCAGCGCGTTCCTCTTCTAATTCGGTACAGTATTTTACAGACATCCGAAGCTGTTCCTGGAGAAGTGCAAAGCCCCGCCCCTCCACCAGTGTCAGAACGGCACCCCCCCCCACCCCAGCCCGGAAGCTGCCCGGCTTAGGTCCCCTCACCTGCCCTCCCTCTCGTTGAGCACCTTAGCACGCATTTGTAGCGCGCGCGCGTGCGTAAAAAAAGGCTCGGCAGCTGCAGTAGCATCTCCTCCTCCCCCGGTTGCTGGCTTGTCCCCTTCTTTGTCAAGTGGTTCAGTTTTTAAAAGCCTAATCTGAGAGATCCTGTTGCAACCGTTTTTGACTACACATTTAAAGGAGGAGTTCTGGTAATAACCACTTTCCTGGGAGTAAGTCCCATTCAACTAAGCAGCGCTTACTTCTGAGTAGGCATGCATAGGATTTTCAACTGGATTTTTTTTTTTTTTTAAAGCAGCCCTTCGCAAACAGGAGACGGCATTTCTCACAGGAAGTTTAGAATTATGATCCAGATACTGCTCTTCAGAATGTACGCCTGCAATTTTATCTACATCTATTGTGTGCGTGGTACGCACAGGGGCACAAAAGACAGGGATCGCGTGTCCCAGAGTAGTCGCGTGCAATCAAGCGCGCGTGCGAATGCTTTTCTTATCCGTGCAGGTTTCACGCCGGATCGAACGTCTGCATTTGCAATAGGACAGGCTTTGGAGCGCCGTCTAAAAAAATAATAATAATTTGCGAGCGGTTTGCCTACAGAATTTCTAACGGGAAGCGGAGCGCGTGTATGCGCGCGCGCCTCCCATGTGCCTTTCATGCAAAACGCCCAGGCGCGGAGGGGTGCTGAATTTGTGCAAGGTCTGTTTGCCGAGAGGGGGCCCGTCTCTTCTTCTCCCCCTCCTCCCGCTTCAATGATGTCATGGAGAGGCAGCAGGCGAAGGAGGGAGGGGGAGGCAGAGAGGAAAAAGGAGGAGACACTGCAGGTTCATGTGTATATAATGAAAAGGCATTTGACAATCTGCCAAAACGCACGGGAGGGAGAAACTGGACCTACTGGATTTCGTAAAGCGAATCGTCATCATCTGCAACTACATGGGGAAGGAGGAGGGGGGAGCAGTGGCGGCGGCGGCGGCAGAAGCAGCGATTCCAGACTCGGCTGCCTCCATGTGAAACCACAAGCAAAAATAAAGCGGGGAAGAAGGGGGAGGGTGGGGTGGTTGGGGGAAAATTAAGGGAGGAGGAGATCATTGATATTTAAAAAAAAAAAAAAGAAATATCCATCAGATCCAATCCTCCTCCGTCGCAATTGCTTTCTCGCGCTGGCTCTTCGCTGGGATTAAAAGCCGCCTCTTGGCAAGAGCAGCAGCCATGAATTCAGCTGAGCAAACCGTTACATGGCTGATTACTCTGGGGGTGCTGGAATCGCCCAAAAAGAGCATCTCGGATCCGGAGGGATTTTTGCAGGCGTCTCTGAAAGACGGGGTGGTGCTGTGCAGGCTGCTGGATCGCCTGCTGCCGGGGACCATCGATAAAGTAAGTGGCATTTATGTCCCTATATTTCCCCTTTAAGCCTCTTCTCCCTCCACCGCCCTCCTTCCCTCCCCCCCCCCCCAATCACACGGGCAAGGCAAGCGGATTTTATACTTGGGTTTCACCACCAGAGTGCTCGCACAGCGCATGCAGCACACAATGCTGCCCTCTCCTTGCGTGCACAGCGGATCTGATAACCCACGAGTGTAGCAGACAAATAAAAATGCCCGGGCTGGGTGCTGAATAATGCAGCGGCCCCGGCTGCTTTTCCGATCCTCTTTGGCACAGGGGGAAACAGTCAGCTAGGTAGCCAGAGGCTTCGCCGCCCTTGCCAGATAAAAGAGGCGCGCATAGCGCGCTTGGGCGCAACCCGAAGAGGCTCCTTCCATCTCAGTCGATCTGGACATGGAAGGAAGTGAGCCGATCGCGTCTAGGCGCTTTTTCCTTTGTCCAAGGAGTCTCCCCACCCTCGCAAACGCAGGAAACGTGCGGCCTTTTCCTGGGGAATGCAGTTGCCTTGCTTCAGCCGACGGCGCGGACATCCCATCTAGCAAGCGAAAGGCGCCATTGTCAAAGAGGAAGGGGGTGGGAAATGGGTGGGGAGTGGGGTAAATATAGGAGCAGAGTTTGGAGCAGGGCTAAGCTGCTGTACTTTTCGATTTCCTCTTAAAGGGGCAGGAATCGTTGAACGTTTGCAGATCTTGCCTGAACGAAAATTAAGGGCAAAACGTTTCTAATCGCCCTACAAGACCCACAGTGATTTAGCATGGGAAGAATAAAACGTTTTTCAAAAAATCAGATAATGTATAACAAAGAGAAGATTAGTTTTCCTTCTTTTTATTTATTTAAGACATTAGCAATCTAAATTAAAAGCGTGCCCCCCTTTTTTGCACAAGCACTGTTATTCATTGTTCTTACTGAGAAGTAATATTACTATAGCAGCTGTGGTCTGATAGGCATGCAGACAGAAGGTTACAGCTGAAATTAACAATCTGCTCTGGAATTTATGGATTGGTGCAGTTTATAATTTTGCATGGGTGCTAAGGGTCTGCTGAGGCCTTCACAGATCCAAAGGCCCATTTTGGGCCTGTTGGATGGGAGAACGCGTGTGACAGAAAGGACATACTCTCAGGCTACAGTCTTACAATGGAACATACAAATTTCACAAAATATGACTGATTAGAGAGATAGAAAGATAGATAATCTTGCATGAAGTGCTGCATGTAGACTGTTCTAGCATGGGTGAGGTGCAGATCACATAATTCAAACTACTATAGCACCACTGTTGCTATTACTTAAAAATCTCCCTTATGTTAAGAGATATCTCGGCTTGCTAACATTGCAGTATGCTGACCTAGTTTTCAAAGGAGCGCTGGTGATAAATTGTGAGCATTATTTTGAAGTCTTAAGTTTAGTGTCTTACTGCTTGACCCTTGGTAGATGAAACAGCATTTTAGCTGAAAACGAAGCACCTTAAAATTTTCTGTTGTGTGTTAAAAATAATTGAATATGGGACTTATCTTTTTCAAACATAGATTCAAAGCCAGAGAAAGCCCCAAGCCCCACCCCAGTGTATTTTGCAGGCAAAAAAAGGCCGGCTGCTTTATTTCAATGTCTATAAGCAATGTATTCAGATTGGCTTATTGTATTTTCTTATCTCTGGGTATAGTTTTGACTGTAGACTTTTCCAAACTTGGGAAAATTGGTGCCTGTTTGCTGATCCCACTCCACCCTTGTAAATTAATGTGAACTTTGACCTACATATTGGCTAAGTTTCGTGTTCATACTAGTTGTCTAGTTTATGTGTGGGTAGAGGGAGAAAGGGAAAGTTCAGCTTTTTTGCTGGTTACAGATGCATCATAATGCACAAACCTGTGTGAACGCAACGAGAAAAACAATATTTCTCTGGCTGTAGTATTTTTGCCATAAGTTTTGGCACTATTCTACGTAGGTTTGTGCATTCAGAATATTATTTGTACAGTGGTGGCCTCTAGAGGGTGTAGTGGTTGTTAGCGTTGGAGCTGCGACTCCAGGCTGCATTTGCAGAGCATGTGGAATTTGAATTCCCACCCTCCTTTCTTCTACCCTTGGAGAAATTGGCAGCACAGGGCTTGCTACTGGGTAATCCAAAACTATAGCTTTAAGCAAATCTTGTCCGGTGGGCAGTGTGACTTAGACCAGGTTGGTAGAATCACCTTTGATTATTATTTTTTGTATTAGAACCTTGCAAGATCCATCAAGTGGAGCTAGGTGCAAAATACATACACTTAGAATGAAATAATTCTGACCCCAAGAAATGGCTGAGTACTGGAACTCCCCTTCAAGTTCCACACAAAAAACCCCACTCCTCATTGCCCCTTCTCCCTGAGCAGTCTTAGCAGTATAATTTAGGGGGTGACAAGTACTTTTGTGGTTGTCCTGTTTTTTTTTTTTTTAAAAGGAAGCTAGCTTTCCTTGTTCATCTGCTTCAAATTACCCAGAGGTCTACCAGCAGATCCCAGTCTCCCTTTCACCTACTGCTAGGCTTGAAACACAGCAATGTCATTTCTCCATGCTGCGTATCAAGTTGCATTTGCACATTGCTGTGAACACTGGGGCGGAGATAGGGGTGTCTTTGCCCGATGCGCGCAAACCTGTTTGATTCCTCCAGCCTTGCAACCTATTCAGGAAGCTGTTGTCTGCGCATCTACAGTGGCTGTTATGCGTACACACCTCATCTTAACAGCAAGGTGAATGAGGCTTAAGTTTTCCTTTTGGATTGACAGAAAACACATCAAACAACAGGGCCTCTCAAGGAATTACAGCAGGGGTCAGCAACCTTTTTCAGCCGTGGGCCAGTCCACCGTCCCTCAGACCATGTGGTGGGCCGGACTATATTTTTTTTTGGGGGGGGGGAATGAACAAATTCCTATGCTCCACAAATAACAACCCAGAGATGCATTTTGAATAAAAGCACACCTTCTACTCATGTAAAAACACCAGGCAGGCCCCACAAAAATTAATCAGAGATACATTTTAAATAAAAGGACACATTCTACTCAGGTAAAAACACGCTGATTCCCGGACTGTCCGTGGGCCGGATTGAGGAAGCGATTGGGCTGCATCTGGCCTACGGGCCTTAGGTTGCCTATCCCTGAATTACAGGATAGCCTATGAACCCGGCTCCACGTCACAGGGAGTTCCTGGCCAGTCCGCGCCCAGGCGGGGTCCAGGGCCATAGCAGGACCCCTATCCCCCTATCGGTGACCCTGGGGGAATTCCTAGTTGATGTGCATCCCCTATCTGTGGTTAACCCTTACTAGACTCCCGGCAGGCGGGCAGGAGTTGGATATAGTCATTGGTTCCAATGCCTAAGCCAATACCACTCACATTCTGTAATCAATAAAGTTGTGGCTGTTTTCAGCCCATTAACCTAAATACTGGTGTCAAGTGTCTTTATTCTACAATGGGGGAGGGTTCAGGACCTTGCCATGCAAAGCTCTGCACTGAGGGGCAACGTCCTGTCAACCGTGGTAGCGCAGCTCTGGTTTAACCCCAGCACCACCATTCCTTTTAAATTTGCAGGGTAAAGAGATGCGGAGAGGAGTCCTTGGGGCGGGGTGGGGGCAGAGTGTGGAATGTGCTGTTTGCTTGCATTTGCAGCCAAGGGAGAAGGGAGTGTGGAAGGGGTCGTGGGGGCATCCTGGGGAGAGTACATCTTAGATGACAGGGCTGTTTGGGTTGGCAAGATAGCTGGTGGGGAAGAAGAAGAAGCTGTTTTGGCATTTGGGAGGGCAAGCAGTGGCACACAAGAAGAAAGCTCAGGCTGTGGGGGGGGAGGGAGAGGGCGGGGCGAGAGAAGGAATTGGGAGTTGCAGGGAGGCGCTGGAAACTAAAGAAGAGATGAACTGGATGTTTGCTAATATCTGTTTAGGGAAGTTTTTAATTTGTGACTCTGTATTGTATTTTGATATTTGTTGGAGGCCGCCCAGAGTGGCTGGGGAGACCCGGCCAGATGGGCGGGGTATAAATAATAAATTATTATTATTATTATTATTATATCTGCTGCTGCCCTGAAACAGTGAATGGAAAATGTGTGGTGTGGACCCTACTGGATCGGAAATTGTTGGTCGGGAGCTCAAGCAACCGTTGGTTTGCTTGGAGGCAATGGAGAATCTTGCAATTCCCAGAGCATCGTACTGCCTTGTACTTTGAGAAACATGGCGTAAGGCTGAAATGCCAATGTAAACCCTTATAGCAGTTTGTTTGAATATGGCGCCTAGACCTCTAAATCGTCGTCATCGTCAGCACCTCCCCTCTACTGCTTGAAGGTATATGGTAGAAAACCTTTCCAAATCAGGAAAAAGTATCTTTCCAGTTGTGGCCAGAACAAAGTTGGCTCACCGGGGATGGAGATCAAACTAGAAGGAGAGGCAGTCATATAAGCTGCTTGCGGAATTTAAGTCAGCAAAGAGGGCTGTTCAGCTGACTTTTGGCATTGCCAGTCAACATAAGTTTTCTCAGGATTGCAGCCAAAGGGTTTGGAGTGGGCTTTGTAGTTGTGCGTTTGTAGTTCTTTTTGTAAACAATCTGCATGACACCGAAAAGCTGACTTAACATTGGCTGCATTTGGACAATCCACTCCCAGCCTAATAAACTGAGAAATGAACGAGTGCTTTGCCTGCACACACAACCCCCTCGATTGATCCATAATTGAACCAGAAAGGGAATTAACCATAGTTTACCATTTCATCCAAACTGGGAGACTAGAGTTACCAGCAAGTCACGATGTTAAGCTGGCCTTGGATTGTGGTTGAATATTTTGGCTTGTTATAAACCTGGGAACCATATGTTGCATTTATATTTCCATTTACTGTGTACTCACTGAGTTTCAGTGTTGGGTTTTTAATCTGTGTCCACACAACATTCTCCAAAATGCATATGCATCCTGTACTTTGCTGTGATACACCAATGTTTGATGTGTTGTTTCTCCAACCAGTGGTATCACTTCACACCAATTGGAGTCCTTAAGTGGACCTTAATTTGTCTCTATCCAAGGTATGAACACTTTTGCATAGGGTAAGACACTCCTGTTATCGACAGCCCCTGATGTTTTTACACGCTGAAATTAATTGAAGCTGTGCAGAAGTGAACAGCTAGTGGGGAAAGAGTTGTGAGAAAATGCACTGAGAAAAATATGCAAAGACCACAGTGGGGTTTGAAGTGTAAGAAAACTGCAGAATATACGAAGAAACGTGTTAGAGAGGGGATGAATTTAGATAAGAGGGAACCTCAAAACACAGTTGTATGTGTTTTGGGTTATAAACATTGATGTTGGGTGTGAGCAGGAAGTCACTAGTTTTGTTGAATTGGAATATAATTGTTGAGTAACAAATTAACTATGGAAAAAAAGAATGAAATATTATTATAAAAAAAGAAAGGAAGAAACTTGCACACATGGGCAGCTGTGATTCCGCAATAAACTTCCATCTGGAAGCCCCCTTTGTTTACAGCTATGAAGTAAATAGTATGAAGTAAATACCCAGAGTCGTCCGCGACTGGACCTAATGGTCAGGGGTCCCTTTACCTTTAAATACCCAGCAAGCTACCCTTACACAGGAATGTTTCAGCACTAATGGAGGTATTAATTAGAACCTGATAAGAAATAGTGATTACATGTGAAGTACTGTATATTCTGGCGTATAAGACTACTTTTTAATCCAGGAAAATCTTCTCAAATGTTGGGGGTCGTCTTATACACCGGGTGGAGAATCTGCGGTCGAGTATATCTCAAATTCTATATTTTAACTGGAAAAGTTGGGGGTCGTCTTATACGTCCGGTCGTCTTATAAGCAGGAAAATACGGTATACAGAAAAAAGTAACATTTAATATGAACAACATGCAACATTTTCCATATGTTATTTCCCCCCCCCCCCATGCTGTATTGTGCATAACGTGTTTTATGTGGGTTTCTTTTGGAAAAGACATTTATTTGGAATTGGGGGGGGGGGGTTGTAACATCACAGTCCTGTGATGTTAACTCAAAATTAAGACTCATTGGGCATAATGGGGCTTCCTCCCAAGGTAACTGGTTTGCAGCCAAAGGCAAGAATTACTTCTGGGTGCACAATTCTTAGGATCGTTCTGGGAATGACTGCTTACATTTATATTGAGAACGTAAGAAGACCTTGTGCAGGGTCAAAACCATCTAGTCCTGCATTTCCTTCTCGTATTGGCCCACCAGATGTGAGAAGCTCATGAACAGAGCAATACTCTCTGCACTTGTGATCTGCAGCAACTAGTATTCAGTGGCATATAGCCTCTGATACTAAGGGTAGCGCATAACTATCATGACTAGTAGGCACTTACAGTTTTATTTCACCATCACTCTGTTAAAAAACAACAACAGCTCATAGGCATGGTGCGACAAGGAGGATTCTGGTCCAACTCTTGCACTGCATGTGCAGAACATGGCATGCAGGGCTCACACTTTTAATTATCGACCGCATCTCTCTGTGTTTATGTTACTGTTGACATAATGTGCCATCCACATGCTGTGATACCATATTATGCATTTTCTTAACTGCCCCCTCCACACACTTTAGTTGTTGCTGAGAAACAGGGCATGAGAAGTAGGGCGTATGATAAGGGTCCACACATGTTATAGGACGAGAGGCATTGAACTCTTTTGCCTGTGCATATCAGTTTTAGAAGCACCCCTGTTTCAGTTTTCACATGGAGACTCATCCTTTTTCAACCAATGTGTTTGTCTTCCTGCCTCTCCTTCTCTTCTCTTTCTCCTCTCCTCTTAAAAACTTGCATGAAAAGAAAATGCCAGTGGTGTAGGTCTGGGCACGATCCAGTTGTAGGTTTTGATGAACTGCCAGGAGGTTCAAGAACTTACAGATACCTTGCACTCCAGATATTTTATTGTGCACTATGGTCCCATCTCACCGATGACCTGTTTATTGAGCATTAACCCAGTTTTGCTTGCACAAAGCTTACATGGAGGTTAGATTACTGTATATCCGGTCTTTATTGAGCATTCATTATTTGTTTGTAGGGCCGCTATAATAACAATGAGCATTCGTCTTGGTTTGCTTGTAGGATGTTGATATCTATTTCTATTAGTCTTTATTTTCCATCCCACACTTTTCAAAGCATTTCCCTATAACTGTCCAAACTATGGAAAGGCATATAAAAATGTATGTTTATTGTGCTGGGACAACAGAGCCGTATATTCCACTCTTAACTATGTAAAAACTTAAAATTCTGATATGCACTTGAATCTCACTCGCAAAGCAGTCACAATCTGGAGGCACATTTATTTATTTTGGTGGAGATTTGATTTGCATTTGAACTGTTTTTTAAAAAAGTGCAAGCCGTATAAAGGCGAAAGGTGGAATATAAGTTTTAAAACAAACAAATTGTGCATTTTTATTTTTAATTTCCCCCTTACATTTATACCCCATATTTCTTCCATCATAAACTGCAAGGTGGCATAGAAGGTTCTCTCATCTAGGCATGGATGATCATGAGAGCCAGACGTATTTAGCTTCAGCCACAGTAGGTGGTGGTTTCATGTGTCTTCAGGCTGTCACTGTCCAAAGTTATCCTCTTTCATGGGAGAGCATTCAAGCTGTTGCAGACCTCATCACTGCCACTGCCACTACTTCATCGCTTTCATAAACTGGCTCTGGATGTGAGGACATCTCATGTGCTTGCCTTGCTTTTCAGCTTTGGAGATGGAACATGGTGTTTTATAGATGTTGGAGAGGAACCATAAATAGGACAAGAATCCAACGGAAATGCATTGGGGGGAAGGATGAGTGGGGGACCATCGTGTTAAGAAATATGGATGCTTTTTTCTGAGGAGATAATTGAGAACTGATAATGAGGCACAGACTATGGGAGCAGGTTGCCTTGAACTGCTGAGCTAAGCACCAAGGCATCGCAAGCAGAGGGCTTCATGGTGTAAGCTGCAGCTCTTTTCCTTCCCTGGCAATCCTAAAGACACCAATTGTGACAATTTTTCAGAGGCATTTTAGGTCTTTACACTGGGGCCCGAGGCATGGTCTGCATATTTACACACATATGGTCTCCTTCCCTGACAATACTCACTATGTGCAGCCTCCTGTGGAGATTTATATATGCCCCTGACAGGAATAATCTGTACAGGGCAGCTGTGTTTGGTCTGTTTGAGGAATAACACTGCACATTAACTATTCGTTTAGAATGTTAATTCTCTGAAAACTGGCTGTGCAAACATTCCCTGAATGTGCATCAAATTAATTTTGACACCAGCTGTCCTGGTGGCTCAGGGGGTGGGGAACTGACATTTGCTCCTGAAGGTCTAGAGCTCCACTACGGAGCTGACGGCTCCAGATTCCATGTGCTAATTGACTTCTACTGTAGACCGCTTGGGAATCTCTTGTGTCGGCACAGCACTGCATCTGGAGCTTCAGCCGGTGTAGGAGGCTACAGCAAATCTGTGCAACTGGTGACTCACCAAGCCCATGAGTAATGTATTGCAAGAGGCTCACCGACACTCCCTTTTCATGTTAGACCCAGATAATGGCAAAGAAGGGGTTAACCCATCATGTGATGGGGTGCCACGGCTGGTGGACTGCACTTATGTTAGTGTGTGGCACGTCACTCAAGCCTGGATTGGGTTTAAGACACGGAAAACTCAGGTTCAGCTCTCCAGACAGTTGTGAAGTTTGGTGGGTGGTCTTAGGCAAGTCGCTGTCTCTCGGTCTCACCAAGGCTTGAGCTTGCTCAGTGGCAGACAGCGGTGTGGGGCTGGGCCCCACACCCGACCTCTGCCCAGCTGAGCCACTGCAGCAGAGGGGGCAGCACAGTGGGAGTTGGGTGGCGGCCAGGTCAGCGCAGTGCAAGTGCGCCTGTGCAGCCAATCTAGTCTGCTGGTTCTTGCTCAGTTATTTGGCAGGAAGTTGGGTTATGAACAATTCATGCACGCTAATGGGAAGTTCCTTTTTTGTGTATAGGGGTTGTTAAGTTGGAACCCAGAAATATTGTTTATTGTGTGGCGTGAAACAGCCGTAGACTGTGACTTATAGAACCTTCTCCAGACTCCAAGACTCAGGACAGTGTTTGGATGACTATGTTTTTATGACAATGACCCAGCAAAGTCAGCATGAGTGTGGATTCTTTTTATAGGGGGACATTAGTGACTGATTCTGTGAATGCACCAATATGTGATGAGGCTGTTGCTTACTACGTGCAATTAATTTGGATAGGAGAAAACTTAACTATGAAGCGGAACAGTCAAAGGACAGGTGAGGACACCCAAAAATGACAAACGATGATTTTGTGCCACAGCTAATGTGTTATGTGAGATAGCGTTCAAAATCAAGTTGCTGAAGCAGAAACTGCCTAGTTTTGAGGCTTTTGCCCACAACTGTGGGGCAAAAGGTGTTTTTTAAAAAATAATAATATAGTCATGGAGATCTTCAGCCTACTATATTGGAGTTTGCTTTTAATGACTGAGTCACTCGTAAACAGACCCCACCGATCCCTGTGGGAATATTCACAAGTAAGTGTGATAAGCTGTTCTCTCCATTTGAAGTTAAATTTGAATCCATGAGCTATCAAGTCTTTCAGACTGTTAACAGATATAGAGCCTTGTCCTGCAATGAAGCCTCACCTCTTAACTTGGGTGTTTTGCCAAGTGATACAGAAAATGGTGCCACACATCAGGCAAAAATATGTAATAAAATGTCAAATGATTGTATGGACTCTCTTCTAACGGATCAATTTTACCTCAGAAACATGTAGCGTAGTCCTCTTTGACCTCTTTTCATGATGAATGCTGGCTATTTGTTTCTGTTCTTTTGTACCTATGTTTTAAATAACCAATGAAAAGACTACTCGCGGCTGAAGTGTTACAGGCTCCAAGTTTCCTCCTGCATTATAAAGGTTGCTTATGTAATGCTTAATTTATCGCACAGGTTTTAGTCCTAATTTATTTATTTTAAGGCAGCTGAAGAACAATTTGGCAATCTTCAGAAATATTTCCAAAGTAGAAGTAAGAAAACTATTTCTGGATTTTTCAGTTGGTTCCCTGGGATAGTTGGTTTTATATTCATTCACTTGGAGCCAACTCTGTGAGCGTCACAAGCCAAACTGCGAATTTCCCCACAAAAGTGAGGTGTTTACGCGCTTGAGATTTTGTGCAGATACACAGAGCAGGCCATTTTGTGCTAGCAGAGCCTGCCAGCTACTACTTACCCACCTACCTACCTACCTACCAAATACTCATTGCCACTGCTTTAGGGCACGTAAAACTGCCTGTGTGAGAGTCCTCATAGCTCCATTAATAATAAAATAAAATGGGGAAGGGGTTTGGGAGACAAACACAAGTATGTTTGTCTCCCAAACCTTACTTCTCCTGTTTTTGCCAGAAGAAAGTACCGGTAGTTTGACTCTATGCATTCAGATTCTTATTTCCCACATTCATTGGAAATTTGATTTTCAGACCACGTGTATTCAGTAGTTTCCTGGAGAGCCCATCTGTGTGCGTTGTAGTGGAAATGTTTAGTAGCTTAAGTTGAAACATACTGAAAATACTAACACAGAATGCATTTAACCATAGGGATATACATACATTAAGGGCATACCCACATTACAAACCTAAGCTGTTTTAACAGTCATTCCTTTACCCCTAGGAAACCCTGGGAATTGTGGTCCTGTGAGGGGCTAGGGGATAACAATTTATGCAAAAGCATTCTTGGTGTCTTCATGGGGGGGGGGGAGCCACGGAAATTACAGCGGCATGAAACTGGTGCATGTTTATAGTGGGTGCATAGATAGTAGTTCTGCATGCTCAGAGTCCCTTCCAACTTTACAATTCTGTGATTCTGTGACTCTACTCTGGGCTCTCTGTATGAGAGTTGAAGTTGTATTTTCTGTGGTTTAGGGGACCATGTCTGTGTCTGTTACTAGACCCATGGGCTGGTGGGAAGAAGTTGAAACAGGTTGATTCAAGGAGGCTGTCTCTATGTAGTACTGTATTTTTCCATGCATAAGACTAGGTTCCCCCCCCAAAAAATGTCAAAAATTAGGGGGCATCTTATACAGTACTCTGGGCCACCCCCCATTTTCTTAAATCTGAGTCACCCAAAATAGGGGGCTCCTTATACATGGGGGCGTGTTATAGACGGAGAAATATGGTAGGCCTACTTTGTTTTGCTGTTGATGTTTATCATGTGTTTTATTATTTAAGGATTTTTAGCTGTCTTGAACAATTTGGAAAGGTGGAGTACAAATGTCTTAAATAGCAATACAGTACAGTTAATAGCAATAGAAGTCAACAATACAGACTTCTGTACCATTCACCTAGCCTCCTGCATCTGCACTGACAACGTATGGAAACCAGTGTACAGTGGTAGCTCGGGTTACAAATGCTTCGGGTTACAAACTCCACTAATCTGGAAGTAGTACCTCGGGTTGTGAACTTTGCCCCAGGATGAGAATGGAAATTGTGCAGCGGCGGCAACGGTAGGTCCTATTAGCGAATGCGCGCCTCAGGTTAAGAACGGTTTTGGGTTAAGAACGGACCTCCGGAACGAATTAAATTCGTAACCCGAGGTACCACTGTATGTGGCATCAATGCAGTGAAATCACTGCTTTAAGGAGGGGCCTGTTTCTCTGGTTCAGCTTCTAGTGCTGCGAAATGGTTTGCTTGCAGAAACTCTGTAAATGTGAGATCAGCAGATTTCCCCACTTTCACTGTGTTTTGCACCATTATGTAAATTCAGCAGGTTCCTCATGAGAGAAACAAGTGGAAAGAAGGAGGGTGCAGGAACTTGGCAAGAAGCCATCTCAATGTGGCTTCATCACTTACATAGGCTTCATTTAGCAGCTTGCAAGATTGGAGTTAAAAGTTAAGTAGTGCCCCCCCCCCCCCACTGACTGTACAATGGAGCTTGGCTTGATTTCTTGAGACTCCTTTTGTAACCTATTTGTTCTGCAAGCACAGATGCTGTGCTTTGTAGCACACAATGAACTGAATGCCGTGCTGGATACTGTGGAATGCAGATGGTCCTACTGTGGGTGACAGCAGACTCTGTATTTGCCCACACTGGGGCAAAATGTGGACCCCCATCCCAGTGTTGTCTCGGACCCTTCCTCCTTTAAATGTGGGGCATTTTGATCCTGGCCTTTTCTGATTTTCCACGCATCAAAGCGCTCTGCATTTCAGGGTGGAAAGGTCCAGGGTAAAACTGATTTGGGGAGGACATTGTGTGGATGCTCCTACATTAACGGGGAGATTGGCCCCCTGGGAAGACACATGTGGACAGGCCCCAGTTCTGCAAACATTGCAGAACGTTGCTGATGGGGAAAGTCTATGAAAGAAAGTCCGTCAGCCCTGCCTTATATATTATTTTCCTGAAGGTGTTGTTGTTCAGTCGTTCAGTCGTGTCCGACTCTTCGTGACCCCATGGACCAGAGCACGCCAGGCACCCCTATCCTCCACTGCCTCCCGCAGTTTGGCCAAACTCATGCTAGTCGCTTCGAGAACACTGTTCTCATCCTCTGTCGTCCCCTTCTCCTTGTGCCCTCCATCTTCCCCAACATCAGAGTCTTTTCTAGGGAGTGTTCTCTTCTCATGAGGTGGCCAAAGTATTGGAGCCTCAACTTCAGGATCCGTCCTTCAAGTGAGCACTCAGGGCTGATTTCTTTAAGGATGGATAAGTTTGATCTTTTTGTAGTCCATGGGACTCTCAAGAGTCTCCTCCAGCACCATAATTCAAAAGCATCAATTCTTCAGCGATCAGTCTTCTTTATGGTCCGCTCTCACTTCCATTTATTTCCGGCAGGCTTCCCGTGCCTTGGAAATAGCTTGCCCAAATCCAACAGGTGGATCTTTATTAACTGGTGACTTAAGGACAAGAGCTGTGCCCATTAGCAAAACTGCCCGCCGGAGCAGTTTTCTTAGACAGCCCTTCCAGAAAGGCATGGTGGCAAGATCCTGGCAACTCCGTTCTGCACACATTGCTGCTGCTGCATTGGTGGGGTGCTCTGTATATTGTCTTACTGTATTTGCATAGCTAATAAGACACTACCTCTCTAGCCCTGCCCCTGCAGAAGGGGTGGCGCGGGCGGGAGGTGCTGGAGGGAGGGAGGGAGGGAGAAGGGGAAACCATCCCGGAGTGGGGGAACGAGGGACTTCCCTCGTCCTCCGTTCACACGCCATTTCCTGCCGGCGTGTTTACTTCCGGGCAAATCAAATGAAAAAGCTGCTTTCCAAGTGAAGCCTGGAGGGGAGAAAGTGCGGTGGGCGGGCGGGTGGAAGCGAGAGCCCGGAGTCCACGGAGGGCGAGGTAAACCCGGGTGGGTGCTCCGCAGCTCCTGCTTCTCTCCACGGTCACAGCCCACCACCGCGAAACTGACTTGAGCCGCTTCTTCTCTTCCTCTTGCAGGTTTATCCGGAGCCGCGCACCGAGAGCGAGTGCCTGAGCAATATCCGCGAGTTCCTCCGCGCCTGCGGCGCCACTCTCCGCCTGGAGGTGAGGTGGGGGAGAATTGTGCATATTGCAAACACACGTGTATGTGTGTTTTGCAATATGTGTGTGTGTGTGTTTGCTTGCTTGCTTGCGCGCGTGTGTGTATGCACACACGTGTATATATGAGCATGTAATATGGGGTGAGGGTGGAGGGGGCTAAGGAGGCTAGAGAGCCGTGCTAAGGAGTGAATTAAAAGTTGAGGGAGCGACTGTGTCGGACGGTTGGCAGCAAACAAACGCCTACCTGTTCCATCCTCTCTCTCTGTGCACACAGGCGTTTCTTTCTTCTCCAGCGTAATGCCACGGTGGTGGTTCTTCTTAACCCACGCAGCCACACTGTCCTTTTTTTTTTTTTGCATGCCATGGAGAAGCCAGGATTTTATTGGAGTTGTGGTGCAGGGGGAGTGAGGCTTTTACATTTCCCCGCTTTCACTGTTTAATACAGTACCTCTTTCCAGCTGCTATTAGCCCTGAAGTAGAAGACACCTCTGTTTTCTTCTGGGAGGTTGCTAACTGCTTGTGAGAGTACTTTATTAGTTTTTTGGGGGGTTAGGGGCAGTTAACTTCCACTCCCCCAATATTGGTACTTTGATCAAAGGTTTTTTTTTTTTTTTTACTGTTAAGTAAAAATGAAAATGTCATGAGATTCAGTTCCACACCTCTTGTTTCTTCTCTCATCTGGCCCCAAATCTAGCCTTGTTTTTCAAAGAGATCTATTGTTTTCTACTGTTTTTTGTCTTCACACTGATTTTATTTGGATTCTTCCAAATTTTATATATATATGAGAGAGTCATGCCTTTAAAATAGCCTGATTAATATCATTATGCAATGCAAACATATTAAAATATACACTCTCTAGTTTCACAAAACTGAATCCATGCCTTCCCATCAAATACTGTATATTGAGGTTTTTTTTGTTTTGTATTGAACAAACCATAGATCATCTCAGAATCAGATTTTTAATGCCACATCTGCATGTTATATTGAAAGCGCTATTATGCAACTAGGCTTCAGCCAAAGAATGCTTGAAACTGTGTTTAAGTGTACAGTAAGTTGTAAAGGTAAAGGTACCCCTGACCGTTAGGTCCAGTTGCAGATGATTCTGGGGTTGTGGTACTCATCTCGCTCTATAGAAGAAGAAGAAGAGTTTGGATTTGATATCCCGCTTTTCACTACACATTCTCCTTTCCCTTCCTCCCCCACAACAAACACTCTGTGAGGTTACCCAGCAGCTGCATGTGGAGGAGCGGAGACACGAACCCGGTTCCCCAGATTATGAGTCTGCCGCTCTTAACCACTACACCAAGGGAGCTGGCATTTGTCCGCAGACAGCTTCCGGGTCATGACTAAGGAGACCCCTATTCCCACCCCAGAGCTACGATTCTCAGAGTGGTTTAACTGGTTGTCCCTTTTCACAGGGAACTCTGGGAATTGGGTGAGGGGAACTCTGGGTGAGGGGAAGAGAAGCCTCATAGCAACTCCCAACTCTATTAACAAACTACAGTTCTCGGGAATCTTTGGGGAAGCCATGACTGTTTATTGTAGTGTTATACTACTTTAAAATGAAGGTGATAGCTGATGTGTTCACGCCTCCTCGGATGTGGTGGATTTCTGCTCAGCACGACAAAAAAGATTCCTAACACTGGAGGCGGAAAGAGGGTTTTCTTGAGTATCCCTGGGCTATGGAGCAAGGAGAAACAGCTTGTTCTGGTTCTACCTGCTCAAACACTTTGAACGATGAGAAATTTACCCTACTTGTAGAAGGAACATCATGGGTGATCATGTCCAACCATTTCAGGAATCCTACCCAAAGCTGTTGCTGCCAAAGGCATTCATCCTCTCTGCTTAAAGAAATCCCTGGATATATGGCTGGAAGTGACACTAAATCATCAAGTCAACCCTCCTTGAGAGCCAGTGTGGTGTAGTGGTTAAGAGTGGTAGACTCGTTATCTGGGGAACCGGGTTCGTGTCTCCACTCCTCCACATGCAGCTGCTGGGTGACCTTGGGCTAGTCACACTTCTCTGAAGTCTCTCAGCCCCACTCACCTCACAGAGTGTTTGTTGTGGGAAAGGAGAATGTTAGCCGCTTTGAGACTCCTTCGGGTAGTGAAAAGCGGGATATCAAATCCAAACTCTTCTTCTTCTTCTTCTTCTTCTTCTTCTTCTTCTTCTTCTTCTCCTTCTCCTTCCTCAAGGACTGCACCTAAACAAATCTTAATCAATGGTGGTCTAACTTGATATTTAATACCTCTGTTGATAGGATGCACAGCAAGGTTCCATCTTTTTATGTCTCATATACAGTAGACAAATAATATAACTAATCTCAATACATTTGAATACTTCTATTAGATTCTGAGGCTGGGGAGTGACAGGTATTCCAGGCCTTTCTTTCCTTTAATTTTTTGTTTGTTTGTTGATGACCCCCGGGATCCTTTCCACCTCTGTGATTCTA
Organism: Lacerta agilis; assembly: GCF_009819535.1. Taxonomy (NCBI): domain Eukaryota; kingdom Metazoa; phylum Chordata; class Lepidosauria; order Squamata; family Lacertidae; genus Lacerta; species Lacerta agilis. The sequence goes on along the minus strand of NC_046315.1, from coordinate 77,408,680 downwards.
TGATTCAGCCCTTTTCCGTAGTGAGATAACTAGAGGAAATGTGTAGGTGATAATCAAATCTAAATGTTCTGTAAAAAGTAGACTTCAGTTCTGACTGCTAGGTGACACTTTCTCAGATTTCTCTACGAAGCTAGTTGGTTTCTACATTTTCCCCTCATTCATTCGGATCCTTGATTGCCTTGGTTTTGGTTTCCTTATCACTTCTTTGTTATAAGGAGTACAGTTTAGAACCGGACAAGTATCTTCTGAGTCCTCTGTGTATAATTCTCTTGTTACATCCAAGTATGGTGTTTTCTTCCTTTTGGCAATGCTGCTACACTGCTGAGTCAGAGTCAATTAGTTAATGATGAACTCCCCCCCACCCCACTTTCTTTTTACACAGCTATTTAAATTAGCCCCCCCCCCTAAGCTTGCTAACTTTCCCTTGGGTTAGTGAATCTAACTTTAAAGGGCCTTGTAGATTTAACTCTTGATAACTTTAATACCTAGCAAATTTATTGTCTTTCCTTTTAATGAGTAATTGATTAGAACATAGAGACCTAGATTTTGATCACATGATCAATTACACATCTACCTTGCTTCATTTTTGTCTGTGAACCCTGTGTGGGACTACAGTTTTCTTATGGCAAACGTGTTGAAACAAGCGTGAACTACAGTAGAAATGTGAGACAATTGAACTTCTGGCTTTGCTTACCCAGGGTAAAGCCCCACCCATGTTTCTAATCTTTCGGAGGGGAAAGGCAGAAAGAATAAGAGTTTTGTAAAATGACTTAGCTTTATTTAGGTGGTGTGCAGGGGGTGGAATTCAGCTGAGGAACAGTTGTGATTGACTACCTTGAGTTCAAACTTCTTGATTATTGGCCATAAACAATATGCATTTTACTATATTAAGTGGTCAGTGCTGTTTGAATTCATTTGTCTAGGTGTTTGTCTTCTTGCCTGCACTTGCCTTTCTGTTAAGACATGGAACTTAAAAATTTGTCAGTTGGAAACGTATTTTAAAAATTGAATGGGCGTTGTGTATAATAACAGAAACAAGGTCTGCCAAAATTGTGGGAAAGTCACTTTTTGCGGGGGGGGGGGGGAGTTGAGGGGAGACTTTTGTATTTTTTTTATAATTTATTTACTTTATTACATCTATACAAAAGAAAAAATTACATTGACTAAACAAACAAACAAACAATAACCAAAGAATAACAATGTTAAAAAATTACATGTTGAATTCTTCTTAAAAAACCACAAAATGCATTCAATTAATGCCTTCCTATATTTCCAATAATTCAATTGTAAATAATACAAAGCAAAACATAACATCCTGTTCTATATTTCATATAAATCAATTCTATTAACCTTTAGTAATACTTCTTTCTTCCTTACTTCTGTCCATACTTGTCTATTTCTACTATCTGTTACTTCCCCTTCCCTTACGGCTTCCACTTGTCTTCATCCTAGGTTGTCAGTCTGTCTCTTCTAGTTTACTACTTTAGTACTCTTGTGTAATTCTTCTATTTTATTTTCTTGTATTTTCCTTGCTAACTTTAGCTCCCAATACAGAGTACTTAGAAATGGACTTTTGTATTTTCATGGTTTGGGGGAAATTGGAAATATTTTGAACCCAGGCATGAGTCATTTTAAAGTTGTGAATGAGATAACAACTAGATAGTTTATGAGAATGATGGATAGGAAAAAACCCAGCTGTACCCTATTGCATCATATATTGTACTTGAACTGCAGGTTTTTGGGGCCATTTTCCACTCTAGATAATATTGTTGACCTCTTCAGCACATTTCAGAGATCCTTGGCCTTACTGTTCTGTCTTGGGAAAAGCATAGGAACATATCTACACTGCAAACCTATAAATCTCATGGTTTACTATAGGGAATTACGGGAATGGTTGGTTGGCAAACATGCTTATAATTATCTATTGTAGAACTATAGTTCCCTGGAAACATGGAATAACTATTAAAATCAGTGTTAGCTATTGTGACGGGGTGAGCTCCCATTTCTTGGTCCCAGCTCCTGCCAACCTAGCAGTTCGAAAGCATGCCAAACAGTGCAAGTAGATAAATAGGTACCTCTCCGGCGGGAAGGTAAACGGCGTTTCCGTGTACTGCTCTGGTTTCGGTGTTCCATTGCGCCAGAAGTGGCTTAGTCATGTTGGCCACATGACCCAGGAAAACTGTCTGCGGACAAACGGCGGCTCCCTCGGCCTGTAAAGCGAGGTGAGTGCCGCAACCCCAGAGTCGTCTGCAACTGGACTTAACTGGCGGGGGTCCTTTACCTTTACCTTTAATTCTCATTTAGGGGTAGGTGTGTCTTTGGGCTGTGCTACTGGGCTGTAAATGGGAAGTCACAAAATTAAATGTTATTTTATGTTGTTTAGTCGTGTCCGACTCTTCGTGACCCCATGGACCAGAGCACGCCAGGCACTCCTGTCTTCCACTGCCTCCTGCAGTTTGGTCAGACTCATGTTGGTATCATGAAATTTGGCATCCCCACATAATTTCTGCAGTGCAAAGAAATGTTGAGTGTTCCAAGAACAAGTTGATCCCCCCTCCTTGTTGACGATTCTTACTATTCTGTTTAAAGAGAATTCTCAGATGACATGAAATCACTTTGACAAAACCATTACACATGCATATACTCTACTCTCTGCAATCCCCTGTCCTTCATCCTCTTGTTTGGCTTCCTGTTGAGTAATGCCGCCTAGGTGCGTGTGTTATTCCGATGATGAACTGGCTATTGGAACGGCCAATCGACTCGCTCCCACCATCCCAGATAGCCTTAGACGGGCAGGAAACATAAGCCTCTTCACATCCTGTTTTTCTTGACTTCTTTGAACATACACGTTTAGCGGTCTACTTTTGTTGAGAGAGAATTAACAATGGTGAGCCCAAATCCTTCTCTTGTGTGCTGTTTATATAGATTCTCTTGCTTCCTAACCCATTTTCATTTTGTGACTGCTGTTTTGAAAAATAATCCTGGTATATCTCTGGCAGGATTTTTCTTCCGGTTTATACTTATCTCTCCAGGGTGGACTGAGTGAGGGGTAGGGAGTGGCATTTTCTTTTTCCTGCTGGAAACAACTTTTATGCCTTTAGTTTTTGAAGACTTTCGATAAATGCATATTCTTGGGAATGTTTGGTTTAAAAGAGGTCTAGGGAACTTCAGGCCAAGGGGCCAAATGTGGCCCTCCAGGCCTCTTGTCTGGCCCTCAAGATTCTCCCTAGACCATACCTTTCGCTGGCTCCATTCTGCATCCTCCTCAAGTTCTTTTCCGAGACTGGAATGTGTCTTACGTGGCAGTGGTTCTTGTTCTCCTGGATGGAGCTGTGTCTGCTTCTGTCTACACAAGCACTCCAGCTTGCGAGATAGAATGATGCCTCCTCCCTCATGGGTTGTTCTGGGCATTCTCTTGTCTCTCCAAAAGCCGATTTCACGGGTTGTCCAGGGGGAAAGAAGTGGGAAGCCCTGTTGCGCAAGTAGAACCCTGTGCGCAGGGCTTCAGCGGGGTCTCGCTGTTGGAGAGCTTCCACGCAGAGCGCTTTTTTAGAGTGTCGGGCATGTTCTTTCAGTGCACTTGGGACTTGCAACCACGGGCACAGTGCAGCCTGCTTCCGATTCCCTATCTCTTCATGTCAGGAATGTGGGGAACTGTGGGCCGTGCCCACCCGCAATCATGTGGGGTGCAAAAACAGTTTCCAAAGTACAATGTACCCTGGAAAAGAACACTTTGACCTTTTCCTGTTTATGCTAAGTGTGTGCAACCTCAGGGAGTGGGGTGAAGCTTCCTTAGGTATATGGGTTCTGAATACAGCCTGGGCTTAGGACAAGTCTCCACTATGTATTTTTGTTTTAAAAAAGAGAGACCACAGATAACTTTGTTTGGTTCAGGCAGAGATAGAGGGCCACATGTGGAAAATAAATAATCCTTTCTGGGTGACTTTGCAGGATTGGCTAATACATCCTGTGTACAGTAGGGTAAGGTCGTCCCACCCCCATTTCCCCCCTAAATCTAATGCCTGAAGAGGGCTATTGTGTTTGCTGAAACAGATTGGCATAGCTGCCCCTCTGTACTGCAGTTGACTCATCAGCCTGTAAAAGGGACAACTTCTGGAGAACCTTTACGTGGCCAATGGAAGGTGGGCATAAATTAGGCCAGGTAGGGGTGTTTTTGGAAATGGATTCCATAAGGAGGTTGTTCAAGAGAGAAGACGTGGTCCTGTGGCATACCAATTCCCTTTGGCATGTCTATGGGTGTGGGAGACACATGTGGCAGGAGATGTTCACTCAGGTAGGCAGAGTGCATAATGCCCCGGGGCTTTAAAAGCCATTGTCAAGACTTTGAATTGGGGCTTGGAAGCTAATAAGGTAGGTGGTCCTTGCACCTGAAACAGAAGTTGTATGCTCTTTGCAACTCACGTTTCTGTGTATAAAAAATAAACAACGGATCAAAACTTGGCTGAGATCTTTTAGAACAAGTTCGTTTTGAACTTGCAGTGGCTTTCTTTCTAGCATGACTTAATATGTATTTGTTTCTTTTCTTTTTAAAGACGTTTGATGCAAATGATCTCTATCAGGGACAGAACTTCAACAAGGTGCTTAGCTCCTTGGTTGCTCTAAATAAAGTAACAGCAGGTAAGTAGAATACATTTCCTCCGACTTCATTCTCTTGCTGTTCTGTATTTTGTGTGTTTGAGTTGCTCTGAACTGAAACTTTCTATGTTTCAGTTTTTTTTTTTTAATTCACTGCATTTACCATTCAGCAGCAGGATTTTTATTTCATTTCATTTCTTGCTTCGCTCTTGCGACACTCCGGCTCACAACTCCCCAGTTGTCCGTGAGCTGAATATGCTTCCTTAACTAAATAAAGGAACTATAGCTGAATAGCTCTGTTGATAATAGCGCCAAAGTCATTAGCTTGGAATTTGCTTGGTTTTCAGTGTTACCTGCACAAGAGCCCCATTTCTGTACTTTGATACTATTTGGAATATATTTGGCATCAGGTACAGAACACCTCTACTTTTCTAAGTAGTAATATATACCTACTGTGTCTGTTTTGGTGTTCACCCCCATGCTCCTTTTCCCCCAGTTTAAGAAGATAGATGGACAATTGTCCCATTTTCAGATTTTTCTAGTAATAATTCTGTGGTGTGTATCAGACGTTTGTTGTTTTGATCATAGGATCACCTCTAAATGATTTTGATACTCCATGAGTAAGGGGCATAAATGTCACTGTCTCTCAAAGCACTCATACACTTAACAGTTCATAATATTAGTATGTGTGTTGAAGCCTATTTTATTGCATAAAGTCCATGTGAGGTCCGGAGGGTGGCCACATGAGAACGGGCTTCCTCTGATGTGTTTGCGCACATCAGTGAAGTTGGACAACAGTAGAGCTGAGGAATAAACTAGCAGAAGTTCTGATATGTCCCTTTGAAAGCAGTCTAATTGAATGTTTATTTTATTATATGTATCCCTCACTTTTTATTCAAAACTGGCTCTCAAACCAGTTTACAACCAGTTTATACCATATATTACGGATAGATAGGTTTTGTGGTAGGCTATTTTGGTTCCTGGTAGTTGGTGTCATGGTTGTAGGATTTCTTCCAGAGAGAGAAGGAGCTGCAAATGGATTTGGTGGGGGGTGGGGGTGGGGCTAGTAGATTATAAAGATGCATTTAAGTGCTCAGTTGTACGAGCCTCATTGAATTCAGTGGCACTTACATTCCTATATAATGTGTCTATTACACAGCGGTACCTCGACTTACGAAATTAATCCGTTCCGAAGGCGCTCTCGTAAGTCGAAATCTTCGTAAGTCAAAGGTGCCATCTCGGAACGGGGGAAAAATTCATATGTCAAAAAAACTGCATTCAAAACTTCGTGAGTCGAGGTATCGTGCCGCCGCTTTCCCTTCGCAAGTCGAAAATTTCTGAAGCGGCGGCCATTTTTTCTCTTCTGGGGGTCATTCAGAAGTCGAAAAATACGGAAGTCGAGTCGCTCGTAAGTCGAGGTACCACTGTAGATGTTGTGCCTCCCTGAATGTAGGAAGAGTGGGCTATATATATTTTAATAAGTTTAGACCCCTGAAAATGTTTCATGATTTGTTTATTTTGCTACTGTTGTTGGGGTATGGTGTCTTCCTTTCCCAAATAAGACAGTGAGGTCTTTATCTACCGGCCTCTTCTTCCCACCCCATGTCTCCTGGATTTCTTGCCTTATCCAACTAAGGAGACACATATATGGAAGTGATGCATCATCCTCATCATTTCAGTAGTAATGATATCACTTTTGGGATCAGGGACAGGAGGTCTAAATTGGACGTTCATGCAAATGTGCCTCCTGGTGTGGATATGGAAGTATGTCCTCATGCATTCCGTTCGATTTTGGGGAACGAGGGGTGTGATTATTATTATTTGCTTTTAAATTTTGAATTTTGCCTGCATACCTGTTGGATGCATCTGTCCAGAGATCCTTTCCAGTCTCCTCTCTTCCCATTTTGGTACTCCGTGTATTCCTATGAAGACAACTCGCTTTACAGATCCGAGGGGTGATAAAATATAGTTCCGTTGTCTTGCATAGAAGTAGGTTAATTCAAGTAATTGCCATCTTACACGTACATTTCTGGGAATTCTACATTTCTGTTTTAGGAAATCAAATATAAATGCTTGTTCCCAGCACAAATTTTATGCTGTATATGTGTGCCTAACTGAAATGCTAATGTCTCATGGTTATCTTTTTTCAGATATTGGGCTAGGAAGTGATTCAGTGTGCGCAAGGCCATCATCTCATCGAATAAAATCTTTTGATTCCCTGGGATCCCAGTCTTTACATAGCAGAACCTCAAAACTTTTTCAGGGCCAGTATCGAAGTCTGGTAGGTGTTGACCTATTTCTATTCTCCCTGTCTTTTTCTTTTCTTTTCACTCTCCTTAATTAGTGCTGCAAAGTGAGAAGCTTGACTCAGATTCACAGATACTTGATCGTTGCCTTCTCACCTATCTGTAGCACAAGCCTTTGAGACTTTAAATATGTTTCGTGCTGTTTTGAGGAATCTGCTTTCAGATTCTGCAGATTCATGGGTTGAGATCAACAATTCAGTGCAGTCAGGTGTTGCTTAAACCCACAAGTGCACCAGTGAGGTTTGAGTGTGCTTAACTATTGGCTTGTGGCCAAAGAGTCCTAGAAATGGTGTATTTGTAAACAGAGCTCATAGCCATCTAGTTCCTCCGTGTTTGTTATCAGATGCTGCCCAGAGTGACTGGGGCAACCCAGTCAAATGGGCAGCATGTTGTTGTTGTTGTTTGTTGTTATGCTATTTTATTGTTATTATTCTGTGCACTATCTTAAGTCATAATACATGAAGAATAGACCTATTTACTCAATGGGGAGGGTGTGTGTCCAAGCATTACATTTGTGTTTCACTTTTCGCTTAGGTTTTAACCAATTAAATTTCAGCATTACGTTGAACATTGGTCCTACTTAGAAATGACGCGTTCAAATCAATGTATTTAAGTTAGCCATGCCCATTCACTTTAATGGTTCTGCTCTGAGTGAGGCTAGTGCTAGTTACTGCCCTTGGCAACCAAGTTGGCCAATGTCAAATGAGTTCATTCAGTTCCAGTTCGCACGAGAAAATGTGTGATGAGAAAATAAGGCACACCATAATAGGTCTAAAACTTTTACAGCTAAAGGGGTATGAATCCTACCTTAAAAGTAAACTATCTACGTACTAAATAAATCTCAAAGGCCTCTTTCATTTGTACTTTTTAATTGTACAATCATGCACGTACATAGGTGAAGAAGCAACCTATGCTTTTTGGTCTGAACCTGGTAACCTGATTTTTTTGTATAGGGAGGGAGTGGTTCTGTTCTGTTTCATACTTGGCTAAGACTTCTGGATAATGGTTCAAGTTCTGTTCTGCTTCAGGAAAAAATAAGGGTTTATTCTAGTTTATTTATTACATTTATATCCCATATTTTCTTGAAGGAGGACACGGTGGCATGCTTGTTTCCCTCCCTCTCCAATTTATCTTCATAACAACCCTGTGAGGTAGATTAGGTCATCAGGCAGTGACTGGCCCATGGTTACCCAGTGAGCGGTTCAATTTGAACCCTGTTTCTTGGTTCAGATTTTGTTTGAATCTGGGGTTTTTTCAATTTTTGAAGTGTGATTTAAATATGTGACAGTAAATAATATTAGTTCATATAAATGTTGTTCCTCTGCTTGTCATCTCAAGCAGACTTTTTTCTGCTGAAGGGCAACTAACCAATGATATACATCAGGTGAAGAGAACCATTGGTTCTCTAGATGCTGTCGGACTTCCAGATCCTATCAGCCCCAGCCTGCATGGCTGTTGGTCAAGGGAATGATGGGAATTGCTGTCCAGCAACATTGCAGTGCCTCACCCCTGATACAAATTAAATGAACAAAATGAGGCCCACGTCTTATGACCAGTCCTTGCCATTTGATGCTCACTTTCTTGCTGCTGTGTGAACTTTTATAGAACTATGTAAAAATAGCCTCTGTGTTTGATTTGAAGGTTAGCTTGGTATGGTCAAGGTATCCCATGCATTTCCAGGAATGGCAAATCTGTCGAACAATGACTGTTCACACTGTTTGCAAAGGGTGGGGTTGGTGTCAAGCTGATGGAGAAATTGGAGTCCATGTTCTAGAATTGAGTAAGCGGCCACGCCACTTCTTTTAAGGCTGTCCTGTACTCTTTACTCCTGAAGTTTCTAAGCAGCTGAAAGTACTGCATACTTTCCACTAGTCAAGGCAGCCGTAAATACTAAAATCAGTGGCTGGCTTTATTCCAGTCTGTTTTGAATGACTCCACCCATGGATATGAAGGAGTGTTTGTATCCTTTCATACACTTCGTTTTGCATCAGACGGCAATGTCAGCTTACACTGATTCACACATACAGGCTGGGACATTAAACGAAAGAACTCTTAGGGCACTCCTAGGAAAGTTATAGCAGGCATCTGTTTTGACTTAGCTTTTCCATCAGTATGCAGTTGCAGGTTCAATTTGGAAAATGTTGCCGCAAATATGTGTGGGTGGGTGGGTGCTCACACAAACAGACACACAGGTTTTCAATTCTTGCCAAGTTTCACAGTATAAGTTTGGGAAAGTATCATGGGTTTTGTAATATCCTAGGACCTTTGCCTGTCTTGTATACCTGGGGACCATGACTGTTTACTACATGTTCCTAGACTCCCAAATGTTATAGAAATGGCATGGTCAACCCATTGTACAACCACGGAGACCTTTCTCGTTCTTCAGCCTGTTATCCTACACTGGGGATTTGCAGATGCCGTTTCATACATCTCACTCAGTTAAATTTTGTTAACGTTTTGAAAAAGTACCCAAAACTCTTTGTTTTCGCTTGTCTTGTCACTTCTAGGATATGACAGATAACAGCAACCACCAGCTGGTGGTAAGAGCAAAGTTTAATTTTCAACAAACCAATGAAGATGAACTTTCTTTTACAAAAGGAGATATTATTCACGTTACGAGAGTGGAAGAAGGAGGCTGGTGGGAAGGAACTCACAATGGCAAGACAGGCTGGTTTCCCAGCAATTACGTACGAGAAGTAAAATCAAATGGTGGGTTTCAAGAGTCTGCTTATAAACTGCCCAAACTTATTTTCTTTGTGGATTTCTATGTAACATATATATTTGTGACGATGCATGCCAATGTATCCCAGCTACAAAAATGAGTGTGAAATTCTTTAATCCATCTTTTGTACATCAGGACAGGGCACTGAATGAGAGATTTTATTCTGAAAACTCCAGTACATGTATTGACAATATGGTGAGGTGCATTGCATACAGATACACAGATTTCCTTTCATGTTTAGCTGCCTCAGTAAGATCCCCACACATTATGTGATGGTGACTGCTAAGCAGGTGTGTGCTCTGACACCTGTTTACAAATTACTAGCTTTCACATTTGGATTCCTAGCCCTAGTGAAGATTGTTCAGTGACCAGTGGCAGGGAATGTAAAGCCCCAGGTCTTATCTTTCATTTTAAAAGAATACACCTGTTAGTTTCTATAATGTGTTCCAGAGTCCCCAGGCAAAGATTTATAACAAATGACCCAGATGCAGTGCTTTTCCTTCTTGTCACACAGCAATTTAACTCCGTATGTTTTCAGTTAACTACAGTTTCCTGTAGTGTCCAAACTGGGAAACAATGGTTACCAGGTTTGGAACAAGGCAAAAATCTTCTAATTGTGGTTTAAGATCCTGGCGTGTTCTAAAAGTGGAACAAGGAACTGTTATTAATTGAAGACTTCTTAGCTTACCGCAGTGTGCTGATGGAACGGACTCTGCGAACATGAAACACTCAAGCAAAAGGACTCATTCATATCTTTGTTTACTAAGCCGAGACGGATCCATATGAATGAGCTGTGTGCTTGTAAATAAATAGCTGAAGTAAATGGTCCTGAAACTTGCTGCAACAAGATTTAAGAAGAGCATTTTGTTTGACCTCTAGTGTTCGAGCTGTGAAATCGCATCCTACTGCTAATATATTTCCTATTTCAGAAAAACCTGTCTCCCCAAAATCAGGAAGCCTGAAGAGTCCACCAAAGGGATTTGATACGTCTGCAATTAGCAAAAGCTATTATAATGTGGTGAGTAATCTTTGCCTGAATTTCTTGTGCACTACTTATTCATAGAATCTTGCTTAAGGCTAGAGCACCGAAGTTGATGATGTCATGGTTTGTTTGCTTTTTTGGCAAATGATACTCATCTGCAGGATCTGGGCACCTTAAACCACTATTTGCTAAGCTGCAGAGAGCCCACCAGCCATGTATTGTGGCAAACCAGGATGCTTGACAACATCTCCTGCCCGTTTTTTAATTCCAACATAGGCAACAAACCAGAAAGTTGCCCAGTTCCCAGTATGCCACTATATGTGACCTGGAGGCTCACAGGTTTACAGTCTTGGGGAACCCAAATGCTGAAGTGAAAGGCCGATACTTAAAAATCGGTCAGAATTTGGAAAAGCTGGCACCTTATATGCCTGCTGGCACAAAATATGCACATTTTGGCCTATATGACTCTAGTGATACAAAACAGCACATGATGAATAAGGAAGAGCCCATGATCGAGTAGTTTCCAAGGACTTCATCCAAATGAGTGGTTTTGTTAGTGCAAGATCTTCTGGTCTGCAAAATGGAATCTGTCCTCCCTACGTGCTTCCTGCACCCTCCCCGAAACTGCTTCAGAGGGTTTGGGGGAAACCGCATAACAGATTTAGGGAGTGCAGGGGGAGAGGAGAAGACAAGGCATCCCATTACACAGGTGTATGTCTTTGCACTAACAGAACTACTTTGTTGATGATGGCCCGAAATACAGTGGAACCTCTACTTACCACCATAATCCATTCCGGCGGCCCGTCCTTTGGGCAAAACGGGTCGCTGGTAGGAGCGCTGTTGTGCGCATGCTTCTGCACGTGCACGAATCGTGGCAAACCTGGTATTTACTTCCGGGTTTGCCACGGTCGCGACTTGGGTCGGGCCCAAGTAGAGGCAGTCGTAAGTAGAGGTTCTGCTGTACCCAGCTCAGTTTTAGAATCCCTGAAGACTGTCTTTGTGCAAAAATGAAAAGGTGTTTCCAAAAGTAGTGGGTACTTGTGGGATTTGTGTTTATGAAGTGTGAATGATCGCAGTAGGGAGATCAGTTGGGAGCTGATGTAAGACAGAACTGGTGTGATGTGCATGTGCTAGTGGGGTGAGTGTTGCGAGTCAGAATGTGCCTTGGCAAGAGGGAGGTTGAAGAGGGAAGGGGTGGTGGTTATGAATAGGAGAGAGTATGGGGAGTGAAGGCCTGGGAGGTCAGAGGGTTGCAGACCATACCCACCCCCCCTCTCATCTTAGTTACTTGTTGGGCAGGCTGCTGCATCCTGACACTTGATATGTTTCTTTTGTTACCGTATGTGCATTGTATTTGCTATATTTTTTGTAAACTATTTAGTCTTGATTTGGTATTAAGCAGCATGTAAAAAATGAAATAAAAGTCAAGAGGCTGTGCTGCTGAGCTCTCTTGTTTTTGCAAATTCTTTTGTGCTGAGGAAGTCCTGGGAGATGTTTGGGATTGTCTTTGTGCAAGAAACCTGCTGCTGTGTGCACAAAATTTTGAACTGCAGCAAAAGAGAAAGAGGTGGGAAATTAACTTGGAATAGTGCATGGCTTTGGTGCAGATTCCAAACAGGCATTTTCATAGTATTTCTAGTAATGGGGGGTTGTGGTTGTGCTGTCTGAAAAGAGTGAGTGAGGGCTAATGCACACCTTCCTATTCCTGTTCTCCTTTCTTATGGTCTTCACGGGAAAAGGAAGAAAGGTTTTTGATGTGTGCCTTAATAGCACCTGAATCATGTGTTTAAAGGAGCTTTTCCATTTCCACATATTGGCCGTGTCATACATTGGGAAGGTGACACTGGAAGAGCCCTGTTCCACCACAGAGATAATGCTAAATATACAATGGATACATTCCATAAGAATGTCTGATCAGTCATGTAGAAGCCTAGTCTGTGCAGTCCCCCCCCCCCTTACATGGAATAGTTTTATTTTTTATTTTATTGGTGTCACAGAAGGAAGAAGGCAAGGTCTCTTCTGCACCTTGCAAGGAATGGTGCTCTGTCACCCAGACTTGGACTTAGACTTACAACTGTATGTTCAACTCGTACGACAAGGCGCCATCTTTGGCCATTTTCTCTCAGGACTTCTTCCTATGCAGCGATGGTGTCGGTTCCCCTACATCAGTTTGTAGGGAGCCTATTTATGGCCTTCCTCCAGATGTTGTTGGACTCCAGCTCCCATTTCCAGCATGGCCAGTGGTCAAAGGTGATGGAAGTTGTAGAACAACAATATCTGGAGGCCCCTGTGTCCCCCATTATTGCCTTACTCAAAGGAGGTTATTCCAAATGAATTAAGAAAGGGAACGATTGAGCCGACTGGGATAGTAATTTTTTTAAAAAAAGAATGTGTGAAAAGTGAATATGTAATATGCAAATTTTAGAGAACTTCACTGATGAAATGTAACTTGCACTCTTGATGCGGGCACAAAATCTAAACATTGCTGAAAAACATTAAAAGGGTGCTTGTCACAGCTGGAATGTTAGTCTTTGAGAAAACTGAGTAAATCTGTCACTTGACTCTCACTTGGTAGTTGACATGTGAATCTGTGAAGAGTATTTCTTGGGGAAAGTTTTCATAATGACTCCCGGGGTCCAAAAACATTCCTTGGAAAATTCAAAAAAGTTGCTGTGAAGTTATTAAACTCAGACCACATTTTGCATGGTTTTTTTAAAAGTTTTTTTTTTTAAAGGAATGTTCACGCATGTTATGAGTTGCATGTAAACTGACTTGATGAACATTTCCTGAAATAGATCAGGAGACAGGCCCCTGTAATTATGTGGACTTTTAGCAATCTCGTGTATAATGTTGAATTTGTTTTTATCTGTTACCGTATTATCTTGTGACTATTTGAAATTTGTCTATTTAAAGATACACACCATTATTTGTGCATTATATATTTTCACTTTTTATTCTGCAGTGGCTCAGTTCTTCTGTTGCTAGGATGGGGGGAGGGAGTGTATGCTATTACATGCAAAAATAATAATAATAATCATGCAAGGATCTATTTTGCTGCAAAAAGTTTGTGGGTACTTAGGCAGCTTCCCTATATGATTGTGTATCCTTGTTTTTTCTTCCACTTTAAAAAATAATAATTGTAAAGTGACCCCCAGTTTACTTTCACCTGATATCAAAACAGTCATTTAAGCAGTTTGGTTATTTATTCTTTTGAAGCCACACTGTAGTCAAAGTTAGGGATGATAACTGGGCATTGTGTGAGCGAACTGTTAGACATACTTGATATTTTTCTCCCCTCTTGTGACTGAGGGAATAGCTCGCACTGAATGAATCCAGCTCTTTATGCTTTTCATTTGTGTGCAGACTGCTAAAGGTTACCATGTCTGTGAAAGCAGTCCACAGTTGGTACCTACCTAGTTCCATCAGATGGTGATGGAGCTTTTGGAACAGGGTCTGTGAAATCTCATGGGTTCTTGCAGCAGCCAGAATGTGCAGAAAGCAGGAAAGAGGAGAAAGGTGATTATTAGAGCAGACAAGCATGGCGGTGAGATTAGAAACTGTGAGGCGCAACTATGCTGAATGTGAAGTATTATTACGTTCGATGCTTTGTAACCTCCATAAATACTGTAAATGTAAATTGTCTGCCTGGGAGGCAGGTAAGTGAACTTGAAGCCCACCCAAAAACAGTGAGACACAGAGGAATTGGGAACTTTCTGCATAAAAATCCTGTATGAATCTTGAAAGTCAGAATAGGCTTTTTTTTAACGCTACTTCATGAATGCAAGTAATGTAAAGGAGAATTTATTTAAACTTTGGGAACATGCTTATTTGTGGGAATTTAACTTACACTTAGCCGAAATGCAGCTCTGCTAGCTGCTGGTAATTTAGAAACTGTGTTGCACAGCTTGTTTTTAATTTAGATACTGTTTATTTTCTCAGGTTAGCAAATATACTGTGTGCATTTTAAAATAAAAAACAGTTAATTTAAAAACATTTAAGAGTGATACTATTAAGCGTCTCTTAATAGGATCACCCTTAATTCAAAGACTAATATAGATAATTAATGTTTTTCAGAGATTAGATGATGAGAATACACCTTGATGACTCCTGCGTAAAAAAAATGATGCAAAATAATGCTAGCGTAATACTTGAAAGCCTTATCAAATGTTTCTTCTAGATGCTTATTTAATGCCTCCCTCCTCACATACAATGCAACTTTTACTGATTGTTGGTTTTTTAATGCAGCAGTCAACAGGTTTTTACTCCCCCCCCCGCCCTTACGCATCGCCTAGCTTTGCATGCGACAGTGTTGTGGGTCCGCTGATGTTTCAACATTGTCTTTTATTTCTAAGATATAATTTATTAATCTTTCTGCTTCTTGTGTGCAAGCCAGTACTTTCTGACTGACTAATTAATAGCTTATGTGTTCTTCGTGACATCTGTCCTTCGTAGCGCTTCTTGCAAAATGGAGACATTTTAATCTTCGGGGCAGGAGTCAAGTTACCAACAAAAGAATGAACTCAGAAATTGTCTCCCCCCCCCCACCCTCCGCGCCCTCTCTTCAGCTGAATAGGCCTATTCAAAGGAATAAAACTGAGTTCAGCAACACTAATGAAAGAAGCAGTGAATTCTCCATTTCAAATAGTTCAGCATGCCACTTGTTTCTTCAGGTTTTCATACAGACATCTGCCATGAATAATGGTTTTATGCCCATACCAAGTATAAACTGCTGTATTGAATAATGTAGTTAGGCTAACGACATCCTAAGATCATGGGGGTCCTAGGAGATCCATTGCATTATATTGGCCTTCCCAAAGTAATAAAACATTGGGGGTTTAAAAGGGAAAGTAGTGGTAAAAACAGATTCTTGCAGATTGCAATGCTCTTAGCAACTTCTGAAAACTACTACATTTCCTGGGGCAGTTCTGTCGTACACCTAGCAGTGTTAGAAACTCATATATAAGCAAGGTGCTAAATGGCTCCTTAAACCAAGGTTATAGTCACGGAATGTCTGCTTGCCATTTTTGGGTAGTAAGACAGCTCCAAAGTCTTATTTTTCAAATGGTGAACTGACTGTGATTGATTCTCAGTTAAACACCTGGCTAGGTCAGGCGACAGCCTTGAACTGGGTTAAGAGCTTTGAAAACTTAAAGAAGAAAAGTCACTTGGTCCAGGGACAGTCCATATATATATATATACATACATATATATATATATATATATATATATATATATATATATATAGGCCTATTCAGACCTCATTTTCTTAATGGTGACTGCTCCTGATCAGGCTGCGCAGGAAAAAGCATTTGGGTTCCAGAAATTCATTCTGATTGTGCAGATAAAATATAATTGATTGTGGTATTAGTGTGCGTAAACAGCCCAGATCCAATGTTCCCCAGGCATGCACCTCCAGATGGTGTAGATGTCAGGAGGCATCCTGGCACCCAGGCATCTTCACTTGGTCACAAGTGGTCGATAGTCAGGTGCAAAATGCACCTGGCTAATTTCAAACACTGACATCTAGCTACACCTGTACTCTAGTGGCCGTGTGTGTGTGTGTGTGTGTGTGTGTGTGTGTGTGTGTGTAATGTTAGACAAAGATGTGAGAAAGAAATTAAGGGTTGCAGTACAATAAGATTTGGAGTTCCTTATATCACTCCTGTGTGCCACTTTTTGTAGATTGTGGCAAAAACCACACCCAAAGCAGGAAGGAGAGCTGCAGAGTACCATCTCACACTTTTTAATTTCTAGCACACATTTGTCAAAAAATATTAGCCATTGCTGCCTTAAATAATCAAGGTGCTATAAGGAAGATATGCCAGACATATTGCCTTATGCAGGCAGGATTTTTTCCCCCAGCCCTAACCTGGAGATGCTGAGGATTAAACCTGCAAAGTGTTGGTTCTACTACAGCCCTTTCCTACCATTTTGACCCTTTAATAACCTGCTTTTTTAACTACGCTAATTGCTTACCTTTAATGAAGTGCACAGAAACTATAGAAAACAATATTGGTGTCTTGACATTTTGGTTTCCTTTTCTCTGTAGCTTTAACACGACAGTCACAGGCTTTTTTATGTATTATAGGTGCTACAAAACATTCTAGAAACAGAAAACGAATATGCTAAGGAACTGCAGACCATGCTTTCTAACTACCTGCGACCCTTACAAGCTAGTGAAAAGTAAGTACATCTTGCCGTTGAAAAACCTTATTTGAGTCAGCATGCATCTTAAGGGCCTTCCATTATGGGACGCGGGTGGCGCTGTGGGTTAAACCACAGAGCCCTAGGGCTTGCTGATAAGAAGGTCAGTGGTTCGAATCCCCGTGACGGGGTGAGCTCCCGTTGCTCGGTCTCAGCTCCTGCCCACCTAGCAGTTTGAAAGCACGTCAAAGTGCAAGTAGATAAATGGGTACCGCTCCAGCGGGAAGGTAAGCGGTGTTTCTGTGCGCTGCTCTGGTTCGCCAGAAGTGGCTTAGTCATGCTGGCCACATGACCCGGAAGCTGTACGCTGGCTCCCTCGGCCAGTAATGCGAGATGAGCGCCGCAACCCCAGAGTCGGACACAACTGGACCTAATGGTCAGGGGTCCCTTTACCTTTACCTTAAGTTGCTTAAGTACAGTAGTATTGGGGGTGGCGCTGTATAATTTATATTGATCCTGATCTTTCCTTTTAGCAATGTGTTGAATTAACATTCTGTGACATCACAGTCAATGGTTCCAAGGGCTTATGGGTGAAAGAGAACCTGATTTTTAGTTTGTTAGATGTGTATATTGTGGGAATTAGACTTTAGTTCTCATTTACAGAGAACTATGTGTATGTGGGTTGTTTGACCCTTTAATTCTCTTTTCCCTCTTGTTAAGAACTACGAAAGACGCTCTCTTTTAAAGTTTGAAGAATGTATAACTTTTACCTGGTGTACTTGGCAGTTACAGTGTAAAAGTATATATGCAGTGCAGGTGGTTATTATTTTTTTAGTTGCTAAAGCACCTTACATAGATTAAACTGTTACAGATGAACGAACATTTACAGACTGACTGATAGTCTGAGGCAGATGACAGCACAACGCAACATAACCTGCTGCTCTAACTGTTGAGAATTGCAATAAATAACAAGATGAAAGATTTAAATTTTATTAAAAGATGATCCAGAAAGAACTCCCTTAAGAGAATCAAGTCTTTTTGACTTAAGACAGTCTTTAAAAGAATATTTCCATTTTTTAAAATAATTCCAGTAGCACCTTAAAGACCAACTAAGTATAAGCTTTCTAGGTATGAGCTTTCGTGTGTATACACCAGGCATAGGCAAACTCGGCCCTCCAGATGTTTTGGGACTACAACTCCCATCATCCCTAGCTAACAGGACCAGTGGTCAGGGATGATGGGAGTTGTAGTCCAAAAACATCTGGAGGGCCGAGTTTGCCTATGCCTGGTATACACACTTCTTCAGATTCTCTGAAGCAGAGATTGCTACAACCTTATAATGCTTGATGACTGTTAATGATGGCAGTTGGATCCACAGGGAAAGGCAAGGGATTTTTAAAGGGATAGATGACCAAAATCAGCTTTAGCATGTATAATGGGACCTGAATCCAATATCTCTATTCAGACCAGGTCTCTCCATAGTTTTTAGTTTGGTAATGAGTTGTCACTCAGCAACTTCTTTCAAGTGTATTTCTAAAATTCTTTTGCAATAAGACAGCTACTTCATAATAAATCACAGATGAAAGATAAAAAAATTTTTTTATTAAAAGGTGATACAAAAAGAACTCCCTTAAGAGAATCAAGTTGTTGAGAATCGTGAGACTGTTAATAACCGAACCAACTGAAATAACTGCCGCAGAGTGTATGACATCACAGGATTCTACAGCGGCTGTGAAACATTATTCTGCTCTGGCCAGCTCCCTATGCAAGCCCCAGAGAAGACCCCCCCCCTTGGGGGTAGGGGGGGTTCTGTGATGTCAGGGGTGCATGCGAAAGGAAAGTGATTTTGTGCCTCCTATATTGGAAGCCAGTTTCGGTCATATAAGCAACACCCAAAATGATGTGGGCTGTTTTTCGTACAAGTGCTTAATTTTCTTTTCTTTTTTCTTTTTGGCTCCAGGTTAAACTCTACAGATACTTCATATTTAATGGGAAACCTAGAGGAAATCAGTTCTTTTCAGCAAATGCTTGTACAGTCTTTAGAAGAATGCACCAAGTATGTACTATCCAATCTAGCAGACCTATTTATGTTTAACTGTTTAGAATGACACCTGGCATCTATAGACGTTTGTAGCCCACATGTTGATGTAAATGTGTAAATCTTGCAGTTCAATTGCAAAGTATGAACAAAGAATGGGAGTGACTTCTCAAAAAAAAGAAAAAAGAAAAAGAAAGTACTATGCATAAAAAACCCCCCAACAACCAGTAGTTTTATGCAATGTGATAAAGGATATGAAAACAGGTGATTTTTATTTATTTTTAAAAAATACGCTTTCCAGCAGTAAACATTTTTGAAGTAAATAATTTCAAAACATTAAAGTTGGTGCAGCTGTAACAATTTTGACTCTTCAGTTAGGATCATAGGAGTTATCTCCCCTCCTCCGTGTTTGTCATGCTTATGGGCATTCGGCACAAAAGCAAGGACATCCATTGATAAAAAATAGAAGGCATCCCATCCCAAGTAACAGCAACGCATAATGAGCTATCAAACATATAACAATTTTACAACAATTTACCCAACACTAGACTCGCAAAGCTACACTTGGTCTTTGAGGTTACTAAAACAAATGTCCTTGGTGCATTTGGAATGCATTGTGCATTAAGCTTCAGAACATTGAAAAAAAATTACATTTACATTGCTTTCTTTCAGGTTGCCTGAAACTCAGCAGCGGGTTGGTGGTTGCTTCCTAAATCTGATGCCACAAATGAAAAATTTATACCTTGCGTACTGTGCCAACCACCCTTCGGCAGTAACCGTCCTCACAGAACACAGGTATGTGCATCAAGAACAAGAAAACCTTGTAAATTTAACTTGGTTTTTCTTTCCACTTTTTAATGGTGTTTTGCAAACAAATTGAGGTGTTTTATCAGGCACGAGACCGAAGATGAAGTGGTAGCAGATGTGAGCGTCAGTTTTGAAATCAGCTTTCTTTTTAGTGGAGGATTTGAAAAAAAGCATTGCTGGTGTTCAGCATGTAGATTGATTTCAATATAACTTGGGGCTCGTTCACACTTCTACTTAGAATCATAGGGTTGGAAGGGACCACAAGGATAATCCAGTCCAACCCCCTGCAGTGCAGGAATCTTTCGCCCAACATGGGGTTCAAACCCACAACCCTGAGATTAAGAATCTCATACTCTGCCAGCTGAGCTAAGTGTGCATCACTTGTCCTGTAGTTTAGAGGCATGAATCAAAGGAGTGTAGGCTTTGCCCCACCACTTCCCCCCGGAAAACATGGTCTTTATTGCTAAATTGGAGCAAACGTCAGTCCAGAGAAAACCCAATTGACATTTACTCGTATTTAGTGGTAAACAGCAGGTTTTCTTGGGGGAAAGAGGCAGAAGTGTGGTTGAGTCCTTACACCTGAGGGTGTGTGCACAGATTTGCAACCTTACAAGTCCTGTAGTTCTATTCATATTTAGTTCAGTGCTTTAAACAAATCAACAACTTTTTATTCAGACACATGACAAAGGCTTTCTTGTTCCGGCAAGCATTTCAAGGTGGCATTTGTGTTACTGTCCAGTTTCACAATGAATTTTTATTGTTTTAATCTCTTATGTGGTTTATATACATCACTAAGGATTCAGCAATCCATAAAATGCCTTAAATAATTGTGTTCATTGGATGTGTGAGATAATAGTTACAGAGGTAGTTCAGGCTTATGATACCTTGGTTCTAAGTCTGGGATAAGCAACCTGAGACCCTTGAAATTATGTTGGGCTCCAGCTTCAGCTAGTGTGGCCAGTGGCCAGGGATGATGGGAGGGCCACTTAGGTTTCCCACCCCTGCCCTACATGAACTAGATGAGGTAGTTTCCAACACTTGCACATTCCCTCCTTTTCTTCTACTTATGCACTTTGAACAGTGCATTGTTAATTTATGGAACTCACTGCTCCAAGATAATGATGGTGGCCACTCACTTGTATGGCTTTTAAAGGGGATTAGATGAATTCCTGGATGATAGAGCAATTGCTGGCTGTTGGCCATAACGACTGTATATGGAACCTCCATGTCTAGGGGCAGTATCCCCTTGAATGCCAGCTGCTAGGGAAACAACAGCAGGCGAGAGCTATTGCATTCAATATCTGGTTGGCCATTTTGGGAAGCAGAATGCAGACTAGATGCAACTTATGGTCCGATCAATCAGAGTTGTTCTTGTTCTTAGGCAATTTATTTTAAAAAATGAGAAAATTTCCAAAGTACTGTACCATATTAAAAGTTGGAGTATCTGAACAGGACTAGGATTTTCTGTTTCAATTATATTTGCTTAATGCATTAAAACTGAAATTAAACCATTGTGCTTTTGGAATGGTATTGTGATCGAATGGCTGAATGTTGGGTGGAGTGTTACTATAAGTAAAAGTACCGTAATTTTGCACAGCCTATGGAAAAACATGATTCTTTCTGAGGATTCCAGGCTAACGCTAGCACCTATGGTAGCAATCTTTATAATATTTTCTGGTGTGTTTAATTCTGTGGCTGGGAGCACAGTGTTGACACTTCCTAATATACATTTTTTTACTTTGTTTTCAAAAGACGCACAGTGGTTGAGTGTATTGAGGCTTTGGCTACATTCCTAAGGTTTAGGGGTTCAAGTTCCACTCATTGTTGTTATCAAGGGCTGTGTGTCAAGCCTGCTGTGGGATTGATTGAATCTGATTGTGCTGTGAGTATAATAGACAGTAGAAACTAGCTTGCCACAGAAGTGCTTTCATTTAAAACAAATATATTTTAATATAAAATTTGAGGTCTACCTCCCTAGCCTTGGTCAGATGAATAGGGTTTCCTTTTTCTGATACCCGATGTTTTGAAATGATTATCTATGGACTGATAGGGCCATTAATTGATTCAGCTTATAACTATAATATTTTAGGCTTGGAAGGAATGTGGACATTTCCGTCCATCGTCAGCCCTCACTGCTTATTCAGAAACCTGTAGTTAGCCACATATCAAAGTAACCTGATTATTTCTCACTTTGGGAGTTCTTAACACCCTCTAGCAGGATTGTCACTTGGTTTAAAGCAATCTTAGGTCTTTACTTTAAAATGTTTTTGTTTTTATTACCTTGCCTTTCCATAAAATGAGCCAGCTAATTCAAATGTATGAATTGGTTGAGTTTAATTACATACAAATAAAACAAAACATTTGAAGAAGTTCAGACAAGGGAAACAACAGGGTTTCCTTGTTATTTAGATTATGCAGGCAACATATTAACAGGAAGCCTTCTGTTCCTCTAGGGAGGAGAAGAAATGTTGCTTCTATGCTGATGCCTGCCATGCACAATGTTTGTAAATTATTGTACATAAAAATATTTATAGTTATGGTGCAAATGTAACCATAGATGAGGTAAAGTGATCAGAATCAGGCTGTAGGATCATACATTCTTTCCCCAGAGCATCTCATTTTTGTTTTAGACCAGGGATGGGGAACCTGTGGCCCTCCAAATGTTGTTGGCCTCCAGTTCCCATTGGCCCCAGCCGACAAGGCCAGTGGTCAAGAATGATGGGAGTTGTAGTGCAGCAACATCTGGAGGGCTTACAAGTTCCTCATCCCTATTTTGGATATTTCCCTGCCTTCCCTCTTTTGCACTTCACCATGAATTTGATCCAAGGAAATCTCATTAAGAGCGGATCTGCTTTTGCGTTAACTATGATTAATGTCAGGGATGCGGGTGGCGCTGTGGTCTAAAACACAGAGCCTAGGGCTTGCCGATCAGAAGGTCGGCAGTTCTAACCCCTGCAATGGGGTGAGCTGCTGTTGTTCGGTCCAAGCTCCTGCCCACCTAGCCGTTTGAAAGCACGTCAAGTGCAAGTAGATAAATAGGTACCGCTCTGGCGGGAAGGTAAACGGCATTTCTGTGCGCTGCTCTGGTTCACCAGAAGCGGCTTAGTCATGCTGGCCACATGACCCAGAAGCTGTCTGCAGACAAACGCCGGCTCCCTTGGCCTATAGAACCAGATGAGTTGTCCGCGACTGAACTTAACTGTCAGGGGTCCTTTACCTTTATGATTAATGTCATAACCCTTAACCACTATGGAGACAAGCATTGTTAGAAGATTTGCATGAGGTGGAGAGCTGCAGCTTACTCTACTCCCTTAACCATAGTTAAGGGTTACATCTCCATCAGTCTTACTGATGCAACCTCAGTTAAATCTTTACCAAAGGCAGAAAAGTTTTAAAACAAAGGTAAGAATACTTTCTGTGGTGGCAAATGGAAGCAATCTTTTTCCAGCATTAACCCAAATGAGGGAGCAGATTATACAAAAACTACAACCAAGCACAACACTCAGACTTCTGCATGCTTCAAGCTAAAAATTGCATCTGTAGAATTGGAGCAAGGCTTAAAGCCACTATTTCTTTTTCTTTTAAAGTACAGTTTAACAGAGTGTTAGAAGATCCTGTAGCTGGAACCTAATTTGAAATTACTTTATTGCATTTCTTAACAAAACAGATTTCGAAATGTGAAGCTTAAATAGCATTTATGGAAGATAATGGGAGCATGGAATACAGATAAGCATCTGAGTCAGAGAACCTTTTGTCCCTCCTCCACTTTGCTTCAAAAAAAGGCTGCTAACATAGAGGGTGATGTCATACTTGAAGCAACAGCCCAAGAATAAGGCATTCTATCTAGAAATGCTGCACTAGAGACAGTAAAAAGCTTAGAGTCATTAAGTGAGCCAAGGGTTTAGTGGAGGGTTTTCAGCATGCATTGTCTATGTGACATATTTAGACCTTTCAGCAGTGAGAGTTCATGTTCCGTCTACTATAGACAGGAATTGGAAGTGTAAGTTGCAGTTTTAAATGTTTCTTTTTCCATTTGTTTGTTCATTTAATGCTAAGAGTTTTCCTACTGTTCACATGGCTGTAGGTGCTTTGAGGTTTTTAAAGATACTCTTCCTAGTTTTTTTTAAAAGTGATTTTACATGTTTAAAATGTTGGTTTGGATCCTTTTTTAGAGGCAAATTGCAAATTCTATTTTAATACCTTACTAACCTAGGAGACTTCACGAAGCTCGGATGATATAAACAGTCAGATCTTAGGACTATCTTTATAGGAAAGGTTTCAAAAATTCCTTGATACCCAAATTTTGTAAATGTATGCTAGCTTCGTAATAATATTTATGCTTATTTATTTTACATACCTAGTCTGTTTTGGATAGATTTAAGATTTTAATAATAGGCCTATTTGTTTCTTGGCTAAACTGCTATCTCTTGCATATCTCATTTTGTTTCTTCCCTGTGTACTGCTTTAGCTAAATATGGAGTGGATTCATTGTGCAATATTCAGCAGCATTTAGACAAAAGTGCATGTTATAAAAACTTAGTGTCTTTGTTAAAACAGCTGTGATCTTGAACTAACCACACTAATTTGTAGATGTAATGGTTGTTGAAGGAAATAAATTAACTATGCATAATCTATAAATAGTTCACCATTAATGGCAGTTGGTTGTTTTTTAAAAAAAGAAAAGTTCTTTCTTGATCAGAACACTATTTAAATGATTCTATTTTTAAGTGCTTGGCTAGTTGATTCTAGCTGATGTAGTGAGTTGTAGCTAAAGCAGGGCTGTGTTATGTTTGAATATACACGGACTCTTGAATATAAAAACTGTTGCTGCTCTGTGTACTTCACATATTGAATATTGTGTATGTACATACAGCCTTCTGTCAAGTACATGTCCATGAACATATTGGTGGTGTTGTGGACTGTTTTTAGGGTCTTAGGGATTTGATTTAAACACAAACTGAGGAAGCTTGATATTACTCCTGAAATCAAAACCATATTTTCCTGAAGTGTTGATGTAGCAGGAAGGTGTTGCAGCTAGCCTTGGACTTTCTTGGCAATGAGAGTGTTCAGTGGGAAGGACCCATTTGACTCTTCAGTGTATGGATGGGGAAAGTTCAGTTCAGACTTACAGAATCATATAATTGTCAAGTTGGGAGGGACTCCAAAGGTCATCTAGCCCAACCCACTGAAATGTAGGAATCTTATAGCTCTTACTATCAAAAAAATCTTCCTGATGTTTAGTTGGGTTCTTCTTTCTTGTAACTTGAATCCATTGATTTGAGTCCTACCCTCCAGAGCAGGAGAAAACAAGCATGCTCCCTCTTCCATTTGACAGCCCTTAAGATATTGAAGATGGCTATCATATCTCCTCTCAGTCTCTTCTTTTCCAGGCTAAACATACTCAGCTCCCTCAATCGTTCCTCATAAGGCTTGGTTTCCAGACCCTTGATCATCTTGGTCGCCCTCCTCTGCACACATTTCAACATGTCAACATCCTTCTTAAATTGTGGCGCCCAGAATTGGACACAGTACTCCAGGTGTGGTCTGACCAAGGCAGAATAGAGCAGTACTATGACTTCCCTTGATCTGGACACCATACTGGACACCATGTTGATGTAGCCTAGAGTAGCATTAGCTTTCTTTGCTGCTGCATCACACTCTTGACTCATGTTAAGCTTGTGTTCTACTAAGACCCCTGGATCTTGCAAGGAATCATAAGAGAACCTAGCAGAGGAAAGTTTTGGAGATTCCACTTGTTGGATTGTTATTTAGAGCATGACAATAGTTAAATGCAACGTTGCAGATGTGTAGGTAGACTAGACTTCCTTTTAGAGGAATGTTGTGACTTAATGCTGAAAAGGGTGTGTATGTGTTGGTGGGTGTGCCAACATACAATGCTTTCTTGACATTCTCTCAGTTGTGCTAAAGTGGATTAAATTGCTGTGGGAGATTTGAGACTATACAAATGCAACTGTGATGGCGGTTCTTAAAAATGTACTTTTTATTTTTGTTTCTTCTGGAAAACCTTCAGTAATCCATTATTAATTTAACTTTGTGTTCGGTGTGTTTATATACTTAAATTATCCTTAACCCTTCTGCATTAACATGTTGTCCTGAGTATACCTTAACTTTAAACAATAACAATAAAACAACAAATTAATCAAAACAATTGCATAAAATACAATAAATAAATTAAAAACAGTAGATGAAAAAAGAGCATTAAAGGAACCAGATCTTGAAAATACCTATGATTAGACCGAAGCAACTTTCAATGCCTGCTTAAAGGCCAGTATGTTCATTTCACAGTGGCTTATTATTTTGGTAGTGTGATTTCCCCCCGATGCTTTCGCCCTATGCAGATTTGCTTGGGTTTAAGCGCCATTGAACAACATAGTGCTTAATTCCAAGTACATGAGCACAGGGTTTGAACTCTTAATCCTCTTGGACGTTAGCTCTCGTCATCAGTATGAATAATATGTTTAACATCACCTGAAATACTTGATTATTTATAGTGCTGGGAGTCCTAATTTTAGCTCTAAATTGATGCATTCTTTTCAATTGGGATTCAGAGAGAATTAAAGCTAAGCTTGAAGAACTGCCTTTCCATAAAAAAAATACAAATAAGATTAGGCTTGTTCATCTTTTATTTTATGAGGAAGCTTAGCTATTGCTGAAGAAGTGAAATGATTTATTTCTCTCTGGTTTGGCTGATTTTACTTCTTTGCTTTTTTTAACTTTAACTTCTTTTTTTACGAACAGTGAAGAGCTGGGAGAATTCATGGAGATGAAAGGAGCCAACAGCCCTGGGATTCTTGTATTGACCACAGGCCTGAGCAAACCTTTTATGCGCCTGGATAAATATCCCACATTGCTCAAAGAGCTTGAAAGACACATGGAGGTATATCTCAGCAGCATTAACATTCCATCTTAATGATGATTTGACAATGATGACCTTAAAGGTACATTTCAGGAATGATGATTTCTAAAAGGACATTATTATGCTCTCGTTCTTCTGATGTAAGGGAAGTCATAGTAGTCTCTGGAAGGATCAACTTCATTAGAGTTCTGGGGCTGTGTTTTCAAAGACAAAAATAAGATGCCTTGATCCTAAAACTGTGGCTTGCTCTGGCCTATGGTATGAGTGTATTGCCACATTTTATATGGCACTGCACCTGTTGCTTTTTTATTACTCCAGTCTCCCAAGAGGCACTTGTGGATGTCTCAGACAGGATGGGTATTTAACAGCAGTGCTGTAATGGTAAATCTCGAAGTGCAAGAGGTCATAATGGCGACCCCCATGGAAAGTCCAAAATGCAAGGAGCTGTTCTGATCATACCTGCACAACTACATCAATGCATAGCATAAAAGCCAATGCGTCAGGATTGGCTATAGCAGCCTTAGAATAGTGAGCTGACCTCATTCTCCGATTCCCTCTATTCTAATTTGTCACAAACAGTAGTAAAACCTGAAAGTCTTGATATCAGCCCACTCATTTGCTGGAGCAAGACACTCCCAACAGATGATGTCATCGCGCATGCTCTGAAAAAAGTCCCAGAGCTGCACTTCCCTAGGTCCCCCCACTATTGCACAACTGCCTTCTTTGTGCTTCTCATATATGAATCTTGGCTGTTGAGCCTTGTTGGAGGCCTTTTCTGACATTCCTTTGGAGTCTTGCGAGCAGTTGCTTGGACAGCCCAGTGGACTCGAGAGAACTGTGCATCCCCGTTGCATATGTGTTTTTCTTGGCACTCCATGAAACCTACATTGGCATAATTGTTTAATTTTAACATTTGGGAACTGCAAACCCCCCCCCCCCCCCCCGTTCTTTGGCTATTTTAACTGCTGTTCAACAGAGTGTACAAATTCACAGTAATCCGACTTGTAGGCTTGGTCCTCATTACCAAACCTAGTTTAACATATTTTGGTTTGACAGCATTGTATAGAGTTGGGCTGAAAGGTTAGTTTCAATGTTAAATTACGATGAGACATTGAATTTTTAGTCGGAAGGGTCAAACGTATTTTGATTAGCTTTAGGGCTGGAACAAAATTCCTTTTCCTCTTTACATCCAGTAGCAGCCAATGGAACTGTGCTGCTCTCCTGTCTTCTGAATATGTCAGGTCACACCTGCTTACCAAGAGGGAGAGGGGCAAGGCATCGAGAGCTTTGTATGGTGGTGTAGGCACAGTATGGACGCAGCGTCTGGAGCATTGGGCTCCAGCTGCCTTGCCTTTTCCCTTTTTGGTACATGACCCAGCTTGTTCAGAAGGCAGAAGAGCGGGGCAGTCCCACCAGCTGCTACTGTTACATCTCCAGTAGTAATTCAACTTATTTTTAAATTGTGCGCTAGGGGAATCTTGCTCAAATTGTATTTATAATAAAGGTTAAAGGTAAAAGACCCCTGGACAGGTAAGTCCAGTCAAAAGTGACTATGGGGTGCGGCGCTCATCTCGCTTTCAGGCCGAGGGAGCTGGCGTTTGTCCACAGACAGCATTCCGGGTCGTGTGGCAGCATGACTAAACCGCTACTGGCACAATAGGACACCGTGACAAGTGCCAGAGCATATGGAAACGCCGTTTAACTTCCCTCCACAGCGATACCTATTTATCTGCTTGCACTGGCGTGCTTTTGAACTGCTAGGTGGCAGCTGGGACAGAGCAACAGGAGCTCACCCCGTCGCGCAGATTTGAACTGCCGACCTTCTGACCAGCTAGCCCAAGAGGCTCAGTGGTTTAGACCACAATGCCACCCGTGTCCCCTAGGTATTTCTATAGAAGTGAGTGAAGGATACAGATTTATGGCTAGTCCATCAGGCGAAGTGTCACCAGGTCAGTGGGAGGGAATGGGCTTATTTAAAATAAAAAATTTTCTCTACATCTGGCATGACCTGATCTAGAGGTTTGTTGCCTTTAAAGGTGTGAGAAATGTATCGTTTAACATTTGATTTATATATAATACCAGAAGAATGTGTAAACCTTGAATATAATGTAAAGTAAATTTTGTTCCTTTCATATTGCATATAAGTATCTTTTAATATTCTTTTAGGATTATCATCCCGACCGGCCTGACATTCAGAAATCCATGACAGCTTTCAAAAATCTTTCTGTAAGTTACGTAGGTGATAGATGGCAACATACTAGTCTAAACATCATACAAAATAGTGTATCGAAAGTCACGAGAGCACTTTGGGTGGGTACCATGAGGGAACAGTATTTAAAGATGAATCACTATGGAATAATTTTTAAAAAGATGGTTCCACTGGAAACTCTGGTCTGGGTTCAAGGGACAGACAGTTCATAGGATAAAAGAGGAGTCACATGGTACTAAACGAAAAACCTTGACTCAAACCTTTGCATATAGAAATCTGTCTGAGTGAATTCAAGTACTATAAATCCTTATAAGGCTAAGGAGTGTGCAGCTATCTCTACCTAGTACAACAGATTGCTTTTCACCAAGGGAAAGGTTGCTGGCACAATGTTCCCTGGCCCTATATGTGGCATAAATATTCACACTTCCCTATTGAACCTCTCAGGCCCAATCCAAACATAAAGCTGGTACCACATAAAAGCACCAATGTTGTGGTTGTCCACATAGCCAGCTTCCTGTTTGATTGTTAGGCTGCCTACACATCATTCTTCCCACAGATCTCTGGCATGCCAACAGAATTTAAAAGTGAATCTGGTCATTCAGAATGCAGAACTAGCAGGTGCTTTTCCTGTTTAATTTGTAGTAAAGTAGTTCGAGGCAGGCAAATTTGAGAAAGCGTTCTGCAGTTGAGGTTCACAGAGGGGAAAAGAAGCAAGCCCCAGTGTGCTGAAACTCTTTAAAAAAGTTATTTGTGCTTTCTTGAGCTGCTTCCTTTGTTTAGGATGTTCCACATGTTTCACATACCCTTATATGGCAATAAATGTCCTATATAAAGTAATCCTTGGGTGATAATTGATTGTGTTCTCTATTTTACTAAGCACAGTGAATGAAAGGATATATCTACCCCTTTGTAAAATATTTCAGTTTTTATAAGAGAGGACAAAAAGAATTGGTAAGAAGTCAAACCAAGTGTTGGAATATTTTGTGTAGAAGCATCTTAAAAACAAAACACTTGAAACGTCAGACTAGGACAGCTAAGTCATTATAACTGATTATACTTTAATAATATTTTCAAGTGCCTATAGGAGCTATATGTTATACATGAAACAGTTAAGTAGAGACAACCCCTACCCATAGCTTGCAATCTTAATGACACCTTGAGGAAAGGTAAGAGATGGACATTATGGGATTTTTAAAAAAAGTCAAGGGAAAACCAAAAACTGTTTGGTAACCAGCTTGTCCCACTACTGTTGAGGTGCCTCACGTTTCTATTTTGGCTTCAAGTATAGAATAGCCTTTAAAGCAGTAATGATGCAACACATAGCCGTCTTAAGTAAAAAAGGGTAGTTGGGATTTGGTGGTCTGGAGAGTTCAAGATGCAGTTACGTCTGTGAGTGTCTCTCCTCTTCTACAGCCAAATCAAATGAAAAGATCCAGGCATGGTACTGAGTAACTATTGTTTCTGGGCTATTTCAGTTGTGCTTGCATCCTGGCTCATAGTATTTTCTTCTGGTCCAATAGGCACAGTGTCAAGAAGTACGGAAAAGAAAGGAGCTTGAACTCCAAATACTAACAGAAGCTATCCGCTGCTGGGAAGGAGAGGACATTAAAACACTTGGAAATGTTATTTACATGTCACAAGTCATGATTCAGTGTGCTGGAAGTGAGGTAATGCAGCTCTGTTTAAAAGAAAACCTGAAGTGGTTGCCCCCCTCCCCCGGATAATCTTGTTTTTAAAGAATGCCTGACATGCCTTAATATTACTAAAGTAACAACACATACCAGTGTTTGCGATCACAATATGTCCCATGAAATTTTCTTTTGTCGCTTAATTGTAACTTTCTATTTTAATGATTCCCCTTCTCCTTTTTTTAATAAGGAAAAGAATGAAAGATACCTTCTTCTCTTTCCTAACATATTGCTCATGTTGTCCGCCAGTCCTAGAATGAGTGGGTTTATCTATCAGGTAAAACAACTTTTAGTATAACTTTTTTCTGCATGCTATGTTTATGTAATCTTTAGCTTTTGGAACATTTGTATCATATCCTCTGACTGATCCTGTAAGACAGAAATGGACAACATTATGCCTGAAGGCCAAAATGACCCTCTAGGCCTCCCTCCATGACCTTAGGACTCCCCCCTCCCCAACATCATGCCCCCTTCACCACACCTTCTTGGCACCCTCAGGTACTTTTGCGTGGCTCAGATGTGGCCTTGAATTGCGATAATGCCTCTCGCTTCGCTGGAGATATATATGTTTGTGGAAATGGCTGACCTTTGTGTGACTAGAATGAAGTCTACCGTACAGCAGCAAGAGTCACTTATTTGTTTGGTTGATTGTTAAATTTCTATACCGACCTTCACCTGAAGTTCACAGGGCGGTTTGCAATATTAAAAAGTGCCATAATAGCAAACAAAAACAACACATCCCCACAGTTTAAAATGCTGTAGATTGTTTAGTTAGCCAAAGGCCTTGGAGAAGAGGAATGCTTTTGCCTGGCACCTCTAGATAGGTTACAAAGACGCCAGGCAAGCCTTCCTGGGCAGAGCATTCCACAAGCTTGGATCCACTGCAGAAAAGGCCCATTCTGCTTCCACCTCCAACCACCATGAACATACAACCTCTGTAATGTTGCTCACAAGAGAATGTGGTCCTCAATAACTGAAAAAAGGTTCCTCAGCCTGCTGCTACTGTGGTACAGGTGCAAGTAAGGAGCATAAAGGCGGCACTGTGGATATTGAACATAAACCACCCTTCAAGAGCAAGCTGTGTCCCAGTCTTTGGTTAACCACCCCCCTGCCTCAAAAACAATTCATATGTTTGTTCTTATTCACTGGATGTATTTTAGTGTTTATCAATGTAAATAAGCCCACAAAAGTTACTGATCTGCTAGGGGCTGGCAGAGAAGAGATGGAGAACTCCCTTCTTTTTGTTTGGCAGAACACTTGCTTCCCTGCATGCAGTTCTTTGTCTGCATGCAGTTCTTTAAGCTAGTGCTTAAATACAAGGCTGCCATGTTTTTGGATTTTGTTTAAAGAATGGTTTGATATATCTGTTTTTAGGGGAAATTGCCGCTAACAGGCATGGCCATTGCAAAGCTAGAAGACAGTGAAAATCACAGAAATGCATTTGAAATATCAGGTAATGTCCTTGTGCTTCCCTGTTTGTATCATTTTATGTGGC
This sequence comes from Lacerta agilis, assembly GCF_009819535.1. Lineage (NCBI taxonomy): Eukaryota > Metazoa > Chordata > Lepidosauria > Squamata > Lacertidae > Lacerta > Lacerta agilis. The sequence goes on along the minus strand of NC_046315.1, from coordinate 77,376,816 downwards.
AAAAGCCAGCTTGAAAAAACAAGTCACAAGATAGTTTTAAGTGGTCATACTGTTTATAATTCATTCATTTTAAAAATAGTATGTGGGTTTTTTGGGTTGGGTTTTTTTTAAAAGAACTCAATACAGGCTTTGCCAATTAAAAAAAACCCAGCAGTATACTAGTAAAATAACAATATGGTCTCGATTCCTGGAATTGTAATCCACTCGATCACTGGGCCAGCAATCACTTCAAGCCTTCAGCCTGCACATGCGAGGGCAAAAGTGGGTAGAGGAATAGGAGTATACATGTCAGCCCTGCTCCAATGCCTCCTTCTCCTCCACCCTGATCTTCATAAGTTTCTGCAGTGTCAATTTGTGTGTCCCTTTCCCTCTTTATATTTTTGCCATCACCTTTCCAGCTGAACACCTGAAGAAGGCTTTAGTGGAAGAGGATTTTAGTGCCTTCACTCCACCTCCCCCCAAAAAGCTCTTACAGACTGATTGGCTGTTCCAAAAACAGGGCAACACAGCTAAAAAGGTCCTCCCCAAAGTCACAGTAACTTTGGGGTGGGGCATTTGGAGCAAGGCTTCCTCAGTTGATCCCAGAGATATTCACTAGAGCAGGCATGTCCAACAGGTAGATTGTGATCTACCGGTAGATCACTGGACGTCTGCAGTAGATCACTGGCTTTCCCCAAAGAAGCTGAACAACTGGCTCCCCTAAAAAAACCCTCAACATTTTACCTCCTCCTGAAAAAACTCAACAACTTTGACCCGAACCCCCCAAAAGGGGGTAGATCACTGCCACTTTTTTAAAAAAAACCTCTGTGAGTAGATCACAGTCTCTTGGGAGTTGGCCACCCCTGCACTAGAGCAACATATATTCTGATGCACAGGGCCCAAGTCAGTGGGTGAGGAACACGTGGCCCACCATATAATGCTGAACTACAACTCCCATCATCCCTAACCATTTGCCATGTTGGCTGGGACTGATGGAAGTTGGAGCCCAATAACATCTGGAGGGCCATAGGCTCCCTACCCTGATGTAGAGTTCCAGAGGTCGAAATCAGCACCTTGATTTGTGCCTGGAAATTATACAGGACAGGTATATTGAGACTTAACACCAGCTAAAACCTGAGCAAGCCATATTCTCTGCTAAGCAGAGTTAGCTGACCATAGCTCTCCAAACAAGGGTGCTGGTTCTTGAAGATGTAGTGGTGATTCTCTCTGAGGTGGCCATCGTTGTGCAGGGGTAGTAGTGGTTCATAGGGAGAAAAGCCCTAAACATCATATGTATTTGTATTTGTAACCTGAAAACATCCCATATATTCTGTAACCAACTATTACTCATCCTTAAAAGGACAAGGGAAATCTAAGGAATGCTTGTTTAACTGGAAGCATTCTTCTTTTTTCATTCCCAAATTGTGGTAAGGTGATGTGGAGGAGACACCAGATTCAGGAGAAGTGTGCTGATCCTTAAGATGCAGAATATGTTCATTTGTTTGAAACACGAAAGCATTTTGCCATGTTGGCTGTTGCTAATGTGAGAATTCAACACAACCGCTCTTTCGTTCTGTATTTTCTGTTTGGTTCCAGGAAATATGATTGAACGGATATTGGTATCTTGTAACAACCAACAAGATTTGCATGAATGGGTAGATCATCTGCAGAAGCAAACCAAAGTGACTACTCTTGGGATGCCTGCTATTAAACCTCATTCTGTGCCATCTCACACGGTAAGATGCGCCAGCCTTTAGTACCATTGGGTTTAAAATAGGTCATTTTTTCTGTGTTGCTGGAGACAAACGAATGCATCCTGATAATTTAATTGTAGTCAATGTTGGGGCTGTGTTGAAGTAGAGTATTAATGAAATATTGTGATTTATTTGGGGGGGAAAGAAGCACTTTGAGTTCGGGCACAAAGATAAACCAAACTGATTTGTTTTGTTTGCAGCAGGTAGAAGCATTCACATTAAACCATAGCTCATTTTAAACTATGGTTTAATGTGATGTGCTAACCATACCATAGTGTTAATAGATTGGTAAGTTCCAACAAACCTGTTTTTAAGTCTTACTGCAGCAAATTTAATAACAAAAGCTTACTGGTGTAGGGTTATACATGGCATTCATTCCCTTTTGATTGTTCTTTCTTTGCTTGTGTGATGTTTGTTCATTTTGGCAGCTTCCTTCTCATCCTCTAACACCATCCAGCAAGCATGCAGACAGCAAGCAAATGCCCCTGACTCCAGTATACCACACTCTTCCACATCCTTCACATCATGGGACGCCTCATACCACTATAAACTGGGGACCCCTGGAGCCTCCCAAAACTCCTAAGCCGTGGAGTTTGAGCTGCTTGCGGCCAGCACCTCCATTACGGCCTTCAGCAGCACTCTGTTACAAAGAGGTGAGCATGTGCAACCCAGTGAGAAGTCTAAATTCTTTCCAGGTCAGAATTCTGTACGGATAACATAAAGGATTCCAGCTAAGATTCAGCTTGCATTGAGTCAGTCACAATTAACCAAGGCTGTGCTTTCTAGGCAGTGAGTGGGAATATCCAATTTGACTTTGGGGCACCATACACTTTTTTCTCTTCAGCCACATTTCTTACTGGAAGAAAGGATGGGGGAAAATATTTAATAGAAAGAGTGATGTTCTTGAAATGATGATGGATCAGACATTAGGGAAAATGTGTCCTGAGTGTTGGCATATAAAAAGCAAATCCTCCTTCAATTGTGCTTTCACTGTCTCCAGGCCATGTGCAGTTTTCCTCAGCCAAAATTTAATATTGTAAAAATAGAAATCGAGACAGCAGGGTTCCTGTTTGCTCTGTTTCTGAATTTGCACATGCCTTCTGTTTTCACCAGTAGTTTTTGCCCAGCAAATGTCTCTTGTAGTTTTAATAGTTTAAACGGGTTTTATTAATAGCAGCTCCTAAAATCGACACACACTCATATCTTTAGAGCAGCAAGATTATATAGGAGTTCAAAATCTTTTTGTCTTGGTGCTTTCCTCCTCCAGTGAAGCTTGGAGGAAGATTACAACGGAGATTACTTTCAATGCAAACCACTAGTGTTATGTGCAAACCAGGAATCTTGATTTAGAACAAACCATGGATAGTTGCTCAACAAGCCAGCTTCATATGAAGCTTGGAAACTGAAAGTAAAATTGACGTAAGTCCTTCCATCATACAGGAGCGGACTGGGGAGTACATGAGCCCAACACTTCACTTGGGCATATCCACATAGTGATAAGCCATGGTTCAGTGTTAGAGGCAAAACAGCCCAATGGCTTATAACAGCAAATCATGGACTCATACACTTTCCCCTCTTCTTGGATATTCAGATTCCTTCTCTCCCTTTCTAATATGATCAAACCATAGTTTTCTTTTACATCGGAGCCAGGCAAAATTTGATCAAACTGGGAAGTGAGGGAGGAGGAATTGGGTACGCATGAGCAAAAGGGCAAGGAGAGACCCAGTGTGCAAACACATTTGACTCTGGCCATTCAGTAGATTTCTGTCATGTTTTTCCACCACTTCCTTGTCCACTTTTTTAACAGACATCTAGTTTATAGACAATCATATCTTGGAATTCCTGTAAATTAGCTTGTTTGCTCAGCAGAACTGAAGTGCTAAGTGTCTGTTGGTCTCCTCCTTTCAGTATCCTAATTTAATGCACAGGGTTGTACCATCCTGTTAGCACAATAACTTCCACCTGTACATTGGAACTTCTACCTCTCCTCACCTGTGCATCCCTACCTGCTTTAGGGTTTCTGGAGCAGATTTGGGGGTCACACAGGGAGAGGAGGGGGAGAGGAAGTACCTTGGTGGGGGCGGGATGATTTCTCTGGATACAGCTGAAAATTTATTATTTGTCAACTGTTGGAAGCCAAGGAAATGTGCTAAGTTGAACTCTTGAGGCTACATCCACAAAAGAAGCGTTTCAGTTTAAAGTGTTGTAAAACAGGGAAAACAGGTAGAGAAAAATAGGACTCCAAATTGCCATCTGGTGGCACAATGTTATATTGCACATACAACACATATACAGTCATACCTCGGCTCCCGAACACCTTGGGAGTCGAACATTCTGGCTCCCGAACGATCGAAAACCGGAAGTGATTGTTCTGGTTTTCGAATGTTCTTTTGGAAGCTGAACGTCCGGCTGGGATTCTGTGGCTTCCGATTGGCTGCAGGAGCTTCCTGCAGCCAATCAGAAGCCACGCTTTGGTTTCCGAACATTTCAGAAGTCAAATGGACTTCCGGAATGGATTCCATTTGACTTCTGAGGTACAACTGTAAATCGCTTTTCTTTACCAGTCTAGCTGAGTCCCATGTGTCAGAAGACCAAAACCGGCTTATCATTTCTCCCATCAGATTCTTAAGATTTTTATGTTGTGATTTTAAATTGTAGTTATTTATGCAAACTTGATTTTTGTTAGCTACGTTTTGCACTAATATAAAAGTTTAATATAAATATTAATCAATAAAGAAAAAAACATTTTTATTGTTATGTATTTCTAGGCAACAGCCCAGAATGGGGAGAAATGGTTCACGTGAATGAGTTTGTAATAGTGAATTGCTATTCTGTTGGTGTGTTTTGATACCTTGACACAAGTAGGTTTTCACTGTGTTTGTGTGTATTTGTGTGCTTTTTCCCTTTTTGTTTTAACTCCAGGATCTCAGCAAAAGTCCCAAAACCATGAAAAAACTACTGCCCAAGCGAAAACCTGAACGGAAACCATCAGAAGAAGAGTTTTCACTGAGAAAAAGTAAGTGTGTTTTGCTGTGTGGGCGAGTGAAGGCTTTTCATTCCTTCTGCTTAGTCCAAAAATTACCGTTGTTAAACAACTGGGAATCGGAATCTTTGCTGATTTACTGCGAACCACTTGGATCTACCATTAGATACCAATACCTTCTGCCCACCCTAGGCTCAAAATCTATTTTGTTCAGCTTAAACGTACAAGGTCAGTGGTTATATGATTTGCTCTTACTTCCTTTCATAAATACAGGTATAATGAGCTGTACACATCTAAATCACATTCAGAGCTAGGCCCATTAAAATCAGCAGACTTGAATTAGTCCTGACTAACTTAAAAGTCCATTGAATCTGCTCTTGAGCATGACTCATTTGGATACAGCTTAACGTTCTGAAAACCAAGGCAGCAGTCACCATTCCACAGTTTTTTGTTGCTAACAGGACTGCCATGTGATAGGCAAACTTCTTTACATTGTGCAGACAGGCGGAGACCCCCCAACACCGGGTGACACCCGAGTGGAATAATGACTCAATACAACGTGTTGTGGGATTAAAATTTAGCTACAACTGTATTAAATCTTCAGGTGTTGGGAGACCTTGGTTTAGGCATTGGGCGTTTATCCCTCCCAGTCCCCAGCTGGGGATCTGGGGAACATCAGGGTTATCCAGAATGTGTGGGGATTGGGCTGGCTCTGGAGAACGTCTGTTCAAGCAGAGAGCCCGCCCCCCATTTCGCCGCCATCGCAGGGGAGAGCAATGACAACCTATTGGTGTATGGCCAATGCCTCCCCTCAAAACAACCCCTTTAACGGGAACCTGACTGAGAACTCCCAGGAAAGTTCTGCCCACTACTGTGTGGGCAGGTCGATCCCTCCCCTTACCTGGCCAACTCTCTCCTGGCAACGCCTCCCCAGCTGGGATTGGGTAACTGGCAGAGGTAGGCCACTACCTTCAGGTGTCCAGCTGGGGGGGGGGAGTAGTGAATCCTGGCTGTACTGCCGGGAGCCGCTTGGGATCGGGGGGGGGGGGGGCTGCGTCTGACCACGCAAAAGCCCCCCCCCCATTTGATGTGGGGATGTGGTCATTATCTCAGCAAGAAATTAACATTTCACATATTTTGTTATGTTGAATGATACCATGCTGGGAAAGTGGTAGGGACTAGCAGCACCATACTAGCAACATTGTGCGAAGTCAACCACTGTAAAAGGTTGGATGGAGAATCACCTAGGGGTATACAGGATTAGTGGAGATAGGTGCTCATGCAGCAGGTCAATACCCAGGAAGTTAGGATGCCATGGCCATGTGACATAGGACAGTTGATGCTTTCAGAGGTATGTGTATGGGGTTGGTGTGCCAGCTGTTGTATCTGTTAATATTGTCTTGAATTGACCAACACCTTTTTATTTTCTGCAGGTACTGCTGCATTAGAAGAAGATGCTCAGATTCTAAAAGTCATTGAAGCTTACTGCACAAGTGCCAAACGCGCCAAACATTAAATTCAAGTAAGTTTTAGAAAAACATAAATAACATTACAACTGTCCTACTCATTCAGTAAGCAGTATCTTTAGTGTTGACTCCAGCTCTTCTCCTTCTTCTTCTTTTGGCTGACAAGTGGCATGTCAAGTGATTATCAGATAAATGTGCTAAGAATAGCACAGGTAAATATTTGCAATGATGTAAACACAGCTTGTTCTGCGTAGTGGCGCAAGTTTGGCAGGTGACATTTTGTGATCGTTTGCACCCCACACTTGGGACAATTCCAAGATTCAGCCATCGGAGAAGCACTGTAAGGGTCAGGCCTGTGAACAGAGCAGTGACTGCCATGTTTTCTTACTGGATTTCTCGAATTATGCATACTAACATTTTCGTTTTGGATATTTGTGCCAATACTTGTAGTCCATGCACTCATTTGTTTTAGACTTAACCAACTGAAGTCACTGGAAATGCCACAGGGCTATTCTAGAATAAGAGGACTGTAATCTACCATTCTGATTCTAAACCAGTATTTTCTAAATGTTTGATAGCTAAGGTGTGGTTCAAATTGGAGGCACACTTCAAGTGACGCTCAGAAAGATAAATGTGCATTTTCTCGGTCAGCTCTTAGAATAGGGAATAGAGATCCTTCTTTCAACTTTGCAGAGGCAACCCATTTAATAGCCTTCTGCCATTTCCGTTGTCTAATCAGCCAAGGTTCAGAGATAGTGCCTTTCCGCTCCAACGCGGGTTGTGATAGGCATTTTACTGTACATCCTTACTTCCTCTGTTGGGATGATGTCACTCCCCAGATAATGGAGAAAGAAGATATATAAGTTGTCTAAGGACTGTGTTCTCTGAGAGGTATAAAGTAGTGCATGCAAGGCACAATCTCTCATGGTACAGTTTGGACACTGCTGGCATAAGCATTTCAGCCCTACTCTAACCTTTCCACTTCTGGAATAATATTCTTACAAACTTGGTAGATTGTCGTGGTTTTGTATGTTAGCACAGATGATGCTGAAGCCCATCCTAAATGTTCATTTATTGATGCAGCAAGTCTTAGAAAACTATTAATTGTACATAAAACTTGTGTCTAAGAACAGGTGGTCTTCAGTATCCTAAGTCAAACATTTTCTTTTTAAGAATGGTTAAGTGTTGATATAGGGCATCATATTCAGCGAGATGCGCATTTTTTCAAAGGCATTTAAGAGACATTTAGTTTTACTTTTTAAAAAAGGTAATGGGACATAAACAACTAATAGCAGTTTAAATTTTTTTTTGTTACAGATATCAATAATTCCCCTTTATTCCAGAAAAATATATATGTATTTTTGTAAATACCTGTATGTTGAGCAAAGCTGCTGTTTTCAATTACTCAGATATATATCCAACTTACACTGTGTCTTGAGGACCCAGGTTATTTAATCTTAAACAAGGCTGCAATGGTGGAGATCCTCTATTGTAAGTAAAGCATTGCACCTATCAGGAGAATCTGCCAGCATGTATCACATCTACATAAGGGAATAAAATACTCTTTGGTTTATTCCAGTTTGCACAGTTTTGCCATTAGTCTGTAAAACTAGTTACAACCTATATTTTTCATGTTCCAAATTCATCAAATAGTTTGCTATTGGCAGAAATCAATGTAGACATTGGTTCGGGTTTTGTCTATTAAAACTTATTAGCCTTACATTTAATCAGGTTTTCAGCAACATGTATTGTTGAGAATATCTAATGCCAGTGCCAGTCTTACTAGACTGGGAGCTAAGACGCATGCTACTTGCTGCTTTGGATCATTAATCAGAGGTCATACATGTCCACCAATAATTGAAATTTGACCTATTTAATTCTTAGGAATTTATTGTAGGACTACTTTTTAGTCTTTTCATATTTAGATTTTCTGGCTAGAACCTTTATGAAAAGGTTTGTAATGTTTGTAAGCCACGGTATCAAATCATTGGTGCTGTGTTATGTCTTTGTGCTGTTATGTTTAGGCTGTTTTAATCATTCTTTTCTAAAATCAGACTTTATTCTAGTCCTACAATTGTTTTGAAGTGGCAGCTATTACGTTTCTATGGGCGATTGCACTAGGGTGGGATCAGATAAATTGCTGATGTTTTGAATGGCACAACTGTGCTCAGTTGGTGTTTGTCATTATTTCTATAAGAAAAAAACACAAAGTGAAAAAAAGTGTTTTGTGAAACATACTTTTTTTTAGTTCATGCCACAGTGTGCTTACAGAAGCGCACAGCTGGTACAAAATGTATTTTGCTTTTTGCCGTTTTCCCTTTCTATGTATATTTTGTAAATATACATAGTGCAATAAATTTCATTGCATACATCAAAAAATCTGCAGCTTTTATTTGCATTTATCTGCAATGAAAATAAAGGTAATAGCTATTAGATGCACGGCTTCTTTTTTCAAGGCTGCTGATATTGTTAAAATTATATTTGTTTTTGTTTTTAAAAATTATCTGCCCATTTGTAATTTAACAGGAATTGGCAAAAGGAACAGGATTTGGCCTTGTGCTTTAGGAATGAGGCCAATATAGATGTAATGCTTCTCAGTCTCTTGCGTGTGGTTTAGGAGACTGGGAAATGTGTGTGCCTGCATCAGACTCGAGAGGACATGCAATAGCTAAATAGGCCCCTTTAGCACAACACCATTTCTTTGTCTCCAGTCTGTCCTCACCTCTGTGTTCACATCCTGACTGTTCCTCATATTGCAGGTCTGCAATTCTCTTAGTAGCACTGTCCATCTCTCATTTTGGAGGTGCTGCTTCTGGAAATGCACATTAAGTATGGCTAGGGGATAAGGGAACCGCATTGCCCTGGAAATCTGTGGCATCAGAGGTAGGACAGAAGCCTTTTCTCTCCAGTGGAAAAGCACAGCCCATGTTTTATGAAAGGTTTTTGGGAGATGGGCATGAAAAGGAAAATGTCTGGCCATCAGGGTTTCTGCCTCCGCCCCTCTTCTCCTTCTAGTTAAACCAGGTCTTTAACTCTGTGTGCTCTATGCTGCTTTCGGGGCAATAAAAGCATTTCTCTTGTGCAGCAAATGCGTATTTGCTTCTTCTTTTGAGTATAGTTCACACATCTTCTGGAAGGAGGTATATTACTTTTGAGGGGAGACTGCAAAAAAAAAAAACAGTCCTTTCCTGTGGAGATCTATTACAATTGCCAAGTGGAATTTTTTGCATAGGCATCACAGGTCCCAGGATTTATTTTATTACATTTAGAGACTATTATCATGCTCGTCACTAACGTTCCTACTGAATATTATTCTCCTCTAGTTAGTGCCTGCATCATTCTTTAATCCCTTAAGAGAGAGAGATTGAAAACATTTACCGGTATTCAGTTTTCATACTCTTTTGCTGTGGATGTTCACCATAGGAGTGCTTATCTAGCATATTTGTGTTTTAAAAAGTTGTTTCCTCATCTTCCTCTCCCAGCAAAAAAAGACAATGGCCACCCGCTCACACCCACCCCACTGCACAGTTCTTGATGCCGGAGCACCAGATATTAGTGTCAATAATTTTCAGCTTCTCTCTTCCATGTGGCAAGGCTATCTGCCTCCTTTATTATATAGAATCATAGAATTGTAGCATTTAAAAGGGACCCCAAGGGGCATTTAGTCCAACCCCTTGCAATGCAGGAATCTCAACGAAATCATACATGACAAATGGCCACCCAGCCTTTGCAGATGTAGGCAAAATTTTGAATATTAATTGAATAGCGACTTAGAGAAACATTGCCCACATCCTAAAATGCCACTGATAAGGGCATGACTCCATTCACTGATCATGTGAAAAGGTCCTTAAGTATTGTTGAAAATAAGTGAGAAGAACAGCAGGTGGAGCCCAGCTCCCATTTTAAGCCCTGGGTTAGTTTACTTTTAATGTCTGTGAATGGTCTGCGATCACTTGCCCTAGTAGGGAAATCCATGTGTGGCACAATGTGCACACGGTGCTTCTGTGTGTACAGTTTTGTTCCCTCTATTGAAGCAAATGGAGAATCTGTGGGAGCAACAGATTTGGTGGGGGGCCCTCTCCACATGTCCAGTCTGCGGCATGGCTGATGATGGAAAGGTCAGCGCCACAGCAGCAGCTCTGGCGTTATGTTTGCCTAACACATCAACCCATATTACCGTGGCTATTTTGACTAAGCTGCTACCAACCTTCTCTGAGGTGGGGTGTGCGGATGTGTTGGCGCTGCTGAAATGGCTGCAGCTGTACAAAATGTTGCTCATGCAAGCAGCTGGGCATGGCTGTACCTAATTATTTCCAGAGGGTACCAAACACAGAGATTGCACATGTGAATTGCGCCTTATCTCCTACATGGGTTTTCTTTCCCTGGATTAGACTGATCCAATACTTGCTATGTTAGGTGTCTGTACAGGTAGTGAGCCTTCTGTTTCTCCATCTTGAGAATCCAGTTTTGCATCACTTTAAGATTCTCCTTTATTTTTCAAGCTAAATCTTCTGGGGCCAAGTTTTTCCTTCCACGGGCATGGTTTGGAATAGTTCCTGTGGAGAAATGGCATAGTTCCTGTGGAGAAAAGTCTTTGTGTGGGATGGTAGAGCGCTGACAGCTCCTGCTTAGTAATTTCAACCCCCCCCGCCCCCAAAAAAGTAGTTATCCATGGGAGACAAGGGCTGGGCGTTGTCAGCTTTTCAACATCATGAGATCACCAGCCAAACATCACAATACAGTGATACTTTTCATGATGTTGAAAAGCAGAGGGAGGAACAAGCTGCCTCGGCCCTGGTTCCGCGAGGGAGCGGTGGTGCCTCAGCTCCCTCAGACTTGTGGGGTTGGAGTCGATGCAGCTAGTTCCTTCTTCCAGGTGCTGACGGTGGCGGAGTCAGGCACAGGCAAGCCTCATCTGTGATATACCACGGGGTGAAGACGCCATTGCACTCTGGTCCTCAAACCAGTCCTGGGTGATGTATCAGTCAGTACATTACCCAGGCCTAACCAAGGCCCTCTCATGAAGGACAATATTGCTGAAATAATAAAGTGGGCACATAGACTTAGATGAGTGACAGCTGAACTCCACTTAAATCCAGAATACTTTAAACTTTTTTTATTTAAAAAATATGTCTGATTTGGTTACATTTAGATTGGCTCTATAGCACTTTTCAGAAGACATTTCTTCTGGAAATGCAAAACAGCAGAGCCGCAAGAATTTTTTCATTAAAAAAAATAAATAGAGACTGCTCTTTTGATCCATTAGTCTGTGCTTCCACTTACTTCATTTTTAAATACCCCATTTTAACCAGAGTAATTGGTCCTAATAGCATTAAAATGAATATGCAAGGAGAAGCACCTTCTAAATGTGACTGTGGGTTGGACCCAGACTTTGATGCAATCTTGTACACCTTTACCTGGGAGTAAGTCCTGTAAACTTACTTCTGGGAAGACACACATAGGATTGTGCTGCCAGTCATGCTTGGAGTAGGTCCATTGAAATCACTGGAACTTACTCTTAAGTCCCATGGATTTAAATGGGTGTCCTCTAGAAAAATCTCAAGTCTGTATCCAAGCCAACCAAAACAAATTCAGATTCTTATTGTGACAAATGTCTTTTCTTTTTCAAAAATGTACGTAATAAATATAATTTGTACATAAAACCCAGCCAAAATAAGGACAGCAAGATTTGGTGCCTTTTTAAACAATATTTTCTCTTTTCCTTTTCTTCCCGTCACCTTTTGCTTTGTTTTCATGTGTTTTGGTTGTGGCTTATCCTGTATGTTCTCCTCCTCATCCCACCTTTGCCTGTCTACATCCACCATTTCATTTCACCCCATACATCCTTAGCATGGCAAGGCACTGACCTGATGCATAATCACGTCTTGGCTGATGATGACCAATCAAGTCTAGACTCCTTGGGTCGTCGCAGTAGCCTTTCTCGTTTGGAGCCTTCCGACCTCTCTGAAGACTCTGACTATGACAGTATATGGACAGCCCATAGTTACAGAATGGGGTCTACATCTCGTAAGAGCTGTTGCTCATATATCTCTCACCAGAACTAATGCACTTCTGAGCTTTTCTTAACAAATGCTTGTTGTATCACAGCCTGCTTTTCTTAGATGTTTTCTTGCAGTTCCTTGTCTCTTTTAATGTGATATTTTAACAACCTTGTGGGGGGGGGGAAACCAATTTCTGATACTTCAGTCACACCTTGTTGGGTTACACTAATAGGATCTCTTTTTTATATAAAGATTGGGAGCATTGATATGTAGCTATGAATGGTCTAGTTTTAAGTTTCGGTGTAGCCATAACATTTATTTCCTTAGCCCCATTCCCAGCCCCATTTTTACAGCACATGGCTCGTATTCTGTGAAGCAACACTTGTGTGCCATCTGTATGGAAATCCTTTTAGCCTTACAGTGTTTAGGTTGGTGTGTATTAACAATAAAGGAGGGCAAACCAAACACAACAACTGCATAAATGTACAAGGAAAATCCCAGAGTTATATGCAGTTAACTCTGTGTATTCGTTTTCGAAGAGCAAGCCAAGTGTGTTACTATCCTGCCTACAGTCCTGAAAAGCTGGGAGAACCACATATACATTTATAAAAGTGGAGCAAGCATGGGATGGTTCACGATTGTAAATACTGTTCCAATAACTATGGCAAGGTGAAATTCACTGCCACTTTATGCCTACAAGTCAGAGAGTTCTGCAGCTAGCTCCGCACATCCATCAGGGATTTGGATGTGTTTCCTTTAACAGCAGACCCTTCCTTCCTCACAGCAGACCATGTTTGATACTTAAGGGAATTTCAAAGCAGTTTTCAGCACAGCTGCCTGGTGTGACAAAAAGAATGTCAGCACGCTGAAGGATTTGTAAGCTCCTGTGTCTAAAAAGCTCTCTGGCCTGTGGCTGATAAGTTGTAAGGCAATGTTAACCAATACATGTACAACAGTAAATCATTAATTTCTGCGGTAGGAAGGAATTCCTAAATTTTATTTGATGATAAAAACACTTGCTAAGATCCCTTTTTAAAAATGTCCAGTTTTTGGAAGTGCCATGTCTCTCCCTGTTGACTTTTTGAAGTTCATTCAGCTCTCCAGATCTTGCTTATGTCTGCAATTGCATGTAACTACAGTAGTACCTCGGAAGTTGAATGCCCTGCGACTTGTACATTTTGGCTCCTGAACACAGCAAACCCAGAAGTGAGTGTTCCGGTTTGTGAGCATTCTTTGGAACCCAAATGTCTGACGTGGCTGCCGATTGGCTGCAGGAGCTTCCTGCAGCCAATCGGAAGCCGTGCCTTGGTTTCCGAACGTTTTGGAAGTCAAACGGACTTCTGGAACAGATTCCGAGGTATGACTGTATAAGCACACTTTTCATTTGGATTAATAGTACCCAGGGCTTTTTTTCCAGCCAGAACTCACAAGAATCAGTCACGGCACCTCTCATGTGGGGGCCATTGCCGTTATAAGAGAGGTGCTCATGGTGAGTTCCGGCACCTCTTTTCTAAAAAATAGCACTGATAGTACCATTGAATACTTTGAGATACTTTTGTATTATAGGAAACCAATATACTTTTTGGGGAGCTCTGTTCTGCAGATAAAATTACTAGAAAAGGTAATCTAAAATAAAACAACAAAGAATCAGAATTGCTATTAGAAACTGGCAACTTCTTTCTCCCTAGGATGCTGAAACTACTGTCCCCACTGTCCTAACGTCATTGTTTGAATAATTAAACAAAGCATTGTTCCATTGCTGCTTTCTAGAAACTTAATCATAAATGATTATGACTCCTCAGATGACAACAAACATCTGCAGGTAATCTTTAGTTTCCACTGCTTAATGACTGAACGGGATACAAAGGACCTAAGGAACAAACAAACTGACCCATTAGATGTAAAAGTACTTGCGCTTAACTTTAAGCAATTTATGAACATATGTCCCAAAATGAAACACTCAAGAGAGGATTGTTAGCAATGAAATAGCATGGACCTGTTTCAGCTGCACCTAATTCAGCTGCCAGCTGAAGGTCCAGTTTGGCTGGAGGAGAGAGAGAGGGAGAGAGGTTTGCTTCAGGTCAAATGGCATGGAAGGCGAGAGACTGCTTGCAGTCTGGCCCCACTTAAGCATTAAGCTACCTGCTGCTGCAGCCTTGACTTAATACCAGCATTTCATTGTAGTTCTCTACCTTTGCACATCCCTAAGGCTGCAGAGAGTAACATGAGGAACCGTATGCAGCATAGCAGTGGCCCAGAGGGATGAGCCAGGGAGACCAATCTACAGAGCTGTTAGCTGCTGTTTTACTGGGTTTTGAGTCACTTTCTAGCTCCCGCTGCGCCCCTGTGGCAGCAACAGGAGGCTTATGCTGCAGTTCCAGTGGTTTATAGGATTAGGCTCAAGTTTTGAGTACAGAAACGGCAGAGGTGGCTTTTCTTAGCACACTACATTCAGAACATCTTTCTTTTCAAAATGTGCCCCCTGCTGGAATGCTTTTCTTCCTTGGGGAAAATATATACGGTACTCATGCACATATACTTCAAGTGCAGAAGCAGCTGGAAGGAGGCAGCTTGAGTCAAAACGGCCAGGCCCTCTGTTGCCTCTCGTAAAAACAAAAAAACAAAAAATGGAAACCAGGAAACTGTTCAAACATGTTGCTGCATAAAGCCTGATTTGACCCTGAGAATTCTCAGTTTAAAAACAAAGCAAAACAAAACAGACGACACTGAAGGCATAAATTTAAGCAATCGTGTTCTGGCTTTAGACAATAGATGTTTCTTACAGTGGCTGAAAGCTTTTTAATTGATTCTGTTGCTCTCAAGATAATGTATTATGGATATGGTATACCATGGTTCCTTGGAACTCCCCCCCCCCCTTATCAGAATTGTGTTAACTAATTTTGAATATCCAAAGCTCTGAAAAAATTGCCACCATTAATTATTACAAGAGCTGCGAACCATCAGAAACAATGGAATCTTGTTACGGTAATTTTCTTTGGTTTAACCATGCCATTAAAAGGTCCTTATCAGTGTTCTCACTGTGGCAGACTGCTGCTTTTGTGAATGGATCAGAAGTGTTAATGCAACCAGCATTAAAACATAATAATAATAATAATAATAATAATAATAATAATATAATAATAATAATAATCCAGTGTTTAAAATGGTGGTATTCAGCCCAAGTTTTAGTGTTTATTTTTGTGAAACTTAAATGATATTAATAATGTACCTAATGTTATACGATCTGTAATATAAGTGTGTACAGTTAGTATTAAAATGAAGGCGTACAGAATTTGAATTAGAATGTTAGGTGTGAGCCATTGTCAGTCCCTTTCACACAGCTTAAATGATACTGCCATTCAATAAGTATTGCTATAAGGTGACAGTAAGCTATTATTAATTGTGTGTTTTGCATAATCATGCCAAAGCACAATAAAATGTGTATATAGTGATGTTTTAAAAGAACAAATATATATATTGTTCATTCATTTGTGAATGGGAGAAGCCATCTTTAGTAAGTTACTGACTTTTGAAGACAATATAATAGATGTTTATCTGAATGTGCATTGTATTGTACAGTTTGCATTTTCTTGTTTGTGGTGGCATATAACAACTGCGTGTTTTCTTTTTGTTTTTTTAAAAAAAGGTTTCTGTTATGTACAGTTGAAATAAATTTTGCATTTACTAGCCTATGCCTTTAATATTAAAATTGTTGTGCTCTGAAAGGGCAGCTTTTTATAATTTCTTTTTTAAAAATATTCCTTTTGGATGTACTCAAGCAATATGGAAGCCAAGCACTAAACTAAAAGTGTTTCATTTAGGGCCTGGGTGTGTATATATAACACCTGTGTGCTCTGATGAATTATTTCACACAGATTTTGCTTTATGTAGGATTTTAGCTTTCTAAAAATAACAACACTGTAAAGTTCTAAATTTCCAGTTACCGTATTTGCTATTTATAGAACATGGCTCTGGTACTACTGTAGTTTGCGTTTCATTGTGTGCAGCGGGCAACCTCAGATTGTGGGTGTTCATCTGCATCAAATGTGTCTTGCTAGATTAGATGGGAAAGGGATGTGCACCCACAACACCAGCTTTGTATGCAGATCTTATTTGCTGGATCAGGGTACACATGATTCAATACATTTTAATATGGTAGTGTTACTCCTCTGGTATTTGGCAGGGAGCGTACTTAAACGACTTAAAGAAAAAATTAAGTCTAGTGAGAAATGTCTCAGAGTGTTCAGGGTATATGTTTACACATTTGGAGCTCTGTTGTGTAGGCTGATCAATAGTATAAATAGCAGCAGCAGATCCAGTTGTGACATCCCAGGTGAGGTGAGGGAACTTTCTGATGTGGCGGTGCTCTGGCACCCAAGAGAAGTGATTAGATTTGAATGGAGCATATATCCATCAACTGGCTCTTGAGAGCCACAGAATTTTCACCGAGGTACCTGGATTTTCAAATAGTAAATGTGTGTGATGTTGTTCTTAAACATTGGCATTGTGTGAATTAAGTAAAATACTGGGAAAGGTCCTGCTATGTAAATATTTATATTGTTACTGCTGTGTTGGCAATTCATCTGAACTAATCACGACTGCTTTTTTTCCCTACTGAGCATCCATATCAGTTAGGGATTTATGAGCAGGTCTCTTTCTGAAGTAAGTATTCCTGTGTCATTCCTTAAAACTCCAAAAATGGGAAACAATGTGCACTTTCCTCTGACTTCCTTTATAAAAATGCAGGAGCTAATACTGTAACTTTGTAACATTGGAGTTTCGTGTCTCTTAAGACTGCAATCTTGTATCTACTTACTTAGGAATTAAGTCTCTTTGGATGGCAAAATTTTCTTCTGAGTAAACATGCATAGGATCAGGCTGTAAGGCTGTTTTAACAGATTTTTATTTCAGTACTTCCCTGTAATATTTTATTGACTTGGTTAGCATTAATGCTAAGCCATGGTTATTAAATCACATTTTTCTGTTGTCCAAACAATAGAATCTTAACCTTGGTTTTTTAACCATCTTAACCTTGGTTGTTAATCATGAACAAGCTATGCTCATAAGGCTTGGTTTATAAACCTTGGTTGATATTAACCATGGTTTAGCATTACGTGTGAACTCAAACATTGAGGTTTTTTATGCTCATCATTCGTTCTTGGTAATAAAGAATATTGGACATTGTCTGTGAGGTAAAACGATTTCTGACATGTTTGTTTAGCTACATAAATTTTCACTGCATTTCCATATGCAAATATTGACAGTGTAAAACTGAAGAATAATAGGATGTGTGGTAAGGTGGGAGCAACAGCTAAAGCAGGGTTCAGCAACCTTTTTCAGCCGTGGGCCAGTCCACCATCCCTCAGACCCTGTGGTGGGCTGGACTATATTTTGAAGAAAAAAATGAACAAATTCCTATGCCCCACAATAACCCAGAGATGCATTTGAAATAAAAGGACACATTCTACTCATGTAAAAACATGCTGACAGTGTGCGGGCCAGATTGAGAAGGCAGTTGGGCCACATCCAGTCTTAGGTTGCCTAAACCCTGAGCTAAAGGATAAGATGCAGAAAAGTGTTATGTAAACACCTAATGTTGAAAACACAGATAAAGAAATTTTATATAGAAGTGACTATGAAGCTTAATTGTAACAGTAATCCATGGTAATGGCCTTAAAGGGAAAATATTTAATTGTACTTTATTTTATCAGTTTGAATATTGCAAAGCATAAACAACTGACTTCATAAATACAAGGTCTCAAATCCTAGTTTTTCTTTTGTTAATGTAAACAACCGTGATTTTCCTGCAGCACACTCCTTTTTCTGCAGCACCTCACATCATGATCCACACTATTTCCAAGAGCCCCCCATCTGCCAATAGCATTTATTGGGTTGGGCAGGTAGGGGTCTATAGTGGGAGATAGGGAATTCCTGCTCCATGAACTGTGTTCCTTTCAGGGAAGGAAAATTAAGATCCAAGCCAATGAAATGTGCTGTTAATGGTTGACTTAACTAATTAATATTTTGCAAGGTGACACTTGCCAGTCAATTTTCACTCTGAAATGCAACACTTGTAGGTTTCGGCTAAAGGTATTCAGCAGCAGACTTTCAATATGAGCAGTACTGTTGTGTATATTGTTTTAGTTCTAAAAGTATACCCAAATGCTTCATCAGCTTTGTATTGCGCTAGGGAAATCCAATTAACTTAAGTAAACACAGTTAAAACACTTCAGGTGTTTTCCAGTTAAGCTGCCAGGCTATGATCCAGAATGGTAGGATTAGATTTTTTTTTCTCCTACTCAGTGCTGCAAGAATCTACAGGTTGTTGAGTTTCATGAAAAAAATTGAGCTGGGGCTGTTTTAAGTATATAATTCATAATTCTGTTTTAAAAAGTGAATACAGGTGATCTGCTATATAAAAATATACTATCCTTTCCTCATCCTGTTGTCTCTTTCATTTCTTGAGACCATTTTCATGAAAAGACAAGATAGAACCCTGTACAAGGTGTGTTTCTTTACAACTGTAAATAATGCGTTATGTAGCTTACGGGAATAAGTGAACAATTGTTAGCTTGTCTACCTTGTTTATTGATTTGGTTTAAGCTCCTATGTGTAGTCCCAAATGTTTTGTTTTATAATCACTTCTCTCATCCTTGTATTTTAAAAGGTTTTATTGTTTATGTGTCATTTACTCAGATGAGGACACAACAGTCTTCTATCTGAATGAGCAGAATTGTCAAACTAAACTGAAAATTAATTTTTTACTCTGGGTGAGTTTATATAATCATTTACAACAGGAGGGAAATCTTGGAATATGCTTCAGCTTGGTTAAATATAGTTCGCCTTCAGTAGTGGAGGGATTTCCAGAGCATATTACTCATCCCACTTGCTCTGAAGGTGGCGCTGTTCAAGTCCTCCTTGGCTCTTCTGATAGGGGGAGACTTCCAAGTTCTTTGTCTATTCTGAGTAAACAATGTTGGTGCACTAGCATTGCTGTGGGGCTAAACAGACTGCCGGCTCTCCTTTTTTATTGTCTCCTTCCCTCCTTGAGTTTTAGAGTCTGATCAGGAAGGGAGCCAGCACACAGCTTTCACCTTTAGAAGGTACTTAGAAGGGAAAAAGAGTGTGGAGCAAAGATCATGCTGATAATGTTTCAACAACTACCAGTCTAGGAACAGGATGCTGCATTGGCTACCCATAAATAGGTGGTTAGCCCCTGGGGTACTAGTAACCAGCAGGAATGGGGACACCACCAACCTAGAACTGCTGCTCACTTGGCAGAAAAAAGCATGAACTTTTGGGCTGAGGATAGATAAGACCTACACCCTCTCCTGCCCAGCATAGTGGGTGTGGGTGTTCACCTAGAGGTTTTTAATTTGGTTTGTATGTTGGTCAGATATACTAGCACTGGCCTCCATGAGAATAGAGAGAAAGCAGAAAGCCAAATGCCCTGACCCCACAAGTTACTCGCGAATCTCGCCACCCACCTCCTCCCTAAGACATAGGGCTGGGAAAGGGAAACATGAAAAGCAGGCTGTTAAAATGTAGTCACAAGTTTCAGCATTGACTAGGTGAAAACTCCTCAGCATGTTTGGAACAGGAATTTCCACCCATCATTCATACACATTATTCTTATTCTTTTTATTATTTATTATTATGGGGGGAATCTTAAGTTTCTAGGACTGGTTTTCAGAAGGTGTGTGTGTTTTGTGTTTGGAGTATTATGCCACAGCACTGTAGTGCAGCTCTAGGGGGATTAATGTACAGCTTTTATTCCCCCCCCCTAACCTAACATGCTCACTTAGATGGCTTGCTCCTCCCTTCCCATTTTTGGATTACAGGTGTCCCTTACAAGCCTTACAGCAAGAATATTTGACCACTAAACAATTTGAGAACAAGTTCATGAACACTATTGGAAGGAACAGCCAACTCCAGTTACAGTTCTCTTCCATCCAGTGTAGACCAACAGGAGGATGCTCTCCACACAATCCCAGGCCATTTGTCCTTGTGGAGCAAGGATTCATTCAAAACTTTCACCAAGCCTTGAAAAATAATGTTATTGTTGTATTAGATGAGTTTGGATATTAATCTTATAATTGTCAAGAGATTAGAGAGCCACCTTAACTTTAAACAAGCTTGTCAAATGCCACATATTCCAATGGGGGAAGCCAGTCAAAGGGCAATTTATTGACCTTCACAGAATCTCATGGAAGTGTATACATTCCCATTCACTACCATCACTGCAGATTCCTGAGTTCCATATACAGGACGAACTCTTTCCACACAGGACCTCCCAGTTTAGCCTCTCATCGGCTCTTGGTTTTTGCCCATACTCATAATGTTTCTGATTCCCAACTATGCACGTTTAACCAAATGGCCACCAAGTATTGTAACACTTTGGAAGTGTAGGCGAGTTTCAAATATTTTTGTAAAATATCTTACTGTGTGCAAAAAGTTGGAGCTGTCAGAGGCAAGGGAAACTTCCTTCAGAAAATGGAGTCTCCAAATGTAAAAAAAACACACCATACACTTTAGCAAAAGAAATGCAAGCAGACGATAAGGAATGCAAAACAATTTGAAGAGCACATCACTAAAATATTAAGACCACCACTAATAATAATAATAATAATATAATAATAAAATAATAAATGCTTAGATATATTAGAAGCAGGAAAGGGGCTAGCACGATCATATATGTGCCAAATGAGGAAAAGCAAATAGAGAAGCTAACTGAATTATTTGAATCTGTCTTCATTGTGGAAGATGAAGGAAAGATCTCTGTTCCTAAACTAACTTTCTTAGAAAGGGAGACTGATGCAATTAGTGGTGCCAGGAGATTAAGTTCTGTGCCTAATGACAAATTAAAAATGAACAAATCATTCGGTCCAGATGGAATCCACCCAGAGTTCTTGAGGAACTCAAATGTAAAATCTTTAAATTAAAATTTGTAACTTGTCCCTAACTGGAAAGTGCCAATGTAACAGCAGTTTTTAGATCCTATGGAAATCTGGGGAATTATAGGCCAGTTAGCTCAGCATTTGTTCTTATTGTAGAAAACAGTCTTAAAGATATAATTGTCACGCATTTAGAAGAACAAATCTTGCTGAAGAAGAACCAGCATGGCTTCCACAAGGGTAAGTTCTGTCTAACCAATTTTCAGAGTTATTTGAGTGTCAGTAAGCATATGGGTGGGGTGATCCAGTACACATTGTGTAGCTGGACTATCAAAATGTTGTTAATAAAATTCCTAAAGACATCTGTAAGGTTAGCAGTCACAGGATAAACAGACAGATCCTCTTAGGAATCTATAACTGATTAAAGAACAGGAAACGGAGAGTAGGGATAAATTGATTCTCACAATGGAGGGGTGTAAAAAGTGGAACCTCCCAATGGTTGGTGTTGGGACCTGTGCTTTTTAACTTGTTCGTAGATGACCTGGAGTTAGGGGAGAGCAGTGAGATGGCGAAGTTTGCTGATGACACCAAATTGTTCAGGGTGGTAAGTACAAAAAGTGATTGCAGGCTGCTCCAAAAGGATTTCTCCAAACTGAATTAATGGGCATTGAAATGGGATATGCAGTCCAATGTAGACAAGTGTAAATTGATGCACATTGGGGTAAAATAATTCTAACTTCATATATATGTTAAATGGAATGTGAGTTAAGCGGTTATTGTGCATAACAACTGACCATTGTGCACATTCACCAGGCATCATGGAGTATGTGCACATAATTCTTTCATGAAGAGGAGATTGTACACATTTCTCAGTCAATATATCTAACCTCCAATAGGCCTTGGGAAATGTGCATATTTTGATTGAATTTTGTACATTCCTCAGGCAGGTTTTGGACTATGCCTGACTGCTGTTTTCCTGACCTGTATCAGAGGTACTTTGCACTCTTCTCTCCCAGCTCTTTCCCATGATGATTGACCTCATGCTGCTATTAAGCTTTTTCCTAAGTTTAATTGACATATGGAGGGCAATTTCCATCATAATCATGGCGGGTTTAAACATTCCCTCTCCTTGGAATCCCTTGTGCTGCTCAGCTGACTGGTGAACAGCTGAGAGGTGAAAAGGGGGCTGGACAACAGAAAAGATTGATATTTTCCTGCCCCCCCTTTCTTTCTGCTACTTGCCTGATCAGTAAGATGTGAGCCATGTAAGTACTGACAGTGGACTAGAAGCAGCTGACTGCACTTGTGAACAAGAAACGGGGGGGGGGGGAATGTGCATGTTTCTTAGATGATATGCATACTGACCAGAGAATGTGCATGTTGGTTGGACAATGTACAAGATTCAGCTGAGATATGCACATTCCCCAAGGTCTGTTGAGTATGCATATTAGCCAGAGAACCTACAAAATTCAGTCATATATGAACTTTCTCAAAGGCCTGTTGGAGATTATGTATACTGACTGGGGAAAGTGCACAAATCCATGTACTTATTCTCCTTGAGGCCTGGGGAATGTTCTTGTGGTCTTTCCTATCTGTTCTTTGCTTCATTATCATTAGTACTGGAATTGTCAGAAACACACCTTATACCAAGCCAGACAGTTGGTCCATTTAGCTGAGTAATGCATATGGATTGACAAGGTACTTTGTAAGTGGAAGCATTGCCATTACTAGGGTCTCTTGTCGCTACCTCTTGCAGCAGTGCTGTGATCGCCCCTTAAAGTTTATTTCAAGACAAGTCAGAATGCCTGGAAGTAGACAATTGTCCTCCTAGATTGAAGGATGTATTCAACGTTGAATGAATGGAGTTCCACTTCTAATCTCCCTTCCCCATGCATCTCCAAAATCTCGCAGCACTGTGCAGCATATTTTGCAGGTGCGCAGGGGAGCGGAGGAGGAAGTTCCATTTCACATGCAGAAGCCTGGCGAGTGGAACAGCAGTGTTGCTACATCCCTGAGGATGTAAACATGTTCTAGACACCAGTCCAGAGAACTTTGGCTGATGCTAAAAAAGCCTCCTGCAGGGTGTGGAGGTTGTCGAACTCTGGTTTCAACCCTTTACCCATGTCGGTCTCCCAGTAAATTCACCCAAGTTATCATGTCATGAAGTGTGCTGTTCTAATGGTTTGACTGGGACTTCCTATTGATGTGCAGGCATCTTTTGTGATTATTTATTTTGACATATCTTCAGATGAACTTCTTCAAATGGATAATACCTTTCAGTGTTCCATAGTTTGGTTTAAATCTACAAATCAGAAAGTTTATCTTTAATCATGGTTAATCCCTTATTCTTTTCTCCCTCTCTTTTCACCAGATATTTCTTGATTTTATGTATTATTTATCTAAAGTATATCAGCAGAGCAAGCCCATTTGATTTTTTTATTGGAGTGCCAGTTGAGATGTGAATAAAATAATGATTGCCATGTGTATGTGTCCTGTGTTCTGTATTTCCTAAGTAATGGGATTGTTAGTGCAAACTGCAGTAGTTTTTAACCTTGATACGATATTAGTTTTATTTTTACCACAATTTTAAAGACCATTGAACATGTCATTTTATAAAGCACATCTATAGGTATTTGTAAATCAAACCAAAAGATTTATAGTATCTTACTTAAAAGACAAGGAGTTTGCAAATTGAGCTTGAGTCCCACTGAAATCAAGGGGTGGGCTTCGTTGATCTTGCTGTTTTTAATTACAAGCGAACTCAAATTATGCAAGAATGTAAAAATCATAGCATAATGCAACACATTTTCTGTGTGTGCGCACAAATGTTGCTTAATTTATATATGTTCCAATTTTATACTTGTCATGGTTCAGAATTTGGTCCCAGGTACATGCATGCAGGTCATACAGGATTACCTCTAGAATTGCAACCTGGAAAAAATTTCTTTTATTTATTTACTTGATTTTTAATTTCAAGGAACAAAACATACCCATATAAGGAATAGAGCTTCTCTTACAGAGATGAAAGAAAAAGAGCAGCTGGTGGTTGTAATTTTAGACATATTCATGCCTTACTTTGGTAACACAGCACTGTGAAGTATATTTACAAATCCAATTAAATTTAAGTTAAACAAGAACATTCACTTATTTTATAAATGATGAAGAGCCTGCAGGAGTAAATCACATGCTTTTGTAATGCAGGAAGCCAGAAGCCATGATGTGGAAATATTGGGGAGCGGGAGGCAAAACAGGAAAGTCTCTCAACTTCCTTATTTACAAAGTACTCATTGGATATTGGCTTATGATTATTGTAGAATGCACACTTGAAAATCAACATTGGGGAAACTTTAAAGCAGCACTTGCAGTGGCTCTATCATAAGGTTACCAGATTTTTTTTCAATGAATCTGGGGACACTTTTCAACTGCAGTAGGAATGATAGGATTTTGTCAGTGAAAAATCACTCCCTTTTAAAGCTGCTGTTTGCTTTGGGATGAAACCCCCCATTAACACAAATGAATATATCCTCCAATGCAAATAGCTTCAAATGAGCAAGTTCCATGAGGACCACTGCAAGGGAGGAAAGGGTTAAATGTCCCCTCCAATCTCCCTTCCCCGGCAGCTGCTATTTGTATTTGTAAAAAAAATAAAAAAAAAATAAGTGCAGAATTTTATAACATGGGCGGCTTGGTCTTGATGTTGCTGGATACTGTTTTTCAAACTCTTCTTCCATTATTAACAGTCTACCTGTTTGTTGCAAAAGTTTATAAAGCTTTAGTTTGCTTCTGTTTTAATGTAATTCTAAACATGCATGTGTTCCTGCTGGTTGTTTACACATTTCTGTATATTCTGTATGATGCAAATTTGCAGCATAGATGGCTTTGTTATATTGGCTTCTGGGAAATAGAAGAGCTTAAGTTCTGTTGGGTTAATCAAAGCATTTGTATTAACAGAAGAAAATCAACACAACATGGGCTCATTTACAACTTGCTCACTACTTCCTGGCTTGTAGATACAAGTTAGGAACATTCACTTCAATGGGCATAAATTAATTTCAATATTGAAAAGTTGTGGTCATTTTGTGAAATGAGCTGTAGGTCAATCAGTAGATTTCCATCCCAAGCCTTTGCTAAACGAATTGTCTGTGGGATCTCTAGATAAACCTTTCAGATTTATTAATTAAAATGTTTTGAAATGATTGGTGGGTTTTTTGTGTTTCTTGTAGATCAAAAGTGTGGAAGTGTCCTTGTTTTCCCCTTCTCATATACAGAGCTTTGATGTGCCTTCATTTCAGCCCATTCCGTCACTACAAACCATGCTTTTCTTGCCATGCAACTGCTTTTTTTTTTTTTAAGAAGATACAAGTCTTGGATGGTTTTAATATCCTAAACATTTAACAAAGTTGTTTTGAGACACAAGGACTGTGCTTCTAAGTGTGTATTATTATTTGGAAATAAGTGGGAAATAAGTGACAGCAGGTCAAGCTGAAGGTTGTGTTTAGATTGTTATTTAGTATGTAAATAAATTAGAGTTGAGAAGCGGATCTGGCCTATTATGTAGTCATGTTTGCTAGAATCTGTTCATGACATTCTGTAATACTGTAGTTGTCTTACCATGTATCAAAAAACATTTAGTTACAGTAACTTAACCGTTTTTGATGCCATCCATAAGGCTTACATTCCTTTCAGTTCCCTTTCCTTCTCCGTTTATTGTAACATCCATAAAATCAAAGCATTATTTGTTGAAATAAATTGTTCTCCAGATCTCATACATTCTAGAATGATACCTAATTTCCTAGGGACTGAACTGATAGTTTGGATTTAGGTTTTTAATTTATGTCAGGGAGCTACTGATAAAAATGTTGGAAATAAATAGCTATTCCTTACCATACACTAAGGGATAACAGTGTTTCCATGTCATCAATTTCAGTGTCGTCATTGCAATAGCATCCTTTATTTCAGTACAGTAACAAAAAAAATACTTGATTTACACTGCATTAAAAAAGTTAATGATGTGTCATTGTTGTATGCAAAGAATAGCACAATTCATTCAGTGTTGCTTCTTTATGACGTGGTTTTTATGGTGTTTATTCTTTTAAAATTAGTTGCAGTGATGTGTCAAAGATATTTATTCTGCCTAATTGTTCTGGGTAATGATGAAGTACTCCTTGTTTATTTAGGCATGTAAAAGAACATCTACTTTTATGTTACCTTGTCTTTTCCTTTGATTTTACTTATTAAAGTTCTTGAGTTCGAGCAAGTTAGACGGAAAACACTTGTTTTGTATCTTCTTTTTCCTACGTTTTGCAGCATAAAAGATCTGGTTTTGATCCTATTTTCAGAACAACTCCTGTGTGTAAGTGGCTTATTAAGATTTCTGTACCATAGGTTTCGGTTTAACTAGTGACCATTTGCCAAATGGGAACTTGCCACCTGGTAAACTGGTATCATCCTGTCAGGTTGTAAGGAGGCTTTAACTGCACATTAGGTGCAGACAAGTGATAAAACAATTCTCTATATAGGCTTTGTGGTGTGTGTTTCTTTAGCTGTTGTGGCAGAAATATTTCCTCTACGCCTCTTGTATGGTTCTCCCTTTGTATCTACTCCTAATTTGTGTTTAGTTCTGAGAATGTTATCAAGAATGTGTTTTCCCCCTTGATCCTAAATTTTATAGTGACAAATAAGAGAAGAAGCAGTCTCTATATTATGTGACTCAGGTCAAATAGATTTTGAGAGTGAAGGCTAATACTTTGAATTATGCTTAGAGTGGAGCATCATTACAGTTTTTCTTCTAATGACCAACCAAGTTTAGAGCCAGGCTACTCCATTGAAGCAGTTGCAATTCCTAAATATTTTATCAGAATGCCTCTTTTATTAGGTGTATTATATAGTCAGGGCGATCACAACCAACCAATATATTTTCATATAGTGTGTTTTTGCAAGTATCTATAGAAATTTCAATTATATTAGTGAAAATTCATTATTGCCTGATTACCATAAGTTACTGGCAAAATATCATTATTGCCTGATTATGTTACTAGGCTCTCTATATAGAGTTTTCTTAGACAGTGCTAATCTAATCTGCTCATAGCTGGAAAAAACATAAGTGGCAATTTGTTGGTCAGTCTCACATAAACCAGTGTGAATACACCTGTGGAAGTAATTGGCATACGCCCCCCTCCCAAAAAAGAGAACTAGACATGGTATGTCCCCATGTCCAATATTTCAAATCCTGCAGTTTTTAGAAACATATTCTTTCAAATGCTTTTAATAGTGCCTGGATGTTTATCTTTTAATTCTATTATTTTGCATTAGGCTCCCGTAAAGAATCTGCTCCCCAAGTACTGCTTCCAGAGGAGGAGAAAATTATTGTAGAAGAAACAAAAAGTAATGGTCAGACTGTGATAGAAGAAAAGTAAGATTTTTTTTTTTTTTTTAGCAAAACGGTGGCCTTTAAGCAGTCCGCGTTCTTGAGCATAGGAAGTTTTTGTGTGATAACTTGAGCTGCATAGAAACTTATTCCTTATATACTCTCTGGCTTTATATTTAAGCAGATGAATATCCTACTGGAGTTCATTGCTGACTTGCGTATAAATGTGCACTGTCGTTCCTCTCTAGCCCATTAAGACTAATACCAACAATCTTTGGTTCTCTAACTTTTCTCTTTGCATCTTTCTCCCTTCATCCTTGTACCAGCTGGGAATTGATCAGTTTTGTGGTAAGGTGGCATTCTTGAGTGCTCCGGGATTTCTGCTCTTAC
Organism: Lacerta agilis; assembly: GCF_009819535.1. Taxonomy (NCBI): domain Eukaryota; kingdom Metazoa; phylum Chordata; class Lepidosauria; order Squamata; family Lacertidae; genus Lacerta; species Lacerta agilis. The sequence goes on along the minus strand of NC_046315.1, from coordinate 77,348,981 downwards.
TAATATATAGAATCACTACTAGGTGCCTTTTTTTTTTGGTACTGGTTAACGTTATTGTTTCGGTTTTAAAAATGTACAGTTAAGAGTTGCTTCATCTCAAAGCCCATTAAAACAAAGAGGGATTTGCAGGTGAACAGCATCTGCTATAGCAGATTGCTCCCTAACCAAGTGATTTTATGCGGCCTAGTGTATAACCTGTATTCCAAGAAAGGCTAATTAAGAATATGCCAGAAAAGACCAAAAGATACTGCGGAGGAATACACAGGCCATTTTTGTTTCCCCTATCTTTCCACCTTAAAAATTGTATGGCTTCTCATTTCAATGTGTATTGATAGTTCTTGATCTGGTTTTTATATTTAATGTAATATATTTACAAAGTATTCTATCTTAATTTTCTGTTTTAGAAGTCTTGTTGACACAGTATATGCATTAAAGGATGAAGTTCAGGAATTAAGACAGGTTGGTAAAAGATATATATCCCACCCTTTATCAACACAGACTAGGAGGGGACAGTATGCTGTGGTTTAGGCCATTTAATATTTCAAAGAGTTAGCAATAGAATCAGTAAGCCCAGTAGCAATGCTGTTTCATAGCATCGATGCTGGAGCGAGGTTGAAGTACCTGAAGCGTGTGCTCTGCCTCCTGTCTATCAGGTCTATCAGGTGTCAAGGTGGGCCAACAATCTACATATCCTCCTTACTTTGCTGATTACTGCTATAACTGTTACTAATGTGGGGTCAGCATTACTCCATGCAGCTCCCTGCTTCTTCACTGCTGGTTTCTTCCTGGTGGCATGTCTTGTGGCATATAGGCACTAGGCCTTTGCACTTTGCTCTCCTATGACCTGACGGCAATGTAATACCTAGTGAACCAATTGTGAAAAGCCGAGTCATACTATGGAAATGTATAAGCCCTTCAAGAAACAGGAACGTGAAGCTGCGTCGCAACTCCCCTTACCCCCATCATCAGCTATAAACACATGGTCTTCTCTTTGCTTTTGATGCTTACTAACTGTTGCGCATTTAAGCAGATGTATTATTGTAAACAGTTTGTGAAAATGAAAGCCTATAATACGAGCCCCGGAAAGCTGATTCCCAAGTAATGCAGATGCGGAAATGTACACTGGACACATGTCTAGGACTTTGGCTAGTCTTACATCTCCCCCCTTTTGGTCTCAGTGTTCCAAGTTTCCAAAGTGAAATGTTCCCTGAATATCAGGATTTCTTGGTGAGAGGCTAAAAGGAATAAAATGAACCTTTCAGTAGTGTTAAGTAATCATGCTGTCAGCTCAAGGATTTCTGCTTTCCCTGTTTCCTCGCCCCCTATCCTGTGCACGGCCCATGCCCTTCCTAGATCTGCTCTGAAGCATTTGGGGAAACCCTAGAACAGATTTAGGGGGTGCGCAGGGTAGTAGAGGTGGGAAAGTCTTGTTGTGCAAGTGGAAATTCTTGTGATGACGGACAGATACTTCCTGCTACATTTCAGGGTTACTTTGAACAAGATAATTATTTTGGGAGATATGTTAAGCTTCGAGTACTGCCATGATTTTAATGTTTTGTGGTGTTCCCCCGTTATACTTTATGACTATTTACCTAACATTGTTCATGTACCGGTACTTAAAATGGAGCGCCTTCTAATATGATACCTTTTCTTCCATTTGTGGCTTGGGCCTACTGATGTAGAAAATATCTCTGGTCTCGGGATAATATTATAGAGCAAGAGTCCACAACAGACTAGTGCTCCATGAGATCCTCATGTCTTCTCCTTATAAAACATCTTGATGAGAAACTAATCCTCCAGCCATTCAGACCAAGTTACCATGATATGTTTGTCTTTTGTTTGTTAGGATAACAAAAAGAAAGAAATCCCTGGAAGAAGAACAAAGAGCTCGCAAGGAGTTGGAAAAACTTGTCCGGAAAGTTCTAAAGAGTATGAATGATCCATCTTGGGATGAAACCAATTTATAACAAACTTACTGTTGTTCTTTTCTTTTTCTTTCTATTGAAAGACCAGTTGTCAAATGAAGCTGGGAAGTCTTCTGACATTTAGTCAGCGTTGCATAACAAGCACTACAAAGTAGGACTTAACTGGATCAAATGATTTTTATTTCTTACAATGTATAATAATAATAATAATAATAATAATAATAATCCATTCACTTAAGCTGTCTGTACTTAAGTGTAGATAGCATGGACCCTGAACTTGTGTGCATCTAAATTACCTCATTTTTGCAGCAAGTGCAACAGCTGGCTAAGCAGTCCATGACGCCACCCTACCCCAAAAAACACTTTGTAAATATTATCTGTAATTTTGAATGCATATGTGATCAATGTATCAGGACTGATATAGTGTTATCGTTTCTTTCTGTAATGATTGCAGCAGACGGACATGGCAGTGCCTGATGCTCTTCTAAAATTTACTGAAAATTCTGCTCCGAGATGGATTGTTTCAAATTGTTCTAGACATAGTAGGTGTTAGTTGCAAAATGTGTGTGTTTTTTTTGTAATTTCCCGACCTATTTCCCAGTATTCACCAGCCTGTTTTAATAACTTAATTAAATCTATTTATGTCTGTTTAAAGCTTCAGACACAATTTTAACATGCTTTTTAAAAACACCAAGCTGTCAATGCAGTGACAATTGGCACCATTTTGTATTCAAGCTAGCATCTTAAAGATCCAAGACAGACAGTTAAGTTTCTTTTGGCATGCCAATATGCAGAATTACTAGTTAAAGGTGGATGTACTTGCTCTTGTTTTTTTTTAAATGGTTAGTTATTAGATGATTTGTGTAGTACGTTGTTTTTTATGGTTGTGCATATACTTTTAACATACAGCTGGCTAGTATTTTAATTGAACACTCAAGCACTGCTGTCAAAACAAAAAGTCCCAATCAAGTGTGTGTAGGGTTTTTTGTTTTGTTTTGGGATGGAAAAAAAAGTATTATTTATTTTTATCATGATCGTAGCAAGTTTAGGTTAATGTATGCATGTAAAGCATTTGCAAAACTCAAACCTCAGAACTGACATTTGATCTTCCACTACTGTGCAGAAATCAATCCCTCCCATCCTGTAAGATCAAATGAAATTACAGTCCACATAACCTCCATTCCCTTTATACAAATAATAAATAAAAAAAGGAATGAGGAAAAACAACAACCAGTGCTTTATGAAAATAAGTCTCTTAGTTTTCTCTGTCCATATAAAAAGGCTGTTACAGTGAAACATGGCACTGTGACATTTTGGGTTGCAGCCTGGGACTCTGCAATGTGTTGGTAATCAGGAACTCTATGATGTGCAGTTTTGGAAGTATATACATTTTAAATTACCATTGATCATGTACCATGTCAGTGCGTCAGACTGAAGGTTGCGTAACATTTCTTGAAGACAAAGAACTAAGGGATTTGGCTCCTGAAGTCAGTGAATCAGTTCAAATCCCGGTGGTGTTAAATATCAGTCTTACTGCTGAGCCGAGGCAGGATCCTGCAGCAGAACGCACCCTTGTTCTGAGCTCTTCCCCTGCCTTATTGTGTAGTAAAGCTTTCGCCTGACTCTTAATGGCATCACATATGTTACTTTACCTGCCCCTCAGCTGGTGATTTGGAGTAGGGGGGGAACACTTGTGATGAGATCAGAAGTCAGGATTGCTTTTACTGCATGTTACAGGAGGAGAGAACCCAACATAGGGGAGCCGTCTAAAGAGGTAGCTCTTGTGTTTCTTGTAATGTCGCCCCTAAAAGATGACATGTCTCTGATACTGTATGCTGTATGGTTGATTCTTGCATCAAACAGTCAATCCACATTCCCCACCCACGAAGCAATAAGACCCAGCTGTTTATTGTTTCTCGCTGTCAGCAACCAGAAATGGGCAGCCATACTTCCGTTGAAAATAAATGTTTATTGTGATGATAAAAGGCTTATGTGGCTGCTTATTTTATGAACTGGCTTCATACACACATAATTTTAGGAGTGGGAGTAAATAAGTTGTGTTGTGAATTTGTGAAATAGGAACTAATCCCAATCCTGGGACTAACCCTGTTTGGCATTGCATTGCCGCACAGTATATGTTAGCGCAAATGTGCAGGAGCGTAAAGGACAGTCCCTTGCCTTCAGGAGCTTACAATTGAAACTTTCAACAGCTTTCCCCAGGCTTACCTTTTGACACTTTTGAGATATGGTGCATTATTTTTATTTATGATTTCCCCCCCCCATCTTTTTGCAAGGAAAAGTGACTTGCAAGGAATTGAAATATAAAAATGCCCCCAAAATAAACAAAAAAATTACTTCTCCACCCATTAAAAGAGGAGCATCAAGACGGGCTAAAAATGGTATCAGTTTTGGAGAACAAATATGTATTTGCCTGGCACTTTAGCCTTAGGCTTCAGAGTCTGCTCAATTCCTGTTGACTTAGCAGTACACCCTGTATGGACAATGTGGTACAGCCTCCTCAGCTAGAAGCAAGAGATAACTTCTCCAAGCCATGGGCATTTTGGGGGAAAGCTACAAACCTCACCTTCTCCTTCCCTTGCTCGGGCTTTGTGTTGCATTTTTTACTTCCATACCCCTATCCTCTCAACCTTCAGTACCCTAGGCAACCAGTTTAATGACAACACACAGTCAACTGTGATGTCACAACTTGCAGCATCCTTTAGCTGTTCCCCATGACAGCGGGGAGATCATTTGGCAGACTTGGTGGAAAGCAAGCATCAGAGAGGGGTCAAGGCAGGTTTCCACACTAGCTAGATCACCTGCTAAATGTATGGAAATAGTAGCACTTCACCAATTTCTTTTGTATTTTTTCCTGAAAGAACTTGCGAATCAATGCTGTTGGCAAATCCACAAGAATGTAACCGTGTGTTTTTTTGTTTTGTTTACATGACTGCATTAAAAAAAATATTGCGGATCAGTATAATTGAGCCCATTAATGAAAGACCTGGAAGAACTTGGGCAGAATCCAAGGCTTTTTCTTAATGTATTGCCTAACATTGTGGTCTCCTCCTGGCTTGTGTGTTCAGTCGCCTCTGAAATTGGACAGGGCAATACAATCTCCACCCTTGCCTCATCGGCTGGAAAAACGAAATACAAATTTCCTCCGTTATGGGTTTGCAGGTAAGAAGTTAGCAAACTACTGCCTTGCTGCCATGAACTGATTAAAGTACCCTATACTAAGATGACATTTTGCAAGAGATGGTCAAGTTAACTTTGCACTATATTCATGTTGGGGTACAGAACAAATTACCGGTAAGTTACACAGGAAATGTTCCGGATACCTTGGTTTTTCCTCTGTTTTAATAGTACAGAGTTGTATTTAACCTGTTGCTCATAATAAAACAATATTTACTACACTAACACAAGCTGCTTCCTTAGCTCTGTGTTTGAAAGCTATTTAGCTATGCCTCGCTGCTGGAAGTCCTTAATGGAATAAGTAAAATCTATGTTTTCAAGCAAATGGGGTGTGGGGCATCATGCTAAAAAAAACATCTTTTACAACATTTGTGCACTAATTTTGCTGCTGGCTGTGCTGTTCCTGGCTGAAACAATGATGATTCAATTATTTCAGGAAAAGTTTTCAATCATTCTTTCCAACTGAGGCTTCTGGCAAATGTTGTGCATGTGTTATATTATCTGCTGGGGAGCTCCCTCTGGTGGCAACTACATATAAATCTGTTAAAAATGGGAAGAGTGCATGCAAGTGGACACATACAAGAGCAAAGGGGCTGTTGAAACTGGCATCCTTGAACGTATTTTTAAATAAAAATTTATATATGTGCACAGATACGTATAACTAAATTGTGTAGGCAGATGTTTACAGCACACCTGAGGAGTACAGACACCTATTAAGCACATGTATGGCTTCACCTGTATTTGCTGAAAAGGTGTACATGAGGGACCTCCTACTCAGTGGTTTCATCATTAAGCAACATAGGAGAAATATTAAGCAGTATAAGGGGCAGTTTTGGGCACCATGGTTTAGGAGGGCAATAGAGCTGGGCTATATATTGATAAATCGTCGGAAACTGGTATGGCGTTCAGATCATGATACCAGTTTCAGACAATTTGAGGTGGTGTTAAATCAAGCCAGCTCAAATTACCTGCAGATGGGCTCCATCTGCCTGCTTGATTGCACCTTTAAGGAAACCTCCTGTCCCCCAGCTGAGCAATTGAATAAAGCCCCAATGCTCCTCTAGCTCAGTGTTTTTCAACCACTGTTCCGCGGCACACTGGTGTGCCGCGAGATGTTGCCTGGTGTGCCGTGGGAAAATTACTTTATATATAGTCAATATAGGCACAGAGTTAAATTTTTTAACATTTTCTAATGGTGGTGTGCCTCGTGATTTTTTTCATGAAACAAGTGTGCCTTTGCCCAAAAAAGGTTGAAAAACACTGCTCTAGCTCATGTGAGCTGGAGTGGTATGGGGGCTTCGTAGGGCTGGGCAGGGAGGAAGAAGCAGCTGTGATACATACCAGAGTCAGACATATATCAGTATTTAGCTGGTGATACATCACAATGTTGAAAACCAGATATTGCCCAGCCCTAAAGGGGCTAGGAAACCAAGTCTGATGAGGAATGTTTGAAGGAGTATCTTTATCCTGGAAAAGAGGCAATATGGTAGCCATCGTCAAATATGTGAAGGGCTCTCGCATAGAGAGGATGGGGAAGAGCCACCATAGCTCAGCGGTTGAGCATTTGCTTCTCATGCAGAAGATCTTTGATCCAATTCCTGGCATGTTCAGGTAGGACAGGGAAGGACCCTTGCCCGATACCCCAGAGAGCAGCTACCACTCATTGTCAACAAAACTGAGCTTGGTGGGTCAGTGATCTGGCTCCCTGTCTATAGCTCAGCTTCCTGTATTCCAAAATAATGGTACTGCAAATAGGCGCAGGATGCAGGCAGAGTAATGGTCCCACAAGCACTGCCTTCTGTGGGGCACACTAGGTAGCAATGAAAGTGTACCAGAGTTTCTATCCTGAACAGTCAGTCCAGAATGACACTGATTCATAGTATCCATATCTGTTGAGAGGCTGCTGAGTTACAGTCTCCAATGTCTACTTGGCAAAGGTCATTAAGTAGAACCACGAAGGAAGTGTCAGTGCAAAACATGGGTCAGGAGATGCAGGAGTACAGAAAAAAAACTTCTGACTTGAAGAACTACTGAGAGGAAGGGGTATGGCTGGAATCTAGTCTTTTGGGGCTTCATCCTGTCCCACAGCTCAAGTGACTCATTTCCCATTTACTTTGACCTGCTGCGTTAACTTCAGCATGGAAATCTGTGTGCAGAAGTGTCTTACAATATCTGTCTGCTGTTGGCATTCCACCTGACACAGAAATTTTGTGAGAGGTTTGTCCCAAATCAGTCATATGGGAACATGACAGATCCACATATGTGCAAAAAGTCTTTGGATATAAGGTTTTAGGATTAAGGCTACTGAATGCAGCTTGTAATCTATTTAAAACAAACAGAGCAGCAGAGCAAAACTCTTAACTTATTTGAATAGATCTGTTTAAAAGATCGTGCTTGCAATTCATTTTGGGCCTTTGGGTGTTTCTCTTTTTTGAAGTATGTGAATTCCCCTTTTATGAAATATGCCGTGAAAATGTATCAAGAATTGAGTGTTCAGAGCTGGGGTGCTGTTTCCACAAAGAAACGTGCTATAAGAAAGCTGTACCACGTAAGTAACTATAATTTGTAGCCCAAACTCAAGCCCAGTTGCCAACCTTTAAAGCAAATTCCCCTTCAAGTAAGATCATTATTATTATTATTATTATTATTATTATTATTATTATTATTATTATTATTATCCTTCTGTGGCTGCTTCTAGAAAGCAGTTTTCCTGGGCAGGAGGGTTCTGGAGATTAGGAAAGAGGAAACTTATCTTTTCCCCTTTCTTCCCTCCTGAAGCCTCATTGTATATAGCACAAGGAGAAGAGCTTTTCTTAAAACTCATGCTGTGCACTTCTACACCCAAGTCCTTATTTCAAGAATCCTATAAGATCCCATGGATTAAGCAAGGCAACTCCTATCAACCTACCCCGTTTTTCCTTCCCCCTCTCCAATGGACACTATCACACCCCATGGCTCCTGAGGGCCACTGAGCATGCTCAGTCCTAGTTTCTGCTCTCTGGCAGGAGAGCTCTTTTCTTCCATTTAGTAATGATATACTATGTATGTATATATATGGATAGTAGTATTGCATCCACCAGCTTGACTGTACTGTGGAGGGTTTTATATCGCTACCAAACTCAGACATGGCACCATGCAGTTGCGACTGGAGGAAAGACAAAATGTCCCAGTTGTTCCTTCAAGTCCTTAACAGGAGCCTTGTAGTGTATTCAAGGTTTACAGCAGGGGTCAGCAAACTACATTTCCCCGGGCCGGATCAGGCCTGCCAGAGTTTCTAAATCTGGCCCGCCCGGCCATTTAAGAACCCGCTGCGAAGCCGAGACTCCCAGTGATGGTGACAGGAGGAAGAGGGCCGAGCGGCAGCTCTACCAATCAAACGCCATGCCTGGTTTACCTCAGCGCGGCGTGGGGACGTCTCTGCCCAATCAAACGCCGCACCGCACCAGGCACCTAGGAGAATACCAAATAATCCTATGCACAGTCACAACATGGGACTCTGAGGCACAGAGCTAGTTCAGAGGCAGGTGGATTGCCTCCAACCTGGCTGGGCCCATCTGACCTCAGATGATTAAACCTGTTGAGGCTCTGTTGGGATTCAGGGCTACCATCCCCATTGGTTGTGGGTCTCCACGAGGTCGGAAGTGGCGAGTGCTGCTTCTACATGGCGGGCCTTGGCAGGGTCTGAGCCAACCTGCTTGGTTTTTAGCTGCTTAAATGGGCCTTGGCCACAGCAGCTCCCCAACTCAGCTGGCCAGCACTGCTGGTAGGATGACCATATCATCAAAGCAGAGGACACAGATCTGCATAAAATTTACATACGCCAATCTATATGTGCAAATTACGATTTAGAAATAATACTATAAATTAAATAGAAGTAGAATGTCAACTCTTCAAAGAGCTGACTCCTTCAAATAAAGGATAATGGCTGGCCATGGACTTTAACAGTCATGATTGCAGTCCTTTCATCGTTTAGACGAACCTGAACAGGTATGTGCGCATGTTTTGGGAGGGGGGGGGAATCCCTGGTTAATGTGGCCCTGTTTAAAATAATAATAATGAGAGAACCATCTCTCCTCTTAAAGTGAAGACTGTGCCAAACAGGAAAAGTCTGATGATGTCAAACTGTACCTTTCAGTTCAGAAGATGGTTTCAATTGCTTTGAGGGAAGTTTATCTATAGGATTAGGCAGAACAGGATGACTCTCTGAGGTCTGTTTTAAGCAGTGGCACAGACCACAAGGTAAGGTAGGCAACTGCAGTGCTTGTAGTGACCACATAACTCTCCGTTGCATGCTTGTAGCAAAGCTGTCCTTTATAAAGAAGATATATAAATTCAAAATTAACACTTCACCCTGTCAGAAATTTGAAGAAAGTTGCATTTTTATTTTTAGAATACATGAAAGCATTTATTTGCTTAATAGTGATCGTCATGGTGGCCTTCTGTATATTTGTGCTGTGTAGGTAAGTTGATGCTTTATATAAACTTGATTAGCTAAATGTAACTCCATGAGTACTTAAAATATTCCAGGATTAAGCCCCCCAAAAACGTTGCTAATGTTATAGTTTAGAAAAGGATTCATGAAAGAAGGTATGAGGGCCACAAAAAGGAGGAGACTGAGAGATGTGTGGCTGAGGGGTATAGGTTTTGGACTGACTGACTGACTGTTTGTTTGTTTGTTTGTTTAGTCTCAGTCAGTCAGTCAACAAACAAACAAATGGGATAGTTCATTCTAGAGCCTATAAAATGAATTTATTTTCTTTGTGAGAAAGTTTAGATCATTTGTAATACTTTAAACTGGTCGCATCTGGAAGAGGGGGCTTTCTTGTTTGGTGGTCTATGTGAAGAGTGGGTAATAATAATAATAATAATAATAATAATAATAATAATAATAATACTTTTATTATTTGCACCCTGTCTATCTGACTGGGTTGCCCCAGCCACTCTTGGCAGCTTCCAACATACATGAAAACATAATAAAACGGTAGACATTAAATTTTCCCTTTACAGGAAATGCATCACACCAAGATACAGAATTCTAAATTTAGAATCTTAAGCTTTAGGTTCCTAAATTCATCAACATGCTGCACTGGGACAAGCAAAGCAATTTTCTTTGGTTTATGTGTGTGTTTTCATCAAAAGGGTAAGATCAGGGTCCCATTCCATCGAAAAGCACCTGTAAGTAAGGTTTCCCGTGGTATGGTTTCTCAGATAGCAAAGTGTGGGTAACCTGTGGGCTTCTGAATGATGTGAACTACAGTTCCCCTCACACCTACATAGGCCATGTGGACTAGGGCTGATGGGAGTTGTACTCCAAAACAGCTGGAGGGCAAAACATTGGAACACCCCTGACATAAAAGCACATGAACCCAATATTATTTTGGGACTGTACATTGCAGGGTGAGATCAGTGATAGAGAATGAGTTTTTAAATTTTAATCTTTGGGGAAGCTTGGCCTGTATCAGTGGTGGACTTTGGGCTCTCAAATTTCGGTGGTGCCCTGGGCGATGCTAAATTTTGGCACACAAACCCCACCTCATTTGCTCTGTTCTACAGAATTGTTGTGGCACCCTCTGCTGCGCAGTGCTCAGTATGGTCACACCCTAAAACTGCCTCTTCTAGTATTACTGATCTTCAAGCTGAGGAGCTGCTTAGGAGCTTTTGAGAAAATCCAGGAATTCCTGAAACTGTTTGAAAACCACTGGTTTAACATAAAGTCCGCCTTAATCCACCTTAATTTGTACTATTATTATGGTTATCAGGGTGGATAAAAATCAACGATAAATTATTGTTATCAGGGTGGATAAAAATCAATTATTAAAAAAACTGGATTTTTTAAAATTTAAAACAGATTTTTTAAAAATTTAAATTTAAATTGGATTTTAAAAATAAACTGCTTTTGGAGGAAAAATCTTTCTAAGGATAGTTTTCTATCTAAGTTACATTATAGTCCAAAGGAAATAAGGATTTGTTTTAAGTTTTCCATGTGTGCCTAAAACTCAGTCTAAGTTTTTCTTTTTATTGTTTAACCACATCAGTTAACAAACATGGATGCATATGCTATAATGTTATTGTTTTAGTTAAATTGTTATTAAGGAAATGATTCTTTTTCTCCTTCCAATAAAGTACAGCAGAAAAGTTGTCCAGATATAAACAATTAACTTATTAAACCTCACAATAATTTCATAATTACCTGCCTATCTTCTAATAGTATAACCAAACACGTAATTTTTGATATAATCGTAAAATCTACTCTGAAAATTTATTATTCCAAAAATGAAACCTTCATCTGGTTGTAAATTATAGATTATACCAGCAAGAATGAGTCTTTCTGTAAAAAAAATGATTTAAATCAATTCTTACTGATGTGATTTAAATCAATTTTATTCAAATCAAATCCACCCTGGTTATTATTAACAGCAAATAAAATTTCAAAACAGTTGTTGCGCAGGTAAAAAGAGAAAGTCATCTTTAGAGGAAGAAGTGAAAAGTTCATCAGATGGAAGTGACAGTTCTTCAGAGTCTGATGAAGATTAGCTCCAGGTATGTGAAAAGTAAGTGGTTTTTGTGTGTGTGTTGCCCTATGGAAGCAATTACGGAATGCTTTCTCATTATCTGATTCAGTAGTGATCATCAGGGCAGTCCAAGATGGTATTCAGACATGTACATAGAAGCAAAAATGTACTTAAGATCCCAGCTCAGCTTCTATCCCTGTTAGGGATGGGGGCAAAATCTGATTCACATTCATATTTAAAATGGAATGAATCAAATCTTCACTTTTCTAAACAGCAAGAGAACTGAAATGCAGCCATCTTCTGAAATTCACACTTTTTTTCAAATTTTGCCTTGCAGTTCTCAAACCAACCAATTTTTTTTGAAGGCATGCATTAGGAGAAACTGTGCAAGCATAAAAAGGAACATATTAGTGAACATAACATTCAGAAATGCCTAATAGGAGAAATTGCTGGCAAAAATGTGTCCATTAGTCAGAATCACATACAAAAATGTGTTAGGAAAAATTTGGACCAAATTTTTAAAAGACATTTCATGAGTTGTTTTTTTTTAAATCACAAATGCAGAGAACTTTTTTTTCTTTTTTCTTCTTCTTTTTCTTCTTCTTCTTTTTTAAATGAACTATTTATTCAGAAGATATAAATACCACTTAACAAAAATCTGCAGCTGATTTACAGAAAAAAGAATCATCGTACAATAAGATATGCACAAAGTTCAGAATACAATTAATACATTTCGAATGCGTCATTTGAAACAGCCACTAAACAAGGTAACACTCTCAAACATCTCCAATAGACCTGAGTAAGCAACCAAGCTTTTAGGAGACTTTCCCCCCCTCCCCCTCCCCTCCCACCCTCTCCTCTGGACAGACCTTCGTTCTTCAGATCTTTATCCATGTACACAGTCTGTTCATTCGAGCTTGTATGTTTGGGTTGGCTTCACCCCTTTCTATCCAATTCCTGTAAATTGCCCATTTATTTGTAATTCTTTGGCATTTATTTTCCCAACTATCCTCTGCCGCTATCTGTGCAAATATTTCAGACTGTACGTATTCAAAAACATAATCATTCCATTTTCCCATTTCCCATTTAGCCTAAATGCAGAGAACTGAATTGAAGATGGAAAAAAGAGAAACAGAGAGAAGCAAAACCGACATGTTTTGATTATGTTTTAATGGATGCTTATTGCTTACTTTATTCTTAAATGCTATATACAGTACTACCTTGATATATTTTTATGAATCAATCAATCAATTATCTTTCCAGCAGATAGCACTCAAAGTACTGATTAAGACAAAAGGGTTAGTACTGGAAGTGGACATGTCAGAAGAAGAATTGCACTCTCTCTGTGGATTTGATTGATTCTAAAGCAAGTCATTTGGTTCTGTTTAGCTCTCACTGAATTGTAAAATGGCAAGACAGAAGTGGACACCAAACATGGATTTAATTTGGCCATGATGACTTCATTGCTTACCAAGAGCCTGCCCAGCACTGACTCCTGAAAAAATGGGGTCTTATTAAATAAGTCCCAACTGTGACCTTTTTAAAATCTTACTGTTCTTGCTTTAGAATAGCCGCAACATGCCTTTAAAAAGAAAAGAAAAAAACCCCAAATCCTAAGAGGCTGTTATGGAGTTATGTTGGAAGGGGAGGTGTGTGCATGGTGCTCTCACACACAAAATAAAATTTTGTAAAAAAAAAAAAAAAAAAAAAGGAAAAACGAAAAAAAAGCTTGGTTCAAAATCTTTCCCAAAGGGTGTATACACATGATGTTTTATTTTAGAATCAATGGGGACTTGTTTTTTCCACTTAACATACTGCAGGGGCAGCAGTCAGGGATTATGCTAGTGGTAGTCCGAAAACATCTGGGAATCCATGGGTGAGAAAGGCTGCTGTAGACAGTACTGAGGTAGATGGAGCAATGGTCCTATGTTCATATATCTGCTCATCTCTTAGCACACTAGTGTTTCTTGACACACTAGATTCCACCACACCATACATGTAAAGCACATTCAATGCACGTCGCTTCCCCCAAAGTATCCTGGTAACCGTGGTTTGTGAAGGATCCTGGGAATTGTATATCTGTGAGGGTAAACACTACAGTTCCCAGGATTCTTTGGGGGAAGTCCTGCCCTTTAAATGTATGGTGTGGGTCTGTCGCCCCAACCCCCACAGTTTGAGAATCACTGCATCACACGTTTCATTATTCCAGTACATATGGTGAAATCGTAGCTTGGGAAGAGAAACCTGGCTGCTATTATATTCAAGTATATCCTTTTCAAGCAAAATGCTTCCCAGTTCATCATAAATGTTACCAAAGGTCCCTTTTGTCCACCTCCTTGAATAGCTTCTTTTCTTCCCCGCTATCCTTGTTGCTTGGAATTAAATTCAAAGTGTTGCTTTATCAAGCCCATTTGTTGTTATAGTCACTAGTTGATTGCAAATGTACATCCATTCTCCCACCCCCCTCCAGCCTTTTAAAAAGGGCTGATCACTATGGTAACCATATTACAGAAATGATCTTTTCGCCTGGTCTCCTCAAAACGCCCTTCAGAAAAAAAGGTCATTTGGCATTAACATTTCCTGACAAAAACTTGAAATGTTGGCGGCATTGAGACTATTCAAGGCTCCTTGCCATGGTCTTATTTTTTCTCCCTCCTTCCCACCCCTCTTAACCATCTCATTATCTATATTTCAGAACAACTATCAAAACAATGCCAAATATTGATGCCCCACATAAATTTGAGGTTGCAGCAGTTTGCAGATGTTTTGAAATATGAAGATTCTATTAAAAGACTGCCCCTGGAGAGAGATTAATGGCAGTATTCTCTCCCTCCCATTTCCTTCTCTTACTCAAACGTAGTTTGAGTATACATTTTTGCTCCATGAATGTCAGTGTGCAGTGGATTCAATGGATGAGGAGGACATTGATTCTGAATCATCAAATCGCTGTTTGTCTCAGAGAACTAAAATAGCAACGTCAAAGGTTAACGTTCTAGGGAGAGAAGTGCTGAAGGGGTTAGACTAGCAAAAGGGGGGGACGGACCCAGTTCTGATTATAATAACAGACTCGTAGGTTAACAATACAGAAAATTATGCCCATTCTTTCTCGTGCCACTTGTATTCAGCTTGATTGGACACGATGTCTTGGTGGTACTCACAATGTCTGTCCAGGATACTAATATTTTGTATTCCAGAGGGCAAAGTCTTCAATGGATCTTTTTTGAGTGCTTCTCTCACATTTTGATAATGGGTAAACCAGTTAAAAGTTTGCCCACCCCCCCCCCCACAAAAAAAAATTAGGGAGGAAAGGTGAGTGTTAATTCACGTTGATAGGTATGTGCCATTGATAGAAGGTTCGTGCCAATGCCATCCTAACTTCATTCCCCCTCTTTGCCCAGAGTGCTGCAAAAGACTAAGAGGATGTTCGTTTAATTGGAAAGCCTACTGAGATCTAAGGCAGCTGAGGCAAAGGAAGCACTCCTTCTTTGCTCAATGGCACTGGCTGAAGGATGTATATAAGGTGGCCTTATTAAAGTGACAAGGCAATTTAATTCTTTTGTGCACAATGATTCTACTTCATTGATTTACAATGGGAAGGATATAATTTTGCTAGTGTTGGCAAAAAGCTCAAATGTCAGGCTTTTCAAATTGCCATACTTGCCTTGTTCGGGATGAATAATGAATAAGTCACCTTTTGTCTCCTGTTAAATATTCTTGAATAAATACAAAGAGCACGGGAGACATAAACGATCGCCCGATTTTTTTTATGTTTAAAATAAAGATCAACATTGTGATAAATGGTTGAGAATGTTCCAGGTGAAGTAATATGACTCTGCTGATAATTATGTTATCAATTATAGAACCGTCCAGGTGTAGAATGTGTGGCAGGAAGACAGACCTGCAAAACCCAGCATGCCAAACATCTCTGAAGGGGAGAAAACCAATTTACAAAGCTTATACAGGGCAGGGAAATCTTGAACATGAACATTCTGAAATTGCTTTGCAACTCTGGCCAGTGTAAATTGTTCTGCACCAGATTTTGCAAAGCACGCAGCAATTGCAGTTCAATTCAGTTGGGCCCGAATACTGTGCTTTCAAAGAGGAAAAACCAGACAACCTGGCTAAGAGAAAAATAATGACTTCACCACACTCAGTAATCTGCAAGTTCTGCAAGGATATAGGAAAAGCATTCCAGATTTAGTGATTTCTGAGCATCCCCAAGAAAGCACCCTACTGTATTCATATTCGTACAGTTTGCTTATTCCATGTCCCAGCAGAGCTTAACAGGGTAACAACAGGGAAGGGGAATCTATTCAAATGGATAGCATCCTGCAATTTGCATTTTCCTTTTCATTTGAAAAATACCATCCTGTGTTAATACATGGAGATTTATGTGGAACAGGCCTTTTACACTACCATCCCATAACTTCCTGATCAGCTGCAACATCCAGCTAAATCCTGCTGTTTTGCACTATATTAGTCAAGTCACTCTCCTGTCATCCTAGAATGTGGAAGTGGTCAAGTTAAAAGATGATTGAAGGGTTAATGTTCGGTGTAGCTTGACTGTAGGGGAGCTTCTGTTTCCTTGTCCTGCAGTTTAAGACTAGCCAGGGTAACAATAATGAATTTCATTTAAAAAATGGTTACTCAGCTGTCAACTTGGCTGAACTTTGGTCTTAATGTTCAATATTTTAAATATATTCACTTGGTCCAGTAAAACCTATCATCAGTATATGAATTGCACAAGAATTAGATCCCGTGGCATGCTGTTCTTATCCAATAATTTAGATTAGGTTAATTTCTACCTTAATGCTGAGGGTGTTTTTCTTCCTTTGTATGGACACAACTTAGATTAAATTTTATGGAAAAAGTAGTATTTTCTTTCTTTCTTTCTTCAAATAGGTAGCTTTAAGAAGGTTTGATAAAAGCTCGACACAGAATGACTGTATCGATCCATGCAGTTTTATTAAACTAGAACATTTGAATAAGAGTTTCACAGAAATTCATACTTTGCTGGCCTAGACAGAATCATGTAATTATCTCAGTAAGAAAGTTTGTGCAGAAATCTGGACAATCGAACAGCAGGAGGTGGAACGGTTATGGCATTTGCAAATAAATACAAAGTTGGGCGGCATTGCTAACATGACTGGGGGATTTAAAAATTACACTGTGTGAACCAGATGCAGGCTGGGCATCAATGGTTGGCATCATAGGGCTCAAGCCTTCAGCCTAGCAGAGGTTATCACTGCTGATCCCCCCGACACATCCTTCTTCTTCCTCACTGTTGCTCCCTGTTCAATGGCACTCTCTCAATTTAGGAGCAATGCAAAGAGAAGGTCTCCACTTGCCTTGCCCTTTGGGCAGAGGTACAAATTGTTGCAAGATGGTGTGGTCAAAAGAACGAGGAGGCATGGAGGTGTTCTGCTTAGGGTCCAACCACAGACCCACCCAAGATCTGGAGTCAACACTAATTGTGTGACTTCATCAGGTGGAGAAATACAGAACTGAATTGAACAGCTCAAGTAACAGATCATTATTGTAAGGACAACGATATAAGAATTTTAGCAAATGCATCTAGGACAGACTGAAGAGATCATAGAATTGTCAACAGACCAACTGGGGGTTGTGCCTGCTGTCTCTGTTCTTGGCCTATGCATATTGTAGCTGCTCTCTGTGCAGCTGGAAACCCTACAAAAGGCAGTGCCCATTGCATGGAACCTACATCCATAAACTTGCATGTGCAATTGTTTGCTGAGTGTGTGGAAGGCTGAGCCGGGGGTAGGCATCATTACATCCTCCTGCTTGGGGGGGGGAAGTATAATGTGATGATTATACAAAGAGGGTAGATTACATAGTTGGGTTAATTAGGCAATGTTGGTACCTTTGTACAAGGCACTGGTGAGGTTACATCTGGAATAGTATTGTCCATTGTTAGTAACCAAGTTCAGTAGGAAAGAATTAAAGCTGGTCTAGATGCCTGCCAGAGAACGAGAGACTGCAATGAAGAAGATAAAAGAACTAAATAATATTTGCTGGTTTAGATAATTTCATCCAAATTCATTTTGTGACAAGAGATTAAAAGGAGCTTGTCCTTTTTAGCTCAGAAATAAGGAGGCTAAGAGGGGATATGATGCTATTCAGTAAACATATTAGCAACGGATAATAGGAAAGTGATCTAATTAGGTCAAAGAATGCTGTGTGTACAAACTCCGGTGACAGCAACATGGAGTTGAAATCCAAAGAACGTTTCCAATGGTTGGCGATGCAACCTTCTAGAATAGTCTCCCTGGAATAAACATTGGTTGAAAAACTTCAAAAGAGAACTGGATACATTTGCAATGCAAAATCGAAGCATTCAACTGCAGATCGCTTTGGCTGGCACTTTGATTGGTTGTTTGGAGGAAGGAGCAGGGGATAGATGGCCCTTCCATGTTTGCCCTTTGTTTCCCACCTTGTTGAACAAGATGTCGCACACACTCTGTCTAAGTTTTCCTACTTTCCCCTGATCCAGAAATGCTGTCTACATCCTTGCTTGTTTTTCACTGACAGTCACACAGTCGGTATGATGCCTTCCTCCTCCTACCGTAGGAAGCATACTTCATTAAGCTGCTGAGCAGATTGGCTGCCATTTTCTGACATCAGCTCACTCTCTCTTATCGTAGAATCAAATTTGATAGCTAAAGATGTGGTCGGATTCCCTGAAATTGTGAACCCTACTTAGTACCTAAAGATGGGTTCACTCATCATGAAGAGCCTTCTCAGTGTACTTGATGCTGAGCATACTTTAAAAACAAGAAAACACCTTCTGACCTTTCTGTTTGACACAGTAAGACTGGGGCTGGAGAAGGTATGTCCACATTTCATAGCCAGTGCATCCAGTCTCACCACTTGAGGTGAAGTGGGAAGTAGCATCCCTCATGGCTCCCTCTGCTCTGCCTGCTCCACCACCTTCATCACTAGTGGGAGAAGTGGTACTTGCATCAGCCGTGGAGTGACTGGTGGAGCATCTATGGGGGTGTCCACTCAAGGGCCTCTGCTGCTTCTAGGCAGCTGCTTCACCCTGCCCCATGAGTGGGCCAGGCCCGCCACACTGTTTACATTCTCTGCTCACATGCATTCTTTTCAATGCATGAAAAGGGCGAGTGTATTGCAGCATCAACTGGTGTGACAACACGATAATAGTACAGAGTGAGAAAGTACTGTAATATGAACCAATTTCCAGCATCTGATTTTAGTCCAGGCTTCTCAACCTGTAACACCAGGTAGTTCTGTTTTACCATATTGCCTTATAGGTCCTCCCCATTGAATTTTTATACAGTGGGGCCATGAAGACATTGAAAAAGAAATCCCTCATCGGTTGTTCACAAAACTTCTGTAGATGCTTTCTCAATAATCAAAACAAAACTAAAACAACCTTCTTTGACAGACTGGGTGGGCAAACTGGGGGCAGGCCTATTTAAATAGCACTCTTCTCTCTGGTCTGCTTTGGGGGTCCCACCCAATTGACTGCCATGGGGAACCCCCCCCCCCGCCCCCACCTGTGCTGATGTCACCATACGGCCCCCTCCCTCGGCAGCACAGCCGCACCAAAGTGGGACAATCTTGCTCCGCTCCGCTCCCCGCCTCCATGCCGGGCTGTGAGTCAGGGACCCCAACCAACTTGCATAAATCATGGCCAAAGAAAATAGCGTTCTGCTATTCTAGAGAGGACCAAGATGAATAGAAGATGAAGACATAGTCCCACCTTGGTTAATTTCTGCATTTTAATATATACATTACAATAGTGCATCATGAAAGAAGGCAAACTTAATGCATTGCCCCATTTGCTGATGCTATGAAGCTGCAGTTTAGTATTCAGTTCCACGGCACAGGAGGCAAGGCTATCAGCCTTTGCTTCCTTGGATGCGAAATATTGCATCTTTCATCAAGGTAATGTATCTTTTCAAAAAACTGTCAGAATCATTCAGATTGAATGAATGAAGAAATCAATAGTAAAATTATATTAAAGAAAAACACTGCTTTGCTCACCATTAAAGGTTTCAAGTTCAATAACAGTGGACTTAAAAAAAGAAGAAGCCCTTCTTAATATTTTGATACATAATGTGCTTAATGCACTATACTGAGGAGAATGCAAAGGGTGCCACCAGTTACTTTATGTTGCTTTCAATCCCCTCTTACCTGCTTCCAGTTCTGAATCTCTCTTGCATACTTCCTCTCTTTCTTTTGGAATAGAGAAGTCACTTTTTCTTAGCATGAAAAATGGTGCCACACCTAGAATAGTGTTTGTATAAAGGCAAAACTTTAATTCTTCTGCAACACCATTTTTTATTTTTCTATTAAAAATGTTGCAAACAAACAAACAAACAAACAAACAAACAAACAAACAAGTGGGCTTAATAAAGCCATTGCTTTGTATTTCTTGTTCCTGAAGACCAGCATAACCCCAGTTCCACAAAAATGCTGTGTGCATGTGTGAAAAGGGAGATAGTCAGAACACATCCATTGCTTTCAATGGGTGTACTAATACCTCGGTTTAAGAACAGCCCTGTTTATGAACTATTCGGTTTACAAACTTCACAAAACCAGAAATAGTGTCCCGGTTTGTGAATTTTACCTCGGTCTAAGAATGAAATCTGAATGGTGGAAGGGCAGGCCTCATTAGGGAAAGCGCATCTTGGTTTAAGAATGGTTTCGGTTTAAGAACGGACTTCCAGAACGGATTAGGTTCATAAACCGAGTTACCATTGTACTAGATGTCACCCTATAGATTTGCTTTTTGCAGAGCAAGCGGTTGCATCAAGACCACCTTTTACATAGCGACCGGAGCACAAAGAATTAAGTGAGAACTAAACCTAAGAACATAATAAGAGCGTGCTGGATCTGACCAGTCCTCAGCAAAGCCCCACTGCGCTCCGAGCTCATGAGGAGACCCACCCTGGAGGCCAAAGGGGACATCGTCCAAGGGCTCTGGAGAGGGTCTCCTCACGAGCCAGAGGCACAGCAGGGCTTTGCTCAGGCTCTTCAACCTCCCAGCTAACAGGTGACTGTGGGAAAGCCACACCTCAGCTGAGCAAGGCCCCAGCTGTTTCAGCTCACATGAGCCAGACAGGTGCAGTGGGGGCTCGTTAAGCTGCTTGGCTGAGTTGTGGAAGGCTCCCATCACCTCAGCTGAGCAGCCTCAACAAGCCTCTGGCTGGATAGGAGAAGAGGATCTCTTTGGACACTGAGGTGGGTCTTCTGAAGGAAGTGTGTTCCAGCATCTTTTTCCCCCTGGAAAAAAAGCACTGAGTATAACTCATTGAAGGCTGAATGAAATCTTGAGGTATGTCACTTTATTATTAAACAACCAAGCAACTATAAAACAAAATGCAGTTGAATGCTGGGATTGTACTTAAAATAAGACAAAAGCAAAGGGGCTGGTCTTACCACAAAGCAAAGTGAAGCAGTTGTTTTGAGAGGCTTCCAGCATCCATCTTGACAGGTGGGAGGAGGAACAAGAGACAGGTATAATTCTGACATCTTGTTTCCAAGGTGGGAAATGTCTCGGGATGTCAGCATTAGATGCCAAGCTCCCTATTCAGCAATGTTATCAACTAGGATAGATTTAAACGATATATCTCTTTCATCTCTGGGTTCCACAGAATGGGGCTTGGCTTGCAAAATAAATCTCTGCCCATGATAGCAAAGCTGGGATAGCTGCAGAAAACGCAGGTCTTGTGGGCCCTTTGAGGTGTTGTATGTAGGCATGCTTGGTTCTAAATAAGGAATTGTTCCATCACTGCTGTTCTAGCAATGGCCAAAGTTTACTACTTTCTGAGTACTGCATTCTCTACTATTCCACATGCATGAATAAACTGACCTTCCCAAAATACCTGATATTTTCCTAGGCCTCATAGTTTGTAAGCAGTTCCCAGTAACCAGGAAATGTGCTTTGATTGGCACATGTTTTTGACTTTGTAGTTCCGTCCCTCACCCCCATTGGATAGCATTCGTTTCTAAAAATGAAATGAAAACCCCAAACTGGAAAACCAGAATTAACAATGCATGCTTAAGATGACCACATATTAGAGTTGTCAAACGATTAAATACTTTTCAGTTTTAAGCATTTGCTTTTTCACTGATTATGATGTCCGCATGCAGTAATTTAAATAGATTTGCAGAGCATCACTGCTATTATTATTACTACTACTACTAATAATAATAATATTTTTACCCCGCTCATCTGGCTGGATTTCCCCAGCCACTCTGGGTGGCTTCCAACAAAAATCAAATACATTAAAATATCACACATTAAAAGCTTCCCTAAACAGGGCTGCCTTCAGATGTCCTCTAAATGTCTGGTAGTTGTCTATCTCTTTGACATCTGAAGGGAGGGAGTTCCACAGGGCGGGCGCCACCACCGAGAAGGCCCTCTGCCTGGTTCCCTGTAGCTTTGCTTCTCGCAGTGAGGGAACCGCCAGAAGGCCCTCGGCACTGAATCTCAGTGTCCGGGCTGAATGATGGGGGTGGAGACGCTCCTTCAGGTATACATGTGTCTTTTGGGGATCCTGTGGTATCGTACAATTGAATAAACAAAAGCTCTCACTCATTGTTAGAAGGAAAGGCCACCTTTAATATTTTATTCTTCATTTCATATTATTACCAAAAGCACACCAGAAACAAATAACCTGAAAAACAGAAGATACGTGCCCTTAACTTCCAGCTTCAACCCCTCTGAATAATCGACCAGTTTGACTGACTCATGCAGTGCTATCACACAAGCAACCCAAACACACCATTCTGCCCTCAGCTCTGCATCTCAGGCTGCTTCTTCTCATTTTCCATGGCTTTTCTTCAAGCTTTCTATTTGCTTCTGCGCATCCCTGATGACATTGTTAGCCAGCTGGCACTGATCTCCACCCTTCTCTCCTCTACAGAGATTAGATTGAACAGACTGTTCGGTGAGATCTGAATTGGCGGCACTCCTTTTTGGAGAGTGTGCTTATTAATGGCACGCAGACTTCTTCGCTATCTGTGCCATGCTGTAAAAAGATGAAAGGATGTCTCAGGTTGGGGTGCCGTTGGGGGAGCAGAACTGCAGCAGACAATATATTAATTGCTGAGAACAGCACTGAGTACTTTTTTAAACCAAGGAGGAGGAGTTTTCTCCACCTCGATAAAACATTCACCTGATCACTGCCTGGTAGAGACCCACAAAAAAGCAATACTCCAATACACTCACACTCCAAGTGACTTGGATTCACACCACAGAGAATTATTATTGTTTTAGTACTCTGTTAGATTCTTTACCTGCCTTTCACCATGAGGTCCCATGCCACTGGAAGTATGTGAGAATGCTACCTCAGGATCAAAGAGCAAGTTGTATGGGGACTTTATATTAGGAACTGTAGTGGACATGTGGAAGATGAATGGTTAACGTGAAAAGGTGTACGTGGCTTTGCACAATTAACCCTTCATATCACCATATGAAAGCAGGGCTTCATGGCTCTTCTAAAGCCCAGCAGTAGTGATTCTAATGCTGACTTGATTGCTTACAGCTGTGCTCCTGGTGCAGAGATAACATAGCTGTAGATTAAATACTTTGTTTGCCTGCTGTCCTAGGTCATGAGACCCCCATGCCTGGTGAAGCTTAACAATCAAGCCAGGGGGAGGTATCTTAAAAACCTTAGAGCTCAAGTGGGGGAGCTTTGATGCAGGCATAAAGTGACATAGGTGCTGCATAGCCTGGCCAGAATGAGGTCTACTCTGCTGCTACATCCTTGGGGCTCCCAGCAGCTGAAAGGAGGGATTGTCATTTGCCTCTTATGTTAGTCTACTTTATTCTTGTGTGTGATAAGCCTGCTGTGAAATAAGTTTCAGACTTCCTCCATTACCTGTGTTTTCCAAAAAGAAAAAAAGGGGGGGGAAAGTGCCTCAAATTACTGCGAGGAGGACAGTAAGTTTGGGAAAGAGATTTGCATTGATCAGTAAAGAAAAACTAATGAAAGTCCCTTATGATAATGTTCACCTGAATGCATCACTGATATGTTGAGAGATTATGGATCACCGTACGTTTTTGAAAAGGCAAAGGACCGCTGGGCGGTTAAGTCCAGTCAAATTTGACTATAGGGTGTGGCACTTATCTCCGCTTTCAGGCCAAGGGAGCCAGCGTTAGTCCACATACAGCTTTCCAGGTCATGTGGCCAGTATGACTAAACCGCTTCTGGCGCAACAGAACACTGTAACAAGTGCCACAGAGTGCATGGAAACACCATTTACCTTCCCACCACAGCCATATCTATTTATCTACTCGTGCTGGTATGCTTTTAAATTACTAGGTTGGCAGGACAACTCTGGCTAGTAAAACAAAATATTCTATCTTTGGGGTGTGCTAGTTACTTGAGCTTTCTGTGCCTGTTGATTCCCTGTCTATGGTTGGCTATTCACGTACAACTACCTACTGCCACACAGATTCAAGCATTTGCACATTGCAGCAAATGCCATTTATCAAGTGTGTGGAGATATGAGGAACAACATATGGCCATATGGCTCTGCTACCGTGTGCACGAATGGCTGGTGATAGAAAATGAACCAACATGCTTAGGAATATGCAGTTAACAGAGTAACAAAAGAAGAACTTGATGGGTTAGGCCAATGGCCCACCTAGTCTAGTATTCTGTTCTCATAGCGGCCACCCAGATGCTTGTGGGAACCCCGAGCACAAGGGCAATCTCCCCTCCTGTGGTTTCCAGCAACTGGCATTTAGAAGCATTACTACCTCTGAAGTTACTTCATGTAATCGTAATTCAGAGCATTGTCTGAAGGTATAGAATGCCTGAAGCTAACCAGGTCTGGTCCTGAGCAGCATGTAAATGGGAGACCACCTGGGAACTACCTGAGTTGATCTGAATGCTTTGAAAGACTAGCAGGATGCAAACATAACATGCTAATAAGATGCTGTTTTGTGACCTAGTGATTCTGCTTGTTGCAGTTTTAGAAAAGCAGCATTTCACATCTAAAGCCACATTGTTGATTAAAAGGTAAACAATATTTCTTGTTGGTTGAGTACTGAGGTGGGGGGAAGCTCACAGACTTCCTAAGATCTGGGATCCTAAATTTAGTAATTTTCTTATTATTGCAGCAAAGATTAATGGAGTGGGGAGGTTTCTGCATAGGAGGGTATCTGAAAGGGATCTCAGATGCCAAGTCTTATGGCAGCCCTGGTGTGATGTTGACTTAAGCTGTGTTGTCGGTACCTCTTCTTACTTGGGGTCTCCATCCAAGTTTCCAAGGGCTGTTCAATTTCTTTATTTTTTTTTAGAAGTCAGACTACCGTTTACTGATGAAGAAAAGAACATCAATTGAGACTAAGTATAAGGCACCAGAAGTTAGGGATTTGGGGACAAGCTATTTAATACTTGGATTTTTAAACCCAAAAGGAAACCATGATAGAGCTGAGCCTGCTGAAAGTCTGTTTTGTAATTGATTGTTTTACTGAATGCTAAATCATTCACTCATGCCCACTTCCAGAATGCCTCCTTTAGGGAAGGTGGCTAACTCAGAGTTCAATACAAGTTTAAGTCAAAGAAGAAGCAAAGATCTTTTACATTAGATTCCATCCATTTAGATAATTTATGATTGTATTGATGCTGGTTATTCCTCTTGTGTTGAGGCACATTGGTATACCCTCCTTATCAGGTAGGCGTTAAGCCTTCAATATTGCCATCTGTGGTAGAAATAAGTTTACTGCTGAACTCAGTGGTGCATTCTCGAATGGAAAGGTGTATAGCAGCCTTCCTCAATTAGATGCCCTGTCGGTGTTTTGGAATACAGCTCCAGTCAGCCACAGGTGGTGGTTAGGGATGATGAGAGTTGTGGTTCTGAGAGGGCATCAAGTTAGGGAAGGCTGATATAGAGGAGTGAAGCCTTAGTCTGATTTAATCAAACTTGTAAGCCAATTCTAGATGCGGTGCAGAAGGCAGCAAAAACAATGTTGCATAAAAACGGAGTGAGACCATTTTAAAATATTTATAAGTTGCAGAATTATTTTGGTTTACACATTCTTAGATGTGTGGAGATTTCTTAACGGAGCAAATCATCCACTGATCAGTTGCTTCAGTCAAGTTGTGAATCCAGAAGATGAGGGGGAAGAGGAGGAGGAGGAGGTTGGCAACTACTCTGAGTGGGGAGGAAATGCCCAAGAATGTATAGATACCGATATATAGAAACATCTTTACATGTTCTGTAATTCACTTATAAGTTAGATAAAAGACTTTACCACTGAAGCAAACCTTCATAACCAGTGATCTGATAGTTAATTTTATTTTAGAAGACGCACATCACAAACATCTCGCACAGTGTTCTCAAGTGACACAGAATGGTTGAGTCAGAAAAAAATTGCTAAGCAGTTGTTCTGTGTATTTTGCTTTTCCAAATGTTTAACTTTAAACCAGGCAGGAAGGAGGGGGGAAATGTAAAATTCGTTAAAAGAATACTCTTTTTAAAACGAAACCCTGTGCGCCAAGTTCTTTTTAAATCCTCGTTTTACAGCTGAGCTAAAAACAACAACAAGCAACACCCTTATAATAGGGGGAGCAAAAAAAATAAAAAAAATCCCTGTCAGACCTTTAACTACAGTAGCATGAACAGCCTTGCTATAATTCTTGGTTGAACTTTGTCATTGGATGTGTGATTTTGGAGTGTGCCGGGGTGACATTCAGCCTCTACATTCATTTTTATGATAATTCAGAGTAAATTGTGGTGCAATAAACTCTTCAAGCCTGTCTTTCTTGTGAAAGCCATGAATCAATCAGCTGCAAGCTCTTTTTTGGGGGCCTTTTCAATGTATAGTGATCATTTAGATTTGACATGCATTGTGAGACCTTAGCTTGGCTCCTCTCTATGGTCTGTCATTAATTCCAGCCTTTGCTATTCTGAAGTACAGTGAAGGATGACTGAGAAATCATTGCCCCTCTTCAGCTCTGTTATTGCACAAAATAGCAGCGCAATAATTTTTTGTCAATGTTTTACTCTAAAAGCTTTCTACGTCAGTCTTGAAAGGGAAGCAATAAAGCCCATTCAGTGGCATGAATAAAAATCCTTTGAGGTTTAGGCATAGGGTTTCTTTTCTTCAGCTGGTAATCAAATTGGAGCTAAAATGAAATTGAGTTTTCTTATGAAAATAGCCTTTGTTGCTGGGAAGGCTGGTAATTCATAAACAATAACCTGCTCTTTTGTGTGGATAATAATATATTCATGTTCTTTCAATAGGGTAAAAGCCAGACCTAGTGCATTATGGTACAGTAAAAAAAAAAAAAATAGCAGAAGGAGCTTTGCTGGAATAATCTTCAAGACGAAATGTACTGTTCGGTGACTCGAAGCTTTCAGCTCCCATCTGAAATTGTACTTTGCTCTTATTTATAAGCTCGGTTTCTTTCCCCCTCCTTTTTTTCAGTTGTTGATTTGTTGCTGCCATACAATATTTGGTTAATTGTGGATAGTCTCAAGCTGTGCTCATCACTGCTCCTGCAAAGGCTGCTGCCAGCTGCGGGGAACAGAGCCTGCTGCTAGAGGATGTACATTATGCAAGGGAGCAGCCTCTCAGCACTGATTATCACTGAAGAGTTCCCTGCTCTCCATCACTGTGTACATACAGTACGGGCGACTGGACTGCAAGACATCCAGAGGTAGGCTGAAATCCCCTTCGCTTTTCAGTGTGAGTCAAGGAATAGATGAGGAAAAAGAAACTGGGGAAAGTTCTACCGGTGAACTTGGAAGTGGTGTTGAAGGAACAACTAAGGAAAGAGAGTGTGTGCTTGACTACATTACTAGAATGGAAGGTGTATTATTTTGAGATGGAGTAGAGTCTTGGTTTTTTTTTTTTTTGGTAAGGACATGTGTGCTAAGACTGCACTGGAAACTGTGTGAAGTGCTTTTGGTTTGGTTTTGTCTTAAAGAGAGATGTCGGCTATATGGTTCTAGCACACAATCTGGAGAGTCTGGAGAACGTGCATTATCTGACACATGGCAATAGACACACCAGTATTGCTTTATGGATGCATTTGTTTGTCCCGTGCCATACATGTTCTTGGTACTTTTAGACAGAGACTTTTTGGGTATATTTGGACAGCTAAGATGCCTCTGCAAAATGATATGAAGAAGATGCTCTATTATCCAAAGTGGATGTTGTTCTCTGCCTTAACTTGGAGGCAGGGGAAGGAGAAGTTGTGTGTGTGCGTGTGTATGCATGCTTAAATTTATTTCGACTTTGGATATTGTTCAGTACCTGTCATGTTCATGAATTCTCATATAAAAACTATTTTAAAAATTCAGCCACAGGTCTCAAGTTTGTGAGACATTTATTAATATTTGCAGATGCTATATTCAACCTTCAGCAAACCACACATTCTTTCAACATCTGGAATCCCTACTATATTAAAGATGTCAGTAATTTTGTTAGTCTACAGATGTTGGTTGGAAGAAAACAGTGGGAAGTATATCTTTCAATTGCTTGCAGACATATAGATTAAGATCAGTGTTAGAAGAATGTGTCAGAAAAGGGTTACTGCATGCAGACTGAAACTCTGTTAGAAGACAACGAGATGATGTACCGATGGATTAATGACACCCCCCTTCGCAGGTTTTACAATGAGAGATTACACTGTTCACAACAGCAGGTCCAGAAACTCCAATCTTATGCTATGAAGTAAAGAGACTGGATGCACACCATGTCTTTTTGGGTTTTACCTTGGTAAACTCTTGAGTTGGGCTTACAATAAGGTAAAGGAAACGCTTACCTTTGCAGTGTAGAATTCAGACAAGAGCTTGAATTGTACACATCACAGTAGCAGAGAAAGCCAAATGGTGTGTTGGAAGAAATAGAGGGGGGGGGATATGCTTCACATTAAATGATTTGCCATTACTTGATTATTTATGCAGTTCAGTGATGAAATTGCACACTTAAGTCACATAACTTTTATGAGCACAGTGGTAACTGACAGTCATGGTAATATGTGTTATTATCCAATTAGTAAAACCAGCATGTCGGGTGGGGGCGGAGGGGGCGAAGGTTGTGTGATTTAAGCATACCTTTCTTTCTGGCTCTCACGTGTATGAAACTGGGTGCAAACATTTGTGGTTGTCACTATTTTGTTCATCTGTACTTGTTTGTTTGTTTAAGGCATTTATATACTGCTTAATCCTTAGGATTTCTAAGCGGTGTTGTACGCAAGATCCACCCCACATATTAGGCAGAATGAGGTGAGAAACTGAGGTGGTAGAATTCAGATTGCAAGGTGGAGAATGGGGAGGCTGTATTCTGTAGTACTCTTACACAGAATGAAAATTTCCCTGTATTTAGAAAACTAGCATGTTAGGGAGAAAAGTTTAGAAGAGTGGATTAGTCCAGAATTCTACCACCTCACCCCACTGCCTTGTTCTGCTTAAAGTGTAGAACAGCTTGAAGGCTGGAAAAGCAGAATAAGGTGGTAAAGTGTAAGAATAAGGTGGTCGGGTGTAGCCCTTGGATGGTAAAAATGGGTTGTACTGCTTCAGGCTGCAGGGGATCTTAATTTGACTGGAATTCTCCTCTTTGTAAAATACTACCTGAGACATATGCTTTTAAGTTAACAAAGGTGGCATAAAAATATTTGAAATATTCAAATAAGCCTAGAAGAACAGGCAGAAGCCAAGGTTAGTGTCCTCCCAGATTCTGTTTTGTTATGGGCAGCATTCAAAACCAGTTTTCCCTACCTGCAGTCTGAAAAAAATGGGACAGTCCATCCCACCCCCTCATTTTTCTATCTATGTAGAACTAGCCTCAAGCTAACTGACTTCAGCTGAATTTGCTTCCCAGCATTTGCCTGCATGTGCTTCTTAGTTGCTTAATAATAGTGTAATATACTTTAACTTTTCTTTCTGCTTTAGATGTACATCCAAATGAGTTCTACTTTAGAACAGCGGTGTACATGTTTTAGAAATAGATAAAAATGCTGATCAGTGGACTTTGCAGGACGATGAAGTTTTATTTCAAACATATTTTTGAAAGTGTGTGTGTGTGTGTGTGTGTGTTAAGGAAGGTTATACATATAAGAAATGGATAAAGCTAGTTGGTATATCTCATTGGATCAATATCTGTTGCAACACTTATGGAAGATACATGGAAATGTTGATATGCAAAGCAGTTTTTAAAATTTAGCGTGCTTAGTGGTGGTATTTTGGTATAAAGTGATAACTGTCTATGTAGGTTTATGGTATAACATGAATCCCACCACTTTGCCCCTTCATCTTGCATTGGGATAGTCATGTACTTACTTATGTATCATGATTGCTTTGTAAATCTACTGCTTCCAGAAACACCTCAGGAAGGAACCACTGGAGGGAAATGAGAAGAAAACTAAATAAAAAAAACCCCCAAAGGTGATAATTCAGTAAAAACAAAACGAAGCATGCACATTTCAGAAATGGGACTTCAGAATTTTCCCCATCTCAGCAGGATGTAATTACATCCAGCTTTCTCAGAGTTGTGCCCAATAACATCACATTATCTGAAGTTGGAAGTTCAGCTAGTGCAGTATCACCCAACATTTTGCCCAGTCTTGGATAGTAAAATGGCACCTTTAAGGAATTGCTTCAGAAATGGCACCTAACACCAATACATCAGATTTTGTATAAGTTTAGGTAGTTCACATTGTTGCCCTAAACCAGGGGTGGGCAGACTTCAGACATTTTGCTTCTTATTAAGAACCTCAAGATCTACCAACCAGAACAAGGTACTAAGGGCATGCATTTCATATTAAAGAACAGGATACCCCTGAGCCCAGGAATTTATTCTAAGTTGCAAAACAAAACTGAGCTCACATTTTCTCCAACCACTACTGGATACTTCAAGCTTTCTTCACTTCAACAGCCTAATTTAGGTGGTGCAGTAAGGTGGTTGTTGCTATTGCTAAACAACTGGGAGATAGAAACCCTTTGCTGATCTCATGCAAATCTCTCAGAGATCCACCACTAGATCTTGATCAGCTTCCTGCCTACCCCTTCCATAAACTACCAACATTAATCTGAGATATGGAGTCTATTTATAATGTATAATGACTACACAGTGTTACCTTTACAGTTAGGACATGCAAATGAAATGTTCCAGTTACAGGTGGGTAGCAGTGTTGGTCTGCCATAGTCGAAACAAAATAGAAAATTCTTTCCAGTAGCACCTTAGACCAACTCAGTTGGTCTCTAAGGTGCTACTGAAATGAAATGTTGCAATGGATACGCCAATGTTCCTAGATCACCTCATAATGACCCAGACATTCTTTACCAGGTCTCCTTCCTGAGATTGTGAACTCCTGTCCTCTGATTTCTGAATCAATTTTGTGCTTTGAAAAAAATGTATTAAAGAAGGCAAATGGATTGGAGCACTCTGAAATAAATTAAAGTACAACACACCTGGAGCCTTGGTAGTGGAACGAGGCTGACAGCTGAGCCAGAGTTTGATTCACATCTGTACAATCTTTTTAGTGCTTACTCAGGAACTTTCCATTTTTTGGTGGTGGTGGGGAGCATTTAGGCTGGCATAATGCTACCTAAAATGAAGGACAAGATGGAGCCCCTCGCCAATAGACACAGATAAGCCAATCGGGCCTTTCGGTAGTCACATCCACCTTGTGGAACGCCCTCCCAGCAGATGCCAAACAGATAAATAGTTATGTGATTTTTAAAAGACATCTGAAAGTGGTGCTGTACAGGGTAGTTTTTAGTGTGTGATGTTGTGATGTGTTTTTACTATTTTTTATTTTTTATTTTGGCTTGGAGCTGTCCAGTATGGTTGGGGCAACCCAGTCAGATGGGGGCATAATAATATTAAAAAACTGGAAGCCGAATCTGACTTCAAGACTAGCCACTGGAAAGCAGCTTTCACTGAAGCAGAGGGGAAGCAGGCTAGCTTAGGGGTACAAGACAGGCCTCACTGCACACAGGGCTCTTTCCTCAACCAACTAATTTCTGCTCACTCCACCTGGCAGCTGCTCACAGCCCACTGAAACAAATGTTGCGTTGCAGCAGCAGCCTCAGGGTGCATCGCATGAGCTGTGCAACACATGCACAATGCCCTCTGGAGTGCATGGCCTGGCCATTACTCTGTTAGCTCACTTTATCAGCCAGGGCCCTTTCCCAAGCATGCTGCCTGTGTTTGGTTGAGAGAAGGAAGTAGGTGACATGGTCATTGGTCCAGGGCAGCTGCAACATCATTGTTACAGCTGGGGCACTGAATCCTGCCTGTGGCAGGATTTTGTGTGCGCATGTAGCCATCACTGCCCAGTATCTGCCAGTTTAGGCAATCAGGTCATACAGTGGTACCTCGGGTTGCAGACGCTTCAGGTTACAGACTCCGCTAACCCGGAAGTAGTACCTCAGGTTAAGAACTTTGCTTCAGGATGAGAACAGAAATCACGTGGTGGCGGCACGGTGGCAGCGGGAGGCCCCATTAGCTAAAGTGGTACCTCAGGTTAAGAACAGTTTCAGGTTAAGAACAGACCTCCAGAATGAATTAAGTTCTTAACCTGAAGTACCACTGTACTCTTAATGGTAGGGCTATCCCTGAGTGGGGCTTACTCCCTAGTAAGTATGATTATGATTACAGCCATAAGTTGTGAGTGTGGATAGGGTCACTTCTTCATGGCTGAGAGAACCAATGGAGCTCTCTTTATAATATACCTGCCGTCTCCCTCAGTGTCAGGGACCTCACTGCTTATTATTCATCTGGTAGGACCGTAGGCCTTCAAATTCACCACAACTTTTGCTGGTTTAAGTGTTTTTATGAACACACTTCTTGATATCTGCAGTTGTTTTTCAAAGGAATACCCTCCTGTTCATAATCACCCGATGCAATTATGTGAAACCAAGTTACTTAAGTAATAACACAAACAAGAACTGCCCAAATATGTTTTTGGCAAGTCTACTGCTGATAGCTAACTTATGTTAATATAGGCCAGTGTCAGTCATTTTAGCTGATATCAACAAATGTTGTGGGTGTTTAATTGGGACATAATTATGCCCCTTCCTACAGTTCAAGTCCTCGATGCATTATGTGGAAGTGAGTTCATCTGAAGTCTGTGAGGTTAGCATCCCAGATATATAAGCTGCGTCAGGAAAAGAAAACCACCTGATGGGAACTTGTAGAATATGCAGGATCAACAAGCTTATTATAATGGGTTTATTATCAAGAAAGCATGCATGTGATAACAGAGGAAGATATACAGTGCCTTTTAAAAATAATAATAATAATAATAATAATGAAGTGATAGTGAAGTCATATCTTTATAAAAGCGCCATGGATGCCAGCACCAAATGGCTGCCATGGGCAACAAAAACAGAGGTGCTAGGACTCTGTATCAGTGAGCACTGTCACAAAAAACCACTAAATATATCTAAGAAAATTAGAAGAATATCTTTGCTGGATCAGACCAAAGGTCTATCTAGTGTACTATCATGTTCTCAAAGTGGTCATTGCCCTGTTCTGAAGGGAGCCCCCCCCCAAAAAAACCCAATGAAATTTATCAATAAATGTGTTGGATAACATAGAATTTAGGGATGGCTAACATGCATTTTCAGACCCACTGTAGTCTCTTCAGAGGTAGCTACTGTGGTGCCCCACGCAGAAGTTGTTGGATTACAATTCACATCATCCCCACCTATTGGTCATGTTGGCTGAGACTAATTGGAGTTGGAATCCAACAACACCTGACTATGCCTTCTTCTGGATCAGGGATGAAGAACCTTTAGGTGCTGTTGGACTCCAAATCTGATCGACCCCAGTCAGCACGGTCAGTGACCAAGGGATGATGGGAGTTTTAGTCTGTCAACACCCAGAGAACCTCAGATTCCCCATCCCTGCTGTAGATCTGCTCTAATGCCTAGAAGTACATTTTTGCTGCACAATCTGACACACATTTACATCCTCATAGATAGCTAGGTTCAACAACAAAGTTGCTGTTGCCCAGTGGCAGTTGGAATTGGAATACACAGGTGTGTTCACTCAATGATGACCGTTTCCCTTATAGTACCAGAAAGACAAAATGAGTGGGAGAAAGCACAACTTCAGGCCAGAAAAGGCAACAAACTCCAAAGTTCTGGAAAAAAATAGTTTAACTGTAAAAACTATTATTATTAATTTTTGCAAACATTTCTGTGTCTCGCAAATTTCTAGCAGAACAGCTTGTTCTCAGAAGGTGCCTGGGCCTGCAAGTGAAATGAACAAAATTTAGGTACTGTAATCTAAAAATATTAAACATTATGCAAACCTCTGTATATGATCCAAAATGGTCAAGTATCAGCACACTGTTCATAGTATTCAAATAATCATATTATAATTAAAAAAGTACTATAGGCTTCTTGCGTTAGCTGTCCTTTCATTTGAACTGTAATAACCAAGGCAACACGATGACCAATTACAATAATAATATATCACTATAAACTCTCTATAAATTCTATACAGAACATAGTCCAGTATGAAAATGTGAATATGCACTCTCTACAACACCACATTGTGAACAGTGATTCCGGATATATCAACTGTTTCGTGGAATTCTTCTTCAGCACAGCAGAAGGATACAGAATCGCTTCATAAACCCATCTATTTGATGGATGAAAATGAATAAAAACAATTGCTATGGAGCAGTGGTCATAAAGTTTGGTTACTTTCATTTGAACAGACTGTCCACTGTCTCTCCATTTTTACAGACATTTTACAGAATACTTCAGACATTTGCAATGAACATAGGAACACTTTTCTGACGGTATTCTTAAATGTTGCTAGCCAAATTCTTATCAGCGTATGAGCTTCAAAAACAATCTCTCTTAAAGAGTCAAGCAGAGAATGACATTTGTGAGTAGTCCTTTTGACACTCCATTACAAAATGAGTGTACAAATGATTTTGATACACTTTGGAAGTTTCGGTCATCCTTGTCACTAGTTTCTTAATGGCGCAACGGACCCTCGAGTAATACATCATATTTTTAATTTGAATGTTTTGAGCAGCATTCAGATGTTTTGCATGTTTCTATTTTACAGTGGCTATATACACCAGTTATATTTGGTATAAATAGTAAGATTAATGGTAATAGAGTTTCTTCTGCTTGGGGAAAAGGTTGATGATGCTCTGCTAGCTTCCCCTCTTCATGAATAAATGAGGAATGAATGAGGAGGAAATGAAATGTACTGGGGTGACTTAAGGTTAAGATGAACATGTAAGCAGAACGAGCTTTGAATTACATTTGTTTACTGCTTCTGTGATACCTGTGTAAACACCACTTAAATGTTTTATCCCTGATCTCGGCGGTTTTGTGGTCATCATGGCTGACCTTATCATCTAGAAAACAAAACTGCATTTAGTGCAGATAAACATCTCTGAATATTATGTTGTTAAGAAAAAGTATTTTTGGATACAACACAGAAATACCTTAATAATTTTACATTCTCCTTTGAAACTACCTGACAGAAATATTGACAAAATAATGCCATAAACTTCAGTATTCATCACAGTTGGCTGTAATCCAACGTACATAGTTCTTTCCTGATTCTTGCACCATGTTACTTTAAACTTGCTTGAACGTTTTATATACATAATATTTTAACATCATGCTGAAAAGCGAAAAATGATTTTTTAAAGCATTGCTGTATTTGAGAGTCCATATCACTCTGTCTTTGATTCTTTTGTTCTTGGGGGGGGGCAGACAGATGGACGGATTAGGAACTGAGCTCCTGTGAACATAGAGTGGCTTGTGACACACGCTGCTCCTTCTCTTCCATTTCAGGAAATGCTTCATGGGAATGAAAACCTATATAGTTGCCTTAGGTGGCTGCCTTTGGCCAATGGTCTGTCTCAGTATATTTATTAAAGTACTATCCATTCTTAATGGCATCACTTATCCGAGGTTTCAGGCAGGAGACTTCCCCAGCCCTAACATGGAGGTAGCAGTGGCTGAAACTAGGGCCTTATGAATGCTCTACCATTAATGACCGGGGATGGTAGGAGATGTAGTTTAGCAACATCCAGATCAGAGTTTCTCAAACTTGGGTGTCCAACTGTTTTTGCACTACAGTTCCCTCCCACCCCTGACCACTGGTCTTGCTAGCTAGGGATGATGGGAGTTGTAGTCCAAAAACACCTGGAGACCCAAGTTTGGGAAACCCTGATCTAGAGGGCCACCAGGTTTACACTGCCGTGTTATGCGCCTATGTTGAGTCAGCTCATTCGTGCCTGGTTGGCTGTGGCTCTCCAGGCTCTGAGCTTTTTCTCAGCCTTGCAGCTTAAGTGGGGGTACTGGAGATTGGAAATTGACCTTCTGGGTGCAAGGCAGGTGTTCCTTCACTGCTTTTCTTCAAAAGCTCTGTGAGATCCAGCCACACCACCCAAGTTCTCTTAACTGAAGATTCAGGAACTGAACCTGCATGCAAAGCATGAGCTATGACCCTTTCCCCAAACATGGAAGGCACACTCCACCCACCTATTAGCCAACTCCTCAAGAAGGCGATGTAGATTCGTGTATGGAGGTGTGTGTTTGTGCTGGAGTTCCTACTTCCTATATGTACAACGTTGCAAGTAGATCGAGGTGGCTTGATACAATAAAAGGCCTTTTCAGTTGTGGCTCTATTCATGAGATGCTCTCCCCAGTGAGGTATGCCTGGCACCTTTGCTGACATCTTTTTCATTACCAGGTAAAATCTTACTCCCACCCCTCCTCCCTTTGGACTAGGATGAGTACATTGCTGCTGTTATCCTATGGCAAGGCTACTAACTAAGGGTGTTTAATCCAGCAAGGCTCCTTTGGGAGCTATCCATGGTCCTGCTCTTGTCTGCCCTTTGCTTTGACATGGCACTGCCTGCTTCCCCCTCTGAGCTTCAAGCTCTCATGGAACTGGAGGGTATGCCATGCTGAGACAGTCCTCCTGAAAGGCTGGTATGAATTCTAAAAATAAAATTAAAAGCAAACATAATACTATATAGTCATATAGGTGTCTAGCAGTTTATAATTGCATAATGAGGTAGTAAAAACGTAAGGAAAGCTATTCTAGGAGATAACCTGGTGAGACATGAATGCTTTGCTTGAGCTGGTATGAATTCAAGTCCAGATATTGCCCAAGGAACTGAAATTAATCTTTTGACTAGTTTTTTTTCTTTCTGCCATCTTGTTACATTGAATAACCAAGTAAATGGAATACTGTACATTTCCGTTCTTTTGCTCAATGGGGAAATCCATTACAAAGGCTATTGAATATCACCCTTCTTGCACCCTGACTGGGGAGACAGAGCTTGCTTCCCTGTGCTGCTTCCCAGCAGCATATTCATTCTCCTTGGGCAGGGAAGACAGATGGATGTTTACCCCAGGAATGGTGCAGTGGTAGCTCATGCACTGCCTTCTAGATGTTGTTGGACTCCATCTTCCATCAACCCCAGACAGCATGACCAATGGTCAGGAATGTGTGTGTGCCACACATGCTCACGCTTGTACTTATGCAACATTCCTTGCACATTTGCTGTATGTGTGACTGGCAGGTGGCACCAGGTCATGATGCCTCCCACTGTGTTGTAAAGCACACCTGAAACACCTGTATGCATCATGGCAGGAAACTGTTTCAGAGTTACTCCACCTGCTTTCCTAACCTTGTGTGAGTGTGTGTTTGTGAAATACTCTTTTAATTCTCCTTTTATTATTTTATGGCAGCTTTGAGTATGTATATACAGTGGTATCTCCACTTATGTATCCCTCCGGTTATGTAAACTTTGGGATACATAACCAGCAAACCCAGAAGGATATTTGAAGCGCTGTACCGCTGTGTGTGTGCAGAAGTGGTCTCTCCGGTTGCGAAAACCTTGGGATCTGGCCGGTCCTCAGGAATGGATCCCACCCACAACCGGAGCTACCACTCTGTGTGTGTGTGTGTGTGTGTGTGTGTGTTGCTTTAATTCTTGTTAGAGGCTTTGAGTCTGACTAAGGAAAGGCACACTTTCCATGCTTCAAATAATAAGTGGATAAGATGGGCACTAACAGAGCAATCCAAACTTCTCATCTAGAGGAGGTTTGGATCGGGTGGCAAGGACGTACCTAGGGATTGGCAGAACCAGCTCCTGCCATGGGCACAGGCCCGCAGGGGGCAAAAAACCACACTGCAGCTTGGTGCCATTGGGTTCCTGAATGACATGTTCTGTGGCCACCAACCACTGCTCCCAATTCCACAGGTAACTTTACACCCAGCTCTTTTGCAGAAGCAGGGCGTGCTACTATGTTGGAACCTGCCTGTTAACACATCATTGCTCACCCATTAGCACCTTGTGCCTTATGATACATTGCATCAGACTTTGTTCTGAAATGACACGCACACACACAAGAAGCTCAGAACTTGGTTTTAATGCCTTGCAAGATGACAGGGAAAATTATGTAGAACTTCAGCACTCCGGAGCGGCTAAAATTGATTATGTGAAACCTGTCAGGAGATCGCCCTGATGCTTCCCACTCCTTTGGGTACTAGGGAACCTGAATGTACTTCGATTTCTTCACTTATAAATGTAGAGTAGTAAATTGGATTATGCTGGATCTTGTTGACAGGGAGGATTATGTTACATGAACGGAAGACTAATCAATCAACTGGGAAGCTGGTCAGCCTCGGATCACCTTTAGAGATGTTGGGAAATTCAAATGCTTGTCACACATTCATTTGTAAAAAAATAAAAATTAAAATTCTTTCTCAATACTGTCTTTTTCTAGATGATCAGATAGGTGTGTCCCTTTGTAAAGTAGTGGTAGTTGATTGTTGCAGATGTCAGCATGCAATGCCGGTTCAGCATACAGTATTGTGCAGTGTAAAAAGTGTAATAAAATGGTATAAAACGTAAATATCTAAGTAATGAAATTAGATTGGCCTTTATTTTTTTATCCTGCATCCCCATACTATACCATAGTGGATCATGTAATCCCGCCCCCCCCAATAAACATGAATAGGAAAACAGTTTTTTTTAAAAGGTTAGTCAAGTTGTAACAAATATGATGGGTTAGTTACAACTTAAGTTTTAGTCAAGGTTAGTAAATCCAGGGTTAAGTTAATACATTTAGCCCATGTATTATAGTGTGTAACTGATTTATGCTCATAGTGTATATTGATTTACTGTCTAATTGATTTATATATATATTATTTACACCATTAAATTACATGGCACATTTAATAAATGAAACTAAAGCATTCACAACTACATCAACAGTTACTAATGTCGTTTTCGCAGTAATTTTTAGACAAATAATGCGGCTGTTCTGGAAAAAGTGGTTTGTTGTGTTTTTTTGGAGGAGGGATGCCAATACAGCTCCTTGCCAAGAGTCCAAGGGACCTTAGACATGTTTCTGTGGGGCAGAGGTGTCCCTCCATTTAGCCCTACTGAGCTCTGTCAGCTTCCACTACAACGTAGTTTAAATCACGTTTCTGAAAGTAGTTGCAATTGTCATTCAACTACATGTAAAGTAAATGACAAGTTTAGACCAGTTCATAGTGGGTAAGACTATCAATGGCTATGTTCTGCCTCTGTTGTTTGTTGAAAGCAATGTTTCTCTGAATGCCAGTTACTGGAAAGCACAAGCAGGGAGAGGGCTGCTCTGCTCTGGTCCTCCTTTCTGGCATCCCATAGGCATCTGATTGGCCAGTGTGAGAACAGGATGAAGGACTAGATGAGCCCTTGGCCTGATCCACCAGACTTTTCTTATGCCCAAGTAGTAAACAACTGGTTAAACTATTGCCCAATGCTGGAACCAAGTCAGCGATTGCTATTCTTCTCCTATCCAAGGTCCTATCAAATATTTGCAAACTGCCAACATATCCTTCTGCCCACCCCAACCTTGAATGGCTGTCCCCCATACTAATAATTCCTTTGATGATAGCAGAGACTGATTATTAACCCACAATGGAAGTGCCACTTACAATTCAAGCAATGGCTTCACTTTAAACAAGCGGTGCCAACTTGGATGAATCATTATCATGTAAATTTTGTTTCATTTGTACTTCTAAAACACTCATGACTTTGACTTATTTCCACACTTGTTTTACATTCCAGAATTCGATTGTTTGAATTGGTGGGCCATCTTTGGTTGATGGCAGAACAGTTTAAGATGGGTGGAGATATGCTTAGTTAGGGAGTAGCCTGGTTGAGTAGAAAAGTCTTCACCAGGCACTGAAAAGACCACAGAGTTTGGAACCAGGTGAGCCTTCTTGGAAAAGGCTATTGCATAACCAGCTACTGAAAAGACCGTCTTCCTGGTGGTTGCCCAGCAAATGTGCTTATTAAAATCACATATACTACTTCCTCTCACTCTCCTCCTCCTCTTGCTACCAGGGGCATAGTGTGTGGTGGTGGGGGGGCTGTTGGGATGACTGCCCCAGGTGCATTTTTTTGGGGGGGGACACACTCCTCCTGCTGCCCTCCCCGAGACCTTGCAAAGCAGCTCAGGAAGGGTGCTATGAGAGGGTGGCCATGATCCCAGTCTTGCCAGCAAAGGTGAGGCTGGGATCAAGGGGCACATGCCTGTTGCATCCTTCTTGTGCTGCTCTCACTGGATCCCAGCCTTGCAAGGCCACTCATGGGGGTGATCATGTAGGGAGTGGGGCCGCAGCCATGTGCCTTTCGATCCCAGCCTCATCTTTGAGAGGTGCATGACTGTTGCACCCTTCTTGCAGAGCCTTCCCCGGATCCGAGACTTTCAAGGCCACTCGGGGAGAGTGGCGTGGGAATACAGCAGCTGTGTGACCTGTTGTCCTGGTCATGACAGTTCCCAACTCTTACAGGAGTGCCTGATACTTATACACATATTTTGCAAGCAAGGCTCTTCAAGCTGAAAGCTTGTATACATTCCTCGTTGGCTGAACTTGTCCAGAGATGTTGGCAAGGATCCAGAGAACTACTTTAGGCTAAACCAAGGTCTCATTTGTGCCCAGAGAATCTTTTACTTTTCT
The DNA here is from genome assembly GCF_009819535.1 of Lacerta agilis. Classification (NCBI taxonomy): domain Eukaryota; kingdom Metazoa; phylum Chordata; class Lepidosauria; order Squamata; family Lacertidae; genus Lacerta; species Lacerta agilis. The sequence goes on along the minus strand of NC_046315.1, from coordinate 77,308,383 downwards.
TTCAGTTTTTGGCTTATTTGCCACATCACTGTCTCTCCCCACCTCCTCCTCTTTTTCCCTACTCCTCCCCATTCAGTTTCAAAAGATGTTTGCTATGTGACCAGAGGCTGCTGAATCTCAAGTCTGAGCTCCAAAGGGCACCTGGCGCTCAAAGTCATAGGTTCTTTGAATTATAGTGATTCACTCTTGTGAAATGTTTCATGTGCATTGCTGCCATTTGATCAAAGAGGAAACATCACTTTTGGAGCTTTCTTGAGTCATGTCAGCACGAAGAGCTTTCTTTACTTTTAGCAAACTAAAACCATACTTCATACTGTATTCTTCTTACCATTTCATGTAGGGTTGTCAACATGCTGCCTTTCATGAGTTTGACTGCTAAAAAATTGTGTTTCAGGTGACTGGTACTGGGGGGTCTGAAAATTTGGTAGATTTCAGATTTTACTGTGCTTTACACCCACTACCTCTACCCTGACCTGCACAGTTCCTTAAGTGAAGGCTGGCAAATAGCCATGTTTCTGCTTGCCTGTGGTGACTTGATAGTTTTCTCCAGGCAACCAGATATAGCTCTATAAAAAGTGGCTTCTATTTTTTTAAAAAAAGAGTAAGTGAATGACTAACACAGAGAGTCTTAGATGACCTAATTCATTTGGGGGAGTTATTTTGCAATGTCAGCCAAATGCTGACCACAAGTGGTGGCAATTCACATACCTGAATGTACCCCTGCACGAACCAGCCGACACAAGCAACAATGTTGACTGAGCATAGAAAACTAGCATTTCAAATACAATGATTTTGATAGAATCCTTTGCCTTTGATTTCTCATTTTCTATCTGAGGAATGTTTGTTTGTTTAAGGAAGATTTAATAACATGAGTCACCCAGCACTTATGTGGTACACAGACCACAGACACAGGTTTACCATCTCGGGGAGAATTAGCCCGACTTGCATTTGCAAGCTCATTCTCTTAACATTAATCTGCAGAATTAGCCTCTTCCATGTAACACTAGCCCCCTTGCTGTCTTCAAATGCCCTTTAGGTGGAACAGAATGAAATACCTAAGGCAGAATGAAACACCAGAATGAAACAGTCCTTCACAGAGGGCATTTGCATTATTACAATAACAACTTGCCACTTGGTACAGAGAAGTGAAATAGCGTTAAGAGTTTCCATTTTCCAGGTGTGCAGGCAGGTGCTCATTATTTACCTCTCCCCTTTGCTCTTTACTGAATGGCTATGTTAATCGACATTGACTGTTAGGAAGGTTGAAACAGTACAGAAGCTTTCAGCACAATATGGCCACAATTGAGCCAGAAGAACCATTAATATTTGGTTCCATTCATATTTTCATTGCTATTGCAACCTCCTCTTGACCCCCTGCTTTTAGGATTTCCACAAGAGTTTTCTTCTCCCTCCCCCAAGATTGAGTGATGGGCTGAAAATGAGCATTGGTGGTCCCCCCCCCCTCCCCAGCCAGGAGGCTGCCCACATGTAATGTCAGTTCATCGCAAATCTTTGACAGGCTTTGGGATAGAATTTCCCTGAAAGGATCTTAAAGGATGTTGTTATTACGGTGAAATGCAGACCGACTTGCTTGTTCCTCCAATGCTCATACTTTAAGTGCTCCAGCTTGGGAGAAAAAGCAGGCGTTTTATTAGGGCCCTCTAGACAAACGCGATGCGTTTTCTTAACCTTACCATTATGAAATATACTTCTGCTGCCTTTTTTTCAATGCACAAAATGCTTTAGAATTCTTATCTCGTTTTTCTTCCCAGCACTCTGTGAGAAGGAGCTGAGAGATGATAACCTTTCCCTTTGTATTAGCACAAAACATCTATACATTACGACTTTCCTGTTCCAGCTCCACGTTCTCACCTTGCTTCAAAGCAGGGGGGAAACCACACACCTATGAATAGAGAACACGAAACGAGGGCCACTTCCTCAGGTCACATTTTAATGACACTGGCGCACTCAGATAAGGCACCTTCATCTCTCAGTATATAATATTCTCCCAACACATTGAATGCAGCAAACCTGGAGGGTACATAAATGTACTGAGAGAACAGTTATTTAGTCCTAATTTCTTCTTTCCAGCCCAGCCTAATTCTGCCCCCAGTTGTGGTCCTATTCAGTGCTTTTTTTCAGCCTGAACTCTCCAAATTCGGTTCCGGCACCTCTCAGGTAAGCGCCATTGTCATTATAAGAGAATGAGGGAGGTCTTCACAGTAAGTTCCGCCCCGGCTCCTCTTTTTCTACCTTAAGTCCCATTTCTTTCAAAGGGACTGTGTCCTCTATGTATGAGTGGTCTCACACTATATTTGCATATAAAGGGGGTTCCAACATTCCCCTCACACGTTCAGTGGTATGAAGGGGTAGTGGAAACAGGCCATCTTCTGGCCACCCACTTCACATGCTGAAAACATGCCCATAGCAGCTCTGCGCATTCAGTGTCAGTAAGAAAAGGGACATAATATGCCCATTCTGCTATAGGTCTGTGGACTCCTCCACCTAATTGGGAAAGTCTGACAAATGAACATTCCTGACCAGATGAAGAAGACCTACATGTGTGTCCACAGCTCCTTTCTCTGTTAATACATGGCCAACAGACATACTAGTATGGGAGGGGGGTGGCCAGTGGGTGCATTCCCATCCCCCAATCATATAGTCATTAGGAGGTTAACTGGAAACCTCCTGTAGCACTCATCTCTTGCAAGAGGACCAGGACTATAATCAGAAATGTTGTTCTGATAGGACATGGTGGCCATGCAAGTCACTGAAGAACAGCCAGCATATAAACACAGGTACTTTGGAACTGTTAAAGGTGATTTGTTTCTATTACTTATTAGTGAGCAATTGGGTAAATCATTGTTTGCACTTTCCCTGATTTCTCTACAATGGAAAGGTCTAGACTCTAGTCACTGCAGTTCTGAAGGTGACTGTTTTCTCTTTAAGGCATGAGAAGCAGCCCTCATGCAGAACTTGGACTGACTTTTTGTTCACTGAAACAAAAAGCTTGCACACATAATGAAAACCCTACATAGAATCATAGAATCATAGAGTTGGAAGAGACCACAAGGGCCATCCAGTCCAACCCTCTGCCAAGCAGGAAACTCCATCAAAGCATTCCTGACAGATGGCTGTCAAGCCTCCGCTTAAAGACCTCCAAAGAAGGAGACTCCACCACACTCCTTGGCAGCAAATTCCACTGTCGGACAGCTCTTACTGTCAGGAAGTTCTTCCTAATGTTTAGGTGGAATCTTCTTTCTTGTAGTTTGAATCCATTGCCTCGTGTCCGCTTCTCTGGAGCAGCAGAAAACAACCTTTCACCCTCCTCTATATGACATCCTTTGATATATTTGAACATGGCTATCATATCACCCCTTAACCTTCTCTTCTCCAGGCTAAACATACCCAGCTCCCTAAGCCGTTCCTCATAAGGCATCGTTTCCAGGCCTTTGACCATTTTGGTTGCCCTCCTCTGGACACGTTCCAGCTTGTCAGTATCCTTCTTGAACTGTGGTGCCCAGAACTGGACACAGTATTCCAGGTGAGGTCTGACCAGAGCGGAATACAGTGGTACTATTACTTCCTTTGATCTAGATGCTATACTCCTATTGATGCAGCCCAGAATTGCATTGGCTTTTTTAGCTGCTGCATCACACTGTTGACTCATGTCAAGTTTATGGTCTACCAAGACTCCTAAATCCTTTTCACACGTACTGCTCTCAAGCCAGGTGTCACGCATCCTGTATTTGTGCCTTTCATTTTTTTTGCCCAAGTGTAGTACATTTCTCCCTGTTAAAATTCATCTTGTTTGCTTTGGCCCAGTTCTCTAATCTGTTAAGGTCATTTTGAATTGTGATCCTGTCCTCAGGGGTATTAGCCACCCCTCCCAATTTGGTGTCATCTGCAAACTTGATCAGGATGCTCTCAAGCCCATCATCCAAGTCATTGATAAAGATGTTGAATAAGACTGGGCCCAAGACAGAACCCTGTGGCACCCCACTAGTCACTTCTCTCCAGGATGAAGAGGAGCCGTTAATGAGTACCCTTTGTGTTCGGTCAGTCAGCCAGTTACAAATCCACTGAATGGTAGCCTTGTCCAGCCCACATTTTACCAGCTTCTTTACAAGAACATCATGGGGCACCTTGTCAAAGGCCTTGCCTTTGACTATACACACACACACACACACACACACACACACACACACACACACACATATATTCCTTGTTTGGTTATTCTAGACAAATAAAATGGTCTCTTTTTTTTTTAGATAAATAAGGGGTGGGGAACATGTGGCCCTTCAGATACTGTTGGAGTCCTGAATTAAAGGTCTATGAAAGGCCTGGTGGGTCATCAACGGGGTTGCAGGTCAAGTGTCAAGTTTCTGGGACTAGATGGTGGAGGAAATGCTGCTTGATGGCCTGGAGAAAAGTGATTTTTCAGTCCAAGTGAAAAGTAAGCTTTAAAACAAAGGCACAACTTCCATAAGAGGAATGGTTTGAGAGCTGCTACTGTAGGAGCTGATGAAACTCACAAAAACCATTACTGAATTCAGATGGAACTTTGGCAGTCCTGGTAAGAATGCAAAGACCAAGTGGAAATCAATCCTCGTTGTGTTCAAGTTCTACACAAGATTGCCTCTGCCCCCTCTTAGATGCATTTGCATTGTGTACAAGATAATTTGAGCATTATCTGTTTTTGTGCCCGTGGCACTATTTGTTTAAGGGCTTGAAAATATTTGCACCGGTCTTTGTAAGTAATCCACATTGCAAGTAGAGCAGAGAATTAGCTACTTTCTCCTTCTGTGAAACAAAGACTGGTGGGCGAAGGCCCGTCCATACAAAAAAAGGTTTGCATTCTGGGGTACCTAAGGTCTCTTCAATACCGTTTTGAGTCCTTTCACTCAAATACCGTTTCAATACCGTTTTGAGTCCTTTCACTCAAATACCGTTTCAATACCGTTTTGAGTCCTTCCACCTCTGCATTTCTTTGTGCTTTTAGAAGATACTTCCAAAGTCAATCTAAGTTGCTAGATGTGGCTGGTTGGCTGGAACTGGGAGCTGCCTTTGGAAGGGGTACTTGGGGTTCTCCATAGAGTTACGGAGCACACACCATCTTGAGTTCCTTGTGCAAAGGGCTGGTTACAAATGTGACGACATAGCTTGCTTGTCAGACACTGATCTCTGTCCTTCCAGGTTTCATAGAGTTGTAGAAGGGATCCTGAGGGTCATCTGGTCCAACCCTCTGCAATGTCGGAATCTCAGCTAAAGCATCCATGACAGATGGCCATCCAACCTCTGCTTAAAAACATCCAAGGAAGGAGAGCTCACAAGCTCCTGAGGGAGACCGTTCCACTGCCAAACAGCTCTTAGTGACAGAAAGTTTTTCCTGATGTTTAGTCGGAATCTCCTTTCTTGCAGGAGAAAAATTAAGAGTGGCACTATTACTTACCTTGATCTGGAGACTATACTTCTGTTGATTTAAATGTATATGCATGCTCTTCAGTTTTTGATCTACCTTCCCTCAGTTAGCAGGCCTGATCTTGGATGGTCTTTCTCAAATCAAGCTAGTCCGCTAAAATGCAGCAACTAGCCGGTTTTGCATATCTGAGGCTGCAATCCTATACCCACTTACCTGGGAGTGAGTCCCATTGATATCAATGGTACATATTTCTCAATAGACTTGTATGGAATTGTGCTGCTAACTCATCTCCCCAAACTCCAGCATCGGTTAATAAACCCTGCAGATTAGCTGAATGAGGAAGAGAATCAAAACAGCTTCTGTTCTGTTATTATCACTACTGTATTGTTATTGTTGGAAATAAAAAGCACAAAATTGCAGGGCAATCTCCATTGAATGTCTCTGTATCAAAACGCAAGGCAGATTGTGTGTCGCATAAACAATTATTTACTTGAAAAGAGAGACTCCCTCTTGTGTATGAATGTATGAATTACTCTGCCTGCAGAGAAAGGAAGAGAAGCAGCATCTGTCTTAGAGATTTGAGGGCTACTGATTAAAAATATGCTTCGTTCTTATTTGCGTTATGAACATCAAGCAGTGCTAAGGTTTCTGAAAAAGTCAATTTTATGGATTTTTAAACTGTACTTAACCTCTGTGAATCAGCCTCTCTGATCCCAGAAACTGAACTTATGAACTTGATTTTGTCTTTTCTCTGCCTCTGACCGTTTTTTGACGGATGACATGCAATTCCATTTTCTAAAGCAGGGTTCAATTTTACAGCCTCCTGTGGCGTTTGCCTTTCTAGGGAACATATAAGAGCGGGAGTGAGTAAGGGGTTAAGTGGCTGGCCCTAGGCTGTCCAATAAACAGAGGGGGGGAGGAGCTAGGGGCAGCTGAAGGAGTCAGTTAGAGGTAGAGAGCGGAGAGTTAGAGGGGAGTTGATGAAGAGCTGTTGATCGAGGGAGTTGGTTGGTGGGTGGTTGTGGATTGTGAGGGTTGAGGGTGAGGTATAGTGGTGAGCGTAGGCAGGGTTGTAACCAATATCTTAAGTTGTTGAAGTTTTTAAATAAACACTTATTATTTTGTTTAAAATTGCACCCTGACTGTGAAAGTTATTACCAGGGAGGGGATCCTGGTTGGTGGCAGCGAAGCGCGTGGTGGCACAGGGATCAATAGTCCGTCAAACGACCGGGGACCCTGTGTGATCGCCACAAAACTGGTGGCAGCGACGGGATAAGATCAATACGCCAGCAGGAGACATCAATAAGCCCGTGGAGGGATATTGAGATCATTGTACCTGTTCACCACAAAATTGGCAGAAGCAGCTGGGGTTAAGCAATACACCTGGAAGGGGAAGGGTAAATCTGTGAAGTGATAACCTAGCCCGGGGGTGTAGTTGTGGGTACCCAAGGACGCTGCAAGGCTAAGATAACAAAAGGAGAAAAGAGAGCTCACAAATCTGTTCTGGCAGGGGGTTTTGACTTGGGGTCCGAGGAAGTAAGCTTAACGGGTAGAGAGAAGACCCATAGCAGAACTTTGAGACCCGAGTCTGGAGAAACCTAGCCAGGGGGAACAGTGCTGAGAGGAGATTTCTCTTATTTTGTTAATTTAACTGTCAATCCTCAATCACACAATATGCCACCTAAAAAGACAAAGAACCCTGTGAGGGAATCAGCTCAAGATAGCTCTGAAGGGGAGGAAAATGGGAATCCTCTGAGGGAAGAGCAGAGCTTAGAAGATGAAACTAATATTGTACCTGAGGCGAGAGAGCCACGAGTTTCTATAGAATTAGAAAAGTGGAAACTAGAACAACAATATAAATTTGAATTAGAAAAAGTTAAGGCTGAACAAGAATTAGAAAAAGAGAGAATTCGAGCTGAGAAGGAAAGTGAGAGCGAAAGAATTCGAGCTGAGAGGGAAAGTGAGAGCGAAAGAATGCAATTTCAGTTGGAAATGAAGAAACTAGAATTAGCAGCAATGGAGAATCAAAACAATAGTAATAACGCCAGTAGTCAAACAACAGGGAAGGTAGATTTAAAGCGATTCCCTGAGTTCAAGGAGAAAGATAGCCCAGAGGCTTTTCTGATATCATTTGAGAGAGCCTGTAAAGATTTCCAAGTGAAGGATGAGGAGAAAATGGTGATCTTAAGGGCTAGAATTAGTGGGGTATTGGCAGAAATATACGCCCAAATGACAGAAGAACAGTCAACAGACTTTGAGATGTTTAAACAATTAATTTATACGAGGTTTGGAATTACCTCAGAACAACTAAGAAAAAAATTCAGGAGTGTGACAAAGTTGAGAGAAGAAACGTATGCTCAGTTGGGGGCAAAAATTACAAATTACCTCAAAAAATGGTTAGAGCAGGAGGGTGCGGATTCAATTCAAAAAATCAGAGAGGTTATTGCGTTGGAGCAATTTTATGCCACCATAACTGGGGAGCTGAAATATCTTGTAAAGGAAAGAAGTCCTAAAACCATCCAGGAGGCAGCAACCCTAGCTGACCAAATTAATGAAATTAGGGACCATGGATTTGATAGTCCAAAATTTGGCGGGAAATTGTGGGGGAACCCCAGAAACCAATTTCAATATGCTAAAGGAAGCTCTTCTCCGGCACTGAAAAAGGGAAACATACCACAGTCAAAAAGCCCAAGTGACGTGGGCCAAACTAACACCCATACCTCTGAGGTAAAAGAAAATAAATCTAATTATACTGGGGGAAGAGATATGAGGTGCTGGTCGTGCAATAAACTGGGCCACAGAAGCTTTGAATGTAAGACTGGTGAACAAGTTAAATCTGGGAGCACAAACACTCAAAAACACTCTTATTGTATCCACTCAGTAGGGCAGGGTGAGGCTAAGCAGGTTGCCACGGAAACCGAAGCTTTAGCTAGGCCTGAGACAGAGGAGATTCCTGAGGCCTCAGTAATACACTGTTACTTGATTAAACAGAATGATTTGCTCTTGAGAAAGTCAGGAGAAAATATTTGGATTGAAAACAAAAAATATCTAGGGTTAAAAGATACCGGTTCCCAAATCACAATTGTTCATCCTGAGGTAATCAGTCCCGATAAAGTAATTCCAGGAAAAACTATAGAATTAAAAGGAATCACCAAAGAGCCAGTTAGACTCCAAATGGCTGAGGTAAACATTAAGTTACATGACTGGAGTGGAAAGTGGCAAGTGGCCATTTCAGAGGAAATCCCCACTGCGGTGCTTATCGGTTGGGATCTCCTGGAGCATGTACAGAGTGCGTTTGTTATTACCCGCTCCAAGGGGGGCCCACTGTCAACTGATACTGAGGGAAGCGAAACAGTTGCCAATGAGGGCAGGACTCAAAGTCCTCAAGTTGAAACTTTGAGTGAGCCAGGCTTCCTAATACCTTTTAAAACTACTCAAAATTTCTCTCAGGAACAAAAGAATGACATGGGACTAAATAGCTGTTTTGAGGCAGCAAAATCTACTGTTCCATTAACCCCTGATTGCCCAGAGAGGTTCTGCCTAGAGGAGGGGCTGTTATATCGTGAAGCCCTTAGCACACCTTATAAAGGGGGAGGAGGAAACCGCAGACAACTAGTGGTTCCTCACATGTACCGAGAAAAAATCATAAAGCAAGCCCATAATAGTATTTTTGGGGCACATATGGGGATAACTCGGACCAAACGAAGAGTGGCGCAAAATTTCTATTGGCCAGGCATGGGGAAGCAAATTAGAATGTATTGCCAAGCCTGTGACATTTGCCAGAGGCAGGGATCAGGTCAGGACAAAACCCAGGCAAAACTGTGTCCTTTACCTGTAATCTCCACACCAGTCCAGAGTTTAGGACACGACGTGGCACAACCCGCGCCTAGAGCAACCAAAAAGGGGAATGAAATGCAACTAGCCTGGGAGGAACCATCCCAAATCGTGTCCAAAATAAATAATGCAAACTACCTTATCCAGCAGGGGGATGAGGGGCGCAAGGTAGTTCACATAAACATGATTAAGCCTTACCAGAGAAATGAAAGCTGGGCTCTCTGTGCTATCCGAGAGGACCCAGAAGAAGCAGAAATACCATGCTGGGAGGGGAGAGGGGAGCAAGAATGTAATATACAAGAAGTTAAGCTAGCCCCTACCTTAACCCATTCACAGCAGGAAGAAATAAGAAACATCCCACAAAAATTTAAAACGATTTTCAGTAATACTCCAAGACTAGCAAAAGGGGTAGTCCAACACATTGACACCGGGATTGCAAAGTCTTGTGATTTCATATTTGCTATGCCGTATGATGAACAGAGTCAGATGTGGTCGCAATGCAAAGCCAGAGTCAATGCTCCATATAACCACACCATAATGGAATATGAAAAATACATTCACATGGGCATTAATCCAAAGAAGATTGTGAGGGGTGTTCCATGGTACGGCTATGATTATACCTGTCTAGGTTCAATTAAGGCCCGTATTTGTTCAATTGCAAACGTTCCTTTCCGAGGGGCTCCATGCAGTGACGTGGCAGGACGTCAGCGCCCATATAAAGTAAACATTGATCTAGTAAACAGTTTTATTTCCGGGATCCTGTGGGATGAGGAACAGGAAGCCCCATATTTAGAATGCAAGGTCTTTATATTTGACATTGGGGGGCAGGCCTGGAAAGCTTATGACTGGTCACATATTACCACAGTGGCGATTTGTGAAAAATATGACCCTGAGCTTATGGGTTACGCCCATTCAAGAGGAGTCAGAGTTGTTTTAAAAAGTGACCTATCTGTGAGATCAGTTAGAACAACTATTCAAAGTTATGATAAAACATTCATCAGTTGGAAATATAGAAAGAAAAACATACTGAAAGTTATAGTTGCCAGGGTGTCCCATCAACTTTCTATGAAAGTGAAAGTGTTTCCTACACTAGAGATTGTGTGGTGGGAAGTTGGGTACCCTGCTGCTCATGCAACACAAATGAATGCCCAAGATGAACGTGGTTGCACAGCATTAACATGGCCACCACGTCAAAGACATAAAAAAGTCTTCAAATTGCTTGAAGTGGGAACTGATAATTCAATACAGATCAAAGATGGACTGACAGCAAGGGAGATTGCTAACAGCAATAGGCAATCAGAGCTTTTTAGTCTACTTTCATTAAGTAAACCCGTGTGTCCAAAAAGCTTCAGCAAGCTGACTAAAAAAGCAGCTATCCACAAACTTCTGAAAGCAGTTCCCAATGAATTCAAAAGCCAGACAACCAGTTCTTATGCTGCTTTTGAGGACTTGGAGACGTTTGTACTAGGCATCAAGCTTCAACACTTAACAGAGATCCTGAAGGAGAGAGAGGGTGATCCAAGAGAGCTTTTGACCCTGAGAAACAAAGACTCTACACAGGTTGGAATCCACAATCGTTACAGACACATCAACTGCAGGGATCACAGTTGGACTGTGTCATATGGCGGAGGAAGACAACTTGCATCCCATCACGTGTGGCAGAGAAAAGACTGGTGCCCAGAGAAAGACACTTCTTGTGGCGGTTAAGGACAATAAGGAGCGTGAAAGGATCCTGGACATCGTTGCAGATGCCTTATCACGAAGACCCGAAGGCAAAGATTCAAATGGACAGTTGCAAATTTTCTTGCAGTTAACTAAAGGTTTAATATTGCATGATCTATTGTATATAATGTGGAAAAAAACAATTATTCAGCCAGCATAAGATGAGGAGTTAAGGTTAGTAAACATAGAAAATGTTTGTTTGAATTAAGGTGTCACGCAGTTTGATCAGGAGTATAACTCTGTGCAGTTATCCCTCCTGAATCAAACTTATTTAAGGGGGGAGGTATGTGGCGTTTGCCTTTCTAGGGAACATATAAGAGCGGGAGTGAGTAAGGGGTTAAGTGGCTGGCCCTAGGCTGTCCAATAAACAGAGGGGGGGAGGAGCTAGGGGCAGCTGAAGGAGTCAGTTAGAGGTAGAGAGCGGAGAGTTAGAGGGGAGTTGATGAAGAGCTGTTGATCGAGGGAGTTGGTTGGTGGGTGGTTGTGGATTGTGAGGGTTGAGGGTGAGGTATAGTGGTGAGCGTAGGCAGGGTTGTAACCAATATCTTAAGTTGTTGAAGTTTTTAAATAAACACTTATTATTTTGTTTAAAATTGCACCCTGACTGTGAAAGTTATTACCAGGGAGGGGATCCTGGTTGGTGGCAGCGAAGCGCGTGGTGGCACAGGGATCAATAGTCCGTCAAACGACCGGGGACCCTGTGTGATCGCCACACCTCCCTTTTCTCTGGGCTCACAATTCGGGGTGTTAAATCAGTATGAAGGCAGAGTAGCTTCTCTGAGGGCAAAACATCTATAAGTTACTTATACAGGTGTCAATAAGAAAATTAGCAGGTTCAGTGTTAACACTGTATTTCTTTTCTTATGCATCACTGTCGGAGCACCTTGTTGAACCCTTTGTGTAGAGTTCAACTGACACTCTTTTGCTTCTTCCTGTGCATTGATTTTGAACATGTTGCGTTAAATCCTCCTGTGTCATATTTTTGATGGTATCTACTTTGAGGAAGGAGTTTGTCCTTTATATGGTGCCGTTGGGCATTGCTGGTGCTGCATAAATATTCATTATAAATAACAAATCATTATAAATATTAAGTCACAACAACTAGGAATCGGCAACAAAATGTTGCAGCGCATCCTACAGCCTCAGTATGAGCTGTTGTCTGGCAATGCTAACTACCAGCAAGGGTCGACTGGCCTGCTTGATTTTCTGAGTGAGACCCAACTGCTCAACCCCACTCCTTTGCATCAGAGGACCTCTGTGGGGCATTTCTGTTCCTGGTGGCAGACTTGGGCATCCTTTTTATTGTGAGAAGTTTTTTTGGAAGCCTCTCTATAACCAACTTTAGAGGGATATAAAGAAACAGTGCTTTTTTTTCTTTTAAAAAATGTTTAGGGGTTACTCTCATTTCCCTACACACATTGAAACACTGCCCATCAATGAGGCCAACTTAGATTCACAAAATGTTTAGGGGTGTGCATCCCCCCCAGAAAAAAGCAGTGGTTATAAATATCGTTAGTATTTATACAAAGAAACAAGTGTTCGAATCTGGAGTTCAGGGCTTTGGCAGAGAGCTTTGGCAGTGAGGAGGGAAAAATAAGATTGTTTCCTTTTCTGTTTCAGAAACTCCCCGCCGCCTTTCCCTGGTGTTATGTTGGATGTGCTGGAGAGAGTTTTGGGGAACAAGGAGAACGAAGTTGTCCTCTTTTGTTTTACTCCTCCAGAAACCTCCCCGTACGGTGCAGAGAAGAGAGTTTTTAAGAATCTCATGTCATGCATGTGCACATGCACACACCTAGCCCCAGCCCAGTGATGAGGCAAGGTGAGGCGCCTGCTTCGAGCGGCGGAAGCCCAAGGAACGGCACCCCCTTGCTGCTTCTGCTGCCCATTCTGCTGTCTCTGCTGCCAGTGGGAAAGCTGCCCTGGCGCCAGTTTCCGGTAAGATCTTGTGAGATGCAGTGATCTTGCGCAGAGGCGAAGGAAGGCGTCGTGACACCCGGGGTGGGCGTCGCTACATAGGGTGCATGTGCGCCGTTGCTACGTATGATGCATGCGCTGTACGTAGTGACGCTGCACATGTGCTGTATAGCGGTTTGCCACTGCCGCCACACGGATGGCGCCAGGATCCCTCTATCGCTGCTACAGCTGCACATGCGCTGTACTTAGCAGTTTGCTGTCAGCACTGGGATCCTCTGCTCATGGCTGCAGCCGCGGACGGAGGATCCTCCACATGTGGCTGTGGCAGCACAATGCGTGCTCGTGTCACCGGCGAGCCCCCGCGGGGTGACTTCTTGTCACCCCCGCAGACCTGGAACCTGGGGTATACCACCCCTACCCCACCCCCCATTGCGACGCCACTGATCCTGCGAGATTTTGGTGAGATCTCGCCAGAAACCAGTGCTACTGCTGGCTCTTCATGGGTGCTGCTGTGCAATGCAAGTAAGAGAGGGAACAGCGCTGGTGGCGGGACGTTCCTGTCTCAGCTCAGGTGGTGAAATGAGATTTGTTGCCCCTGCATGCATGCATGGAAACACACACAATCTAACCATCCCTTCGGGACTCTATAAACCCACTCCATTTCCTCACCTTACAAGTTATGCTTCCAGGCCAGTATTTATTGTGAGGTTGATGTTCCACATACAGGTGAAACTCGAAAAATTAGAATATCGTGGAAAGGTTCATTTCTTTCTGTAATTCAACTTAAAAGGTGAAACTGATATATGAGATAGACTCATGACATGCAAAGCGAGATATGTCAAGCCTTTATATGTTATAATTGTGATGATTGTGGCATTCAGCTGACGAGAACCCCAAATTAACAATTTCAACTTTGGGGTTCTCATCAGCTGTACGCCATAATCATCACAATTATAACAAACAAAGGCTTGACATATCTCGCTTTGCATGTCATGAGTCTATCTCGTATATTAAACTCCAGTAGCTAATGAAGACAATTGCTTACATAAATGGACTTTTCCACAATATTCTAATTTTTCGAGTTTCACCTGTACAAGTCTCTCCCCCCCCCCGCAGGGTTCACACAACATTCTTGCCATCAAAATGCCAGGCGATATTTCCCCCGTCCCCAATTCAAATTAGATTTTCCTCTTCCAAAGGAAATCCAGCATGTTAAGAAACAAACCTCTATTATGAAACAAGAACCTCATAGCATAGCACTCCTTAGGGCAGGCGTGGAAAAATTCTGGTCCACCAACTGTTTCAAACTAGAACTCCCATCAGCTCTGGCTGTTATGCTAGTTGGGGCTGTACAAAACCTACTGCGCCAGCCGGGTGGGTGTAGGGCACAGAGGGTTAATGGGGCCGTACTGCGCCACGTGCCTGCCCGCCCACCCATGCAGGTGAGAGCCCAGCCGGCTGCCCTTGGTGGGTGCAACTCCCCAACACTGTCCGTGCAGCCATTCAGTGAGGAGCTGAGGGGTGTGGCAGTAAGGCCAGGGCAGGCTCTGTGGCCTTTTCTTTTCAATTTATTAGTTTGCACAATTTGTGTACCTAAGGGGCTCCCACAAAGATGTAGAAACCCCTTTCTTTTTTTGGGGTGGCCCTGTTTCACTTCCAAACTTGTAATCACTCAAACATGCAAGTTCATTATTAAAGAGGATCACGATAATAAATTGTATAGGTCAAATTTACAAGCGCCACCATTCAGTACTATGTACATACAATTCAACCTTTTACTCCTGATTTATTAATCTAGAGTAATTGCCAGTAATTATCTGGAATTAATCACTAATTGTTTTCCCCATCTATCAATAAGCATGACCTGAAAGGAGTGGAGAGATAAACCCAACTTTTAATTATAGAGGTGTGTGATTTGAGCATCAGTCAGATGTATTCATTGGGGGCAACATGATTTGGTACATACTATCGATTACTAAACCTCTCTGTGCTCTTGGCTATGTTTTTGTTTAGAATTGTTTGCTTTCAGTTCATCTTCCCTCACTGCATCATTTCTGCCTAGCCTTAGCTCTGACTCTGCTTGTTCTGCCTCAATATCTCTAATTTTGCCCTTTCCTTTCCATGCCACAAGTACCATCATCTGTCCTCCTTCCTGGAACTCTTTATAACACCAGACATTCAACTGTAGAGACAGATAGGCTTATTCTTCCTCTTCCTCCCCTGTGCAGTGAACTTCCATCTGTTGTTGGCATCCATCTGTCTCAAGAGACAATGGAGTGCGCCTCCGGGGGGGGGGGGTGAAGTCAAATGGCTGTGTTAGCAGCACTAAAGTGACCTCGGGTGCAAGCCCTAGGCCAGGCTTCCTTAACCTTGGCCCTCCAGATGTTTTTGGCCTACAACTCCCATGATCCCCAGCTAGCGGGACCAGTGGTCAGGGATGATGGGAATTATAGTCTCAAAACATCTGGAGGTCCAAGGTTGAGGAAGCCTGCCCTAGGCATTGTGTGCAGAGGTTCTGGGCTGCCCAGACAATAAGAACACCCTCTTGACTTTATTGATGTGGTCCAAAGGAAAGCAGGGCAGTACATTTGGCACCAGGAGTTGCCCGAAGGGAGTGTACAAATGCCATCCAACTCCACTCCGGATTGGTGTAGGGTTTACCTCTTTTACTCCTTGGCCTTTTCTGAAGATACCCTGCAAGGCAGAGGAGGTTTAGGATCAGAGTTTTCTTTCTCCTAGATGAGCTACCTTCCCAGGTTGAGGAGCCCCATCTGTACTTCACTTCCCTCTACTACAGCAGGCACCCCCAAACTCGGCCCTCCAGCTGTTTTGGGACTACAACTCCCATCATCCCTAGCTAACAGGACCAGTGGTCAGGGATGATGGGAATTGTAGTCCCAAAACAGCTGGAGGGCCGAGTTTGGGGGTGCCTGCTCTACAGTATGTGCAGAAACCACCACCTTGAGCATCGGACTCGCTAGTATCTAGGGCTCAATTAATCTGCTTAATTCTTCAGCCCATAGCTTTGGGTTAAGTGATGCTTACTGTATATTGTGCAACAGGCAATGTGCAAAATATGGTACCACTGATGATCAGAAGGTCTGCATAGTCCCTGACCATTGTCCATTCTCGTTTGTACACATTATCCAATTTTGGATAAAAGTGCACAATGGCTGGTCTGTATGCACATTCTACCATTTAAGCAAAATCAGCTAGAAGCTGTTTAGAAGTTTTCCTTAAGTTTGTTGCAGAACTCTACATTAAATGAAGGTGACGCTTTCCCTGCATGCAAATATTCTTTTTCTAAATGGCATATCTTGAAAACCTGCCTATTTAATTTCCTGACAAATGGTTTGGTAATATTGTGAGGAATCCGAGTGAATAGTATTTGCGGATGGAAACAAAACATCCACACTAGGCACTAATCAGTATTTAATAAGGGAAATGCAAAAGGCTGGCTCATATGTTGAGTTGGTATAAAGATTTCATTGATTGGAAATTTGTGAAGGTCGCTGCCATCTAGTGATGAGATTTTGAAGATGTTTGTAGAAAGCTCAGCTGTACCAACGCAATACTGTAGGCTCCCCGCTCCCCCCCCCTTTCAAGTTATTAATTAGATGAAGTGGGGGAAAGTTGTATTTTGCATTTTGAGATGGGTACCTAATACATCATAAAATACAGATCTGGTGATATTGTAAAGGAATTTATTTGCAGGTGCAAATGTTTAAGGTAAAGGAAAACAGAGATTCTGGAGGGCTAGTCTAGCAGTGGCAATAGCTGTCTGAATCAGCCCAAAGCGTGTGTAGCATTTAAATTTACCACAGTGCTCCATGGTGATGCTACGTTGGGGACATTCTGGAAAATTAAACTGGCATCTCCCAGACTCAGATACCAAGCACTGATTGGAATGTGTTTTATTTTTAAAGGGGGCGGGCATCAGTGGTAGACCCTACCAGGGTGTTGGACTCCAAAGAGCTGCCAGAGGATAGCTGTAGTAAACTGACTAGTTTGCAATCATTCCACCCACTTTGGGCGTAAGTATTTCATGATGGATGTGAAATGGTCTCAGGGAAAACAAATCTATGATATTTTGTTCTTAGAAAACATTGATCTCAGCAGTGTATTTGAATACCATCACACTACAAATGCTACCTCTTTCCACTCACTGAGGGCTACCATTATAAGAAGAAGAAGAGGAGGAGGAGGAGGAGGAGTTTGGATTTGATATCCCGCTTTTCACTACCCGAAGGAGTCGCAAAGCGGCTAACGTTCTCCTTTCCCTTCCTCCCCCACAACAAACACTCTGTGAGGTGAGTGGGGCTGAGAGACTTCAAAGAACTGTGACTAGCCCAAGGTCACCCAGCAGCTGCATGTGGAGGAGCGGAGACGCGAACCCGGTTCACCAGATTACGAGTCTACTGCTCTTAACCACTACACCACACTGGCTCAGTGGACAGAAGTAGAATATTTACAGAAAAGCAGACACTTTTAAAGAATGGGCAGACGGTTTCTCAAGCCGCTTATTTTATTTGAGATCTGCAATATTAAAGTAAGCTCCAAAGAAAGTGCGATGATTGAAGCAGGCTTCTTAAGAATATAATGTTGCCATTCTATGCGAGCTTATTTATAAACCTGAAATACAAGAGAAACTTCTTTTATACATGAATTTTTTTCTTTTCTTTTAATAATGTTTGATAAAACTCAGAGATGCTTTGTTTGAAAGTGTAGAAGGTGCCCTTTGCTGGGGGCTGGGGGGGTGGGGGGTGGGAAGGATGGAAACTGAGAGCAATCATATCATATGCATATCAAATCAGAAATAAGCCCCACTGAGTTCAACAGAGATTGTTGCCAAATAGAGACGGAAGGACCTGTCAATTTTAATTTTCACTTTTCCAACCTTAAATTCAATTCTTGACATTTCTGCAGCAATTTGCATTTTAAAAAAAACCTCTCCATGAAAATTCACTAGCATTTCAGTGAAAATTTCTTTGAATAAACACATTCTGAATGCAGTTTTGACTAATGTGCACATTTTACAAGCAATTTCCTCTACTTTAATGCATTTTTGTATGTCATTTTTGCTAATATATTAACGCTTATGTACACTTCTCCCTAATATATGCATTTGTGTAGACATTCTCCGGTTAGACGACTGGCTTGCAAAATCTATGGGCCTCTAAATGTTGCTGAACTCCAGCCCCCATAATCTCTGACCATAGCCCATGCTTGCTAAGGCTAATGGGAGCTGCGGTTCAGCAACACCCAGAGAGCCAAGGGTTGTCCACCTCTCCTCTACAGCCTTTTTCTTCCCTAGCACAGAGACTATTTCAATGTACTGGCAGAGGACAGAGGGCACTATTGGTTTCTACCAGATGAATTCACTGTGTGTTTGTGCCACCTGCAGGAATAGGATTGTACCCCTGTGTTGTGTTTAATTTGCAAGCATTTCTAATTTCAAAAGAGGCTAATAATCACAGTGCTAGATACATCAGAAGTGGATAAACACAGTCACTGTTGCAAGAAGCCTGGGACAGCTCAGTCGGTGGAGCATGAGGTTCTTAATCTCAGGGTCATGGGTTTGAGTCCCACACTGGGCGAAATATTTCTGCATTGCAGGGAGGGTAGACTAAATGACCCTCATGGTTCCTCCCAACTCTGCAATTTTAGGACTCTAAATGATTTTAAAAACATTTTGAATGCATTGCTATCATTATAAAACATTTGATTTTTGTTGTTGTTGCACATGATAAATACACACACAGGAAACTTCTCAATAGAGAAAAGCAAGGTACATATTATCTGGGCACATTTGGGTATTCATAGAAAACCAAGTGATTCATAGGTAACATATGCAGGCAAGTGGGATATCGGAACCTGTGATTCCTAATAGAAATGCTTCTGGGGTTTTTAAAACAAATGTTATTTTAAACATTTTTTTTCATTCATTGTATATCAGTTCCCAAAAATACTTTGTTTTCCTGCATGACCACCACATATGATAAAAGGTACCATCATTTTCTTTACTCTTCCAACAAATATTGGAGCTTGTTCTATACATTTTGGATAACTTAGTAGGAGTTAGATGCCACTGGTACATCATTTTCATATAATTTTCTTTCAGCGTACAACATGCTGTGAATTTCAAATCTGTTCTCCATAGCCTCTCCCAATCTGCCATTTGTATGTCCTAAGTCCTTTGCCCAGTTCATCATAACCAATTCAAACTGTATGCTTTGTATGCTATTCTAGGAGCAAGTTGTACATTTTTGACATACCGGTAGTTTTAATATTGTTTTCTAGAAGTTCTTTTTGGAATCTTGATATGTCATAACTAAAACCTCTCTTTTTGTTTATCTTGAAGATATCATTCAATTGAAAATACTACAGCCAATCTGTTACTAGTTCCTTTATCTCTTCAAAATGTTTTAATTTCAACTGATTTTCCATTTCGGTTTAAAAGGTAAAGGGACCCCTGACCATTAGGTCCAGTCACAGACGACTCTGGGGTTATGGCGCTCATCTCACTTTATTGGCTGAAGGAGCCAGCATACAGCTTCTAGGTCATGTGTCCAGCATGACTAAGCCGCTTCTGGCGAACCAGAGCAGTGCACGGAAATGCCGTTTACCTTCCCGCCATTTACCTATTTATCTACTTGCACTTTGACGTGCTTTTGAACTGCTAGGTTGGCAGGAGCAGGGACCGAGCAATGGGAATTCTCCCCATCGTGGGGATTCGAACCACCAACCTTCTGATCGGCAAGCCCTAGGCTCTGTGGTTTAACCCACAGCGGTTAGCAGTTTTCCATAAGTCGGCCAATTATTTCTCATATTCACTTTTCTCAAGGATATTGCTTCCAAAGGGGAAAGCCACCAGGGCGTTTTTTGCTCAAATAATTTTTTTCCCATACCCTGAAAATTGATTTTCTTACTATATGATTCTGAAATGCTTTATGGACCTTTGCTTTTTCATACCATAGGTATGCATGCCATGCAAATCTATTATAATGTCCTTTGAAATCTAGGATGTGTTTCACAACTTATTTTTACTCTCATTGGTCCAAATGTGATACACTTGCAGCTTAGAGCTGCAAAATTTAAGCAAATAAGAGATGTGATTTGGTAATAGACATCTTTTTGTTGGTGGTAACTGATATAGATCTGCCACATTAAAGAGCTGATAAATATTGATTACTCAAAATGGCTCTGGTCAGTTGCTTCAGTTCGAGCTGAGCTGAAATTTCTCAGAAGACATACTGTATATTCTCAGAAAACTTCTGAGACTTTTATTTTCCTCACCGTCACCCCTTAAAAAGATTTTTCTCTGTATCCTCACCATTTCTCTTGTGATGGCTAGCTTCTCATCTCCACAATTTTCTGGAATAAAGTAAGTTCAGGGCTTTGTGAAGGATGCAAAATGGTGTCAATGGTGCCAGTCTAAAATGGTAGCCAGGCTGCCACTCAGAGTGGCAGGGGGGAAATATTATTTTTTTGGGGAAAGAAAGACGTTTTGCTAAGGCTGATGCAAATGGTAAGCTCCACCCCTAAGAAATACAGTAGTTAGATAATCTATTCTCCCCCTGGATAAATTCAGTGAAATGGTCCCCACTTTTTCCTTTACAAAACAAGGTGAATAATTTCAAGAGACCATTTGTGCACAGTTCTAGATTCAGTATTAGAATAGTGACATTGAGGCCTCACCAGACAATGCTGTTGGCCAGGGTATATATTTTTAATAGGACTGTAGGGAATGTTGTTGCAAGTGAAATTAGAAGCCCTTCGTTTAATCCCTTAGAATATTTACGGTGGTGACGGCAGTGGGAAATGAAGCAGCAATATCCCATTGGGTTAATGTGAAACAAACTGCTTCCATACCGTGACATACTTTCAGGCCTGGAGGATTGTGTGAATTGGCCGCTGCTCAGTTTCAGATGTGTGTTTTGCAGTACACACAGGCCACACATTAATGGCAGAGTGCTTTATTGTCTAATTAAATGATTAAGTGTTTACACATAGCATCCAATCTGTTAAGCAACAGACACTGGAACACCACACACTGAAAACACAAGAGGGGAACTTGCCATATAAAAAGGGGAGGGGGGAGACAGCAAAAAGAGAGAGAAGAAAACCCCTGAAACACCCCCTCACCATTTGGCAGGATTAGATCTAAATGGGTTTAATCAGATGTTGCCAAATTGGAATAACAGAGGAAGCGCTTAAATAAGCATATGACTGTTCCCTGTGGAATGAGCAAGGAAAAAAAGATGGCTTGATGTAGGCCAAATTCTAGATCATCAGTGGTGGCAGGTGCCCATTGCGATTGGTAGGGTGTGAGGCAGGGAAAAGAGGAGACTGAGAGGGCATATGGTAGCCATCTTGAAATATTTTAAGGGCTGTCACATGGAAGAGGGTAGGACCGAAGCCAATGGATTCAAGTTACAAGAAAGGAAATTCCAACTAAACATTAGGAAGAACATTCTGATGGTAGGAGCTGTTCAACAGTGGAACAGACTCTCTCAGAAGCTGGTGGACTCTCCTTCTTTGGAGGTTTTTAAGCGGAGGTTGGATGGCTACCTGTTTTGGAAGCTGTGGTTGAGATTCCTGCATTGTAGGGTGTTGGACCAGATGACCCTCAGGGTGCTTTCCAACTCTACAATTCTATGATTCTACGAGTAGTTCAAATAACCCAGGACATAAAGAACAAAATAGCAACAGGGGACTAAATTTCCCTTCCCTGATCCCTGAGTGAGGGACATGAGACAGGATAGCAAGTCTATGCTTGCCTGTGAAATCAAGCTTGTAGATAGGCTACAATCTTAACCCTACTTACCCAGGAGTAAGCCCCACTAAATTTCAAACTAGGGATGCGTATTAAATTTAGACAAATCTCAAATCCTGATCTGATTCAGGCTTACCTGAGATGATGTGAGATTTCCCTAAAGTGCTCTGAGCCGATGCAGGAACCTCCAAAGTGAGGTTCAAAGCACTAGGGTGCATGTTGACATTGGGGCAGGGGGTGCATTTCTGTGTCTGTGAATCTGCAGAATTTGAAAAATTTATCCCAAAGTTTGCCATTTAACAGGGTGGACAGAAGGGAGAAGTAGAGCTGTTTGGTGACTGACAGGTCTAGCTTCAAATCAGAAGTTATGATTTTACCAAGGCCAAGGACGTTGCTGGGGGGGCAGACCGTCCTGGGTTCCAGGGGAGAGGGGGTGACTCTCAGCATGCCCACCCCACAACTCATAAGTTGCTCAGTGCAGCAGCTGGCTTAAACAACACACATTTTGCTTTTTCCTTCCTGCTGGGAAGAGCCACAGAAGCACAGCTCTGCCCAGCCAGGGCTCCACCCAGCAGCCTGGCACATTTCACCAGGGCACTGCCCTCTCAGGGGGCACAAAGGTGCCATCTTCAAGGGGTGGGATTAGGACTCACCACAGCACTGCAAAAGCATTAGCTGTGCTTGCTTTACTCAGTCCACCTGGACCTGGGGTACCATCCGCCCACACCCCTTCAAGTCACAGTGAGCGTTTTGCGTTCCCCCCACAATGCTTGTATGCAAATGAGGTGCCACAAAGCATTGTGGGGGAACGCAAAACGCTCACTGTGACTTGAAGGGGTGTGGGCGGATGTGTGGGGGGGGTGGCCAAAAAAATCTGCACCGGGTACCACTTGGGCTTGCTACGCCTCTGACCAAGGCACTCCAGTCACACTGTTTGAGGGGAGGAATTTGGAAGTACTACCTGTATACTGGCATGTTCTCATCTGTTCTGTGTTCATTGCTAGTTCTTCTTGCTCAGGTCCTCCTGCTTCTGTGCCACATGGCCACACATTCTTGGCTGTAAAGTCAGAATTACACTAAGGGGACAACACAACCCCCTGGGCAGCAGCAGATGGGCTTAATGGAGTGGCATAGGCATCTGTCCCCAGCCTTGCTGTTTGCACTAGCTGTGGGGGGAAGTGGGAGCTGAGGAAAATGTCCTTTCTCTACATCAGCTCCCCACAAAATTAATAACCACTTTTAATAATAATAATAATAATAATAATAATAATAATAATAAGGGTCAGTCATGAAGCCTCCGTTTTCCAAATCAGGATTTAGGTTCAAAGCTGGAAAAAACCTGAAGTGCCACGGGTCAAATCAGATCCTATACTGAATCTTGTGGTCTGCACCCTCAGTCGTATGAGAACTGGCTCTTGGTCCCATTCTGGGCCCAATTTGAAGTATTTAAAGCCCTTTATAGCTTGGCACAAGTCATCTTAAGACTCACAGAACAATGATTCACAGAATGGTTTGGCAATCAATCCCCTTTCCCAGGCACCCTCTTCCTAACTCTATAGGGCTGAGGCCTCTGCAGCCCCCCAATGTCCGCTGGGATGGGGCTCAACCCCCCAATCTTGAGAGGGCAAAGGAGGCCTGGCGAGGTGTCACCCTGGGCGACGTTGCACGGACCCAGCACAGCCTGGCAGGTGAATGTCACATCGGGAGGAGTCGGCTTCTCCTGATGCGACACCTGCCACACACACAATGCGCAATGCACATGAGGTAATGAGCACATGCATCATGCATGTGATGTCAGCCCCTCTCCCCAATGTCAGGCACAACTCGGTGCCTGTGCTTCTTCCTAAGGAAGAATTGTAGCTCTGTGAGGAGAGCAGGGGTTATCCAAACAACTCTCAGCATCCTTAACAAACTACAGTTCCCAGGATTCTTTGGGGGAAGCTATGGCTGTTTAAAGTGGTATGATAACACTTAAATATATTGTGCTGATTGGACCTTTTTCAGCCCTTTTAATTGCACATATCCTTTTCTGCTTCCTCATACCACTTTTTTATGTGGGAATTCTTAATGTGTGTGGAGATCATGCCAACCCACAGCCAAGAGACATCTCACAACTGTTAATGTTTATTAATTTTGGGTTTATTTCACATTGAAAAGAATTATTTTGAGTGCTCCAGGGTTTGACATTACCGCCTCCCTGCCTGTTTGGGGTTCCACAGGCCACTATCCCACCGTACTGCCAAGGTGGTAGGTATTTCTCTACCTCCAAAGGTGCCAAACTCTTGCACCCATTCAGTCTGCTTTGTGGTTCCCATGAGCTAATTGGCAGGTTTCAAGCATTTCCAGTCTCTTACATTCTTTTTTTTTAATCAAGCATTTTATAGTGTAATTTCCCATGGAGGCTGTGAATGCTCTGTGCCTTGAGGTGTTAGAGGAGACGCTAAACAAGTAATTGTCTGGAAAGATGTACGTATAGAATTTTCCGCTTTAAGGCAGCAAGTTGGCGAAGATCAGATTCAGCCACTCCCTTGTAGCCCCTTACAATTCTGGCTTCGTGCTTCTTTTGTAAAATACCTGCCCTTGGACAAAACTTAAGCCACACTTGTAGTATTTGGATACTATATCATCTTGCAATCAACTTTTCAGGGATTTTGCGCATCCCTAACTAATTGTTGGGAATTAGATCTGCACCCTGCTATTGGTAAGCCCTTGCCTCAAACATGGAAACTATGTATTGGTTATATCTCATAGCCGCAGCTAGTGGTGTCTCCCTGGCTATCTGTTTCATGTATTGCTATTATTGGGTTGACTCGTATGTTGCATGCTTCAGTTACATCCCCCATCTAAAAGATTGGAGTAGCTGATCTGTGAGAGACATTCTTGTGTTATGATTTAATGCTACAAAACTTTAATGTTATTAAGCACATGCCTTGATGGTTCCCCCTGCTCTCTGGAATTTCCCCTTGAAATGTAGGTTTGATACAAAACTGGAATTGTGTAATATTTTATGAAAAGGGTGAGTTTTTTCTTATTGCCACCAGATGTCAGTAAAATCCCTGTTTAAAATAAATGTGCAGTCTGGTGACATTGATAATAAATGTGAGCCAGCTGTAGAAAGATTATGCTCAGGTTTGTAAGGGAAGTGGTTATTCCAGAGTATGTAGATTATAGAACCAGCATGGCTAAACTAAGTGGAAGATACTGGCAGCAGGTCTTTCATCTGGATTTGAAAGATTGCCTGTCTTTTGATTAAAAATGTCATAATATGTTACAGTGAACTTTGCTATTATATATATTAACACTGATCATTCTTATATCCAAAATGCTTTGAAAGTTTGCTTTTTCCATCTGAGCTCAAGACAGGGGTGAGTTCAGTTGTGCATAGTGAGGTTTGTGCATTTTTTAAAAAAATGTATCGCTATGATGATCAGCATCTGAATTCTTTCATAACCTGAAAATAATATCAGTACTAAAGGATTAAGTATGTGAAATTAATTTTTTGCCACATCCATGACAGTCTAGACAGAAGATGTCTAGCAGCATAATCCTCTACATGCCTACTCAGAAGCAAGTCATACTGAGTTCAGTGAGACTCATACTTTGGTAAATATTTGGCATTGTAATCAATTTCATCAGTTCACATTTAAAGGTGAACCTGTCTAATTTGCACTTCCTCAAATGATACAAGAACTGAAACACTTTGAAATGTGTACTTCTGAATTTTGCAATGCAGTTATTCAGGTAAATAATGTGTACAAAAACTGTATACACTGTGGTAAAGTGTCCATAAAATGAATATATTTGTGAAGCATACAGAAAGGTATTCTTTTAGGCAAAGCCGCTATGCAAAAATGTGTGTGTTGAGCAGAATTGCATACAAACATGCACTATTTAGAGAAAGTTGCACCCAAATGCTGATGAGTTTTCAGGGCTTAAAAAAATAATAATTAAGAAATTGCTGAATGTGGAGAATCAATTTTAAGACTGGAAATATGAAAAACCGAGACAATTGAAATGGATGGATTCATCCATCCCTACCTGGGAGTTGAACGCTAACTGGACTTGCTTCTGAGTGGAATGTATATAATTGTACTGTAAGAAGACTTAGGATGGGATGAGCATAAAAATAATATTTAAATCCTCTCCTTTCCATATTATTTATAAAGTTAATTGTTCAGTACATTGTCACCTTGAAGCTGTAATGGACTGAATCACCTTCTGTGTGAGGCTGGCCTTGATGATGGTTCAGATTAAGCTTTGGCGGCTGCAGAATGCATTGGCCCATATCATGCTGGTCTTGGTATCCTGTCGCCTTACTGTTTATGTGCCTAGTCATGTGTTAATGCTAAGCATATATATAAAAAAATACCTGGTAACAATATCTTGCAGACTTGCATAATGATATTTCACCTAGCATTCCAAGTACAGCATGCACCTTAGCTGGTAATAACCTTTTAGTAGTATTTTAATTTGAGGCATTAAAAAAAAAAAATCTTCCATGGTTGGAGGCCAGTGAAACACTCAGAAGCAAACACTCAGAAGCAACAGCCACAAGTTTAAACAATAGTTGTAGGTCTGCATGGGCATAGCCAGGAGTTTTGTTAGGTGGGGCGGAGAGGTCAGGTCTTTGTTGGGGGGAGGAAGAACATCAGTTAGCTATGTATTTTTATTGATTGGGGGGGGCTCCCCCTCTTGGCTATGCCCATGGGTCTTAGCTTGTTCTAAAGGTAAAGGCAAAGGACCCCTGACAGTCGCGAATGACTCTGGGGTTGCGGCGCTCATCTCGCTTTACAGGCTGAGGGAGCCAGTGTTTGTGCGCTCCGCAGTTTTTCCGGGTCATGTTGCCAGCATGACTAAGCTGCTTCTGGTGCAATGGAACACCGAAACCAGAGCAGTGCATGGAAACGCCGTTTACCTTCCCGCTGTAGCGGTACCTATTTATCTACTTGCACTTTTTGGGGTGCTCTCAAACTGCTAGGTTGGCAGGAGCTGGGACTGAGCAACGGGAGCTCATCCCGTCGTGGGGATTCGAACCGCCGACCTCCTGATCGGCAAGCCCGAGAAGCTCAGTGGTTTAGACCACAGCGCCACCCATGTCCCTTGTTCTATCCATCTGTAATTCACAGTTTGTGTGATTTGCAGTACCTCTGAGATTTCTTCCTTGTACCTGATGGCGACCTGCCACCCTAGTAATGGGGGATGGTGGCAAGGAAGGCTTTTTCTTTGAACTAAAAACTTCAAAGGCTTGTGGCTTATGAAGCCATGTTTTACTGATACAGACCAATGGTGCATCCAGCCCACAACTGTCTCCTTTGACAAGCAGCTGCTCTCATGGCCACAGGCAGTAGTTGCTTTCCAAACACTGCTACACTAGAGGTCCTTTTAACTAGAGATTGGCTGTGGCACATTCTGTATGCTAAACATGCACTCAGCTGTGTCCTCTCCTCACTTACACACTGAAGTCCTCCCTTGATGTTGCAGTTATCAAGTGACCAACAAGTGTGTGTGTGTAAATCAGGCCTTTGACTTCTCCTTTTATCTCCCAGCAAGTGGTACTGAGAGGTAAACAGACTAGTAGCCATAGATATTGTTGCAGGCAATCCAAGCTGCTTCCCTCGAGCAGGAACTTGTATTCAAATCAGTATTTGAAACGCAGACTAAAATATACTTCCCTACCTGCTGCAAGCCATTGGTCTGAATCAGTAGAAAAACCTCTCTGTTTCTGCTGAATAACAGAACTTCCACATCTCCTCATTGCCTCCTCAATTTGCTTTTCAATGGAGTCAGTTCCCAAATTTCAGGTGGTAGCTGTCGCCTGGGTGGTACCTAATTACACGGAAGTGAGGTCTAAATACTCATGAGGGAATCAGGCCAGCCAAAAAGGCATTGGACACTCTGAAGGCTACACCTGCACATTTATATTACACAGATTACACAGATTACCCAGGTGGCGCTGTGGGTTAAACCACAGAGTCTAGGGCTTGCCAATCAGAAGGTCGGCAGTTCGAATCCCTGTGACAGGGTGAGCTCCCGTTGCTTGGTCCCAGCTCCTGCCCACCTAGCAGTTCAAAAGCACGTCAAAGTGCAAGTAGATAAATAGGGACTGCTCCGGCCGGAAGGTAAACGGCGTTTCCGTGTGCTGCTCTGGTTCGCCAGAAGTGGCTTTGTCATGCTGGCCACATGACCCGGAAGCTGTTTGCGGACAAACGCCAGCTCCCTTGGCCTATAGAGCGAGATGAGCGCCGCAACCCCAGAGTCGGACACGACTGGATCTAATGGTCAGGGGTCCCTTTACCTTTACCTTTTACACAGTGTAGTCCACTGAAGTTATGCCCACCTGCATTTTTTCAATGCAATAAATGTTATTTAAAAAACAAAACAGCTTGACAAGACTGAGAATAAGAATCGTCCAAATAATAGTATATGTTTACTCAGAGCTAAGCCTAATAATATTCAGTTGCTCTTACCCCCAGGTAAGTGTGTGCAGGATTGTAGCCTAAATCTTTCTCTTAAAATGATACGAGCACTCTCTCCAAAGTTTATATTATTATTGTTTTCGTTATTATTCCTGTTATTGTACTGTGACACTCTTACACTCTGCAAATTTCCTATCAGGGATACTACTTAAAAGTACATTTTTTAAAAAGAAAAAAAAGAAAAAAATTAATTACATCTGCTCTGAATCTTTTCAATATACAAGGCTGGTTTGTGAACAGAGACTAAACTATATAATTAGATAAATGACTTGTTCTTTAAGCATTAGAATTATGGCTTGTCTCCATGTAATTCCTGCTGAAACAAAAGCCTATGCAGCAATGGGTGAATCTCAACTAGTTCTTACATTCAGCAGGTGGAAATAAGCATAAAAACTGAATGAGGGGGAACTCATCTGAATTCATGCCTTTCCCCCTATTTTTGGCTACTTACTTTTAATTTATTTATTTTTGCATACAAATGTTTGATATGCCATGCTTAAGATACCATTTAAACAACAAAAAAGGAGGGGGGAATTGCTTACTTCATATTTTATTTGTATCCTATGATACGTAGTGTCCCACAATTCTTCATTGCACTCCCCATAAAAATAGAAGGCCCTCCAGATGTTTGGGGCTACAATTCCCATCACCCCTAGCTAACAGGACCAGTGGCCACTGGCCAAGGATGATGGGAACTGTAGTCCCAAACACCTGGAGGGCCAGAGTTTGCCTATGCCTGCCATAAACACTCGCCTGGGAGTACAACTGGGAGAAAAATTAGTGTTCTTCATGTTTATGTGGAATACCTTAATCTGCATTGCTTGAAAAAAGACATGCACCAAAACACAGCCACCCGTCGAAATTCTCACATTTTAAAAATTTGCAGTGTACTTCTCCAACCAAATGTGCAATACTAGGGGTAGTAGGGTGCATAAAAAATGTATTTATTGGTGAGTATAACATAAAAGGCATTTTGTTAGGGAAATTTGCCTGGAATAATGTGCATATGTGAAGAAATTCACACAAAAACGCAGGTGAATTTTCATGAGAACTTCTTATTTAAATCACAGACTGATGCAGAATTGAATTTCAGGATGGAAAAATGGGAAAGAGAAAGAGAAATTGTCAGCTTCATCTATCCCCACCTGGGAGTAAGGTCCTGTATTGTCAAACAGGCGTATAGAGACATGTGGAATTGCACAGTTAGTGGAACAAGCTCACAGAACACCCAAGAGAACATGTGTAGGCTCAGGTTGCATTAAAATACTTGTCCTTTGAAATGATTCTTCTCAGTCTTCAACTTGCTTGCTTCTCCAGGAAAAATGCTGTGGGCACAGTTATTTTTGGACGGTTATTATGGTAACCTTGGCTTTTTCAGCAATGTCAGAACCTACGGTATTTCGCACTGGCTGTCAAATTGTCTTTATTTGGAAGAAATAACTAGGCTGCAGCTGATAGGCACAAATCTGTCAACAATGTCGTATTATGTTGGAAATATAGGCAGGTGACACATAAGAACTCACCTGTTTCCAAGAAATGTTGGCTAAATTCATCTTCTGAACAGAGAATTTCCTGAGTTGAGAAATGTGTCCTGCTTTTGATAAACAGCACCTTTCAGGGCAGATGGTTGCTGGGGGGCCCTAATTCAGATTAGAAATCCTTACATTCCAGATTGGTGCCTTGCAGCCACGTTTCTTCAAAATAAGAGTAGCCATCTTAAAGATACTTTTGCAAAACTGTGAATAACATAATAACATCTTGCCCTCGGTCCACCGGAGAATACAAAGATACTGTGCAAGATACAGAGAATATAAATATATTCAGGTTGCAACCTGGCACCCCTCTTCTCTTCTTCTCCATATATATGTTGCCAGAAGAAACCTATTTGTGCAGATGGGATAATTCCAGCCAGCTTGGTAGGTCTTTATGTCAGGTTCAGACTAACATAACCATGGGAGTCTTAAGAACAGGGTTTGTGCAACAAGGGTCGTGATAAACAACATTCTTGTCCAAATTGGAAGCCATTTCAACGAAGTCTGAACTTGGAAGACTCAAAGCCAGGACTTCTCTTGTGGGCTACCATCAATGTGGAACTTGCCAAGTCCTCTTCCTCTTCTTGCCGACATCCAGAGTGCTAAAAAGGGAGAATGGATGCAGCTGCTTTTCGCTGGCTAGTTAGTGGTGTCTGTTCTGCTTTTCCCTTGCAGGTGGGCCAGTGTTGACTGGCCTTGCTCCAGCCTCTGAAAACGCCACCTGCCCTGCTGAGCAAACTTTGAAAACTTCTATTCAGCCTGCCTCTCTTTGCTCTCCCTTTTTTACTGCACAGCTTTTACACAGGACAAAGGAATATATGAGCTTTCAGGAGTTCTGTGCTTCCATACCTCTCATTAGTTTTACTCCTTAGACAGAAGAGACATTCAAAAGGAAATCAGGCCAACATTTCAAGAAACGTTTTAAAAAACATTCATAGGTTTTTTTTTTGCAGCACCAGTTCAGAGTGTTAACAGAATAGGCCTCTCCTTAGTCATGCAGCATTTCGTTAAGTTGGTGATTTCCTGTGGAAGTCATGCCAGGACAAACAAGTTAGGTTCAAACCCTGCATCCAATTGGCAGGCTCCATAAATCACACGGAGGTCAATGGGATTTGAACAACCAACCTATGTTCAGGATTACATCCTAGGGCAGCCTCACATTATGGTACTCGTGCCACCAAGCCCAGTGACGCCATGTAGGAGGAACAGATGAGGGTCTGAACTTATTTCTGAATGGGGCGGTCAGTCTTTTTAAAGGACAGGCCTCAGCAGAGAGCTCTGCTCTTGGCAGCAAAATATTTTCAGATGGCGCTGCTTAGAGAAAAGGTTTCCTGTAGCAGTCTTTAAATGATCACATAGGCACATATTTAAAAACTGTTAGGGGATCTGGGAATCCTGACAGGGCAAGGCTTCTCAGATGAGCATGGTGTGAGAAGATGCAGATAATGTATGCATGCCAACCAGACATTGTCGTAGGGATCACTGGTACGTAAGATGTGTGGGGCTGCTGTAGTGTTACAGATTATTTTTTAGTTGCTAGGTGATAGAGCTGACACAAAACTTCATACAAATGAGTTTTGGGTGGTGTTTTGTTTTGTAATTTGGACTCCAAAGTTGGAAATTTTCAAATTTTGTGTTTTTAAAATTCAACAAAAATGACACTTACAAAGCCTGGCAGGGTATAAAAACCCACTTATTAAACTTTTTGATGTCATAGTTTGCAGCCTGTTTTCCAAAGCCCAAGTGCATCAAATGGGAGCAAGAGGCAGCCCAGCATGATGGTAAACTCCTGTCCTCAGGGCAGCAAATGGAAAAGGGTGAGCCAGCAACCCAAAACTACAAGAAAATCCACTGAGTTAAAAATCGAGAGAATACAATTCCAGGACATAGGAAAAGCTAAAGATCCTAACCAAAAGCAGTCTTGCTTCAGTAGTGACCAATCAGTTTCATAGTTGCAGAGGCTTACCTAGGCGCTGGTGAAACAAGCTCAGCGGGAGGTGCAAAAATCAACTATCACAGTGTTTTTCAACCATTGTTCCGCGGCACACTAGTGTGCCGCGAGATGTTGCCTGGTGTGCCGTGGGAAAATTACTTTATATATAGTCAATATAGGCACAGAGTTAATTTTTTTAACATTTTCTAATGGTGGTGTGCCTCGTGATTTTTTTCATGAAACAAGTGTGCCTTTGCCCAAAAAAGGTTGAAAAACACTGAACTATCAGACTATGGTGTGTATGACGTATATTTGTGTGGTGATGGGCCACCACTGTGAGATCAAACTCAGAAGCTTCCCGTCCTTCTTGCACCTCCTCACTTCACCCTCCCTGTGCATGCTTCCAGTAGTTGGGTCACATAAAATGTAGTAATTTCTAATATGGCTATTATGATTAAAGTCATTTTTCCCCGGGAGACACAAGGGACCTAGGTCTGCACAGTTGAATCCAAGGTTAGAAGAGGTCTGTCTGAATCATGCAAGAAATCGAAGGGTGGACATGGTTTCACGCTTAACTCTTGTAGTCCTGCTGAATGTAATACAGCCGTACCTTGGTTTTCGAACAGCTTAGTTCTTGAGCAGTTTGGCTCCCGAACACCGCAAATCAGTTTGCAAACTATTTTTGGATGCTGAACATCCGACAGGGCTTCCACAGCAGCGAATCAGAAGCCGCAATTTGGTTTTTGAACGTGTTGGAAGTCGAACGGACTTCTGGAACGGATTCTGTTCGACTTCCAAGGTATGGCTGTACATTGGAACACTGTGATGGAAGATAACAAGGATTTAAACAGCTGGGTTATTTTTTAACTCATCAGGTAGAGGTGGACTAAAAGTTCACTAATTCAAGCTTTTGGTGCATTTTGAAGGCCCTTGGGTGTTGATTGGGTGGTGAAAGGCAATAAATAAATAAATCTCAACCTTTCAGTTTTTGATCTCCCAGAAAAAGTCACCAGTGTTCCTTCTAGAAGATCCCTGTGAATAATATTATGTAATAAAGTATTATCACTTACAGGGGCATTTCAGGAGGGGCAATGGAGAATGGTGGTTGCCAGCCGGTGACCACTGATAGGAGCTGCCATAGTTGAGGGTTAAGTTTATCCAGAGCTTCCCCCCCCCCCAGGGGTAAACTCAAGGGTACACAGTACCGACACCTTTTTATCTAGAAGGAAAGCACTGGTTAAAAGTGTGGTACTTAGTGTAACAAGGTGAGTACTGGCAGCTTTTTACTAGAAGAAAAGTGCCGAATTTATCAATACCCACTCATAAATAGATGGGCTGAACTCAGTCCTATCACCAGGTTTCTATTTGCATTTTTTTTTTGTGTGTGTGTGATTCTCCCCTCTCCCGCCATGAGTTATGGTTCCATGGGTCAGTGTGCCAAAACTAGTGATTATTATTTTTTAATGGTTGACTGATTTGCTGCTTGTGAGGAAAGGGGTTCTGTCTCCTCCCTCCAACAGTCAGGCTTCCACCCCAAACAGTCGAACTTGTATGATTGTTTTTTTGTTTGTTTTTTGTAAAAGGTCACATTTCCATGAGGCATGCCCTGGTCTGAGGACATAAGCGTGGAGACATAGCAATTGTTCAGTAAATTACATACCCACTGTAGAAAGGGAAAGAAGGAAGTTCATATCAGTTTCATGGATTTAAATACACCAACCCAGCAGGTGCCTTTTGAGGGCCAAGTCAAAGGAATGGAGGCTTGCACAAGCACGAAAGAGGCACATACAACCTTGAAATAAATGGTGAGTGGAAGACCATTTTCAAGGGCAAAGAAGCTGACCTTCAAATACATGCAGCTCTTGTTCACTAGGTTAGTCTGCATTGCAAACCAGGTATTATCTGTCTTCTACGCCGTCGCTAGAAACTGCGCTCAAGGCATCACACACACACACACACACACACACACACACACCTCAATTCTGATGAGTTCCTCCACCATAGAAAAAAGTAAATGATTGGCTGAACTATTTATTTGGATCCGAGCATATCTGGAATCTACAGAATTAAGGGCGCTTGCAGACATGTGTTTTATTATGGGATGGGTACTCTTCGTGCATGCTGTCCTTTGTTTTCCTGGGGGTACCCAAGGGTACGCAGTATCAGCCCCCTTTTTATATATAGAAGAAAAGCATTGATTAAAAATGTGTCACTTACTATAACAACTTCATGGTGAGTACCAGCACCTTTTTTTCCTAGAAGAAAATCACTGCATGCATTTATTTTCACAGCGTTTACACAACAGTGTAAGCATCAAAATGCCATCCCTCCACCCTAGACTTGGCCTTTCCAGGAAAAATATGGTACGTATTTTAATTTTAATTTTTTAAAACCTGTTGCCCATTACTTCAAGCAGACTGACCCACTTACAATATCAAGCACCCACAATTTATTAAGGTGCCTTTTCAGCACCAACCACCGATGGGATGAGAAGCTAGCCTATGAGCCTGTTTAAAACAACAACAATGCAGTTCTTCCTGCCATATTTTCCCCCCTCTCCTTTTCTAATGCAGCCTTTAATGCTGTTGATCACACTGAGCTTAGCCTTTTGTCTCACCTGGTTCCTCCCTTCTTTACTTGAAACATGCTGAACGTGGCTGTGCCCTTGCTGTGCAGTGGATCTATTTATGGTTTTCACGAGCGGAAAAGGCTGTTTGCCATGTGGACCCCAGCAGAGCTAATAGGGTATTTTTTTCCCCTCCCCTGAGCTATTATCCCTTCGGATTACCCCCTGCCTTTTTACTATTCTGCAGGCTATTTACATGGTCAGCTGATAAGTGATAGGTAAGCTTATGACTAATTTGGTTCCTTTTTAAAAAAAGAAAAGGCTACTGCTTAAGTCACACGGACCACACGTAATGTCACTAGAGTCATTTCTTGCAGGTGCAGTGGTGGCCTTTAAACTATTAGAAGAAAGTTGAAAGGAGTGACTCTCTCTCTCTCCCCCCCCCCCCTACATGTTTTATAGGAAAATTGGAGGTTGATGTTGATGGGGAGGGGAGAAATCACACAAGAAAAGAAATTGTGTGTGTATACAATGAAAATCAGTGATAAGATATGGTATTTCTACCTACTTAAAGAGCAGAGTGAACATACTTTACAATGCACCACAGCCCCATTGTATGATTTTCATTATTTGTGGCAGCTAGAACAGCAACTACCTGCAAGCATCTGCTTGCAGAAATGGTGGAATGCCTTCAGTGCTAGCCCTGCTCAGAGCTGATCCATTGAAATTTATGGCCAAAACTACTTTTGGCATGTTCATCCTAATGGATCTACCCTGAGGGTGTCACTCAGCACCTCTACACATGCAGCACTTGAGGAATTTGATATTTGCAAAGTTAAGATACAAAATGATTTGATCTTTCCTGCCCAGACTTATGTGTAGCTCATTTCTTTATTTGCCGCTTTCCTAACATTCCAGCAGTTCTTATCTCACAAAGACATCTTCAGCAATGTTTAAAAATGTGCATCTGTGGAGAGAAAATGTATTGACACATGTGTCTTTGGAAAGAAAATACATTTTAAAATACATTTTTCGATGCAAATTCTAAGATGGATTAAGCATAATATGGAACATGGCAGAACTTAGGGTGAACACATATGAAAGTGTCACAGGCTAGATTTCACCCAGTCTTGCTCTACTGTAGGGATGTTGGACATTGGTGTTGGGCACTCAGGTGTTGTTGTTTTTTTAAACTGGGTTAGCGATTGGACTACAGAAACCACATGACCACAACCCAAAGCTTCTTGCCTGCATCTCCTCCTCCTCCTCCCCCCCTCCCTTAGTAGCTACTTAAAAAGCTATGGCATGATTTCATCATGCAGTGGATTTTCTCTGCAAGGAGCAGCTCATGAAGCAGAGCAGGGGAAACTCGCCATGAGGTGTGGCCACATTTAGTGGTTCCAGATGTTGCCTCCTTTGGGTGACAGCTATATAGCTTCTGTGACATCAGAGATAATAACCTGCAGCCCAGCTTTGAGCAGAGTAGCTAATATTGCCATTCCAAGGATCCCTGAACTTGAAAGTGTCATTATTTGGTGTTCAGATGACAACAGAGCTTGGCAAGCTTAATCAGCTGTCAGGTTGAGTGCATGGGAGGGGGACTTCGTGACTTCTGCAGGTTTTATCATTTTGATTCCAGTTATCATTGTTATAGCCTGCATACTTACACATGTTGTTAATGGTCACAAAATTATATAGCTTTTTATTAATCTCAGGCACATTCTTTATTTTTCACTTCAGTGCTTCAACAAAATCAGTAAAGGAGGAGGGATTGCACTCACGTGCGAATAAATACTTTTATATAGTGTGTTTGAATAATTGAAAGCTGCGTCTAGTTTTTGTAAGATGGCATATACTACACACATAAAAAGTTGAAGATTAGTGATCAGTTGTCCCACCTCCTTAATTTGTTTTAAAGCAAATTAAAAACAGCTGGGGGACAGAGTTTAAGCCCATTTTCCCACACCAGTTCACTGTTGTAAAATGGTCGCAACTACCTTGTACAGTACCTGAAGTTTTCTCTAATGGGACAATAGCAGCCTGAGGGCATTTACATCAGGGAAATAGTATGGCAACCTAGCTCCCTTCCCTTGGATGGGTTACAACTTAGAACTAAATTAGTCGTGGCTGTTCTAGTTGAGATTCCTACATTGCAGGGGGTTGGACTACATGACCCTTGGGATCCCTTCCAACTCTGCAACTTTATAATTCTGGGATGGTTAGTTTGCCGTTGCCACAATTGCCACAACCACCTTGTTTGCCGCTTTCCTGTGGAATAAGCACCTATGATAGTGTAAGGTGATTGACACAATGAGTAGAGCTTGAGTGGCAAACGGTGGCAGGCAAGCCATGAATGGCAGGTTCAGTAGGGATTGGTGGTTTACCTGGAAAGGGGCTGGTATGTCTCTGAGCCCGACTGTGTACCATTCCTGGTTCCGTCACTCTGCGCTGCTCCCTGATTTCTGGCTCAACGGGCCAGAGGCAAAAGACAACGGAATATATGCACATACGCATATGTACTGTACCTCACCCAGGAGGGCCATTATCCCATACTCTGGACTTTCGCAGAGGGAAGGCTGTTGTAGTGTTAGGGCACAACGGCAAGTGAGCTGAAGCAATCCAGGCTGTTTTGCTTGTGGCCATGGCATCAGATGGGAGCCCAGCTTAGCGCTGCAAACATTCCAAGTGTGTGTTCAAATGATGCCCTGCTAACTCGTGGTCGGTGCAGTGTGTGATCAAAACAACAGCTCCACTCTCAGGAAAACAGCAGCCTGGATTTCTTCAACATGCTTCCTTCAACATGCCCCGATTGATCATCCTGCTCCCTAATGCAACTTCATTATATTTTTTGTGCAAGGTCTGTGCATTCATCCAGATAACACTCCAGTGTCTGTGGGGAAATAGGTGTGGGTCACAGATAGAACATGTGCCTGAATAAAATGTGCACAGCTTGGTCAGTGCCATCATCTAGGCCCAGGTTTCCCAAACTTGTGTCTCCAGCTGTTGTTGGACTACAACTCCCATCATCCCTAGCTAGCAGGACCAGTGGTCAGGGGTAATAGGAATTGTAGTCGAAAACCCTGATCTAGGCTGCTGGTGGTGGCAGGAATGACTCACTTTTTCATTCTCTTTGCGTGGACAGACGGAGTCCCCCAAACCCTAGGCGACCCCCGAGCGGAATAATGACACAAGACAACGTGCTATGGGATTAAAATTGGCCACAACTTTATCAAGATTCAGATGTAGGGAGACCTTGGCCCAGGCATTGGGCATTTATCCTTCCCAGCCCCCAGCCGGGGATCTGGGAAACGTCAGGGTTATCCAGAATGTGTGGGGATTGGGCTGGCTCTGGAGAACATATGTTCAAGCAGAGAGCCTGCCCCCGATGGGGGAGAGCAATGACAACCTCTCGGCGTATGGACAATGCCTCCCCCCAATACCCCTTTAACGGGGAACCCTGTTATCACCACTACACTGGGGGCATGGAGTCACTCCCCCATGCCCCCCCCATTTAGGAAGATGACTAAAGGATTCCGCCCAAGGCCTGAAACCACCGAAGTTGTGACGAATTGCTACGGGAAAGGCGAAACTTGCCAGTGCAGGGAAATTCCTTTCCGGCCCTTCAACGGCGGCCTTGGCATAGCAGCGCCTGTGTGCCTGTGGAAAAAAGGTTAACCTGCAAAATAAGCGTTAATTGAGGGAGTGGAGGGTGGGAGCAGCTCTGGAGCCGGCTGCTGCTTCTCAGGTATTGTGTGGGCTGGGTAGTCCCTCCCCTTACCTGGCCAATCCCTTGGCAACACCTCCCCCAGGCGGGATTGGACGGTTAGCTGGGTAGGCGGAGACCCCAGGTATCCCTTCTGGGGGAGGGCACAGCCAGCCGAACTACCAGGTGTTGCCCAGGAATTCAGGGGGCTGTGCGCAACCATGCAAACGTCGCCCCCCATTTGATGTGGGGAGTGGTCATTCCTTGGAGGAATTCAGAAGCTTCTGATCTCTGCACTTCACAGAGGATGTGGTAGATTTTGTTCCAGCCACTGAATATGCAGAAAGGCAAAGTTGTTTGTACGGTGTCTTATTATTCCTGGTGTCTGAATCATTGTTTGTCTGCCTAACTGTACTTGAACATAGCCTTTTAATGCATTTGTGTTTGCTATCTTTTGGGATCATTTCAAAGAATAAGGCAAAGAAAATCAAATGTTATCATACTGTGTCCACAATAGCTTAGGAGAGAGAAAGTGTGTCTTGTTCTCACCAAGAAACAAGTGTTTTGCATTGCTTCTCAAATTTCAGTAAATTAAATTGTCATCTTTGTTTGTATTGGGGAAGATTTCCTTGTTGTTTTCATGCAAGGCATAGCATTTGTTTATCACATTAGCGGGGAAGGGGAAATAGCACAACGATGACTAGTATCTATCTTTAGAGCTATTAAAACGGTTTACAACACAGCTTCTTCTAAAGTGGCAACTCCAGGATGACTAAAAGAAAACACACACACCCGCACACACAAACGCACACACCAAGGCAAGAGAAAAAGAAAATCTCATTGGTGACAGCTGTATGGGGATGATTTTTCACTCACTGGAGAGATTGTCATAACTCATAGTCCTAAGAGAGTGTCTGTTTCTCACTGTCACCAGTGAGATAAGCTATATTTAATACTGTACCATCAAAGCTGCCAATTTTACATTTGCATTTACTAGTACAGTTATAAATTAAATGCATTGCCTTCTCTTTTCTTAGGTTTCTGCAGGGTAAATGGATGTAATTATATTCAGAGGAAAAATCTTAACCCACAAAAAAAAAGTTCTGCTTTTGGTATTTTTGGTATTTTAATGAACTTACATTTTAATTTGGTATTTTAATGAACTTACATTTTAATAACCTCTTTCTCACACACACCCTTCTTTTAAAAAAGGGATCTACACTAGAGTCAACCAACTTATTTTACAATCATGCTGGGCAGATACTTCCTGTTTGCAAGGAAACTTCAGAATAGATAGCTGCCAGTTTGCAGTAGCTAGAGAAGTTTCTTTTCTGGAATAAAGGCAGGCCTAATATGCATGTATTATGGAGCTATCCCTGAATAGTAATTGACGATAAGAC
Source organism: Lacerta agilis (assembly GCF_009819535.1). Classification (NCBI taxonomy): domain Eukaryota; kingdom Metazoa; phylum Chordata; class Lepidosauria; order Squamata; family Lacertidae; genus Lacerta; species Lacerta agilis. The sequence continues at coordinate 77,269,105 of NC_046315.1, read as the reverse complement.
AGGCAAGAGAGGACCTTGGCCTGTTGATTGCATTCTGTGTTTTCAACTGTTGGTTTAAATGAGGGGTGGAATCAAACACTTTTTGAAGGGGAGTGGGATGCGTGTTAAAATACAAATCAGAATGAAACAACCTCTTGCTATTTTCTTTAAAAGGCCAACGAGTTAATTGAAAAGTGCTGCTTAGACTTTCTTGTGCCAAGATGGCATAAATCTAAAGTAAAAGCGACAAGCGTACAATGATCACACTTCTTCACTATCAGTGTGTCCTGTGTCTGAACTATTTATTAACTGGGATTTGAATGGGCGATGAAGGGCCAATTTATTTGTTACACTGAGAGATGTATTACAACTGCCTTAACCATTGATTTCTTTCTTTCTTCTATTCTTGTGTGGTATATACACACACTGCACAGCAATAATATGGGGCTTCCTTATCAGATCTTGGATATTTCCCGAGACTGTCTGCGACCATTAACCTTGCGTATTATCTGACTTTAGTGATTAGTACAGGGCACATAAAACCATATTGATGGCCAGTCTTGGGTGAGAATAGTGAGCTGAATTACTGGAGGTTAGATTTTGCTGACTTTGTGATACAAATGATAGTATTATGCCAATGCTGGGAAATTGCTAATTTGTCATTTCTTTCATGGTGCAGTCAATGATGTGATACTAATGAATGAGGCCCATAATTGCATGATATGGAATTGTCGTTTCCTGGGCACATGTCGTATTAAGTGGGGAAGAATGTCAAGACCGCCTTTTGTTCTCTGAGGCCTGCTTTACACATGCAGCAGAATGAGGTACTAGAATGGGCTGTATCATTTCAAATTACAGATACACATACATATAGGGGAATATCCAAAAGTGACATTCCCCACCTGTAGCCCGAAGTGGTATGATCCATTCTACCACTGCCAAGAGGATTTCCTGGGCTTGGTATGTGGATTGGGCCCTTGCATTTCCTTCCCCCAGAATTCTACTGGCAAGAACCAGGGTTGGCTCCAGCTTCTGGGGGACCTTTGGCATGGGGTATCAGGGGACACGTTTTCCCCACCACTTTCCTCCTCAAACCACACTCCTCCTCCCTTGTGGCCTCACCACTTTCAAATAAAAGAAATCTTGACAGATATGGAAATCCCTTCCTGTCAAAGGAAATAATAATAATAATAATAATAATAATAATAATAATAATAATAAGATGATGATGATGGGCTAAAATTACCTATTTTGTATACATAGAGTTGAATTCAACTAATGAGTCCTGCTAGTAAAAGCTAGGGCTTCCGCTAGCGTAGGATCAGGAGAACCCCAGAACAGTGGAGCAGGAGGAGGAGGAGGAGGAGGAGAAGACTGAGATGTATTGGGTCATTCCATCTGGCAAGCAGAAATACGTTTGGGGCCAGAACAATTGGCATTTCGCTGTGTTGAATTCCTTCTCCAGGGGGAGAACAGAAGTTGGGAATTCAGTGAGGGTGATTTTAATCTACGAGTCTTAGATTTAGGGCATATTTGTTTATTTCTGAGTGGTTTGTTGTTGTTGTTGTTGTTCTTGACTGGTTTGGCTTCCCCCACCAAGGTTGGGCAAGGGGTACAATGGCCTGACTGAGACCTCCATTGTGGGTATTTTGGCTTCAGAAAACAGATGAATGATATGTAATCATGCTTTTCACACAGGGTCCAGTTTGTTCCTAATATTCTTGACAAAAAAAAACCACAATAGTTGATAAGTTAGGAAGCAACTGCAGTAACTTATATACTGTAGCAACCAATTGTTCTTTCTAGCCATTAATGTTTTGCAAGAATCAAAAAATATTCAACAGACGAAGCCACTCTTCACCTTGGTTTGATTGTAGAATTCTAGGGGCAGTTGTGGTTCAAAACAAAACACAAAAAAACAAGACAAAACAACAAAACAAAACATACAAGGCAAGCATCAGGGATAGTTACTTGGGCATAGTACCTAGTTCTAGTTTAGTTTTAACTTGTAAGCTGCCCAGTTGAGTGTGGCCACAATCCATGTGGGCTATCTGACACTGATAACAACCTGGGTTTGCTGCCTTGTGGGGACTGAAAAAACCAGAATTGCCAGACCTCATTCTTTTTCATTTCTTTTCCTTTAGTTTTATTTATTTTTAATTAAACTTTATAAAATTTTAAAACACATAAAAACAAAAAGAAGCAAAGCACTCCTAGGGTTAAAAAACAAACAAACCTGAAATGAAGCTTTTAACTAAATAATAATCCTCCGCTGCTGTGCATTTTACAAAAAATAAAATTAAACCCAGAAGTTTTTATTGCTCCACAGGCAATGGACAACCTCACTTCTGACAAAGTCCATGGGCTGAGGGGAACATAGAGATATTATATTGGAAATAGAGAGTGATATAGAACAGAGAAAACACTGAAACAACCATAGAGCAATATGGCATTTTTTGCCTTCTGCAAACCAACTCTGGGGTTTATTGACATCACATTTCAACTCAAGAGGGGAAGGGCTCAAATCACTCCCAAATTGCCTTGTTATTTAACCACCCTACAGAGCTGTTGCACACCCCTGGCAGTTGTCTTACTATGTCACAATTAGTAAAGGCATGCCCTACATCAGGCTTCCTCAACCTTGGCCCTCCAGATGTTTTGAGACTACATTTCCCACCCTGACCACTGGTCCTGCTAGCTAGGGATCATGGGAGTTGTAAGCCAAAAACATCTGGAGGGCCAAGGTTGAGGAAGCCTGTCCTACATGATGTGTCCATGTGGATATAATTGCTCAAACCGCAGAGCAAGGAGCCCTGCTATCAGGTGACACCACAATACCTTAAAAAAAACTTTGTATAAAAGGATGTGCTTGGTTTAAATAGTGTTGGATACTAGATGGTCTGCTCACTGGAAGGACAGATCCTGAAGTTGAGGCTCCAGTACTTTGGCCACCTCATGAGAAGAGAAGACTCCCTAGAAAAGACCCTGATGTTGGGAAAGATGGAGGGCACAAGGAGAAGGGGACGAAAGAGGATGAGATGGTTGGACAGTGTTCTCGAAGCAATGAGTTTGGAATGAGTTTGGCCAAACTGCAGGAGGCAGTGAAAGATAGGCATGCCTGGCGTGCTCTGGTCCATGGGGTCGGACACGACTGAACGACTGAACAACAACACTAGGTGGTCAGATAGTAACACTCATCCAGACACTTGACTGCTGTCCCAATCCCACTAGCACCAGAAGATGTCTTGGTCTTTCTGGCTCTTCCAGGTCTCGGTTTATTTGAGATATGCTCCAAGCTTGCCTGATGTGCTGCTTGTGATGAGTTTTGGCTAAACTTTCAAAGCAGAAAAACAGGACTTGTTAGTGGTATATCTACCTGTTTAACAAAGAAAGGAGCTCTGTGTCCCAAGAGGTGGTGTGTTGTGAACCATTTATCGGCCTAACAAAAAAGAAAACATTTGGGTTTACATTATCTACTTTGTAGACATTAAAATATAAAACATCCACACTGAATGAAGATATGGTGACACAAATAATTGTCCTTTGAATTGGCTCCTTTAGATCAATTTCAGTCTGACCTTAAATGTTGGTGGTCAGCCCTTTTTCTTAAAACTACTGATTGTTTAGAGAGATTAACTTGGCAATTACTGGTTGATACCCTTAATAGTCTATTTAAATGTTGGTCATTTTGGCTGCTGCCTTCTTGAAAAAGAAATGCTGAACATCGTGTTAGGTCCTCTGTATCCTAGTATTAACAAGAAAACAAGCAGTGACTGCTACATTAATAGGGAAGGGGGGTCATCATATTTCTCTTCCCTAATGAATCTAGTAATAACTAGATTTTTCAAAATCTAGAAAAAAAATAATGCCATTACATGGAATAAAGTTGCTTTAGTTTATTAAATCAATGGACTCTCAGATTGTAGAAAAAGGTAAAACTTTAGTAAAGCTATGTATTCCTCTACTCCTCTTTTTCACATTATTGAAATTACACAGAGAAAGTAAGAGGGTTTTTTCCCCTTACCAACATCTCTCTGCCTCTAAAAGTGGTACTTCAGGTTACGTATTAAATGACCTTCTATCTAGGGGAACCTATTTTATTGTAATCAACCATTTAGCGCCAGCTAGATGGTGTTTTTGCTTCGCAGTTAGTTGTTTCACTGAGACTAAGGAACTCTGGACCTTCTATATGTGCATTATTTATTGAACCATGTTTGAAGAAATTCGTCTGCTGCTTTTCATTGATGGGAGTTTCTGGCTAACAGCACTTTAAATAAGTGGAAAATGCTCAGTTATCACCCAATGTGAACAGGATCAATAATAGCTTAGTAGTGGCTGATAATTGCAGTAGCTGTTATATATAAGCGCTTGCATCTTCTTGAGTGACTCTTATCAATCCATTGTCCATCATCATCTGATAATTGGACCAAAAATATGGTGGAGAATTATCCCTTTTTTTGAATCAAGATTGTGAAAAACATTTGAAGTAACAGTTTAAAAAATCTTATTGTTCCACTCAGCAGTGGCTAAAAGAGGGGGGGGGGACAATCTCAGTAGCTGAATAACTATAGGGTGAACATGTGGGGTGGGTGAAAGTGTTTATTTACTAAGAACTTTAGGTGGCAAATTTTTGGAGATGCTTCTCAAACATTTCATATGCTTAAAGTACATTTGTACATGGCTAGGAACAAACTTGGTGTTTAGGAGCTGTGTCTCTCCTACTTACTCCTTTGGTTTTGTGACAACATGCACACATTTATGTGCTTCTTCTAGGGACAGAGATTTCATTCTAGGGTTCCTCTAATCAATGTATATGAATGCAAGAAGAGCCCTGCTTGACCAGAGTGATGGTATACTTAGTGTAGCATGATTTCCCCAACAGCAAAGTCGTTTGGCACATCCGCCCCCCAATGCCTTCTGCTCACACACACACAAACTAGTTCAGGTATTCAGCATCTTCTGTGGTGAAGACCAGCTTCTCAGCAATCTTCCTATCTTCCTCCAGCATCCCTGGATTGTTTCCTGCCTTTTTGTGTACTTAAAAAAATATTTTATTGTTTCTCTTTATTTATTTATTTTTAGCATCAGGGCTCCTTGAATTCTTTTTTGCTTGCTTCATTGCAAACACTTAAAAAATAAATAAATGTTGCTTTAATTGTCAAAACATTTGTTTTCTCTAATTTTATTTTCCTCAGATAAAACATGACTTTTCAAAGGAAGCCTCCTTTGCTTTCATAGTGCCTTTGATTCTTCTCATTAACCGTATAGGCTTCCTCTTGGAATTGTTTGTACTTTTCCTGATATGCATGTTCTGCCTGTGGTGGTCCATGTGATGGTTGGTGCTGCAGATTCCAGCAAATACTGCAGGATGGGGCTGAGATGGGGAAGGCCAGTGGTGAAGTTGGGGCTGTACGGATGAACTGAGGAGGCAATCTTGAATATTGCATTGGGGCTTCCTGTCTTTGTGTACTGACCAGTCATATAAGTAACAAAATGAGGCAAAATCCATAGGTTTAGCTGCCCCCTGAGATACCCTTAATTTAGAAGTCAGTTTCTCAGAAATGAGAATAAACATTACTTTATTGAACTCAATTTTTAAAGAGAAACCAGGGGACTCCTGTGATATGGTCAAGTGAGCAGCTACTAACAGAAAAAGTATAAGTGGTTTACATATTAAATTTGCATTCAACCCATCAAAATTGATAAAATACACAGTTTGGGGTTTAAAGGTGCTGGTGGTACACCTATTATTTCAGAAATTTCCTTCATTATCTCTTTCCAAAATTTGTACACATTTGCAGTGCCATCACATGTGCCAGTAAGTTCCTCTTTCATTACACCCCCTCTAACACAAAGGTGAATCATCTCTAGTTATGTGTGCAAGACAGGTACCAAGAACCATCAACGGGTTATTTTTATGGAGTTTTATCGGATAGTTGAGGGTGTTTGATCAGTGTAGGGGATTTTTAATTTTGCCTTTTACTTTTAATTAAGTGGGAAAAGAGTACAGAATAGAAAAATGGATCATCATAAAGTTATCCAAAGGAAAAGTATAATATGATAAAAAGAGAAATTAGTTAAATATCATATGGTAGCCAATACTTTCCAAAAATCATTGTCTTGGGGATTAGTATTCTTCCAATGAATGAATAACTGAATGTAAACCAATATATCAAAAATATTTTGTTCTCTCCTCTGCCCCATTGATATTTGCAATATCACTTGAACATCAATAAAACATTCAATTTTTACAATTATAGACTTCTGTACTGAAAAAAAGGTGTTGCTTCCAATACTTAGCTCATAAAAGTCAACTAGTCATTATCAAATTAGGAACTAATTGCCTATATTCTAGTTTCACATATGATTCTACATATTCAAGCAAGATAATTATAGCATTTATTGAGATACCATATCCAATTATGCCTTTTGTACATGCTAAGATCTCCATCCAGCAACTTTTAACAACCTTACATTCACACCAGATAAGTAGAAAGTCCCAGAGTACTGTTTACATCATCAACATAATTCAGCTGAATTTCTATATACTATTCTAGTCTTATAACATGGATTTTGGGCACCATGGAAGCCAGAGCACATCTTGGGTCACTTTCAGCACCCAATCAGTTGTGCTACGTTGTTTTAATAGCTATAAGAGCAGCAGGAAAACCAGCTTTGCAAAGCCGTGGGAATGAAAATGTCAAAACTGTGCACAAAATCTGCTCTCCTGTCTTGGCGTGTACAGGAAGGCGTTTTAACCAAAACTTTCTGAAAGTAAATGGTTTGAAATCCTATTTGGCAGCTAAATCACACTTCATTTCCAAAACCTTCTCTGGGAGATGCTCTGGCAAGAATTGAATGTCGGTGATAAAAGGTTTCCACACAGTGTGCTCTGCAATCAACAGGATGGTCTGCTCAGTTCCTTCTACCAGACTATTCTGTATTGTCTGCAGAGTCAACTTGCCAACCAATGAAGCTTTCCCAGAGGGTTTCTGTGATTGGTCTGGTTAAACTGAAAGGTGTGATTGGGGAAGTTGAGTGAGCAAAGCCAAAAGTGTTAGTGGAAAAAGTGGCTCTCTTTTTCCACTCATACATCCAGCTGATGTTCACTCTCCATCTCATCTCTCTCTCTCTCTCTCTCTCTCTCTCTCTCTCTCTCTCTCTCTGTGTGTGTGTGTGTGTGTGTGTACGAGAGAGAGAGAGAGAGAATGATGAGTGTAGTACTCCTGCAAGAAAGCAAAAAATCAAATTCAAAATCTATATTCATGGATGAAGTATTGGACAAGTATTTTGCTCAAAAGAAATGCAGAGCCAACTATCTGTGAAACTAAAACAAGAAGAACTTTTTTTTTCTATTCTAATATGTCATGATTGGCTCAGTGACACCCAAGACTAGCTGTTTTGCATTGGCTGCAAAAACACAGGGTGTGAGATAGGCCCAAGGCACAAGAGTCCTTTTAGGGTATTTATAAGGATGTGATGAAGTATTGCCTCCCCAAAGACAAAGGTGAATTAGAGGAGGTTCTGGTCAAATGGAATAAGTTGTTTTAATTTGTAACCTCTTCATGTCTGGCTAGGCTTGCCTAAACAAATATGTTTTAAGTAGGTGCTGAAAAGAGTATAAAGAAGGCGCCTTCCTGATGTCAGTAGGCAGGGAGTTCCAAAGTGTAGATGCTGCCACATGAAAATATGAATTTCTGATAAGAATATTATGTGACACGTGTAACAGTGCCAGATATATAGGAGCTAAGGTAGATGTAGCCACCAGCTATTACTGTTTTTATTCCCCTAATAAAAACTTCCAGGATAAGGAAGCAGAATATTCCTTTGGGCAAAAGCAGATATTCCTTTGATTTTAAACAAACTAGGACTGCAAGGCTACAGCTGTACAGATCTGCCACCTACTTCAGGCCTTCAGTAATACCTTACTGAAAGGTGAGGTGTCCTTTCTTTGCTGTTTCAGACCAGCAATGTGCTGTGGGGAGCTGTGGCACTAGAGCAGGTGAGCTGTGTGTGTGAACTGCATCCTATGACTTGAAAGGAGTGAGCTCTGGCAATTCTTTCTTTTTCTTTTCTTAACCAGGACTGGCCTTATAATGGGTTGAAAGACAAGATGGCACCCTCTGTTCCGTTAAAGTTGTAAATTTAATGTACATAAAAATGCTGCGTTTGAATACATTGTATTTAAAATTTAAAATGTTGTAACAAAGTTTATCTTAGGGGGAAAGGTTCCACTCTGGCGAAAGCGTCAGAGAAGACTGGTATTTTTCCACTAGAGGGAGTTAAGCTACCTGATGACCCATCTCTGCATATTGGAGCTGCAGAGCTCTCCTAGCAGGAAACTTGAGAAGCCTCTGTTTGTGTGTGATTGTTTGGTCGGTCGCAGAGAAGTTCTGCAGTGATGAACAAGAGAGAGGAAAGTTTACTAAACTGCATAAAGGACTGAACCTTGCTGCTTGTTTGCAATGTGTTGCTTTGAAACATTTATCTTATTGTAACTAGCATTTAAGACTGTTCTGCAGGAAAGCTTTGAAGCGCATTCTTGCGGTGGAGAGAATTCATTTCTAATAACAAGTTCCAGATCAGGGATTCCACTGAACAGCTCTAACACATTCCGCATATAGAATCTGAGCAGGCTTGCAGCTGAATCTTATTTCAATGCTGGCATCATCCTCCCCCATACTGAGAGGAGCAGACTAGCTTAGGAAGTACAGAGCAGGCTAACTTAGGTGACTTCGGGAGGAATGGTGTGGGGACCTGCCACCCGAGGCAGCTGCCTCACTCTGCCTTATGGTAGAGCTGGGTCTAGCATGCATCTGATGTTCTTGATTTCACACAGAACCTTGGACATTATTTATTATGAAAACATTTCAAGATGCTGATATATAAATATATATATTCTTACATTTGCCTTTGGCAGGGGCTCAATCACATCCTACCACTGCTATACATACAATTAATTTTCAGCCTCTGGTCTGGGGACTAACACTTGTTCAGATAGTTTTTATGCTAATCTTGGGCACTGAACCTGAATGGTCCATAGAGTAAAAGAGCTTGAGGACATTTTCACATTTTATACTTTTAATAATGAAGTGTGCATAGCGAAATGAAACTTAATGTTATATTTGCAGCTTAGGCGAGTACGTTTCGCCATTGTAAAAAATTAATTACCAAGGTTTCTTCTGCTAATCTACTTGAACACTGGGAATAACTGTCTTCAGTCTTTTGGGCAAATATTGTAGCAAAGCAGTTAGGCCACTTGTAGGCCTGAGTGATTGAAATGAATACTGTGGAGCTATTCTGGCCCTTCAGATAAATACATAATTAGGGAATATAAACGTGCAAACCTACACAAGAGGCTAAAAGGGATCTGCATAGCCATGTCACAAAATGTTAAGTCACGGCTATGCTGTTTGCTTTGGTGCCTTTCATAACAATGTAATGATTATCCCAGCAACAGATGAATTTAAGATGAATTTTCCTTTCACTTTTTGTGGAGATGGTCTTTCAGAAATCAGAATCAAAGCTTAAATATCAAGATTTTTTTTTGGGGGGGGTCTATTTCCTATGGCCCTTCTGTATTCAGTACCACATGTTTGTTTGTTTGTTCTCCTGTGGGAGTTGAAAGAAAGGCAGTTGTGATACTGAAGTCATTGGAATCCTTGTGATAGGTGTTCACTTTGCTACTCTGGCAACCAATCCATTTCCACCTTACATGCCATAGATGCACGATAATGTACCATTCTCAACCCACCTGCCTTCCTCCAGCTCTATAGCTCCCAGTTCTACGTGCGAAGACATCTTGAGTTTCACCTCATGGAGGCATCATTCACAAAGCAATATATATTACTGTGAGATCTGTGTCCGGTAATGTAGGAATAAAGTAACATAAGGGGATTATTCATTAGAGAGTAGCATTTTGTCTATTTCGGTTTGATCACCTACTTGGCTTGGGTTGACTAATGTGCTAATTTTGTTGATGAGCAACTTCAAATCTTTTCTACCTTCATGTGATTTATCTTTCACTGGACTTGGACAGGGAAGCACTTCAAGTAGAAGCCGTTGGGAGAACTTTCTTGTAGATTAGGAGCTTGGATCTACTGACTTCCCTATTTCAAGCATGTTTCTAAAACACTTGTTTTGAAAAATAACAACAGGCAGATGATGTATGAGATTCCCCGCTTTCTCCGTTAATGCTCCAGCTTTGTGTGATATTCTGCACGCTCAAGCATGAACAATAACAAGGTTCTTGGCTAGGGTCAGTGACAAACCCCCTACCAAAGTCCCGATCTCCAACTAGGGATGGGGAAGAAATTTGCCCAGTTCACATTTTCATGCACACCTACCTAACTCATGCTTCCTGAACCAACAGGTGAACTGAAATGCTGACATAACCTTTGAAATTCACAGATCTCTGAATTTCTCCAACCATAAGCATGTTTGCAGAAAATGCATATATTGGGGGAAAGTGTGTACATAAATGCATATTACCGGAAATTGCTTGCAAAAAATGTATATAAATACACATAAAATATATGTGCACATTTTTATGCATAGCTTTTTATAATAATAATAATAATAATAATAATAATAATAATAATAATAATAATAATAATAATAATAATAATAATATATGCAGAAATGGAGCAAACTGAATTTTAGAATGGAAAAATGAGAAACTGAAATGGGCAAATTTGTCCATCCCTATGCCCCCCACCTGCTATTTATTCTAGAAAACCATTCATATAATTGCTAATTGCATGAATTGGATCATGTCATCTAGCTTGGACCAAACAAGCTCCTGTACCATAGGAAAGAGGCCATTACTGTGGACAACTGCGGTTAATGAATGATGGAGACCTTCATCTCAGGGAACCTCTCTCTAAGCTGTGCAGAAAATCATCTCCCAGCCATTATGTCACTTGGAGGGGAGCTTGCAGTTTGGCTGCCTGCCGGCCTGTTCCCTTAATACTCTGACTCTGAATGGAAAATTTATTTCTAGCATCTCTAATTTTCTTTTTTTCCTTTTTTAAAAAAACTTTACAAACCACTTAGAAAATGGCTGCTTCTTACACAAACACCAGAGTGTGATTTTGTATGTTTCTGGGAAAATGTCCCAGAAATGTTTAAAAATATGTGAGAGTGACTGTTAAGAGTGCCATTCTTGTTGGGTGTATGCGAAGAAAACAGATTTCTCTGTGCTAGGCTTGCCAAATTTCCCAGAACCAATTCCAGGCAGATTTTGTGTGTGTGAGTGGTTTTTGTTTTGTTTCCCCCTCAAAAAACCAAAAAAAAAAAACCAAAACCCAAAACCAACCTTTATGTGTCATTTATATAAACATATGCAACGGCACATTGCCTGGTTTTGAGACTGAGCTACAAACAGAGAAAGGAAATATGTGAAGTGTACCTCCATTTTCCCACATGGAGGGAGGGGGTTACATAATCTTGAGGCATGGGAGATCTGGGACTTGTCTCAGTTAGTTTTCTGAATGTATATCCTAAATAGCTAGCTACGTGTTTCCAAACACATTTACATTTTATCTGTCAATTTACTATGTTGTTTGGTGCACCTAGATATTATAGAATCATAGAATCATAGAGTTGGAAGAGACCACAAGGGCCATCCAGTCCAACCCCCTGCCAAGCAGGAAACACCATCAAAGCATTCCTGACAGATGGCTGTCAAGCCTCCGCTTAAAGAGCTCCAAAGAAGGAGACTCCACCACACTCTATCAAAATAGCTCTTTTGTCAACTAGGGAGGTTTTGAAGGAGGCCTGAAGGGGTGGGGTGCCAGGCTACTCTGCGTATCCAGAAAATATTTTTGGCAGTGCCAAAAAAGCACCTTCTCATTTTGAGGGTTTATTTGGCAGTCTTGTGTGAAACTGAATTTTCGTCCATGAGGTGGTTGGCACTTCTGAAGAGGAGGGGTGGTCAGGCAGGCTGTCATTCTGGTGCATTAGTGATTCACCTGCTATTCTAAAACATGCTATATCTTCCTTTCTTTATGACATCTATATCCCTCTTTTCATCCAGGGAGTTCAAAACAGCACATGTAGTTCCCCATCCCTTCCATTTTCTTCTCATAGCAACCCTGTGAGGTAGGTTAGGCTGAGGAACTGAGTGGCCCAAGCTTCCTGGCTGGGTGAGGATTTGAACCTGGGTGTTCCCAACACCTAGTCCAGGCTTCCTCAACCTCGGCCCTCCAGATGTTTTGAGACTACAATTTCCATCATCCCCGACCACTGGTCCTGCTAGCTAGGGATCATGGGAGTTGTAGGCCAAAAACATCTGGAGGGCTGAGGTTGAGGAAGCCTCACCTAGTCTAACACCCTGGCCTTTGTATCACACTGGTTTGTTTACATACGTTTCTGCTCCATTCAATGCCTTAGGGCTTGTTTCACATGCCATTGCTAAATGAATCTTGGTGGATATACACAGTACACACACACACACACAAACACACACACACACACACACACACACACACACACACTATTGTAAGAAATGAAAAGAAATACCTTTCCACCTGCTGCCGCCTTTGAGCAACGATGCAGATGATATTTCAGTGCTTTTTAAACACAGACCTGTGCACTCATTGTCTTTTCTGGTGCTCGTTAGGAATTAACATTTGGGTGATCGGTTGTATTTCTATTTACATTATTGTGATTTTACTGTTTTACCGTTTTCTTGCTGCTCCGTCATTTCAGTTTGTACACCACCTTGAAAAGGATTACAATAGACAGTACAAGAAATACTTTTATGAGCAAACAAATGAATGTGGAATTTCGCTTCTTAGTTTTTAACAGCATATTATTTTTATGCGTTACTTAAGGTCAGTGGCCTTAAAAAAAACAAAAACGCCACAACCAAATAGCTTCAAAATTACCTGAAGAAAAGAGCAACAAAAACCTCACTTCAATACCTGACAAAGCGAAGGGCACCAGTGCCAAGAAAAGAGCACCATTGTTTTTGCCTTCCTTTATTATAGGCACAGATACTTGACATAGGTACAATATTGATCAGCCCACTGGTGGTATAGCTATCTTTTTGTTCATCTAGTGGTGGAGCTTCCCCCAGCTGCATGTCAGTTCATCAAAATCAATTCCCTCTTGATTTTTGCAATACAGAGATGGGTCAGCTAGCAAATGACAAAGGGCCCCTATGACAAAGCGATTGTTGCATTGCAAGTACAATTTTGCAGGAGTTCTATCCAGAAAAAGAAGCACAAGAACATAGTTTTCTTGCATCATTTGCCGTCCTGTATAATTCATCAACCTTAACTCAAAAACATGCTCTTGAAGGCACTTAGCATTGCCTTTAAAATGACTAGCAGCCTCTTTTAAACATATGAGATGTAGGGTTTTGTATTAGTTTTCCTTTTAGAAAGAACCCTATCTAAACTGGCATTACACCACAATATCATTTATTCCCACGTATTGATTTTTATTTATGTTTTGGAATTATATAATGTCCTCATGACATGTGATCTCAGGGCAGATCACTACCATTTAAAAACAAAAGACACAATAAAAATAAAATAGGTACAACCACTCTCCATCTATTAAATATATCAGCCGGAATAGCCATGTGATTCCATGTATAAACAAATGTCTCTTGGGTACATAATGGCCCACTGAAAAATCCTGGCAGAAGAAGAGTCTTCAGCTGGAATCAGTATTGGCTGATTTCCATTGGGTCTGGTAGGGCAGAAGACAGGGTGTCCAACAGTAGGTGGCACCAGAGCCAATGACAGACTAATCCTAGTTTTGTCTCCATCTCTCCTCTCTGTTGAGTTCTACAGGAGACAAAACTGGGCCACCCCTGAACTGGATGGAAGTGAGAATGCACTGAGAGCCAACTTGAGGTTGGTAGGACAGTGTCCTATTTGCTCACCTTCAGCGGCTGGAACTGAAAAATAACCAAGGCCAGTAGGAGCTTGGACTGGAGAGTGTTCCACAATTGGGGTGCTATTGCTGAAAATCCCCTCTAGTGAGCCATTGAACTCCTGATCTCATGGAATGAGTTACATTGTACTTTTTAAAGTAACCCCCCTGCCCCCTGTACTTGACAGACTTGTTTCACTGCCCAGAACTAAAGGTTTGTTGTTACATATCTACATTAAAAAAAAAAATACAAAGGGGTGCTAATTGTGATGTTACCCAAATGCTCCTTTATTCTGATATTGAGTATTCTTGCTGTTTTTGCACAATTATTATTATTATTTGCATGGGCATTGGATAATACATATGGCATTGTTAGTGTTACATGTGGTAAATGATATTAAACGATAGTCAACATTATTGTGCCCTTTCCCATATAAACTTACAATATGCAGAGATGCCCACATGGGTCGTGAGCTATGTGTCTGGAAAGCCTTGGACAGTTTGATACACCTGGTTACTGGTTAATATTTCTCTGACATTTTTGGTTCATTTGAATGAAATGAAAGGTTTTCATTTGCAATCTGGGATGCCCTCCAAAATATGCCAATACTTTCTTTTTGGTTAAATATTGGTTATGTAATTAAACGTCAGATGAGAATTGAGTCAGCTCAAAAGATTTGGTTTACATGCAGCTAAAAGGTTATCCTGTGTCTTAGTGGCTGCTTACTTGAAGCTATTTTCAACTGCTTCCCTGTGTAATCTCTGTCAAAAAGATGATTGCTCAGCACTGTAGATTTCCGGGAAAAGGGGGAAAAAAGAAAAGGACCTGAGGAGGTTTATGTAGATTTCACTGACTGGCATCTTGTTTGATCAATCAACTTTTAAACTTCCTAAATCAACTGAAATCCCTAAAGAAATCTACCGGTATAGCTCAGTAATAGTTCATTGACACTTGTTGTTTCTTAGATTGGTCTGTCCATCCTCTCTCCGCGAAAGCACACACTTCCCAATTATGTTGTCACCCTCATCTAATGGCATTCTGTACAATATAGTTTACAATGGGGGGTGAAAGACTAAGGGGTACCATCAGGGTAGAATCCAGCAGGGATGCCAACTTGAATAAAATATGGAGGGGGAGTGCCTAGGTAAGCCCCACCCCACATAATCGATCACATGACACAGCACATGCACACCATTTGAATGGCAATGCTCATCAACTTTGAGGGGGCTCAGTCCTCTCAAATACTTGGGGGAGGGTGGCGGCGAAGGGACCTCGGCCCCTAGGAGTTGGCTTCTATGGAATCCAGTATTCCACTCAGCAGAATGAGCAGGAGCCCCCCCCCCCCGGCAGGGCTAGCTTACAACATTTTGAAGAAAGTGAAGTTGTACACACTGTCATCTAAAAGGTCCCCTTCCATAAGACTATTGAGGCCAGAATATTTAACTCGCCTAACTGTATCGCTGAGTAGTTCCCTACAAGAAAATGTATTGTACTTCTGTGAAGGCTGCCTAGTGTCTACTCATTCTCTTTCTCTCTTTTTCTTAAAAAAATCTTTTTTATTGAAAGTTTTCCACTCAAAATACAATATAAGCCAAACTAATCTAAAAAAGATAGAAACCAGAAAAGAGCAAGAGAGGAGGAGGAGGAGGAGGAGAAGAAGAATATAATAATAACAAGCTCTTTATATCTTTATTCCACACACAGAAGAGTGAATTCACCCAGCTATCACCTGGGAACCTTGTCCCCTTCCCTCAGCTTCCCACCCAGAGGGATCATCTCCACTGTCTACCAGTGTCCACTCATGGGGACATCCAGAGGTTCAAAGTATGAAGAGGCACTTCTGGAACAAAACGAAATGTTTACAGGCAACACCCCATTTACATGTGTTCAATATTTGTACGATCATGTATATGCACATCACGGCAAACCTGGAAGTGAATTTAAAATGGCCCTAGAAGAGCACGGAAAGGTCAGAAAAGGTGCAAAAACAGCACCTAGCAATCCCACGAACCTTTGCAATTGCAATCCCAAGAACCCTTGCACTGACTATGGTGAGTTGGGAGTGTGAGGAAGGAGGTTGGGAGGGAGCAACTGTGGTTGAGGCTGGCAGAGTTCTGGGAGGAGTTCTTTTTAGCCATTCTTTGAGATGGCAGCTAAATGCACAGCATCATAATCTTCCTTGGGTGATGACAAACTCAAGAGGCAGCGAGTGGTGCCCATGCTGGAGGAGAAGCTGGAAGTGCTGAACTGTTTGCGGGATTGCATGAGCATGTGTGATGTGGCACGCAGGTTTGGCAGGAATGAGTCCAGCATATGTGCCATTAAAATATGGGAGAAGAAAATCCGAGCGGTAGGCACAGCCAGTATAACTGCAACCGCCAAGGTCATAGAATCATGGAATTGTAGAGTTGGAAGGGACCCCTGAGAATCATCTGGCCCAACCCCCTGCAATACAGGAATATGCTATTGTCCCATGTGGGGATTACACCTGCAACCTTGGCATTGTCAGCACTATGCTCTAACCAACTGAGCTATCCAGGCTGGATTTCCCCAGCCACATGCGAGATGAAGCCCTGTGAAAGACACATGAGACACTGGACCTGTGGATAGAGGACATGAACCGCCAGGACATCCCCATCAACAGCAGGACCTTGTGGAAGAAAGCTCTCTGGCTGTGTGTGCACTTCAAGCTGCCTGCGAAGGAGCTCCAAGCCAGCTCTGGTTGGCTGGCCTGCTTCAAACATCACTTCAGTTTGAGGAACATTGGCACCCATGGTGAAAGCTGCATTTTTCTGTGGACCAAGAGGCTGCCCAAGCATGCCCAGACTAGCTGAAGAGAGACCAAGCACATGCTGACCGCCGGAAGAGACAAAATTACCAGCTGCCCATCACCATATTCCTCTGCAAGACACCATCAGTTCCACCAAGTGCATACAACCCACAGCCAAGCACTTCGGGGTACTGGTCTACCTTGCTTGTCATTTGTTAGGTTTGGAGCTTTCAGGGTTAAAGAAGCTCAGCAGTTCTCCCCTCCCACAGGGAGGAGGATGTGTCACAACATCCGGGGTATCTGCTGTATGCGATGTCTTTGTGATTTATGTGACGCACCGTTTATTTCTTGTTCAGTCTTACTTTCGGTTCTGACCGGAGCGGAGATGTAACCCAAGTCTCCGAGACAAGCTCTGTGATTTATATGCTTGTAATTAAAGCTTGCTTACTTTGAAACAACCCAGACGTTGTGGGAGTTTAATTGCTGGCACGAAAGGCACACATACCGTTGCACAAGAAGAAGTTGGAAATTTGAATAACTCTGCGAAAGCACTGGAGAAGCAGGAGAACGCAGAAGGAAGCGTAGCTGGACACCACTCCAAGTGCTAAACTGGTTTTGAGGCTTTTCCAGTTAAAACCAAAAGCCCAACATCATTGTTTACAAATCTTCCTCCAGCAATAAGGAAGACTGAGTGCCACCATTGCCACCATTCCCGCCCACCTGATTGGGCTGCTGGGTTTGTTTTTAAGGGTTTTTCTAGGGACTCAGAGATTTAGAGGGTGTTTTCAGGCTTTTCCAATGGATGTTCCAAGTATACGCGATTTCATGTATATTGTGCAGTGCCTTGGAACGTAACCCCCACATAAATGGAGTGTTGCCTGTATTCAGTTACAACCTTTGAGGTTTGTAAGCTCACAACTGAGGCACAAAACTTGGTTTAAGACACAAACTCTTTACAGAGAAGCTTTTAAGCAGCACTCTTTCCCAAACCAAGTCTCTGGTAGACTTTCCCCACCTAGAATAGCTACAGTATTAGTGTTCCTAATCCACAGCACCCACTCAGCCCCTTTTAGAATTTGACTTCTCCCTCAGGGAATCTAAGCAGGTTGCCTTGCTAACCCCACTCAGATAGTCCAAACTCCAGCTCCCCCCCCCCCCCCGCACGACAGTTCCTATCTATCCCCACTGACAGATAATAAGTGTAATAGCTAGGGCTGAATCATGGATAGCGAGAGCTTGACTACAGTAGTTCAGTCTAAGAAGGGCTTCCCTTGCCCTTTATCTGAAGGCTGAAATTACTGCAGAATGCTGCAGCACAGTTGCTGACAGGAGAGAGAGCCCCTGTCAGCATAGAACACCCCTGCTCAGAGATCTGCAGTAGTTGCCCATTTCCTACTGTGCCATTTTCAAGGTTGTTACTATTAACATATAAAGCCTTTAACAGCTTGGGGGCAGTTTACTTGTGGGATTCCCTTCCCCCCATATATGCCCACTCAACAGCTTCAATATGGATGCCACATTAATACTTGCTATGCACGTCTAAGAAAACAGTATGTTTGGCAGCATCACTTACACTTTGGAACTCCCTGCCTGTTGACACCAGGCAAGCACTTTCACTGTATTCTTTTTGTCACCTGTTTAAAATATTTTTTCTTTAGGCAACCCCATGCCAGACATGCAGAAGTTGCACCTGTGGTTTTCCCCCTCAGCTACTTTTCATTTTAATCAGTCAGTCAGTCATTTTTTAATCACCTTTTGAATATTTTTTCATTCCCGTGTTTTAATTGTGTGTGTTTTTCAAATCAATAATATGTAATGTTCTGTTTTATATTGTTTTAAACTGTGTAGAGTTTGTTTTACAATCAAGCTGCATATAAATTTTGTTGAATAAGTGCAATAAAAAATAAGCATTCATATTCATAGCTTCATGCTGTGTTCATTGGAGTGTCATGGGATTCTTGGGGGGACTGGTTCTGTGTGTGTGTGTGTGTGTGTGTGTGTGAGAGAGAGAGAGAGAGAGAGAGAGAGAGAGAGAGAACTTTGCAAAGTGTATGCTAACAAACTAGATTAACGTACCAGCTAAGAAAGTGAGCTGAGAACTTCTGCACAGGCTTCCCACTCAAATCCTCACTTTAGCCTTTAACTCCGTAACTGGCCTTAGATGCGCCAATTTCTCTAAACCCCCATCTGCAATATGGTCACAATAACACAAACCTACCTTTACCAGGTCCTGAAGTGACATGCACTGAAGTCTCTCAATGTCATAAAGTACTATGCACATCTTAATTGTTCTTAGCTAAAAATTCAGTTTGGAAGAACAAGTGCATTTCTTCTTGTTTCCATTCTACCACTGTAGCCACTGGTGTATTTTCTCTGCAGCTGCTGGAAATATTTTGCTTCTTACTCTTTTCAATTTGCGTTTCTTCAGAGCCATCCCCTCTCCTCCACCATCATGCATTTATGTGTTTGAGGAGCACTTGCTTAGGAAGGTGTGGAGCCACTCTCCAAAAATTTGCCTCGAGTGTGTGGCCTTCGGTGCATTTCTACCTATTACAAATAGATGGCACTTTTGACTTGTATGAGAGAAATTTCGTAGGAACACACAATACCTGCAGGATGTTCGCCATGGAAGAGGTTGTTGTGGTTGTTGTTGTTACTACTACTATTATTACTTATTATTACTTATTAACTTTGGAGAAATCAGATGCATTTGTGTGTAGAGAAAGAGAAATTAAACTGGGTAGCATATATTGCCAATACTGAAATATAAATACACAATTGCCTTCCAAGTAAAATATGCATTTTAAAATTTATTTTTTAAACCTAAACCATGCACAGCTTTCAAGGCCAGCTGGGGTTTTGATTATTGGATCCTCAGGAATATGCCAAGCCAAGCTCTCAAGAACGTATTTTAATACCTGTTTGTTTTAAATACAAGTTAAGCAGGAACTGCAGCAATGCATTATTATATATCAAACGCACCCCCCCTTTCGGTTCACATGTGTCCGCACATAGACATACACACAGAGGGAGAGGGGGGGGGGAATTCATGCTGTTGTCTTGCAAGTGTTACTTATCATATTAATTAAAATCTGGTGACACGATAACACTAGCAGCTGTGTGGGAAAGCGAGGGAAATTAACAAACGTTTGATTTGTTGTGTTGCTAATGTGACACTTATTATACAGGTCATAGTAAAACAATACCTCAGCCAAAATATGCTAATGCTGGCAAAGAACTGTTGCAGTTGTAACAACATTGGTGTTTATTATAATGAGGCAAAATAAGAGGACTACCTTGGATGGAGGAGTTGGGGGAGGAGGGAGGAGAGAGTGTGGTAGTTTTTAGCAGAAAGAGGAAAAACTACGTATGAAAGCTTTCCTAAGGAATAAATGTGGCTAAATAAAGTGAACATGCTCTGTGGAAATGATGAAAGTAAATGAAATTCACAAACGCATAGGGGCTACGAAGAGAGGCTTCTAGCAATTTATGTACTTCTGTCTTTAAAATCAGGGTGCTGAAATTCAGAGAAGAATTAAAATACTCGGAGTCGAGCTATGCCCTAAAATCCTGTCTCAAGGAGGAAAATTTAATTGCAGCAGAGATTCCCCTCCTCCCTTTCTTTTTTTAACTTTTAAAATAAATGGCTATATTTATCAGATGTAATTTTGCACATCAGGAAATATTGTGCGGTTATTAATGTTATTTTATAGCTGCAATTTCTATAGCACTCTTTTATTGCGCACAGTGCTTTGCAGTTTTAATCTAATTTATATGTGAACCAATCTTTCCAAGATGACTGGCATCCACTCAGTCAGATGGATTAAAAATTAGTCCTTAAAAAAATGTAGTGTTTAGATTTAATTATATTCTTCTTTTGCACTTTTGGTGCAGCTTCCCTCCCTCCCTCCCCCTAACCTATCCCACCCCCCTTTACAGTACAACAGATCGGTGACACTCCTTATGCCAAAATAAGGAATGGAATTGTGCCGGGTACATTTTGTGAGGACCTGCAATCTCAGTTTTGTTCCTGCTTACCTTCCAGGAATAATTTGATTCCTTCCCTCCCCCCCCCCTCTACTTCGCAGGAGTGTTTCCCATCCACAATGCTATATTACTTCTGCACATGAAATGTATGGGGTCCCCCCTCCTTTCTTTCTGATGTTTTGATCATTTTACTGAAATGGGGTGTATGAAGTCAACCATTTGTTTGACAGTCTTTGACAGCAGATTATGTATATTTTGTCTGACAGAACACTAGTCATTCGGAACAGAATTCTGATTGAGCAATCTAGATCAAAGGTCAGACTACAGGGTATATGAGTTGGGACAAAGATTTCACCTTGCCACGTGAAAGGACGCAGAAATGACTCAAGAATCAAATATTAGGGAGAGCCAAAAGGTTAAAGCTGAGGTGATTCAATTCCACAATATTTACGACCTAAGATTGTGTAGAAATTCTTTGAACTCCATATACTAAGTGCTCAGAGCAAGACAGCGCTGTGGCATGTTTCACTTTGGAATCATACAACCACCCAATTTAAAGCCATAACCCAATTCCAAGTAATTTAATGATGTTCTTGGAATCATGTGCATTTCCTGTCAATCAGCTACTTAGATTAACAAAGGTTCCAAGACCTTCCAAAATAGTCTTCCTTTCACTGTTTTGTGAATGGCACTAGATAAATAATTGTAATACAGAAGTGTGTGTGTGTATTCCAAGCCCAAGAATCCAATGCTCAACTGTGTGCTTCTGGAACAACTATTATTTTTCAATAGGTTAGGAAAATATTTTAAAAGGTAGATGAGGATTTAAAATGCTTATTGTTGTCTTTTCATTAGAAATCTATACAATAAAGACAAATATAACCAATTTTCAAGGCACTTCTTTTTCCTGAAATCCATAGTTGGATTAAGCCTCTGAAATGAAAGGCTCAAATGTTAACAAAAATTTGTTTTCATTCAGATATGATGCTACAGTTTTTATTCTTGAAACCTACTGCACTGAAGGAGAACTTTGAATTGCTGAAGAATGATGTCAGCAAATTCTAATTACAGTTATAAGATACTGTACTTAACAGTTTCCAGAGGAACCGAGAATAAAAACAGTATTAGTAAGCAAAAAGGAGACAAGCATGGTTGAAAGAAAAATGTGCCTATTGCTGTATAAAAATTATGACCTTTTGTATCAGCTCCCATCTTAGCATTACTATGGACAAATGTTTGTACATGGAGGTAGGATGAAGACTATTATTCTACTTTTGTGTTTAGATAAATAATCACACACATCTATGGATGATGAAATACCAGAATTTGTTATTTTGCTGGAGATTAACAATGAAATAAAACAAACAAAAATGTATTGAATAGTGCCATTCAAAGTTTGCTTCCCCTGTTCAAAATGATGCCATTTAAAGGAGGGACAGTTCCCCTCCTCCCCAACAATATTTTAGGAAAATCCAGTGCACAGCGATATACGAAATATTGATTTATATGATCTGTCTATTATAAGGGTAAAAGCAAGCCAATTGTTATGAAATTATTTTTCCAATGACTTAAGATAACCTTTCAAATTTTGTAGGATAAAATTCTTCTGTTTTATTGTATATTTTTGGTGTACACTTCTGTCCCTCCTTAAGCATTATTTTACATTTGTGCATGAATACAAATGTACCTACAGTGCAATTCAGAAATAAGTACCACTGCATTCAGTGGCACTTCCTTCAGGGGTGTATAGGGTTTCGGCCATCTTTTAACTTAAAACCGGCATGTTTTCGTGGTTAGACTGTCAATCTGGACTTGGCTTTGTCTCCACTCAGTCATGAAACACACTTGATGACCCTGGGCCAGTCACTTTTTCACCTCTTAGCCTACCTCACAAAGTTGTTGTGAAAACTAAAGCAGGAGAAAAGGCCACGGAAGCTGCTCTGAACTTTCTGAAGGGAGAGTGGTATAAAAACATATTTTAAAAAGTCCTATCTGTGTATTTCTCTCTATGTAGTGTGCATATTATCAAATAATAATAAAACCCCAGTAAGTTTCACTTGAGTAGGTCTTCAATATACCATAGTTCTTTTGGATCCAAAAAGATTGTTTGCAATGCACTGTCAGCAAAACATTGGATTGGGGTTAACACTTCATCTTTTACTGCATAGCTGACTTGCATCATTTTATTTTGCGGCAGTAAAACCAGAGGGACACCAGCCTGTTCACATCCAACTTCTTGTATTATTAGTA
Organism: Lacerta agilis; assembly: GCF_009819535.1. Taxonomy (NCBI): domain Eukaryota; kingdom Metazoa; phylum Chordata; class Lepidosauria; order Squamata; family Lacertidae; genus Lacerta; species Lacerta agilis. The sequence goes on along the minus strand of NC_046315.1, from coordinate 77,246,231 downwards.
TGGTTTGTAGAAACAATCTACCAAATAAGGAGCCTGTTTTCTCTGCTTTTGGTTTTAACAAATATTCTTATGGTTTTGGTTACCACAGACACTACAAAGTATGTGTATCTCGGCAATTGCAAGCGCATTTATTAAATATATGCTCTGCATACTACCGAGGTTTAACTCTCAGCTACAATTTCATTATTTCAACTGAGGATAAATTCCAAGTCAGTGCTATACAAAACAACTTTTGAAAGACGACAGTGGCAGTGGAGGAATAATCGGCACAACTTAAAAGCAGTCTAAAAGCATCTAAGAAAATCCCTGGGAATCAGCTGAGGCCAACACATCCTGCTGGTGCAAAAACAATTTTTTTTAGGGGGGGGGTAACAATTTTATCAGCACCTGCCAATAGAAAGGAGATTTTCTGCAAGATAGACCTAGAATCATGACTGAAAGAGAACTGTTTGTCTCCTTCTGAGTCTGAATGTGGCCTGATTTGAAACGTGGTGCCAGATGTATTTAAAAAGCCAAACAAAAGGCTTACAGTGGTGTTCCATGTGGCTGGCATCTCATGTGAACTGGATCCCTTTGCCTAGACATGTAGAATTAGAAGGCAAGGGATTCATGGGCAAGCATTGCATTGGCACACTGCTCATGCAGTTTCTTAGCGGCTGAGGACCTGGTTTAAATATGGGCAAATGCATGGCCTGATGTACTAGTAAGGGGTTTTATTTTATTTTATTTTTTGCACAGACCTTATTATATTTGTGCCATGATGACCACAGTTCAGGGCCCAATGCCCTATCAAATCCTTCTCTCAGCCCCTCCCATACATCTAGATTTTCCTGGACATTACTGGGATTTCAAAGGTGGAATTGACGTCCTGGAGGAATTTACGAAAGGGGGCGCTTCATCTTGGATCAAATAATTGAATAACCGGCGCATATATATATATATATATATATATATATATATATATATATATATATATATATTCCAACAATTATGGGGTGTTTTGAAATATGGCAACCCTAAGTATCCCTATTTTCCAGGCACATTTTCCTGGATTTACTGAATTATTCTCAGTTTCTGACTCGAACCCGGAATGTCCCGCTTTTCCTTGGGACGTCCTTATTTTCATCAGAGAAATGTTGGAGGGTATGGAGTTATGCACCCCCTGAGCCAAGGAGATAAGTAACTATAAAACCTTTAGAAGACATCTGAAGGCAGCCCGCCCTGTATAGGGGAGTTTCTAATGTTTAGTTATGTTTTTTTTATATACGTTGCAAGTTGCCCAGAGTGGCTGGGGCAACACAGTCAGATGGGTGGGGTATTATTATTATTATTATTAGTAGTAGTAGTAGTAGTAGTATTAGTATTAAATAGGATATCCCTTTGTTCATCAGAGAAATGTTGGAGGGTATAGTCTCTAGCAGTAGCTGCCAGGGAGAAAATGTAGAGAGCCAAGCAGTTGCTAAAGCATAAGGCATTTCAATATAATGTGATCTGTTTTTAATATCTGATTGAAGTGTTGATATAGTGAACGTTCTTTTTAAAAAATAAAAATAAAAGGGGGGGGGGGAATCTGGAGATACCCAGTGTGCAAAATAAAATTTTCAGCCTGTGACTCACTGACTGAAGAGTTCAACTGCCTTATCTACAAACCTGTTTTGTGCACTTCAGCCTGTGTCATGTACACAAGGGGACATAGGTGGCATTGATCCAAATGTTGCAGCTGCACTCATATGCTAACAAAAACTACTTTAGGATTTCTTTCTTTTCATGTAACCAACCACACTACTTACACGGCACGACAAATTTTAAAGGTGTTATTCAGAAACTGAGTACATTAGGAGTTATTGGCCTAGAGGCGCAGTAGAGGGTTTCTCGTCCTGTGACTAAAACCTCCAAATGTGCAGGATTTTGTCGATTGGAAAATCTTGTGAGAAATAGAGCTTCATATTGATTAAGGTTCATTATCATTAACACATTTGATAATTAGGCATTGACTGTGTGGAGGCTGTAACTGCTTCCTTAAATTATTTACAGGGATACAATATTATCTGTATTAAACCTTAGTCCAGCAATAAAAGTTACTATGGTTTATGTTATTTTATTTTTTAAATGTCACTGGTGTGCTATTCCTTTTAATTCTCTGTGAATGTGCCAGGTGGTGGCATAAGAGGAAAGTCATAAGAAGCAATTTGGATTTTTGGCGATTTTTATTTTTAAAGAGCAATTTCCATAATATTAACACTTTTCAGCAAATTCCAGGAAACATTTTGATATGATTTACCAAAAACAGTTTTTTCATCAGGGATTTTGACAGCAACTAATCTGCATTTCCTAAGAGTGGGAAATGGAATCATATTAGATATAAATGTAATGCAAAAAAGTTAATGCAACATTGTGGGAGCGAATTTAAATGCACAATAGTTAGGATATTCATAGTTGTGGTTCCCACAGCAACTGTAGCTGAGGCTCTATTTGAACTATACTGTAGTTCCATGTATTTTTATTTTGATGCCTCAAATATGTGCCCCTTGACCCCTCAAGTCAAAGAGGATATAAAGTTTTGCAGGAAATAATAATAATAATAATAATAATAATAATAATAATAATAATAATATCTCTACAATGGAGTGGAGAAACATTTAAATTTTTAATTATAATATTTGTGCAGGCCTTTGGTATAAAAATAAATGAATGACTGGCTAATGTTAATTGACAGATGCAGATCTATAATGTCCTTTTGTTTGAAATCAAGGATGTCAATGAATTACAGGCTTTCTTGATATACCATCTTGCTTTTAACTGATTGATAAATTAACAAGTTAAAAGATTTTTTATTGCATTTCAATGCACATGATAGTTTGAGGCTATTGAAGGAAGTTTCCCACTAATGAAAAAAAAGCCACTTTAGTGAAGTGAGAAATTATCTCTACCATATTAGCTGGAATGGGAGAGTAACATAGATTGTTTACATCTGCGTTGCCAGGCCTGGAAAACCAATTTTATTAAACCAAGGAGTTCAATTAAAAAAAAAATAAACTTTTTACAAAAAGCCCATTTGAATTCCTTTGCAAATAGGTTAATTGCCTATTTTTACCAATTCTTGAAATGCAGATTGAAGAACTGGTACAATTATTAGGCGCAGCAGAACAAGAAGAGGGAAGCTGAAGATGTGTTGTGGCTTTCCGTGGAAAGCAATGGCTGATGAGCAAGGTCATTTGCTGATTTCCTTCCAGCAGCATCAGCAAGGGATATGGATAACCTTTGAAATTTGATCAGTCAGTGCTCAGCATACATATACACACCTCTTCTTGAAACAAGCGGTTTTGTGTTGTCACATTCAGTAACAACATACAGATATACATTCCACTGAAAGCAACATTATTTAAAAACATAAGGAGAGCCCAGTTGGGTCAGAAGAAAGTCCAGCAATCTGTTCCTACAGTGGCCAACCAGATGCCTATAGGAAGCCTATCAAACAAGATCTCGATGCAGCAGATCTCTCCTGTTCATATTTTCCTGATACAGGTGTTTAGAGGCACATTTCATTTACTTCCAGGTGAAGTAATAGGTATCTGGTAGTGGTGATGTTCTTATGGATCAACGGCTAAGAAAAGAATAAGAAATTTATTTTGAGGGTTTGTTATGAAGTCATATTTCTGGAGAGCACTGGTTAGGAGTCCTCACATCTCCTCCTGATGTTTCGCTGTGATGATCAAAGGGAGGCTAATCAAGCTCCACATACCCAGTTCATACATTCACCAAAAGCAGTGGCCATGCGCTATCCTGGCCATTTGAAACTTTCACCTAAGTTTCTTTTCATAAAACTGTCCATGGGCTCTGCAACCAAATCCCAGTCCTCAGAGCTGTTGTTAGCTGTGGAAGGAAAAGCTGGCTGCCTTAAATATTTAATTTATAATGATTCTGAAATGTTGAGTTCCAGTCATCTGTAAACAAATTCCTTCTCTTACTTATTGGTCCACTGGTACAATTTCTACTTTCCTGGCTAAATTTGAACCCCAATTCTTTTGGTGTTTTTTTCATGCCCCCTCCTCTCTCTGTTACATTATTTTATTTATTAGGCAAATTTATTACCCACCCCTCACTAGAAGGTACCAGGGCAGGATACTTAATAAGAAAACAGCAAAATGCAATGCATAAATAATTGGGTAACAGCCATTCACAATCATTCAGACATTCCTCAAAATGTGGGTAAAAAGATGTGCTTTCCAAATATGTGTAGAGTTGGCACCAGCACACATCTAAACATAGGAATTTCCAATGTCTGGTGGCCACCACAGAGAAGGCCCTTTCACATGAAAAAACCACCCTGGACCTGATTGTATTTAACCACCACTGGCCATTAATAAATACCTGCTTTTGGGGGGCAAGGTACTCAATAGGGTTGTGGCAACACAGCTGCATGCATTTCTGGAGGAAATTAATTATCCTGACCCATTTCATTCTGGGTTGAGACCTGGGTTTGGGACTAAATCCTCCTTGGGAGAGTGACATTGGGAGTGTGACTCTGTTGCTCTTACTAGATCTCTCGACAACTCTTGGTTCCATTAAGCATGGTTTCCTCTTGGAATAGCTACTGGAGATGGGCATTGAGGGCACTGTTCTGCAGTGGTTCTATTCTTATCTCCAGGGACAGTTCCAGAAGGTAGCATTGGATAAATACTTCTTGCCTTCCTGGATTTTAAGCTGTGAGGTGCCACAGGCACTATATAATATCTCATGCTACTTAAGAAATACATGAAACCATCGGGAGAGCAGTCATTATAACTTTTGGAACAAGGTTTTATAAGTGCACTGATGATACCCAACCCTATTTCTCAATAACATCTGAATCCAGAACGCCTGAGAAGGACCTGGACCACTGTCTGGATGCAGTGTTGAGCTGGGTAAGGGCTAATAAACTATGAATCCTGTCAAGGTGGAGGTTTTGTGGGTGAGTAGTTTCTGGCTCCTGGAAGTCAGTAAGTTTCCTGCCTGGATGAGGTCGCACTGTGCCTGAAGGAGAAGATGTGTAGTTTGAGGTTGCTCTTACTGTAGATTCAGCTCTGTCACTGGAGGTGCAGGTGTCCTCAGTGGCTAGGAGTGCTTTTTACTAGCTTCAGTTGGTAAAATAGCTACAGCCATTCTTGAATTGGGATAGCTTGGCTACATTTCCCCATGCATCCATAAACCTCATGGGTGTTATTTCGGGGGGGGGGGGGGGTTGAGATTTTTCCTGACATTTTACAGCAGTATTCCAGATATATCCAGGAAATTCCGGGCGTATGGCAACCCTATTGTGTAGGACATGGGTGGCGCTGTGGTCTAAACCACAGAGCCTAGGGCTTGCCGATCAGAAGGTTGGCGGTTCGAATCCCAGCAACGGTGTGAGCTCCCATTGTTCGGTCCCTGCTCCTGCCAACCTAGCAGTTTGAAAGCATGAAGTGCAAGTAGATAAATAGGTACCGTAAATGGCGTTTCTGTGTGCTGCTCTCGTTCGCCAGAAGCGGCTTAGTCATGCTGGCCACATGACCCAGGAGCTGTACGCCAGCTCCCTTGGCCAGTAAAGCGAGATGAGCGCCGCAACCCCAGAGTCGTCCACGACTGGACTTAATGGTCAGGGGTCACTTTACCTTTTCCTTACACTTTGGGTGGGGCCGGAGGCTGCAGGTGGTGCAGAACACAGCATCTAAATTGTTTGTGCAATCTGCCAGTCTGCGACTGGGCCAAGTTCAAGGTGTTGGTACTAAAATATAAGACCTTATACAGCTCAAGACCTGGTTACTTGATAGACTGCCTTATCCCTTTTATGTTCAGTAAACCATGGTTATCTGTAGGAAAGTTTCTCCTGCAGGTTCCAAAGATCTCAGAAGCCTAATCTGCAGGAACTTGGAGCAGGGTTTTTTTTTATTGTGAAAAATCTCAGCACTGTTTATTTTTGGGGTTTTTTAAAGCTACTTTTGCTTCATGCATGTGCAAAGTTTTTGTGTCAGCGTCCCGGGAATAAGTTGTTTGTTTGTTTGTGTTGGTGGTGTGAGACCTGTAGAAATGACTCTGTGAATTGAAAACAGAGACGTTGTATGTACCCTTGTTACCCATGAAAATATTTCAAGAGACACATTTTTTTTAAAAAAATAAAAAATAAATGAACTGTTTTCTGCAAATGAAGGGTGGGCTTTGGACTTCGGTGAATCTCACCTAAAAAGCTTTTCAGCCCTGCCCTCTTGAAATTTGCAGTGGTACCCTTATGTATAACTCTAATTTCCAATTACTACACTTTTGCCACTGCTTGGAATTTTATACAGTATTTCATACCATTAAATTACTGATTTTTAAAAACTCAGTGTCATGCTTACAATGATAGCAACCTTGCTATCATTACTTACTCATCTAGGGAAATAAATGGTGTTTGGTGTCCCTCTTTTCTATACACACACACACACACACACACACACACACATATACAGAGAGAGAGTTATTTATATAGTGATATTCACTCTTTTGGAACTGGCAAAAAGGCCCATTTGTCCAGAGGAAGCAATGAAGCTTAAAAATGTGTTTTAGTTTATGGGGGTTGATGGGAAGGGAGTGCTTTTCCCTCAGTGATTTGTACAGAAATGCTAGGTGAGACCTCCAAGACTACAATGCTTATTTTACATAAAGCAACGGGTTGGTCTTTAAATAGCAATCTCAGAAGCGCAAAGCATTTTTTTTTATCCATTAAGTTACTTAAGCATCCACTACATTTTTTTATGAAAATTATTTCCCCCCAGAGGAGAGTCTAATACAGAGGTATTTCAGCAAAGAGAGAAAAGATAGAAGTATCTGCAGCAAATAATAACCTCCTATGGCTACTTGATAATTTAGGGGAAATTGTACATTATGGTTGTGAGGTTTTGAGAAGTACTGAGGTATCTGCAAAATACCAGCATAGGATTAGGTGCTTGCGACATTGTTTTCTGCTGCAGGGAGAGTGGCATATTACTCGTTTTCTTAAAGATGGGCTGCAAATATTTCTACACTGCAATCCTATACACACTTTCCTGGGAGTAAGACCCATTGAGCTTAATCAATCTTGAATCAATCTTCAGGGGCAAATAAAGAGTTTTGGAGGTTTAACCTTTAAATATGAGTTTTTCTTAATGGGTGAGATCCAGTGGAAGTTTGAGGGTTGTCATGGTTGGGTATATAATACAGTAGCGCACAAGCTTAACTGTAATGGAGAATAGGAATAAGAATTAGTAAAAATTAAAATTAAAAAGCAGTTGCATGACATCTTTCACATGCACATTGGGTTCAGCTGTTGCACTGCATCAAGAACAAGTGTATTCGGCTGTTGCATGAGACGGCTGCCAGAATTGGGTTTGATGCCCTTTATTGTTTACCAAGAAGAATATGTGTGTGTTTTAATTGTACTGATGTCCATTTGTTTTTTGTTTTTTTAATGATTCCCTCCCCTGTTTTTAGCTGTCTGTATCTTATCTGTAAGCCACCTTGAGTCCCTCTCAGGGAAAAAGGCGGGGTATAAATAAATTAATTAAAAAAGTAATAATAAAAAGAGAGAAAGCCTTGCCTCCAGTTCAAGTGTCTTGGCTACTCAGCCACATTCCTGGAAACGCCATGTAGCATTGTTTCCAGAAGCTTCCTGTCTCAGGAACTTGGCCCAAGCAAGCAAGCTGCTGCTCAACCAGAACTTGCCGGAACTCAGTTCTGGCACCTCTCAGGTGGGCGCCATTGCCATTACAGTATAAGAGAACAAGGGAGGCATTTGTGGTGAGTTCCGGCACCTCTTTTTCTAGAAAAATAAAACTGGGTGGAGGCAAAGCTTAAGAGCTGAAAACCTGAGCCACCTCACATTTAAATTTAAGAACCCCCTCACACATAAAGTCCTTAATATTCACCTGCCCCCTCAAAAATTATTCCAAATCCCCCACTATACTTTTTCAGGAGATGAATCGTCTCACAGAAGTGGGGTGAAGATACTCAGCTTGGCTTACCCCTAAAGTGGGTGGTAGTTGTTCTTGTGTTTCGGCTTAAACAACATTTGATGGTTCAGCCCCCTCTACCTAAATGTCCAATGAATTTTGAGGGATGCTGAAAGGGTTTCAGCAAGGCTAGAAATATTTCTCAGAAGCACCTGCCACATTGCAATCTGGTACACTGCCACAGGTGAAAGAACAAGGAGAAGCAACGAAAACCAATATTGTTATGCTATTGTTGGCAGGGGGAAAGGTCTCAAGCATGGAGTGGTTTGTAAGCAGTCCAAATTTGGACAACCTCTCCAGCAATGGGAAGTACTGGCCCAAGCTTTCCAACAAAGGGGAAAAGGCAAGGATAAGAACTTGCTGTGGGCAAAAGGTTTAGTGCTGAAGAGGTTTTACATTCTTAGTCTAATCTGAGACCACTTCACTATAGTTCTGTAAATAGATGTGGAGTGTTGGCATGCCAAATAGATATTTTTTTTTTTAAAAAAAGGTAGCCTATTTAAGATTAAAGAAATAACCAGGCCTTCCAAATCAGTGTGTGTGTGAAGTCTAAGTTCTTTTACTTGTGGGCTGGCACTGCCTCCTTTTTCAAAATAGAATTCAGATGAACCGAGAATGCCTTTAGAACTGTCAGCCCAAAGTGTGAGAATGATAAACGGCTTTGGCCTTGATAATTTTTATTAAGCACTAAATGTCACATTTAACCTGCATTACTGAAAGCAATTACCCGTGTATCAACAGTCAAGCAGTGCAGAGCTAGATGCCTGAAGCGGCAGTATTATGCTCCATCTGGGAATAAGGATTTTCAATTAGGAGGCAAATAGCTGGAGAGGGGATCAAGTCCTCCTGTGACTCCCAGAGGAGGCCTATGAGAAGTAAAGTCTTCATATCCAAGTAATCGCAGGCAATGTCAACAGAGCATTCCAAACCATCTGCTGCCAGCGCAGCGTTTACTTTATCAAATCTCAATATTTACAGAATGATGATCAGCTCCTGGGACCAAGATGGCTCGCTGCCAGGGTGTTCTGGGAAATTCATTTTAAGGTGTGTTTCAGTAGGCTAATTAATTTACAAGCACCTGTTTCATCAGTGGGAGCTGTTAGTGCGCTAGATGAGCTACAGCAGGGGATGGAGACTTTTTATCTGAGCTAAATTGATTTCAATTGATTTTCATTTGTTGATGGTACAGTGGTAGGGGGAAAGTCTCTAACTTTTTTTTTAGCAGCATGTAAGCATTTCTGATTGCTGCTGGTGGCTTTTTAAACTGATTCAGAATCATAATGTTTTTTGTATATGAATGTATGTGTAATGCATACACATGTACAAAAGTGTGCATAACACATGCACACTTTCCAAAGATAAGTTGGTTGTCAGTATACATTCTTTATATTTTCTGTTACAAAAATACAAGAAAATTGGTTCTAAAATACACTTTCTTTTGTAGTGGTATCAGAGCAACTGATACTAGCCAAAAATGTGAATCAGCCAGATTTCCCATGATTTTCTTACACTTGGGCTGGTGAAATGCTAATAGCGCGAACCTAACCATGCCTATTAATAAATTAGTCCTGTTAAATTGAGTAGGGCTTAATTCCAAGTGAGTTGGGATAAGATAATTGAGGCAGTTTTGCAACATTTCTTCTTTAATTCTATAAATTTGTAGAGAATCTTGTGTAGCTTTTTGACCACATGCCTGGCTGGATTTTGGGGATGGAATGGATTCAGTACTAAGCCAGGCAGATGTATTATCAACAATTCTATTCAGATGTTACCTGGAAGGTTTATCAGCGGCCACTCACCAAATTGCCTGTGGTGACTAATCTGTAGGCAACTGGCAATGAACTTTCCAAATGTTAGTTCTATTTTCCTTTCCTTTAAAAAAAAATACAAGGGTACAAATATATACAGCACAAAAGCTGCCCAAAGTTGCTGGGGGGAACCCAGCCAGATGGGCGGGGTATAAATAATAAATTGTTGTTGTTGTTGTTGTTGTTGTTGTTGTTGTTGTTGTTGTTGTTAAAAGCGTATGCATTTGTCAGGCCATGATCTAGTATGTGCGGTCACTTTGAAATGATGAAAGGCAGTCTAAAAACCAATCAGTATGCAGAAGTGTTATATGAGCTGCCAAAAACTCGTACACCCACAAAGGGGGTGAAAAAGTGTTTTTCTGGTTTTTTTTAAAAGCTGAAAAATAGAGGAGAGTGATCTTCCATCCTCACTTCAGCCCTGCTTGCGAGAGCTTGTCAGCACATTGAATGAGACAATCCTCTCCTTTCATGCTACCTTTACGGTTGCAGCATTGGAATCATCTATGGCTGGTCAAGGCGTTTTGAGAAAACTCAAATGGGAGAAGACAAACACATTGTCCCTAGCTGGGGCTGGCTCAACTAGCGGATAAGGCATTGGGCTGGATCCTTAGTCAGGTGGATACCCTGTTAACGTGGTGCAAGACTCCAAGACCAGGTCCAGGCCACACAAGGAATGATGGACACACACAACTGAAAACTGAAAACGATAGTGACATCGTTCTAACTATAGTTGAAGCTTCTAAGCACCAGGTTGGATTCTAATTAAAGTAGACCCACTGAAATCAGTGGGATTTATGTCTAACTTTTGAGCTCCATTGAGTCCAATGGATCTGCTCTAAGCATGATTAAGTCTGGATCCAACCCATTATAGAGGGAGTGGTCTGAAGCAATTTCTCAAGGAACCATTTCCATGAAATATCTTGTGACATTTAACTCCACCAGTATTCAGAATGCCTCAGAATGCAATCTAGTCCATGCTTACTTGGAATTAAGTACTGTTCAATGTACTGGAACTTTCTTCTGAGTAGGCATGCATACAAGGAAGCTTAGAGTCTACTTTCCTTTAATGTAGCCATTATTGCAAATTCTTTAACTTTCCATCACATTTAGTAAAACCTGTAAATTCAGCAATTCAGAGTCTTGTTCCGGAAAGCTTAGGAATACTTTCAATGAATCAACATACTTTCAGTGAATTTACTCTGGAATAGAAACTTTCCGTTGTTGTTGCACGTGTACCAATGCACAGAATTATGTCTTGTCACAGAAAAAGCAGTATCTGGCTTTTTTTGTGTTGTGGCAAAATACATGTCTGCAGAATAGAGAGTTAGGACTGCATAAATCCTCATACTCATGCATGAAAAAACAATCATGAAAACATATGGGGCCCTCAATTAAAACAAATAATTGGCAAACAAATGAAGAGCAGAGCAACTGATACCAGCCAAAATGTGAATCAGCCAGATTTTCCATGATTTTCTTACACTTGGGCTGGGAAAATGCTTCAGATTAGCACTGACCCCATAGTGAAATGGTAGCATAGAGATATTCCTGAGAGATGAATTGTTCCATTTGTTTTGTTAAGATTTTATTCTAAGGATGGCATAGAATTCTGTAGTCTTAAAAAATTCAAAATTTTATTGCGGCTATAAACCCATAAAACTGTAGTCTTACTGATGACAGCTGTGATTTGTTACAGCTTTTTCGTAACATTAGTTTAAGTTCTAATGCAGGGGTAGTCAACCTTTTTATACCTACCGCCCACTAATGCATCTTTCTTGATGGTAAAATTTCCTCACCGCCCACCAGTGCTCAATGGAAGGAGGATTCAGCTTGTGCCGTAGAACCCCCTACCGCCCACCTAGAATCCTGAAATGCCCACTAGTGGATGGTAGGGACCAGGTTGACAACCCCTGTTCTAATGTATTGCACGATAGTGATGTCTTTTTGACAGTGTTAACTTCTCTTTCTCCTCTTCTTTCCCTTTGTGGTGGTGGTGGTGGTGGTGGCCTCCAGGGGGAAGGCAATAAGTGCAGAAAGTCTGCCTGGGGTTAGCCGGCTCACTTCCTCCCTCCCACTTGTTCAGTAAATGAGCCGGGCTGCCCACTGGCTTACTCAGCCAGACTGGGGTCCTAGGCTTCCCTTTACCCTCTGTGCGTCCGCCAGCATGACGATGGGCCAGTAAGGATATAGTAACAGAGGGGGAGGGAGAGACTGTAATTGCAAATAAAACAGAAAAAAGAAACAACAATAACTCACATTAACAACCAGAATAATCCAGCAATACTAATGTAAACATATACATTAATACAAGCACTACATATGTCCAAATAGATATCCAAATGGAATTGATGATTGTAAGATATACATTCAAATATGGAAAGGGCAGTAAGATCTTGAGACCATTGAGTAATGGATGGTCTTGAAGCATAAGTCTCTTTACAACCATAAGTGTTTTCAGGATTTACCTTTGTTGTGCTTTTGTTAGCCCCTACATCACAGGAATATAATTTACAAGTGCATTAACATCTGCAGATATCAATGATTTTTACAAAACAAAGCAATAATTTCTGCTCAGTTTCTGGCACCTGGGGACACACCTGCATCATATGCCTCAAAGAGACATTATCAGCTCTACATTGCCGCATCTATCTGAACTGCAAATTCCTTCTTATTAAGATGCAGTGGAGTTTAATATACCCAAAATAATCAACGTATGTTGAACCAGTTTTCAATCTAAAGAAACAGTTCATAAAGATGCTAAAGAAACTTTTCATTGATCAGGCTGTGTGGAATGCTCTAACTCCCTCTTCCATTCACCTCTAAGAAGAAGAGGAAGAAGAGTTTGTATTTGATATCTCGCTTTATCACTACCCTAAGGAGTCTCAAAGCAGTTAACATTCTCTTTTCCCTTCCACCCCCACAACAAACACTCTGTGAGGTGAGCTGAGAGACTTCAAAGAAGTGTGACTAGCCCAAGGTCACCCAGCAGCTGCCATGTGGAGGAGCGGAGATGCGAACCTGGTTCACCAGATTACGAGTCTACCGCTCTTAACCGCTACACCACACTGGCTCTAAGATCCTGAATGTCCACTTTACAACATTCCAATAAACATAAGCAATTACTGCCTATTTAACTTTCTATACAGATCAAATTATTTTCTCCAGCCACAGAGGAGATGTCAGAGCACTCAGATCTGACATAAATAAATACCAGAAGGTGCTATAACTGAAGATATTCCCATTCAGTGATAGCATTCAGTAGGTGGCATCTAAGCTGCAATGTCATATAAACGCTTTGGAGAGAAAATAAGAAACATAGTAGAAGTGACGTGAGGAATGAAGAAGATACACTTTAACCAGGCAGCTTCTAGAGCAGTGTTTTTTCAACCTTTTTTGGGCAAAGGCACACTTGTTTCATGAAAAAAATCACGAGGCACATCACCATTAGAAAATGTTAAAAAAATTAACTCTGTGCCTATATTGACTATATATAAAGTAATTTTTCAATTTTCCCCACGGCACACCAGGCAACATCTCACGGCACACTAGTGTGCCGCGGAACAGTGGTTGAAAAACACTGTTCTAGAGGAATAAACTCATCAAAATGCATCTGAGGAATAACAAAATATCATAGTAAGTTGTTTGCAGCTGGAATACAACGGCATTAAAAAACCCAACTTTAAGGAAAGTATGATGGAGTGTTTGGTTTTTAAGATGTTGGAAAATGTATGTAGGTTGTGTATGTTTTGTCGGAAATATGTGTATGTATTATAATTTGAAACATTAAAATAAAGCATTTTTATTAAAAAAAAATAAAGGAATTATTATTATTAAAAAAAAAACCCAACTTTTGCATTTTCTTCTCCTGAGATCCAGCACAATATGTATTGTATAAAAGAAATCCCCCTCCCCAAAGAATCACACAACTGCTCATCACGTGTAATTCCAGCTTCAGTCTATCACTAATCGTTATTCTGAGGCTAAAATGGGAAGGTGGCAGAGTAGGATGCCTTGAGTGTGTGTGTGTGTGTGTGTGTGTGAGAGAGAGAGAATCCCTTCCCAATGTGATTTACAATATCACACAACAAATACATTTTTACCATACTGTTCTGTGGATAACGTAGGTGGAACAATGGCCTTTACTTAGTGCTTATATTGGCATTGGGGGACATCCACCAGTTTTAAATGGTTCTGTTTGCCCTGGCATTTAATGAGGGCAGCATTCACACAGCACTTCATTCCATTTTCCTCCTCTTTTGTTACTCAGTTTTGGGGTTTTTTATGTGATTTTTCACACAACGTAAAAGCCACTTCTCGAACTCTTATCGGAATCTAATGGGCATTTAGTGCTCATTTCCATTCATTGCTTCCAGGAACGATTCATTTGCAACTCTGATAAGCTGCAAAATCTGGGGGTGAAATTTGGGGTGGTTTTCTGCCTTCATGGGTGAATCATGAGGGAACAGAAGAATACATGCACATAAAGGCTGGGGTGTTGGTGAGATGTCCAGAATTCATGACATGCTGTTGTGTTGGTGACATGTCCAATGATGTCTGCTGTTGTGCGACACCCCCCGGCTACTGTTGTGAATGAAATTCAGTGTGACATGGTGGCAAATGAAGCAAAAAGCAACAGTTCCAGAAGGCAACAGGTAATGCAGTGTAAAATGAACATTAGAAACTGAAACAGAGGTGCTAGCATTAAAAACACAAATGCTTTGAATGCACCATGGCAGTGATATTGCTGCATTATTAGTGTTTATATTGTCTAATTGTTGTTGTTGTTTACTGACTGTGTCCTTTTACTGCACTGATGCATTTTTTAAACAGCTTTCAGATTCAGACATATTGGTTACCTTCTCTACCTTGCAGATTTTTGTGGAATTGGATGGGATACTTTCAATCAATACTTTGGATCAGTCAATACAATCTACTTTGGGTGCACCTGTACTTAAAAAACAACAACACCCCCAAACAATTTTAAATTAAACTAAATCTGCAATGCTAGTTAGTTGGTGCATTGGGTCATCTCCGGGTCGATGACACATCGAAGGGGCAACGTTTATACCACAGTTACTTGACATATTCCTGGAAATATAATATGCAAATTGAAATGGAAGTCAGATCCTAGCAGAAGTCAAAGTACTTGCTACACCAATTAACCTTCCTCCCTTTCCATTCAAGTAATCATTTATGTCTTAAAAGCACCACAGTTCAAGTGAACGCTTCCTTTGAAAATGGTCTCTAGCTTCATTCCGCCAGTTCAATATCCATATGTTGTTAATCAGGATTTCATTCACAGTACTGTTTATTTTGCTTTCTCTTCATATGCAGTTCATGCTAGCTGCAAACTCAGAAGAATGTTAATATTATGAGTTTATGCTAGTTTTCTGTAGCCAATGCTCTGTACACCATATATATATATATATATATATATATATATATATATATATATGTAGAGAGAGAGCGCCAATCATTCTTATCCTTATTTTAGTTCTAATTTTGCATAAGCAGAAGGAGACCACTCAGTCCATCAGGCGATTACAGGTTTCAACTGTCCTTCTTTCACTCAGCTAATTGTCTGATTAAAATAAACATTACACTACCTTAAGCTTGGTGACACTTTGATTAGAATTAAGATCACAGCATCTCCCAATTAAGCAACACAGCCACATTTTTGTTGGGTAAATAATTTTAAGCACATTGCTTGAAGCAAAGGAGATGAATGTTTACAATAACACTCTCAATACTGGGTACCATTTTGATGAAGAAACCATATGAAGAATTTGTGCAAGAGTTGCTCATTTTAAAACCTGAAAACAGGAAATCAATGTGTGTGTGTGTGTGTACACATACATACAATATGGCTTTTTAATCCACAGATTTCAGTAGACAAGTATGCACTTTAATCTCTCTTAATATGATTAGTAAATGTGAGACCAGTAGTGGACTGTATCTGGAGGGCAGGGCAGTGCAAACACACTGACTGGAGCTGCGGTTCAGCTCGGCTGGTGTGTTTGCCCTTTGCTGACCTTGCCGCTACCTCCACCCTCACCCTCCTGGTAAGCAGCAGTGACTCACATGCCCTGATATCAGGGGAGCGACTCCACCCCACCCTGCTGTCTGCTACTGTGTGAGACCCAATCATTTACCTGAGCAGTCAGTTCGAAAGCAAATGTGGGTATGGGAGATCCCAGGTCTCTCTATATGGCCAACGCCATGCACCCTTACCCTTCTACATCCTCTTTCCCCCAGGACTCATCCCTCACCAGCCCTGCTTTTAAACCGTCTTTGGATGCTTTTGCCTGGTTGGGGTATGACTTTGAACTCTGCTAATGCTTCTTGCATGCCTGAATGAAGGACAGAGATGGGTGTGTGAATATATGTAGAAAACAGCCTACGATACAAAGGTAAACGTCACAGCTTAGGCCCTATATACCTGAAGGAGCGCCTCCACACCCATCATTCAGCCTGGACACTTGAGATCCAGCTCTGAGGGCCTTCTGGCAGTTCCCTCAATGCAAGGTTACAGAGAACCAGGCAGAGGGCCTTCTGGGTAGTTGTGCCCATCCTGTGGAACACCCTCCCGGCAGATGTCAAGGAAAGAAACAACTATCTGACTTTCATAAGACATCTGAAGGCAGCCCTGTATAGGGAAGTTTTAAAGGTCTGGTGTTTTACTGTGGTTTTGTAATTTGTTGGTAGCCACCCAGAGTGGCTGGGGCAACCCAGTCAGATGGGCAGCAAACAAACAAACAAACAAACAAACAAACAAACAAACAAACAAACATTATTATTATTATTATTATTATTATTATTATTATTATTATTATTATTATTATTTCTCACCCTCTCCACTTTTCCCTCTGACCTCGCCCAGCACTGCTATGTGGTCCTCCCAAAGGTTCCCCAGAAGGGAAAGCAGATTCCTCATTCCTGCCATCTACTAGGACGCTGGAAATATACTAGCTCTGGCCAAATAATCAGCTGGTAGGGGAAGGATTTGAGAGGCTAGACTTTGCCATCTGAAGAGCCAGTCATCACAGTTGCCAGTATTGGGGGCTCCAAGCACACAGTTCTAGAGGGGGCTGGGAATTTCATGCCAACCACCTATTGGCTTGCATGATTCCCCTTCCAGCTGAGATGCCTTTTAGCTGGATCAAAGGAAAGACCACAACCCAATACACACAACCCTCTTGTCATGAACGGGCCTTCAGCATGGCTAATGCCACGCTGGATTGTGTCCAAAATGTCATTATGGTGGAAGAATATTGGCTTTCAGGTTATACTGAGGACTTGGTCTTACAGTGTTGCTGGCAAATGGTTTCTAAACCCCAGTAGCAGAAACTTTGTGGGTACATCCTTCTCATCTCTTGGTGCCTCTGCCTAGTGTCCTATACTTGCTTGTGCCTTTGCCTTCTGCTGTCCTCCCTACCCCATTTCTTTTCACCAAGGGACCATAGCTAGAAATACTTAGCCTGGTTGTAAAATAGAAATGTTATGGGCAATGTTCCTAACCTTCTCTAGAATAAAATGCAGCTACTGTATGGCTGCCTATATGGGGGGAAAATGTCTTTTGTGAGCTGGCCTCTTTTGTTTAAACAAAAGGAGGAGAATGAAATATGCTATAGAATACTCAAGCAGATGCTTGCCATTATATTAACACATGTATTATGGTGTATCATGTAATGGTATACTGTGGGGAATGGTAATGAATAGCTTGGAGCACAATAATGTGCATTGTTGATGTTTGTTAAAATAAAGATATTCAATTTATAATAAAAGGGATTAAAAGCTTAATTCATGACTATGTTAATATTTGTCTGCAAGTACACAGATAAATGGTAACGTACCTTATCACATTAAACACCTGCACGTACAAGTTGCTCTGCTGAGATCTCCATGGGATTGTATGTTTCACAGAGCTTAAACTTTCATTTCCCAAAATAATGATATCATTCATTTACAGATATAGATAGGCTCTCCTTACTCTAATGCTGTCCTGAAATGAGTATTGTTACTTCAACCACGGGAAAAAAGAGGTTTAATTACCACAGTGATTTCCCACTGCATCCATCTGATGATATTTGTGTATATAATTTATATACTTCTGCAACCAATCTGATTGCATGACAGATGTGAATTAAGACTTTTTTTTTCTTAAAAAAAGGAGAGAGAAATACGTGACTGCTGTTAAAGGTAAATGGATCTTCCCACCATGGAAGAGGTGGCGTGTAACATAGATCTCATCTTAATACTAATCTGCGAGTGTCTCCTACTTTCCCCATCAGCCATTGCTTGTGCTTAACAGAAAATAATGCAATTTGTGAAGGAAATGCATAATTAGGGAGCATGATTGATGTCCGAACTATTTCATTGTTTCGCTCTGCTGTGCAAGCGTTTACAGGAATGTTAGATGGCTGTGCAGACTCTATTTGGAACGTTCCAGAGGACACAATGCCAATTGAAACACCCAGTATGTCCCTTTCATTGCTAAATCAGATGGCAGCCAAATCATTGTCAAGAATTTTCATGGTGAGACCTTAAAAGCATCTTTGCAACTGTGTAGGAAATTTGTAAAAAATAAAATAAAAAATTAGGGCAGCAAAATGAGAACCACTGGAGCCAGTTTATACAGGGACACAATTCAGTATTAAAAACTTCCCGAGGTGGCAGACAATACAGAAGAATTGCTGTTAATTTTCTAGGAAGAGAAATTGGGTTCATATTTGTTATTTCAAGGGCTACTGTGTCAGTTTGTAGTGAATTTTGGGGAAGCTATTTCTTTTTCTTTTTTTACTTCAGCTCAATGTGTGTGTGTGTGTGTTGCAGAATACACTGATTGTTTTAAGCTAAAATGTGTGGCGTAGTGAGAGTATACTAAGCAGCTGCGGCCAAACATGCAACATATGCTTATCTTCCACTATTATATAAAAATACTGCTTTTAATTTGGCCATGTGCAAAAGAGAACAGGGCTCCAGAGTCATAACAATCTGCACATTCTGAAATTCCTTTTCAGTGGGTGTAGATTGTCATGCGAACTATACCTGCTGAAATTATTTCTCCCACACCACCATTTAAGGTGCAGGAGTCCTCTGTCTCACCCGGATACTTGTGTTTTAATTTATAGTTAAGAATTCCTCGGTCCTCATCACAAACTGAAGCCTAGGAGTATAAAAACAACAGCAGCAGAATCTGAGTGTTGTTTGCCAATTCTGCAAAATGACAGCAGTTCTTTTCGTAGAAGAACATGTTGGTACTTGTGGTCTCCATATAAAAACCTCACCAAAGAACTACTGTAGGCTGGGATCCAAAAGTTCTACAGATTAACTCTGAGCAGGGCTTTCAGTGTGGCTGCCCCTGTTATGTCGAAGAGCATTGTATCAAAGATAGGGCAGGCAACCTGTATTTTCCGGACACAATGGACAGCAGTTGTTTTGTTCCAACAAGCTTCCCCAGCTGGATAAATTCATCTCTGACACGAGTGTCTGCATTGTATTGTTTTAAAATTCATCTTTCTGTGTTGCTTTTAACTTTTTTTTTTTACTACCTTTCATTATATCTGACACATCGCCTTGGAACATGTGTGGAAGTTGATTAATGAATGACATTAATTAAATAACCAGACAAGGGTTTTTCTGATTTTCTGTCCTGCTGTAGCCTTAACACATCCTTGGAAAATGTACTGTTGAGGTCACAGATGCATGAGCTGAAGCAAAGGAGAGGATTCCCCACCCACACCCACCCCTTGTGTGTACACCAATCTTTGCTGAAACCAAACTTACAAAAGTAAAAAAAGTTCAGCCTGATTGTTGTTCTTTTTAGATGAGGGTGGGTGGAGGCGTTCAAGAGAATTCATTGCACTAAAGTCCCATGTGCTCAGTGATGATGGTTTGGGCTTGTGTTCCTGTAACAGGAGCCTCCCATCGAACTCTGCATCATAAACTACTTTTGAAAGCGGATTTTTCAAAATCTGTTTATGGGATTCCATGGAGACCTACTGCTCCAAGAACATGCGCAAACCAAGGGTGGACAGATCAGCCCAGTTCAGTTCCAGTCAATTGCACATCTTTCCCCCATCCCATCCCATTTCCACATTGAGCGGCGTTTTTCTTTCACTGCACAAATGTTTTGTGCTTTTTATACACATAAAACATTTATTTTTACTGCGAGACCAGCATTGAAAATTCAGAGACGTGCAATATCTGGCATGTTTGAAATGCAAACAAACGTATAAATATTTGGGCACCCCCCAGCCTAAATCCTTAGGCATGTCTAACCCTTTGGATTCCGCCCGTGGGGGTTCTGCATAACCATTGCTTTTGTGCATTTGAAATAATTTATGCATGAGAACATGCTAACCAATCTTTGGCTTTTCTTGCAACTTTAAATTTGTTGCAATTGTTAACTGCTGTTTGCTCTACACATATAATTGACTTATATGCAAAGAGTTGGTTCTAAAGAGCACAGCCTTATAAATATCTTCTCAGAAGTGACACCTGCTGAGCTCATTGAGACCTGCTCCCAGCCAAGTACATATAGAATCATAGAATTGTAGAGCTGGAAGGGACCCTGAGGATAACACCCTGCAATGCACAAATGTGCAGTTGTCTCCTACAAGGATCGAACCTGCGGCCTTGGCATTATCAGCACCACACTCTAACCAACTGAGCTATCCAGGGATTACAGCTTCTTTCTTTCTTTCTTTCTTTTTTAACAGTTAACTATTTAGTCTTCTTCTTTTTTTTTTTTTTTACAAAAAAATGAATGAATGAATGAATGAATGAATTTATTTTTACGGTCACAGACCAACTTACTAAATCAACAATACAAAAATAATACATTAAAATTTGCACAGCAAAAACCATACACACACACATATATATGTTTACAGCAGCATTTAAAATATATAGATTAGAATTGGGCCATTAAAATATGGCCTAAAAATTGCCATTTAGGGTCCTATTCATAGCGATACCATCGCTTGTTCTCTGAGCTTTATGGCTGCTACACAGTATTTAGCTACTTTCAGGGTAATCTCAGGGTCCATATCTTCTACAAGGCATTTAAGGCATAGGAATTCATTTAAAAAAAGAAATCTGAACTGCATACAGAGAGGGGTGGGAATATTTTGTTTTTAGTCTCATATGAAAAATCACTTTGGTTCAGCATCACAGTCATGGTCCTATCACAGTTGTAGAGAAAATACCCTGAGTATAATGAAACATACACTCTGAAACCATTGACTTTGATATATCGTTGTCCTTACTCTAATAGGCCTCAATACACACTTTAATCCGATCATGAGTTTCTAATGTAGATTTTACATTATTACATCCTTCTTCCCCAATAATGCACTTTTTTTTTAACTTCTCAATGACAGTCAGCCTCTTTAATCCCTTCTCTCTTGGCTTACAGTTTATAAGCAAAGTACAGTTTATTAATTGAATCTTCCTTTTAATACCTCATTTACTTTTTTTTAATGCAGAAGCTATATTTTCAGCCCAAAGACAGTCTTTATGTTCAAAGCTTATCTTTTTTAGTGTGTTGTTTGATTGTTCTCTTCCATACAACCACGAAGAGATTGTAACCTTTCTAGATTTTGGGTGATTATTACCATGCTTTAATATACGGTATGTGTCCCATCAGTGAGATTTTAGAGGCTGCTGTTAAAAGAAGATTAGTTATATTTGAGCTAAAATAAGAGTTCGTTTATTGATAGAGTAAGCAGTATTTTATTATTAAATAAAAAGCACCAGACCCCCCCCCCCCAAAGCCAGAAATAAATAAGTAGGACGGATGCTCCTTCTTGAGAGAAAAGGCAGCTCGTAGGCAGGGGTGCCAACCTTCAGCTCCTGGTTGGAAAAGCAAGATACCATTATATGTCACACAGTGCAGAGTTAAACTACGGGATGCACTCCCAGAGGAGGGAGTGGTGTCCACCAGCTTGGATGATTTCAAAAAAGGATTAGACAAATTCATTGAAGATAAAAGTATCTAGCTAATAGGCATGGTGGCTGTTGCTCTACAACCTCTTTACCAGAAACACCAGTTTCCAGAAACTGCAGGAAGGATGAGTGCTATTGTGTGCGATTCCTGCTTGCAAGTTTCCCAGAGGCCTCTTTGTTGGCCACTGTGGGAACAGGATACTGGACTAGGTGAGTCACTGGCCTGATCCAGCAGGCTGTTGTGTTCTTATGAAATGCCATTCACAGATCACACAAAGAAAGCCAGAAAAGCAGCCGCCTCACTTTGACTGCAGCGTCGCCCAGTCCTGATATTTACAGCAAAATACCAAAACAAAGAGTTTGCCAACCCCAGTAAAAGATGAGAAGCAGAAATACTCGAAAAGTTCCACAACTCCTAGCTTAGCCTGCCTCACGGGACTGTGCAAAGCTAAAAAGGGGAAGGAGGAGGCAGTGGACACAGACTTGAGATCATGGGAGGAAAACCAAGATGCAAAAATACATAGCAACAACCAACAAATTATATGCAGTTTCACAGAAGGAGAGAGAGGGAGAGAATATATTTTATTATTGTATTAGTATATATATTTCTTCTGTGGTTGATATGACCTTGATGGTTAAATAATTCTAAATGTTTTAAAACACACAATAATTGTATAATGTTTTAAAACAGTTTTTTATTTGTTGCATAAACAAATAACCTTGAGGTTAATGTTTGTGGGTAATTTATAGATACAGATATAGATGAGGGAAGAAATCCTAGACCTTACCCAAGCTCTGATCAAATTATTTGAAAGCTTTCAAAATTCAGAGATGAGTGTCCGACAAACTTAAGCTACCAAGTGTCTCAACAGCATTGATTTCATTGGTTCTTGAACCAAAAAAGGCGGGAAGACAGGTGGGTAGTGTTGTCATATAGTTTAGCCAGTAGGTGGTGCTGGACTTAGTTGTAGCTGGATGGAGAAAGGGGTATCCATTATTGTATGGTTCTTCTTTGAGAGAGAGATACTAATGCTAGCCTCTCAACTAGTGTGCTCTCTAAGCCTTCTATGACTCAGAGCAGCAGGGAATAAAACATGCTCAAGTTATGGCAAACGTTGATGTTGTTGTTGTTGTTGTTAGCATATACTTGGCCCTGTTTTTGTATAACGAGTTTTTGAATGTCTTTGTTATGGATTGGCACATTACTATATGGCCTAGGGGTAAATTAATATTCTAGCTAAATAAAAAAAAGTAAAAGTAAGACATAATTTGGGAATCATAGCATCAATCCAGACCTGTAAAAAAATGAATAGAAAATAGCAGTCTATTGAACATATTGACTGAACTTAAAATGTTAAATACTATGAGTCAAGAGTTATCAAAGTCAATAGATTTATTTACTTATTTAAGGAAGAAGTTTCTTTGGTGTATAATGACCTGACAATCCCTTATGCAGCAGACATTAGCTCCAGCAATTTGTTTAAAGTTTTCAAGTTAACAAAATGAACTAGTTAGTATGCAGATTAAACACAGGAGTGGGCTGGAAGGGAAGTGATTAATTAAAGTCTTATTAGAACAGTTGCCAAGTCATCACTAGTATAGACATAGATTCCTGCCAGGAAAGCAGATAGGAGTTGAAATGATAAACACTGGATAGGTGACAATCTGGAATGCATAACATTTTGTCCTAATGCAGGCTGGGCATTAAGAAATTACAGTACCTTGAGAAATATATTGAAAACAGTTCTGTATGGGACTTGCTGAATGTATTGCTGGTGCAGGACTTACTATTTTTGGTTAACATTTTGTTGGGGGAGACAACGTGTTTTTGTTGATTGGTCAGTTGTTTGCTTGGTGTCTGAAATATAGTTATTTACTTAATTATTAATTTTTTTTTTAAAAAAAAACTAATATCAAAAGTGCCACTCTAATATCTAAAAACATTTTATGTATGTTCAGTGCTGTATAATCTTGAAGCAAGGCAGGTGCAAAGCAGAAACTAGGATAGAAAAGCTAGGAGCCAAGTGGTTTCTGGGACCTGGGTTGTGGGCTCCGCAGGGGAGTGGAGGGGTTCAGCAACACTTTTTATTTATTATTTTCATAAGCATAAACTAATATGCGATTCACATAAGTGACACATTGTTAATATCACATTTTTACCAGAAATGGTTAATGTTTAATTGGGTGTTTACAATTAAAATATTGGTACCATACTTCAGTTTTCAAAACACTCTACTCTTTATCGTTAAAACTCCTTAACATATTGCCTATTCTTAACATATACTTTGAGGCTTCAAAGCACATACATTTCATTAATCCTCGTGTGTCAGCTAGGTGCAAAATATGGCACCCAGACTTTTGGAGGTGCTCGCAAATGAAGAATCTTTAGGCGCAAAATGCGCCTGGCACCCTGCTAATTTCGAACCCTGTGCAAAGGGTAAGTTATTAACATAAAAGGCTTAAGGCAGCTCAACTGATATACATCAATATCAATATCAATACATCAATATCAATACATACTGATGATTTCTCTCTCTCTCTCTCTCTCTCTCTCTCTCTCTCTCTCTCTATGTATATATACATATATATGTTGTTTAGTCGTTTTGTCGTGTCCGACTCTTTGTGACCCCATGGACCAGAGCACGCCAGGTACTCCTGTCTTCCGCTGCCTCCCGCAGTTTGGTCAGACTCATGTTGGTAGCTTTGAGAACACTGTTCAACCATCTCGTCTTCTGTCATCCTCTTCTTCTTGTGCCCTCCATCTTTCTCAACATCAGGGTCTTTTCCAGGGAGTCTTCTCATTTCATGAGGTGGCCAAAGTATTGGAGCCTCAGCTTCAGGATCTGTCCTTCCAGTGAGCACTCAGGCCTGATTTCTTTGCAAAACTTTTTTTAAGGTTTCACGATGAAAAAATTACTAAAAATGTCCATAGTCCAGAGTATATTGAGGACAGGGGACAGTCATCATCCTTTACATTAATGGAGATGACTAACATAGGTGTGACCCCCCCCCCCCATTTGTTACATTAATCATACTCCAATTAGACCCATTGACATTAACAGACATGGTTAGCTTAGGTCCATTAATCTCAATGGGACTGATTTGAGTGGGATTTGAGTGATTCTCAGCAGGATTTAGTGCCTGTATATGCCAGCAGTCCTACATAGCCCCAAATCTCCAGGAGCTATAGGAAGCAGTGGAACTGCCTCTCTGGTGTCTTATAGATGCCCTGTGGATTGATCATTTATCCTGACTTGTTTGTACAGAGATTAGATGATGTTGGCTATTTAATGAGCAGTCATTCTGAACTGTTTGTGGGGAGGTTAAATGCATTCAAGTCAAAGCACGTTTCACCCCACACTTTCCAGGGAACTTTTCCATCACCTTCCCCTTATGGGGGAGGGAGGGGAGTCGGATTTTGTGAGGGAAGCAGGTTTCTTTTGCCAGCAGCTTCAGTTGTGTAGCCTGAATTCGCTGGGATGGGACTGAACCCTCTCAAAAATAGTGACAACTCTGAAAGTGTCCCCTGAAGGCAGGGAACAATCTCCAACCTCAGCGTGGGAGATCAAATGTTGGATTCCCCAGTGCTGCTGCTGCTGGGGCAACTTCACTACCCGATAGCCTGCCAGTGGAGGAACACCAATGTCAGTAGGGCACAAAATGGGGTGGACTGGGTCGCAGTGGGGGTGAAGCAGGGGAAAGTTTGGATCCAAACCAGGGGGTAGTGGGGGGGGGATGGTGCCAACTTAGAAGCTGGTGTGGTTCAATCCCATTGGTGACAGTAGGAGGGAAGTTGTAATATATTTTTTTTTCCAATGGAAAAGGATGGAACAAGTGGTCTCGCTTCTACCCTGCCAAAGTGAGTCTGTCAGGGTACTGGCTGATAGCTTTGGCTCCTGCTACCTCATTAGGTTTGCAGCCTCTGGGCTCTTAGGTGCCGCAAATCTCATTTTTGCTGCAACAGACTAACATGGATAGTGTATTTTGTAATGCATTGGGCCAATAGCATCTTTATATTTGTGCACCCTCAAGATTTCACCTCTTGCCTCCCTTTCCTCCTTTAGTTTCTCTTGCCGGTTTTAAGATACGTCCAAAATATGATATTTTGGCTGAATTAAATTCCTTTATTTAATATTTTCTTTTAAATGGGGGAAGAAGGGCAGGGGAGAGGAAAGATGTCCACATTTGAAACCGATCCCAATGACATGATTTACAACTCTTCCAGAGGGCCCCATTTGTAGAATAATTTTAGATCTTCCTCTGGAAAAGGGAAAAATTAGATATATATATATATATATTTAAAAGATAAGTACTGTGCGCTTTCTTTTTCAGGAAGATCGGTTTCTTTTTTTTTTCATTCGTGCAGAATGACTTTTTCTTTAAACACTGAGACTTTTGTTATGTTAATCAGGCAGGGAACATTTCCAATTCAATTTTACCTGAGCGCTGGTCAGCTATAGTTTCCTTTGTTTGATGTCCCTTGGGCCCTCCCTTGTCTTTTAAACTGTAATTTAGTTGGAGCTGCTGTCAATTTACTCCGTCCATTACATTTAGAGTGATATTTCAGACATTGTATTCTATTCAGGCCTAGAGAAATTCCCTGACCCAAAATGAAATATGCAGCTGAAAAACCTTCAGGGATCTAGGAGTGCAAGCTGTACACAATTCTACATACAAACACACACACACACACACACACACACACACACACACACACACACCTATTCTGAACTGTAGCTTTTGCAGTCTAGCCAATCCTCTCCCACCCCCCACGTTAAAAACAAAATTAACAATAGATATTTATGTTCAACAGAGGAGCCACAGAAAAGCAATTAATTAACAATTTCAATGAGGTGGACAAGTCCAGGTTGGCCAAGCAGCCAAGCTTCTGTTCCGTTCCGTCCTGCTGTTGTAGCAAGGAGATGTTAAAACTCTGCTACTGTGGTAACAGAACACAACAACCCCAACCTTAAAAAGGCTTCCTCCCTACAAACACACACACACTTCTTCTTTTTTTTTTATCACAATTGCCAGCTGTCACGGAGTTCAACAAATAGAGCAATTTTCCTACCCTTAGTCCATACCAGCAAGTTCCCAAATCTTCACTACACCAGGTGGGATATTGTTGCTTTAGCAGGTCTCCTGCTATGGGATGGGGGAATAAAAACAGATGGCTGCTCTGAAGCTTTTAACTCTTGAGCTGGTGGCGCTTGCAGAAGGAGTCATTGGGGATCCTGCAACCCTTCTGGCAAGATAGTGGCAGCATAAGGGCCCACTGCTTCTCAGCTTCTTCGCTGCAAGTCTCCACCTACGTAGCATGGGTGTAAACTGGGTGCCAACAGAGTGCCAAAGAAGGCGTTTCTCCTCCCTTCTTCCTATTGCAACAAACTAGAAAGGGAAATGTGGGTCTTTTTAAAAATAATAATAAAAAATTCAGACAGGATATGTATTCTGCTTTCAAGTATATCATGCCATGGTGGTATATCTCCACAAAAATAGCAAGTGCCTTCTCAGAGTAAATAAGAAAATGGTAGCTTGCACACAGTGCAATGGCAAGAGCCTGCGCTCCTTGACCACGCATCCAGAGCCTACAGGCTTAGAGACTTCAAAACGGGGCAGGGTTTACAGTCATAATCCTGCTTCCCCCTATATGTATTATTAACATTCAATCCTGAGAGGATATGGGAGTTTCTGATAGCATAGGGGCAACACTGGAGCATCAGACCCAAACCAGCAAGAATTTCAGGTGGGCTAAGTAGCCACCTGCATCCCAGGCTACCAACAAATCGCCATCTGTCATGGACTCTTTAGTTGAGATTTCTGCATTGCAGGGGGTTGTACTAGAATGACCCTCAGGGTCCCTTCCTACTCTATAACTCTATGGTAGGTTGTATCTAGCACTGCCTTTCTGCTCACAAAACAGTGTGCAGCAAAACTTTCCTCTTCTCGCTTCTTGAGAGCCATTGTGGTATAGTGGTTGAGAGCGGTAGGCTCATAATCTGGTAAACCGGGTTCGCGTCTCTGCTTCTCCACATGCAGCTGCTGGGTGACCTTGGGCTAGTCACACTTCTTTGAAGTCTCTCAGCCCCACTCACCTCACAGAGTGTTTGCTGTGGGGGAGGAAGGAAAATGAGAATGTTTTCTTTTTAAAGTGTTTTTTATTAAAGATTTTCTTGATTTAAAAAGGTAGTACAATGTATCTCTCAGATTTTTTCCATGTAACATTTTTACAAATCAATTTCGTTTCATTAGGAAGAAAAGGGGGAAAGAGGTGGGCAGGATGGGGAGATGGGTGGGGTGGGGTGACGATGTTTCTATTTTACTTAATATATGTGGGGTTTGGTGTCAGCGTGGTTTATGCAGGTTCTCTGTTGTTCACTTGTGCTCTTTTGGTGGTGAGAGAGGTCAGGGTTGGCATAGGGTGTGATTGTTCATTTGTGGTTGGCTGTGGTGGTCTTTGGATTCCTGTGTGAGTGGGGTGGGTGAGTGTTTTTGATCAGGTTAGCCATATTGATTTGTATGCTGTCGGTAGATCTTTGTCATTGTCTTGCTGGGCTGTGTGTGTGATGAAGGGGAGCCATACCGGGGTGAAGGCATCTTCTTCTGTTTGTCCCCGTGTCAGTTTCAGCTCACTGGTTAGTTTTTCTAGTAGGGCTGTCTCCCATACTACTTGGTACCATTGGTCCATGCTTACTCCTGACAGGTCTCTCCAGTGTCTGGTTATGATGTTTCTGGCTACTGAGGGTAGGTGGGTTATGAGTTCTTTGTGGTGTAAGTGGGCATTGTTGTCTTGGAAGATGCTTAGTAAGACCATTTCTGGGGTGGTTTCTAACGCTTGCTTGGTTATTTTACATATTTCTCTTATGGTTGTCCAGAATAGTTGGATTTTGGGGCACTCCCACCACATGTGGAGGTATGTGCCTGTGGAAGTGCACCCTCTCCAGCATTTTGGTGAGGTTCCTGGGTGTATTAGCGCTAATTTTATTGGCGTTAGGTACCACCTGTAGGTTAGTTTCAGGGTGAGTTCTTTTCTTTTCATTGATATGGATTTAAAGGGGGGTTTAGACCACATTCTGGTCCATTGGGTGGGGTTGATTTCATATCCTATGTCATCCTATTGTTTTTTGATTGCGTCTAGGGAGTTCGTGGGATTTTTGAGTAGTATTTTGTATATTGTGGATACCATCCCTTTGCTGTGTCCCTTTGTCGTTAGGATGAGGTTTTCGAAGGTTGTCAGGGGTCTAGTTGCTGCTGATTTTACTGCTGGATTGTTTAAGAGGGCATGTAATTGGTGTTGTGCTAACCAGGGCATTTGGGTGTCTTCTAGTCTGTCCTGTATTTCTTGTGTTGACAGAGGTGTGTTATTTTTATAAAAGTCTATAAGGCGATATAGGCCTTTGGTTTGCCAGGTTTTTATTTGGAGGTTTTGTGCTGCATGTTGGAATAATGGGAGGTAGGCCAGGGGAGTTAGTGGGGATGCGGTTGGGGATAATTTGCCTGTTTCTGTTTTCCATGCTTTGAACATGGTTTGTGTGTACAGTGGTACCTTGGGTTACATATGCTTCAGGTTACATACGTTTCAGGTTACATACTCCACTAACCCAGAAATAACGCTTCAGGTTAAGAACTTTGCTTCAGGATAAGAACAGAAATCGTGCTCTGGTGGCGCAGCAGCAGCGGGAGGTCCCATTAGCTAAAGTTGTGCTTCAGGTTAAGAACAGTTTCAGGTAAAGAACGGACCTCCGGAACGAATTAAGTACGTAACCAGAGGTACCACTGTACCTGTTAAGTGTTGTGGGAATTTTCCTTAGGTGTATCCATTGTTTTGTTTCATCTTCTATTATATATGGGATTATATGGCGTATTTGGTTGGCACTGTAGTATGCTTCTATGTTGGGGATTCCCCATCCTCCTTCTGAGGTGGAGAGGTGCAGGTATTTGGTGCTTATTCTTGGTTTTTTGTGTAAGAAGATAAAAGAGTGTAGTTTTCTCTGCCATCTGCAGAGCTGTGTTGGGGGAATCTAGATTGGGAGGGTTTGGAACAGGTAGGTTAGTTTTGGGAGGATAATCATTTTGATCATGGCTATTTTGTCTGAGAGAGTGGAATTCATGTTGTTCCATCTCTTTAGGTCTTTGTTTATTTGTTGCCACAGGGGCTTGTAGTTGTGGAGGTATAATTTATTGAGGCTTTTGGTTATTTGTACCCCTAGATATCTGAACTTGGTGTGACAGAGTTTTATCTTGGTGATATTAGTGAGTTCTCTTTGGATGTGAGGAGGGGTATTGAAGCACATGGCTTCTGATTTTGCAAAATTTACTTGTAGGCCCGACACTGTTGCAAATATGTTGAGTTCTCTGGTTAGGGAGGTTGCTGTGTTTAAGGGGTCTGGTGTTGTGACCATTAGATCATCTGCAAAGAGCCCTAATTTATAGGTTCTGCCTTTTATTTCCGTTCCCTTTATGTCTTGCTGTGTTCGATTAGGTTTAGTAGTTTCCTGATGGGGTCTGTAATATTGCAACCAGGGACGAAGCCAGTCTGGTCTGGGGCTATTAACTTGGATAAGAAGATTTTTAGGCGGTTGGCCAAGATTGATGTGAATATCTTGTAGTATTGGTTTATTAATGAGATTGGGTGATATGATTCTACTTTGAGGCTGTCCTTCAAAGGTTTTGGGATGGAGACTATTTTGGAGTAGGTCCAGGTATTGGGGATGGGCCCCCCTTTCATGATGTCATTAAATAGGCATGTCATGTAGGGCATCAGGGGTTCTATGAATTTCTTATAGAATTCTGCTGTGAAGCTGTCTGGGCCTGGGGCTTTGTGTGGTTTCAAGTTTTTGAGGACTGTGTCTATTTCCTCTGAGGTGATAGGACTGTCCATCAATTCCTGTTCCTCATCGGTTAAGGTAGGCATGGTCAGTCCTTAAGGAATTCTTTGATTTCCTTCTCTGGTGGGTTATGGGAGGTGTATAGGTTGGAGTAGAATTCTGCAAATTCTGAAGTTATTTCTTTGGGGGAGAATGTTATGTTTCCATCTTTTTTGGTGATGCAATGTATTCTTGCTTTGAGTGCTTTTTTCCTACATCTATTTGCTAATAGTCTGGAGTTTTTTCCTCCATATTCATAGAAGCACTGTTTAGATTATAAAATGTTGATCATTGTTTTGTTGATTTCTAGGGAGTCTATTTCTCTTCTTTTTTGTTCTATAAGTTGAAGGAGTTTTTTAGATCCTGTTTGTTTGTAGCGTGATAAGAGGGTGGTTATGTCTTGTTCTATCTTGTTATTTTTTGAGGAGGTTTGTTTTTTAAGGAGTGCTTTCTTTTTATGCAAGCTTCTCTGGTAACCGCTTTCATTGCGTCCCATAAGAGGGGGGTTGTTATATTGTCTACATCATTTTCCTTGAAGTAGTTTTGGATAGTTTTTGTGAACCTCTTTCTCTCTCTAATTTGTTTGTTTGTGGTTAGGATGGAGCTGAAGGACCATGATGGGGTGGTTTGCGTTCCCTACCATGCATGCCGGTAGTTGGTTGTGCTGATATGTGTTGTTGTGTCGCTTCTGTTGCCTCCTTTTCCTCTGTACTATCGTCCAATTGTTTGCTGTTGTTTCATCATCGTGGTCATGGCTGTCACTTGGTGGGTCTTCCTGTTGCCATTCTGGTGGAAGGTCGAGTCCGAGGTTCTTCAGTAGTTGCTGGGCTTCAGGTATGTTGGTAGCCGTGTGTTGTGTTGTATTGGTTGCGTGTTGAGGTCCCCAAACACCCCTCAAGTAAAACACACTTCACACCATATATAAGTTTAAGGTTTTTGGCATTAATTTGGCCACAACTTTATTGAATACAAAATAAGTGAGTGGTTGCTTAGGCACTGGTTAAGACTATCTGTCCCTCTGGGGACAGAACTGACATCCACCCACCTGTGGAGTCAGTATAGGGGAAAACGCTTTGGGGAGAGAATGTGCGCCCGTTCTCCCCAAATGCTCCCAGGGGCTCTTGCGTGGGCCCTGTCCCCCGACCGGGGGAAACGGACAAGCATGGTGAGCCCCTGGATTCCTTTAACGGAATTCCCCTCGCCGCCGCAGCCTTGAAGGGGCAACCACAGCCAACCTGCCCCTTCGCAGCATAGGAGGGGCAACCACAGCCAACTCTGCCCCTCCTAAACCAATTTATAACCAATGCCTAACCGCCAACCTTACAAGTTGTGACTAATTGCTACGCAGTAGGCGAAAACCAAATGGCACCAGCCAATCAGCCAAGTGGAAAAAATTCCTACCAGGCCCCTGCTACAACACAGACGACCCCATGACAGGCATAGCAAGGTCAACGCAGAGGCCTAATAACAGGGCGGGAGGGCGGGCGATCCGATGCACGAAGCCAGGAGGGCTCCGACGCTGAGTGCAGGGTCATTTATAGGCTCTGGACTGTCTATCAACAAGTTGCAACATAGAAATCTCCCCAACGACAGTCAGAGCCCATTCGCAGTAGTGGCCATCCATACAAACCCGCCCAGCAGCAGAGGGGTGACTTGCTAGCCCCGACTGCAACACGTGCTCTCCATGAAGGAGAACACGCTTTATTACAATGAGGCGGAAGGGGAAGCCCCATTGATATTTGAACCCTGCTTGTTGGAGACATTGGTCCATGGGCATAGGCTTTTTCTCTGATTTATGGTGTCCTGGGATTGTATTTTTCAGCCAGTTTACAATTAGATCTGCTGGGATTTTCTCCTCTGCTTTTTCAGGAAAGTTGCGGAAGCAGGTGTTGCATCTATTTCGGTCTTCGAGGTCTGCTTGTTTGATTTTCATCTCTGTGATTTCTGTTTCCAGGTGATTTGACAGTTCCTCCATTTCTTTACTCATACGTGTGTTCTCCTCCCAGTATTGTTCTATTGTTCTTTCTTGCATTTGGTTCTTGTTTTCTAGAGCTTCCGCTTTGGAGGTTAGGTCGTTGATTAGTATCTTCAGGGGAGCCATTGCGGTCTCCACTGTGGCCTTCAGTTTTGCTTTTATTCTTGCTTCCATTTCCATCATATCTCGCAGTGTTATTGGGTGGTTGACATCTTGAGGGGGTGTTGCAGTGTCAGTGTTGTTTGCCATCTCCTTGGTTGGTGTCATCTGAATTTCCCTGATGGTTTTGGTTTGAGGTCTACTTGGCGTCCTCTTGGAGTGTGGCGTGTTGCAGTTAGGAGTTGTGCCATTGGTGGTTCCTGGGTGTTGCTGAGTTGATCAGGCATTGTTGACTGGTGGCTTTTACAGAGCATTCAGGTTAGGCTGCCATTTGTGTCACTTCTTGGCTGTGTTTTAAGAATTTCTCTGGGGTTTCCGTAGTCGCCTCAGCGGTGCGCACTCATACACACAAAAGAGGTATTGGGGTCTAGTTAGGGGTGAGAGGTGGGGTTAGGGGTTGGTAGCAAAAAGTTAAGAGATTAAAGGCTGGCAGGGGTGTGTTTAGGACAGGACCGAACAAAGCAATATTGGGGCTAAGGGTGAGAAAAGAGAGGAAGAAGGGGATTTTGAAGAAGAGGGGGAGGAAGGGAGATTAAAGAATAAAATAGGAAAGAGGGGGAGAGGGGGCAAAAGAAAGAGAGGGGGAGAGAGAGAGAGAAAGAAGGGAAGGAAGGATGGAAAGAAGGGAGGTAGAAAGTAAACCAGTAACAATGATAATATATTGTTGTGGAGGTTCTAATTATGGTATGAGGTAAGGGACGGGGGGGATTGTTAGTGAAAGTGGGTGGGGAGGTGTATGTATGTAGGTTTAGGGATTAAGAAGGAAAGAGGAAGCAAGAAACGTGTTTTGTTTTTGTTTTTTAAAAAACAAAAAGGTGGAAAACAAAGGTGGAGGTGAAAAGTAAGAAGTGGGATAAGATTTAAAAAAAAGGAATAGAAAAGAAAAGAAGAGAAGAGAAGAGAAAGAAGAGAAATAAAAAAGGGGGAGGGGTGGGAAAAAATAAATAAAAAGAGGCTGTGTGTCTGGAAAAGGGTTTAAGGAGAATATCTTTCCCTCGGCAGCGGCGGCAGCAGTTCAACAGTGGGCTAGAAGGGCCAGGGCCTCCTCTTCTTCCCTCTGAGTTTTTCCTGGCCTCCTGCTGGAGGCCCTCAGCTCCGGCCTGGGGGGGGTCGCTGGGGGGGCCTCTGGCGGTTCCCCGATTGATCTACTAGGCGCCCCCAACCCTCGCACGACGGCGGCTGCGGCAGTCTCGATGGCTCGGAGCGGTAGTATTCTTAAAGAGAGGGTATTTTTCCCTTTCTTAGCAGAGCGCTCTGTGTGTGGTTTCCCTTTGGTTCCCTGCCTGTTCTCAGCGCGCCAGTCGCCCAGGAGGTTGGCTTCAGTTGGGCCTGGGTTTGGCTGTGTGTGTTCCTGTGCGACCTTGCCTTCTCGGCTCTCTCCTACCTCTCCTCTTCTTTCTTCTGCAGTGGCAGCAAAGGTCGGGGTTCCTCTCTTTCTTTCTCCTCTTTCCGGAAAGGAGAATGTTAGCCGCTTTGAGACTCCTTCAGGTAGTGATAAAGCAGGATATCAAATCCAAACTCTTCTTCTTCTTCTTCTCCTCCTCCCCTGCATCCCTCTTTATCCCTTCAAAATCTGTGCCACAGGGTTGGAGGACTATCTGGAGCATATTTTGGAGATGCATGGGGAGAGGAAGAGGAAGAGAAATTTGCACTGCATGAGTGGAACAACTATTGCAAAGTGTTGGACACAACCCAGAGAAAGCAACACACATAACCCAACATCAGGGGGATTCCTTGAGTAGTGCAAGTAACCCTTGTCACTCCGAAGTGTTAATATCAGTCCCCTCCAGGGAAACAAACAAAAGGAAAATAGTTTATCTTTAGGGGGTGTGGGGGCATTTGGAAATGCGAAAAATATAGTTGCACATACTTGAATTCTGAACCTGTCTACTCAGAGTGCATATCCTGCAAAATTCAAAGCTATTTAAGTCAATAATTTGATCACAGTGGAGGAGCATGAGGCTGGAATTTCGTGAGATGTTAGCAAAATAATAGGCATCAAATGCTGCTGTGTTCAGTTCATAGTTTCTCAGTGGGTCACCTGTTAGACCAGTTGCCCAGTATGTGGAACCCTTTAAACAAAGCCAAACATGCCTAATGCTGTGTTCAAGCTGGACCACTAGTTGGAGATAAAGGGGAGTAAGAAAAAGTATATTTTAAACATATGAGCATGGCTTGTATCATTTGTTCATGATGCTACAGCACTCTTAAACATACTCCCACTGACACTGGGCTTCGATGTTCTGTCTTTTGTGGTGCTGTTGTGACTGCCTTCAGCACAAGCATGAACTCAATAGTTTTATAGGTGCCAGGTACTTCTTGCAGCTCTTGGTACCTTCATCTAGGTTTGTCTGTTTTGTATTCATGCGTGTATATTTCGCATTGCCATATGTGTACTGCTTAGAGACTTTATAAATCACCTTAGATATTTTAGCCTGTACAATTCTAATCAGCGCTTCCCTTTGTCATGGTGCAAAACTAATTGTGTTGTGTGTTGGAGGTCAAATTTGCTATAATAAAACATCCATCTTGGAGCTTTTTAGAGGAACCTGTTTAAAAAGGTTAAAGTGGGTAATTATCACCAACTACTTGGCAATAAGAGTTGCTTTTCAATGAACCATTTATTCATGATCTGCTGCTTCACACTGTGGGATTCTTCTTGACTAGGTTAGAAAATGTAATTAATAAATGATAGGATTATTTATGGTTCACGGTGTTAGATTGGGAAATACAATGATATACAGAATGAGCTAAAATTGCTCTCGCAAGCAGCATCTCCATTTTTAATCCGTGAGTTGGATTGTCATATTACTTGATATGGTGCGGTGAACTCTTGATGGTATTCATAAGAGACTGTTTTTGTTTCTCTTCCCTTCATCTTCTGTGTATCTATATAAGTGGACATGCTCCTTGGAGAGCTGAGTTAATGACCTGGTTAATCTTTGTCTAGATTCAGCTGGGGCAGCAATTCTGGGGTGGGGTGTACGCGTGTGTATTTTAATTTATATTTGACTATATTAATGATGATGAATAAGCTACAGGTACAGGTGGAAATGAGGAGATTGTTGTGTGAGATAAACACAAAAGTAACCCACTGAAGCAAATACTTGCAGTATCAAAGAAACCTACTAAAAGGAGACCTTTTCCCTTAATGCCAAAGTTCAGTGATACAATGGCCATCACCTTGCAATTGTTTGAGACTTATTAAAAGAATGAATGAGCTGCTTAGAAATTAGAGTTTTATATTATTAAAATAACTTGTTATGATAAGGGAGTTCTAAAAGGAGAAAACAAAACTCAAACCCTACAGTGTTTTTGTGCAGCTCTTTCAATAGGAAATAATAATAATAGGAATAGGAATAGGAATAATTTTATTGGCCAAGTACATTTTCCAACATACTTGGAATTTGCTTTGGCTACATTGCAATGTAAAGATATACAAACACTAGTACATTACAGAGCAAGAGCCGAGGCTGCCCTTCTCGGTGCCTCTTAAGATGTGGTGGTGAGCGTAGGCCCGATGGAGTTGGCCGGAGGAGGGAGCAGTCTTCCCAAGCACTCACAGGAGCATCAACAGCAGCAGTGTCCCGGAGGCCTCTCTGGAGCCTCTTAAGCTGTGGCAGTGATAATAATAATAATAATAATAATAATAATAATAATAATAATAATAAACCTACAAGAAACTGCTTTCTTTTGCATGTATTCACAGTTCAGAGTGCCATGAGTATCTTACTAAAAAGTATAAGAGATTAGCTAATCAATATCTCACCAAAAGTCTGAGAAAAAGAAGAAGGCAGTCATTGGCAGAACTCACAAGGGGAAGCCAATATGATGCCTTCCAGATGCTGTTGAACCACAACTGCCATTGTTCCTTCCCATTGGCCATGCTGGCTGGGCCTGATGGGAATTGTAGTCCAGCAACATATAGATAGCACCATGTTATCTACTCCTGTCTACACAGGTACTAAGCTAGTTTCAAACAGAGATGGGGAACTTGTGGCCCTCAGGATGTTAATGGGCATAAACATGCATGAGCATGTTTTTCAGAACAGAGCAAAGTATAGCCTATGGGGTGTTAACACCATGGAAATTCTCAGCATTGCGTTTCTTTGGCTGAATACAGTCCCAGTTACTGATGCAAATTGCCTCAATATCTCCCACTGCCCTTGTCAACAATTTGTCCTGATGGACAAGAACAAACTTAGTTGATCTCTAAGGTGCTACTGGAAGGAATTTTTTAATTTTTTAATTTTGTCCTGATGGACCTTTGTCTTCATCTGTTCCTTGTTCCATTGCAGCCTTCTTAGTTGTTTACACAACCCTATTTTTTCTGCTTCACTCCTCTGCCACTTTGCTCTCTGTCTAATGAAAAAGAAAAAGAAGAAGAAAATGCACACATGCAAAAACATTTCCCCCTAGGTTTTGCCTAGAACTGAAAGCACCTTGCCTTAAATATGTGAGATCCTTATTTGGATTTTGGCCAACATTTCCACGTCTTTTGTGTAAATAAGACATCTCTGTGGCAAGCCTGAAGTCAAATGGCTCTGCGCAATTGCAAATGGAAGCAGTATTAATTATACACCTATGTTTCGAACCCGTGGGCTTTCCGGGCCTGTTCACTGTTGGGTGTCAAAACTAGTCATGTTTTCAATGGGGATAAATCTAGTTGGTCCCTGCTCCTTCTCTGCCTGCAAAGTTCTCTCAGTTAGAGTCAGCATGAACTGTAGGCTAACAGTGTATATAATGAGCATAGATGAGCATAATAAGACATCATATGATGTGGGAGGTAATTCACATAAGCTACTAAAATTTAACACATGCTAAGGAAAATTCTGCAATCACACATATTTTTAGTATCAAATACACAACAATGCACTGAACTTTTGTAGCTAATTGGGTAAATTCCATGTGTGTTGATTTGTCTCCATCCCAGAGATTCTGACACAGCAACAATAGAATAAAGCACACACAGATGAACACTAAAGATCCAGTTCAACAGCTGCCTTAAATATCATTCTGTTAGCTGCTCTTTGCCACAAAACGTGGAAATGGAGTGGAGGGGGGACAGGTAACCATAATGTATCTGTCTTCCCCACCCACCCACCCAATTGGCTTATCACAGGAATTTAAATTGGGTTGTGTGAGAGGGTTAACTCCTCAGTGCTCAGCACCCACTGGCTTTTAAACAAAGAAAAAGATGTCAAGAGATGTTATTTGAGGATCTCCCGTATCACATCCTGTTTAGCCAATGGGTTGTTTGTTCAACAGCATGATCTCTTTTTTTAAAAACGTATCTAAAAACCTGATAACGTTTAAATGAGATTATTAACATTTCTGAACTTTTTCTTCTCTTTCGGTGAAACATTGTCGACTCCAACTGACTGGCGCTGCAGATTTTAGATCTGAGATGGTAGTTACAATCATGAAGATTGGGTTCAATTAATATTTCCTAATTTAAAAAACCTCTTCTTTTGACTGGTTCCCTACACACCCTGTAGCCTCCCCCCCCCCAAGAATAGATAAAGCGCAGGAATAATGGTAATCATAACCAACATCTACCTTTGGGGCTACTTTTTATTGGCTAATGTGCAGTAAAAAATAATAATGACCATAAGTATGATTTCAGTCCTGGGTCATATAATGTTTACAATTCATCCATAATTCTTAGGCCTTCTTCTCATGAAAAAATACATTATTCTGCCTGTTT
The DNA here is from genome assembly GCF_009819535.1 of Lacerta agilis. Lineage (NCBI taxonomy): Eukaryota > Metazoa > Chordata > Lepidosauria > Squamata > Lacertidae > Lacerta > Lacerta agilis. The sequence continues at coordinate 77,207,784 of NC_046315.1, read as the reverse complement.
TTTAATGGGTTTTTTTGCATTCACTGGGATAGCATAAAAGCACTGTGGTATGTTCAGCCATCTTGGCATTGTCATTTGAGGTTGGGTTTTTTTTTTTTTTTTTAATTAAAAGTCTGCCTTGGAGTATGTCAAGTGCTCCTGTATTTTTGCCATTCTTCTTATCTCTATGGCAACGAAAATATTTCAGCATTTACATGGGCATCATATTCTTTGCTAATGTACTATCTGAACTGTTTGTATGCTGAGAAGGGGAACAGCAGAGATTGGCTTCTACTGCCTGGGATGCAAGAGTTGTCAAGACAACCAAGAGGCCTAAAGATGTCCTTTACCAGTAGCATTAAATTGAAGCTTTAAATTAATTCTCCCTGATGTGTTTTTGTAGCTTATGTTGTTAATTGAAATAATAGGAATGACCTTCCCTGTACATTCAGAGCACCTGTCCTATTAAAATTGTATGTGCTATTTACTTAAGTACACTCATCTATCAGACAAATCTAGCGTGAAATAGGGGGAAATGGAAGACACTTATATTGTACTGCCATGTATTGACTTGTAGTAATAGACAAAGCAGCTTTTCCTATGTCAGGTTGGAAATAAAATGATGAACATTCTATTCTGGAACTTATGTTTTCCTTTCATCCTTAGAAATTTAAGACTGAACAACTCATCGCAACACATTTTTTTCTAAGTTAAGAAGCAGCAGTGTTGGTAATATTTTTGCAATGCATTCGAAACAAGATTTATTGTATTTCCAAGGGTTGTTTTTTTTTTTAAAAAAAGAAATGATTGCTTCATATCTCTCTGGTGCCACAAAAAAAGAAAAGAAAAGGGGAATGCAAATCTCAGAATAGTGGTGAAAATCATATGAGCCCACCCCCCAATGCATTTCAAAGTGAAACTTCATTAGTTCTTAGTATTTTATATATTTATTTCTCATTGGAAGGGACGGTGTAAAGACCTTTTCTTTGGCATGATCTCTATCATGTCTATGTCCATCCCACTTTTCTGAGTAAAATGACTGCGAATAAAGAACACAATGGGGCTCAGTCTAGCAAAAGTGAAATATTTTAAGTCCCTTCAGTTTTAACAAGAACTATCTAAGTACAGGCTTTAGCTCTTTCTCCCTTGAAATCAACAGTACTCAAAAGTGCTTCAATTTACTTACCTATATTTATTTTGTTCCGTCTTTTAAAGGGGGAAAAAACCCCTTATATCCCACCTTTCATCCTTAGAGCAGGCCTCTGAGGGTTTACAACAAAAAGAAAATTAACAAACAACGGAACTTTTTTTACAAAAGAAAAAAATGGAAGGGAGGAGGGCAGTAGTAACAGAAAAAGAAGTGCAATCCTAAACATGTCTATTCAGAAGTAATTCCTACTGAATTCAATGGTAAATGGAATTAGAATTTAACCAGAACACTTCAAATGCCTAATGACTTCAATGCATACTGTGCATAAAAACTCCATGGGTCTTTGATATGCTTATGTTTAGCTACAGTTTCCTCCAATTTCTTAGGGACTAGATTGCACAGTTTTACTTTGTATCTCAAACTTTGCTCCAATGAAAGGGGACAGCAGCAGCACAAAGCAGAAAGCACAGTCTCAAGTCAACACTGCCCCAACAGCTGTACCTAAACTTTGTGAATGCTTCTCTGATTCCATGGCACAAGCAGTACTGAACTGCCCTAGAGACAGTAAGGTGGAACCACAACAAAGAAGCAACAATCGCCTTCTAAATCCAGTCCGCGGACAGTCTGGGAATCAGCGTGTTTTTACATGAGTAGAATGTGTCCTTTTATTTAAAATGCATCTCTGGGTTACTTGTGGGGCATAGGAATTCGTTCATTCCCCCCCCCCTTCAAAATATAGTCGTCCCCCCAAGGTCTGAGGGACAGTGGACTGGCCACCTGCTGAAAAAGTTTGCTGACCCCTGCTGACCTCAGAAAAACTGTGCCACTGAAAACCTGTCTGGAGAGATCATCACAGGTCGCAGCAAGCAGATGAAGCGATGGTCTTTGACCACAATAAAGATTGATTGAGTGAGTGATGGGCAGAACACTACCAAGAACTGTGCTCACTGGAAGACATGGTCTGTGGCACAGCAATCGACAGCATTCAGACTCTGCCTGTCTTGGAAGAGCTTGGTGTCCCTGCCTCTCTTGGCAAGCTTAATAATGGCATCAACTCTCAGGCATGTGATAAAGCCTCAGGAAAGGACGTAATTCCAACAGAAGTCCTGACAGCTGGCCCTCATGAGGCATCTCCATGGCCTTCTCTTGCAGTACTGGGAAGCAGGATCCATGCCACAGTACATCTTTCCGCAGGGCCTGCAAGATGGAGCTGTTCCACCTGGCCTTTGGGTTGGTTTCAGTTTAGCCCTGGTGTTTCATTCTTTTGGTGTGGTTGGTGGGCTACTTAAAAAGTAGTCTCAAAGCAGCTAACATTCTCCTTTCCCTTCCTCCCCCACAACAAACACTCTGTGAGGTGAGTGGGGCTGAGAGACTTCAAAGAAGTGTGACTAGCCCAAGGTCACCCAGCAGCTGCTTGTGGAGGAGCGGAGACACGAACCCGGTTCCCCAGATTACGAGTCTACCACTCCTAACCACTACACCGCACTGGCTCTCCATGAATTGTTTTATGTTTTTGTTGTGATTTTACTGGTGTTAGCCACCCTGAGCCCGGTTTGGCGGGGAAGGGCGGGGTATAAATAATAAATTATTATTATTATTGTTATTGTTATTGTTATTGTTATTGTTATTGTTATTGTTATTATTATTATTATTATTACATTGACTGAAACTGGCTCTCTGGGATTTCATACAAAGCCATGTCCCAATCCTGTATGGTTTGAACTTGACACCTTCTGTACTTACACCACTGAGCTATAGTCCTTCCCTAGGTTGGGGGGGATCATATGGAGATGGTCCTCTGTACATCTAATGGTATATATGGGGACTCTTGTGGATGTTGTGCTGAATGCATGGAGAATAGACCTGCACAATCCTACTCTTCCAGTACCTTGTGTTGAGATGATGCCGAAGCAGGGCTGCATTGTACTTCTCCTGTGTCAAAGCAGATATGTAAGGGCTTTATGATGCTGGTTCAATCAACTTATGACATCATTTGATGTATAAACACTTGCTCCTTCCACTGCCAATGCACAGATCCAATTCATGGAAGTGACTCCAAATAACCCTGTATGATTTTATTATGCATCGACTCTGGCTGCCTTGGTATATATTTCTTTATATTTTCTTTTTTGAATTTCTACACACACACACACACACACACACACACACACACCCTTCATCCGGGGATCACAGGGTGGTTTGCAATATAAAAACACAAAAATACATAACATAGTATCAAGCAAAACAACACCCCTCCTCATAGTTTAGAAGACCATAGATCATTTTATTAGCCCAAAGTTAAGTGAAACGATTTTAAATCCTTAATGTCTTGTGGCGGCAAGGGCCAGTGTGGTGTGGTGGTCTTGGACTAGGATCTGGGAATTTGAATTCCCACTCAGCTATGTCCCTAACAGGGTGACCTAATGTCCTGCTGAATTGTTGTGAGAATAAAATAGGACAGGGAAAACCATGTATACAACCTTGAGAGAAAAGGCATGTATTATTATTAATCATAAAAACTTAAATAAAATTCTTTTCACTAAGCGATTGTATTTGATCATGTTCTGTCATGGTTGGTTCATCAGGAGTAGGAAAAGACTTCTGCTTTTCCTACAAGCTCATACCAAGAACAAACTTAGTTGGTCTCTAAGGTGCTACCGGAAGGATATTTTTTTTTTTGTCATCACTGTCAATATTTGTCTGATCTCATACATAAACCTGCTTCACCATATTTCTTAAAGGCAGAGAATGCAATGTACCTTGAAACTAGTTTTAATTCTATTCAGAACATCTGGCACATTGGGTTTTATTTATCTATTCTGTTTAATTTCGACCATTTCTATACCACTTAAATACAGTCGTCTCTAAACACTGAACAGGACACTCGGTTCAATACCTCAAGGATCGCCTCTCCCCGTATAAATTGTCCTGGACTCTGTGTTCATCCTCTGAGGCCCTTCTTCATGTGCCTCCTCCATGTGAGGCCCAGAGGATGGCAAGACAAGAATGGGTCTGTGCTGGCCCCAAGGGTTTGTCCATGAAGCGAGGTCCAAATCCAGTCCTGGGTCTAGGGGTCCAAAGGAGGTCAATCCGGCAGGGAGCGAGGCAGGGAGCAGATCAAGGTCCAAGGCAGGTTCAGGCACAAGGTTGCAGGTTGAGCACACGCTTGCAACTAAGTTGCTCACGCAACTTGGGCTGGGTCTGGCTGGCTTTTATCTGGCCCTATGCTTAGGGCGGTCCCGATCCTCCGGAGACTCGCCTCTCCTCCGGGCCTGGAGGCGAGCACTCCTCCTGCAGACACTTAACTCCCTTCGCCTCTCTGCCCTGAGCCTCTGTAGCTCAGGAGAGGATGGTGGGTTACTGGACCCAGGGGATGCCTCAGCTTCCTCTGAAGAGGCTGGGAGTGGAGCACCTGCAGGCAATGGGTCCTCCCTCCCATCAGGAGCCAGAGCAGACTCTGCTGATGCCTGCACCTGGGGATCCAGCACAGGTGGGGATCCTTCAGGCTCAAGCCCTGGCCCCGGCTCAGCTGGTTCTGGAGGCGGTGAATCCCGTGCAGGCTGGGATCCCTCAGGTTCAGCATCAGAGTCTGACTCCCAGGCCATCACACCATCCCCCCTCCCAGGCCCCCCCCTCAACCGAGGGGCCGGACCAGGCTTGCTGGGGTAAGCTGCATGGAAATCACGGAGGCAGGCAGGTGCGTGGACGTTTTCCGCTGGTTCCCATGAACGATCCTCAGGCCCATACCCCTTCCAGTCGATGAGGTATTGGAGCTTCCCCCTGCGGTATCGTGAGTCGAGAATGCGCTCCACCTCGTACTCAGGCTCCCCCTCAACCAAAACTGGCTGCGGTCGTGGATTGTCTGGGTGGAACTCGTCGGGCGGGGCGACTGGACTAAGTAGGGACCGGTGGAACACTGGGTGAACCTTGAGCGATGGAGGTAACTGGAGGCGAAACGCCACCGGCGACACCTGCGCAGTGATGGTGAATGGGCCGGCAAACCGTGCATCCAGCTTTCGTGAGGGCCGAGAAGGATGCAGGTGACGGGTAGAGAGCCACACCCGATCGCCAACATGGAGTTCTGGCCCCTCCTGACGATGTCGGTCAGCCTGGGCCTTGTATGCGTCCTTGGCCTGGCGCAGTTGCTCCATCAATAATTGTTGCTGGGACTGAAGCTCCTGAAGCCAGTCTGTCACTGCGGGGACCGCGGAAGCTGGCAGCACGTCCGGGAACAAACGAGGATGGTAGCCGTAGGAGGCCTGGAACGGGGTCTGCTGGGTGGAGGCGTTCACTGCATTGTTGTAGGCGAACTCCGCCAATGGCAAGTGATCGACCCAGTCATCCTGCTGGAAACTGCAGTAACACCGGAGGTACTGCTCCAGCACCGCATTTGCCCGTTCCGTCTGGCCATCGGTCTGCGGGTGGTGGGCCGAAGATAGACAGACCTCCGTCCCAAGGGTCTGGTGCAGGGCTCGCCAGAAGTGGGATGTGAACTGGACGCCGCGGTCAGAAACCACACGCTCGGGCAGGCCATGCAGGCGGAAGATGTGCTGCAAGTACAGTTGAGCCGTTTCCTTAGCTGTGGGTATGGACGGGCAGGGGGCACAGTGCACCATCTTAGTGAAATGGTCCGTGAAAACCAGGAGGCAGGTACAGTGACGAGATGGGGGCAAGTCCACCACAAAGTCCAGCGAGACCGTGTGCCAGGGACGCGGTGGGACTGGTAATGGCTGGAGCAGACCGGGGGGTCGCCCGGTAGGACCCTTGGCCCGCCGGCAGACATCGCAACCAGCAACATAGCGTGCCACATCAGCCTTCAGGCGGGGCCACCAGAACTCCCGGCTTACCAGATGGGTGGTCCGGTACCGCCCAAAGTGCCCTGCTGCTGGGGCATCGTGGGACATCTGGAGAACCTCAGCCCGCAATGGTCCTGGTGGGATGTATAGACGACCCTGGTGCAGCAGTAGGCCCTGGTGCAGGGCCAGCCCCGGATATCGAGGGCATGACCCGTCAGACAGTTCCCGGAGCCGTTCCTGTGCCCAAGCGTCGACCCGTTGCTGTTCTCGCACCCAAGCCTGCAGCGGCTTGGCCTCCTGAGTGGCCAGGAATGCGGCTGGTGGTAAGATAGTCGTCGGTACTGCCTGCTGTACAGTGTCTGCGACGTCCTCAGGTTTCCGGGACAGGGCATCCGCTTTCCGGTTTTGGGAGCTAGGGATGTAGCGGATCCAGAACTGGAACCGGGAGAAAAACAGCGCCCACCGGATCTGCCTTTGGTTCAACTTGCGGGTGGTCTGGAGGTACTCCAGATTCCGGTGGTCCGTTCTCACTTCCACCGGGTGTCGTGCCCCCTCAAGATGATGGCGCCAGACCTCAAAGGCCACCTTGATGGCCAGTAGTTCCCGCTCCCACACGGTATAGTTACGCTCCGCCGGGAGGAGCTGCCGGGAGTAGTAAGCGCAGGGTAACAGTGGCGCATCGGGTCCGTGTTGCTGAGACAGGATGGCACCGAGAGCCGTACTGGAGGCATCAGTCTCCACCACGAAGGGACGAGAGGGATCAGGATGCTGTAAAATCGGCGCCCTCTGGAAACAGGCTTTCAACCCCTGAAATGCCACTTCAGCCTCCTCATCCCAGGAGAAGGGCGTCTTGGGGCGCAGCAGTCGGGTTAATGGGGTGGTGCGATGAGCATAATCTGCAATGAAGGTCCGGTAATAGTTGGCGAACCCTAGGAACCGCTGTAAGTCCTTGCGGTTCCGGGGCGCTGCCCACTCTCGAACCGCAGCCACCTTCCCAGGGTCCATCTGCACCCCGTCAGGGGAGAGTCGGTGTCCAAGGAAGTCTACTGACCGCTGGTGGAACTCGCACTTGCTGAGCTTGGCGTACAGTCGGTGCTCCCGCAAGCGCTGCAACACGGACCGAACATGACTCTCGTGACGGGCTGGGTCACGGGAATAAACCAGAATATCATCTAGGTACACCACCACGTATTTGTCTAGCAAGTCCTGGAACACGTGATTGATGTACCGTTGAAACACGGCGGGCGCGTTGCATAATCCGAACGGCATAACCAGGTATTCAAACTGCCCATACCGGGTCCCGAATGCAGTCTTCCACTCGTCCCCGGCACGGATCCGAATCAGGTTGTAGGCCCCTCGGAGGTCCAGTTTGGTGAACATCTGCGCCCCCTGCACCCGCTCCAGCAATTCTGCAATAAGGGGCAAGGGGTACCGGTCTGGGATGGTGATCTTATTCAGGGCCCGGTAGTCATGGCAGAGGCGAAGCTCCCCACACTTCTTCTTAACGAAGAGTACAGGAGCGGCAGTGGGTGAGGTAGAGGGTCTAATGAACCCGCGTTCCAGGTTCTTGCGAAGGAAGTCCTGCAAGGCTTCACGCTCTGGCTCTGAAAGAGAATATAAGCGGCTCACAGGCAGGGGCGCCCCAGGCTGTAGGTCTATGCCGCAGTCGAAGGACCGATGAGGCGGCAGCTTGTCTGCTCCCTGTTCCTCGAACACGTCTAAATAGTCCTGGTACACAGCAGGGAGCGTTGACAAAGCCTGACCCATGGGGGCAGCTGCTACTAACTCGGACTGAGCATGGGAACCCGGGTCTGGGAAGCGTACAGTCCGATTGACCCAGTCGATCTGAACATTGTGCGACTCCAGCCAGTCCATCCCAAGCACCAGGGGAAACCGGGGCATGGTGGCAATGTCCAGGGTTCGCACCTCCCGGTGCTGCTGGTAGCACAGGACCAAGGGCTGGGTCTCCCGAGTAACAGCGCCCGAGCGTAGGAGCCGTCCGTCAATTGCCTCCACCTGTACTGGTTCCGGCTTGTTCTGAAGCGGCACCTGATGCTGAGTGGCGAAGGCAGAGTCCATATAGGAGCGGGTTGCCCCCGAATCCACCAGAGCGTGGGTGAGAATCCAGGGCCCACCGGGGGGGTATAGACGCACCGGTATCATGAGGTGTTGCAATTCCACTGGTGAGGGCCCATCATGCGATGCTTGGGACCCCAGGTAGCCTGGGCCATCGGCTACTGGGGTTGGCCGTTTTCCCTGCGGCTGGCGTTTCTCAGGGCAGGTTCGGGCGTAGTGTCCACTCCCACCGCAGTAGAGACACAGGTTCCCCTCCTGACGCCGAGTCTTTTCCGAGGGGGAGAGGCGAGGCCGCGCTGCCCCGAGCTGCATCGGCTCCTCCAATGACTCAGCTCTGGCCACGGAACTGCAGGGAAGCACCGGCGCCGGGAGGCCGGAGTGCCGGCGGCCCCGGGCCTGGCGACGGTCCTCCAACCGATCGTCTATCTGCAGACTCCGTTGGATGAGGGCATCCAGTGTGGCAGGGCGATCCAACGTGGCCAGCTGATCCAGTATCTCGTCTGAAAGTCCCTCGAGATACTGGTCCCGCAGGGCAGAGTCGTTCCAGGTCAAGTCCTGCGCCAGCAGCCGAAATTCCGTGGCATAGGTGGCCACTGTGGACTTGCCCTGTTTCAACCGCCGAATTGCCCGATTGGCTTGACTCCCCTTCTGAGGGTTGGCGAACGTGGTTTCCAGATGATTGCAAAACCCCGTATAGTCTGTCAGCAAGGGGGAGTCTTGCCGGAGCAGCGGCAACGCCCACTTGGCCGCCTGGTCCTTCAGCAAGCTGATCAGGAAGTGCACCTTAGTGCGATCGTCAGGGAAATCCCGAGCTCGCCCCTGAATATACAGCTTGGCCTGGGCGAGAAACATGGGAAAGCTGGCTGGGGACCCATCAAATTTCTCTGGCAGGGCCACTGGGTACTTGCCAGGAGCTGGGGCGGCGGCTCCAGGAGCCAGTAAGGCATCCAAACGCTGCTGAAGCGCCGTAACCACATTGCTTAGCTGCTGCACGGTGTGGGTCAAGGCCTGGTTCTCCTGGGCCAATGCCACCAGCGCAGCCGCCTGGTCAGCCATGGCTACTAGTTCCTCCCGAACGCACCCCAGCGAAGGGGGAGTGCGGGTGTGGCGTGAGCAAACTGTGCTGGCCCCAAGGGTTTGTCCATGAAGCGAGGTCCAAATCCAGTCCTGGGTCTAGGGGTCCAAAGGAGGTCAATCCGGCAGGGAGCGAGGCAGGGAGCAGATCAAGGTCCAAGGCAGGTTCAGGCACAAGGTTGCAGGTTGAGCACACGCTTGCAACTAAGTTGCTCACGCAACTTGGGCTGGGTCTGGCTGGCTTTTATCTGGCCCTATGCTTAGGGCGGTCCCGATCCTCCGGAGACTCGCCTCTCCTCTGGGCCAGGAGGCGAGCACTCCTCCTGCAGACACTTAACTCCCTTCGCCTCTCTGCCCTGAGCCTCTGTAGCTCAGGAGAGGATGGTGGGTTACTGGACCCAGGGGATGCCTCAGCTTCCTCTGAAGAGGCTGGGAGTGGAGCACCTGCAGGCAATGGGTCCTCCCTCCCATCAGGAGCCAGAGCAGACTCTGCTGATGCCTGCACCTGGGGATCCAGCACAGGTGGGGATCCTTCAGGCTCAAGCCCTGGCCCCGGCTCAGCTGGTTCTGGAGGCGGTGAATCCCGTGCAGGCTGGGATCCCTCAGGTTCAGCATCAGAGTCTGACTCCCAGGCCATCACAGGGTCTTTCCCGCAGTGGCCCCCGTTTGTGGAATGCTCTCCCCAGGGAGGTTTGTCTGGTACCTTCATTATATATTTTAAGGCAGCAGGTGAAAATATTCCTCTTTAACCAGGCCTTTGGCTGATTAATATTCTACAGCCTTTTAAATGTGGTTTTTTGGGGGGCGGAGGGGGGCTATTGTTTTGTTGTTTTTGTTTTAACTACTTATTTGTATCTTTATCTTGTATTTTTTAACGTATGAACTGCCCTGAGATCTTTTGATGAAGGGTGGTATATACTGGTAAGTCTAATAAAAAATAATGGAAGTGAGTTATAGCTATAAAATCAGGATTCAGTGTGTGTGTGTGTGTGTGTGTGTGTGTATGTATATATATATATATATATATATATATATATATATATATATATATATATATATATATATATATTCAATTTAAAAGTATTCAGTAAGCACTGGAAGTTTAACATGGAGGGGAAGGCCTCAGCTGGAAAGTTGTATACAACTGGGCTCCCAATACTGAATATTGTGAATTTTTGAGAACAATTAAGGCATAGGATTGAATACCTAAGTGGTGGAATGTGTGGGTTTCTGAGGTGACACCAGCTCCTGCAATCCAGCTCCCATTCTAGGCATTTAAGCCTACCTGTGACTATGCAAGTGAGAAGAGGGCTAAAATTGATGCATGCTTCATCTTGTGTAAATGGAATAAAAGCTATCAGCATGTCACCACACCGACAGTCTCATGACACTTATAAGATGAATACATTTATTATGGCATGGGCCGTAGTCAATAGCCCACTTCATCAACTGCTGGATTGGACCACGCTCCACATAGTTATGCTGTAATAAACTTGTTAGTCTCTAGTATGCAGAAGACACACAGCTGTTTTTGCTGCAACAGACGAATACAGCTACCCTTCTGGGTGAACTCAGCTATGCAAAATATGAGTCATTGTGGTTGTTGCTAGTCACCAACGCTGTGCCACCAGCTGAGTGTGGCTTGAGCTGGTTTTCATCCACCGTAGACCTGACCCTGCAAGGGAGAAGCAAGGCTTTAGGAAAGGAGAGGGTGCTAGCCCAACTAAGTGTCTCTCCCATATTCTCACCTTCCTCACCTGGCAAAGAGGAGCTGCTTCATTTAGTGCTGCACCACGGTTACTTTTGGAATGGCTTGCGCTTCTTGTTTCTCGTACCAAAGTACAAAGTTCGCACAAATAAGAAATTAGATCTGGCTTCTCCTCCTCCTCCTCCTCTTCCCCCTCCTTCCTGTTTCTGTGTCTTCTTCTTCCACAGCAACACCTTTGCAGTGCTCAGTCTAAAATAACAGCTTATCGTAGCTGGACTCCATCCTAGGCTAAGGTGAGTTTTAGCAGCTGCAGATTCGCTTCTTGTCTATAGTTTGCAGAGAACCCCTAGTTGTGGAATAGGACATCCCTATTTTCACTGGAGAAATGTTGGAGGGTATAGAACTGTATGCTGACATACCGTCTTGAATTTCATCGCTTTACCGCTGTGGTTTTCTGGGTCAATGGGGTTGCAGATGATTATTATTTTTCTGGAAGCAGTTAACACGGAAATGAGCACTGAACTTCCACTGTCTTCTGTTAGATTTCCAGAAATGGTTTTTACATTGTCTGAAAACTCGGATACAAATGTGGAAATTAACAGCCAGGGAAATGTTGGGGGAACAGAAAAAAATTGCTGTGTCAATGCAGCCTAAGTTATTCTGGGTCCATAAGCTTTGCAATAAGTGAAGTTGTCTAAAATGTTGCCTGCAGAGCACTGAAGAGCTCTAGATTTATTTTATTTATTTTTTTGTTAAAGCACAGCCCCAGGAAGTCTTTTTAAAAGAAAAAGTTAAAAACTTCCATTTATTTATTAAAAATCCTACATGTGTTACAAACAAACCTCCGCAGACAATGTTCTAGACAGTCTCACTTTTTAAGGTTTACAAGGACTATCAGATGATACAAACAGGCAATGGGAAAGCCAGTGTGAAGCTGCAGATTTTTTTTTTTAAAAAAAAACATACAAGCAAGAATGCACACCACTTGAATACCACTGAATTATTTTAATTTAAGAAAAAGCGAGAGACAAATGCCCACTCCTCACTAAGGTATTATTGGAGAAACTGAATTCCTTTTACTTTTAACCACAAAAAGCCCAAGGCCTATTTGTTTGAATTTTTGCAGACTGCATTTTAACTCTGGAGGAGCTCCTGTGCCTGTCAATTCCATCCATTTTGGCAAAAGGGGAGGGATTCTAGCCATTTTTAGAATTCCCATTATGTGACCACAGAGCTTCGTTTTATACCAAGCGGCTCATTATTGGAATTGTAGATCAAAGCGAAGAATGCACAAATCAATTTTGAAATAGATCAGAATTCTTAAAAATGCATAGAAGCAGATAATAGATGAATTTTGGGGCCCATGCAAACCTCTAGCCTTTATTCCCATAGTTCTCTTTATACTATTTTGGTTCACAGAATCATAGAATTGTAGACTTAGAAGAGGCTACAAGGCACATCTAGTTGAACTCCCTGCAATGCACGAATCTTTTGCCCAATGTGGAGCTTGAACCCACGACTCTGAAATTAATGGGTCTCATGCTCTACCAGTTGAGCTTTCTTGTTCTACTTCTCATTGTTTCATTTTTGCTCTTATATTCCAGCATATTCCCTTCTTATATCACTTCTGCTTTCTTGTTCAGTCCCCACTTTCCTTCAGATTGATCTTGTAGTGATGGTTCTTCCCACAATCTTCTTGTCCTGCTAAGCTGAAACAATGGTTGTTCTTTCTTCATCTTTTAAATTTCTGCAGTTGCTTCCTATCATGTTTGACATTTCTCTTCTTTGGAATACAATGTGGTCTGTCTTTTTCTCCTCTCCCCACCTTTGCATCACTGTCATTCCTTGTCTCTCCTCTTCTCCCACCTGAGGCTATTAGGTGCGTTTCTTACTAATTTTGAAGACTTGGCTTCTCCTCTTTCCATCTTCTTTATCAGCTCTTATGTTAGAAGATTTCATTTTCTGTATACTTCCCCCCCCCTTTTAACTCCACACTAATGTTCCTGGGCTACTCTTCTTTTACTTTTTCCTCTCTGGGTAGATCCACCCCATACATTTAAAGCACACCCCATATATTTAAGCACATGACTTCCCGCACAGAATCATGGCAAGTTTGTTAAAGGTTTTGGGAACTGTAGCTCTGTGAAGGGAAACTACAGTTCCCGGGATTCTTTGGAGGAAGTTGTGAATTCTAAACATGTGCTGCATGTGCCCAGACTATTCTACTATCAGGTTGGCTATTCCCTCATTTGGGGGGTTTCTTCAAGTTCTGTTTTGAAACCATTTTGTCTTTCACCAGTTGTTGCTGCCCTGCTATTACCTGTCTTCAGCATAAACCCATTTTGTGATTTGCAAGAAATGCAGTGGGTTATATACATTAGCTATTAAAACTAATAAACAACAAAACTAAATTGGCTCTGACAAAACTGGACCTTGGCATTTCTCCTAAGTATCTTTCTGGTTTGTAGTCTGTGCTACCAACTCCTCACTCCCCAATAACTCAGTATACTTATTTTGCCCTGATAGCAAATCTTTTATTGACACAGATTTATATTTATTATATACTCTTTGTATCTAGAGTGCTAGAATCAGAGACATAAACCCCAGAAACTTGGGTCGCCAGAATGAAACAGTGCCATTGTCTGGAAACACTTCCTTTGAAAACAAATTCAATAAAGTCTAGGCCCCAACTTCTAGCTGTCTGCTATTGAACATTTTATGAGTCCTCCAAGCACATGTGTATTAAAAAGTATGTATAATACATAAGATCTCTCATCTTTCTTCTTCTGTTCACTATTTTTAGGGCATGGATATGTCAAGGCAGAGCCCCCTGTTAGAAAGGACTGTCAAGGCTTTGTGTGTCTTTAGCTCAGTGGGGTATTTCATTGACACTAAGGATCTCCTTCAATATTCTCTCTCCATCTCTCTTGACATTTTTGCAAGGAGGGAGAGAGGGAAGGGAGGAAGGTGCATATAATGCTCCTACTGCTGAGCACTATGAATTAAGTCAGCTGGGGTAGGAGTGTGAAGTGGCAGGGATCCATTTTGATGAAGCTCATGCTGATTTGTAGCCCCAATTCTAGCTGTTAGGTAACACCAAACACCTGTTTTGAGTGCTAGAGAAAGATGGAATAAAATGCTATAGGGAAATGTGCCATGCACTCTGTGGCTGTTTGTTTACAGTCCTATTATTTTTAATTTGGATTTACATTGAGAAACTTGCCTAAAAATAGAACTCTTTCCTTGCGGTAATTTGCTGTAATTCATTCCTCCCAGAAGGAGGTGGAGCTGCTCTAGTTGTGTGGCTTGACTTTTTTATTATTATTCCCCACCTATGTGATTCCTTGCTTAATAATTCTGCATATCAAACCAAACGTGAAAGTAATTAAAGTGATTTCTTTGAAGAGTAATGACTGGTTACCAGTAGATTTATACTACCCTTTTTGTTCAATGTGATCTGTAGACAAAAGCATAAATGATGGTATTGCCTTTCACCCAAATATCAGTATTATGACATTCATATAATTCAGTCTAGTCAATAAGAAAAGTAAATATATGGGGATTTTTTTTTTAAAAAAAGGAAGAATAATCCAATCCGCCAAAGAAATAATCTGGATTTATTCCTTTATATTCTAAATGCCCAGAAAATCAATATTACCCATGATTTGATTGGGATGAGGTCTGTAAGCCATAGCTTGCAGAGAGGACATCATCCTACATGATTCATCGGAAGAAGAGGGGAGTCATGGGAACAACAAGGTTTCTAAGTCCCCTAGATATACAGTGCATGATTGGTACTTTTTCAGGTCTGAGGCCTTCATGGTGGAAGTAGATAAACTCTTGCCGCTACTAGTGAGTATTGTGGGAGTAATGATGAAGGCAAAAGCAAGGACCTCATTCATGGTCTGAAGATGTCAGTGACATCTTCATCTCTGGCTCTGGGAGATGATGCATAGGAGGTACTCTTCCTTGACTGTTTCCCACATAGCTCCACTGGTGTTACAATTTAACCTCCACAGCATGGTTTCCACTTTTTGATGGATTCATCCCACACTGCCCTGATAACACCAGAAGTCCATGGAAGAGGCTTATCATGATGTGACTACTTTTGATGCCAGCACTGACAATTTCACGTGTGGATGGAGATAATGTGAGAGCAGCAAACACATTGTTGCTATAATGTAAGAATGGGTCCCTAATGATGTCACAGTGTTGAGTTGCAGCATGTCAAGATGGATATTTATTATTACGGCCATTGGCCCATCGCACAACAATTTCCCAAAACAACATATATGTAGTTAAACTTTCAACTATAAGACTTCCATAAAACTTTAAGTTAACAGACTAAACAGTAAATTTACAACAAAAACATCACCCTCTGTTCATAAATTTATAAAAAGACATCAATTATGGTCAAAGAACACTAGGAAATTGCAATATGCATGGGTAGTAAAATGTATTTTCACAGAATGAAAATTAATACTTAGTAAGCCAATCTAGAAACTAATTTGAAGGTGCAGATCCTGAACCTATTGCACTCTGTGGGACTTACTTCTAAGAAGACATGTGGAGAACTGCAGTATCAGCAGAAATGCTTTCATTGCGCAACATGTCCATTTGTATCTAAGCAACTGATTGATAAACTGTATAGTAGAATAAACGATCTTTTTCAAGTAGACCTTCTAGATTTAACCAAACTGTTTCAGAGCAAGCAGACTAGAACTACCACTGGTTTGCAAATAGTAAATTCAAATAAGGGAGAGGGTGAAAAAGGCACGTCATTAATACTGTCAGCAAGCCTCCTTTAGAACTACATCCTTTGAGAGCCATGTGAAAAGTTACTACTATTGAGGAAGCCTTTTACAGTAGTTGCTCTGGGTGTCCAACAGTGACTGATATAAATATTTTATTAGGCAAACCTGCAGGTTTCTGAAGATTATATGTCTTATCAAGTTGACCCTTATAATTATGTTGTCTTCCGTAACGGTGGGAACTCTTTTAATTTCAAAGCCCTTTTGTAAATATTGATCCAGAGTGTACACAATCATAAGCAAACTGGAGCAGAGCGCTGGAGCAGGTGTAAACAGGGGGATCTCCTGACTGCTGAAGCGAAGATTCACATTTTTCTCATTTTCACGGAGGGTGTGAAACAAAACCTTTAATTATAGTGGTCATGGCAAAAGTTGAGCACAGCCTTTGGTTCGCTACCCAGGTGTGATTTCTTTCCCCCAGCAATCTTTCTGACTGTGTCTCTTTTCCTCCCGTTTCTTTGTGGAAATCAGTGGCTATTTGAAACTGATCACCGGTGCAGAGCAACACATTACCTTCAATACAGACTTGCTGCTGCAAATAGCATTTCTGTGTTGAGTTCTTCATAATGTGTAGGGTCACTTTCCACCCAGGCTTAGGCAATGCGGTGCCCTTCAGGTGCTGTTGCTATAATCCCTGACCAATGGTCATGCTGCTGGGGCTGCTAGGAGTTATAGGCCAACAGTGTCCTAAGAGCATCATGTCAGCTATACCTGACATAGCCCCTATTCATGGCATAATGTCATTTCTCACCTCTGCCAGCAACAAATTATATTGAGCAGGGATTGGGGGGGGGGGGAATGTGTAATGTGGTGACTCACAACACAGAAGAAATGACCCTATGTGTTCAAGGGCTGTTATTGGCTTCCTGAACGCCAAAAAACCGGAAATAAGTGTTCCGGTTCCCGAACATTTTTCGGAAGCCGAACGCCTGACGTAGCTTCCGCTTGAGTGCAGGAAGCTCCTGCAGCCAGTCGGAAGCCGTGACTTGGTTTTGAATGGTTTTGGGAGTCGAACGGACTTCCAGAATGGATTACGTTCGAGAACCAAGGTTCCACTGTACGAGACTACATGGAGACAAGTGACTTTCTTAAAGCCACAGATGGAAAGTAAGCAGCCCCCCCCCCCAGGTGCCCCTATTTTCCAGAGACAGTCCTGGATTTACAGAAACCGTACCGGTTTCTGATTTGATCCCGGAATGTCCCGCTTTCCCTTAGAACATCGCTATTTTCATCAGAAAAAATGTTGGAGGGTATGGAATTATGCGACCCTCCAAGCCAAGGGGATAAGTAACTATACAACATTTAGAAGACATCTGAAGGCAGCCCTGTATAGGGAAGGTTTTTTTTAATGTTTAATGTTTTGTTTGTGTTTTTATATGTGCTGAAAGCCACCCAGAGTGACTGGGGTAACCCTGTCAGATGGGCAAGGTATAAATAATGAAAATATGGTGATGGTGATGAGGATTTAGGACATCCCTATTTTCATCAGAGAAATTTGGAGAGTATCATCATCGTTTGATGTTTTTTGTTTGTATGCCGCCTTTCCACAGTTAAAAACAATGCTCAAGGCAGCTTACAACATGATTTACATAATATTACAAAAATCATAAGCAATATGTAAACCACATCAATAATAATAATAATAATAATAATAATAATAATAATAATAATAATACACAACCAAATGGAAAACAATTTCCACATAAATCAACTAAATGGAAAACAATTTCCACATAAATCAAAATCTAAAATTAAGAATACAGCATTAATATCACAGTTTAAAATGACATAGGTAAAAAAAATAACAGCAATTTAAAACAAAAAACAAACCCAAACCCCAAAACAGAGCCCTCTCTGCCCAGCAGCAGCAGGCAGGACTGGGGGCCCCAGGCGCTTGGCAGGGGCGTCCTCTTGGCATGGGCGTCTTAAAGGGATCGGCCGCCATGGTGTGACGATCCCTCAGGAGGGGGGGTGGGCGAGTGGGGGATGAGGGGCGTGGCACTGGAGCGGCGCGGGGCTTTGTGCGTCCTTCCCAGAGCTCCAGCTGGGGCTCCGGAGGGCGGCCGGGGGTGGGTTGGGGAGGGGGCGGCCGGTATGCCAGCGGGCTCACGGGGGCGCCCCTGGGGGGCCCGGCGCCCTGGCGCGCCGCGGCACGCCACCCAGCCCCTATGGTGAGACGACCCTGCCTCTTGGGCAGCAGCAGCAGCAGTTCTACGAGTATGAGTAAGGGAGAGGTATTTGCACTGAAGCTCTCAATTCAGGAAGTCCCAGGTTCAATCCCCAGCATCTCCAGGTAGGACTGAGCATGTCTCTTCCTTGGAACCCCGGGGAGCTGCTGCAAATCAGTGTACTCACTACTGATGTAAATGGATCAATGGCCTGACTTTGTAGAAGGCAGCTTCCTATGTTCCTTTGCAATGCAGACAGTGGTTGGGGTTTGTGCCACTTTGACTTGGAAACGTCATGGTGGTCGTGGGAATATTGAGCACTCCTCCTCCTGCTCCCGCTCCCAATGGCGAATCTGCAGTGTGTTGCATCTTGATTTCAGGCTGGACCTTTTGCAGGTTAGGAGGTTCTAACAGATATCAGGCTCCCTGTGGGTTGCTAACTAATAAAATCCTAATATTGAGACTTCAACCTTGTAGGCTATATCTTTTTGTACTCCTTCTTGTGTAATTTATAAATGCATTATTTAAAAAGCAGGTTTTGTGTATTCAAGTATGTTGCAGCTCACCTCCGAAAGATGCTGCAGCTTCTGGCCCCAATCCAGTAAAGCTGTTAACCAAGTCAGTCATTCCAGAGAGTACAAACATGCTAAAAATATATGGCTAAGTGCTTTGTTGGACTTGTGCCAGAAGGCTTAGCCCCCTTATAAGATTGAATCCTTGGATGAAAAGCCCCACACAAACCTTCTTAGATAGGCTTCCATCAGTGTTTGTTTTTTTGTTGGTACTGCATTTGCGTGTTCAGACCCAGAAACTTCCCCCCTAAATAAATTCACATTTGACTCAAATTTTAGTTTTGGTTTTTGGCAGAATTTAGGCCACAACTTTATTGATTACAGAAAGTGAATGGTTGGACTAGCTCCCTGCCATGCAGGTAGCACTGACCCAGGGTTCCAGCATAGGTCAGCCAAGGGTGAACACCTGGATAAGCGGAAAGCCAGGAACAGACTATCCCTGCCACCCAAATGAACCCCTGGACTCAGGCACAGGCACCACCCCCTCTCAGGAGTTGACCAAACCATAGAGTCCCTGGATTCCTTTAACGGAATACCCTTCACATAGGGAAGGCGAGAGCGTTCTCCCATCCCTATCACCTGAACCAGAGCCTATCCGCAACCTTACAAGTTGTGACGATTTGCTACGCGGCAGGCAAAACCCAAATGGCAACAGCCAATCAGCCAAGTGGGGGAAATTCCTGATGTGCCCCTGTCCCTATGACAGATGACACACGACGGCATAGCAAAGTCAAGCACAAAAGGCCCTAAAAATAGGGAGACATGGGCCGGTGTTCCGAATGCACGCACCGAAAGAGAAAGCTCTGAGTCACATGTTTAGGTATAAATAGGTCCCTCAGTCCGTTTGGACTTTGCCCCATTGGCCCGATTGAACCCAGCATCAAGGGACCTCCAATCGGGTGTTGTGGCTGACCAATCGAACCCACCCACAACACAGGGTGTCGGTTTCCAGGCCTGACCACAATACATGTCCTCTTTTAAGGCAGGACCCAATTTATGTTAAGCTTTGCTTGTAAATATAGGCCCTCTGTTCCCCGATAATGAAGAAACCTTGAGCCTTCCCGCCTCACATGGAAGAGACGCTATTGCAAAGTCACCTGGTTTTTAGCAACTGGTGCAATGTCTTCATCATGATACTCCTAAACTAGAGCTCCAGATCACCAACACTAGGTCTCTTTTCTCCCCTCACTCATCTGCATCTTTTGAGTATGGCTGACAACAGACTATATTGTGTTCAAGGCAAAGTAAATGAGCTTCAGTACAGCTCAGACTCTTCCCTCTTTCTCTGACAGTGGACTAGGAAAAACCCTGCTGCAGGCCTGTGTTTAGAGAGCTGTTTGCCAATATCTGTAGAACTGATGCCAAATCTGAAGAGGCCCCAAGTGACCTGCCTTGAGAAGGCCCAGCCTCTTTGATGCCTCAGTTTGGGGGTGCATGTAAATGCACCCCGCCTATCTGTCAGTCTTCTCACCACTCAAATTCTGATGGAAGTTACATTCAGGATCGTCTCGTCCATTTGGGCTGGTGGCGCCCCCGCGAGCCTGCCGGCATACCGGGCGCCCCCTCCCCAACCCGACCCCACGGGCAGGTGGGCGGGCGGGCGCTCGCGCGCCGGCGGCACAGCCCTGTCTTTGAGCGCAGCAAGCAGGGGGAGTAGCGCAGCCCCGACAGCGGCCTCCCCCCCGCCCCACGGGTGGTCGGGTGCTTATGCCACCAACACTCTCCCCCGGACGCATGGGGGCGCCAGAAGGATTGAGCCCACCAGCATACCAGCCGTCACCCTTCCCAACCCGCCCCCGCCCCCAAGGGTGGGCTGTTGGCCAGCCGCCCTCACCTCCCATCCCGGAAGCACTGGAAGGGCATGCAGAGCCCCGTGCTGCTCCAGCGCCACACCCCTCATCCCCTGCTCACCCACCCCCCTCCCGAGGGGCGGCAAGCGCGAGAGGGAGGCAGCGGAGAGGCGGTACGCCAGGGGCGCTGGAGGGATCGCTGCACCACGGCGGCCGATCTCCTTAAGACAGCCCTGGTTACAGTATACAAACTCTCAAGTTCATAAACAGATGTGATGTCTTGCTACAAGCTTTGTACCAAACACTTGTTCTGGAAGATAAATAAATGCACATGCCTCACCCAGAATATTTCCCACCCACATTAATCTTAAAACAACAGCATTATAGATCTAAATCTATAAGGCTATAGTCTGATCACCAATTATTTATGTAGGTTCAGAGAAACATAAAAACAGGGCTACACACACACACACACACACACACACACACACCACACACACCATTAATTTTGTTTTGCAGATCATTTGCTTCTTGGAATTGCCCAGTTGGTTTTTGCATGATCACCATGTGCCATACCCTATTAATCCAATGCAAATTTGTTAGGTGTCTGGAGATTTTCTATTCTGTGCCACACATAATTTAGCATCTGCTAACAAGCTTGTGATCAGTAGAATTAATTGGGGGAACCAATCAGCAGTGAGATCCTGTATCTTACCAGAAAGTGCCTTTTCAGAAGGACAGTGTGGACACAGATGACCACTAGCAATAATAGTAATAATAATAATAATAATAATAATAATAATAATAATAATAATAATTTTTAATTTGTATACCGCTTTTCTATCTTACGATACTCAAGGCAGTTTACAAGCAGAAAAAAGACTGTCCGGGCATTCTGCCACACTGTACAGTGATTTTTATTTTATTTTATTTTTAAAAAGATCCTGTGGCTTGGCTACACACATGAAGCAGGGCTATGTATATATAAACCAACATTTTTCAGTACTAGGGTCGCCATGGGAAAATGCTGCTGACATCACCCCTTTGAAATTTGAACCCAAATCATGGATCCCAAGTGGCTTGCCTCCACTGACAGGGATCGTGAAGTGAGGGAAGGGTGCAATGTGTCTTTATTTGCAGCTTGCACAAGAATATTTTGCAATCTAGAGATCCCTAAGATATGTCTCTCCTTCCACATACATTGAATTAAAGCTTCTGGCTCCAACTGAAGCTTCCCTAGATTCAGATATCATCTACCCATTCTGTGTGAAAACCATCAAGGAATATTGTGGCAACTTAAAAGCTGAAAACATTTATTATGGGCCCTTCCAGATGTCCTTTTTATTGTAAATAAAATGTTCTGGCTTTTTTTTTTGTCCCATTTTTGTTATGCTTCAAGCCCTTCCAGACAGAAATAACATTGTAGCGTTGGGGAAGAATCGCGGAATGAACTGAAGCAGAATACAGTGGTACCTCGGGTTAAGAACTTAATTCGTTCTGGAGGTCCGTTCTTAACCTGAAACTGTTCTTAACCTGAAGCACCACTTTAGCTAATGGGGCCTCCCACTGCCACTGCACCGCCACATGATTTCTGTTCTCATCCTGAAGCAAGGTTCTTAACCTGAAGCGTTATTTCTAGGTTAGCGGAGTCTGTACGAGGTACCACTGTAAATCAACCCCAATTCGATATTATTGTGCCAAGAACATGTAGCAGAATACCATCACAGGAAAACACTACTTTGGAGGGGCCCTATCACACAAGCTTTTGTGGACTCACGCCCGCTTTGTCAGATGCATGATGAAGCAAACCACTTTCTATGTGTTTTCTTGTATTGCTGCATCAGACACCTGCCTATTCTCCCACCGTGTGTGTGTGTGTGTGTGTGTGTGTGTGTGTGTGTGTGTGTGTGTTTTATGGCAAGGAAGATTTATTCAGCACTTTTCAGGCAGTATTAAGTTAGTTCCTGCAGAAAATCTGTGATGAAAGAGTTTAAGGACACACCTTAAATATCAAATTATGAAAAACAAATTGGCCCTTTAAATTATATACAGCTTTATGGTTGCTAATTTCATTGCAAGGCTGATTCCCCCCCCCTCCCCCAAATAGGCTTTAAGGACTGCCTATGGAGTTCTTGTAATCCTCCCCTGATCTTTTCTGTGCATCAGAACCCTGGTTTATAGACATGTAATGAGATCAGGATGTCACTACATCAATGTCAATGTAAACACTGCTAAGTTAAGTCATGGTTGCCTTACAAGATCAGCAAACTAATCTCCTTTGGGATGCCAACTGGCTTTTGTTAACACTTAGGCTTAGGACTGTATCTGTTCTTCTAATGCTTCATTCCCAACATAGATTGAAGCTTTGACACTGCCCCCACCGATGTTTGAAAGGTCTGGCACTATTGACATTTTGATTATTGTGGGGTCTTGTCTAAGAATTGATATTATTGACCAGGTGCAAACAAACAAACCAGATCATTAACAGGAATCCAAGCACCTCCAGAGAAATTCTGTCTCTTTGGTTTTCAGACTCAGTTTTGTTAAGTTCTTGCTGCTGTTTACTCTGTGCAAAGATATTGATGTTTTAATTGAAATATACCTGGGTTGTGGGTTGTTGTTTTTTTAAATCTTAGCATTCTAAATGTCTCAAACCTTATTTTTGTAAGTAATAGGCATGATGTGTCAAGAATAGCTATGCTAAGATAACAATTTGATAACAATATTTATAATGAAAGTGTGGTTTATACGATTTTAAATAAAATAAAATAGTAATAGTAATAATACAAATCTAGCCTGTTCACAGTTTCTTTTTGTAAAGCGAGTCCTGCACCACAATTTTACAATATGTATAAGTGAAAAGGAGATTTCTGCAGAGTTAATATTCCTTTTTTGGCATACGCGCAGTCTGTACGGCTGGCATGAATAATTAGCAAAACTGTACACACACAATAATACAATACACAATAATACAAAGAGCTTTCTAAATAATGCATGTTAAATTTTCATAGTTTGTAATGTATACAGCATACAAATAATAAATAACCACACCAATTACAATGGAATGCCAGTAAGAGCCTGTTTTGACTAAATGTAATCTTTACCAAGTTTATATAGCAAAAATTTAATATATGTTTTTAGAAAGCTCTGCATGTTGTTGTTGTTGTTTGCATGATAATGAATAACTAGCAGCTGAAGCAGGTGGCATCCATCATCTTTGTGCAATCTCAGGTGCTGCAGTCTCTAGTGCTCTAGAGAGGAATCCAAACCCAAGAGTCGTAGGATGAGGGGGCTTGGAATAGGTTCAGACAGGGCTTAAATGAATGGAGTGCCTTATCCCAGCTCAGCCAGAGCCCTCCACCTCAGTTCAGCTTGTCCTGCCTGAAGTTGGCTCAGCTGAAACTGGGATAATTCCTGAAATAGGGGCATTCCAGGGCAAGTAGAGATGCACTGCTGTTCGAAACTGCGTTCATCTCACTCATGTGACCTAGGAACTTGATTTTAAAGGCTTGTTTTCCCTCTGCCAGGTGTAGGCTGGCTCGGGCAGCAGTAACTTGCTGCTGAATGAATTTTGGAATCATAGAACTGTCAGAAAGTTTTTTCCTGATACTTAGTCAGAATCTCCTTTCTTGTAACTTGAAGTCATTCGTTCAAGTCCTACGGTCCAGAGCAGGAGGAAACAAGCTTGTTCCCTCTTCCATGTGACAGCCCTTTAGATATCTGAAGATGGCTATTATGTCTCCTCTCAGTCTCCTCTTTTCCAGGCTAAACATACCCAGCTCCCTCAACCGTTTCTCATAAGGCTTCGTTTCCAGAACCTTGATCATGTTGGTCGCCCTCCTCTGCACACGTTCCAGCTTGTCAACATCCTTCTTAAAACTGTGGTGCCCAGAACTGGACACGGTATTCCAGGTGTGGTCTGACCAAGGCAGAATATAGCAGTACTATTATTTCCCTTGATCTGGACACTAGTTTTCTGTTGAGGCAACCTAGAGTAGCATTAGCTTTTTTTGCTGCTGAATCCCACTGTTGACTCATGTTAAGCTTGTGGTCCACCAAGAAAGATCCTTTTCACATGTACTGCTAGAAAGCCAGGTGTTCCTTATCTTATATTTGTGCATCTGGAATGTAACGTGGTGTAACTTATGCTCGCTTCCTATACAGTGGTACCTCGGGTTGTGAACACGATCCGTTCCAGGGTGCCGTTCACACCCCGAAAAGTTCGCAACCAGAGCAGCACTTTTGCGCATGTGCAAAGCGTAATAGAGTGCTTCTGCACATGCATAAACTGCACAAAACGCTTCTGCGCATGCGCGCAGGGCAAAACCTGGAAGGAAACACTTCCGGGTTTGCCGCATTCTTAACCTGAAAAAACGCAACATGAAGCGTTCGTATCCAGAGGTACCACTGTAGTTTGGATTGCTTTGTTAGCTACCCCATGTTGCTTACAAATCAGTTTGCTTACAAAACCCACAATAATGGATCTGTGTTGTAAACACTGGGGCAGAAAAGGACCACTTCACTAAGCAAGCCAATTTCCCAGGATGCACTTTGGTAATGCACATGTGCTAAAATTCAACTGTGGTTTGAAAGCTCAAAATATAGGATTGCTTCCTTCTGAGCTTTCATAAACTTGGCTTCTGTATCATTCCTGATTCCAAACTGCAGGGGGGTCAGGTTCACGTATCCTACTACCGGTATTACTCTTGGTGCCTCAACTACATACAGTTAGTAAGTAATCAAAAATATTCCTGCTGCATTCTGAAGAGTGTGTGGACCTTCGTAGACCTGGGGAAATGTTGAACTTTACCGGTATATCTTTACTGGTATATGTTGCAAATTTATCGGTATATCTGGTTTCCATTATACTTTAAAGGATGGGTGGGGGATTTATTCAGCTCAGGGGTCACATTCCCTTCTGGAAAACGTTCTAGCAGCCAGTGCAGGGCCAGATTTAGGTTTGCTGAGGCCCTAAGCTACTAAAGGTAATGGGGCCCTTTATATGTCCAGCTGTCATTTGTCAACAACAAATTGTCGCTATTTTTGTGTTGAATATATGCTATATGGTAATTTATGGACCTAATAGGTATCTAAAGCCATTTGCTGTATGTAGGTTTAATTTTATTTGTTTGTTACCTTATATTTTGGAAGTGTATGTCCAGGTTTTTTTTTTCCTTTACATTTTTTGGGGGGGCCCCCAAGAGAGTGGGGACCTAAGCTATAGCTTGTTTAGCTTATATGTAAATCTGGCACTGAGCCAGTGGTAGGTAGAGCCACAGGTACAGATGGATGCAGCAATGAATGTAAAGCTTACCATTGTACAATAGGCTATTGTACATCTCTTGCCCATCTCTTTATCCTCCATGCAGGCAAGCAAGTGGCATTATCAGAGTTCAAGATCACATTGCAACCAAGCAAAAACTGAAGGACTGCTTATGAAGGGTGTGGCCTGAGGACAAGGGGTGTGACTGAGGATAGTATCTCGTCCCTCAACCTGTGCTCCCTGTCCCCCACTTTAAAGGTCATGGCTTCCCCTTAAAGAATTCTGGGAATGGTACTTTGGTGGAATGCTGCAAATTCTCCATTAGAAATCCCTTGCAACTCCCCATCACAGAACTACAATGCCCAAAGATTACTGGGAAATGGGAATGAATGTTAAGGTCTGTAATACAGATATTCCCAGAGTTCAGTAGCCTTCAAAGAGATGCATAGTTGTGAAAACAGTACCTACTTTTTTTCACTTCAGTCAAATTTTGTCCCTGTCTTCATGGCCTCCTGAGCATGCTTGCTAGTCATCACATGAAACATTTGCAAAGAGAATGAATTATTTAAGAGATCCCCCTAATCTATCAGATAGGGAGAAATGGAGATCAATAAAGTGCTGTAGCGATTGTATTGTAATCTATGCAGTTTCTACAGGAACCTTCCTGTGTCGAATAAATGTAACCCAACAAGACCGCTTTCAGAAACACTCCACCTGTCAAGGCGAGAAAGGTCACATTGTTTGAAAATGACTAATGATTAGTTTACAGTTCTTAGAGTATACAAGTTCCATAACAATGGAATTAAATCTTTTGAGGGATAAAAATTAGAAGGTAGTTTACTCCCAAGGGAGATGTGCTGGGGTTTTGCATTATTAGTTATGATGAGCGCACTCATCAGGACAGACAGCAAAACCCCGGGACGTCTCATTGTTTAATCAGTTCGGGTAATATCATGTTGATTAATCAGCTGTGCTTCGTTCTGACAGAGGCGGTTCATTTTCGCAGCAGTGGTTATATATTTTCTATTCTGTATAATGCAGTCATGGTTGTAGAGGTTTGGAGCTTTTAGAGTTAACAAGCTCAACCGGTTGTCCCACCCACAGGAGGAAGAGCGTCACCGGATGCTCTGTGTACTGTTGTACTGTGTAATGTGATACTTTCTGTTTCTGTGTCCGGAGAACGGAGAGAAGGGAGAAGCCACCAACATGGCTTGCGACTCTCCCGGAATGTAATGATTTATGCCTTGTAAAATAAAGCTTCTAGATTAGAAAGAAGCCGGACTCTGTTGTCTGTAATATGCTGGCATACACAACCCCGCTGCGTGAGAGAAGATAAGAGAAGATAACTCTGCTGAATAGCACAGGAGACCGCAGCAAGGAGAACGTACAGGAGAGGTACGTGCGCTGAAGGAAGTGTGCCGGGCTCCAAGGTGTACTAAGGTTGGTTTGAAGTGTTTCCAACAATCAAAAACTCTTCAGGTTATGGGTCCAAGCTTTTCCCCATTCTGGATTGATTCTGGAGCAGTTCCAAGGATCCAGAACGTGTGTGCCAAGCTGAGAAGTGCCTCCCTGGTTTGGACTGTGATGGAGCATCCAGGGAAGTTTGCTTTGCCAGCAGGAGCATTCAGCAGTCTGCTGAATGGCTCAGGAGCCTAAAACCTGCTGCTAGAGGTTGGAAGGCAGCAGGGAAGCCCAGATCGAGGGCTGCAAAAGCAGTTGTACCTCTCTGGTGAAACCCCCATCTGTGGAGCCGGGTGAGAAGCTACAGATTCGTAAGTACGCTACCCCTGGGCAAGATGGAGGGAGCCATAGCATTCCCAGCAAGGAGGAGGGAAGCTTTTGTTTGCAAGCACCTCCAGCCTCACAGCTTCAATGCAGAGGGCTGTTCCCTGAGAGTGTTGATGTTCTGGCCAACGCCTGTGAGGAGGAAGGTCTGGCCAGTGCTTGTGAAGCCTGGAAGAAGACCCTAGCCCAGTTTCACGGGGCTGAGGGACTGGCTAAAGTGGCTTTGGAAAGCTTGCCCCCAGCTCGGCTTATGGCTGTTGAGAAGCAACAGTGCCATGGAAAGCAGGAGGGGGGCCAGATCGCCGTGGGCTTTGCTCCCAGAAAGGGAGGGGCTGTTTCCAAGTCTGAAGCCAGCATAAAGGCCTTCATTGTGGAGCTGTGTTTTGTCACGTCGCCTGCACCTGGTCTTTTGTTGACGTGCATGGCTGAAGATAAGGGCAAGGCCATTTCTCACAGCCATCAGGTCACGTGCCCAGCTGAGTGAGAAGGACGGAGCCGAGATAAGCCCTACTGTTGTGATGCAGTCACCGAGGCAACGCTGAGAGAGGCCAACCCTGGTGGGCTGCGAGTGATGAGTGCCTGTGCAGCGTCTCTTTGCATCATCATCGTTCCTCCTGGTGGACATGTGAGGAACTGCGAGTCTCCTATAGGGCAGTTTGTGACTGTTGGAAGCAAGAAAAGGCTTGACTTTTTGCTAACAGTCAAGGGACAGATCCAAGGGACAGAACTGGCATTTTCTGTGGCTGTTGACATAACTCTGTATTTGTTTATGTCACACCTTCTGTCCAATGTTTTTGCTGTTTGCTTTGTGCTTATCACCTGTTCTGATTGCAGGGGCCAGAAGATGCTTCTACGCGTGAAAGGCAGCCAGGACGGGCTGTTTGCTGTTAAGAAGTCTCAATCCAGAACAGGGGGAGGTGGCACTGATGGAATGTTTGCTCGGTGCACCAGTGTGCCCGTGCACCACTTATGTTTGTGTCAGTGGTACCAAAGGCTGGCAAGTCGCCACTGGGACAGTGTGCTGAAGCAGCCTGAGTTCTCTGAAGGGTGCAAATTAAGGGCATGTAACAGCTTTCTTGATTGCAGAGTTTGCAAGGTCGAGGAGTCGACATCCTGCTACCCCGCATCTGAAAGGGAAACCACGCGTCCTTTTTCCCTGGTTCATGTGGCTGTTTCTGAAGGGATGCCAGAAGCTAACCTGGGGGGAGCGTGTTGTTCTGAGTGTTTGGCTGATGCTTTCTTTCACCACATGTGGTCTGCGTTGCTCAAGGAGGCAACTGAGGCAGCACCACTGGTTGCAGTGGAACAGCAGGTTTCTACTGGAGTAGGCTGTTCCCAGGTCCTCCGTGAGAGGGGGAGTAAGCACAGTGTGACTAACCTGTTTTCTTCACAGGTATGTGGTCTTGCAGAGAGGCAGCAAAGGATGCTGCATGCTGCCACTGAAGACATGCTCTTGGATGCAGAGCTTCCTCAAGGGTTCTGGGTGGAACTGGGTGGTACCAAGGTTCCGAAAGTGTCTTTCTGTGGGTACGAACCCAGCTTGCGTAGCTGGAGGTTAGTTAACCCAGATAGTGACCAGACCCAGGTTCTAGTCAGCAGGAGTGCTGAATTTTGTGAGCAGAATGGATTGGAACACATCCCTAGAAGCCCTGATGTTCTGGATGGTCCTGTCAGTGCTGGACAGGCCAATGCGCCACCTGCTGGTGGCAGTGGTCCAGGTGGATCAGCCCCAAGAGGGGGTATTGCTGTGGCTTTGGCACCTGCTAGTGGCTCGGGCCGAGTTCCCGGCCATCACCAGGGTGCAGCGCAGCTAGTGGTGACTCCAAGGCAGCAGCCTGGGAGTGCACCCGCATCTCCTATGTCACGGACTAGGAGACAGGCCACGCTTGGCGACTCTTTGTGTGGCAACTCTTCTCCAGGAGAGCCTGGCGCAGGTCTCGTCCTGGTGCAAGAGGGGGGTTCTTTGGCAGTGAAGCAGGAGCCCAAAGGTGCGCCAACGTCATCCTTAGGTGGTTCAGTTAGGATGCACGGGCGCAGCAAGTCTGTAGGTCAGATGCCTGACGTCAAGGACGTGCAGGTGGAATCCAGTGCAACTGGAACAGAGGGAGAATCTGAAGTGGTATCGCAGCAGTCTGCACGATCCACTGAAGGGATTCTGCCCGAGAGGTTCACGGCCACTAGCGTGAGTGCTTGTTTGGTTCAGTGTGAACCGGAAAGCCTTGTGAAGGTTCAATGGGTATCTCAAGGTGAGGCCCAGAAATGGCAGGATGCCATGGTAGAGCAGGTAAGCTCAATGAGGTCTTTGGGTGTGTGCACAACCACGACGCTGTCAGAAGGTCGTTGGGTGTGCAGACTCAAGACGGCAGCAACTGGCGAGTTGCAGTGCGAGGCTAGGTCAGTAGCCAGAGGTTTCACTCAGGAGGAGGGGGTCCATTGTTACGAGGTACTGGACGCGTCCTCTCTCAGAAGCGAAACCACACGCATGCTGTTAGCGGTCGCAACTCAAAGCAGCTTTGAGGCAAGCCACTTTGGTTTGGATGCCTGTTTGGATTCCGACCTGGATGAGGAGAGGTACGAGGTACCTCCGCCAGGGTTCGAGGACAACGGGCCGAATCAAGTGTGGAGTTTGCACGAGGCAATCACTGGCTTGAAGGAGTCAGCCAGAGATTGGTCCTCAGGCGTGCAAGAAGCTTTGAGAAAGCTAGGTGTCAGCCAGAGTTGTGCTGATAGCTGCCTGTTTCTGGCAGGAGTAAGTCCAGAGCAGGAGCTAGTTCTGCAGTCCGGTGCGGACATGCTTTACCTGGTGGAGACCAGGGGACAGGTGCAACGGTTCGCAGAGGAGCTTGGTCAGTCTTTCCAGCTCAGGAACCTAAGCCCTGTTGGTGTTTACCTAGGTGTGCAGGTAGACAGAGCCGAAGACGGTAGTGTCTTGCTCAATCAGACTAGCAAGGTAGTGCAGTTGTTGAAGAAGTGCAGAGTGTCTGAATGTGCTAGTGTCAGAACACCCATGGAGACGTGTCTAGGTGAGGACAGTCAGACCGGGGAACGCTCTGAGTTCGAGAGCCCCGAGGTGTTTAGGTCAGCTCCTGGGAGGCTGTTGTTTCCTTCATAGTTGAGCAAAACTGACATAGCAGTTGCTGTGGATCTGTTCAGCAAGGTGGCTGCAAATCCCAGCATGCATGCCTGGAATGGCATGGTGAGAGTGCTCCAGAGTTTGCAGGAGACTAAGGAGTTTTGTCTGGAGTTGTCAGCTACCGGTGAGCCCCAGCTCACGCGCTGGTGCGACGGCGGTTGGGCAAATTCCGAGGACAGGAAATCTGTGTCTGAAATGGTTGTACAGTGTGGAGGAGCTCTAGGCGGGCTGAAGTCCCGGTGCCAGAGCCTCATTGCTCGTTCTCGTGCAGAAGCCAGGTACAGTGCGTTGTCAGTGCTTTGCAGGGAACTGGAGTTCTATAGGTGTTTGGTCCAAGAGATCTGCGTTCAGAGTTGCCTGCCCGTGATGGTGTGGGAGGACAACCAACTCTGTTTGTTGGTGGCAGAGTCTGGACAAGTCAAGGCCAGACCCAAACACCTAGACGTTCTCTTTCGAGACGTGTGTGTTCAGACCGGCTTGGAGAAGCTGAAGTACTGTCCTGGTCAGGTGAACCAGAGGGTTGGGTTCACGAAGCCCCTGAGCTTCCAACGTCATGGGGAGTTCTGTGAGGGTTTGTGTAGGGTAAGCTGCAAGCTTACAACGCCCCTGTGTGCGGGACAAGAGGGGGTGTAGAGGTTTGGAGCTTTTAGAGTTAACAAGCTCAACCGGTTGTCCCACCCACAGGAGGAAGAGCGTCACCGGATGCTCTGTGTACTGTTGTACTGTGTAATGTGATACTTTCTGTTTCTGTGTCCGGAGAACGGAGAGAAGGGAGAAGCCACCAACATGGCTTGCGACTCTCCCGGAATGTAATGATTTATGCCTTGTAAAATAAAGCTTCTAGATTAGAAAGAAGCCGGACTCTGTTGTCTGTAATATGCTGGCATACACAACCCCGCTGCGTGAGAGAAGATAAGAGAAGATAACTCTGCTGAATAGCACAGGAGACCGCAGCAAGGAGAACGTACAGGAGAGGTACGTGCGCTGAAGGAAGTGTGCCGGGCTCCAAGGTGTACTAAGGTTGGTTTGAAGTGTTTCCAACAATCAAAAACTCTTCAATGGTGAACTAAGAGGAGCTCCACTCTCTCCCCCCCCCCACGCCCCACACCAACCTCCAACCCTGCCTATTACTGGACATTGAGATTGCGTTTATTTATTTACTTATTTTTCCATCCTTCTTGTTGCCACATAAATGAAATTTGTTTCGTTTGTGTGATGACACAGAAACTGAATGACCCTGATCCTGAGATAGCTGCCCCCAAGAATTTTGCACCATGAATAGCTGTGAGGGTGTAGGCCTTGAGGGTGCATTTGCCTCTGCATTGAAAGGCAGATGGTAAAGAAAGAGAAGAAGATTGCACCAAATGCTTTTTTATTTTTGTCTCAGCAAGAATCATAGGCTGGATGCTCATTCATTCCTTTACACTTATCTATTCAACCTGCGCTGCTCTGGTTCGCCAGAAAGCAGCTTTGTCATGCTGACCACATGACCCGGAAGCTGTCTGCGGACAAACGCTGGCTCCCTTGGCCTATAGAGCGAGATGAGCGCCGCAACCCCAGAGTCGGACACGACTGGACCTAATGGTCAGGGGTCCCTTTACCTTTACCTTTACCTTTACCTTTATCCAACCTGCATAACCCAACATTCATGCCTGTTTCTGGGCATGAATCTCCTTTTGTGGATTAAGGTGTTTGAATTGTGCGCATGGGGTCTCCTGTACTTCCCTGAACTGAGAAAACAAAATATTTGAACCTCTTATTCTTTAATGAAGGCAAGGCATAGGTGATCTGCTAAACCGATGACTTCTTAGAGGTTTTTCTGCATAATCAATCAAAGAATCCTCGGTCACCTTTCAGCTTATTCTTGATAGTAGTATATAAGACAGAACAGCGATAATAAAAAAAAAGTGTCTGGTGCCCTGTTCCTTTCCCCCCAGAAGTCGGACCCATTTAATGGAAGACTTGTCTTTTTATATGAATTGGCATTTATTTTATACTAAAATTACAATTATTATAATACACACACACACACACACACACACACACACAAACACACGAAGTCCTTATAGTATGTCTGACTGAGTGATAAAGTACTGTATATTCTGGCATATAAGACTATTTAATCCAGGAAAATCTTCTGAAAAGTCGGGGGTCATCTTATACACTGGGTGGAGAACCTGCGGTCGAGTATATCTCAAACTCTATATTTTAACTGGAAAAGTTGGGGGTCGTCTTATACGCCCAGTCGTCTTATACGCTGGAAAAGATGATACTTTTAAAAATCTGCCCTGAATCTCCCAGCATTTATCTTCATTGGGTGTGCAGGATTTCTAGTGTTACAAAAAAAGGAGAAAAACTTTACTCCATCCACTTTCTTTGTGCCGTCCATAACACCTCTCATTTGCCTTTTCTGTAAGTCCAAAAAGCTGCAGCCTTTTTTCATAGGGGAGCTAGGCCCTTGATTATGTTGGCTGCCCTTTTCTAACTTGACCACAAAATCTTCGGCAGGGCTATGCAAATCTAAGCAGCCTTGATTCTCAGTAGCTGGGTTCACAATGGACAAAGAGCAGATTTAGGCCGCCCCCCCCCCTGCAATTTCTCTCATAAAAAGTGAATCGTTTTCTCATTCCTTACTGTGAGAAAAGAATATACTGCTGCATCATTGTGCCCGGTTGGAGCAATGGCGAAATTGCCTGGCACCCCTGGCAGTGGGTGGACTCTCATTGGCCGGAATCCTGCAGGGCATGCCTGTAATGTTTCTGTGTTGAACACAGAGGCATACTGCGCACACACACACCCGGGTCCCTTGTAATAATTTGCAAGCCCTCCCTCTTCCCCACAACCCATCCATCATAATGACGGGCATTTTGTGAGTATCAACAACAATAACAGCAACAACGTATAGTAAATGCAGGTGACCCTTATGCAGCCGCATTCCACACAGCAATTAAAAAAAACGAATGCTCTAATTGGGGGAAATGTTGCATTTCTTCCCCCAGGTATAAAATAGTGTGTTTTGAGTTCTGAGACTAACCATGTCCATTAGCATGCAATAATGTCCCCTTTGGAAAGATTAGTGTTTTACTTGGGTCCACAAAACCATGCCAATATTTTGGTGTGTAGCACAGTGTTCCATAAAGTAAACCAAAATCAAAGCAATATTGCATTTTATTGTGTGTTTTTTTTACACTTTTTAAAAATGAGCATAACATTTTAAAGCAAGGGCATGCAATACTGAAGTTTCTTGAATTTGCAATAAATTACTTAAATAATTGGAAGTTTGCCCCCATAAGGGTGCTTTATTCAATTCCTCTCCATCTCCATGTGTACCTCCCCTCCCTCTTTTTTGGCTAATTGCACAATAATCGTAAAGTGGTAGTGTTTGCATCTTGCCATTCTAAAGAAATGGCAACCAGGAGAACAAATGTATGTGCATTAGCACAGGCTATTATCCCAATAGTGATGGAAAGAGAATTGTACCTTTGAATTTGAAAGACCTTCAGTATCGTGTAAAAAAAAAAGGAATCAGTTGCTTAATGGACAAAGAAAGGAAGAAAGGATTTTTAAAAAAAATTACACTGCCCCTCCCCCCCAAAAAAGGCAAAAGAAGTGTAACAAAGCATTGTAAAGAAAGTTTTAAAAAGTAGCTGAAAATATCAGAGGAAATATGAAATGTTTACTCAGTTCTTATAGGGAGGAAGAAAGGGCTTGGGAACTTCAAGCTGTGTTGTGAAACAATTGTCCATCCTTCTTGCTGAATGAATATGTTGAATATCAAATTAAAACCTGCAATTTTCCACATCAAATTACTGCACAATATATTAAGCACTATGTCTGTGCTGTTATAGTTGCCAGAAACAAACCCAGTGCTATTTTTCTAGAAAAAGAGGTGCCGGAACTCACCAATGAACACCTCCCTCGTTCTCTTAGAATGGCAATGGCACCCACCTGAGATGTGCTGGAACTGAGTTCCTGTGAGTTCCCTCTGAAAAAAAAGCCCTGAACACCCACATCACACACAGAAACTACATGCTCACTATGAAGACTTGCACCATATGTATCCTGTCTAGTCTTGTTATGTTGGATGAGTTTCAGTCGGTAAGGCTCAAGGATGTGGATAAGGTGCTTAATAATAATAATAATAATAATAATAATAATAATAATAATAATAATAATAATTTATTTATACCCTGCCCATCTGGCTGGGTTTCCCCAGCCACTCTAGGCAGCTCCCAACAGAATATTAAAAACACAACACAGCATTAAACATTTAAAACTTTCCTAAACAGGGCTGCCTTCAAATGTCTTCTAAAAGTCAGAGAGTTGCTTATTTCCTTGACATCTGATGGGAGGGCGTTCCACGGGGCAGGCACCACTACCGAGAAGGTCCTCTGCCTGGTTTCCTGTAACCTCACTTCTCACAGTGAAGGAACCAGCAGAAGGCCCTTGACGCTGGATCTCAGTGTCTGGGCAGAACGATGAGAGTGGAGACACTCCTTCAGGTATACAGGACCAAGGCCGTCTAGGGCTTTAAAGGTCAGCACCAACACTTTGAATAGGACCAGTGTTATATGGTCTCAGCGGCCACTCCCAGTCAACAGTCTAGCTGCCACATTCTGGATTAATTGTAGTTTCTGAGTCACCTTCAAAGGTAGCCCCATGTAGAGTGCATTGCAGTAGTCCAAGCGGGAGATAACCAGAGCATGCACCACTCTGGCGAGACAATCCATGGGCAAGTAAGGTCTCAGACTGCATACCAGATGGAGCTGGTAGACAGCTGCCCTGGACACAGAATTGACCTGCGCCTCCATGGACAGCTGTGAGTCCAAAATGACTCCCAGGCTGCATACCTGCTCCTTCAGGGGCACAGTTACCCCATTCAGAATCAGGGAGTCCAGCACTCCCCCTGTTCCCCAAGAACAGTGCTTCTGTCTTGTCAGGATTCAACCTCAATCTGTTAGCCGCCATCCATCCTCCAACCGCCTCCAGACACTCACACAGGACCTTCACCGCCCTCACTGGTTCTGATTTAAAAGAGATGTAGAGCTGGGTATCATCTGCATATTGATGGACACCCAGCCCAAACCCCCTGATGATCAGCGGCTTCATGTAGATGTTAAAAAGCAAGGGGGAGAGGATGGAACCCTGAGGCACCCCACAAGTGAGAGCCCAGGAGTCTGAACACTCATCCCCCAACACCACGTTCTGGACATGGCCCAGGAGAAAGGAGCGGAACCACTGTATAACAGTGCCCACAGCTCTCAGTCCCCCCAGACGGTCCAGAAGTCTGCTATGATCAATGGTATCAAAGGCTGCTGAGAGATCCAGCAGAACTAGGAAGCCTGAACTTGATGGGGTTACATCACTTCTGAAGGAGTGGTTATGTTGCTTGATGCTCACATGGCTTCAGTGGCTCAGAGTGCTTTCCATCAGCTTTTTCTGGTGGCCCAGCTGCACTCCTGCCTGAACAAGGATAGCCTAACTTGTCTATGCTCTGGTAACCTAGATTACTGAAACTGTCTATGCTCTGGTAATTTAGATTCCTGCAACATGTTGTATGTGGGGCTGTCTCTGAAGACGGTTCAAAAATTTCAGCTGGTGCAGAATTCAATGGCTTCTCTATTTTGGCTTTATTTCTGTTAAATAAAACATGACATGGTGTAATATATCATGTGGTGGTGTTCATCTGGGGTTGTAGCTACCTAATTTTAAGACCTGCAAAGGAACAGATGATTGTTATTATGTCCTCATATGTAAAACCACAGAATTCAAAGAGGGTGCACTTTCTTTTTCCCATGACTTTATCTTTAGGTGCCAGGCAAAAACATTGCCCTTTTCCCAGGGCTTTCGCTTATAAAACAATATATGGCCTTTTAATGTGTGTGTGTGTGTGTGTGTGTGTGTGAGAGAGAGAGAGAGAGAGAGAGAGAGAGAGAGAGAGAGAGAGAGAGAGAGTTATTGTTTTTGTTTGTTATTGGGGTATATATTCTTGTGTTTTTATATTGTACACCATCCTGTGATCTTCAGATGAAGGAGGAGATAATAATAATAATAATAATAATAATAATAATAATAATAATAATAATAATGGCTTTTTCCAGCAGGAACTTACTGGAACTCAGTTCCTGCGCCTCTTAGGTGGGTTCTGGCATCTGTCAGGTGGGCACTATAACCATTCTAAGAGAATGACGGAGGCGTTTATGGTTCTAGAAAAATAACAAAATAACACTGATAACAACAATTCCCAATCAGATTGTGTGTCCATCTACCTGAGTATTGACAGGCAGTGGTGTCATGTGACAAAGATGCGTCGAGTGGCTCCTCAGGGTCTGGGGCAGAGGCTTTTCACATTTCCTTCTACCTGATCTTCTTGGCTGGAAATTCTTGGACTGAACCTGGAACCTTTAGCATGAGCTTCCCTGTTGAATGGCAGTCCTATTCCTTCTCCTGGCTCATAAAAGGTCTGTGTTTGGCCCTCATTTCTTTGTATAACTTTCCCTTCCGAGAGCTGCTACTCATTCACTCCATATTAATTGCCCTTTTCTTCTATTTTTAGAAGTGCATTAATTTTTAAACAAAATTAATTGTGCATGATTTCTGCAGCTGATGTCTTAGGTTTCCTCCATCTCCTACTCTAAATCTTGATCCTAGGTTTTTATCAACTTAATGCGAGGTTTACAACAAAAGCTCACAAGGATGAAAAACTGATTTTGTGGGCTGGAGAGTTGAAGCTTCATGTGATTTGTCCACCATGAATGGGTGGCTACTAGAGTTGCCAGACCTCCAGGGCTGACCTGGAGTCTTCAGTTGGCCATTAGGGGTCAACGGTCTCCAGGTGGGCAAGAGTGCCTTTTAAAACGAAAAGTATTAAGAAGATTATGCATGCGGTTTGCAATTTTCAGCCCAGCAGGGGATGGCTTCAGATTATGACTCTCTGTGAGGTCTACGCCACTTTGCTTCCTTTTCCCCCTCTCCCAATTAACCTCCATCTCTGAAAATTACTGCACAAACTCTCTGGAAGGTCTGCCCTTGTCCCCTCTCCCAGTGAACCTTGTCTGCAAGGCTAAGTGGTGGGAGGGAGAACAGAGGAAGAAAAAGAGCTGTGGTGGGCTTAAGAGGAGGATGGGGTTATTAGTGTGCATGTGCAGTTGGGGCAAGGTTGCATCATTAACACCATCTGATGGACAGTTGCATCATTAACACCATCTGTTCATAAGAACAGTTTACAGCAAGCATAGGAACAACCCCTTAAGTTATGGCTTCTCTCCCAATTTTCAACCATATCATAGAATTACAGAGTTGGAAAGGACCTCAAGGGTCATCTGGTTCAACCCCCTGCAATGCAGGAATCTCATCCCATCCCATTTGAAACCATACTGGACCCTGCTTAACTTTTGCAAATGTACTAGCAGTTTTATCGCTGCACCACTTTTCAGACTTCGTTTTTTTTTAATTTATTTGAATAACATGCTGCCAGCGACTGTGGTCGTTGCTTAATATGTCATGCTTAATGACACCACCAGGGGCCACCCCTATGACATCACAGGGCCCTGCCCCCTGGGTTTCATGTTGGGGCATTGAAATCTCAGGGTCTGGGTTGCTCCTGGCCTCGCAAATCCTAGTGGCAATGGTCTGACCAAGAAAGTCAAGACACACCCTTAGCTATTGTATTTTTAATATTTCATTTCTGGCCATAATCAAGTCTTTTCTGGTTGTTGTTGTTGTTTTGTATTTGATAGAGAAATGTGCAGCCACTGAGTACTTGAAAGGTTTTGAAGTTGAAGAATGAGGGGTAAAAATTGTCCAGTCATTTCAAATACGTACTGGGGTTACTGCTTGCCTTACTGAGTCTCACCAGGAAGCACCACCATTCCGAAGCTACAGGAAGAACCTCCTGCTGCTTCCCCAGGCCATATTTCCCAGAATGCACTGGGAACAATGTTGTGGAACATAATTTGCTTCCAAGGCATTCCAAGAAGTGTGCCTATTGGGAAAATGTGGAATGAGCCTTATGCCGTTGTCAACAGTATTTATATGCATGATTCATATATGTGAATCAAGTATAAGTTTATTTTATTCTGGGGCAATAAATTCACTTTTGATTAGAATACTTCATACAACAAATATATTTTCCCAGATACACTCTGAATAAAGCTAGACTGGGAATCTAAAATAAATAAATAGGAGTAAATGTATTTATAAAGAGTTCAGGAAATCATATGAATAAATATATTTTGGAAAGGGGTGCCTTCTTTGATTTTGATTTATGCTTCTTTCCTTGATGTTCATGAGCACTGATTAATATAAATGTATGCTTTGTAATTAATGAAGCATTAATGGAAGGCAAAGGGAAATTCTTTAGCTGCGATTTTTTTAGTCCAGAAATTGAACAAACCAAATTTCATTCTGCAGTGCAAATGTTTAAAGCAAACTCCAGTGCCTTTAAAAAAAAATCAGCTTTGTAACTCATGGTTTGAAGCTGGTGCATTAGGAAACTAACTAGTTTACTTTAATCCAAGATCTCTGGTTTGTATGTAAAACTAAGCCAAGAGCATTTCAAAGTGAAACTAAACTCAGTGGAAATCTTCCAGGCTGTGTGAGAGGAGTGGAGTGGAGGAAGGAACAAAGGTGTCTGATCTTTCACTCGGGCTCACTAATCCATGGTTTAGCGTTATGTGTGAGCACACCTGCTGTGTAAGGCACCGATTTCAGGCATCACCAGGGGGCGTTGGTTGGAGGAGATTTCCGAAAGCCAGTCCCATGCCACCTCATACTGTAATGCTTCCGAAGCTGTTGCACTTCTTTAGCCTGAGGAGAACATCACCAGGCTATCTTTTTCTGCTTTTCCACTGCCACCTTTTTTGCCTTTTGTCTGTTCCAGGTAGCTGGGACAATCACCCTACAAAAGAGTTGTTCAGAAGGGAACTCCAGACAGGGAACTTAAGAGATGGATACTGCCAAAAAACAATGTTTACCGAACAACAACAACAACAACAACATTGCAGAGGGTTGAACTAGATGACTCTCCAGATCCCTTCCAACTCTACAGTTCTATGATTCTCATGTACTTCATTAGCCATACAAGGTTACCAGATTTTTTTTCAGTGAATCCAGGGACACTTTTCAACTTCAGTTGGAATGGATGGATTTTTTCAGGGATGTCTGGTAACCTTACCTTAGAGCCTGATCCAATTGCATGTTTGTTCATAACTTATGGGGTTTATGCCACACTAAGTGTGACTAGCTGGGACACAGGTGGTGCTGTGGTCTAAACCACAGAGCCTGGGGCTTGCTGATCTGGGCAGCAGTTCGAATCCCCGCGACGGGGTGAGCTCCCATTGTTCAGTCCCTGCTCCTGCCAACCTAGCAGTTCGAAAGCACGTCAAAGTGCAAGTAGATAAATAGGTACCACTCCAGTGGAAGGTAAACGGTGTTTCCGTGCACTGCTCTGGTTCGCCAGAAGTGGCTTAGTCATGCTGGCCACATGACCTGGAAGCTGTACGCCGGCTCCCTTGGCCAATAAAGTGAGATGAGCGCCGCAACCCCAGAGTCATCCGCAACTGGACCTAATGGTCAGGGGTCCCTTTACCTTTAAGTGTGACTAGAACATTACACGCATTATTTTTTGTGACAGATTATGCATATTTTAGTTCAATTGTGTCGTGCACATGAAGGTTTGCCACTTTGTGAAATCTGATCTCCGTTTGAAACTTCAGAATCTTTAGAGCATTTAACATAAGTTCATTTTAAACATGTTAATTGAATATCACAAAATTCATATTAATTACTTGCTTAAATCTTTTGCTTAAGTGAGGGGTGCTTGGGTTTGCACATGCTTGCACAAAAGCACCTATATTGTGTCCATTTATTGTAACTGGGCAGTTTGCTTGACTTTTCAAATTGAAAAAAAGATATGGATTGTTAGTAACAAGTGAACATTCCTCCACTCTAGTCCTGGCCACATTGAATGGCCCCTGAAAATTCTGCCAAATCTTCAGTAGAGCTAGGATTTTGCCCTACATGATTATCCATGTTTCTTCTTGCTGCGAATCTGCATTTTGGTAAATCGTATTAAGACTGCTTGATGCAACCATGCTGCATTTGATTTCCCTGCCTTCAAAC
Source organism: Lacerta agilis (assembly GCF_009819535.1). Classification (NCBI taxonomy): domain Eukaryota; kingdom Metazoa; phylum Chordata; class Lepidosauria; order Squamata; family Lacertidae; genus Lacerta; species Lacerta agilis. The sequence continues at coordinate 77,167,357 of NC_046315.1, read as the reverse complement.
TTTGCAAAAGGTCTACAGGTGCTGAGTGGATAGCTCCACACAGCTCTCTCTCCTCTCTCCTTGCAATTGTTCTGAAGGACTACTGGTAATTATTGTTTCGAAATAGGTCCCCCCCCATCCGTAATGAGTTAAACTTTCTAGTGGGGGGTGATGGGGCAGAGAAGCCTACCAAGTAATATAGTTCCCACAGGACAACACTATTCAGTTTTCAATTGCTAGTTGAATTTCCCACCTATTCAGATTTGCCTTTTATTATAATAAAAAAATGTTCTTCTATAAGTGATGGTGCCTAGGGAATATCATAAGCACTGACACAGTAGTAATCTGTTTTTCTACCAGAAATCTGTGTGCCAGGTTTTCCTTAGGTATCCCCCTCCCCGACTGCCATTTAGCTGTTTATGTCAGTTCCCAGTAATTCCTGATTTAATAGGCATGATTCTTACTATATTTTGGTGTTGGGTTTCCTATAATGCACTCACAGATTTAAGTTGGTATTTATGGACGCGATGTCAAAAACATTCATTTTGAAATGACAGAAACTCTTAGTAGAAATACAAAGCGTGGGGCAACCTATTTCCCACTCACCCACCCACCACCCCCATGGTGGCAATCCTCTGCACACTTATTTGGGACTGAGCCCCACTGAAATCAGTGGCACATACTTCTGAGTAAAAGAGTTCTGTGTTAAATATAATCATTTTGTCTATTTATATGCACCCCCAACCTATAGTGAAATCATTAAATGATTCTTTTAAATAGGGCAACTGTTTAAAGCCAAACTCATTGGGTAGTTATAGCTAGCCATAAGGAATGGGTGGTGGAGAGGGGGAGCAGAGCCAGCATTTAAACATATTTTGCTTTCGTTATTTACTATGCAAAAATATTGAAGTACAAAAGCAACATAAACTGCTGGAGAAGGGCATTGATGGAATATAAGAGTGATTTTTTTATTTTTAAGTGCTTTAAAAATTATATGTTTTTAAAGTGCTCTTGCAGTTTATAATCTCATTGTGACATGTCTGCTTACCATTGTCCTAAATTAAACAGCAGACAAAATCCAAAGGGACCGAAATCAATATTGTGGCAATCTTGTCCCAAACCCTCCCCCCTCCTTTACAAAGAGACTTTTAAAAAGGAAAGCAGAGGCAGAGAAAGTCAAAAAGCATCACTGCCAAAAATAGAATGTGTCTATCTTATTGTATTTTTTTAACAGCCTTCCCCCTGACTCCCCAACCACCAGGCTGGAATTTCAGGATATGAATTTCCCTTTTCTTCTGCTTCAAAGTGTGGGTGCAAGGGGGAGATCAGAGTTATAACAAGTCACTGTCACTATGTATTATTCTAGTGTGCACTCTTAAGTTACAAAACAACAACAACAACACAACAACACCAGTGCCACAGACTGTTATCCCACAGTAAGTTCCGAGTTACATAAAGTCATGCACTGTATGCATGTTTTTTTTTAAATGCGCACATTTCAAAAGGAAAGCATTTTTGAAATCATTTGCAATCGTGTTTAGTTTCAGGGCTGGGGAAAAAAGGAAGCCATTATCTGGATTCTTCATATTTTAACTACGACTGGGAGATATGAGTATGTGAGACAGACAACAGATTAAAGATGCAGTCTCCAAAGTACTGAGACACACACATTTCCTTCCTTTTCATTTCTTTACTTTTTGTTCGGGAAGGGGAGGAGGAGTTAGAACAGGCTTGGTGGGGGGTGGGGTGGGGGTGGGCTTCTTTGTGTGTGTGTGTGTGTGTGTGTGTGTGTGTGTGTGTGTGTGGTTTGCATAAAAGTGTACAGTGTTAACTAGGTGACATATGGATGGATGAAACATTACTGATTGTCCACTGCAGCCAGGGAGGCTGAGTTTCCATAGAGATAAGACGGGGGGAAAGTGCTCCATGCAACCTAATTGGTATGCATCTCCAGATCAGGTTCATTGTGCTTTTGCTAATGACAGGGTTGTCTCAGTAATAAGGATGGTGCACTGGAGAAATTTGCTGCCTTGGTATATTTTTCCCTGACGGAAAACTACTTAGAGACGGTAGTCAGTAAGAAGAGTGACTGGCAGGCTGAAGGGGCTGCTTAGCAGCATATGGAGGAAGGCTGGCGTTCTGTGCTACATGCATATGGCTGCCATTAAACTCCAGCTTTGCGCTTTGTGTGTTTCTGGTCCCATGCCAGTAAGCCCACCTGCTGCAAGAATACTTGTAAAGCACAACTCAAAAGTGATTGAAAAGCTACTAGAATAAACTGTAATAACACAGTGCTTCACAGATGGGACATAATTGCAAGCTAAAGTGTACAGCCTCTGCAGTAATGAAAACACGAGCCATTAAATTAAAATCATAAGGGGAAAAATATATAAAAGTCTGTTGATTTTTCTCTCCCCCCCCCCAAGTTTTATTGCAAAAAAAAAACTTCAATTTTCCTGCCCTCATTAATCAAATACCATAAAACTATAGTGTTACTTTGTTCTGTTGGAGATTCAGACAATTAAAACAATGAATGTAGATTAGAATGATGTAACTTTCATTAGTTACTTCGTTGGGCAACCCAGCGTGGAAGGGTGACATTCATCTGTCAGGTTTGCCGATTCAGGGACTGCTGTGAATTTGTAGGAGAAGATAATTTTGGAGGTGGGGGAAGTTACTAACCAGGAGGGCGGGAGGGGGGGAGGAATGTCCAAAAAGAGTCACACCATGAATATGGATTAATGTTTTGCAAGTCAGTTTTTCTTTAGTAGCATGTCTCCGTAGATATTAGGAAAAATCACTCCTACCTTCCTCTTTTTTTTTAACTTTTGGAAACGAGGAGAAAGAGTTTCTGAACTATGTAAACATATAAAACTACTTGAGAAATATCAATGCCATTTTAATTAGTGGCAGTGGGGTAATAATGGAATCACTAATCTGACGTGTAATTAGTTGTACAGGGTGTATGAGTGTCGTGTAAGGCTGAATGGGTCTCGGCAGGACTCTAGCGCAGTGTGGCCTCTTGAGGAATTCTCTAGTGCGGAGAGGCCTAACAGAGCCATCTTTGTTCAGTTCCTTTTCTGTGGGTGGGCGACACCAGGAGAAAGAAACATTTGTTTCACAGGAGTCACTGAAGTAAACAGGCTTTAAAAGTCCTCTCTCTTTTTCTTTTTTAATTATGCATTTCTGCAGCATCAATCATAGCAAAGTACACAGGATGTATGTTAAGTATGCCGAATAATGCCTGCCTGTTTAAAAGAAGAAGAGGGGAGGGCAGGCAGAGGCAGCCAGTGTGGTCCCCTGGCTCACATGGTGGACTTTGACCCGGGTTCAAATATTACTTAAGATGGAAACTCAATGGGTGGCCTTGGAGGAGCCATTATTTCTCAACCTCAGTTCCCAGTCCGAAAAATGGGAAGAATAATAATAACAACAACAACAACTCAAAGGAGCTGCTGCAGAAAGAAATGAAATATGGTCTGTATCATTTTAGAAAGTGCACTTAGAATAAAGTGGATTAGCATTCTGTCAGGGAAGTTTTTAGGAAAAACCTAGACAAACTCTAGGGGCAATAGTGAGCTTTGTACTCAGTAGTGACTGACTTCTTCCGTTGCCTCAAATGTGGTTAAATAAAAGACTATCACCACCAGTCTTCCCCCTTGTAGTATCTAATCATGATCAATTTACAGTCAAATCTGGAGCTATTTCTAAGGGCCTGCTGATACATTATGGCTTGAGCTAGGAAATGTTTTCTGTGTGACATCTAAAATGATTGCTTTCTCCCTACAGTATTTTTCTCTCAAATCCCTTCCCCCAGTTTGCCAAGGAACACCCTAAATATGAAAAGCTCTGTCACACACCCACATAACTTTAGCATGGTAGTATCCAGAACATTAGGCAATGGGGGGGGGGGGAACCTGTCCAATTTCTTCCTCACCCATACAGCACTGAGATTACATTTTGGATGTGACCTATGTTAGGTTATCTAAGAGAAAACCTAGGGGAAAGTGTAGACACACACACAAGCAACAGAAAGACTTGGACACAGCTTACCTTCCCACAAGTAATAAAAGGGGAAAAGCTTTGGAAATTATGGTGAGAAGTTCATGAGCAAGCATTTACGACCCGTTATACTGTGCTGTATTCCACAGCCATGCACAGGGGCTCCAGCAGGGACTGCAAAAACAAACAAACAGGATGATGTTCATCAGGTAACTGACAGGTAGCATGGCCATGTATCCTGCCATACAGAGGGAAGTCCTCTATTCTGAAGGGCTGTTAAGAGGACAATCCTCTAGGTGAAGCTGTCCTCTATTTGAGGGCTATCCAAGCTAAGTTTGGTTTGATGATAATGAACCACAAAAAGGGAAAGCAAGGGTCCTGGGCGGACAGGCACACAATTCTCCCATATTCCAGTGTAAAGTGTTATGTCCTGTATGGATACAGTTTTGTCCTGTATTTTAGGTCTCTCCTCTCTCTCTCTCTCTCTGCCAAGTTAGGGCTCCTCTCCAAATGCGTGTGTTTGAAAGGGTGTGTGAAAGGTCAACCACAGACAGATCTGCAAATTCATGTGTATATGTGCATGCATGTGCTTGACAAATTCCAGAGGGGCCATCCTGTTAGGCTGCAATAGATTGTAATGAATTGGGGGGGTCACCCCTTAACTGCCCTGTCCTGCTCTCTCCTGTATTTTGCCAGAACAAAGGTGGCAACCTTACTATGGCGAGATGCATAGTATTTCTATTCAAGTTATAGTTAGAATTCAAAATGTGCGCCTATAGATATAAATTACCATGTGGAAACTGTATGGAAATTGCTGTCCTCTTTTTGGGTGATGCGAAACCATTTTTTCAGGCATAGCAGCCAACTCCTGGGACTTCACACGCCCCAATAAAATATTTGAAGGTGCTTGGAGGGGACCCCAAAGTTGATGGGTATTGACATTCAAATGTGATTGATTGTGCAGGGCATGGCTTACCTGCCTCACCCAATCATTTATTCAAGTTGGCACCCCTGTTTTCAGGAATGTACATGCAACTGCCAGACCATAATCAAAGCTGGATCTGGAAGGTGGCAAGTTCAAGTATTTGCCAGGGGATCAAGGGAAATAAGAACCCACCACCCAAGCTGTTCCACCATCCCCACTTTTCAAGAGCACCTAAGAAAATGAGAGGCAACATGAGAATTCCCAGGACCAAATCAGACATTACTTTACTAGCAGGATTAAATAGCATGATTAATAGCATGCTAATAGCATGATTAAATAGCAATACAAGTTATGCCTTGTTTGGCCCTCTGTTTGTGTGTCCCAGCGTTTAAATAGCTCAGTTGGGCTAAGCCCCCACATCTGATCTCCAGTGGGTTAAGGTTGTGATAAGTGACTCTTACTTTTTCATATTCCCATGGCAGCATCCCGAGCTCTGCTCCATCCATGCATTGCTATTGCATACCCAGAGGCTATGAGCAAACCACCAAAATGATGCTTGTGGGTCCTTCCTACAGTTCTGCACTTGTATTTTACTGATAAAGCAAGCAGACCTGTATCTATTCCCCCTGGAATGGCAGCACTTCAGAATAACAGTGAAGTATTCATGTTTCAATAACCCGCCCCTGCCATGTAGAAAATACCCTGTATATTGGAAAACTCCAATTTCAGGCTTGTTTAGAATCCTTCTCATGTTATTTTTCAATGGATAGTGAATTGGAAGGGAGACATTCAGTCCTGTGATGACTCATGCATTCTGAAGTGGTACGATTTCAAAAACTGAATTGTATGGTGTGTGTTTTCCAGAATTTGTAGTAAATTTGCCCTTTCTTTTAAATAAAGTAAGGGAGAGGAGCCAGATAAATGCCATGTAACTTTGGCAGATGATGGGTAGTTAGAGAAGTAAGAATGTGGCGATGTCTGACTTGATTTCTGTCAGCACTGTTTCCACTCCGCTGCAGTTCAGTTTCTGCCTAATGCTATGTTATGTGTCTCATTATTGCTATTTGAGAAATGTGCAGAACTTAAACAATTTAACAGAATTAATGATGTAATTATTTCTACATTCATTGATTTCCATTCTGGACACAGGGTGACTAAGCAAACATTGTCCATTTCCACTTCTGTTTTCCTTTCGATGAAAATTCTCTGACATGCCTAAGCGCAATATATGAATATTTTAACGGTGTAATCCAGAGAGGGCAGGGAATGGAGGATCTGTGGTGGGAGAACCACCAGATCCAAAGGTCTCCTGGCCTTGCATTGGCCAGGGCAGAAGCTGTGTGCATGTCGTGGCTCAGTGGCTGGAAGCAAAGTTCCAGTTCCGGAGTTTCCCCCTCTATTATTGGAGATGTGCTGAAGGAAGAGATCCACCTCCAACATACCCCTGCCCCTAATGTGCCCCCTTTTTCCTCCCTGCAACTGACAGAGAGGGAAGGGCAGCCACAGAGATTTGGCAGCTTCATTGAAGAGGTTCCCCAGGCATAGGCCTTATCTCTGTCCATGGACCTCCTTCTACACCTGCAAAGACAGGTGTCCAGAGTTACCTATGGCTGCTACTGTTTGTTCCCTTGTTCCACAGTGCCTTTTCTAAAACAATAATAACAGTAAAGGTGAGCTAGCCAGGAATTATTTTATGGAATGCGGCAGGGCCCGGTTTAAAGCAGACATGGTATGTGATGATCCCAGTGGTGAATTTAAAGCTAGCTTGAGTGATTGTAGTTAACTTTTTATCAGTCAGCACCATCCAGATTCAGACAAATAAACAGCGAAGGCAGCGCCCTTATGAACAGTTTCTGGATGTTATGACAACACATTGGGATTTAATGGCAGAGTTTATTACACAATACATACACAGGGTATCACCCCTGAATCAGTTAATTTAATCATTACACTCCTCCTAGTGCTCCAATATTTCGTCTTTCATAAGTATTTTTGTAATAAATATTTGTATTAACCTTTATATTACTGTTATTTCTGATAGCGAATTGTTCTTTCTCCCCTTGAGATTGTTTATCTGATAAGCCGTCTGTACATCTTTGCCACATGCGATAAGCCGAACAGCAAGAAGCAAGTCTGAATAGTTTTTCAAACTGCACTATGTTTTTATTTATGTATTCGTTGATGAGTGAATAGATTTGCCAGCAGACTATTTAGAATGGTGAAGTTGCCATTAAAAGTTGCCTGCAACATTTAGAAACTGTGCCACAATATGATTAGTGAGATCATGGGGATAGGAGGATACAAATTTCGGGCAGGTAGCTGTGTTAGTCTGATGCAGCAGAGTCTTCTGCCACCTTAAAATAGCCTTCTCCAATCTGGCACCCTCCATACATTTTGTGCTACAATAGTCTTCACCCCTGATCATTGACCATGCTAACTGAGGCTGATGATGGCTGTCGTTCAAAACATTTGGAGAGCACGAGGTTGAGAAAAGCTGTCTTCAAAACTAGCATATTCATTGTGGCACACATTTTTGTGCATCTAAGTGGGTTTTGATGTTCAGAAGCTAATCTACACTAAACATGTTAGTCTTCACCAGATTCTTGCATTCCTCTGGGCCTTCCACCATCCACACATTTTTCTATGGTGAAGTCTTCTGGAATTGAGCTGCAGGCTTCTGCTGTACTCTACTTGAACATACCTCAAGCAAGCTGCCCACCTTTATTCTTCCCCACTCTGTCTTATTCCCCATGGTATGTGTATGGCCATACTACCCTGAACACACCCGATCTCTTCTGATCTTGGAAGCAAAGCAGGGTCAAGTTTGGTTCATACTTGGATGGGAGACTGTCTGGGAATACTGGGTGCTGTAGGTTTTTTTTTTAAGGGGTGGGGGTGGCACTGTGGTCTAAACCACTGAGCTTCTTGGGCTTGCCGATTGGAAGGTTGGTGGTTTGAATCCGCTCGGCAGTGGTGAGCTCCCATTGCTCTGTTCCAGCTTCTGCCAGCCTAGCAGTTCGGAAGTGCAAGTAGATAAATAGGTAGCGGTGCAGCGGGAAGGTAAATGGCATTTCTGTGCACTCTGGCTTCCATCACGGTGTTCCCGTTGGTTTAGTAATGCTGGCCACATGACTCAGAAAGCTGTCTGTGGACAAACGCAGGCTCCCTTGGCCTGAAGAGAGGTGAGCACCACACCCCATAGTCACCTTTGACTGGACTTGACCATCCAGGGGTCCTTTACCTTTCCTTTGTTCCCCAAGTGGACAATGGATGCCAGATCAGAGTAGCAGGATGTAAAGGTGGCCCTTTCATTGGGGGTAATGGCTGCCTCTCCTTCCTCCTTCATATTCTTTCTTTTTCTTCCTCTGTCCTTCCATGTTTCATTGTAATCTGTGAGCATAGTGGTCACTTTTCAGTAGGAATCATGGGGGTTGCGTGACACTAAAGGAGCTACCTCCACTGCTTGCTGTTCTTTCCTGGCCCCTAAAGTCAGCTTTTCTCCTGAGGAGCAGCAGAAGGGGCGGAGGGAATCAGCCCCCCTCTAAGCCTTCTTGAGTGCTTTGAGTTGAGTGCTTGAGGAAGCATTTTCACTGTGAGCAGCCCTAAGTCTACAGTAGTAGCAGACACATATGCAATGAGTCTCTAGTTCTCTTTATCTATCTCTCCCATGAGTCTGATTTCTTCTCCAATCCCCTCAGTACATGAATTTCACCCCTATTGAAGCCAGCTGATCCTATACACACATAACAATATATGGAAACTGTTGGCAGCCTAAAGGCAACAACACCTCTTTTCAGTGCAGTTGAATTACCTTCCAAGATATTGATGACTGGTCAAGACCGCTGGTTGAGAGAATGCTGTTAGTACTTTCCTTTTTATGTCTGCTTTAATTTGAAAACTTAATTAACACATTCTGTGCCTAATTATGTGCTTACTGGGGGACTGTTGTTGCTGACTGGTGACCGTTGTAGCCAATTGCACCTATTGTATGGGATCTCCGGACTATGGAGGCTTAAACAATAGAGGTCTGCTCCAGCGTGGAGTCTCAGCAGATTCTTGATAACTGAATTGATTAAATCTCACTCTCAATCTGTTTCCATCCCTTTGCTTGTGCTCCACAAAAACTAAACACGTCATTCTAAACCAGGGTGCCCCAGTGGGTTCAGCTGGCAGATTCGCCTGCTGCCATGGGCGAAAGGATGCTGAAGTGGACCTCTTGAGGAGCAGAAACTGTGAGGGGAGGTGTGGGGTGGGGGAAATGAAGAGAGGAGTTCATGAGAGAGAGTTCTAGGGAGGGAAGATTCTTCTCTTTCAGAAGCTGTCACCATTTCTCTACAAATACTTTGCTGCGGAAGCACCAAATCTATTTTTTTTGGGGGGGGGCGGACGGTCGGACTAGAATGGTCGGCAGCTGCATTGTTGAAACACCACACAGTGTCCGACATCATGGGACACAAAACCCAGACAATGGGGTTGAGAGAACAAGACTGGAATTTTCATGAGAAAAACAAATGGTTGTACCCACTGCTGCTGTTCTGCCAGCACAATGGAACTTCTCTTCCATCCTCCCCCCTTCGCTTCTCTCCTCTCCCCTGCAGCCCCCTCACCTCAAAATCTGGGGGAGGGGGTGGGGTGGGGCTCCAGAGCAGATTTTGAGAGCAGGAAAGGAGGGGAAAGGAAAGGAAGTCCCTTTGTGTGAGCAGGACACTTTAATAATAGAATAATAGAATTTTAGAATTGGAAGGGGCCCTAAGGGACATCTAGTCCAACCCCCCTGCAATACAAGTGTGGCCATCCAACCTCTGCTTAAAAAATTGCAAGTGTATGTGAGCTCGTACTCAGAATGTTCTTCCTAATGTTTAGTTTGAATCTCCTTTCTTGTAGTTTGAATCCTTTGGTTTGGTTCCTGCTCAGATATTGGGCATGCACATACTATAGTAAATGGTAAATAGTTAATACATTCAGGGTGTATGTATTAACTGGGAATGCAAACCTCCATATAGCAATGCAACTGGATAGCACAGCAATTATAAAATGGATATCCCCATTCAGTACTGAGAAATATGCTTCACCATTTCATTTTTCCTAACTAAATCAAAAATGGATCTCCTCCTACAGAATGCTGTTGTGACTTTTGGACCCGACATGGACATTGACATCTTTTAGCACCAGCTAAAAGCTGAAGATGTTTCTGTTTTTCTGGGCATTTCAATTTCAATTCCTTCAACAACTGATTTTATTTTATTTTATTTGGGCACTTCATTGGTGGCGATGCTTAGGTTGAGAGCAATGAGTTGGTTTTTCTTAGTTCTGGCCCCCATTAGCTTTGCTATATTGGGTGTTTTTCAAAAATTGTATCACACGCTGGAATTTTATTTTTGTAAGTTGCTTTCGGTTTCTTATGGAAGGTGACTATTAAATCAATTTAACAATTAATAATAATAATAAACCAGTCTGCCTCGCTAGGTGAGAGTGCCTGATTTCCAGTAGAACTTTAAAGAAATTAGTGAAAGATTGCCGAGGTTCTCCGAACCAAGATAAAATTACTGAAGTCCCTATGTGCATTTTAATTCCTATAAAATTATTTGGCATCTCCAGGAGTTATCTGAAACACTGGAGAGTTGCTACAAATAAACCCTCATTCTTCAAATGGAAGTTATCCTGTCACAACCTAGAAACATGTTTTCCGAAACATTTTCAGCCGGGGCAAATCATTGCTCTAGCTAAGATGGTTCAGTCACTAGCTCTACATGGCTGCAGCCTCTCTAAATAGTATCCTAAACACACTATATATTTCAATGGGACTCCCTCCCCCCCATATGCGTGAGTTCACTTGGGTCCAAAAATAAATGAATCCATTAATGCTACTGCATGACTCCTAGTTTCTATTTCTCAATACATTTTCATGTAATTGGGTCTATTCAATTTAATCTAGGAAGAAGGCATTCCCTTAAAATTATTGCAAAATGAGTGGCAGACTGGTGAGAGGGAATCCTGTGAAGTCCTTGAAGAAATAATTTATGGCATCAAATGGTTGTTTTGTTTCACACTGAGCAGCCCCTTCTTTGGTAGGGGAAAATAAAACCTCCCCACAACAACTGAATAGCTGCTACTTCCAGATTTTTTTGTGGTAATTAACCTAGATGCACTCAAGTGATGAGTACTCTCCCTAATGACTCTATTGGTTCAAAAAGGGAACATTTCCCTGTGATCTCCTCTGACAGTATCATCAGGATGTTGTCACTGCAGACAATACCCTTATCTAGCTTCTTTTCAAGTCACCTGATTAACTGGAGAAAATAGAAAACAGAAAGAAAAGAACGTGTCCTTGTACTTAGACTGTAAATGTCATGGAAAGGCCAAGGGACCAGTTCCACCTTTCCTTGGCTTCTTACCTCTGATCCTGAAGAGTTACAGGTACCTTTCTGGGAAGCTTGATTCCTCAGCTCCACTGCTGCACACAAAGTGCATCCTCACTCTTCTCAATATATGTCCTTGCCATAGGTGGGACAACAGATATGCGGACAGGAAAGGTAACCAACCCAGAACTTCCCCTCCCATTTAGAACCATATAGGTTCATAATTCAAATGCACAGTGTTAATTGGATTTCAATTCAAAGGTTTTTTTTTTTTTTTTTTTTTTTAAAGGTAAAGGACCCCTTGAAAGATTAAGTCCAGTCAAAGGCAATTATGGGGTTGTGGCACTCATCTTGCTTTCAGGCTTTTTCTTCCAGTAAAAAAAAGTGTACGCTAAAGTGCAATAACAGAGCATATCTTGGCATATATGATATAACAGATTTTCACATTTACAGCTTTACAAATCATAACCTATTGGACAATCCAAATTTTTAAAAAAAAACCACAGCAAGGCATAGGTTGGAGCCTGTGGGAAACTGAAGACTACAATCATGTAATTTCAAAATGTCATATACTGAATCTTGGGGAGCACTTTGGAATGAACTTTTAACCCCGTGTCAACAGAGCTACTTTTTGCTCCCCAAGACGTTGCCTCCTTTTAGTTACTGTAGCTTTTTATTGAAATAATAGACCAAATTTTCAAGAGAGAAATGACACCTTTGTGCCTGCTCTTGCTTAGGAAAGTTTATGTATTTCATGCACACAATTCCCATCTTTTGTTCCCCTCGATTCTTCCTCTGCTGTCTCCCCTGCTGTCAAAATTTAGATTGCAAGCTCCTTAGGGTGGGAACCTGGTGGTTGTGGGTTTTTGTTGTTTTTGTTGTTGTTTTTTGTTATGCTTATGTTATCCGGTAAAGTGCCATATACACTGACATTGATCTATTAACGATGTGATTATTTAAGCATACAGACTGGGATAAAAAGAGTGTTGTGCACGACTTTAGGTGCTGCTGCACAAAACAGCACTTTTCTGTATTTTATACACCGTTTCAGAGGATGCAACATGTGTTGGAACCACACGATCCTAAAATGAGGGTGTGTCTAATGGGGTTCACTCCAGATGTTGTTGAAGTCCAACCGTCAATAGTCCCATGGCCAATGAGCAAAGGTAGCTGTAATCCAATAATTTATGGTTACCCCTGTTGATATCTAATCCATCCATCCACCCGCACATGCATAGCACACAGCTTGATCCTATTATGTTACTCAGGGGTAGCTAAGGTGGTCCCCTCTAGATGTTTCTGGACTTCAGTTCTCACCAGCTCCACCCAAACAACTGAGGAAGTTGTAGTTTACACTACATTGGCTATCCTTGGTATTACTACTGGTTGCACCATCAGCTTGTCAGTATCCTATCCTCATTCAAGGCACATGCACATGACACTCTGCTATACATTCAGTGTCCACGTGAGGGAGGAGCGGGTCTTCAGGCTACATTCCGAGTGGCCACATGTTCGGTGTTAGTGTGAATGGGTGTTGGGCACATGCAGCTGTGACTGGGCCAATTGTGGTACATGCACATCCATGTACATCTTTCTACATCACATTTTCCCCTCCAATTTAAAAACAACAACATTGAAAGAATCCGGTAGCCACTGTGAAGATAACGTGTATTTAGGAAAAGAATTGATATAAATTGGGTAACACAAATTTTCATCATTGGTGATGATGCAATGTTTGATCTTCAAATTAGTTGTCATGAGAGGCATCTGTTCCATTGGTCTTCTTTCTTTAGATGCTGAATAGATAGAGTATGTGTACTGACTGATAGCTGGCCATAGGGTGTCAAGAGGCTATCTGTTCTCCAGATTTTGGCTTAATGCATGAAGGCAACTCAAGTTTCTGGGATCTGAAACTTGAAACGGTAGACAGACAGTTTCTGGGATCTGAAACTTGAAACGGTAGACAGACAGACACGATACCTGAAATTGAAAGAACAAATCCCCTTGAAATGCAACTTATAATTTTATCTCTCTTTCTCCCCAGGTTGTTCTTTTTAGCCAAGATTTGTATAGTCACCTGGCAGTGGCATAATCTCTTCCCACAGATTTTTTTAAAAACACATTTAATAGCTACTTTATATGCATCTTTTCTATGCTGTTGCCACTTCAGATTCTCTGGAGTTTCAAATTCCTTGTTCAGAATTTAAATTAGATATTAATTCTAATGGTAAGAAGTGTGATCTCCTAAAATGCCATGGAAGAGTATCTATAGAACTGCATCATAGGAGGCACAAAACATAAACATGAATTATTATATCAAAGCAGGTAATTCATCATAAATGTTCTACTGATATGGCGTACCTGGACTGTTTCCATGCAAAGCGGCTGGGTCCTGTTTCAAAATTTTATACATACAAACAGAGAGAGAAAGAGAGAGAAAGAGAGAGATTCAGTTTTCTATTGATTAATGTCAATCATAACTGGTTCAGATATATAATTGATTAAAATCAGATTTTATGATAGACCAATAAACGGGTGCCACATAAAAATACTTTCAAAGATGCTATAGCAGAATTTATGCATTTAAAAAGTGAACCATTGCCTTAAGGGTATTTCCTTTTTATATTTTGACAAGTCTCACCAGTTTTTTGCTTTCGTTCCCCCCACCCCACCCCCAACTTGGCTTAAAACATTCATTGTCTAATTATAAAAGCAGAAAGTTGTATCCTTGGGAAGCCTAAGCTTGCGAAGGAGTTTGGGTTTTCCGCAGGTAATATTATTACCAGATTCATAACTGTGGAGATCACCATGAGAAGCATTGTTTTCACTCGAAACAGGTTCAATCACATGACTCTCCACCCTCATGCATGTGCCCTGGAAGTGCATGGATGACCATATGTTGTCCAGCATACCCCTAGTTACAGCTGCAGCTTCCGAGCAGTCAGTTCCCTGGTCAGCTTGGCTGCTTTACAAGCCATTTGCTCACAAGAAGCACTGCCAGGAAGGATGCTGTGACGGCATCCAAGGATGTGCTGAGCCTCAGCATGATGTCCTGAAGTACATCCTTGGAAGGTGTTGTGGACTGGCTCAAAGAGCCGATTCATGGAACCTGTTCAATCCAACAACATGAAGGGTGTTGTCCAAGCCAGTTGTATATCTCTGTTTTCTACAAAAATCCCCTTAATGGCATGTTTTTCTTCATGATTTATAACTCCATAGCAAAAAATTTTTTTTTAAAAAAAAATCCTTGTAATGAAAAGCTGTGCACAGACTGCAGTTCTAGATTTATTCTTCACTGTTCTACCTTTCTGCCAAGGGACCAATGGTAGTAGACAATTTTAAAACACTAAAACAGGGCACATAAGACAACAGATTTCTCTCAGGCTGAAAGAGGGTCACTTCAGGAGCTTATGCTCCCTGGCCAGGACTTCCGATTGTCCCCAAGGAAGGCCTTTCCTAACAGACTCATGGAAGGTGAAGGTTGGCCTAGCCCAACAGTTCTTTCAGGCTTCTGGAGTTTATGACTTATTAAGAGTAACCTGCTTGGTCTGTGTAAGTTGTCTCTTGTACCACATTTAGATTGGCAGCTATACAGTTGCTAAATCCCCTCAGACAGAAAAAAACACACACAAACGTTAGGCCTAGTTCTCACTGAGTTGGTAAACCCATACCTGGGCTGTTCCATTCCTCTCCCTTTTCTCATGAGGAGAGAGAGAACTCCACCCAGAAAATGTGCATGTGAGACTAGGCTAGAGCCTTCTCCACAGCATCTACTTTTCTACTGCCCTCTCTAGATGTTACCTCAAGTGTGAGGGAAACATATGGTGGACAATGCCCTTCTCTATTATGAGTTGAAGGGGCAAAATAAATGACCGGAGTTGGAGTCACCATACTCATTCCAGCTGCCCCCTCATGTATCTTCCTCACACTTGATGGCAACACCTGAAGATGACGTATGTGGAGGAAGTTTTTGTATGGAAGGTCATTCAGTAATAGACGCTCCCATCTTCTGTGCAGATGTATCTTTACCACCTCAATGAGAACGAGGCAAATGTCTTGATCAGGTGAGTCACATACATTTCAACAGAATTTACAAGTACTTGTCTGGATATCTCCCAGAGTAATTCAAGTGTGTATTGTTCCAGAACTGCCCATTGTCAGAAACAAAAGCACACAAAAGAAGTGGCCTTACATAGGGTTGCCATACGTAGAGATTTTCCTGGACATATCTGGGATTCAAAGGATGAAAATAGCATGGGGGAGGGGGATTTTAAAAAAAAAGCTCCAAAATGTCCTGCTGTTCTGGGCAAAATGCTGTGCCCTGGAAGCAGAAGCAGGTACAGTGGTACCTTGAGTTAAGAACTTAATTTGTTCAGGTGGTCCGTTCTTAACCTGAAAGTGTTCTTAACCTGAGGTACCACTTTAGCTAATGGGGCCTCCTGCTGCTGCCATGCCGTTGCCGCGCGATTTCCATTCTCATCCTGAGGTAAAGTTCTCAACCCGAGGTACTACTTCTGGGTTAGCGGAGTTTGTAACCTGAAGTGTTTGTAACCCGAGGTACCACTGTACTTCCTTTTTTGCTGGAAAGTGACCGCCATCGCTAGCCAAGCACGTGCAAGGGGTGGGGCAGGTGGTGGTGGTGTGTGTGTGCATGTGCGTGTGCGTGCGCGCAGTGGAGTACTTAGAGAGATGTGGGGAGTGTGGACACAACCACCCCTTGCCCGCCCCGGTCCCCTCGGCTCCTCGCCCAGCAACCAAGCGTCCCCT
The DNA here is from genome assembly GCF_009819535.1 of Lacerta agilis. Taxonomy (NCBI): domain Eukaryota; kingdom Metazoa; phylum Chordata; class Lepidosauria; order Squamata; family Lacertidae; genus Lacerta; species Lacerta agilis. The sequence continues at coordinate 77,151,325 of NC_046315.1, read as the reverse complement.
GCCACCTGCTTCATGGCGAGTGAAGCACAGGCTGAATCTCTGCTGCTGCCAATGCTGTGAGGGCTGCAGCACAGCAGGGGTGTGTGGGGGGGGGAGGCTTCCCCACAGTAGTGTAGTTAGGAAGGGGGGGACTCAAAGCTCCATCACACAGGACTGACCTCCACACTTTTCACCTGAGGAGAGTTGCTCCTCCTCCGTTGGACTGAAGTGCCTTGGGTAGCAGTGCACACCTTTCCTGCCCAGGTGAATGAGGGAAGGGCAACACTGCAAAGGGGCTTGCCTCGCTTTCCCCACAAATGCAGAGTGAGCCCTTCAGGCAGCTTCTCTTATTTTCCTCTGCTAGTTCAGTATTCAGTGCTGAGGATATCCCAGAAAACTCCTTACTGCAGCATTAAGAAGTCAGAGCAGAACACCATCCTGTTGTTGTTGTTTTGATAGCAGTGGATTGTTGTTGTTGTTGTTCAGTCGTTCAGTCGTGTCCGACTCTTCGTGACCCCATGGACCAGAGCACGCCAGGCACACCTATCTTTCACTGCCTCCCGCAGTTTGGCCAAACTCATGCTAGTTGCTTCGAGAACACTGTCCAACCATCTCATCCTCTGTCGTCCCCTTCTCCTTGTGCCCTCCATCTTTCCCAACATCAGGGTCTTTTCTAGGGAGTCTTCTCTTCTCATGAGGTGGATATAGTCCTTTATTTATTCAAAGGAGTTATGCCACTTCTTTAGATGATTACTTCCCGAAACAGCTAGCAAAGCCTAAACAAACATATGTCAATCCAAACAACACCCCAATAAAACTAACAGAAGTGTCCTGGTTTTTACTTTTTGAAATATGGCAAGCCTACCTTACACCAAGTCACAGCACTGTCATGCCTGATTAGTTTTTACTGGATGTCCTCAAACTGAACTCAGAGGAATTCAGAAATCTTACAGGTTGGGAACATAAAATGCACTGGATAATATCAGTCTAGGGAATGGAATGAATATTTCAGAGACTTCCTCATGTTATGTTTTGTTTTCAATTGTGGCATGATGTTTAGATGTAGAATACAACATTAAGTAGGTAGATTGCCAGCAAGGGAATTATTTGCATTCACTCTACATTCTTTTTTCATCATTACTATTTGAAAACTATAGGGTATATCTGGGCACTTCAGGCAGAATGAAAAAGCTGAGCAGGCTCTATTCCTTTATGTACACTGAGATCCAGCACTGAGGGCCTTCTGGCGGTTCCCTCACTGTGAGAAGCAAAGCTACAGGGAACCAGGCAGAGGGCCTTCTCGGTAGTGGCGCCCGCCCTGTGGAACGCCCTCCCATCAGGGGTCAGAGAGATAAACAACTTCCTGTCATTTAGAAAATACCTGAAGGCAGCCCTGTTTAGGGAAGTTTTTAATCTGTGACTTTGTATTGTATTTTAATATTTGTTGGAGGCCGCCCAGAGTGGCCGGGGAGACCCAGCCAGATGGGTGGGGTATAAATAATAAATTTTATTATTATTATTATTATTATTATTATTATTATTATTATTATTATTAATGTTATACGTGCTTATAGTGTTTGGGTGGGGTGGTAAAGCAGAGCACTTAAACAGCCTTATTCACTGACTTTTTCAAAGGGTCCTGTATTTCAGTAGCTCCTAGTCTTAAAACAATCTGTCATTTTTTTTTAAAATGGAGGCCGTCACTGTCTGTCATTTCATAAATTAAAAATACATTATAAAAAAACAACTGAGGGGAGCACAACTTGGCATAGGTGGGTGCGGTGCACCCATTCCCCCCACCCTGACTACCCTGGGAAGTGGTCTTTTTAAACATACGCCTGAACTTTTTGTGTAGAGGGATTTGTGGAAAATAACTTCTGGGAGGTACCTGATCTCGGATTAACCCACCACAGGAAAGATGCATCCTGGTTGCTAGAGTAAATGGCACTGAAGGGAAGGGGGAAACAGCAGGTCTTTAGGACCACAGGGATTTCTGTTGCCTGGTATCCAAACAACTCATAGCTCTGACTTCACTCATTAGCTAAAAGCACTAAAATGCAGGAGCAGACAGGCAAGTTCATCTCACAGAAATCACTTTGAAGGTTACTTGCACATTTTGCTTCATAACTTTCTAGGTGGGGTAGATATTTGCTTTTGTTTTGTTTTGTTTTGTTTGTTTTAAAAAGGAAGCTCAAAGTCTATGGCCCCTAATGTCTGTGAGCCCAGTACATCCGTACTCATTGTAGCGGCCTCTCATGACCCTGAGTTCTGAGATACCATGTCTACCAGACTGTACCCTTGTCCTTATTCAATCTGGGTATGTTTCTGCCTGTTTGCAATCGCAATCACAGATGAGAATACTTACATGCATAGATTGAGAAGGATGTCGAATATCCACCCATTCCCCTTTGCGAATTTGGATATTGTGGGTTGGTTAAAGAGCCCTAAGAGGTGACTACTCCACATTAAATTATCTCATGTAAATGTCCTGATACAGTGGCCAAAAGGGGAGGAACTGAGGGGTCAACTACCAGCAGCATTGCAAGGTTGAAGGTGAAATGGGGAGCATCTGTCTTTGCATTCTGTTTGAGGGTGTTCCCCTCCCTGAAATGGCAATGTGTCTTCAGCATATTGATTCTGTGACCCTCTTTAACTATCTGAACTCTCTATTGGAAAGAACCAAATTTAATCTCAATCTGTTTCTAGGATATGTATTATTTTGTGCTCCCCTGAGAACAGGAAAGACAAACGGTGTGATAATTGCAGATCATGCAGAGGAAGAATCTGCAGAGAAGTAAAAAGAAAAGAAAACGAAAAGGAGTGTTGCACAGTGGTTTGCCTTTCAGGGATACCCGAGGTAATGAATGGCAGAAGAACTCCTCACGTGTAATTGAAAAACTGAAGAAATAACAATGTAGAATTCATTCCAGCTATTTATTTTTAAAATGCAGCATTTAGACCAGCACAGATCACATCAGACCTATTAGGAGGGAGCAATCTTTCTTCTTCTTCTTTTTGGTCCAGAGGTGTGAAATGTAACTAATATAAAAGCAAAATTAAGTAGTCACTCATTTGAATCAGAACCTACTAAGGATCAAGCGCAAAACCTATTTTAATAGAGAACACATGTAAAGCAATTGTAGGGTGTCTGCAGTAACAACACAACTGTGTTTTTTCACAAGTGGACACTGTTAATAACATAATTATTTTCATCTAGAATTTTCTGCCTTTCGTTTCCTCATGATCTTACTGTTTACATTTCCCACCAGCAAACATAATATGTTCCTTTAACTAAGGCTAACATACATCTGATGAACTGCACTGTAGTCCACAAAAGCGTATTTCATAATAAATTTGTCAGTCTTTATGGTGCCAAAAGACACCCAATGTGAAGTACAGTTAATGCTTCTGAGCATGTCTAAAGTGCAGTTGCCTCACCACTGAGTAATCACTGCTACTTCTTGGTCCAGATCAGAATCCAGGTTTGAAGATGCCCTGGGCAAAGTGACTTCTTATAGGTCCCCTCTTATGCTGATGACTACCCCCCCCCAGACATGCCTGATAGTGGCATCACTACTCCAAGAGTGACTGGGATCTGCCATTTTAATTAACCACAAAGCTCTGTAGCACCCAATGTTGTGTCAAACCAAGGCACTGTGGGTAAAGGGCATGGTCTAAACGTGCACAATGCAAACCCATGTATCGTGTGTGTGTGTGTGGTTTTTTTTAATTCTGTTGGAAGCTGCCTAGAGTGGCTGGGGCAACCCAGTCCAATGGCTGGGGTACAAGTAATAAATTATTACAATTATTATTATAAACAGCTTGCTGGAGCTAAGCAGGTTCATGCCTGGATAGCAGACTATGGGTGGGGACCCCATGTAAGGTGCTTTGCATTCCATGATGGGGGAAAGGTGGGAAATAAGGAGAAAGACCCCTTGAGTTCCTCGGAAAGCAGCTTGGGTATTTAAAATAGGTGGGGTATAAGTATTTAATATAAAATGTTAAAAAGTAATACGTAAAAATGGTAACAAATTAAAATGGAGGCTCACTGGTCCAGCTGCCCGGTGCGGAGACCCTAGGAAAGGTGTCAACACTTAAGTGCCAATAGTTTTCTTAAAATGCTAGATGGAGAGAATCATCCATAAAACTTTACTATGTTCTTGTGTTTGCCATGGGTTCTTGCAACCTTAGCAAGACAATGGAGAAGCTCCCTTCAATAACGTCAGCATCATGACTCTCGACCATGTCAGTCTTCAGGGAAGGGCTGCTGCTCGGCTTTAAGAGCAGATGCTTTGCATGCAGAAGGTCTGAGGTTTAACCCTCAGCATCTTCAGGAAGGGCTTGGAAAGACCCTTGGAGAATTGCTGCCAGTCAGTAGACAATACTGAGCTAAAATGGGCAAATGGTGTGAGAATAAAGCAGCTTCTGGTGTCTCTAAGAATACTGAGAATTCACAGGTCCCTTTGTGGCAAAGCATTGACTTTTCACATGTATTTTAGGTACCAAGTCTGCACAGATCCTATGGATAGAACCGTACTGTTTGCCCAAAGGGCCAGCAAAAGGATTCCAAAGCCTTTTAGGTTGAAATCCTATGCTTGCTTTCTTAACCGAGGAGTACACCACACTGAAATTAATGGGATTTGCTATATTGGGCTCCAGCCTCTTAACATATGCTACTACACCGAATCAGTATTTCTGCGACAGCCTGAGTGTGCTTCTCAAATACTACTGAGAAATAAAAAAAGATTAGCGTAGTAAAACAATTTTCATTCTAATCCAATGTAAATAAAATAATGTTTCTCAAAATGATAGGTCCTCGAGGGACATGATACAAACTGGTAAAGGAAAAACGAGTATTGGTTTAATTGGCTTTTTAATGATCTCCTGTTTCTTCTTTTTGATATCAAAATCCGAATGGAAAGGTTCATCTAACTATACATTTAAGGCTTTTAAAGGCTCCATTACAAGACTTATTATGCTAAAAGAAACATACCTGGCATGCTGCAGGTTTCTAAATGTATCACTGATGCATGTAATGATTCACTTAAACCATCATGGTCAGAATTCTTTTGCATTATTTCCATGTAAATTGGATGCTTTCACAATTACTATAATATGTGTGAAATTCCACTTATTATTTCTTTTAACATGAAACTTTTATCACTTAACTTAAACTCACTGGACAGAATATTTGAACCATTTGCAATCATTAGAGCATTTTTGTTTGGTCAAAACCCTTCTGGGATTATATTTTTGTGGTGGGGGAGGGGTAGAGATAGGGAGAAGTAGAATGAATTACATTTTATGTAATGGAATGGCAATTTTAAATATATGAAAGGGCATCTGGAGTACTAGTCATTATACACAGATCCAGTGTTATACTTTTTTATCTATTGTGGACTTGTTCCATCTTTCTCTCTCTCTCTCTCTCGTCTTCAAGAGCTTTACTTTGAGCATGCAACACAATAAAAAAGATGAAATTTAGTCAGTAGGTGATCCAGCAGGCTAGCTTTTCATGCTTTCAGTTTCTAGAAGACATCCAAGATCTCCCACAAGCCAACCCTATACCCTGTTGCAAGGACATAAATTCCCAATGTAGACTCTCAGGGAGCTGGTCCAAATGGACCTCTCATCTTGTCACCTCATTACTGGGAGACAACAACAATGATGTTTTCCCCGTGCTTTGCCACAAGGTCCCAGGCCAGGTGACAGCAATTTAAAATACAACATGAAAGAGTTTAAAACAAATTACACAGCTTAGTCCTGTGCCCTGGGCTGAAATAGCAGCAACCTCTGGTACCCCTGCCCTGCTACTCTAGGGATGCGGGTGGTGCTGTGGTCTAAACCACTGAGCCTTGGGCTTGCCGATTGGAAGGTCGGTGGTTCGAATCCCCGCGATGGGGTGAACTCCCATTGCTCAGTCCCAGCTCCTGCCAACCTAGCAGTTCGAAAGCATGTCAATAAATAGGTACCACTGTGGTGGGAAGGTAAACGGTGTTTCCGTGTGCTGTTCTGGTTTCACCAAAGCGGCTTAGTCATGCTGGCCACATGACCCAGAAAAACTGTCTGCAGACAAGCGTTGGCTCCCTCGGCCAGTAAAGCGAGATGAGCGCCACAACCACAGACTCATTCGTGACTGGACGTAACTGTCAGGGGTCCTTTACCTTTACCTTTTTACCCTTTGAAGGTTACAGGGAACTCAGTTCTTATGGACCTTACTAGCTGAGAAATCCCACCACTTATTCCACAGAAATTCTAAATGTTGACATGTATACTTGGGCATCTTTCATATGTGGGGCTCTAGCTTGGGCCTCACTATTGGCTTCCATGCATATTGGCTGGGCATGACAGAAAGGTGCCCTCAGCCACCCCCAACCTACCTGTCTTCTTATCCAATCCAGGGGGTGGCACTGGTTGTCAGTTTCCTCCTTGCTCTCAATGTTGCGCTTGTTGACCTTAGCAGGGAAGAAAATGAGGAGAAGAGTAGAATTAGTTGGCTCCGCCTGCCATTGGCTCTGACTCCACCTACTGTTTGGGCTCCCTGCCTTCCACCTTACCAGCCTCAACAACTGATGCACATCAGCATGCATCAGCATTTTACAGCAACAGAATGGCAAGGGAGGGGCTTTATCAGGTAATCTCATGCAGAGCAGGTACAGGGGATAGTGATTGGCAGTGAGCACCAAAGCTCTGAATTTGACTTGCGCTCATATGATGCAGCTTAACAAGTGGTGCATTGGCCATCTCCTGAAGCGTTTTAACATAACCAGCCAGCTTGCCTGTCTATCTATGATCAAGAATATAATAGCACTTATTAAGATTAAATTTAGGATAATGAGAGTTCTAATTACTTACATTTTTTATGGTTGAAATTTTTCCTCAACAAATACTGCCGGTAATGAGTGGCATCAATTAATTATCTAATGTTAGTATAAAATATCGTAGGAGCTTAATTCTGATCTCGTTCCAAGTGAAACTTCCAGATATTTAAAAACCTTGAGAGGTAGTCCTGAGAAATGCTACATGCCACTACTTGCAGAGGGTTCTATTCAACAGGAATTTTCAGGATTGATAGCTGTTCATATAGCAGTATGGACACATTTACATGCAAACACTTTATTTAGAATCTGAATATCGTGAACCAGAATTTTTGAAAGTGCGGTATCTGTCCCTGCATTTCTTTGCTGCCGATTCTAATGAGCATATCTTTTGGAATTCAGGCCATCTGTCACAGCATGGCCAGTGCACAGAAAGGATGGAGACAAATGTAACAAGTATTAGAAAAGTGTGACCACCCTGAAAACAATATTCTGTTCAAACATACATTTTCTCATAAGAAATGAACTTGCGGGTGGTGAGCAGTTCTGCAAATTTGCAGTAAAAGCCAGTTGTGCAAGAGAATGATTAGCACTAGTCTCATGATGACATCTCCATCTCTGTGACAATTTTGCAAAAAAAAAAAAAAACTCTAATCAGCAAGGTGATGTAAATGGATGCATACATGTACTTTTTCTAAAACAACAGAAAAGGATACACCATCCACTTGAAGCATGGGGAGGGGGGGAGGACAAAAAACAATGGCTGTGCCAGTTTTTGATATGATGATCATTTCATTATCTATGCCAGGAGAAAAGTGAGCTCACCTCACAACAGACATTATCTGAGCTCTATTACACGTCTTCACCCTAAAATTACACAACCTCCTCATATCAGCTGTTTCATCACCAGAAGACCTCTGGTGCCCAGCAAACCAAAAGCAGACATTTTACTCAGACTTATGATAGTTCAGGACAAGTCCTGGCATTATAGAGGTTGGGTGGCCAACTGCATCTTCTCAAGTAGCACACTAGTAGAGAGCATAATGTGACTGTTCACCTGACTTCCACTTGGTTGCATTGCTTCTGCTGCTTAGAAGAGGTAAAGGAGGTATTGCAAGATGGCAGGGAGATTTGTTTGCTACAAAAGTACCAGCAGAGTGTCAGACTGGCTCAGCTGGCATATTTCCATACATACACAGCCACCTCACTGCACCCCTCTGTCTACCAGCATGCGGCAGCAATGTGACCAGGAGATCAGGTGGCCAGTATGGTTCCGAGCACAATTTGAAGTGTTGGTGCTGACCTTTAAAGCCCTAAACAGCCTTGGCCTAGTATACTTGAAGGAGCATCTCCACCCCCATTGTTCAACCCGGACACTGAGGTCCACCTCCAAGGCCCAAGGCATTCTAGTGGTTCCCTCACTGTGGAATGCGCTCCCATCAGATGTCAAGGAAATAAACAACTATCTGACTTTTAGAAGACATCTGAAGGCAGCCCTGAATCGGGAAGTTTTTAATGTTTGATGTTTTATCGTGTTTTTAATATTCTGTTAGGAGCCACCCAGAGTGGCTGGGGAAACGCAGCCAGATGGGCGGAGTATAAACAAACAAAGAAACAAAATGTTGTTGTTGTTGTCCCACCATGCCATTCGCCACTGAAGCATCACATTTGTGATTAAAGTGGGACAAGCTATAAATTATTTAGTGGGGGTCGTCCCTCCTGCAACCACTATAGGATGCCTTTTTAAATGCATCACCATGTCATGGGTTGTCACCATCTTTTATACATGAAGAACTGCCTTGAATGTTTTTAAAGGTTTCAGCTGACCTACGGGAAGCAAAAATATGTTGTGCATCCTATGCACATGGGAATTGTAAGGTTGCCACAATATATTACTGTACTGTACAGTGTGCAACTACATTGGGGTTGCCATAATGTAGGAATTGCATGGTTGCTCCATGAGACAGCGCTCTCTCCACAAACAAATTTTAATGGTTATGAGTCGTAGATTTAAAGTTTAGAATGCTGAAATAAAACTTAGGCTTATACCTGATGAATGGAGGCTCATAACTAAAGGTGGCTGGGTGTTGTCTTTCTGCCTGAGAAGTCCACTTTGGGCGAGAAGAAAGAGGGATCATAAGGAGACTTGATTTATTTTATTTTTTTCAATGCTCTGTGCAGCCACGTCTAATCTTGCCCCTTTCTAAAATTTAATTATTGGTATGTGGTGTTCTTTTTTTAATCTACCAAAGAATAAAATAAAATCGTGATTAAGGGGTTATCTCAGGGCGGAGGAGGACATGTATGCTGTGTCCCATTGGTGTAGTGCTGGTGGCACTCGCCCTACTTCTGATAGGAAATGCTCGGGGCGGGGGGCACACAAAAAAGAATTGTTTGAGGAAGCTTAGTTGGTCCCTATTTTCATCTAAAGCATGTTGGATCATGGACCCTTGAAGGATCCATTATCTTCCATTAACTTGCATATGGGGGGAAATGGCTGGTGTGGGAAGTAGCCCACTCTCACCCTGAACCCTTGGGGTAACAGAATTAACTTACATGGGGTAAAGGAAAAAATGACTGGTGGGGGGGGTGAATCAGCACCAATGGGCACCAGCCACCAGTCAGCTTAAGGATGGAGACACCCTATGGGAAAGTTGGGATTGTAATCTAAGAACCACATCTGCACTAGTCTTCCCTTCTGATGCTGGTGCCATTGTTCTCATGCTGTTCTCCTCCTCTTATACTATTCTCATGGTTTCTTCTTTATTATTAGAGTGGTATGAGATGGATCCACAAGGGAGCAGCAACCACATCACTACTGCTGCACAAGAATCCTGCCAGAGTCTCTCTCGGTTGAACATGAGCTGGCTGTGTGCGGTAGATTTAAGCTTGAGAATGCAGAAAGAAAACTGGGGAAAGTGTTGAGTAATGCTGTGCAGGATAAACTTCAGGCAAGTTCAACACTTTAATAAGAACTGAATGAGGAGCACTTGCAATGCGCGCTGGTAATTTAAATGAGAGCGTTGCAGGGTTTGTATAAGCAATGCACTTTAAAATAATCGAAAAAAGTGCATTGTGTAATATCTAGCACAAAACTAGAATAATCATTCGAGTAGTGTGGGTAACATAAACTATTGTTAATGTACAGTAGCTGAAAAAAGCATAGAGAATGCCACATACTGTATAGTGTTCCTCAGTGGTGTAAGGCATTCTCACAATAAATTGTTCAATAGAAGTGAGTGCATGCTAATTTTACAGACTGTATAGGACTCACAATAGAGTGAGATTTTTTCTGCGCAAAATATAAGAACAAAACCAGGACGGTGACCTCACTCAATTGGAATAGTAGAATGAATTACATTATGATTTTAAAACTGGTAATAGACTCCTAGCTAAACTGGTAAAAAAAAATTCATTGTATGCATTTATTTCTAACCCCCCCACACACACACACACCGCCCAAGTGTAATTTCAAAGCCCTCCTATAGTTAACATTATAATATAGTTAGTTGCTACAAATAATCTGCAGTGATTATAGGAAAACTGTCAGTGTCTGTTCAAGGTCTGAAAAGGCTGCAGCAAATAGCTTTTCTCTTTGCCATGGAGACTGGGGTCTGTTTTTACGGTTACTCTGGTAACGAAAGCCTTTCTGGTGTTAGGCCTTTTCAGTTACTTCAGCTATTAAACCCTCCGGTTGAGACAAAAGCAAGGCGGTGTACAGACACTTCCCTCTAAAGCAAATCCCAGGCCTGAGGAAAAACTTGCAATGAAATGAAATGTGCAGCTTCTAATCAAATTGTTGTGTTTCATTCAAGGACTATTTGTGACCATGCCTGTTTAGGAAAGCTATTTGCCTGTTGGGTAGTTAATAATGTTGCAAAGGGGCATGGCCTCTCTCCTGAGGGGAATTCTTCAGTGATAAGGATGCCAGTTTTTAATTTTGTTGTTGTTGTTGCACTCACAAGCAAACCTGAGGTGATACAGAGTGACCTTATTTCCTTCCTCCCAGCCCCCTCCCTGCCTATCACAATACAGTTGCTTTGTGTTGTGGTCGGTGCTTTTTTCTAAAAGAAAATGTTTAGTGGTACTCTCATTTTCCTAGTCATATTGTAATAATGCCCCTCAAGGAGGCCAAACTTAGATTCGTCACCCCAGAAAAAAAGCACAGCCATCCTATGTCCAGAATGCAGAATTTTCAAAATTCAGCAGAAAAGATGGAGCACAATTACCGTGTTTCTCCTAAAATAAGACACCGTCTTATATTTTTTTTCGCTCAACAAAACACAGTATGACTTATTTTCAGGGGATGTCTTATTTTAACCGCGTTGCATCGGTACGCTGCATAGCCACGCCTCTCCAGGCTGTTTTAATGGGAGGTACCACGTCACTATGGCTTATTTTCGGGGTATGGCTTATTTTGGGGGAAGGGCTTATATTTCGCAAATGCATAGAAATCCTGCTATGGCTTATTTTATGGCTATGTCTTATTTTAGGAGAAACAGGGTACATGATAACCCTTCAAGTGATTGCCATTGCACTACTGGTGAAAACTATGTGACCCAATTTGGTACAGATAATTCTAACAGCTAGGGGGAAAGGTAACGTGAAAACAGGAAGCACAGAGTCATAAAATGTTTCATGCAGCTAAGATGGTAGTGGATGTGACTCTTGTTTGGAATCAGTAGGTGTAGGCAGACTCCTGAATTACCTTGTTCTTCAAAATAGTAATGCTTTTCACCTTAGGTAGAGGTTTGTTGGCGCCAGCTCTTACTTTCCTTACATTTTTTTTTCTTCTTCTCTTGTTGTGTACTATTCTAAGAAAGTGGAGTGGGGGGGGGGGGAGAGAACGGAATTTTCACAGGAAGAAACAGAAGACTAAATAGACCGCAAATAATATGCTTCACAACCGAACAATCCATTCTCACTTTAACATGGTCAAACTAAGTAACACTAAACACTGTAATACCCATGGTGATAAACCACTTTGAGCTGCAAAGTATTCAATTATTTTTCATTTGAACTATTAAATGTGTCACACAGAAATTCCCCAATGCTGTTTTCACCTACACATATTACCATATTTTGGGGAGGGGTGGAGGAGGGGGGAACACCACACACACCTTTGTCCTATCAGAAGGCAATTCAGAGAAAGAAACACTCAGGTTGGAATATAGCAACTAAATTAATACCAGGTGACATTTGTTAACAGTGAGGAAAAACAATAGCAGAGCATTTACAAATCTAAAACATCTTTTCCCACCCTCCTGCATATTGGAGAGAGTAATATATTCTTAGATGACCTCATTTCAATCATATGTTGCACATAGCCATATGAGATGCTTATTTATACTTAGCAAAGCAGCAAAAAAATATTTTTGTTTTGTTTCCCAATGGTGCTTACTTCTAAGAACGCCCTCTGCCTCCTATACAATTTTGGGATTTTTAGAGATTAAAATGTGTGCTTTAAGATTAAATGCCAGCAAAAACCCAAATAACTAAATGGTAAGTGTGGTGCAAGGCCTGAGGTGCAAGGAGGGCCTTTCCCCCAATATTTTTTAATTGCTTGGTGAATTTTGTGAGATGCACCTCTGGCCAGCTGTGGGCTGGTTCTTATGAAAGGCATCTGAACAGCTGACTGTGTTCCAGACAGTGAGGAATGAACTCTAAGGTGGCCTGCAACTAAGGCTGCAATCTTATGCCCATTTACACAAGGCTATGGTCCACTGAAGGGACGCGGGTGGCGCAGTGGGTTAAACCACAGAGCCTTGGGCTTGCTGATCAGAAGGTTGGCGGTTTGAATCCCCGCAATGGGGTGAGCTCCCGTTGCTCAGTCCCAGTTCCTGCCCACCTAGCAGTTCGAAAGCACATCAAAGTGCAAGTAGATAAATAGGTACCGCTCTGGCGGGAAGGTAAACGGCGTTTCCGTGCACTGCTGTGGTTTGCCAGAAAAGGCTTAGTCATGCTGGCCACATGACCCGGAAGCTGTACGCCAGCTCCCTCAGCCAGTAATGCGAGATGAGCACCGCAACCCCAGAGTCAGACACGACTGGACCTAACGGTCAGGGGTCCCTTTACCTTTACCTTATGGTCCACTGAACACAGTGTGGTCTGCTTCTCAGCAGCAATGAATAGGATTGTGCTGTAAGAGAGAAAAAAGGGTTTTAGTGAGGTCTAGTTTTCTCAAGGACTTTATCTAGCCTTATTTGAACATGTGTTCCAGACTCTGATCCCACTGAATCACTGACTTGCTCTGTGGAGGTGTTTCACTTCCCAACAGTTCCTGGATACATGAACCTAAGGAAATTGTATGTTGGGGGGAAAGTGCATGGATGCCAGTGTTTAGCTTTACATGAAACTCCACTAATGCTGGGCTATGTTATCTCTCAAGGAAAAAACACAGCCATAAAGAAGCAGACTGGGTGAGAGGAGAGAATGCGCAAGGGGTGGTCACAGCATCCCAGCCCTGGTAACACTCAGCTGTTGTGCTTCAGTGCATTACACACATATATAAAAAAGAAAAATTGTACATTAAAAAAAATAGCTGCCAATTTAAATCAGTGCCAGAAGCAAGGCTAGAATGCTGAATCACTGCAGCTCTATCTGTATTTCCGTATATTAATCTACAGTTCCTTTGCAGTGTTTGCACTTGTTTTCTTTAGTGCCTGTGTTGCACCTGCCCATCCCCTTTGACATTCACCTGGAGAAGAATGCTCCGTCTATTAGCATGCCTCTCTTTCCTTCCTGGGGAGGGCTGCTATACTGTGGAGAACTGGAATTCAGCTTGTTTGGAGGGTTCTCTTCCCTTGGAGTCTCCTCAACAGCTGCCTGGAGATTCTGATCTGGAGATTCTGATAGGGGAGCCAGGCATCGGGAAACCACCCCCCCCCCAGGTCCCTCCCAGGCCCAAGAAGATTGTAACAGCTCTTGCCCAGTCACAAATATCCCCTTCTTCAACAAGGTGCTTGAGATGGTGGTGGTCATTCAATTACAGGCATGCTTGGAGAAAACGAAATATTTCGGCCCATTTCAACCTGGTTTCACCACTGAAATAGCTTTGGTTGTCTTAATGGAAGTTCTGTACTGGGATATAGACAGGGTGAATGCATCCCTGTTAGTTCTCCTTGGTCTCTCTGTGGCTATTGATTCCATCAGTCATGGTGTTGTCCTGGAACAATGCTGCAGGTTGGGAGTCGGAGACACAGTCTTTTCGCAGGGGTGGTTTCAGCAAATAGCTCTGGGGATGCCTGTTTGGCCTCATGACAGTGCTGTTGTTCCATGAAGTTAGGAGAACTGTGGCTCACCAGAAGGCTTTCTACACAAGAGCACCCAAGCTATGGAGCATTCCCTCCATGAACTTTTATTGACACCAATCTGGGTTATTTTTCAGTTCCAGCTGAAGATTCTTCTCTTCTGCCAAGCTTTCTGAGTGGGCCACTAATGTGCCTAAGAGATACTTGTTTGTGCTCCGAGTTATAGGCTATTCTGACTGATATATTTAATAGGAGGAGGATCATTTTATTTTTAAAAAGTATTCCACTTTGCTTTCATTGTACACTGTGTTTTTAATTGTTTTGACCCACCCCAGTATCACATGCAACGAGGGGCAGGATATAAATTTAATCAATTAATTAATAGTTTAAAATAATCTAAAATTAATAGTGGGGGGACAGAAAAGGAGACATGAGATGACGATGGGGAAACGTGGATCAAGGGTCAAAAGTTTAAGGCTTTCACAGAAGGATCAGAAGGAAAAGGAAGAGGTGGTGCCAAATACTCGGCCCACTTCATCTTTATATAACTAAGTGAATGGGCTCCTGCAAATATAATGTGGAAATACTTATCTAAGAGATCAAATGTACGTATGGTTTGACAGTGGTGAGCCATTTAATTAAACAAACTCCCAAGAGGCAAGTATTCATGCTAAGCTGTAGATATGCTATCACTTATTAATGCTACCGTTCCTTAAGTTAGTCAAACATGTGTGAGCTAATGGGTTACGTGAAAGTTGCCAGTCTGGTAGACAAGAGGGAGCGATGTCTAAAGTTTTGTCTTGCATGCAATAAAAAAAGAAAAACAAGTGTTTTGGGTTTTTTTGTTTTGTTTTGTTTTTTTTGCAAACTATGGACTTAACCCATAGCTTCTCAAACATTTCATCACAAAGGATATTCATATTCTTGTGGGGCATTTTCACTGCTTGTGTGATACACACAAGCACCAGCTGTCTGCTTGGCTGTGTCTACTGAACTGTCAGATGATTTTGTATTTAGGCACCGTGACCAGCTTTGGGGCGGCGGCGGGGGCGTGGGGCGTGTCTACAAATGCAGTCAGCAGGCTGCCAGCAGTGACTATAAATGCTTTCTGACAAACTGATTGCCTGTCTGGGTGACCAGTGGTGTAGTGGTACAACTTGAAAGCCTCATTGTCACCTCATTCACTTGTCAGAGCAAGAAAAACCTGCCATTTACCCTGGCAGTCTGGCAAATGACTGTATCACTCATTGGGGGGGCAGGAGGTGCTCAGCACTGTAATCCCTTGGGCTCCCTTTCCACTGCTTAGTGCAGGCAACCCCAAACTTGGCCCTCCAGATGTTTTGGGACTATAACTCCCATCATCCCTGACCACTGGTCCTGTTAGCTAGGGATGATGGGAGTTGTAGTCCCAAAACATATGGAGGCCCAAGTTTGGGGGTGCCTGGCTTAGTGTGACCTGAGAGTTCTAATTGCCCATCCTCTTAGTGCAGATTCTTACCACTGTTTCAGTTATGTATTTATTTTGCATGCATGGTGTTATGTCTGATATCCAGTGCAGGTTCAGGGGTGTTTTTGTATAGTGACAGTGTTGTTGTTGTTGTTGTTGTTGTTGTTGTTGTTGTTTCTGCTGCCCCCCCTATATATATTGGATAAGGATGGGGAAGAAATTGGTGTGTTTTTTCCATTTTAATGAGCAGTTATCTAATTTGTGAACCATACGCAAAGCAAACAATTTTTTATGCAATTTATCTAACCGATGTGTACAAGAATGTATCTAGGACCTTTGGGTGAAGAGCAGTTAATAAGTGCATTGGTGATGATAGTGATTACGATGGTGATACAGGAAAGTGTGCACAAAAATGCATATATTAGTGAAAATAACAGAGAATAGTGTATTATATTAAGGGGAAATGGTTACAAAAAATATGTGCATTACTCAAAACTGCTTACATAAATGTGTTTATTACAAGAAATATGTATTCAAATGCTGGTGAATCTTCATGAGGATTTTTGACAGAAAAAAATCGCAAATCTCTGCAGAAATCTAAAGAATTGACAGAATTGAAAGCCAGAATTGAAAGCCAGAATTGACATGATTCATCCATCCCTAACACTGACTACTCAAAACTATTTGAGCAAATCAGTTTCACTTTGGCTAAATGCTATCATTATAAATAACTTTCATTTTCCTCTTATTTTTTTATGCCAAGGGAATGTTACACACATCAGATTTCAGAAGCAGAAGGTTCCCCCCTCCCTAGTATCTAGTCAACCTTGCTGCATATACAGGGTTAAATTATAAAGACCCTGAAATTCTTCTTGTAAATGTGATTCACACTCTTCACTAATATTTAACTGGAATCTTCTCAAATGCAGCTTGTTTAGATCCTCTTGTTATCAATGTTTACAGAAGACCGGGACCAACTTCTAGCAGCTTTTATGTTTTTGAAAGATAGCATCATGCATTCTTCAGGTTTCATTTATGCTTATCATTTTTATAAGCCAATTCTAACACTATATTCCTGGAAGTGCATCCCACTGGTATCAGTGGGTCATTTGCCCAAGTAAATTTTCTTGGCGTGCAGACACAGTCTAATTCTGCTCACATTTACTCAGAAGTAAGTAAAAAAAAAATAGTAGTAACTCTCAGGGGACTTCTAAGTATGAACCACCTCCATGTGAGCTGCTGCAAGGAGGAAGATTACCAGGGTTCTAAGCTTTGCCAAAAAGTTGAGATTACGCTCCATATATAATTAACACCTTCTTGTCGGGACGCGGGTGGCGCTGTGGGTTAAACCACAGAGCCTAGGGCAGGGGTCAGCAACCTTCGGCTCTCCAGATGTTTCGGACTACAATTCCCATCATCCCTGACCACTGGTCCTGTTAGCTAGGGATCATGGGAGTTGTAGGCCAAAACATCTGGAGAGCCGAAGGTTGCCTATGCCTGGCCTAGGGCTTGTTGATCAGAAGGTCGGCGGTTCGAATCCCCACCACAGGGTGAGCTCCCATTGCTCGGTCCCTGCTCCTGCCAACCTAGCAGTTCGAAAGCACGTCAAAGTGCAAGTAGATAAATAGGGACCGCTCTGGCGGGATGGTAAATGGCGTTTCCGTGCACTGCTCTGGTTTGCTTAGAAGCGGCTTAGTCATGCTGGCCACATGACCCGGAAGCTGTACACCGGCTCCCTCGGCCAATTAAGCAAGATGAGCACCGCAACTCCAGAGTTGTCTGCGACTGGACCTAATGGTCAGGGGTCCATCAGGTCCAGTCGTGTCCAACTCTGGGGTTCCGGCGCTCATCTCGCTCTATAGGCTGAGGGAGCCGGCATTTGTCCGCAGACAGCTTCCGGGTCATGTGGCCAGCATGACAAAGCCGCTTCTGGCGAACCAGAGCAGCGCACGGAGACGCCGTTTACCTTCCCGCTGGAGCGGTCCCTATTTATCTACTTGCACTTTGACGTGCTTTCGAACTGCTAGGTGGGCAGGAGCTGGGACCGAGCAACAGGAGCTCACTCCGTGGCAGGGATTCGAATTGCGGACCTTCTGATCAGCAAGTCCTAGACTCTGTGGTTTAACCCACAGTGCCACCTGGGTCCCTCCCATTTACCTGTACCTATTTCTTGGTAGCCCTATTCTCACTTCCTCTGCACCAACAAGGGTAGCCAATGTAATGTATTTCAGATGTTGTACTACAGTTCCCATCATTCATGACCGTTGGCTTTTACAGGTTGGGACTGATGGGAATTGTAGTCCAAAAACATATGGAGGACGCCACATTTGCTCTCTTTGCCTTCGTTCCTGCTAGTTAACATGACCCACTCTCTACCACCAGCGCTACTTTTTGTCACTGTCATAGCCTGCCTCCTCCCATTCATCTTTGGTTTTCTAGGCTTCTGAAATTTTACTACAGGTCCAAAGAGAATCCCACAAAATAACACAGTTCTATCTTGCCTTTGCTCAGAACATTTATCCACAAACTCACCTCTTAAGCATGATTTCCCTTAATATTTTGTTGCAACTAGCTGAATGGCTAGGATAAATCCTACTCTGAGAACATTTTCTTCTATGTACCATTAGTTGGTAGGATAAGGGGAACTAGCTGATTACTAAATGTTCACTGAATAGTAAAACAACATATTGTATGAAATAATGTGTGCCTATTCAGAAAATATATGCATGGTTGACAGAGGTGTTTACTTATTATGTTTTAAACACTGTTCACTATATTTTCTTGTATTTATAAATTCTGCAAATGATATCCTAAAATATACAGGCGTGAATGGAGCCACCTGAAAGCAGCAGACCCACTGGATTAATCTGTATATTTTAATGCAAGGGCATTTTATGCCAGACAGACAATAAACACAGGCTATTATTTTTCCTTCTCTGAATTCTTTTATTTGAATACAGTAGCATCTGTAACAACAGTATGTTTGTATTATATCAAGTCTTACTGTATGTTTATTAATATGTCTTGAGCTATAGAAAACAGAAGAGACTTTCCCCTCTTCACACTGAAAACATTGTATTTGTTATTAATATCAAGTTATAAACGCTATCATTTTTTAGACAGGAAATGCAGAGGTCATTTTAGACTATAAATAATTTGGATTAACTGGATGGAATTGGTTTGCTTTGTTTTTCGGATTCGTAACACGAAATTATTGAGGAAGGCTAGGAAAGGAAGTAGAAAAGTATAATATAGCCTTAACAGTGTGTTACTTGCACTTTACGCCTTAGGCCTTTTATGCCTTTTATGCAAAATTTCATGAAGTAAATTGTTTGCTTTATTGTCATTGTCCCATCCATTAACATGCATTCTTCCTTTATTTTGTTGCTGTATCTTTCATTGAAAAGTTCCTGAAAATATAGGGCAGCTGAATTGAAAGCAAAAACTTCTGCCAGTTTGTCACACCCTTTATCAAGGAATCTTGGGAACTGTAGCTTAGTGAAGATGCTGAGAAACCCCTGTTAGAGATTGGGGACAATTACCTCCTTTCCCAGTAGCCTCCTGTGCCCCATCTCATTTTGTTCAAGTTACAAGAAAGTAGATTCTGACTAAACATCAGGAAGAACTTTCTGACAGCAGGAGTTGTTTGACAGTGGAACAAATGGACTCCCTTGGGAGGTTGTGGACTCTTCTTCCTTGGAGGTTTTTAAGCAGAGGTTGAGACGCCATCTGTCATGGATGCTTTAGCTGAGATTCCTGCATTGCAGGGGGTTGGGCTAGATGACCCTTGCTGTCCCTTCCAATTCTATGATTCAAGAAAGTTCATTGGTCATGTGGAGGTGTTTTTTGGGTGGGCTTCAGAACCTCCATCACCTTCCTTAAGCCAGTGTATGAGAAAACCTTTTGTTTTCTCTGAGAGGAAAGAGGGGCCAGTTGTATTTCTGTAAAGTAGCCTTCTTATCCTTTGAATTTCAGCTGCTAACTACAATAGTTGCAAAGAAATGGCAGTTGGCAGGAAGGTGCTCCAACTGTATATATTCCCCACCCGCCTCCCTTGGTGATGTCAATACAAAACAGAATACTGCCCCCTATATAAAAAGCCTAAATATTTCCCGATACGTTTGTACTTATTTTTATTACTTATACCTATATGTTGCAACAAGAGGAGAGGACGTAATTTTATTTTTACACAAATCAGCTACTTAAAGTAAATTGAGATATATAGAATTTGCCAATGAAATGAATGATTTGATGTGAATAAAAGAGGTGGAGTGTTGTAAATCAGTACTGACAGCCAAATGGGAAAAATTGACAGAGTACTGTAATCACTCCCAACATCCACTGAAGTTATTGATCCAGAACCTCTATAATCCCCTTCACATAACACAAGCAATTTCATATAATACCTGTAATAACAGCGCATTCAAACTCAAGTAGCCATCAGAAGCTTTGAATCTAATGGTGAACAGGCCTCTGCTGCGTAAGTGTAACAACTAGAGCACACACACACAAAAAGCCAATGACTCCTGCCTTTCATAGGTAACGGCCTATGATAAGAGGTAGTTCGAAAGATAAACAGTGCCTAATGCCGAGGAAAATGAGCTATTAATTGCTTTGCTTGCTAAATATGTTGTAAAGTCCGAAAGCCCTAGGTGCAAAATTGAGAGAATGTAAACTGGATTTGGGGGACTGATAAACTCCTTACTGTTATCCATATGGCAGCTATCTGATGTTAATTACAACAGAGGCAAGGCAGCTGAGAGGTATTTAGTTGCTGGGTCATTACATCTTTCCCAGGTGTCTCTCCCCTGAAATGTTCCACCCGTTTTTTTTTACAAGCTCCTTCTCTCACTGATGGATTATTCCAGAGCCTTATCAAAGCTTTGCCAGCTCCTCATTAATATATAGAGCAAGCTGCACTGTTCTATATATCATTGTCTTCTACTTGGGGAGGGCTAATCAGTCAACCATTATCAGTCAGTCAGCAGAAGGCAGGCAATCAGACCTGACAGCAAAGAATCATGGGAGATCAGGGAAGGTTAAATGAGGCTGACAGTTGTGATAATGATGATTATACTATAAATTAAGATATGATGATAAAGAAGAATAAAAGACACAATCTGAAGCAATATTTGGTTTAACATGTCTCTCTCTTTTTTCCGCTACTGTTAAATGGCCATAACATTTATCACGCTGTACAAGAACGGACATTTAACTACCATGATAAAATAGGACAGCATCAGATTGAAAACCCAACAAGTTGTGATTACTGTGTCAGGCACTTTTCCACTGGTTGAAAAACTAGAGATAGAGCATATGTTATAATCATTCATGCATTATTCTGTAGAATGAAAAGAAAATAGATCTATTTTAGCAGTGTCTTTCAGCATCCTAGATAAAGGAGGAGGAGAAAAGAGGAAATAGTTAATATTGCCTTCTGCTTCTGAGATCATTTTTATTAATGAAACAATGGGAAGTTAAGCGATCGTTCTTCCATGACACCCACATCGGTGGATGTAACTATTTACTACTTAGCTGAGTCAGAGGTTATATGAAAGACGCTTGATTTCATCCTTATTGTGTGAAATAAGAATTAAAGTATTAATCAGCAGGTTTCTTTAAAAAAAAAAAGTTTTTGATATCCAGTAAGACAGAGTGAAGTTTCAGCAACTAAATGTAAATGGAGTTGTAGGTAACACAATGTATTGTGGACTTAGGCCTTTCCGAATCTGACACTGTGACAGAGAAGCCAGCTCCTAGGGGCTGTGGTTCATCTGCCCCCCCCCCAATAAAAGGGGACTGTGGCCTCTCAAAGTTGTTGGGCATTGCCATTCAAATGGTGTTCATGCACCACATCTGATTACGCGGGACAGGACTTAATCTATCATCACCATCACAATTATCATGATCATCGTTACTATTATCATCGTTATTTTTTGACATGCACAGGATTGCTTTGTTAGCCTATAATCCGGTACACACTTTCCTGTGAGTAGGGATGGGTAAACCTGGCAATTTTGATTTATCTCTCTTATTTTCCAAAATCAAATTCAGTTCCCCATTTGTTTTTGCCTTAAAACAAACAAACAAACAAAACCTTGTGAATATTCCTCGGCATTTTTGTGTGAATTTTTTCCAATAAACACATATTAGCATGCTATTTTACCTAATAGACACTTTTTTACAACACAGTTCCCCCCTAATATAGTACATTTTTATGTTATTTTCAACAAATATATGCATTTTTATGGACTCTTTGTGCATTTTTGTTCCGGTTACTTGACTGGAGAACTGCACTGCAAAATTCAGAGAAATGTGATTGGGCGTATTTTGGCATACACATTGTCTTGCAAAATGTGAATTAAGCAGACTCATGTTTAAATGTGAACTGAATCATATTCCCTCACCCCTTCCCTACTGAAAGTAAACCCAACTGAATACAATGGGCCTTACCTATAAGTCCTTCATAGAACTGCGCTGTTAGTTGTTTAAAAGTGTTTTGGGCCAATCATTAGTTTGTTTTTAATGCATAGATTACCATACCACCAAAGGACTCTAAATTCTGTGTTATCCAGGTATGTGTCTAATGTTCAATGGCAACAGAGTGTCCATGAGAACAAAAACAAATATTACAGTGGTACCTCGGGTTACAGACGCTTCAGGTTACATACTCCGCTAACCCAGAAATAACGCTTCAGGTTAAGAACTTTGTTTCAGGATAAGAACAGAAATTGTGCTCTGGCGGCACAGCGGCAGCAGGAGGTCCCATTAGCTAAAGTGGTGCTTCAGGTTAAGAACAGTTTCAGGTTAAGAACGGACCTCCGGAACGAATTAAGTACGTAACCAGAGGTACCACTGTATCTTTGAACACTTTGTAGATTGGTGTTCAGTTCAACCTGAGATGCTAACATTAACTGGTTTCTTTCTTTTTCTTATGGGAGGGGGTGGTTTTCATTTTGTTTTTGTTTCAACTGTTAATTTAGTGCTTTATCCTGTAATTTTATCTTGCAAACTGCCCTGAGATCTTTGGATGAAGGACAGTACTGTATATAAATTTAAATGCTGCTGCCACTACTGCTTCTGCTGTTGCTAATAATAATAATAATAATAATAATAATAATAATATATCCCACCTTTTTCCCTGACAGGACTCAAGGTGGCTTCCCAACCTTGACTCGCTTTGGATATGCATGTGCAGGTTCATATCTATAGTAGAGATGTCTGTCTGTCTGTCTGTCTATCTATCTATCTATCTATCTATCTATCTATCTATCTATCTATCATCTATCTCTCTATCTTCATTATATAACAAGGTTGCCAACTGAGTTGAAAAAACCTGCCCTGCTGTTGTGCCTTTAACATCAGCTTCATCTGCAGAAAGCGGTCGATGAAGCTTTTCGCTACATAGAGATTTATCATTATTATCTGCTATCTGCACCTCAAATTTAAAAGCAGTGAAGCAGAAGATAGTTGGAAACTTGGCGATTCTAATATATAATTCTTTATATGCACAACGTATGTTTCTAAAGATTGTCTTGGCAAGCTTGCATCTTATTTACCAACACAATTCCTAGAAAACTTTTTTTTTTAAGATGGCTAAGGCTATAACATAATTTGGAAATGTTCGATTTCCTTATTTGATAGTTGCCCTATAGAACCTCAGCTATTAAAGTGTGCAGTTTTTGAAAAAAGTTTATTACTGGCGAGGATAAAAAAAAGTCACAGTCATGAATGAGATTATCTCAAGAGCATCAACTGATTTTACACAAAACAAATTAAGGAATCAGGTTTGCATGTTTGTATCAAAACTACCCCTGAGCTATCCTGCTCTAGTTGCTCAGAGACTTAGGTGATGCGGCCTGCCTAAGTGCCTAGACAAATAGAGAGAAATCTTTGCTGTGATTACGACGATTACCTTTTCCCACCATGACTGATTCAATGGAAATAAAATCAGAGCTATTTTGTAGCCCCTATATATATATATATACTGTGTGTGTGTGTGTGTGTGTGTGTGTGTGTGTGTGTGTGTGTGTGGAAAAACAATCCAGCTGACTGCTGTAGTATTGTTTTTGATAGGGGGAAAGGCCTATTGTCTAATGCCACTTTAAAACAGTATTTTTTCATTATTTGAACAGTTGCATTTACCCGAGAAGTGAAAATTACACACGTTCCCCTCATATAGATGCTGAAAGGGAAGAACGTGGATTAGTTTATAAACCTGTCAGCCTGGAAATACTGTGCAACCACCACACTCTGCTTTTACCGATTTACTCTTCTGCAAGACCAAAAGGCATGATTATAGGGCAAGACAGGAAAGTGGGGGGAGGGGAATATATCAAAGCATTTGAAAGCAATGAGATTTGAGACATTAACTGTAGCACAGCACACCAATAACACAATTTATTTGCTCTTTTCTGAAATGAGATGTAAACATTGGACACATTATGCTGCCTTAGTCCGAAATAGATAGCGCCTGAATGAAGATGTTGATTTTTTTTTGCCTTGCTGTTTCCCCTTTAAATTTCCATTTTACGAGATTGTTAACCATAAGCACAGCCCAACGGCTCAAGTGCATTTCTGCCTACTTAGACCAGTGCAAGCTTATGCTGATGTGTCAGTCAGATGATCACTCTCAACTGAATTTTATTTGTAATCTCTCTATCTTCTCCCCACCCTCTCTTTCGAGGAAGGGGGAAAGTGAGTCACCAGTGTGATATGGGATAGTGTAATCCACCTGCTAGATTAATGTACTGAGCTGATTTACACATTCAGGTTCAGTAGCACTTGATATCTCATCATGGATGACCTGCAGATAAATGTGTGGACTACCTGAGTTGCTAAGTACTGTGCATAAGGTGATAAAGTGAGCTTATATGAAATCCCATTCTGCAGCATGGGAATAATAATCTTATCTCACATAGTTGTGGTGGGAGTCGCTGGTTTAAAAACAACAACCGTAAAACTTTAAAAGTGCCTTCTAATTGAGAAATATAATAGGTGCCATCTCTACCATATTTTTGGCACTTATTGAAGAACTTCCCCTTTCTACAAGCCTTTTAAGTAGAGATCTTTCCCTATCTGCAGCTGTATTAGTTTTGGTATTGTTTTTAACATATTTTTATTGTTTTATCACTTGTTTGCTCCCCTTGGATGCTTTGGGAGGAGGAGCAAGACAATCAATCAATCAATCAATTCATTCATTGTGGTCCTAGATTCATTTCCACCACCTATCTTCTAAAAGTCAGGTAGATGTTTATTTCCTTGACACCTGATGGGGATTAGTTGCAGTCACCTTCAAAGGTAGCTCCAAGTAGAGCACATTGCAGTAGTCCAAGCGGGAGGTAACCAAAGCATGTACCACTCTGGCAAGACAGTGCACAGGCAGGTAGGGTCTTAGCCAGCCTACCAGATGGAGCTGGTATACAGCTGCCCTGGACACAGAATAAACCTGCAGTTCCATGGACAGCTGTGAGTCCAAAATGACTTCCAGGCTGCACCTTGTCCTTCAGGGGCACAGTTACCCCATTCAGGACCAGGAAGTCTCCCACACCCACCCACCCCGTCCCCCAAAAACAGTACTTCTGTCTTCTCAGGATTCAACTGGGTGTCGTGGTGCCTGCAGGTGCCTGACTACTGCATTACTCTCAGGAGAGACGCATGGCTTGGGTGCACAGCAGGCCCCACAGTAAGTGCCACCCCCTGGGTGCGTGCCACCCAGTGAGCACCGCCCCCACCCCCTAGCTAAGCTGCGGGTGTTAAAAATATTGGGGAAATCCACCTTTCAGCCTGGGGCTGGTTTTTTTTTTCTTTCAAAAAGCAAAGCAAAGCCAAACTATTATTCTTTTTGCAAGGTCCTTTACCTTTACTCCTGCCAACCTAGCAGTTTGAAAGCACGCCCAAAAGTGCAAGTAGATAAATAGGTACCACCCCGGCGGGAAGGTAAATGGCGTTTCCGTGGGCTGCTCTGGTTTCGCCAGAAGTGGCTCAGTCATGCTGGCCACATGACCCGGAAAAACTGTCTGCAGACAAACGCCGGCTCCCTCGGCCTATAGAGTGAGATGAGCGCGCAACCCCAGAGTCGTCTGCAACTGGACTTAACTGTCAGGGGTCCTTTACCTTTAGGAACTGACAAATTGACCAGCTGGGGAATAGGCTTCTTTGGGAGGCTGTGGACTCTCTCTCCTTCATTGAATGTTTTTAGGCATCTGCCAGGGATGCTTGAGTGGAGATTCCTGCCTTGCAGGTGGTTGGACTAGATGACACTTGGGGGCCCCAACTCGACATACAGCTCTAACTGTTCCCCTATGGAAAATTTGCCCGCACACCACTGCAACAAAATATCACTGCCAGGGCCATAGCTAGGGGGGGTGAGGAAGGCCCCCGCCAGGGGCACAGGCGAGGGGGCGCGGGCAAAATTGGCTAAAAATATGTCCATATATATGTCTATAAATAAAAATATCAATTAGTGTGTGAGGAATTGAAGTGTGCGAGGAATTGAATGGGTGGAGGGGGGGTTGGAGGAAAGGCGGAAAGAATAGATAATTTGTCTGTGGGCTAGGGGGCGCAATCTGGACAGTTCTGCCAGTGCAAGGTCACCTAGCTATGGCTCTGATCACTGCCCCTCTCTCCGTCCCTCCCCAGCAGTCATTTAGCATTCCATGACTCCTGAGCATTCTCAGATATCATTGGACAGTTATTGGTCCCCCGCCCACACACATACACACTTGCAAACCTCCAAACAGGGCTGCAAAATTGGCTCCACCTGTGTGCTTTTCCTGCACTGACCTCACTGCTGCCTCCCCTCACCCTCTGCTTCTGAAGAAGTGTGCATGCACATGAAAGCTCATACCAAGAACAAACTTAGTTGGTCTCTAAGGTGCTACTGGAAATTTTTTTTTAATTTTTATTTTATTTTATTTTGCCTCTGCTTCCTAGTAATCAGAAGCAACCAACTGGAGGTCAGGTGACCATGCCAACTGCTATTGTCTGTTTACAGAAGGTAGAATCCAAGCCACTCCCCACAAAATAACTAAAAGCATTTCTATTTGCTTACAAAAATAAAATAAAAATAAAACCCTACTGTAAGAATATAAAATAAATTTTTACCCTGAGAATTTGCATCAGGTAAGTGTTCCTTCCCTCGCCTGCCCATTGTCCCCCTTCTGCTGAACACATTCCTTGCGTCAAATGCCCATGCAGATATTTACATAGTTAATCCAGCAGCCCGCAGTCTTCGGCTTGCAAGGTTCACATGGCAAAGAAGTGACCCCAAAGAAATGCACGTCTGCCTCATTTGGTTGTTAACGCCATCCATTTCCACAATTGTGCTGTGCAGAAGGATAATACTAATAATTTGGGCGAATTGAAAAACAGCTAACTGAGACTCATTTGCAGACATGCAGTTGGATGTGGGGGAATTTATCATTTGGGGGGCAAGACTCTGCTATTGATGCCTAGGAAGCCGCTGCAGAGAGACGTATCTTGTTCCTCCTTCCATTTATTAACTTTGTTTTGTTCACCTGAGCCGAGTACTGTGTTAGACTCTGAAAAACCACAGCTGTACAGGTAGCTACAGAAAAGTGAATGAGAGAATCTCTCTCCCCCCCCCCACCTCCCCAGGCAGGTTCTGCTCCCTGCAGAAATGATTTGTACCTCTGGCTGATTGTCACCAACAGAAAATGAAAAATAGGAACATTCAATGCAAAGTAATGTGTTCTGTACAATTACTGGATTAATAATTTTATTCCATTACTATGTGGGGACATCAGGTTGAAGATCTGCAATTCTAGTATATTTCTAAGCGTCCTGTTAAGAGAGTGAGCAAGGGTCAGGAAACTTAATTATGCCATAACTAGATAGAAATTGCCAAGTGATAAAAAGAAACATCCAGCCAGATTCAGCAGGAAATTACAGCTTTAATAATATAGCATAATGCCTACTTCTATACAATTATTGGAGAGACCGTGAACGATTTTAAATAACAGGCTTGGGTTTCCAGTAACGAGGGGGGGGGGGGGGAGAGGCTGAAAATGACATTTTGAATTTTCCTGTAAATATTTTTCTGTTAAAAAGACATTATTACATGATCAAAACTCTTACATTTAATCTGGGACAGATAATGTAAACAGATTAACATTTTAAAAGGCTACGGTGGTGGTGGTAATTATTCATAACATTATTTATCCCTGTCCAAACTCACCCTGTACAATTGTATCCTTGTTCCTTCGTGGTTAGGTTTTTGATATGATTTTGACTGTAGAAGTAATACACTGAACTAAATCCCACCCCCCCTTTTTTTAACCTGAGCATTAAGTAAGGATGTATGGTCTCCCTTTCTTTCCTCCATGAGACACTGTTTGTGATGATATTTATCTCCAAACTGTATTCCTGCAAAGTAGGCAGGTGTGAATGAATCAAAGATGCACTTTAATGTGGACGCGCAATATTGTCTTATACTTCTCAGATCAGCAAAGATTAAAGTGTGTGTGTGTGTGTGTGTGTGTGTGTGTGTGTGTGTGTGTGTAAACATACCGGGTACTTATATACATACATATATAATGAAACATTAATTCAGTACTCACTCTAAGCCAAGATATATTCAATATATTAATTTAAAATATTAAACATCATATATGTAAACATGCCACATGCTCTAAAGGTCTTTTGCAATTTGCGTGGATATGTGTGTGTCCATTTATTTCTAATGTAAGGAGGAAAACTCATTTCTAGTGCAACCCAGGAGAGCTCAGCATTTCATTTTGTATTCTGTGGATGCAGATTAATCAACCTGACTCTGTTACCCAGGGCTAGCCATTCCGTCTAGAAATCTGCATATCTGCATATTACTGTTCTTCCCTGAATTTAATTTCCTACAGGAGCTGATATTAATCACTCTGTTTAAACAGAGGGGATTTGGAGTCTATACAAATACGACATTTTTTGTGGAACCTTTTTCAGCTATATATTTTTTATTATTTAAAGAGACAATTACTTAGTATGCTATATCTAACTATAGTAGATTTATTCTTTACTTAATAGATCTGGCGCCTACTTGCTTACACTTGAATAATTAAAACATAATGCCGCAATAAAAATGGCACTGACGCCTTTATGGGCAGCCCAGTTATTTTCTGGTTGCCAGTTGCTTGCATCTAAAGTGAAAGTTAGCAAACAATACACACCGCTTACAGAATCCACAGCTGACATAATGTGTGCATGCTTTGCACTCTAGAGTCTGTATCAAAGGCAACATGTGAAGCTAATCTGAGGGTTCAATTCCATCCCCACACAACACAAGAGGACTTACTTCTGTGTAAATGTGTGTAGGGTTGCACTGTAGGAGGTGCTTTTACTAAATGTTGTATGGCTCTTGACTTTTATTTGTGTCCATCATTATATTAGGTGTGTGTGGAGAGAGTACTTTGATTTAGGAAAGACCCCAGGGGAGAGGCATGGGGGCCCTGGGGCAGGGGGTAGCGTACCCTTCTTCATAATTTCTCCCTGCAGAATCCCTGTCAATGAAGGTCATTCCCGAGGGGGAATTAGCCTGGCCTCTACTCAGGTGTAATTCCATCTATTCCAAACTCCGCTCATCCTGGCAGATCCTGTATTAAAATTGCTCCCTAAGAGAGCATTCCAAACTATAGGAAGCCAGCATAAGTTATACCTAGGTAAATTACTCACATGTAACATAGTCCTATTCCAAATACAGGTAGGTAGTTGTGTTGGTCTACCATAGTCAAAACAAAATAAAATAAATAATTCCTTCCAGTAGCACCTTAGAGACCAACTAAGTTTGTTCTTGGTATGAGCTTTCGTGTGCATGCTAAGGTGCTACTAGAAGGAATTTTTTATTTTATTTTGTTTTTCCTATTCCAAATGTTATTCAGTAGAAGGGCTGAGCTGGGCTGAGCCTAGCAGAGGAGAAACAAGTCTTTAAAACAGAGTTGCTGGATCCTGTGACAGAGCTACACACAGTTTGGAATAGGTGGAAATCTCCCCGTGTTCTCCTCCCCCACAGAATGCCCCTCTTTTGGTAGTTATCCCAGATTTGGCTGTGCTCAGATGGAGAACATACCGG
The DNA here is from genome assembly GCF_009819535.1 of Lacerta agilis. Lineage (NCBI taxonomy): Eukaryota > Metazoa > Chordata > Lepidosauria > Squamata > Lacertidae > Lacerta > Lacerta agilis. The sequence goes on along the minus strand of NC_046315.1, from coordinate 77,121,751 downwards.
TACACTAGTTCGGATGGTATCTCCAACTGAGCCAAGATGAGTGACTCAGCCAGAGATCTGTCTATTCCTAATGTGCTATGTTTCTACATTTCCCCCCCTGCTGCATATAAATTAGGGGAGTTGATTGTGTATTATATTAATGTTATTACGATATTAAAATTGTTTTAAACTGCCCTATGGGGACAACAACATACCCTGAAAAGCAGGTTAAAAAAACAATAACAAACAACCCCTTTTAAATTAATAAATATATAAACAAACAAACAAATAAATTACAAAGGAGGCTGATTTGCAGTCCGCAAGGTGTGTATGAGAAAAGCAAACATAAAACACACTCCAGAACAAGCTAGTCTAACAATCAACAGAATGAGTTTGTTGCAATTAACTTAATTTCCATTGGGTTTGAGATAGAAGACTGGACGCTTTACTAGAAAGAGAGATGATTTTTCTCCCCTCTGGAGGTTAAACGATAAGGCTCCAACCAAACACATGCCATACCATTTCTACATTGGGGTCTCCGTCTTGTGGAAACAGGCCGTGTTCCAAATTGCAATGTGGGTCCCATTGGAGGACTTTTCACTGGTGCAAATGGCCTGTGTGAATGTCCCCGGAGAAGCCTCCCATTCCTTTTACGTAATGGCGATGCACCCAGCTAAAAGGTTCGTTCGAGTGCTGTAGCGGGTCCCCCCTGTATGCAGCTGTGTTAGCAGTGTTCAAGAAGGAAGGGTGGGTTATGCACTAATTCTGAAAGAATGCAGTTCGAAAGCAGTTTCCTGCACAGCGTGGGGGGGAAAGATTGAGTTGCTGTTCCACGGTTCTTTGGAACCTGGGTGTGGTACTAGGATCCATAGGAGCCAACTCCTAGGGGGCGTGGTCGTCCCGTCCCGTCCCCCGCCGCCACCGCCAATAAAATATTTGAGGTGGCCAACCCCAAAGAAGATGATGGGCATTGTCATTTAAATGGTGTGTGCACACTACATCCATCATGTGATTGATTATGCAGGGCAGGGCTTACCTGCTCACCCACAATGTTTTATTCAAGTTGGCACCCCTGCCAACTTAACTATGTGTAAGGTTTTTGGGTTTGTTTTTTTTAGGGAAGGGAGGTTGTATCATTACCTCTTATTTGTAAGTAGTGTTGAAGATCATATGATTGAAATATGAGGTTTAAACCTTCAAAATAAGCAAAGAAATAAATGTAATCAAGCCATCTCCTACCAACATCTTACCTTCCAGGGTTCTATCTTTGGTCATGCTAAAGCAGGCACCCCCAACCTTCAGCCCTACAGATGTTTTGGACTACAATTCCAATCCTCCCTGATCACTGGTCCTGTTAGCTAGGGGTCATGGGAGTTGTAGGCCAAAACATTTGGAGGGCCGCAGGTTGGGGGTGCCTGTGCTAAAGTGTGAGGGAATGTTAGGAACTGGCTGCTGCGTTAACGTCTGTGAAGGCTTCCTGTTTGATGGTCAAACTAAAAGTAACTTTACAGGCACACTTACAAAAGTAATTGGATTGTATAATAGGCACTTGTATGTGACTGGATTTGCTTTGGAAAAAAAACATGCAATTTTTTTGAATTTCTTATCAAAGGCCCTTATAGCTCTATGAAAGGATTATTTTGGTACTGATATCATTCAATTTTGAACAGCTATGCTACTATATTTTCTTTGCCTGTTGTAAATCACAAGGGTATCACCCCAGGCAAATGATGGCTTAGCCTGTTTATCTGTCTGTGTTAATAGCATTTTATTTGAAGTCTTGAAATGTGCAAGTGGCTTTAAAAAGGCACTATTACACAACTTCGTGTTTTATTGCAAAATGACACGGTCCGGTTTCATTTGTTTTGCTCTGAAACCTTAATGTTCTGTGCTGTCAACATTTCAGACGTTTTCCATTCAAAGTTGAGCAAGATCCTCTTGAAACAAGACCCTGTCTGCTGGAGGCAACAGGGAGTACTTAACTTGTAACAATATTGTTTCGAAGATTACTAGTGTGGTTTTCAATGGTGGAGCGCTTTCCACCATTATTTGTTGTGTTGCCAGCTTGTCTGAAAAGGAGAAGATTAGGTTAAATTGCCTTTTTTTCTAATTAACACAAACTACCTGTCTGCATTTGTTCAGAAGCTAGTGCATATGAAAAAAAAAATTCAAGACATGTATGCTGTTGCTTATGATGCTCCAAACACTAACAATTTTATTGAGCAAAACTGTGGTTTTCTATTTTAACTTGGCACAAGGAATAGCGGTTCTGTAGTCAGGGATGATGCAAGTTGTAGTCCAAAACATCTGGAGAGTACCAAGACACTAGACTGGGGGAGGCTGAACTAGATGATATTATTAAATAATTTGTTGGGCTTCTGAGAATTGTTAAGATACCTTTGGAACTCCAGGAACATGTCAGATATAACAGGAAACATTCAATGTGCCTCCATAAGACTTAGGTTTATGCATTGCTCCTAAACTTTTCTTCCTTTTTGCAGCAGAGGGGGGGGGGAGACTAAAAGCATTCATTTTTTAATTTTAAGTTACCCATGGTTCCTTGTGATGCCCAAAGTCTGGGAACTGTGGTTTGTTAGAACAAGCCCAAATCAGAACATGGTTTCAGGTCCTGGCTTCTTCTCAAGTCATAGTTTGGGACCCCATGGGAGAACAACTATAATCTTACTACTTGGGCAAGCCTAGTGGTTCCTTGGATCTCAGTCAGAGGACTGACTCTGGAAAATATTTGCCATGCAAAACCTAACCATCATCAATCACATGAGCATTGCCCAGATAACCATTCATCCTATCAGGAGGCATGACCATGTGTTCAAATTTGGTGAACTAGCATGCTTATTTCAAATGAAATCTGAGGATATGTCCACTCAAAAGTACTGATCAGGAAGTGCTTTATGATTTTAGATTGGTTTATTTTGATTATAATTGATACTTCCTAACCATCTTTGGAATAGTAGTCATGCGAAATTCTTGACTAGCAGGTCACAAGGAGTAAAATAAGTTTCAGCAAATGGAGTAGGAGCAAGCTACACATTCTATATGGATGTTTTGGTATGTTACACTGTGTAGAAATAGTACCAGTTTAATACTCTGCCAGGATATTGCTATGGAACTCTGAACTATGGGTTTCTTCTGTAAGCAACTTGATAAAAAAGAGGGGTAAATGTGAGGCAGATTACTACAAGTAAATATATTGCATAAACCTAGCGAAATGTGGATCATGATGTTTCTTTGATTTAAGTCTTACACAGCAACAGTTCTTTTTATTTATTATACCAAGTGTCTGGAAAAGTGCCTAATCTCCAGGAATCTGAGTACTGGAGATGTATGTCAGAAGAAAAGATAATTGATAGTAAACGTCAAATATTAAATCTTGATCTAGTTATTACCCAGCATATTAGCTATGTAAGAAGCTTAACAATTACAGCTGTGATTGACTAGGTGGGATCCAAAATCCTAAATATCAACTGCCAGAAGGGATAATTATAACACATTAGCACCTGCATGCTTAGACAAGATTGACAACTACCGTCTAACATCTGCTTAATATCACTTTCATACTTTTCACATTTTTCCTCCTTTTGAAAGGAGTAACAAAGATGTTATTGAAAGATAACAATAAGTCATCATTTGTGTTGCACATGCAGTCGATTACAGTTGTGTGTTGTGTTTGGCCATGTTCTGCCACTAGCTGATTTTGAAATTAAATAAGGAACATTAAACCGGGTTTCTAAGAGATTAGGCAGCTATCGTTGTGGTGTGTTTTCTAACAAAATGTGCTTGTCAGCTGGAATCCTCTGAAACTGCGAAGTGCAGAAGCCTACCCTTCAACAGGCTGGATGAAGCAATCCAATTTATAAGGTTTGCAGAAAAATGACTCATAATCTCATAATTAAAACAAGAGCAGATTATCTAATTGGAGGTGACCAAAGTTTAAGGACCACTGTATTTCAGTACCAGAAGCATTAGGAACTCTCCTTCAAAGGTGAACCTTATTTAGGCTTGGTAGTGGATTTATCTACAGAAATGTACCTGCAGGCATGGAGCCAAAGAGTCAGTGGGATAAAGGAGAATAAATCTTATCCTTCAGAATAGAGGACAATGGAATTGGAAATGAATGCAGAAATACCAACATCCATACTGAGAGACACCAAAATCACATGCTCACTGGCCAAAAAATGGCTTGCATTTTATGACCAGGAAGCTAGCTGCAAAAGAATAAATCATTTTCTAGAGTGGGGGTGATCATTCTTCCTTCATTTGAAAGCAAATCTCTGCACCATAGGCATTGCATTGTCATCTGATTTGGGAAGAGATTGGCTTCTGCACCAGTGCCTTTGTTTATCCGAAAGTCTGCCTTCCAAGGGTCATTTCACATGGCCTTATGTATATTGTAGTGCTTTCATAACAATAACAGTTTGCATAGTTGTATACATGAACTAAGCACTTGCTAATTAATCTGATTGTTGTTGGAGCCTGTGGGGCAGACATCCTGATACAGCTTACTAACTGTTCATTGGGAAAGGAAGCTTCACTCTCAAGTCAGAAGGCTTCAGATATAATTTAGTCTCTAAAGCAGGGGTAGGCAACCTAAGGCCAATGGACCACAAGCAGCCCATGGGGGTCGTTTGACCAGCCCATGAGCTGCCCCCGAACCGAACCGCCTGTTTGGCGAGCCCCAACCCACTGTGCTAAACCGGCGCAGCACCACGCAGGGACTCACTTCCGCAATGCCGGAAATCACATCTGTGCATGCTCAGACGCCAGACACCGTGTCTGCACAGACACAGATGTCGGAAATCATGTCTGCGCAGATGCTGGAAATTGCGGCCGTGCGCGCTCATGCATGCGCACAATCCGGCCCACAGGGGGATCTCCGCTGCAGTGAACTGGCCCAGGTGAGGTAAATCTTGCTGACCCCTGCTCTAAAGCTAACCAGCTCCGAGGCTGACCAACACCAAGAATGAAGACCACCTGGAGTCGCATACACCACTACCCTGAGCTCTTTGGAGGAAATGTTAGACATACACACGCCGCAAATGAACAGAGATAAAGTTGTGTGGCACCATTCCATGAAAGATGAAATGTGAAAGGAAAATATTGTGAGTTAAAGTATTACCAGGTATATGATTAAAGAGATCCACTGTGTATTTGGTCCAGAGGGAAGTAGTATCCTCTGGACTTGCTGGATGGGACGAGTTGCCCTGCTTCAGTTGTAAAATTACTGGGAACAGTTAGTACATGCTTATCATTCCTTTTTACTCTGCATGTTTGTTAAATAAACAGTTTTTTTACAAAGTCAGCCTAAGTATCCAGCGATGTCACATCTCCAAAAGAAAGTTACCCGGAAAGGCATTCCCAAACTTCCACTAATATGGGGGTACAAGAACTAAATAGTCTCTGTGTTGTTAAGCAGAATCTTAACAACTCATGAATTAATATGGCCTGCTTCTAGAAGACCTAAAACTTTCTGTAAACTGTAGACAATTGCAAGCACATTGCATATGGCAGCAGCGCTAAAACCTTTTGAACCTTCAGCAGTGAGCCAGTTCACATACATATGTTCAAGAACTTGATGATTGTTGCAGTCTGGATTTGTGAATGGGCCATAACAGAACAAACAACATGGATACGCCTCTCATTTCTCCTTAGGTCACCACAAACATCAATTGACACGCTCAGCTGAAAGCTATCAGTATTGATTGATTAAAGGATGAGGAATTGAATGACACTCAGGAATGTGTGAGTAACAGCCCCAAATGTTTGATTTCCAGCAAATCCAGCATCTAGTGGGTTAAGAATGCAATTCTGTGCTCACTTATTCTGGATGGCTATTAAGCTCTGTGAGACTAGCTTCCAGGTACATAGTGCATAGAATGGGAGTCCCTGTCCCTGCTTCTGACCATGAACTTATCATAAAGAGACCCTAATTTCCTAGGGTTAATATTTTGTTTTGGTTCCATATTTTACTTTTCCATTCCTGCATGGACTCTGAGTTGATCAGGGAGACCCTGATAGTCTTTGATTGCCAACTACTTTTCAACTGGCTCACAGTTTGCCATCGCACAATAACTGCCTTCAGTTATTGATCTTCCCAACTCATGCCAGCTCATTAGAATGGGATCCAATTTCTCCCTATGCCACTTGGCATTGATCTTGAACTTGGCTTCCTTGGGAACACATCACAGTTTGGCAGAATGTCTGCAAATTCTTTCACTGTGTGAATTAATTTTACTGGTTTGGGTTTTGGCCTATCCCCCCATTTTTTTTTTAGTTGAACAAATTCCATCTGTGAGAAGTCTATATTTCAATTGCTAACATACTAAACACACCAAGTGTCCTCTAATCCACCAGGGTGCAGGACACTTCAGAGTTGCTTCTTAGCAAACGACTTTGGTCCAAAAGCAACAGGACAACTACCGTAAATAGCAAACTTGGAATTCGTAGCTTGAAAGATGTAGCCTATGTGCAAGGTGACAAATGCCTAGAAATATTACTCAGCTTGCCAATGGAACATGTTTTCAATTTTCTCCTACTAGCTCTTCTACTAAGTGACATCACCCTGTTAGGCTAAAGTTCTAAACCAAACATTTAATGGGGGTTATATGCATCTCTTCCTCCCCCCCCCAGCCACCTCAGTCTCTTTTGAACTGCAAGCTGCTGTTTCTTCACTCATATGCCTGCCCCACCTTACCTTGGGGTGAGTGTCACCTCTCCTAAGCTCTAAGGCAGAGGTCAGCAAACTTTTTCAGTAGGGGGCTGGTCCACTGTCCCTCAGACCTTGTGGGGTGGGAAATGAATGAATTTCTATGCCCCACAAATAACCCAGAGGTGCATTTTAAATAAAAAGGACACATTCGGATTTAGAAGGCAGTTGGGCCGGATCCGGCCCCTGGGCCTTAGTTTGCCTACACATGCTCAGTCTAAGGCCTTTCCCATTCAAAATACTAAAGGCAGAGTGTTCTCCATGTATTCAGGAGACCATCTCCTGGCCATTAGCTCCTATCAGCTGACCATTTTGAGCTATTCACCAGCAATCTACCTAACAAAAGAATCCTTGGCCAGCAGCCTAGCCCCATGATTTAAAGCAATTTTTGTGTTATAGCAGATTATAGCATTAACAAGGCTATTTTCCAACTTGCAGTCAGAAATCACACACTCCACAGACACTTTTAGCAACTTTGGCAACAAAATATTTGAAGCAGAAATTCCACCGAGCAGTTTGCTGTAGCAAGAGTTGATGCAACAGAAAATATATGGAGCTTTCCACAGTGATGGTTGCCTGGGGAAGAAAATATCAATGCAAGAAAAAAGAAAAAGGGGTGTACATTTGGATCAGCGGCTCTCTCCTACCATAGAAAGTGCCTCATGTACCCAAAAGACACTTTGAAGTGCAAGAACACTTGGCATAAATCAATAAATGCCCACATGGAGAGGGATTCCCTCATATAGCATAGTAGAGCCTTGCTTTCTCACACTATGGTATATCAGGAATTTCTGGGAAATGGAAGGCCTGTTTGCACCTATGTTCTAGATCTGCTTGTCCAACCCATACCCTCTGAAGAGTCAGGAACATGAATGTCTTGTATTCTTTGACCAAGTAGAAAAGGAGACTAAACTCAAGTAGAGGAGGGAACATACTGTAGGCTTCCCATTCCTTACAAGAGTGTGGCATGATGACAAAATAGCCCATGAGGATGCTATTTTGGTAGAAGGGGCAATGGGATGGGGCATTGCTCTGTCCTGTGACGATCCCTCATTGTGTGAGCCCATCAAGTTTTAGGATTGATTCACATTGCTCATTTAAAAAATAAAATAAAATAAGACATGGAGACTTTAACTCACATTTAACTCCCTGCTAACATGTTCCCTATCGTATTTGCTGCTATCCCTGGTGCTCTTAGAAACACACAATACTGCAAAACAACTCCATGCTCTAAATTGGCTTCAGCTCTTGTAAATTAGGAGGAGATACAGGCTCTGAAACAAGAATACTTCCAGAGGCTGTTATTACTCCACAATGGGAGACATAAGAGCACACCTACTGTCCAGGTATTTGTAATAGATGTGACATCTTTTTAAATGGTGAGGCAACTGACTTGCAATGCAAGAAGTGGAAAATTAGTCCCTTTATATTATATGCAAGGATTTAACTTATATTATATTTAACTTATATTATATGCAAGGATTTAACTTGTTGTTAGTACAGTCCTTCTCACAGGGCCAACCATATTGAAAAAAATAGTACTAATGGTCATATGTACAGCTGTACTAACAGATAGATACAATTTTTCAGTTTCATCTTGTTTTGGACTTTGCATAGCAGCAGTCTTACTGTATAGAGACAACTCTAGAGATGATTATATTGATGGAAAGATCAACTTAAATGGCCATTTTTATATTCAGCTTCTAAAAGAGCTGCTTAATCCATAAGTTAACTGTTAAATGACTTGATGGTTGAGAGCACTTGAGTAACCTGTCTATAATGTGCTAACTCCTCAGTTGGTAATTATTGATTAAGCTTATATTACTATTTGCAGTGCAAAGGAGTGGAAAGAAAATGTTTTATACTCGGTTTGATTTTTCTTAAGCCATTACAGCAAATGACTTTACAGCAAATGAAATTTCTGTGGAGCACTGTCACAGAAAAAAGCCTATGCATGACTACTCAGAAGTAAAGCCCATTCAGTTCAATGAAAATTTACTCTTGGGTAAGTGTTTATTTCATTACAGCCTACAACTGAGTAAGTTTCATAAAATTGGAATGTACTCATATAGGATTACAGTGTAGGTGTACTAAAATTGAACATCTGAACTGCTTGCTTAGAAATGTTATTCTAGTTGGAATGCATATCCATAGCTGTCAACTTTTCCCTTTTCTTGCGAGGAATCCTATTCGGAATAAGGGAATTTCCCTTTTAAAAAAGGGAAAAGTTGACAGCTATGTGTATATCACCTATTCATTATCCAGTGCCAAACCATGATAGGAAATGATGGGACAACGAGACAATAGGAAGCATTTTTATATAACACTTTTTTGTAAGTGCCCCAAACTCCTAATTAGCTGAGTAACCCTTACCATAGCTCTATAAAATGGGCAACTATTACTGTCTTCATATTATTACAGAGAGAAAGTAGATTGCCCAAGGCCCCCAATGAGTTCACCAAGCTCAATGAGTTGAAATTTTAACCTGGAACTTCCAGGTCACAGCTCATGCCATTAACTGTAATTTTCATACTCAAAGGGATCACGTAGTGGGTAGGATGACATCACACCAGAGCCAATCACATTATGCTGTTACTGGGAGCACAGGATAGTTGAAAGTGATTAAACAAATAAGCAAACAAATGTGTTATAGAATGACTAAAAAGAGGAGGCACTGCTGAGGGAGCGGGATGTTACTGAAAAACTAATAGATTCAGCTTATCCCTTGATAGAAACAAACAGGATTTAATTCCAGATAAACTTGTTTCAGATCAGAGTGATACACTGTTAAGCTTTTCCAAATGCAACAATTTCATGGAACCTTTTTCTTTCCTTCCAGATCGTTTGGCATTCCTCTTTAAAACAGTATTTTTGAATGCTGAGCTTGATTTCCTTTTAAAGTTTCGTGCTTCAGACAAAGTTTGATCTCTTTTTTCCCCCCTCCAACACTGATACAGTTTTAGAATACTGTTTAGTTTTATGCCTCTCACTTCTTTGACATTGTTCTGTAAGTGCTGTCTTCTTAAGAATAATGTTTCTTCTGTCATGGGTATTCTGCTATAGTTGTTCCATCTCCAAATATGTTTTTTCCATATCCACATGTCAATCAACACTCCCTTTAAATGAGCAAATGACAGACAGTAGAATTCAAATTAAGGATAACAGTTTTATGCTGAAACCTAACTGCTGATGGTACCAAAAGGTGTATGCGCATCAGAAGTGGGAAATATTCCCACAAAAGAAACGTATTCAAATATGTTTATTTCGCGAAGTAAATATGGCTGGTGTTGCAGAAGAACATTTCTTGGAAAGAACTGCCTACACTAAGTAAACTGAGCATGTCCAAACTAGCAACACACACCCTGGGGCTTCCCCATTCATTGATATGAGGGAGGTAGATCTATCCACATAAATGGATATGTGAATGGAGCCTTTTTCTCTTTTGATACCCAGCCACCAGCCATTCCTTGATAAAGTAATATGGGGGAGTGCCACACTTCATCAGGAATTCCTCCCATCACTGACTGCACATACAAACACAGTGGTGGTAGTGAATAGTGCACAATTATTGTCTTTGTTTATTCCCTGGAGTCTGTTCTGCCCTGTGGGCATCTGATCTGTTGCTCATACATCCTCTCCCTGTATCCTTGCCTCATCCTTCTAACTCCACCTCCACCATCACTGCAACTATCATTTAGAAACAGCCGTCCACGAATATATCAGGACCCAACAAGCTCAATTCTGCCTCCTTTTAGTCTGAGGTTGAGAAGTAACAACAACAACAACAACAACAACAAAGGGAAATTATTGTTTTCCCCACCCACTTAGGTTTGCTCTGCCCATTTGATAAACAAGAATACCACAAAATGCTTAGCGTTCCAGTCAGTTCAGTGCAATCTTGTATATTTTAACAAGGAATCCTTATCTAACTAGGTGCCGGTAGCAATTTATCAAGGTCAACTGATAGTGTGAAAGCCTTTGTCACACATTGTGTTTTTAAAATCACCACCACCAATTTGTGCATTAAAAGCATGTTGGGCTCAGCTTGTAGACAAATTTGTAGACCTTTCACAAGAATAAACCATTTAAACTTTGGTACCAGCAAAAGGGATGCGGGTGGCGCTGTGGTCTAAACCACAGAGCCTAGGGCTTGCCGATTAGAAGGTTGGCGGTTCGAATCCCCACGATGGGGTGAGCTCCTGTTGCTAGGTCCCTGCTCCTGCCCACCTAGAAGTTCAAAAGCACGCCCGAAAGTGCAAGTAGATAAATAGGTCGGGAAGGTAAACAGCGTTTCCGTGCGCTGCCCTGGTTCGCCAGAAGCAGCTTAGTCATGCTGGCCACATGACCCGGAAGCTGTACGCCGGCCCCCTTGAGATGAGCGCCGCAACCCCAGAGTCGTCCGCGACTGGACTTAACGATCAGGGGTCCCTTTACCTTTACCTTTACCTTTACCAGCATTTCTATTTCAAGTCTGGCTGACTTGGAAACTATTCAGATTTATTTATTTTTGAGAACATATTATGCAGTGTTGAAAAGTGTCTTCTTTCATATATATCACCTGTTTATATTGATGTCTCATGCTTCCTCCTTCCCCTTCCTCACTTTGGCTTCACATGTCCTCATTGATACCATTATGCAGGCAAACCTTTAGTGTGGCGATGCTACCCTGTCCACATATGCACCTTGTTTTTCCCTATAGTAGAAATACATGCCTCAACATTCTTCACTTCTTCATGAACATACCTAATCCTGTTAAAGTTATTCATGACAATCATGAAAGCAAGTCCTGTTGAGCTCAGTGGGGCTTACTTCTGCATAGACATGCACAGAACTGCACCACACAACTGAAATCCTATGCCTACTCATCAGGGAATAAATATAAATAGGAAATAAACCCTATGGAACTCATGCTTCTGATTGTACTTTTGTATCCCTTTGAAACCAACAGAATAAGATACCTTTCAATGAGACTTTCAATGCTTTTAGTGCATTTTATTTAATCCTGCCTAACTTGGATTAGCGCCATATATATGGTACCTTCTAAACTGGGCAGGTTTTGTGAGAAAGAAGGGTGTAAGTAATAGGGAAGTGGAAATAAATTCCTATTTTCCTTAAAGAGCTTGTTACAAGCTGTCTGGCTAGTTGCAAAGTTGGGATGAAAAGCACTAAAAAAAATTCTTTTATTTTCCCTATGTGTGCTTTAATTTTCTGTCTGGGGAGCGGAACAGGCCCGGCACCCAAGCTCAGAAAGTGCTAAATCAAGATGGAAAAGTAATAACAGTTAATAATAGTTTTTAAAGATTTGCCACCTGTTGTATCAAAACAAGCTTAAAAACCAGCTATGAAACATATGGTTCTTCCTTGGCTGTGAAAAATGAACAGATGCTCCAAAATGTCCAAACTTGCAAACAACTACAACAACAACAAAGGGGGTGGGCATATGAGAAACAGACAGAGATGATCATGTGATCAGTGATAAGCTTACGAAGATCAAGATGGCATGATAACATAAGATTACAAGCTTATGAAGCTGAAGGACCAAGAAGCAAGAGCTAGGATGTGCTCACACGTGCATCCAGGACATCAGATGGCACTCTTGGCTTCTTTGAGACTGCATGTCAAATAACAAGCTTATGGTGTCATCCTGCTTTTCAGTGGCAAGGCATCCATATACAGAGGAAACCCCTTTGGCCACGTGCCTGGATACAGTGCCCAGCATTGCAGAGCTGGTTCAAACATGTACAAGACCACACAATAAAAGTGATGGCTGCATGTATGTATGAATGAGTCATCACAGATGTAACACTGCAGGCAGAACGGCCACTCTGTTGTCTCACATCACCATGAGTGCCATGCTTCATTGAAGGCAGTGCACACATTCAACTGGGAACTGTAGTTTACCCCTCACAGGGCTACTGTTTCGGGCACCCTCAACAAACTATGGTTCCCAGGACTCTTTGGGCGAAGTCAGGTGCCTTAAATGTGGTTTAAATATATCTTGTATACACATCCCTACTTAAAGTGAAGTGGACTTTAATTTCCCCTTAAATGATAATAAATCAGCTTGTGCGCTTGTCTTTACTTTTTAAAGTTTTTTTTTTAAAACAAATTAACTTATCCCTCACTTGAAAGCACTGCAGCTGCACCTCACAAAGCTGACATGGTGATAAATGAAAAATGGATGTGATTTATTAATGTGCAAACAGTATTTTAAAAATCATTTTCAATTCTTGTCACTCTAATAATCCCTCCCACCCTTCGGCTAGATACAGCAATAGCACTTCCTTCTCCTGTATTCAAAGGGAGCTAAAGGAATAGTATTGCCCCAATCTGTGGGGCTTGTGCTGAACTCATGTTTCTGCAGAATCAAAAAGCCCAGTTCCAGAAGCTGTGCAACCCTGATAAGATCATCTGCAATAGTGTTTGCCAATCATCTGCTGCATTCCACTCCTCCTCCCTCTCATTTCTGAACTGATTGGCACTGTTTCCAAGAGTCTGACTAAGGCTGCATGGCCCAAGCTAATGTTTGGGGCTTTCCAACCAGGCAACATGCACACACAGCAGCCTGCTGGAATGAAGCCTTTGGATGCAATCTTGAGCACACTATGCATACAACTGGGGATAGGTTTGGCTCAGTTTGCAGGTTAATACAAACCACCCTAATTCTCACACTCTGAGACAATATGTTGTTATAAGAATTCTAAGGTCCCAAATATAAAATAAGCGTTTCATAAATTTACACGGCAAACACATACATAAGTATATAAACCACGTGTCTAAAATAGTACAGGAGAACAATCCTGAAGTCGTTTTGACTCTCCCAGTGACCTCAAATATTTCTCTGCAAGGAGGAAGGAAATGGGATAGCCTCTCAATTGCCTTCTGCTTACCTGTCTTAAAGGCATCTTTGTATATGAATAGGGTGAGCCTGTGACCTGGATTCAGGAATTAAAAGAATGGCCAGGCTGTCCAGGTAATGCAATCAGTGACCATTATCCTGGCAGGCAGGATTTCTGCTGTAGACCGCCTCTTTCTGTGATGTATGTATGATGTTTTGGGGGTGGTCTCTGGCTACAGGGTGGGCAACTTCAAAAGTCTATATAAGGGCTTGTGCATCATTGTTCAGGGTCCCTCCTGCGTGTGGCAATGAGCACCCTGTTGCAACAGTTAATAAATATCAGGCTTACTAGCTGCCTTGCTTCTCAATATTCTCTGGTTGGCCTCTGTTATTTTCTACTTCCAATAGGCAACCTACTTAAGGACTCTATACGGGCTCTTGGATACCCCATAAAGGAAAAGGAGCAGTTATTCTTACAAGATTGTGAACTGAAAGGCAGCTGTATGCTTCCAGAACCTGTACTTCTCTGAATGTTGTGATGTAGTCCTCCAACCAAAAATATGTACAAACTTGTATATATTAGGAAGAGGGAATAAAAAATGCATATATCCACTTTTGAAATACAAACATGCATTATATTGGGAAAATGTGTGCAGAAATCTGTATTTGCATAGTAGGCAGAAATACATGCAAGAATGTGTTTGTTAAGATCCTATAGAACTCCTTTCTTAGCAGCAGCTAGGAATTTATACACAGGGAAGTAGAGATCAGCAACTATACCAGGTATCAAAGAATGGCATGGTAAATATGGGGCTGAGCATCAATCATTAAACTAACTATATCAGATTTAGAGAACAAAAGCAAAGTCAGGATAATTTTTGGTCAAGATGGAGTAATTTTACTGACTGTAGCAGGAGATATGGGCAACTTCCAAGCATGTGCCATGGGTTTACATTATTATGGAAGAATAAAAATTATGCTGATTCAGGTCAGTTGTGGCTGCCTCACACAGGAAGTATATATTATAAGCACTATATAATTCAGAGTAGTTGTATGAGTTTGCCTCTTGCTTTTTTTTTAAGTGTCTATTAGAAATAATTCACAGAAAAATGCTGTTGAGTTTTTGCAAGACAAAAACAAATCACAAACCACTACAGATATGTAGCAAATTGAATTTTAGATTGTCGGGGGTGGGGAGAAACTGAGAGAACCCAGAATGGCAGATTTGTTCATCCCTACTTAACAGCATGGGTTTTTCCCCCCAGCTCTGGCACCTCTCAGGTAGGCACCGTTGCGATTCTACGAGAAAAAGGGAGAAGTTCATGTTGAGCTTCAGCACCTCTTTTTCTAGAAAAACAGCACTGCTTAACAGTCCAGTAAAATTAGTGGGATTTAAGTTGTCTGGGCCAGAGCACATACCATGCAGATAATCTATGGTTGAATTTCCCCTGCTTGCTTGCTTATTTATTTATTTATTTATTTAAAAGTGTAGGGGACTCCACATTTGATCAGAGTAGTTTGTGTTGAAGGTTGAGGATGTTTGGCCCTCCGCCCTACACTTGTTGTCTGTTTGTTTGCTTGCTTGAAGCACATTTATTGAAAAGTTACCCTTGAGCTCTGTCCACTGCCATAATACCACAGAACGATCACTCCAGTCCTCAGTCCCACATCACTGTCATGTTGGCTCACCAAAAACCCTCAAAACTGTTTCAAAGTGAAGAACCTCAGGAGAGCCAATTGTGGACTTCCCTGCATCACCCATGTAGTTTGGCTCTCGGTGTCTTGCAGCACTGCAGCTTGCCTTT
Source organism: Lacerta agilis (assembly GCF_009819535.1). Lineage (NCBI taxonomy): Eukaryota > Metazoa > Chordata > Lepidosauria > Squamata > Lacertidae > Lacerta > Lacerta agilis. The sequence continues at coordinate 77,106,405 of NC_046315.1, read as the reverse complement.
GAAACATCTGTCCTCTCTGTTGGCTTCGGGATTTTGAATTCCTCCTTGAGGGGATGGCTCTCATTCTTCTATTTTCAAAAGACTACAGACCATTCCCTTCTGTTCTCTGACATTTATGAATAATTAAGTTCCCAGTCTCTCTCCCCCCCCCCCATTTTTCCCTATTGCCCTTCTTCAAATTAAGGTGTGCACAGCTCCTCAGTACTAAAAAGTGGCCCCATTCATAAATCACTCATATTTGGCAAGAATAACTGCAGCTGCTATCATAGCCTTTCTCTCTGTGAGTCAATGCTGCCATTTACTTTATTTCTGTAGCCATGCGCAGTTTCCTTTTGATCTCTACCGTCAGGCCTTTTTCTTTTTCTTTTTTGCTTGGTGTTTTGGAACCATGTGAATGTTTAGGAAAGAAATCATTTCCTTATTATGTGTCCCTTATCTCATTATCTTGCATTTCTCTGTATTTAATTGCATAAGCCACTTGGGCTCCTTTGGGCCCAGTCTATCAGAGTGATTCTGTCATTTTGCCCTTCTTTCGATTGATTGCTACTTCCAAGGTATATACAAGCAACAAATTTCATTACCTCGTAGGTCACAGAAAGTTGTGATACTGAGCTGAACATTGCGGGATAGAGACAACAGCTAAATGTTGTGGCAGGAGCAACTGTCTTCCCTCAACCAGATGTTGGGAATCAGAGTTGGGGAAAGCACTGTTGCACTCAAGTCCTGCTTCTCAGCATCCTACAGATAGGAGCCAACTCCTAGGGGTGGAGGAGCCTTTGCCCCCCTAAAATAATTGAGGGGGCCACCCCCCTTCAAATGGTGTGCATGCACCGGGTTATATAATTGATTATGTGGGGCAGGGCTTACCTAGGCCCCTCCATATTTTATTTAAGTTGGCACCCTGGTCCCACAAGCATCTGTTTGGCTACTGTGAGAACTTAAACTAAGTGGGTCTTTGGCCTGATCCATTTCGTTCTTAGCACTTTTTACAACAAACCCTACACCTTGTTTATTGGTGTGGCAACCTCTGCTTGCTTACACATTTAGGTAAGTTGTATCTACAGGCTAATTTAATGACTTTGCAGGACAAACCTTTGCATACCACATAACACATCTGATCTGAAAGCCCAACTGAATTTATTTATGGGGGAGGGATGACACTCTTCTTTTCCTACAAACAACAGACCTACTTACCTGGCCTGTGAGTGTGTGATTCATTTCATAATCTTTTGTACCAAAGAAGTCTTCTTTCCACAGAAGTTCCACCACTTCACACGACCAGTTCGCAGTAGGACACTTATCAGCCTGCAAGGGAAGCATATGAAAATTATATAATTGCATTTTATCTGCTTCTTTTAACAAAGATCATAGTTTATGATCCAGCAATTGCCTTTAGTGCCTTCCATAACAGCCCCTTTGTGGGCTTAAATTCTGTCATAAGCCTGTTCTAGAAACTGTCAATAATACTTTTAATTTATACTGCACTCTCACACCAGTTTATTTCATTTCCCTAATGTTTCCCTAACATTTTGCTTCCAGGAAAAAATCCATTTGCGAGTAACACAGAAATGAGCACTAAACCTGCAGTATACAGAGTATTCTGCTGTGGAAGTGGCTTTTAAGTGTTGTGAAAGCTCAACTACGTATAATGCAGAAAGTAACAGTTAGGAAAATGTTGAGAAAATGGAATAAACTGCCGTGTGAATGCAGCACCAATTTTTCAGGACACCACTTAGTAGCTGTGGTTGGCAAATATTACCTTTATGTCCATGCTTCCAAGGAATAGTGCATTATCTGAAATAACATTTGCATTTCCAGTATTCTATAGTGTAGGGGTCTGTTGGGCTGCTGCACTCTAAGTGACATTTCAGCTGTGCCAACACGGAAGGCTAAGGGCAGCACCGCCCAGATATAATGCCACCAGGAAGTACTGCTTCTTCCTCTTATGCTGATTCAAAGTGTGACCACGAGAGCAGCTGGAGTCAATCAGGGATGGTGAGGAAGCATGAGTAGATGCAGCTGCAGCCTTAGAATGGCCTTAGAGTGCCCAGACATGGGTTGAAAATATGGGAGACAGAGCTGAACAGGTGAGGCACCAGGAGACCTCAAGGCAAGGTAGGCCCAAAGGCAAGGAGAAAGCCAGGAAATTAGCCTGAAACGAAATGCAAAATCCCCGTTGAAAGCATGCCTGTTACTTTATACTGTAACAGGTATAAAGTAATTGATGCCATTGACCAACTGATGCTGATTTACCCAAGTTCCTCAGACTTGAAAATGGGTCAGGAGAAGCCTTAGAGGCAACTTGGGAACTGACATCAACGGAGCACAAGATTGGACAATCTCCTTTTATTGGATGATGAAGAAGAGGAGGAGGAGGAGGAGGAGTTTGGATTTGATATCCCGCTTTATCACTACCCTAAGGAGTCTCAAAGCGGCTGACATTCTCCTTTCCCTTCCCCCCCCCCCCACAACAAACACTCTGTGAGGTGAGTGAGACTGAGAGACTTCAGAGAAGTGTGACTGGCCCAAGGTCAACCAGCAGCTGCATGTGGAGGACAGGAAACACGAACCTGGTCCATCAGATTACGAGACTACCGCTCTTAACCACTACACTACATTGGCTCTCAAGTTCCAGATACCTTTTGTTCTGATGCTCCTAACTCCACTCAACAACCCTAGTGTTGAGGTTTGTTGTTTTCTTGTTTTCTCCAAGTTATAGGTCCTTCTAGTCATATGATTTGGAAATGGAAATGGTATGAAAACCCCATAATATATTGACCATTGTGGCTGGTGTAAATTGAAAAGGCTGCTAAGATGCTGTATAATGGCTGGTGATAGGCCAGCACTGTGGTTGAAATGGGGTCTCTGGCTCTGGTGCCAGGATGTGGGGTTGTACCCTGTTGTGGGAACTGGGAACCATAAACATAAGCCTATCAGAGTGTTGGTGCAACATGACACCTCATCTAAGCAGTGAAGTATTGTAAGATATCACATTGATAATTGTACTGTTACAAGTTATTTATTCCAGGGAAATACAGAGGATGTAATTTACTAGCTGGTAACCATGATGCAAATGTCAGGCCTCATGTACATTATCCACCTTCCGAGATGTGTATGTCTCGTGCATTTACAAACATACTGGGAAAACCTAGAACTGAATTCTGCATGCTTAATTCATGCAACCTTTACCCTACAGAGTGCTACAGTTCTGCCTAGGAACTCATTATGCCACATCAAGAGAAGGATATTAGCAAAGTATACACATACTCACTCTACCTATCTCTTATAACAACCTTTATGCCCCAATTTCCAGCTCCTTTAAATCAGCATTATAATTACACTAATAAGAACAATGTCTAATAACACCTCTTCAGGTATTGGGCTGACATAATTTTACAGGGTCATATGATGCCATGAGTTCATTAAAATATTTTTATTACAAGATTCACTAATGCAATTCATAAATGGGTATTTTTTTTAAAAAAAAAAATACAATACAAATTAAAGTGCATGTGCCTAGTTAATACATTTATTCTGAGCACCGTCTTCGCTTGGCTAATAATCTGGCTAAGAATCTGTCACCATATTTCTGTACTTATTATGACTCTTTAGTTGCTGTTGATGAAACTGGATAGAATACAATGAAACCATGAAACAAATAACTATCTATTAAGCCAAGGAAAGGCACACTTTTTTAAATGGCATATTACATGCAATACAATAATGGGACTTCCCCAATGTATGGTATAAAGGGCCTATTTGCAGCTAAGATGAATGGAGGCACCGAGAATAGCTTATGCACCCTGACCTTTCTAGAGATCGTTGAATAAATTGTGGGACTTGCCATGCAATCCTGTATGTCTTTACCCAGAAGCAAGTGCCACAGAATTCAGTTCTCCCGGGCAAGTGGATATAGGATTGCAGCCGTTGAGTGGTATCCGCCTAAACAGTTCTGCTACTGCAAGCAGTCTCAACTGCGCAATGGAACTTCCTTGCCCTCTCCCTGTGCGACCCCTAAATCTGTTCCAGGGGTTCCCCCAACCCTCCAGAGTAAACTTATAGAGGGCACCCGGGAGGGGGCACACAAGGAGAAGAAATGGTTGGGACATACCATTGTGCAGTTAAAATTTCTTTCACTAACCAAACTGTTTAGTTGGATACCATGCAGTGTCCCTGAAATATATTAATATATTGAAACTTTGTAAGTAAAATGAAGTCTTCTGAACTGGTAAATCTGTGTCCACCAGTTCAGAGTGCATGGTGCTCACATAGCTGATGGGTCTTCTGCTATTCTGCACAATTCTCTCCACAAAGAAAACAAGAATGTCAGAGCTTGACCTTCTCTTGGACTTCTGGGGTTGTTGTTGTTGGTTGTTTAATGAGGGACATTCAATTATGTGAATCCTCTGCCTACTGTCTGAAGTTGTACAGCCCAGACACTGACTGACCATGCCAGTGAGAACTACAGAAACTATATTATAACTGCCTTGTAAAAATCAGGATTTTTATAGTAAATTGGAGGCTTTTTTTTGCAGAACGAAATAGGCACCTTCAACTTGCAATCTTATGTAGATGCGATTTCTATCTATTCTGTGCATGTCCTGGAAATGGTTCATTTATAGAAATGAAACAGTCGAAACGCTTCGAGAGGTCCCTGATGGCTTTTTCAAGTTGGCAAAACTTGAGACGTACCTTGGACACTTGGTAAAATGCCAGTTGGCGTGAATAATAGACATGTCTCTGTCACAGCAACTTGTACAGGAAGTTGCTGCAACTAGCCTGGTGAGGCAGCTGGGGTGAACTCCAACTGCAGCAAGAATAGGAAGTAAGTGTCTGGTCATGTAATGTTCTGTGCATGTCTTTGTTTCCACTGTGTCACATTCCTTATTATATTACACTCCATACAGTGCCCCCCCTTTTTACATGCATTGTCCATTATTATATTAGAGCTGTCATTATGATGGACAGAGGAGTGTGGCGGGAGGGCCTCTGTATTGTAGGGAGCTCTTGAGGAGTGCAGTGTTCTGCTGAAAGAAACATTGGCACACCCCGCTGCAAGATCCCTGTGAGAGTTGGGCCACCCAACAACAGGCGAATAGGTTTGCCTTATTGCATTCCTTATCCCCCACCATAGTAATAAATGATAGATATTCATTTATATGGGAGAAAGCAAAGGAGCAGTATGAAGAAATGGCCATTTTATTTTATTTTATTTTATTATTTTATTTTATTTTATTAAAACCTTGCAATATCATCTTAAGACTTGGAAAGCTTGAAACTGCAATTGACTTGGGCATTGCCTCAGGGTCACTGGTATAAACTGCAATGCAGAATGCATTCCCCCCCCCAATTATTATTATTTTAAAAAAATTAAATCCCATATCCCAATAGACACAGACATAGACATAAGCAGCAGCTGGACAGCAAACAGTCATGTTGAAAAGAATGAGTATTTAAATATTCAGCTCCCATTTTTGAAAATTGCATTGCAATTTTGAAAGCACATTTTCACTTAGGAAAATTAGGCCTTAGAGTCCTGCTGCAGATGACTGACAGAGCCAGCTCCCTGTCAATCTCCTAGAGCTCTGAATGCTGATTAATTCCCCATTTAAACTGCATGACTACATTTCACATTGTATGCTCGCATCATGAGGAACAGTAATGTCTCTGCTGGATTTACTGAGATGCTAAAAGAATGAAAAGGAAAAATCGCGGCAAACCCTTTTGCAGAGACTTTTCGGTTGCAGAAGGGTTTGGCTCTGCATCTGATGACAGTGGGCGAAGGACTGGAGCCTAAACCTGAGATTTCTGAGCTGTGTAGGAACGTAGAAGCTCTTGATCTGACCTCTCAACCTGTCTTCTATCTAGGTATTCTCACCAAAGAAGTGCCTGTTTTACATGACATTAGCACTGTACTCATAGGAGAACCTATGAAATCACAGGCATGTGGAAAATAAACTGAAACAGTTAAAACATGTTTACTTCATTTATAATTTAATTTACCGTATATCCCACCCTTCCTTCCAAAGGAGCCCGGGGTGGCAAACAACAAGTGATAAAGCAGTAAACACATCTTTAAAAAAAAATTCCAGTGCAGGTGCAGATTGGGAAAGATTACAACTTAAAATGTTTGTTGAAAGGGGAGTATCATCAACAGGCACTGGAAAGACAACAGGGATGGTATTCCTGCTTACACACAGTACAGATAATTTTTATAGTGTCGGGGTCTTGGTGCTGTTAACAAGGTTTAAAATTATTTCACATGGCTACAACATTTGTTGTGAATAAGTAGATAAAAGGTAAAGGGACCCCTGACCATTAGGTGCAGTGTCGCAGACGACTCTGGGGTTTATGGCGCTCATCTCGCTTTACTGGCTGTGGGAGCCGGCATGTTCATGTTGCCAGCATGGCTAAGCTGCTTCTGGCGAACCAGAGCAGCGCACGGAAATGCCGTTTACCTTCCCGCCGGAGTGGTACCTATTTACAGTGAGGGGGGAGTAGTATTTGATCCCCTGCTAAATTTGCCCGTTTGCCCTCTGGCGAAGAAATGACCAGTCCATAATTTTAATGGTTGGTTTATTGTAGCTGTGAGAGACAGAATAACAACAAGAAAACCCCCAGAAACCCACAAGGCAAAAGTCAGAGATTGATGTGTATTATAATGAGTGAAATAAGTATTTGATCCCTTTGCAATATATTCTATGGCCTCCCCAGTAGAATATTCGAGGGGGCCGGGGCCCAAAGTTGATGGCAATTGCCATTAAAATGGTAGGTGGGTGTGTCACGTGTTGTGATGAAGTATGCAGGGTAGGGCTTACCTGACACCCCCCCCCAATGTTTTATTCAAGTTGGCACCCCTGCCACTATCCCTGACTATTGGCCAGGCTGATACTAGTAGAGCATGAGACTTTTAATCTCAGGGCTGTAGGTTCAAGTCCCACGTTGGGCAAAAGACTCCTGCATTGCAGGGGTTTGAACTAGATGAGCCTTGTGGTCCCGTCAAACTCTCATGATTTTGTGTTTTAATGATTCAGTGAAATTGGTTTACGTACTAAGGATGCATGCTGAACCCCAAAATCCCTTTCGATGTTGCTGTTTGAGTTGTGATCACTACTGGGCTATTAAATAAATAAGGGATAAAAATCGTTTTTTTGAAACATAAGGTACTTTTTGCAATTTAATCTTGAATTCATCCAAGAGTAGGGATGGAGGAAAATTCCAATTTGGTACAGATTTCAGGCAGAATCTATCAGATTTGCACTTTCCAAAACCATATGTAGACCAAGACACAACTATCTTTTGAAATTCACACTCATCCAGATTTTGTGATGCATTTCTCTAACTAATCAATGCTTACAAAAATGCATATTTTAGGTGAAAGTGTGCATTAAAATAACACGCACAAATACATTATCGGGGGGGATTGTTTGCAAAAATGTGTACAAAATTGTATGTAACCGTGTTTATTATGAGAAATTTGCCCTACAATGCTGCTGAATTTTCATAAGGATTTTTCTTTTAAAGAAACACAATGAATTGGTGCAAAATGTGGATAATTGAATTTAAGACTGGAAAAACAAGAAACTAAGAGAACTGAAATAGACAATTCCTTCCATCCCTGTCTAGGAACATTACTTTCAAGTTACCATTGGACAGAGCAGCTTTCTCAAACTTGAATTCCCAGATGTTGGAATACCAATCCCATCATCCCTGACTGCTGCCCCTGCTGACTATGGATGATGGGACTTGCAGTCCAGGAACATCTGGGAACCCAAGATTGAGAAAGGCTGAGGTAGAGTGAGGTGGCTGCTTTGGTCAACTGATCCGGGTGTCACAAAAAAACAGCAAATTGTGAGTTAAATTCATGTATTATTATTATTCCCCCCCCCCCCCGCGTAAAGGAACTTGTGGGATTTTCTGCCTCCATCTCCAAAGGATTAAAATTTAAGGGAGCACCCAAGTACTTTGTGGGTACTCAGGGTGATTCAACAACAGTATTTGGTAATGCCTCATGTAGAGGTGAAGTAGCATCCCTGCCTTGCTGCATGTAATAATTGCTGCAATGTTCATAATGCGGAATCCATGTGTGCTAAGTCTTACCTGTCTTTTCCCACCCTTTCCATTGTGTTGCATTTTTATTTATCTTTTGCCAGGCTAAGTAAAAAGAGGGGATGGAGTGGATGGGCCTTTCCAATGCAAAATAAGGACCCAGTGCATTAGGAGAATAAACTGGGCACATAATGACAAACACGTTTTGTTTTAATCCTTTCATCTCCTTCTTTAGCTCCTTTTTGTTTCAGCTGCCATAAACACTTGCTGTGAAGCCAATGTTCTGTTCTGAAAAGATCTCCGCTCCCCACCCCCACCCCGTTTTATTTTATTTTTATTTTTTGGTATTCCTCTCATTTCTGTTGAAACATGACACTCAAATTGGAGATAGGAGCAGAGATCAGCAAACCCTGTCAGCTCTTGTCAACCTAGGTGTAACAGTGTGATCTTCTTAAATTGCTGCTAATCTGCCAAAAATCTCTTTTATCTGCAGTCTCCATCATGCTGTTTGCTCACATTTGGTTAACACTTTAAATTTCCCTTTTGGAGGTGTCACTGTTAGCCATTTAGTAACTAAGAAGTACTGTGAGAGCAGCTTAAAGCGCATGGATTTGGGAAGCTAGAAAAGCTGATTAGCTATTCAGGGAGAATAATCTTATTGAAAGTAGTAAGAGCTGTATAAAGAATGCTTTTCCCTTTCCCCATAACAATCTTCTAATTATGTTGTCAAGCTTGCTGTCGTGTTCTCCCCCTGTGCCATTAAGGAAACCATTTTCTATGTTAAAAAAGAGATTTCCAGATCGTGATGATGTTTTGCTGATTTTTTTATTGTTTAAAGAATCTGTGTGTATTAAACCAAACATTAAAAAATGATTCATGTGCAGCATAATTATCTGAGACGAGGAGCTCAAGGTAAGGGTGCTGGGGAGAGAGGCAGGGAGGTAGGTAGGGGTGTGTGTGTGTGTGGTGTGGGATTAGTATTTCACATAAGTGTAAAGGATTTTCACTTTAATGGCTGGGTTCTGAATCTAGCTGGCACCTTTGCAGCTGAAAAACAGTCATAAATCAATAGCAGAGCCTGGGGGTTATTAGCAAGGCCAACAGATCACCTTTTCTGCAGTGGCTCCTCATTTGTGGAATGAGGATTCAGAGGTTGGGTGGCCATCTCTCATGGATGCTTTAGCTGAGTTTCCTACATTTCAGGAGTTGCAGTAGATACATAGCTGTCAACTTTTCCCTTTTCTTGTGAGGAATCCTATTCGGAATAAGGGAATTTCCCTTTTAAAAAAGGGAGAAGTTGACAGCTATGCACTAGAAAGGTGACCCTTGGGGTCCCTTCCAGCTCTGTGATTATATGTTTTTCTGCTTCAACAACATTTCATTATGTTCCTATCATTTTATGTAATTGTATTTTGTATAAGTTATAAAAATTACATATAAAACATGTTCTCATTGTAGTGTATCAGTTTCTTTACATTGTCTGCAACAATTGTTACATTATCCAGTGAGCACTGATCCACTAGTATGATCTTCACTAGCATGTTCTTCACTAGTATGTATATTTCATTGATAATAATTCGGTATGTACCTCTTTATATATTTTGTTCTACTGTATATCTTACATACAGGTTGCTCAGTTCTGTTGTCATTCATTGCTTGCAATTCCACTTCTAGGTTGTTATTGGTATGAGCTTTCGTGTGCATGCACACTTCTTCAGATACACTGAAACAGAAGTCACCAGACCCTTATATATAGTGAGAGGGTGGGGAGGGGTATTACTCAGAAGGGTGGTGGGAATGGGTGATTGGCTGAATTAAAAAAAAAAAAATTGTTTCGACTGCGGCAGACCAACATGGCTGTAACTAGTTATTAGCCAGCGTGTTGTGTTTGCATTTTTGTAGATTGGAACCCCAAATGACACTTGCAATGTCAGGGAAGAAAATCCCAGTGCGAGCAACCAACAGATCAAGTCATCAGAGTTTTCTATCACAAGTTCCCTAATGCTCGTTCATCAGAATGAATGAAAAGGGGTGTGTGTGTGTTTTCCCCACCACCATACCTTATAACACATGGTAAAGTTTAGGAGCCTTGTCCAGTGTTCAGGCTTCCTTACATTTACTCTAGATAGGTTGGTTGTCAGCATTCAAGGCCACTCTGTGCCATAAACACTGCAATCATGGAAAGGTGACTAAACAGTGACAGGCATTAAACATGAAAATGGGGACATGATATCCCAGTCAGCCCTCGACCGTTTAATGATTGGTTCTTATACTGCTCAGCATATGATAAGCCACAAAGGGGAGATGGTGGCAAAAATTTAATTTGTCTCAGAAAGCAAAGCACCTTGGGCCCATCCTGTAAGTAGAAGACACTTATCAATTTCCAGAATAGATATTTGGATTATCGCAAAAGATCTCAGTTTCTTCACACCTCTATAAACTTTATTAAAATAAGAATTAGTGACTACCCTCTTCCTCCAGATCCTATATAAAGGCAAATTAATTGTGCCAGCTATCTATTATCACTGAGGATATTGCATTTCTCCCTTTTTATTTATATTTTTACATTTTTTTAACAAAGCAATACTGTCAACAGCGGACGCAGCAAGCAAGTTATTAACATATCATTAAGGAAGGTACCTGATGTAGTTTTGAACAATGGCGGGGTTTAATTTTATTAATATACTTTTATTTTATTAAGTTATGAATCATCTTATACCTCTCAAGATGATGTACAAAAATACAAAAAAAAACCTGCTACTGGTAGTTTTAAAACCAGTGCAAAAACGACTAAAGGTAAGTGTTTATTGTATATTGTTTTAAAGTATAAGAAACGAACCTTTTCATACAACTGGAAAAGCTTGTCGAAACAAAAATGTATTCAGTTTTTCCTGAAAAGTGCAAATGGTGGGCACTCTTGTATGTCTTAGCTTGGATGCTGTTCTACAAAACAGGAACAGGCATACTAACAGCTTTCCTCCAATTTACTGGGGAGCAGGCTTCAGGTATTTGGGGGACTTAAAAGAGAAACTTTCCTGCAAAATGCAGTGGCCTACTGGGAATAAAAGGGATAGTAATGCTGCTACTACTAACCTACTATTACTCTCTTGTACATACAACATAAAATCAATCCTTTTTTTTTTACCTCTGTGCAGAGGTTGACTATGATTTCTCTAATATAAGGTAAGAAAAATTGTCTTCATATAATCTGATTAGATTCTTTTCTATCATACGGCTGTGATGTTAATTATTATTGTTGTTGTTGTTATTGTTATTTTCATTAGAGCTATCCTACTTCTTCCCCCTCCTGCCTCCTTTTTAAAAAAGTCTATAGGTGTTATTTGGAATACTGGGACCCTCTCCTGTTCTAGTAATGCAAAGTCTAGGTAAAGGTAAAGGGACCCCTGACCATTAGGTCCAGTCGCGGACAACTCTGGGTTTGCGACACTCATCTCGCTTTATTGGCCGAGGGAGCCGGCGTACAGCTTCCGGGGTCATGTGGCCAGCATGACTAAGCCACTTCTGGCGAACCAGAGCGGCGCGTGGAAACGCTGTTTACCTTCCTGCTGGAGCGGTACCTATTAATCTACTTGCACTTTGCCGTGCTTTCGAACTGCTAGGTTGGCAGTTATTATTAGTGACCACTAAAATGTCTAGTGGTCACTAATAGATATTGAACCCAGTTGCGATCCTTGGGCTGATCCACACCAGACTTTTAAAGCTCATGGCTCTTCTCTCCTCCCCTAATAATCCTGAGAAATGTAGTTTGTTAAGAGGGCTCAGAATCATAGCTCTGTGAGGGGTAAAGTACAGTCCCCAGGATGCTTCGGGGGGATGCCATGTGCTTTACAATGTGTTTTTAAAACAGGCAGCAACCATTTCATGTACCGTAGGTTGCTGGCTTCTGTGCTCATGAGCAGAGTGCGTATAAATGTGCCTTGGCCAGTTCCGCCCCACCCTGGCCCCGTTCTGCCTTCCTCTGGGTCCAAATGCACCCGCGCATTGGCAATCGTGCATCATTTGACTGCATCTAATATGGTCAGTGCCTGTATATGGTGTCAATGTAATGCCAGAACTGTGATAAAACAGCGATATCCTTTTAAAGATACAGTCGTACCTCCACTTACGTATCCCTCCGCTTATGTAAACTTTGGGATATGTAAGCGGCAAACCCGGAAGTATATTTGCCGTGTGCACATGCACAGAAGTGCTCTACCGCCCTCAGGATCCGACCAGAGCTCCGGAACGGATTCTGTCCACAACCGGAGGTACCACTGTATTTCTAATATCTTTGATTCTCTGCATCACCTCTTTCCAGGAAGCCCAAATCCTCTGCAGCCCTCATATCTACATATCTATCTTCTGCCCTCCTCCCCCTATCTTTTCTGGGTGCCATGCGCTCTTGAGGTTATTTTAAAATATGTTGCCCTCACTGTAATCATCTCCAGAAGGAGAAGGAGACCCCTAGAGTAAATTTCCATTTGTTTTTCTTTAATGGCATGCAGCTAAATTCTCACCACATTCTCTGATTTATTGACTGAAGATGTTTATACCCTACTTTTCAAAATAATTGTTGAGTGGTTTATATTAAAAGAAACATATTCTAATAATAAAATACAATATTGGGGAAAAATCAAATAAAGCATAACTGGTTTCTGTCACATTAATGCAGATTTTAGAGATTATTGCCTTTTGATTTTTTTTTCTCTTTACAGACACACAGAGAGACACTAGTTAATCATAGTGACTGCATATTTTTCTCTCTTTCACTGAAAAGGTAGTTCCAGGTGAAAAACAAGTGTCTCTTCGATTTTAGGTATATCATGCTGAAGTGCATGGGTTAAATATTCAACCGAGAATTGTAGCTAGAATCTACTTCCCTTTATTACCTTCCTGGCTCCCAACTCACTGAGCTGCAAACAAAACTCACACAACCAAATCCATCCATGGAGACTGTAGCTTTCATTTCTGTTTTGCCACCACACCTACACCACAAAATTCTCTGACATTTTATCCTGTATGCTCTGTTATTTTAACCTGTAACCTATAAACCTTTCAGGATTTACCTCACTCTGTACTTTTACCTTTGTGCTCTGCTCTTGAAAACAGGGCTGCAAATGGCAGGCACTTTCTGAGTTCTAAGACAGAGTAGTAACATTCAGTCCGACAATTTTCCTTTTATGAAAGAACCCACAGAATGATCCATCTAGCATTGCCTTCAGATGCTGGATTCTAGAATGAAGCCCAGTTTCAAAAAGCAAAGGAATCTGCTGTGTGTATCTTGTTTTAATTTCAAGTTAAAAGGTGGCTTCAGAAATTGTTCCATATTTATCAGTGGCATATCATGTGTTGCTTGTGCCCAGGGTGGGCAAGATATCGGAGCAAACCCCCACGCAGGGGGGAGCCTGGTTGGCTGATGCAGCCCTCGGTGGGCGAATCCCCTTGACGCTCCACTGGGGTCGCCCCTTGCCCGCCTCCCTCTGTCCATTCCCACTCACCATGGGCCTAGGCTGCTCTGCCCACTTTGTCAGGGCAGGATGGGAATGCCCATGGAAGCTGGTGTCTGTCTGGGGGCACCTGGTTGCGCCACGTCAGAATTTTGTGCCTGGGGCCACAGCCCCCCTGGCACCCTCACACTACACCATAGAAAATTATTAATGAGGAGAAATTTGATTCATTTCACATTTTAAGGTGAACTTATTTAATTCACAATACTGTACATGAACTGAAGTGTAGCCATCCTTTGAAATTTTCATTTTCTGAATTTTGCTGTGCAGTTCTTCAGCAGTGCCCAATGAGAGGGGGAAATCCAGACCAGTATTTAGGGCTGCATCCACCCTTTTCTCTGGCCATGAAAACTTCCCCTGTGAATATGCACACGCACACACACACGCACACACATATGTATATGTGGCAACATATAGGTGTGAAGAAGTCATTACAGACAGAGCTTTCAGATGAGCTCAGACAAACAAAACAATCAATGAAGCCCTCACACACTCAGCCGTAAGTCCTAAATGGCCAGTTCATGCATGCAATGGCCTCTATGTGGCTATTGGTAGCTCTGGCCCAATACTATCTTACTGGCAGCTGCTTTCCAGATCTTTATCATTACTTGTTACCTCATCCTTTCAACTGGAAGTACTGCAGGCTGAACCTGTGGCCGCCTTCTTGTGCTCTACCACTGAGCTATGCCCCTTGCAAGTCAGAAGGCACGACTTCCAGAGAGGCGTGAACATGGCCCTCCTCATTTTACTTAAGCAAGCACTGCACACAAGCACAGTTGTTTCATACAGCTCTTGATATCAAGTGTGAGCCTATCCATCAGGAATCATTGGTTCAACTCTCCCCTTGGCCATTAACTCTACAAGGTAAGTAGGGTAAACTGTGTGGACCCAAGGCTCACTCCCACATTCTGTACACTGTGGGTATAATGCTCTCTATCGTACAACACCCACAATTTTATAGCCAGACTTCCTCTTCCCAATCTTGCTTGTCAGCCGTCACTTCCTGCAATAGTGAGCTCTGGTAATGAGTGCTAAGAGGACTGTAGCCAAAGATGGGCCATTGAAAAATAGTGTGCTCAGGGAAACCTCATGGTTTGCAGAAATGCAACAAAACAAAAACAAAACAAAACAAAACCAACAACCTGGGGCAGCTGGAACAGAATAGAGTATCCTGAAAGGGCATAGCTTTTTGGCTGGCACACTGAGGAGGAACACTTCATACTGCAACATTTGGTTGCAGGTCCCACTTGTCCTATCAAAATGCTATGTTTAAGGTAACATTTTATTTGTTGCTAGATCAGTTAGGCCTTCTACTATGCACTAACATTTCTTGCAATTTGACAAAATGCCTGCAGACTCCATTTTTTTGGTCCAATTTTCTTCTAGCCAATATGAAGCTCAGTCCTATTGTTTTCCACCAGTGTAAACAAAAGCAAAATATGCCTTTTCATCTCAAATCAATAGCACAAGCAGCTTTCTATAGGGCTTTTCTTTAGCTCATATACTAAATTACAGCATAAAATTATAATTACTGTTCCATTACTATCATAACCCCTCCTTTTTTTCCTTTCCTCCAGAGGATAATTTACCATGCAGAGAGAGAGATAGGAACATAGTTAACGTGAAGTTGTTTGTCAGTGGGAAGTTGTGATCTCCTGTTTCTGGCACTTGAAGTGGATTCTTTTTTTAGTTTTTAAATTATAGAAAAACCAATGGAGAAAATAATTAGTTTAAACTGTAAGAGTTTTTATTTAATTCTTTTATTATCATTATTTTCCTGATTCTGTCACACTGTAAATCATTGGGTGGTATTTAACTAACATTTACTCTGAGTAGATCCACTGAAATTAATGGTGCTAACATAGTCACAGAATCATAGAATTGTAGAACTGGAAGGGACCACAAGGGTCATCAAGTCCAACCCCGTGCAATGCAGGAATCTTGAACCCATGACCCTGAAATTAAGAGTCTCATATTCTTACCAACTGAGCCATTCTGGTCCTCTCATGCTCTTTAATCTCAGTGAGTCTGCACTGAGGAAAAGGTACTTTAATACCATCCTTATATTTTGAGGTGCCTATTGTACATAGCTGGGATTGTAGGCCAACTGAGTTTTGCGGGTAGCAATCAGAAGGCAAAGGAGAAAGAATATAAAATGGATTCATCCCAAAGATCTGATTATAGTACTTTTACTTGGTATGTTAATTATGGACACAATACACCAGCTCTGTCCCCTTGCAGTTTGTTGAAATAAATGGGACTTGATGACTGTTGCTTTGACTGGTTATATCAAAACAACATATGAACTTTGACCTTCCCCGTCTCTGCAGCTTCTAGTTACAGATACACCTTCCATCTTGGATCAATCTCTCTTCCAATGTTCTTTCACCTCTCCCACTCCATTCTCTGGCCTTTCCTTCTTCCAACACTCCTTTCTAGGATGGTCTTAATGTGATGCCAAAAAGAAAAGTGGGAAAGTATCACCTGAAAAGAGGGCACAGATTTGCACAGAAATACACTTCCCCATAGCAGGGAAGACTATGCCTGGGCAACCTGTGCTCAGTCTGCTATTCAGGTGCAAACTACTGGTGGACAACATCCACACACTCCCTGCTCTCTCTTCTTTATTTTTTAAGCCAGACTTGGACCAGGGTGTCTTTTAAAGAGGGGACTGTTCTCTGACAGCCATTACAAACAGAGAACTGGCCTAATTCTGCAATCCTGACCCCTACTTACCTGGGAGTAAGTCAACAGGACTTACCTCTCAGTTGGCCACGTTAGGACTGCATACTTATTATTTTATTTACAAAAGTCATCATTATTTGGATTCATTCCTTTTCCCTCCAAGGCAACGTACCATTAAAAAACTATTAACTATGTAAAGGAGAACACATGGGCAACCTTTTGTGGGCTTTCTTGTACTCCTTTGCTGGGACTCATCATAACCCATCTTTTCCTAATCCTCTGGATTTTTAAAGACTTCCTTCCCAAGTTCTCGTTTCTGGTTGCAGTTGCCATATAACCAATACTAAGGGAATAACTTTTTGCCTGCCTGACTCCAAAACAATATTTGAACAGCTCAGCCTGCCGGAATAACTCTAGCCTGTCAGTGTTATGCTGGAGGGATTCAGATTTGCTCAATGAAAGTGGATTAAAAGGTCATCCTAGCACAACAAATCCACTTTATAAGTAAGACTGGGCTTTTTGCAGTTTGGAAAGTGATGGGGAAATGCCTTGAGCGGTACGGGATGGATGAATTATATATACGGTGAGCATCCAACAAGCAAATTAACATGAATGCAGGATGAATGTTCATTGTCATGTACAGTAACTGCCCATAAACAAATGAAGAGAAATGCTTGATAAGAACCTGACATAAGCTAACCACTGCATAAGCTTTGTGTGAACAAATCAGGGTGAATACTAAGAAAACAGATCTTCTGGAGAAGCCCACAGAGCCTGCATCGTCTCCAGCACTACTTCAGTACAGTACAGTACAGTACAGTACCAGATTTGTAATATACAGTACCTGGGCTTCTCACATTACACCCAGTGGGTGAACTCCAGAAAAAAATTGAGGTCATTAAATCTTTTCCTGAATTGTAAAACCTATTTGCAATCTACCTATCCAAACACAGGGCTCACATTGCTGGCTTCGGCAAGTAGAGCTCTACGCCAGAGTGGGATTTCTTGTGCTGTTAACAGTGAAAGATCTGTATGTGTGGTCACAGGGATGTGTTCATCTGCCTATGAGAAAGTGACCAAGAAAGCATATTTTAAACCTTCATCAGCCAAGATCCCAACCTATGTCCTCCAGTGACTAGCACATGCTTACTGGTCCTATTTATTTATTTTGTAGTTGCCAGAAAGGCATGCACAGGTGCAATGGCTCCATTTAGTGTGGGTATCGTCTACAGCTGGCTAACAACGGGGCAGTGAAGACATCTGTTTCCTCCCCTTTTTTTGCTTCTCTGAAACTGCAGCCGCATGGCAGCATCCAGAGTCACCTGCTGCTGTAGACGATGTGCAGCTTATCTGGAGCTGAGCTAACAAACAATATGGAACAAAGCCGTATGAAACAAAGGGACTCTTGAGACTTGGAAGACAAATCTGGTTCACTGGTTTGTTTGTTTTTTAAAATCCCATTTAAAACAAAACAAAAACTCTTGAGTCACTCTGGGCTGCAGCACTGCAAGTTGGTGTCACGTGGTGGCTATTGGCTCTGAAGTCTATGGTTTAAATCTGTATACTGGGTATTACACAACATCAGTTTCCAGTATCTGTTTCTAGATTGCTGATTCCACTAATATTTTATTGCTAACTCAGTCCACTTGTTCACTTTCCTCCACCAGGCACTTTTTCGTTTTTACGGCCCCTTTGCTGCTAATAGTTTGGAGATGGCACTCTCCCTTTTAAGGAAGCATGTCATGCTGTGGTTTTGACCATCTTTTGCTCTCTTCTGATCTTTTTGAAGTCTAATGACAGATGCACACACACTGCTTCCATGCTACGTTTTGAGAAGTGCTGCATTTACAGTTTCTCATGTGCAAATCAGCATCTGAGTGTTCATTTTTATGCCTGCCAATATTAATTCCCTCACATTTGGTGGAATGGTTTGATAGGCAAAGCATTCATTTCCTCTATTTATTGGGCTTGCCAACCTAATTGTGCATTATTTTTATTTATTTTTAAGTAATTGTCATGTAGCATATTTTCCGTGGCAAAATAAAACTTCTTCCTTACAAAACATATATTTATCTTAGGACAGTGAGACCAAATGCTAAGTTTAAAAAGTGGTACTTACTAGATTTCATGCTATGCATTCAAATTCCCCTTTCAGATGTGACCATTCTAATAAACATAACAGCAGTCCATATCTCTTCCCCTTATGCTCTCACACGCTTCCTGATTTGCCCAATTCCCCACAGTTCAATATGAAAACTTGCTTCCAAATATTTACTTATTATATATATTTATATCCCTTCTTTTCTCCAAGAAATCAAGACTGTCACAGTGGCAGCAGCTGCACACTACAGCTGGTGAGGCAAAACACAGGGCAGCTAACAGCAAGTGGAGATAAACTCAACACACAAAGTTCCAGTTACAGGTAGGTAGCCGTGTTGGTCTGCCATAGTCAAAACAAAATAAAAAATAAATAAATTCCTTCCAGTAGCACCTTAGAGACCAACTAAGTTTGTTCTTGGTATGAGCTTTCATGTGTATCTGAAAAAGTGTGCATGCACACGAAAGCTCATACCAAGAACAAACATGTTGGTCTCTAAGGTGCTACTGGAAGGAATTTTTTTTATTTTTTATTTTGTTTCAACACACAAAGAAACAGAGTTTATCTAGTGGCAAGGGGTTGGTGGGGGGGGGAGAAAGAGCAACTCTAGGGTCTGGAAGGGGGCAGAAGTAGGGACTACATTGCAAGAAAGGAAGGTCTTTTCTCTCAGCACAGCATAGCAACCCAACAATACTGTCATTCAACCAAAGCAGCACAACCTTCCTGCTCCTTCTGCTACATCCTGCCCAATCTCTGATGAGGTGTGTGGGCTAAACTCCTCTCTCTCAGAACAGAACTGCAGCTGCAGCAGCAGTAGAAGCAAATGTAATTGGTTGAAAGCATCCTGAATGAATTCTGATTGGACCAGGGACACCAGTTGAGGGGATTATTATGTAGTGCTTGCAGTGGATTGGTTGTGGGGGTTGGTTGGAATGAACCAATTGATGCTAATTGCAGCAAATAACTGTGTCCTGGTTGGCTAGCTGTTTGTAACGCCAAGGAAAGAAGGCTATCTGGAGGACTAGTGGATCCTGTCACCTTGCCTGAACACACCTTTTTCTTTGGGAAAATGCTTGAAAAAAAGTTGTTTGCTCTCTATCTCTCTTTCCTTCTGAAGAGTTATGGGCAGACAAGTTGCAACAATGCCAACTCCAAGCAGGAAGACAGGCAGAGAGTGAGTGATTATAATGTAGGAGAAGAGGAGAGGGGGAGTGGGCTCAGGAGGAAACTGGGGGGGGGGGAGAGAGAAGCTGACTGCTGTTGATGGGTTGCTGCCTGTTTTGTTTTTATGGATCAGCTACCCCTGCATGCCCCTCCCTCCATTTTATCCTCCTGACAACCCCGTAAGGTAGCTTAGGCTGTGAGATAGTGCCGGGATAAAGGTCACTGAGCAAGCTTCATAGCTGAGTAAGAGAAGAACCTGTATCTCCTCAGTAGTCCTAGTCCGACCCTCCAACCACAACATAACACTGACCTCTGATGAAGATCTCACCTATACAGTGGTACCTCTGGTTACAAACGCTTCTGCTTACAAACGCTTCAGGTTACAAGCTCCGCTAACCTGGAACTACAGTAGCTGCTCCTGGTTGCGAACTTTGCCCCAGGATGCGAACGGAAAACGTGTGCCAGAGGCGCGCGCACAGCGGGAGGCCCCATTAGCGAAAGAGCACCTCAGGATAAGAATGGTTTCAGCTTAAGAACGGACCTCCGGAACGAATTAGGTTCGTAAACAGAGGTAAAGTAGTTTACATATCTACTTTACAAGTGAGTCTTCATCAGAGGCCAGTGTTATGTGGTAATCATGGGTAAGACAGTAAGAGCACTTTCAGGTACTCTTGTCTGAGACAATTTCAATTCATGCCTGTGTTTTCCTCTTACAATCAATATTTATTTTTATTATCCCACCCTACACCCCAAAGGTGCCTATGCTGTTATCACTTCTTCGGCTGCTGTTGATTCTAAAGCATCCTGTCAAGATTTGTGCACAGACAGCTTTCCGTCAAAGCATCAGATCTTCACATGCTGCTCATGTGCTCTGTGCATTGTTGCTTTTACAGCCATGGAAATTAATAAAAGAAGATAATTGTGAATGGTAAGCTGAGCCATTAATACACCAACAGTGAGAACTCTGTTGTTTGAGACAAATAGCAGTAGAGCAGAGAGTGAATGTAAATGGGCTTTCCCTGGGCAAAGATGATTAGATTCCTCTTTGTACCTGTTAGAGTGGCATTCTGTGACATCACAGCAGCACAATAAATGAATGAAAGGACCTTGCAGACTGGCGGCAGGTGATAGATATGACAGCTAACATTTTGCTAGGATACATATTTTGTAGAAGTCTTGATAACTATGTAAAGAATCTTAAATGTGAGTAATAGAGAAACAGCATTTTTACAAAATAAATAAATAAGATTTCTCCCCTGCCACACACACATACACACCATCTTCTTTGTTGATGTTTTGGATCATTAAAAACCCCACAAAATCTGTTATGTACGAGTAGCATGGCTACAGTTTAAAAGCTTGTTCCATCTGGTTACTGCAACTGATGTATTTTTATTTATATAAGTAATTCAATTAATCTTTGAGAGGAAAAATATCTAGTTAGATGCATGTAAACATACTGGTTAGGCAGTACGTCTTCATTTCTTCCACTTCGGTGAATGGAACTGTGGAGAATAGACTATAAAAATTGCACCAAAGAGCTTTATTCTCTTTTTATTGCCTGTCAAATTATTACTGTGACACCCATAGTTGGTGGTGAAACATTGTGATCCACTGCTAGCAATGAAACACTGAGTGTAAGTTTCTTATTGAGTTTAGGTAATGTACCATAAAACGTTGCATGAAAACACTAATTTTCTCAATATATATTAGTAGACACCGTGTTTACCAATGAGAAGGGGAGATGTTTTTAAACATAGTTTGTTCCTATGAAGGGTTGGCTAGGCTTTATTTATCCATTCAGTTGTTAGCAGTGTAATAGCAAGCAGGGGAGGGGGGGCACTGCTTGCAGTCCTGCCCACTATATTTGCCTAAAGTGTTCGTTGTGGTATGCAACAGTCTGTGTTTTTAATGCTTGGGATGCATTATAGACCTTTTGCTTGCCAAGTAAAAATCAAAGTTTATGTACAAGAGTGCATGCCATTAAGTTGGCCTCACCTACCAAGGGACAACTATTTTTAGGCCATATTCACACCATACACTTAAAGTACTACAACCACCAGGATTGATGCCTCAATGCCTTCCACATGTGCTGCATCAGGAAAATTTTGGGTATCCAGAATTTCACACAAAGATGTGCTCTCCCAAGCCAGTATTCCCAGTGTGTTTGCACTCCTGTCTCAGCGGCATCTACACTGGCTTCGTTATGTCCACAGAATAGAAGATGGGAAGATCCACAAGGACCTGCTCTACAGGGAACTGACCTCAGGAAACTAGGCCCGTTGACAGACCAACTCTGTGTTACAAAGATGTCTATAAACGTGACATCAAGGCTGGCAACATCAACCCTACTGTGTGGGAAACCCCTTACAGATTATCACGGTGCCTGGAGACAGGCACTCAGGTTATGTATCCACAGCAGTGACCAGAACAGGAATGAACCAGAGAGAAGAAATGGCAAGTGCATCTGCATTAGCACAACCAGATGCCTTCATCTGCCCCATCTGCAACAAAACATGTCTCTCCCATACTGGTCTCTACCGACTTCACCTTGAAAGGCGTGCTCCTTCATTGTTTCCCAAGACAGACAGATGCGAACAGTGATAGCACTTTAAATAGTCATGGTTCCCCCCCCCTCAAAAAAAAAAAAAGAGTCCTGGGAACTGTAGTTGGTGAAGGGTGCTGAAAGTTGTTATGAGGCCCCTATTCCCCTCACAGAGCTACAATGTTCAGAGTTCTCTGTATAGAGGGGTTGGTAAACCCTTCTGAGAACTGTAGCTCCCAGAATTCTTTGGAGGACACTACAACTGTTTAAACTGGTATCATAGTGCTTTCAAAGTGTGGTAAGAATGTGGCCTAAGATTCAACAGCCAGTCCAGTCAGCTTCTGCATATGGAATGGTGGGAAGGCACCTTCTTGCTTTTGCCTCAGGCACAAAATGTCTTGAGCTGGCCCTGCCCTCACATACATGCACGTGTATGGTAGCACATGTGGATGGGAATAGGAGCATCCAGAGCATCACGGGCTCCACTCCCCAGCTTTAAGTTGTTATTTGCCATCTCCCATATTTTAACTGTAGCTTGTATCTGCTCTTTTAATTATATTGTTTTGGATTTTGTTGAGCATGGTTTTATATATATACTTTTGCTTTTGTGAGATGCCTTGAGAACAAATTTGAGATAAAGGTAGCCTAAAGATTAAAGCACATAAATGAGACTGACCTGAACAGAATAGTTCAGATGCGCCCATTTTCATATTTCCTGGTGTCACAGACACCCATAGTTTTATCAGGGAAGGAGGCAAATTGGTATATCCTATTATTATTGCTAGGTTAGTGCTTATTACCTAAGCAACGTGCTTAATTAGTGTAATTTTTAGAGCAGCAATTTGCCTTTCTAGGTTCTTGTAAACATCACATGGGGCGTTTGTTCAAAGTTTTTGACGACTACTGCCATTTCAGTCATATTAAAGACATGGGGATGAGCCAGGCCTTTTATCTTACACTAACATAATATCTACTCATATAAAAATAAGCACGGATCAACCTAGGTCTGTAGCTGGTAGCTCCTTCATGTGCTCTGACACCTGGCAAAATTATTCATTAATTCAACAAGCCTATTTAAAAGCAGTAGTTCAAAGGCCCAGAGCATTGTAGAAGAAGGTGTTCAGAACTGAAGGACCCTTCAGCTGCTGCAGTGTCAGAGCTTTGACAGAGCATCATTTCCAGTATGATGAAGGGAGGTGGGAAGCCAGGGGCTTGTTTCCTAGACTTCCCCATCCAGTATATGATGAGACCAATGGTTTGACACTGACCGATTTGAAGTCAATGCTGTAAAAGAAGACTTTGATGTATGCCCGACTATATTTATTGTTTTGTTTTTTAAATCAGTCAAACGCTAGGCTGAAGACACTGGTTCCCAGTCCACCAACTCGGTGCATGCAACAACTAGCAGGTAACAACTAGCTAACAACGGTGCATGCTGCCCTTCCAAATATGCACCTGCCCTGTTGATGTTCACCCTTGCCTATCTCCCTTGCTGCATTAAAACAATTAAGATATCCTTCTTTCTGAGGACATCCACTGTCTCCAAACAGCCTTCTAGCCACCATTCAGGATGCTGCTTTTCATCTAAATGAACAGGACCTATATGATCTGGGTCAGACCAGCATGCTGTTCTCACAGGGATGTTTACCTTGGTCAGGCAACTTTGTGGGATGGTGCCAGCATCTGCCAGGATCCGGAGAATGAGCTGGAGGCAAGGGGTTTCCCCAGGCCTGGGTGAACCCTTTTCGGCTCCACCCAGGCCCAGGAAGTGGATTGCAGCCTGTCTGCACAATTGACCAATAGGCTGTGATGCTGGCCCCACCCATGGGGTGAATCGGACTGAGCCAGCAGGCTTAACTCCTGTCCACCCCATGGTCTTTTAAACCCAGGGCGTTCTCCAAAAGCCCACAAGCAGGACACTCTCTTCCTCACATTCCCCAATAAAAGGTGATCAGAAGTATGCCTTATCCTCCACCAATTTGTCTAAATCCCATTTTACAGTCATCCAAATTAGTGGTCATCACTATATGTTGTGGGAGCAAATTCCATAGTTTAACCATGTGCCGTTTAAAGAAGTTATTATGTTTGGCTCTTCCACCATTCACTTTCATTGGATGACCCTTGCATTCTAGTGTTAGGTGGGGTGTTAATGGTTTTAAGTCTGTAGTCCTCTGAGGTGGTCTTCCTTTCTTCGTACCATCATGCCCATTGAGATCAACTGAAAATGCCTTCCTTACCATAGAAGCCAACTCCTGGGGTCTGAGGGGTCTTCACCCCCCACAATAAAATATTTGAAGGGGCAAGGCCTCCCCCCAAAGTTGATGAGCATTGCATGCACCGCATCATGTGACTGATTATGCGGGGTGGGGCTTGCTTACCTGTCCCCCCCCCAATATTTTATTCAAGTTGGCACCCGTTCCTTATTCTACTTTCTGAAGGTTCAGACGTTCAGGACAACACAGAGGGGCATCCCTTAGAGATCCACCCAAATCATATAGCAATTCACATTGTTCCTAGGGGTGGTGAGGGTCAATGATGCATTAATTCTATTTGTGCCTTTGTTTATTGTACCTTATAAAACTGAGCAAATGCCTACCATTCAGAAAGTCAATGTTGTATGTTAAGTGTTTCGTAGACTAAGAGCTCTGGATTTGGAACCCTGTCTTTGTTCCCATCTGGGTCTCACTCTGATGCCTACTGACTGCCCTATTCATTTTAACAGAGATGGCTCTTCCATTTAAGAGATTGCTCTTGTAGATGGAGAGTTGTGGGTGTTGATGTCCCTGAACATGCAATGAATTAGTGATTTAGCCTATTTGCAGGGGAGAGGTGCAGAAGTGACAGACCTAAAGTCAAACTGCACTTACCCTTTCTCAGAGCTTTTACCAGAAGGAGATGACGACAAAGGGCTTTACGAAGGAGAGGGGGAACTTCTCACAATTGAGGAAAGCAACCAGTAAAGGCAGACCCTTGAATCTCATTCACTTCAATGTTTTTTATATGTGACCTTGGGGAGAGATGGAGCAGCATGTTGGTGAAATCTACAAAGAACACTAGGTTGGATGACCTCATGATTCATGAGCTGGCTTAACAGAAATAGAATGAAAGACAAAGGAGAAGCACGTTTGGAATCAGCTGGAAACACTTCAGCCCGAGAGAGAGAGAGAGAGAGAGAGATCTGGGCATCATGGTCAATTGCAGTATGACTATGAAGTATGAACCACTTGCAAAAAAAGAGAGAGGCATATCTTAGATATATTAAACATGACATTTCAGCTTAGGCATAAGATAATTCTAATATTATTATAGAATGCACAAGTGATGTCTCATGATGAGTATCATGCCTGGTTTTGATAACCCACATATTTAAAGGGGAGTACAGCAATATTAGTTACAGTGAATGAAAAGAGGCTGGAAGAAGTAAGGAAATCAAGGAAAAGGGAAGGTTGACTGCATTCTACAGATACACCAGTAAGGTCAACACACGTGGCTTGATGTTGCAGATCATGTATGTCAAAAAGTGAATGGGAAGTATAACTCCATGGAGCTTCATCCCAATCTCTCTGCATCTAAAACAGAAAAGGGATTGTGCCCAGCAATTGCATTGACTTTTTCCTCTGCTGCTTTTGCCTTTCATGCTGGCGCATACATTTAGATAATAAGGTTTGGGTGAACACTGGTCGATTTCATCGTTCATTCCTCCTGTGTAACATTATGCAACCTTAAGAAAGGCAACACAAAAGTTGTGCACCGTTGCAGTGATTGTTTTTGTTTCAAAATTAAACTTCTCAATAATCCCCTATTCATCTGTTTAACCCAACAAGGAGGAACTTCAATCTAAGAATGCAAATCAGGAGCTTTGAAATGGTAGTTGGTGCTCTAGGTCGTGTGTCATGGGTAGCGTATTAATCCTATTGCCATCTTTGTTTGGTTTCAACACTAACTCAAACACAAGTTTAAGATTTCTCTCTCATAAACACACACACACACACTTAGCACTATTTAAGAATTCATCATAGATAGATTATGATGATAGATGGATAGATGATAGATAGATATAACAGTATTAATAATCTGTTGAAGAATGGCATTGTGTATGTGTCATAATATACTAGGGGTAGGCAGCCTAAGGCGCCCATTCACCTTCTCAATCTGGCCCGTGGATGGTCCGGGAATCAGCGTGTTTTTACATGAGTAGAATGTGTGCTTTTATTTAAAATGCATCTTTGTGTTATTTGTGGGGCATAGAATTCGTTCATCCCCCCCCCCAAAATAGAGTCCGGCCCACCACATGGTCTGGGGGACGGTGGACCAGCCCACAGCTGAAAAAGGTTGCTGACCCCTGCAATATACCATTGAGGGCATATGACAAATATAATGTTAACGACAATGTTTGTGACAAAAAATACCTGGGTTTGGATTTTGGGTGGCTTTTTGTTAGCTGTTTTTAGCTTTATGTAAATTTGGCACACATACTCTGGAAAGTCACAACCAATTTCAGCATCCTAGTATGCACACTCAAAGTGAGGGAGGGGGTAAATCCATGTGCAATCATCATACACGATAGCCTTAATCCTGGTTGCTGTGAGGAAGTCAAATATGAGGTCAGTGCTCTCTGGCCAAACAGGGAAGGAAAATATAGAAAAAGACAGGTGGATGGTTTTTGTTTGTTTGTTTGTTTGTTTTAGTTATTTGTTTGTTTGTTTTGCTGCTGTGCACAACACGTGGAACGCGGTTAGCTGAGGCAGGCTGTTCACCACCCTAGAAGTGGATCCAAAGTTCACTTAACCAGTCTTGGTGTTAGGTAGTGCTATTCTCCACAACAATCTACATTTTCAAATGTGGGGCAGCAAAGGACGCACAGAAAATGCACTTACTTTAATGTCAGTGACAACACTGTGCATCACTGACAACTCTGACCCTGCAAAATGTAATTCAGTGGCATCGGAGCTCCAGTGTCTCTATAATTTGTCCAGCATCAAACCCCAAAGGGCTATAGATGTAAATAATCTTAAAATAAAACAAAATAAAAAGGGAAGGGTGGTTTGTTTTGTTTTGTTTTGTTTTGGTTGCTACAAATGAAAAACTCTGCAACCTCAGTTACACCTGCTTTTGTGCTGAGTCATGCAACTCTTTCTACTGTTGCTGGTTGTATTGCAGAAATTATGTTGGCCCAGCTTTACTCTATATGCTGGCAAATGTTAGGCAATCTTTGGATTATGCTAGCAGCATGTTATATACATGTTTATTAGAACACATTCAACTGTCAGATCGTACTGTTCTTTGAAGGATACACACACACACACACACACACACACACCTCTTCCACAAATGCCTTTGAGTGCTGTTGAAAATGCAAGCCCCCATTATAACTATGCCTGTGGGTAACTGCACGTCCCTGCAGATCAAGAAAATTAGTAGTGCACACTATAAACACACCCCACACCTCTTTGGGTGGTGGGTTCCTTTCTTGATGAAGGCTGGGCATGTGTGACCCAGTTCTATGACAGAAACCATGCATACAGTCCCCAGAAGCTGATAAAAGATGGTGAGAAAAAACAGTTAAAGACGGGTACTTGAAATATGATCAACAGTAGCTTAAGAGAAATAGAACACATGTAACTTCTGTATGCCTGGATAGGCCTGCCTCAACAAAAATATTTTCAGTAGACACCACCCACATCTTGCATTTGCGGCAATTCCCCATAGTACAGCAGCAGAAGCATCTGTTTCCCCAGGACCCAGAAACTTCAAGCATCTCATTCATGTTTCCTTTACAATGGGACCCTCCTTAATGGGCTGAGTAATTATTATCTTCCATTCTTTTAAGTGACAAGCTACTTTGACTATGCGGGATAGAGATTGAAATGTTTTACCTTGCTTGATGGCAATGATAGCACCAACAGAAGCCTGCTATCCCATTATTTGTAGTCTGGGCTCATAGGGAATAGCAAACAGGATTAAGGAAATACATTTGTTATCAGTAAAACTGTTGTTTGTCTTGGTCGTTCATGTGGAGTTTTCGTTCATTTCCTTTTTATTTATGATATACTAGTAAGTGATTCCAAGATGATGTCCACAATTGTTAAGTGTTCTCCCTAAATTATGATAAAGTATCTATTCAGGGACGCGGGTGGCGCTGTGGGTTAAACCACAGAGCCTAGGGCTTGCTGATCAGAAGGTCGGCGGTTCAGATCCCCGCGACGGAGTGAGCTCCCGTTGCTCGGTCCCAGCTCCTGCCCACCTAGCAGTTCAAAAGCAAGTAGATAAATAGGTACTGCTCCAGTGGGAAGGTAAATGGCATTTCTGTGCGCTGCTCTGGTTCGCCAGAAGCGGCTTTGTCATGCTGGCCACATGACCCGGAAGCTGTACACCGGCTCCCCTGGCCAATAACGCGAGATGAGCAGCACAACCCCAGAGTCGGACACGACTGGACCTAATGGTCAGGGGTCCCTTTACCTTTACCTTTATCATCTATTCAGCTCATTATTTTATGCCTGGCTAAAAGTAAATAGTTGGGCAGTGCTTAAAATACCTTTTTATATATAGTATACTGGGTGCTTAAAGGTATACAATAGATGCTTAGGTGCATGGAATTTTCTCCCACCAACTTGGGAGGCTTCAAAAGAGGATTAGACAAATTCATGGAGGGTAAGGCTATCAATGACTACCAGCCACAATGGCTGTGTTCTGCCTCCACTATCAGAAGCCTCTGAATACCAGTTACTGGGAATCACAAGTGAAGAGAGTGCTGTTGCTTGTGGGGCTTCCCTTAGGCTTCTGGTTGGCCACTGTGAGAACAGAATGCTGGACTACATGAATCTTTGGCCTGTTGCAGAAAGGGTCTTCTTATACTGTATTCTTATATTCTTAGGTGAATCCTGTCTTTCTTTTGCTTGATTCCTCTCTCCCATCTTATTAAATTATTACTTTCCTTTATTTTTCTTCATCCTTTTATATGTGGAAATTCTACTCATCAGGTCTCTTAAAAAAAAAAAAACCACCTGTAAAAGCAGATAAAATACAATCCAGTTAAATTCCTGAGGCTATTTTTACAACAATGAATGGCAGCTCTCCTGACAATAACAGTTGTCAAATGTTTTGATCCTTCTAAATATACTTGTTGGGTCTTGGCTGTGCAAGAAATATGGGAAGGAGGACTAAATTTATGTTTTCTCATACAATATGGCAGAGAATGCCAGACTTTGCAACCCTGCAAATGCTTTATCTACTGGGGGAGAGTATGTTATAGGAAAGGAGGAGTTTTGAAAACTGCAGGGGGAAACAAGATTTCTGGTGTGTTTATGTATCTAATCTAATCTAATCTGTTTCTAATAATAACTGTTGAGAAATGAAAGGGGGGACAACAGCATTAACTAAAATTGACGCTAACAGTGTTTACTAAAATTAGGTCTCTATATTTGACTTTGAAGCTGGGCTGAAGACAGCTAAAGAATGTCACTTTGTGCTTCAGAGCTGAACTCCAAATAGCCCACACCTGTTGCTGTTTTCTTAGTGGTTTTATAGATGGTTAAATGTCAGTAATAGAAAGGTGCCCCCAGCAAACATTCCAAGAGTAAATGGAAGCCTTTCCGATTTGATATGTACAGAATGTATGTCTCCTGTTCAAGGCTTCAACCTATGCAGGAGCTGCTGCCCAGTGTCAGGCAGTAGCCATGAACACACAATGCAAAGTCAGGAATCTGCCATGGCAAGCAAGGCATCAGGACCCTGGACAGGGGCATTGAAAAAGTAGAATGATAGCAAGCAAGTTCATGGCCAGGCAGCTTGGACTGCCATGCAACATACACTTACCCAGCAGTAAGCACTGTTGAACATGGTTGGACTTACTTTTGAATGCCTAGACTTATGCTATTAGTGCAGAGTGGGGGGTTTTTCAGCCAATGGGTCACATTCCCTCCTGGTGAACCTTACAGTGGTCACATGCCAGTCATGGGTGAGGCCAGAGCAACAAATGTAAATAATGGTCCGTTCTCTCTCTCTCTCTCTCTCTCTCTCTCTCTCTCTCTCTCTCTCTCCTGTTTTCCATCCAGGCATTATTAGAATTTCATATAGAAAAGTTGTCAGTTTAATACTGAGGAAGCAGGCATACAACTTCCCAATTACTAAAAACAGGCTAATTGGCCTGTAATTTGAAGGTTCTTTTGGGTGGCCTCTCTTGAAGACTGGAACTACTATAGCATGTTTCCAGCTATGTGGTATTTTGCCCGAGTTGTTTACTACCATAAAAAGAGCTGCCAAAAGCGGAGCCCACCAGTGCTGGTTTGATGTAATCAGTTCCACTGGTATAAAGTCTTTTCCCGGAGCCTTGCCGTTCTTCAGTTTCTCAATTAATGTATAAATTTCCTCCACTGTAACCGGTCTCCAATGTGGTAGCAGTGCCAATTCTGCCCTGTCAACATCCTGAAAGCTGGAAGGAAGGTTTGGGTTTTCCATAAATATATTTCTGAAGTGGTTCTCCCAGACCTGGGCTGAAATGGCACAGCTGGGGGCTGAAGAGCTATTTTTCATTGAGTCAGAGACCAGTTGCCAAAAGAAGCAAGAACCAATGATCCCTATTTTAAGTCTGAACAAAATGCTTGTGTAACCTGAAGGCAGGCTGTCCAAATTGGGTATTGCTTTGTAATGAATTGATGGGTCTATGGACCATAATAAAGATTGTTGTTGTTATTATTAGAATTTAAAGATACAGACTAGCCAGGCAAAAGCTCCCAAGGAAAGTGTGATGCAGGCCTAGGAAAGAGAAGTGGACTGGGAAGAGTCTTGAGGTCCCAGGGCCTGAGGTTCCCCGCCCTCTATTAGAGTGTTTCTCTATAATTGGTCAGAAGCCTACTGAGGAATGAACTATTGCTCAGTGGAGGGGTGGTCTTGGCCCTACTGTCCTGGAAGATCAGCTCCTAGTTAAAGCGTGGAGCAACATGACTCTGAGGATTGCTAATAAGACTGTTCTGAAAGCATAAAGTATGATGAATTCGTGATCAGGATTTGAACTATGAGCAACAGGAAAAAATAGAGATTACTGTATAGTAGTTATGGTATAAGAAAGAGATAATATGGGTTACAGCAAGGGGGGAGAGACTAAAAACACTATGGAAAACAGGAGGTAAAGTTGAAAAATGAACGAAAAATAGGTTTTGTAGTGTATATGTGAAATTCTTGAAATCTAATAAAACATAACAAATAAAAAGACTGTTCTGAAGGCAGGGTGTATGGAGTTGAGAGCATTTCTGGAGACTTTCCTAGCATGGGTGATAGAGGAAGCATGTGCACTGAGATTGCTCACTTCCATCATCTGTGGGAGAGGAATCCCCAGTGACCGTTTTCTGAGACTCGAGGCCCTTAATATCCCAGGACTCCTCTTCAGATATAGGCGCTTCTGAGTTGGCCATAACAGTGGGTTGAGCAGATTCTGCCCTGCCCCCATGCAGAGTTTGGTTCATGGCGAAGCAGTTGTGTGGTTGGTTCAACATGCAACCGGTCTGAATACAACTCTAACTGACTATGCTTCTGCTCATCCCACTTGGCCAGTGTGGTACACATACTGTAGATGCAAAAGTATGGGGCTAAACTTTGCATAATTTTATGAGAGTTTAGGTTTTCAAAGGAAATGGGGAGTTAAATAAGACAAGCAAGCAGTGGGACACTGGGGCTGCTGTGGGGAGGATAAGAGACCCTTCTGTGAGTGTCCTTGCGTGACATTTTATTTGCATTGACCTAATACTGCTGAGGAGGCACCCAAAACTTATACATTCAACAAGATTGAAATGATATGGTTGTGTTTTATTTATCCGAAGGAAGCTTATTCATGCAGTACATTTTCCCCCTTTTGCCTTTTCTGAAAGAAAAGGTACCTGTGATCTTATAACAGGTTATGCTGATGGAATTTTGCAGAGCAAAGAGCTTTGGATAAGTATATCACCCTTTAGATGTTTACCCAAATCGAATTGGACCTCTGAACCTTTTAGTGTTGGCTGGTTTAGCAAAATGGAATTCAAAATGACTGTGAAAGGCTGAGATGTAGGCTTTGTGTTGGGCACCTCTAGCCTACATTTGTAGCTCATGTAGCTTTGCTGCAAGGTAAATTGACAACAGTCAACTGAGCGCAGTTAAATCTGGCCTCTGGATATTAAATTACTGCTCTGCGGTATTAGATAAGTTCACCAAAGGGGCTTGGGGTTAGATTTAGGGCCAGGGCTGAACACAGCATTGATGACTTGAAACTCTTAGCAACTGTAGGCCAGTCAGCATCATATGAAAATGTTCCTTGGACAATAATAGTGGGGGAGGGTGCGTTTCATTCCATTAAAGGATGGGTCTTTCCTATAACCTGAGTGGAAGTTTCTTTTCCATTGCAATTTTGTTTGAAGTCCAGTTCCACTCTTCAATTTTATTTTCTGATGTCACATGCTAAGGAGAAACCCATATTGACAGCTGGTGCACTTCATTCTGCAGCCCTATTCATGTATTACAGGGATAGGGACATGGTGGCCGTCCAGATGTTCCTGGACTACAATTCCTGTAATCCCTGATCACTGGATATACTTGCTATGGCTGATGAGAGTTGTAGTCTACTAACACCTGGAGGGTCACAGACTCCTCACTCTGATCTATTACTTGCAGGTAGGGCACTCACATGGCAAAGCAGGATTGGGACTATGCTATCAGTTCCACCACAACATGGCTTCCCTCAGCCACCAATATATGCACATTGAGTACAGCCCTCTGCCAAGAAACCCCTACAGTCAGCAGCCACTGGGCTATGAGCCTTGGCAGATGCTGACCACTGGCACCAGCCTTACATATAACATATAGTATTAATCAAACAGTTTTTGGAATCTTCTATACTCTCTTCTCAGATTTAATGATTTCAAAGTGGCCAGATCATAATAGCATTGAGCTCCCAGAGAAGCAGGAATGAGAGTCTACCGAGAAAGCATCATGTACAGTATCCCGTTCCATTTTTATACTCGCTGATTCTGTGGACAAACCCTTCTACACCTCGAAAGACTTGTTTCTGAGGCTTTTTAAAATGAGAGAGGGAGAAAACACTTATCAAGATCCCAAACCTACCCAACACCTCCTTAAAATTACCCAACCCTCGACCAATAAGTAGGGTATTTGCCAGCAATTAGCATCTACAACATATCATTTGACCACACAGCAAAGAAATACACAAGGGGCAAAAGGAGGGGTGGGTATAAATGAGGGAGTGGGGAAAGCTAGGAGGAGCAAGTGAAGGTAACAGAAAACGTGAGTTCCAAATAAGAGCTTTCATATCCCATCACAGGTTCAGATAATTATAAAATGGTTCCAGGGACATGGACAAATACTTAGATACTTCTCACTTGCCTCTCATCTATGCAAAAGTCTGGGATATGCTGTATGCACTGTGTGCTGGGTTCCATAGTATGTTCAAAAGCATGCCACATTTTGCTTCATGGTGGATGGAAAAGGGAAATTGTGATAGACATGCCCTTACTCAGAAACCTTGACTGCCATTTGGGTTTTTCTTTTAAGATCACTTGTAACCAAGTCATTAGTCGAAGCATGGGGATGCACACACATTAGCTGCAGCTAATGGCACTTCAAGGATGTTTTGCAACTTTCCTAAGTGGCTAAATGCATCAACTTTACATTTTGATTTTGTGTGTGTGAGAGAGAGAGAGAGCAGTTGCCATGAAAATTCAAGTCTTCCCACACAGCTCGGTCTCTTCAGGCTAGAATCAATTAGTAGCATTTAGCATTCTAGCAAGCAAGAACAAGCAAAACACACACACACTGTATTTTTGCTCTATTTGGCATTGGGAAGCTTTTAACAACAACAACAACAACAACAACAACAACAACAACAACAACAACAACAACAACAACAACAACAACAGTGGTCTTATGTCCTTTCATCCTGTTTTACCTCTATTCCCCAGAGATTCTATTTTGTTTCACTGCCAATATTTTGTATCAACCATTTCTTTGGACATTAGACCAAATGTCCAGTAGGCTGCCATGTCACCAGTCAATGCAGCTCATCACCAGCTTAGCCACTGAAAATAACTATGTTGGCACATCAGTTTTCATCCAAGGAGAGTCCCCACTATCACCCATTCTACAGAACAGGGCCAAAGGCGAAGTAGAATAGAAAGTCTGCAAATGGAAGACATACCCTCCAACATTCCTCAGATGAAAATAGGGTGGCTCCCTCGCAGCCACCACTACCCCTGCCACTAAGGACAACTGCCAACTCATCCTCCTCCCCAATGTTTTTTGCCACTGTAACTTCCACTGGGTTGCTAGGTTATATGACCAAGCTCAACAGAGTTTGGAATAGGGGTAAGTCTCCCCCTGACCCATCTCACCCTCACTGCACCCCTGGAATGCCCTCTATGGTGGACTTTCCTCAGTCTTGGCTCAGCCATCTTCAGCCGAGGCAGCTGAGCCAGCTGAGCTAGGATGAAGGATGTATGGTAGTATATCTCCAGCAGAACCAGGATGAGTGACTTTTGCCAACAGAGCCTGGGCTCAGCTGGAGAGCCACCTATTCTAGACTGCCCATCCTGGTGTATCATGGCTTGGGATTGCTCCCAAAGCTCTAAAATGAGCTGTAACCTGTATTTATTTGGTTGTGTTTACCTCAAGTGCTCCTCCCATTGTCTTCTCCCTTCTCCATCATTGCTGTTACCTACTTAAGTAGGACAGCTCTTCCTTCCCCGTCCCTATTTATTTATTTATTATGTGAATTTATTCTTATTTATAAAATGTGGGAAATCATATTATAAATATCTAAATATGTTCTATTTATCATCCTGAGATTTATATTGCATGTTGGTATATGGAATAATATACCAAATGTAAAGACATTCTTAGAATAAACCTTTGCAAAAAGGAAATAAATAAATTCATTGATCGCATATAAAATAGAACAAGGGAAATAACAAGTGCAATAGATAGTACAGAAGCTCTTGTTACCAGGAATGAAAACACATTTACCCACAAAAATCCTATCAACACCAACCGTGAATGAGTACGTGTTATACTCCATTTTTACTATCCCGCACCAAAAAGAGCAAGCGTTACTTGATTTAAAACACAGTGAGGGGCACACATTTGAAGTGAAATGCATATGATACGAGGAAGAATTATATTTCGTCTAACTGCCGCCACGGCACATTAGCAGAGACACTGAAGACCTTATGAATAAGCACCAAAAGGATGAGGTGATGAAATTTCACCTGTTGTGACACAGACATTAAAAAAATGAGCTGTTCACTTCCAAATAGGTGGGTAACCAAGACAAGGAAGGAAAGATGGGAGAAGAGACCTTGCCCTCATTTTCATATATGGAACCATCTGTCAGTCATAAGGCTCACTTTGGATGATCTTCATTCTCAGCCTGACCTACCTGACAGGGCTGTTGCAAAAACATGAGAAGCTTGGAAGGGGATAAAAATGTAATAAACAAACACAAAATCCTGTGATGCCAGCTTAGCATTCAGCATCAGTACTCACAATAGTAGCATTCTATCACCACACACCATGATGTACAGGCTGATTGGTGGCTAAGCCCCATGCTGGCATCTTTTCTGCTCGCACGAGGAATACAGGTCTTAAATGAGTACAAACTACAAGCAACTTGGCCCTCAGACCGTGGGTTCCTGGGGCCACACACGCTGCGGGCACACATGCCTCTGATGTCAGCATGCCTGCAGCATACGCATCCGACATCAGCACGCTCGCCGGTGTGCATGCTTGACATCCACACGCGCACATCAGTGGGCATGCTGATGTCCGGCGCAACTCCGGAGCAAAAAATGTGGGTGCCCAGCCCCTTTATGGGGAATGCGGGATGCGGGGGCTGGTGCCTATGCAACTGAAATACAGTAGATTATGTCAGCTGCAAGCATCCTTCAGAAGACTTGTATATTGCCTGCTCCTACAGACTTCCTCTATTGTAAATACGCTGCAGCCCTATTTGGATGTATTTTCATGTCCCAGAAAACTCTCTTTAGACATGCTGACCAGTGAATTCTGACAATCTCATTTATGAGACTGTGCCAGCATTCACCAATACAACCCTGTGGTTTTAGACATTTGTAACATTCATATGAGATCGCCAACAAACATGTGAATGTCAATATTTACCAAATTTTGGCCAGTTCAAGTAACATATATACACAGCTGTGATACAAGGTTTGGTCCTGCTTTGGTCCTAAGTAGGGATAAGATGAATGTGGGAGGGGTGAATGAGACTCATCTTAGAAGTCAAGCTATAACTGAAGAATGTTATGAAAGAAACTCAATACATATAATCAGGAGCTCTTTCACAGGAATATTGTCTTGCTGGTGTCTCTTCCAGCAGGGATTTCCTGGAGTGATGTCAAGATGATAATTATATACCCAGTAAAATGGTATTAAAAGTGATTAGTCTGCAAGTCCTCAGAAAACCTATCAGCTCCAAGACTGTAACCTTGGAGCTTCAAAGGCAATAAAAATGCTGTGATAAAAAATCTGGGTCTGTAAGAAGAGATTTTGCTTTTAAAGATCAGATGAAAGGTCTGGTCCTGTTTTTATTGAAGTCAGCTGGAACAGACTCAAAAGGAGTGATACACTCATATCTTATACTGGTGTGGGCCCATTCAGCTGTGTGTCAGTCCCATGCACTGAGCCACAGACTGATAAAGTCATTATGGCCTCAAAAGAAGTCAATGAATCTAATTTTCTTATTTTTTTTAAAAAAAATTACCATTTCCCTTTCTGAAGCCAAGTTGAAGAGGCACATGTCTAAAACAGACAATCTGACAAACTTTAAGGAATACACAGTCATTTTGAGATCCGTTGATAATAAGAAAGGTCTGTGTTTTGTACAAGTGATTCATTCTTTGGAAGTGTTTCATACCCTCCAACATTTCTCAGATGAAAATAAGGATGTCCTATGGATGGATGGATGGATGGATGAATGAATAATACTTTTTATTATTTATTGCTATTTTAACACACTCTGCGTGGGACTACCTTTGAAGGTTACCCAGAAACTACAACTAATCCAGAATGTGGCAGCTAGACCGGTGACTGGGAGCAGCTGTCGAGACCACATAACACTGGTCTTGAAAGACCTACATTGGCTCCAGTACGTTTCTGAGCACAATTCAAAGTGTTGGTGCTGACCTTTAAAGTCCTAAACGGCCTCGGTCCTGTATACCTGAAGGAGCGTCTCCATCCCCATCGTTCAGCCAGGACACTGAGGTCCAGTGCTGTGGGCCTTCTGGAGGTTCCTTCACTGCAAGAAGCAAAGTTACAGGGAACTAGGTAGAGGACCTTCTCTAGGTAGAACACCCTCCCATCAGATGTCAAAGAAATAAACAACTATATGACATTTAGAAGGCAGCCCTGTTTAGAGAAGTTTTTAATGACTAATGTTTTAATGTATTTTTAATCTTCTGTTGGAAGCCGCCTAGAGTGTTGCCCCAGCCACTCTGGGAGGCTTCCAACATACATAAAAACATAATAAAAAATTAAAAATAAAAAACTTCCCTATACAGGGCTGCCTTCAGATGTCTTCTAGAGGTTATCTCCTTAACTCGGGGTTCACATAACTCCATACCTTCCAACATTTCTCTGATGAAAATAGGGACGTCCTAAGGGAAAGCGGGACATTCTGGGATCAAATCAGAAACCAGGACAGCTTCTGTAAATCCAGGGCTGTCCCTGGCAAATGCCATTGTACTGGTGCTGTTGTGGCACTGCATTGTCACTGCAGGGAAATATAGTGCAGGGTCAAGGGGTGAAAGTTGTCACAGCTAGGCTGAAGTTCTTTGCCCAGTTATTTGTGCTTGAAGGCCATTGGCTTCAGTGGGAATTACGTATGGGTAAACGCCAATCAGATAGCAACCAGAGTCCATTTCCAATGAATAAAGTACTTAGGAAATAGTGCACTTCCCATGAGCTGATAGATCTGAGGTTTAGCATATTTACTTGCCTA
Organism: Lacerta agilis; assembly: GCF_009819535.1. Lineage (NCBI taxonomy): Eukaryota > Metazoa > Chordata > Lepidosauria > Squamata > Lacertidae > Lacerta > Lacerta agilis. Next base: position 77,068,363 of record NC_046315.1, on the reverse strand, counting down.
CCATTTTTCTAGTACAAGTAGAAAGGACTTCCTTCTGGACCAGTTTTAATGAATGATGATAGAGCAAAATAAAATAAAATAAAAAGAACTATAGGTATTTTTAAATTTAATCAGGCTTTGGTCCAGAGGCAATGCAAGCGAACCGACATAAAAGGCTAGAACAGCTGCTAAATGTGAACTTAAGTATCAAGTACTCGAAGAAATTCATTAACTAACTTTAACATTGTTCTAATTTCCTTAACAGTGTTCCAAAATAACTGGCTGTGATTAATAGACCATGATCGGAATTTTGATCAGTCATCTTCTAATTTTTTTTCCATTAAAAAGGATGGCTTTTTTATTGTACATTAAAATTTGCTTGAATCATTTAATTGTAGATTTCAATCTTGTTTGAAAACGCAATCTTCACCCATTCAGTAGCATACAACGTTAGCGTCTTCTGTGCAAACATTTACAAACTTGCCCCCGTTTCCTTTTCTTCTAACATTGATATAATTTAATTTCATGTGGGGTTTTTTTTTTTAAAATGAGTGATTGTTTTCAACAATTTCTGAGAGTTTCAGTCAGCTATATTTCATCCTGGAATAAAAGCTAATGATCCATAAATTCTTAATGCCATATTTTTATAGCCGGTAAATTAGTCTTTAATGGGTTCAATAAGTTTGGCGATGTATGCCATTAATTGTTAATGGTGTTTTAACTAGATAATTGTTGTGAAAGGTTGTTTATCATTTCCATTGGGGAATGACTGATCCTCTCAATCTGTTCCGCCTCGTAATGTTGAACTTACTCTATCTACAAATCACATGCTGGAAGGAGATCAAGAGCCTGTGTGGCAATGGCATAGATCAAATACCAAATTCAAACATTTCCAGTGGATAATGAACCATCACATACAGACCATCAGACTTAATGAGGTCAGATTAGTTTTCATTTTCAGACAGAAACACATCTGTATCGCATCCCAGGCTCTCAGTTCACGTTGTAGCCGCAGCATAAATCACCCTGTCTACGAGGTAAAACAAATACCTGAGCTATAGATCTAAGCCAATTCAGGAATTAAATTACCGAAAGATCTTCCAGCCTAACAGTTTAATACCATATGTGCCATGTGAGTCTTGGATAGTCAGTCTATTCTCCCCTAGGTGAATGTATAGGCGTAAACCAGCACTGAGATAGGATGAGTGAATCTGGCAACTATTTTTTAAAAGGGGGCGGCGCTTAAAAATAAATAAATAGCAACCATGGAAAAGGTGACTAGAGCAGACCCTCCAAGTCTTCCTGTTTTTCAGGGACAGTCCTGGATTTACAGAAGCTGTCCCAGTTTCTGATTTGACCCTGGAATGTCCCACTTTTCCTTGGGACGTCCTTATTTTCATCGGAGAAATGTTGGGACATATGGAGTTATCTGACCCCCCAAGCCATCTGAAAGCAGACCTGTATAGGGAAGTCTGATGTTGTACTACGTTTTCATATATGTTGGAAGCCACCCAGAGTGGCTGGGGATATAAGTAGTAGTGGTAGTAGTAGTAGTAGTAGTAGTAGTAGTAGTAGAATAGGGTGTCCCTATTTTCATTGGAGAAATGTTGAAGAGTATGCCAGAGCCCCTGACCCAAAGGCTTGCCTTGCTAAACAAATACATGTCTAGGGTGGGGTGTGGGAACAGCTGTGCCTTAAACAACATCATTAAAAAAATATATGATAGGTTGGCAAAAGCAATGTCATCATCAGCGAAGCAGGCAAAAGGCCCAGAATAAATAAGAGATACGGGTATAAAAACTGAATTCATACACACACAGTTTTAAGATTAGGATACAATATCCCAATTACATTATTCACTGTATGCAAATTGGCATAATATGATTTTTTTAAAAAAATTGTGCTACTGAAGCTTTGTTGGCAGGAACTGGGACCAAATCAGAACTACTACAGTCACGTGTCAAGCCACTTTGAATTGGTACCAGAAAATTAACTCCAAAATAAAACATGGAATTATAACCGCAGTGAGGGTTTCATATTGGGGTACAAGTTGCTTTCTTCGGCTGCTTTTATTAGAACGGGGATGGGGATGAATTTGAACAACTGGGAACAGAATGCAGTGAAAGTTAGTGAGTTTTAGGCTCCATCTGCACTAGACATTTAAAGCAGTATCATACCACTTTCAGCAGCCATGACTTTCTCAAAAAAAAATTCTGGGAACTGTAGTTTCCACACAAACACACACACAGAGAGAGAGAGAGAGAGAGAGAGAGAGCTTCAATTCCCAGTGTCTTGTTACATGGGATAGCCCAGAAGAGACGTTACGAAGCAGTCTGTGGCGCTCCAAGGTGGCAGGTTTCCAGTTCAGGCGCTGACAGTTTATCCTGAAAAAGTTGACCTTCCCCAACTACCGCTGAATCTTTTCTCTTTTCTGTATGACAGCATTTTGCGCTTATTTTTTGAGCGGAAACTGTTCTGTAATAGATTTTTCTCCCTTTTGCCATTTATTACACATTGAGTGCTAGGTTTGGTTTCTAATAGTTCCTTTTCATCGAGCTGCCTACTGCTGACTGTGGAAAGTGTAGGTTTGGGTACATTGATGGCTCTCCGTAATGGCTGTGATTACACCCTCTGCATCTTCTTCACAGTGCCAGCCTTTCAGTTGAACAGCACATTATGCCTGGATAAGACTCAAAGAGCAGTTTAATATCAGGGTTCTCCAGAGCTATAATAAATGGTTCAAGATCGAAGAGATAATGCCACAGCAATATGTCTGTGTGGCCCATGAGGCAAAACACATCAATACTGCATATGTGCACGTTTGAGTGAAAGAGGGACTTCTGTTTTACCAAGTCACAGGGAGACATGCAAGGAGCCCATGAAAAACAAATGAAGAGAAGAGCAAACATGAGAGCCAGGCTGTGAAGTACCAGGCAACTCACTGTCCAAAACTGTCTCCTGGGATTAAATGGTCTTCTGTCTCAGCTGCAAGATACTTGCAATATCAAGGAGAGAATGGTGACATTTGCCTCCTACCCATCAACTGATAAATTAAATGTGTTTCCAAATAGATATTTTGCAATGCAAGTGTATCATTCAGTTTATCTATGTAACATCTGGCAAACGAGCTCCCACACATTCCCATCCCACCCTGTTTTCCACCTGGTCATAATATTATTATTTTTTGCACTTCTGCTACTTGCCCTCCACCATCCATTGACGGAATGTATCTGGCCTGGCTTCTTCTGCTCTTCCTCTTAGTTGCCCCTCCTCCACCCTCCACTATCATTTTCCATTCTGGGCATGTGTGCAGATATTTCTATACCTTTGTGTGTGCGCCATCTTTTCAAAAAGAAAAAGGAAATGAACTACAGTGCACGAGAAACAATCGCAACATATCTAGCCCGTTGCCGTATTTCACAATGGACAAAACAAAGGAGGCAATATTTCATTTCCATTTTATCTTTTAAAAAATTATTTTCAGAACATAAGAAGAGCCTTCTGGATCTAGTCCAGCATCCTGTTCTCATCCTGGCCAACCAGATACCTATGGGAAGCCTACAAGCAGGACATGAGCTCAACAGTACTCTCCCCTCTTGAGGTTCCCAGCAAGTGTTCAGAAGCATACAACTCTCCAACAGTGGAGAGGTAGAACATAGCCACCAGGGCTAGCATTAAAATGCTGCTAAATTTCCACACACAACAAAATTGCAAACTGATGTGGAAAATGAGAAACAGAACTGACACATTTGCCCATCTCTGACATTCTCTGCCAGCCCTGCGCTGCCCTATCCACCCACACATAAGTCATGAAGCATCTAGAGCAGAAGCTGCCTGTGCAGCAGCTTGGTAAAAGACCACTGCTCTCCAGGCTGGGCTGCCCAGCACAGTGCTTTTGCTGGCACTTACCAAAGGGAGAGGTAGGAGGTGCAGGGAGCTCAGGCACCTAATGTAAGGAGCATCGGATTGGTTGTGCTATGCCATGCCACTCTGTGGCATCCCACCCATGCCACTGCATGTAGAACTCTCTGCATGGTTTAGAACCCTATTGCAAGCAGGATTCCAAACCATTCTGGGTGTCTATGCATGCAGAACAGGCTCTCTGCTTCAGACCATCTCCTCAATTTCATGGGTGGTCATTGAGCAGGACAACAGGGGCGTGACAAAAGGGGCAGGGCCAGGGGCAGTGAGTACAACTGTGTTCTCCCTTCCTCTTGCAGGATGGTAATTGTGTGGGCTACTAATGCACAAAGAGAGGCATTATAAGTTAACCAAGTGTTACACTGACTTGGTTCGTTTGTGCATGGTTGTTATTATACTAAAACAGGGGTCAGCAAACTTTTTCAGCAGGGGGGGCGGTCCACTGTCCCTCAGACCTTGTGGGGGGCTGGACTATATTTGGGGGGGGGATGAACAAATTCCTATGCCCCACAAATAACCCAGAGATGCATTTTAAATAAAAGCACACATTCTACTCATGTAAAAACACGCTGATTCCCGGACTGTCCACGGGCCAGATTTAGAAGGCGATGGGGCCACATCCGGCCCCCTGGCCTTAGTTTGGGTACCCGTGTACTAAGAGCTAACCATGGCATTTATCACTCACCAGCTACAAAATTGCGGGAACAAGTGATAATTCATTAATTAAGGTAGAATTGGGAAGAATAAACCAAGGAAGCACACCTGTTAGGATAAAGTTGAAACAACAACAAGAAGAACAAAAATGTAGCTACCTTAAGGTAGAACTGAATGATAATGGGAAATAGAAGCACTAAATGTCTCGCTAAGTGCCAACATTTTGCTTCGGTTATATCAGTGCAAACCCCTCTTTTAAAAAAATAAAAATTAAATCCATGCACATTTTATGTGAATAAAAGTGCTCCCATGAAAAAGGTCTCTGGTGTTGTGTGTCTATTTCCCAGAGCTCGGATGCCCCCTTTTGCATCCACCATCAGCAATGCAATCATTCAAATAAGGTGAAATCAATCATATAATGAGTCCCACCATATGATACTCATCTTTGAGGAGAATGAATAAATCATTGTGCCCCTGACAGGGTATTTATGCCACAAATTGACCTCGGAAGTGGCTTGGCAACACTTTGATAGTTATGGCTGTGATGGTGGCAATATGGGAATGAATACATCTTTGTACTTGGACCAGTTCGAACCTTGGAACCTGTTGAAACTAAGACTGTGCAGAGAGAAAAAATAATGTTGCTGCTGCAAAGAAGCAGGAAACAAAACCTAGAGTTGTCAGAGGAGAATTCATTTGATGAACACTGTTCCCCCCCCCCCTTACAATTCCCATAGAGACATTTACTGGGGAGAAACAGGAAACTGATAAGCTCTTTTCTCTTTGGTGAGAGAGCAAAACTTCCAAGTTTCAACCAAGAGCAATCATTTTCATTCATCTGTCACCACTGGGGCCCTGGGTTTGTTGTGTGAGGAGTTCTCTCTGATGTACCAACATTATTATAATCATAGCACCTAAAACACACAGCAGGGCACTTTAGAAATTGATAAAATAAACCAATTTGTGCCCAAAGAGGCTTATATAATCTAAGGTTGGGCCAGCTCAAGACACTTCGGCCCCTGAGGCAGACCTCAAAATGGCGTTCCCTTCCCTGACAGGGAAGAAGGGGTGAGGGAAGATCTGCATCAGGAAAAAGGGAAAAGAAATATCAGACCTTGAGTTTTATAGCAATATACCTACAATGTTCCGAAGTAAGTTTTTAAACTTAAGAACTCGATTGAAATAAGGGGGAAAGGTATGGGACAGGAAAGCAGGCAATAAAAAGTACCGAAATGTCTCTTTCTTGGTAAACCACAATAACTTTTGCAATAATAACACATCTGCCAGCCTTTAAAGTGCTGCTAGACTGTTGTTTTGCTTCTGTCGTGGCAGGAGGGTGCCAGGGTGTTTAAGTAAGGTTCCCTCACCCCCACTTTCTCCCATTATACCAATTAGCATCACATCAAGGAGAGAGAGGTGACAGGTGGGGAGAACACCCTGTTTGAATTTCCCAAACACTCCATTTCTCTACTTGGAAGGTAAATACCGTATTTTTCGCTCCATAAGGCACACCGAACCGTAGGGTGCACCTCGTTTTTAGAGGAGGAAAACAAGAAAAAAATTTTTTTCCTGGTTTTCCTCCTCTAAAAGGCTGGGGGGGGCACTGAAGGGAGAGCGAAGGAGGCAGTGGCTGTGGAGGGAGGGGGAACCTGGTAGCTAGCACGCTGGCAGTGTGTGTGTGGGGGGGAGGAAGAGCAGCCTGGGTTGCTCTTCCTCTCCTCCCCCATGCCGCCGCCAAAGCCGCCGCCAGCGCGCTCTGCTTTTGTGAGCGGAGCATGCTGGCGGTGGGGGCGGGGGGAGAAGAGCAGCCTGGACCGCTCTTCTCCTTCCCCCCGCCCCCACCACTGAAGCTGCCATCAGCACGCTCCACTTTTCTGCTGGCGGCAGGGGCCTTTGCTCCATAGGACGCACAGACATTTCCCCTTCCTTTTTAGGAGGGAAAAGGTGCGTCCTATGGAGCGGAAAATACGATAAAGAGAAGGGAGGTGTTTGGGGTGGACTTTCAGGGGGCTGCTGAGATTGAGTGGAGCAGAGCCAAGAAATTGAACTCTCCTTTGGCTGAAACTGTATCCAACCTAGAGAGGAGAGTTTTTTGGAAGCTTGTTAGGCAGACATGAGTGAGTCTCCAAATTCTATTTCCAAGACCTGACTTGGGGAAGTCTGCCAGCACCTGTAGTTCCCACTCAGGACTCTGACATAACCATCAATTAATGTAGTTCCATATCGCAGAGAGAAGGAACTTAAAGCAAACTATGACTGATAGTCCTGATATCCACAACTCTGCAGTGCTATCATTGCTAAATTGCAGCCACACTATTACAGATCCAAGCTCATCTGCCTACCCATTGAGCAACACAAGGTCCCTGCAGAAATCAGAAGAGAGGAAAATGAGCCCCTGGATTTCTCTTTATGAAGGTCTAGCTATCATGTTGGAGAGAAACTAGCATGGACATCTGTTCCTCTACTTTTAACAGCTGTGTGACTAGGAAGCGTTTGGCAGGTGAATCTCCTGCCTGTTCAGGGCTGTCCATGAGACGGTGAAGCTGTTTCTCAGCCTCAAATGTGAACAGAACAAGGAAAATAAAAGGACCTGCTCAATTTTTTTGGAACTATAATCCAAAACAGCATCATAATAACATCATTTCAAGTTGTAAATAGGTCATTACCGGTTTTAATTATCTGATTTCGTTCATTTACACCAACTTTGTAATTAGATGTAATTTCATACTTATCAATGTTTTTAAATATATATATATATATATATATAGAGAGAGAGAGAGAGAGAGAGAGAGAGAGAGAGAGAGAGAGATGTGCACGCACACGCACACACACGGTAATCCTCTGATCTGTTCAGTGGAGAACTTTGGGCTATTAAAAGCCTGCAAGAGTCAAATTAATTGTTGACTGAACATTTTCAGTCTGATCCACTGTGAGAAATTGGCTTTTCCCTCCCTTTGTCTGCTTCTTTGAATGAATCTGATTTACTAGAGTTGAAAAAGTGTTTTCCTTATGACCTCGCATTGTAAGAATATCCCTTGAGGAATGAGAATGTTGTAGAGTATTAGGTGGCGTACCCTTGTCCTATTGATATAAATGAGATTCACACTACCAGATATTAACCTCACATCCACACCATACAGTTAAATCACATTTAAATCACCAGCCGGGATGGGCAGGGGTCTAGAGCGCAAGAAGTTGGGTCCTCTCCGTATCATCAGGCTGCATTAAATGAAATGGATCCCATAAAAGGTAGGAAGAAGACACAGCACTGGACATGTTCTGAGTTTGGGGGTGGGGCAGACCCGCCATAATTTCTACAGTCAATAAAAGAACTGAAATTTGAGCAAACTCATAAATTCATGAAGCAAGCAAAGTTGGTTAATTAAAACTAAGCCAAGCACTGTTCCGTTCAGTATCAGATTGCAAGCCCACACAGCTTCACATAGCTAGCTGGGGATAAAGCTAAGCCGTTAGCAGGACAAAAGGTACTGAAAGGCCATCCAAAAGAAATCCCTTGACCTGGGCAGAAAGAAGTTGCCAAGGTGATGGGGTGTCCAGACAGGTGAGGTGACAGGAAAAGAGTGTCTTTAGCAAGGTGTGCTGGGAAAAGAAGGAGGGGCGGACAAATTCTTAAAGCTATCAATCCGCCTCGTCTTGATTCTCAAAGGAACACAGACCCTGGGTGAGCACCTGAAACCCCCTGGAATCTTGCTACTGCTCAGCAGAAAGTGGGGGCTTGGTGCCCAACTTTTGCAAAAGACATCTCAGCTTGGGCTGCAGCAGCTGTGACAACTCAAGCACTATGCATCTGCATGACTTTATTCTCAAAGTGCCATACAAATGGCTCACAACCTGCTGCTGAGTGCTCCAGAGAGAGACCCATTCGCCAGTCAAGTTCCCTCCTAGCCTCATTCATTGAAGAACCAGATAGCTCAGTTAGTAGAGCATGAGAATCTTAATTTCAGGATCGTGGGTTCGAACCCCACGTTGGGCAAAAGATTCCTGCATTGCAGGGGGCTGGACTTGATGATCCCCATGGTCCCTTCCACCTCTTCAATACTATGATTTTATTATTACCCACAGATTCACAGTAAGCCAAGGAGTAGCGAAGACTATGCAGCACTGGATAGGACCCTGAGGAGGAGCAATTGGGTTGATAGCTCTACTCATATTGCTACCCAACAGCAAGCTTTGATTGGATCACCAGCTCTATCCACTAGAAAAGCCCTCAATATATTCAGGAATCTGCTAGATTCCATTAGTTTCCATTACAGTGGTACCTCTGGTTACGTACTTAATTCGTTCCGGAGGTCCGTTCTTAACCTGAAACTGTTCTTAACCTGAAGCACCACTTTAGCTAATGGGGCCTCCCGCTGCCGCTGCGCCGCCAGAGCACGATTTCTGTTCTTATCCTGAAGCAAAGTTCTTAACCTGAAGCGTTATTTCTGGGTTAGCAGAGTATGTAACCTGAAGCGTATGTAACCTGAAGCGTATGTAACCTGAGGTACTACTGTATTCCTTCCTTGAGGCAGAATCCCCTCCACCACATGCCTGAATTCTGCCTCTTGATCTGGCCTTTCCTAGGTCTTCACAGACATTGTTTCCCCTCTACACTGCTGTTTCACCATAACCTTCTCCAAATTTCTCCTCCCTCAAGTACTCCAAGCCAATTAGAGATTGCATTGTGAACATGACAATGTCATGAGACTACAGATCCATAAATGATATCACCATGCGATGAAATGAAGTCAATTAAGACTGAAAGCAATGCTGCCTGCAATGCAAAAATTTCATACTTTTGATTCCTTTTTGGCATGCCCCCCCCTCACCAAAAGAAAGAAATGACTGGGTGGGAGCATGCTTTTTGCTACCACCTAAAAATGTTGCAAAACGTTGTGCTCACTCCTAATTATTTAAAGTAGGGGGGGGACTGTATTCATGTTTTCCTCTGATGTTAAAATATATATTTTAATGAGCTTTTGAATGCACCTTTTCTTTCTTTTGATGCAGGATTACACTTTGCTTTCTTTGCTCTACTCAGCCAATGGCAGCATTAACATCAGAGTAGACAGAACAAGTCCAAGATTTACACTCAGTGATATTTCTGAAGCAGAGCAGGTGCAGCTGTTGGGAAAGGGGGCGGCGGGGGGGGGGAGGAACATCTTTTTTTTTTTAAGGAGTCAGATGGCATTGTGTAGCAAACAGAAGGCAAAGGACTGGATTCAAAGCACAAAATCAGGTTCTTTTATTGATGCAGAATACATTAATTTGCGATGCAAGGTCTGAAATGACTGGTTATAGAAATGTATCCATCTGATTGTGGTTTAATTTTCCATGGGCTGTGGTATCTATAGCAGGCAAACCATAAGAGCATCATGTGCAGGTTTCGTCCTTTTTGGAATCATCACCTGCACAGCTTCACACGTGCAAGAGACAGAGAAAAGGACAGCCGCCGCACAGCCGTACAATGGCCTCTCTAGCTCAGTATCCTATTACCAACACAGACCAGATATGAAAGCTTCTGGGAGATTTTACAGCAGCCGTACAAATATTGCTTTGCCATTTCACCTAATCATTTGCTTCTGCGTAGCATTAAGAGCTCCTAGAAAACTGGGAAGAATGCCTTGGTACCTAAAAGCATTTGAGACCATTTAAATTATTGAAATGAACTAAATAAACACTCTGAGCTACCTTGAGTCCCAGAAGGGCCTCTTACCTGTCCACTAAGATCAACCCTGTGAAATTGCCGGGGGGGGGGGGGGAATAAAAAATATGGGGGGGGGAGTACGGTAAAAGTTCTGATAATTCATTTCTAAAAAATCAAAGTATTGCTAGAATGGTGGTATCACAAGAATGCTGAATGTTAGTTCATTTAAATGCAGTTCTTTTGCATTTCATCAAAAGTGTAGCAAATTTTAGAATGACTGCCAGAATTTTAGATTCAGGACCATTTGCTTCAGGTTCTGCTTTTTAACGAAGTGTTGGTGGTATCTTGAGTACCTGTATGAACCTGCTTGAGTCCCTAAGATCTGTTTCATGGGTCCTACTTGCTGATCATGAGCTCCATGAGAATGGTGAGCAGCAGCGACAGGGTCTTCTCTGTGGTGTCCCCAAATCTGTAGAACTCCCTCCCAAGGGATCTATGGTTGTCCTCATCAGTTTGGGTCTTCAAAAATGCTCTAAAGATATATCCATTTCAAATGGCTTTTAACCGAGATTATCTTATTGATTATGCTGCTGTCTTACTGGCCTTTAGAATCCCAATATGCTGGTTTGAAGTGTGTTTTTAAATGCTTTATGAACTGTGGCCGTTGCTGGATGTGGGGAGGATGGTATTTCTAATTTGTGGTTTTAAATTGTATTTTATTGTTGACATTATGAATTTTTGGTTTGTATTTATTGCAGGCAAAAAGAGAGAGAGAGGAAAAAGACTCCCAGGTGCTAGAAATATACTTTTAAATAGCACATTTCCCAAACATATAGGTTCCTCCCTCTGTCTGTCTCCTGGCCCTCTCAGTGGTGCTCTCCCAGTTCGGTGGCTGTTGTTTTTCCTCATATTTGGTGTTGGCCAGCTTGGGAAGATTCTGGGTTGTATTCCACTAACTTTTACTGAGAGCAGAGCCACTTAAATTAATGACCATGACTAACTTAGGCCCCTCAATTTCAGTGGAACTACTCTGAGTAAATGGTAGTGGCCTACAACCCACAGTCCTGAAATGCAACTTTATTTAAAACAAAACAAATGGATTCGAGCCTGGGATTTAAGCTCAGAACGGAACTATGTAGTTCATTTCACCTAATCACAGTTTTCATGTACTATGAAAGTTGAAGGGGGGGGACTGCAGATATTTCATGCTGTGAGAAGCTGAGAGAAGTTGCCAATTGTAGGAAATCTTCTTTGCGTTGCTTTTGGCTTCCTGCTAGCTGCTAAACCCTATAAACCTTGGCAGGTGCAACCATTTTCCTGCCAGCTTCCCCTCTTTTGAATTAAGGAGAAGTACCTCATAGCAGTCAGTGTTCCAGCTTCGGAACAAATTGCTATAGGTTCGGCAAGGTGGCATGTAGGTACAATTCTACCTGTCAATCCCATGAGCCAGTTGGCAGCCACTGTCTGTTGGGAAAAGAGATTATTTCCTCCATAGGGAAGGCCTCCAAGCCTAACATTCAATGAGAGGGTTCTCATTGCTAACTAAAATTGATAAACTGGCAGAGAGCCTTCTAATTCTATAAGTCATTCCAGAAATGTTCGAAGATTTAAATATTGGCAGGCTTGAAAAGATGAAAAATGGTGGGCTCATTCAGCATGCATTACTGTTGCACGATACATATTTTTTTTAACCTACTTTAAAAACATTTGGTCTACTTTTAGAAAGCTATGCAATGTTTTAATATACCTTCAAATATATTTCAGGAAAAGGTTAAAATAGAAATATATATATAGGGCTTTTTCCAAGCAGTGTACATGAAGAACAGGGCACAACTGCAAGTCACCTGTAATGGGCGACAGTGGAAATGAATGTTTGGAAATATCTCAAATTCCTTCAGCTTCCCAACTGCACCATTCATGGTTTGAATGAAAAACTTGAAATCAAAATTTGGAATGTGAACTTTTAAAATTAGTGCGCTTGAGTTGTATGGGCTTTTCTTCCTTGTATTCTCTTTGGCTGGTATAAAAATGAAATCTAAAACGTTCAGCTGTAAAATACTACATACGATTGCATGTGAGTCATCAATCAGCACTAATTACTAATCCTCATAGCATGCCAATTAACATTCATTTCAGCACTAATGCCCCTTGTAGCCATTCTAGTCATGTACAGCTCCCTTGCCCAATGTTTACTGGACACAGTATGCTGCTTTAGCTGTGCCACAGAAAGAAGTCATAGATAGCTCAGTTGGTACAGCATGAGACTCTTAATCTCAGGGTTGGGGGTTCAAGCCCATGCTGGACAAAAAATTCCTGAATTGCAGGGGCTTGGACTAGTTGAACCAACCAACTCTATGATTCTATTATTCTACGTGTGTGCCTCCTAAAGAGATCATCATCAATGTTGGCTTTTATCAGTGTTGATCACCAGTTCTGAAGAGAGCTAGAAGGAAAGGAACTGATTGTCAGAAAATGCAAAGGCTAGAAATGGAAACCTTCAGATCGGGCACAATACATTTTTTAAAAACAAATTTTATATGATGCTTGATCGTCAAAACAGAAACAAAAAACACATATAAGCAGAATTTCTGTCTGAGGCAAAGAACAAAATGGTGCCTGCTCCCATTCCAGGTACAAAACCCAACCAGGTGGGCAGTTGAATACAGTATTGGACACTGACAACAGGGCTGAGTCCTCCACTCCAACTGGGGTCAGCAGTCTAGCTTAGGGGGGGTGTGCTTAAAAGAGGTCACATGACACACAAAGCTCCATCCCCTCCCCACCCCTCAGCGTCCGCCCTCTTGCCACATGTCATGAGCTATGATTGTCAGAACTGCAACTAGGAACATCATCCGCCAGTGATGTGGTTTCTAATTTTTTACTGTGACCTACACACACACACACACACAGAGAGAGAGAGAGAGAGAGAGAGAGAGAGAGAGAGAGATTGGGACCTCCTAGACAGGAAGTGCTATAAAAGGCATCCTGACTGGGCTAGCCCTTTCATCAATGTCTTCTTGGCTCTGGCATGTTCCTTGGCTCTCACCCCTGGCTTTGACTACTGGGCTGAATTCCTGGTTTCCAGCTCCTGACTCAAATCTGACAGCAGCCTACATTTCAGCCTTGACAGAGGCTTTTGTTATGGGGAACATGCACAATCAAAACCATCATGGATTACTGCATACCCTGGGTGCAGGATGCAGAGGCTTTTGTAAGCCAGCACAGCAAGATGTTCTGTGGAAGAAAACCAGCTTCCATGAGTCAGTATTTATGGTAATGCCGGGCCAAAGTAAACAGCCCAGCTATTTTGGTGAGTTTGAGAGGGAAAAGTTTTTTTTTAAATAAAAAATAAATAAAAATGCTCCCTTCCTGTCAAAGACTGACTTTAATCTTTTGGGGTGGGTGAATTCTAAGAATTTTTGTGGTGGGAACATGTATGTCTTCAGCTCCACCCACCACCAGCATGCAGGCCCCAACTATTGGCCTCAAAGCAATGCAGCCCCTTGGGAGGTGGGAAGACCACCCCTGGTCTATTAGCTTTGTCTGTTGTCTTTTTTCTGACATGGCATTTTAGGGTGCAGTGGCACCTTGTAAGGTATTCATGGTTTGTTTTATACTGCCCACTGCTTTTATGAGGGGTTTGTGGTTTGTGCACTGCTGTGAAAAAAGCATTCTATGTGATTTTTATTTATTTATTTCTGTAAGGAATAAAGGCCCATATAAACAGGCTATCAAGACACCAGGGGTCTCCAATACTTTCTTTCCAAAGGAAACTGACATTATGAGTACTGTGCTGAATGTCCCAGCACAGGGGAAAGGAAGACCATTAAAACAGTGATTGCAGTATGTCTAGTGATACGTTAGAGCAACATCCCCACCCCCACCCAAAAAAATCAGTTTGCCCCCAGGGCGTAAGCCTGGGCAGCAGTGTGTGTGGAAGTCCTGGGCTGCCCAGATGATAGGATCCCCCTCTCAGCCTCACTGATGCAGTCCAAAGGAAAGCAGAGCAATACATGTGGCACCAGCTTGGCTGCAGGAGTTGCCGGAAGGAGGCGTACAAAGCGCCATCCAACCATCTTAGGGACTCCACTCCGGATTTGTACAGGATTTACTCCGTAGCCTTTTGTTCCTCTGAAGCTATCCCACAAGGAAAGTAGAGGTTAATGATCAGAGTTTTCCTTCTCCTAGATGGGCTACCTTCCAGTTTGACAAGCCCCATCTGCCCCCCACATCCCTCTACAGCACATGCAGAAACCGACTTCTTGACTGCTGGACCCACTATTGGCCCTCCTCTGCACAATCTGCCGGAGACTGTCTTCACATGCAGGGGAAGTCCCTAATTCACCAAGGGTTTTAGACCCATTGGCTACCCTTCACCTGGTTTAGCTGGCCAATCGGAGCCGTTCCTGGGGAGTGGCCACTCTCACATGCTGACAGCTTCTAGGAGCTACAGGTGAGAGCTGAGTGCAGGGTGTGTGGACCAAAGGTGGACAAACAACCCCAGAAGCAGCACAATGTATCCCCCACAGAGGTATCAGGTAAAGGTAAAAGTAAAGGGACCCCTGACCATTAGGTCCAGTCATTTCCGACTCTGGAGTTACGGCACTCATCTCACGCTACTGGCCGAGGGAGCCGGCGTACAGCTTCCAGGTCATGTGGCTAGCATGACAAAGCCGCTTCTGGAGAACCAGAGCAGCGCAAGGAAACGCCATTTACCTTCCCGCCGGAGTGGTACCTATTTATCTACTTGCACTTTGACGTGCTTTCAAACTGCTAGGTAGGCAGGAGCAGGGACCGAGCAACAGGAGCTCACCCCGTCACAGGGATTTGAACCGCCGACCTTCTGATCAGCAAGCCCTAGGCTCTGTGATTTAACCCACAGCGCCACCCGTGTCCCCACAGAGGTATTACCCCTCTCCTAACACCCCATACACCTTATATCGTAAAGATACCACATTCCAAAGGAAACACAAACCCTGGGTAAGCACTTAGAACACCTGAAGTGTTGCACCGCTCAGAGAGAGAGGTGGCATCCAACAATACATTTCATAATGTCAGGGGATTTTTTTATTACAAAAAAACAACTCTGTACCAAGACTTCATAATCAGAATTTCTCCTTCATGTGCACTGATCGTGTGTGTGTGTGTGTGTGTGTGTGTGTGTGTGTGTGTGTTTATAATAAACCCAAGCTCAGTGGTAATACTTTTGTCAACTGTTAATGTTTTGGAGCAATGCTGTCGAAATTCTGTTACTAAAGGAGGCATGGAGTACCAACACTTAGATACCTGGGGCACTCTGCAAAAATTAAGACTTTTTAAAAAAAATCCTGCTTTTCAAAATGAAAGAAAATTACAAGCCTTTTGTCCTAATGACAGGGGAAGGGTTTTGCAAGCTCCTCAGCGCTCCCACCCCCCCTAGTCCCAAATTTTTGCATAGCTGTGTTCCTGAATGCAGCACCATTATTTTTAATGATATGTCAGGAATGGCTAAAAGAATTCTACGGAGTAGATCAAAAGACACAGTCCCTGAATTCCACTACATTTTCAGGTGAGGTTTAAGGGGTTAAACAGCAACCAGTTTCGATAAGGCTCATTTGTACAGTCTGATAATTTTGTTTAATGTTTACTTTCTCCCAGCATTTTCATTTCGATGAAAGATAGAAATAGATTGCATCTTACAATAAAGGTTCAAACCACTCCCTTTTATTTGCCTAATAATATATAGGGTGAAAATTCTAGAACAATATTTTTTCCCCCAAATGCCACTAACTACAGATTCTTAATAGCTACATTCAGTATATTCAAAATACTTTACACTTTTTTCCTGTTTCTTCCCCCCTTCTCTCTCTCTCTCTCTCTCTCTCTCTCTCACACACACACACACACACAAATCTTGTCCAATTATTTCTATTTTCCTGAAGTACGTAAGGTCAAATTGTTCTTTTCCTCCTCCTTCCTTTTAGCGGGCTTTTGTGTCTGCCTGTCTGATCTATGGCCTTTTGTAGCACTCTCGGACCATGACCCTGACAGTCATTATTTCGTCTTTTATCTTCATCTTCTTCTTTTTTTATTAGACTAGTCAGGCTTGATATTAGGCTTCCCAAAGATACTATCCATTACACTGTCAGCAAAGCAGGCTGCCTTAGTGGAGGCCAAGTGTCAACAGAAGGTGAGACAGAAAATCAGCCACAATCTAAAAGCTAATTACCCTGCCTAGAAGTTAATTAAATACTTGTTAGGAGCAGCAGGGTAGATCCTAATTAAACTTGTCTAATAACAGTACGCTGACATACCCTGACACTGGGAATTCCTACAGGGTTTAAATAATTGTACAAAGGGCAATAATACCTGTCACATCATGGTGTGCAGGCAAACCCTGAAGATGCACTTTTTTGCAGTATTTTCTGTACTAATTTGCCACATATTGTGCACTTCACATGTGTTTAATTTACACACATTTTAATTTCGATACCCTGGATTCCTCCCCCCTCGCCCAAATTACTTTGGCTTCCTCCTTTTCCCCACCTTGCCTGAAGAGAACACAGAAAGGAACAAATTCAAACTGAGCCCGTTGGCAGTAATACCAGGTAAAATTCACTGTAACAAGTCATTTATTAAATTGAATCTCTGGTTCTAGTTTTATCTCATGTAGGTAAGAGTGCAGGGTTTTCCTTTCCAAAAACAGTAAGAAGGAAGGAACATGAGTACTGGTTAGCTTGCCTCCACTGAAATGAACAGGGAAACTTTTCTGCACAGGGAGAGCTGCATTTGCACATTGGTTCTCCCAGAATAAAAACAAGGAAGTGTATTGTGGCACCTTAAATACTACCAAATCTATTACAGAATGAGCTTTCACAGACAGTAATTTGGCAAAACAGTGTTTCACTGGACAACTTGCTAAGGGTAGATGGGCCCATTACTGGTTAACATTGTCATCCTCTCCCATCTTTGGATATACTATATAGCTCCCGTTGTCTCAAAAAAGCAAACAACATTTTACAGGATTCATCTCATCCTGGATATAGTCTGATTGCACAGTTGCCATTCGGGCAAGAGATATAGAACAATTAAATCAAGAACAAATAGACTTAAAAACAGTTTTTATCCAAGAGCTATAACTATTTTAAATGCTGTAACCAAATGATATGATCTTGGGGAGTCGTGATGGATGATATGTATATGTATGTGTGGCTGTAAATGTATAAATGTGTATATGTGGCTGTAAGTGTGGGATGGCATTAAATTTCGTTGTTCTGCCTATCTATCTATGTATCTATCTATTTGAAAATGCTCAGACTTCCCTAGTTGAGAAGGGAATATTTTTTAATCAGAAACAGGATTTTTTATGTAGATTCTCAGGAAAATGTACTTGCCAGCAAATTCTAAGCATTTTCCCCTTGGTTTAAGTTCATTAAAGAGATATGGATATTTTCAACAATAGATTCCAGAGCTTAACTTTTGTTTCCCTTAGAAAAGCTTTCTTTCATTTCCAAACAAAGTATTCAGCTTATTTGGAGGGAAAGCATAAAGGGATTCCCTGTGCATAGCAGACATGTGATTCTGTGTCCTTGTGGTACCCAGGAGGCTTTGTCCCTTGTATAGAGATCTCAGATCTCATTTTTGGGAGATCTCTTGAGAGCAAGTGCTAGTTGGACCAGATTTTTTTGTGATCTGTTGGCAGACCACAATAAAACTGTTTCAAACATGGTTGCCAACTTTACGGTAGCAGCTAAAAAAAACTAATCTCAATTTTCTAAAGATGTCTGCTGTGGACTGCAAAGAGGGCCATCGGCAGTAGTATTTTGATGCTATTGTTAATCTTGGTTTGTATTGATAATTATTAGTGTTATCTACTATTAAAGTTGTTATCAGTGCTATATTTTGTCCCTGTTTCCTTTGTATGGTAAACGGTGTTTCCGTCCGCTGCTCTGGTTCGCCAGAAGCAGCTTTGTCATGCTGGCCACATGACCCGGAAGCTGTACGCCGGTTCCCTCGGCCAGTAATGTGAGATGAGCACCGCAACCCCAGAGTCGGACACGACTGGACCTAATGGTCAGGGGTCACTTTACCTTTACCTATGTCTAGGTTTGCTACTGTTTTGTGTTTGCAGGTACTATAAATTTGCATTTCAGTATTTTGCAATGACTGTTGTGCCACAGACTAATAAAATTGTCAATTACATTCATGCTAAAACGTATGCAGAATAAGCACAATTATAATTCCTAACAGCAGTAACTGAAAATGATGCAATTTTTCCCTAGCATTGCTGTGTTTATTAATACCTGTAGCAAGGGGGAAAGGCATTATCTCAATTTAATCCAGAGGTGATAGAATTGAACTTTGATTAGTCTGTCCCCCCTTGTTTCTTTGTTCAAAAATGGGCACATTCATTCAGGTCAGCAAGGGAGCCTGAGCTGTTCTCCTGCTAGTTTTTGAATATTGTGTTTCCTAATGTTAGATTTGTGTCTAGATTTGTATTCTGGTATCATATTATTTTGCATAGAGCCTGAACTGTTTGTCTTATGGAGAATGCAAAAGGGCATAGTTGATTGAAGAAGACATAAGCGTTGAAAGATGCTTTGGCTGATGTTATTAGCTATTAATTACCAGTATGTTCCCAGAGTACAGATGATCATAGAATTGGTATCCGGGTTGTTGCAGGAACTGGTTGTTACGTCCATGTCTCTGTTGTCGCTGCTGAGTATCAATCTTGGATGCTCAGTTTTAGATACACAAGGACTAGCCTACCGCATAGTTTGAATCACTAAATCAGGATCCTAATCATACAGATAAATCACTCAGTGAAATGACGGCATGTGGGGGTTTTTAATATGATAATGAGACTTAAAGCTCTGTTCTAAATCAGGGATTAGGAACCTCAGGCCCAGAGGTTGAATGTGGCCCTCTAAATACCTATATCTGGCCATACCTTCTCATCTCCAAGCTAGCCTTCTCACCACCCTGCTCCACACCCTCCTTCAGTGATTTTGCCTGGCTGGAATGTGTCTTTCAATTATGCCTCTTACTCCCCTGGATTAAAGACAGAGAGGAGAACATGTGTAGGAACCACAGACTTTTGCACGGCTGAAATACAGCCTGAGATATAAAAACTGAGATCATCCCCACCCCCTCTGCCCCCTGCCCAACAAATTCTGGGAACTGTAGTTTGTTAAGGGAACTGAGAGCTATTAGGAGACCCCCACCACCACCACCTCCCAGAACTATCATTTGCAGAGTTCCCTGGGAAGAGAGATTGATTGTTTACCCACTCTAGAAATTGTAGCTCTGTGAAGGGGGATGCGATCGCCTAACAATTCCCAGCACCCTTAACAAGCTACTGTTCCCATGGTTCTTTTGGGAAGCCACAACCATTTAAAGTGGTATTAAAAAGTAAAGGGACCCCTGACCATTAGGTCCAGTCGTGTCCGACTCTGGTGTTGCAGCGCTCATTTCGCGTTATTGGCCGAGGGAGCCGGCGTACAACTTCCGGGTCATGTGGCCAGCATGACAAAGCCGCTTTTGGTGAACCAGAGTAGTGCATGGAAACGCCGTTTACCTTCCCGCCAGAGCGGTACCTATTTATCTACTTGCACTTTGATGTGCTTTCGAACTGCTAGGTGGGCAGGAGCAGGGACCGAGCAACGGGAGCTCACCCCATCGCGGGGATTCGAACCGCCGACCTTCTGATCAGCAAGCCCTAGGCTTTGTGGTTTAACCCACCGCACCACCCGCATGGTATTATGGTGCTTTAAATGTATACTGTAGGTGGGGTCTGAGGCAGTGTCAGTGCAGTTACAAGCATGCTGGGTAAATGTGAGAAACATAGGTACAAATCTCCAGTAAGCTATGAAATGGCAGGTTAGAAGATCATTCCACTGTGCATTTCTTCATTCCGCACCAGTATGGATGGGGAAACCCACAGCGTAATCATGTCAAGACATGGAGTAAATTGTACTAGACATTGAGGCAGGTCCTTGAGGAACCAGACCCAGTGCTGCCACATTCAGACCCATTGTTCATATAGCATGCAGTTGCACTCACTAGGTAATCTTGAGCAAGTCAGTATCTCACACAGCCTTAACTACCCCACGGTCCAGGAGGGGGGTGGACGGTTGTCATGTGAAAGCACTAGTCCGAGCTCTTTAGAGTAGAGGCTGGCAGGTTATAAAAGCAACAAACTCGCTTGACCTTTTTAAAATAATAATAATAATAATAATAATAATAATAATAATAATAATAATAATGGAAACTTCCATCATAATAGGAAGACCAAATGCAAGGTAAAATAGAACTCCGTTATCTTTTTCTCATTTCCAGCTTTTCTGTATGAGGATTGTTTGTTTGTTTGTTTCCAAACTGAAAAACACCACTGGCAATCATTTAAAATAAATGTAGGTTTCCAGCAAACACAGCAATGCTATTTTTTTTTAAAGGAGTTTCTCTACAACAGCAGTTTTTTTAGAACTGACATTTGACCAGGTTCTGTTTTTCAACTGAGTTGTCACACTGCCTTGCATGAGGGTTAATCCCCCATTGTGCCCATCTAGGCCACTGAAAAGAATGATGTCAATAACAAATATGCAATTGCTGATAAAGCTCATCTCTACTAGAACACCCCTGAGAGGCATTGTTGAATGCTGACGGGCTTTTACCAAGGCAAAAATGCTGAATGTCAGCTTTAAGAAAGAACTGGGAATCGAGCTTGTTATTGGGCTCCCCTCCCCCATCCTTCTCAGATTTAGACAGTTTTAGTTTTTTGCCTTTCCGCCTTAATAACCTTGATGCACTGACCTTTGTTTGCTTTTTAGCCTTTTTACCAGAAACATGATACTGTGTGTGTTGTTGGTTTGTGTGCATGACAAACCGTGTCACTGATGAAAAGATTAATCAGCTATAATAAATACAAGTCTAGAGTATGGGCGGTAGACTTGGAAACTGTAAAACCCAAAGCACTATAGGCTTCTTTTACATCCTCTCCCTGAATGGCAAAGGATTAATGAAAAGATGTAAGCACTCTGATCTTTTCTGGCAGTACTATGGTAATAATCAATTAACCTTGGGAGATCAAATTGACAGGGCTTAAGTGTGAAGTTATTCAAAATGCCAGATTATCTGTGCAGATGGATGCACTTGTTGTAACCGTGAAGAGGAAACAGATATGTTGTCCTAAACCTAAGTTCCTCAAACAGTTTTATGGAGTGATCCTAAGCACACAGATTTGGGACAAAGCTCTACTGAAATCCATTATAATATTTTCAGGTAATGGATTTAAGGCTGGGAAATTCCAGAGCGGTTGCCTTGATGGTCTGTTTTAGCAAACAAAATAAAAAATAAAAATCAGTCTTCTGGCACCTTAAAAAATAACAAACATTCATTGCTGGATTCCACTCTGCTAGATGTGTGAATTGATGTATTATGTTTGTGGTTTATATATGCACAAGGTTGTAATCCTATACACTCCTACCTGGGAGTAAGTCAGCTGAGCTTTACTTAGAAGTAAGCTCAACTGATTTACTCCCAGGTAAGAGTGCACTGCAAGTCTCTTCAATTAGGGAGCTATAGGTACTGAAAGCCACCCACCTATAAGAGAGTGAGTTGCACAGCTGGAATTCTATCCCATAATAGGCCCTATTTTGGGTTACTGCTTTTCCTGCAGATCTGAATACACAGGCAGGATGATCTTGCAAGAGGCATTCCTTCAAGTATCCCAGATCCAAGTAATTTAGGGCTTAAATACTAAGGTCAACACCTTAAATTGGACCACTAAACATATAAGTAGCCAGTGCAACATCTTCAAAATCAGTATGGTATGACTCCTCCTCACTGCCTCTAGCATTTTGCATCTGCTGCAATTTCCAGACCAACTTTAAAGTATCACAAACAGTAATCTTTTACAGAGATTATCAAAGCATGGATAACTATGGCTGGATTATCCTGATCCAGAAATGCTCAAAGTTGATGACCTACCTAGAGTTGGAAAAAGACACTCTGTGTCACTGATGTTACCTGGGCCTTCAGTGATAGTGTAGCACCCCTCCAAGCTACATTCCTGATCCTTCAAAGGAAGTGTTTTATCCCATCTAGAACAGGCTGTTTCTCAAAATTCCAGACATAAAAAGCCCCCTACGCCTCCTCCATCTTGTCAGGATTCAGCTTCATCCTATTGGCCCTCATCCAACCCATCAGTGCCTCCAGCACCTGCACTGCTTTATCTGATCGCAATCAATATGAGGAACAGAACTGGCTGTCAATGACACATTATTCCAGATCCTTTAATGACCCCTCTCCCATCAGCTTCATATAGATGTAAAAGAGCACAGGAGACAAGATAGAGATCCCACAGCACAACTGCCATGGGGCTGAGCTGAAGTCCCCCCAAACCTACTTTATGGAAATGGTCCTGAGAACACATCCTTTTCTGCAGCATTGCATATAGGTTGAACTGGGAAAGAGCATCCAGCCGACCACGTCCTCTGGAGACAAGTCTTGCAAGCCATTTCTTATCATGGAACACAACTAATCCTGGAACGCTTATGCCCCAAGAGAGCGTCTGTTCCATAGGCAATCTGTCCCCCCCCCCATGTGCAGATTGTAGACTATACTGTTCTTTGCATACAAACATGGACTCTTTTTTAAAAGAATAAAAATCCTTTCCCAAATCCAGGTAGCTGGCCCTCCAGCCAGATGGTTTAACACCTCTACGTTTACTTGCAAGCTTCAGTAACTCCAATCACTGCCTTGAATCTCTATTAATTAATTAAGGTAACATCTAGACCTGTTGTCGCTCTTCATTTCATTTGCTTTATCCTTCAGAGTCCCATTACTAAGCCTCGTGCACTTCTACACAAACAAGTATGGAGGCACATTCCATCAGGAAGGTGTCTCATGTAATCCCTATCGAAATCAATGGAAGCTGGGTGAAAATCCCATCCATTTCACTGGGTCTTGTGCGAAGAACCTCTCACTGATTTGCGACCCAGTTCAGATTTTTCTCCTTCCCTTTATCGACCTCCCAAATCTGTCCATCTGCTGACTGAAGCAGCTGCCTTACATTGTTTCATGGTAGGCATGCCTTCGTGAAGCTGCCTTTTGGGGGGGGGGCTATTGCAAGACTTTGGGCGGAGTAGCTTGTGCTTGTATTCTTGTGGTGAAAATTGTTCATCTACAAGGCAAACTAATAATAACCATGAATGGCTTGTCACATGATTAACATTACGCCATGTGAAGACATTTGTAGCACATCTGTGTCTACTCAGAACAAAGTGAGCCTCATTGAGTTCAATGGATCTTACTCCCATTGAAATGGGTATAGGATTGCAGGCTTCATTGTTTTCTTCTAATAAAGGGATGGGGAAAGTTTGGCCCTCCGGATGTTGATAGATTACAACTCCCACCACAACTCCCAACTGCTCCCTGTGCTACAGTCAGGTAGACTGTTCTTAACAATTTCTTTTTGCTGTTTCATTTTGAGGATCACCTGATTACTGGTAATCCACAAATCTGTGTCTTAGTCCTATAAAACAGGCACAGTAGTGGCAAGATTCTAAACCCTTGAATAAGGGATACAGTGAAGTAAATTGCCAGAGAATTATTAATGAAAGAAAAATAATGCTTAAAACAATGGGCATATTAAGCAAGAAAAATATATATCACATCATTGTACCCAAGGAATAACCAAAAATATGCATTTAGGGTGAATAAATATGCACTTTATGCAGCTGCTTGGGTCTATATAATTTATTTTGCTTCCAATATGAAGGTTTAGAAATGATTTTCAACTTGGGGCTATTTCAGGTAAGGAAAGTGGCAGGTGTAACACAGAGACAAGAAGAGGGGGAGAAGGAGGCCAATGAAATATTTCCAGGTGTTACTGCAAGGATTAAATGGGGTTAATTTTACCCCATCAGAGACATGAAAGGGTGTAAAAATGTTTTCTCAGTCTGGCTATAATAAACAAAGATAGTGTTTGTTCCCAGTGCAGTCTGCACTAGGAACTCCGATCAGTGCCTGTACTGCTGATGCAGGGATAGTTATCGTGTGTGTGTGTGTGTGTGTGTGTGTGTGTGTGTGTGATACCAATAGAATTGTCTGTTTCTTCCTTCGTTCTACAAGAGATGGAGACCAAGTATAGAATAAAACAAGAGGCCTGCAACAGTCTGCCAGTTCCCACATCCTCATTACTGTGAGATCCAATCACTACATTATGATAGCAATCATTTCTCTCTCTTGAGACCCTACCCTGCTCAGACGTCAAACTTTTAGCAATGGAATTCTTTTCCCTCTTTCAACCACCTTCCCCAAAGATCTGCGCATTGTTCCTTTGTACGTGTGTGGCTGTGTTTTATGAAACACCTCAATGTACAAAATTTGGAGCCTTTGCAGAGCGAACATTTTTTGTTGTTGTTGTTGCTTTTTTAAAGAGGCCGATTTCCCCTTATTTTGAAGTTGAGGGGGGAGAAGCATTATATTTTACCTTCACAATACTTTTGGAATGGCTGAATATAGTGCAGCCTCGTTGCCCATATGCCATTCAGCTTCTGTCTGTCTTTTTGTTTACACTGGGAACACAATGGAAACCATAGTCCTTCCAATGCATCATTTATAAGTGTATTCTACCTCTGAATGTACAGACAGAACCGGCTGTGTGAATGAGCTCTGTGAATATTGCCAAGACACTGTGCTTTGTTCAGCATTATTCTTCACAATAGATACCACACTTTGGAAGTAATTTTTAAAAGGGAATCAAAATAGTGGTACTTTTAGCCTTTGTTTCTTTTATACCACACTGCATTCTCTGTCTCTCATTCAGCTGCTTCTATTATACTGACAAATTAAATAAACCACTCCATAGCTAAAGAGGTTTGGGCAGGCTGGGCTTGATACACTACGGCACTGGGGAAGTTGCACTAAACATTTATGCTGGGTTTTTTAAGCTCAGGGGAAAATTTTTTGATCAACTAACATTAAAGCTGCTTTCTTTTTTCCCCCCATTTTTTTTTCTTTTTTGGGGGGGGGTTGTGCAAAATTAAAAGGAGTACTTCAAAAATGTTGAGTTGATCTTCAGAACCAAGAGGTCTGGCATCTGGAGTCTTGAAAAGCTATGTGTGCAGGTAATGAGCTTGAGTTTTGCTTTTGATCTCTTTTCTTCCTTCCCCCCACCCTCCCTACTTCCCCATCTCCCCTTCCCAAGTGTTCAGCCTGCTGGAAATTCTCGTGTGTGTATTGGGGGGGGGGGGTTTCCTTCTTCTGGCAAGGAACATGGGGTGCCAGACGCACCATCATCCACTGCATGTTGAAACGGATGAACTGCTTCTTTAGGTACAGACAGGCTACTTAAAATAAAAAGAGTGCCGCAAAAGTTTCAGCCGGACCCAGAACTTCTACCCCCCACCCCGAACCAGCTCCTTCCATTTTTCCTCTGCTCCTCCATCCGCTGTGGGCACCTCTGTTTGCTGGGGTAACTTTTATTCGTTGACTGTAAGCAAAGAGGCAGGCGAGCGAGAGGATATTTTGGGGGCGCGCGAGGGGGGCGGCCGCTCCTTTTCCTCCCAATTTCTTTGCCTTTTCTCTTTCATTTAAAGGGTTTGATTCGGAGCTGCTTAAGTGGCAGAGCGTCGGAATTTCCCTTAGCATTTGGCCATTAGGCTGGGATTCAAACAGAACAGATGGGGGGTGGGGGGCGGTTGGCAAGGAAAACCCGATAAAATAAAATTGGGGGGGGGGGGGGACCGTCCAGATCGCCTTTTATCTGGAATGTGTGAAATGGCGTGTGTGTGTTTGCCAATAAGTTTGCAAAGGAACTTATTGGCTATGTGCGTGTGTGGATATATACAACCAGAGAAATGTACCAGATTAGTAATCAGCCATTGTCGCGCGGTCACGCGTGCAAGTTGAACACCCCCCCCCCGCAACCCCGCCGGGAGAGAGAGAGAGAGAGAGATGGTGTGGTGTTGTTTATCACGGAATAACTGGGCACTTCAGCGAAGCCTGTGGAGGGGGGGGGGACTCCCTCGAAACTCCTTTCCACCCGCTGCGTCACTGCCATTAATTTTCCGCGCGGGAGCCTCTCTATCTATGCTCGGTGCTCTCACCCCCCCCCCCAACCCCACTTTAAGCAAGCCGAAGAGGGTGAAGAGAAAAGGCTGGAGGAGGAGGAATTGTTGGGCTCTGGAGGGAATCACAGAAGCCGCTAGATTTCTCCAGGCGACTGAACTCCGGGGGGTGGGGTTGGGGGGGGGGAGATGAAGATGGAGATATAGCTATATAAAATAAAATATAATGACAGTGTCCTAAGGAAGCTTTGAAGATGGCAGGCGACGAATGAAACGAGCTTCGTTGGAAATGCGAGGAGGGGCGAGCGGAGTGGGGGGGGGACGACTCGCTGGTCCAGCAGAGATGCCCCCTCTGGCTTCTGAGTCAGAGAGCACGGCAGGCAAAGGGGAATATTGAGCCAAAGCAGTTTGAAGAAAGCCATCAGGGCTCATCTTTTATTACTAAAGGAAGGGAGACCTCTTATTTTTATTTTTATTTTTTTGAGGGAGGGAAGAGAAAAAAAAGCAGCTCAGGTGATTTCTCTCTCTCTCTCCCTCTCCTGTATTGTCTACAAACATCTGGAATTTGCCCCAAGGGAAATGCAACCGCTTTGTAGTTCTTGTTATTATTATTAGTGGGTAGTAATAATTAATAAACTAAATAATGCTCTGCCTTTTTTTTTTAAAGCACTCTCCCTCCCTCCCTCTCTCTCCCTATCCTTAAATGTCTCTTAGGTCCCCAGAGAAAAGAACAGGGCTGAGGGGCTCTGTGAGGGAAAAGCTGAAGGTCAGGGTTACCCACTGTGGCATGACTTTTAAGCTAAAGAGGGTTTTATGTCTCTTGTTGCCATGTCGAGTCTCATTTGGGCTGTATTATTCCAGAGGGGCTGGGCCTGCTCGTGACAGGAGAGGGGTTAAATGAGATTACAAGCTTTAGAGGTTGTCAGCAGCCACTGCTGCCTGGGGATGTTAAATCGTGATTTAATGGTCAGCTTTATCTCTATAGTATCAGAGGGAATCCGTTGTTTTCAGCAACTTAATTGGCACTGGGTTTTCAGGAGACTTCTGGTGTTGGCGGGTTGTTGTTGTTTTCCCCCCAACTAGGTGGTGGAGCTCAGTTGTTTTTCAATTCTGAATTATTTAAAGTGGCACAGTGCACAGTGCAAACTGGGATATTTCAGGGTTTGGGCGATGAGGGGGTCTGGAGTCGATTGGGGAAATAGATAAATGTGGCTTATGCTTCATCTTTCTCCTGTGAAGGGAGACCTGTCTACAAACGTAATGGGAAAGGGGGGTGAAATGCCCTTTCATATTGCAGGGGGGCAGCAGTTGTCCCTTTGCAAATAAGCTATCATGTAGTTGCCTCTCCCTTTCCCCAACACCTTAAAAAGAATTTTTAAAGCTCCAAGTTTGGAATGACTCAGATTGGGGCTTAAGAATAGACTCATATTTCAAGACTAACTGAAATGATTGTTTTTAATGGGTTCTGGAGCAGACCAGATAGCCCTGGCTTGTTTCCTAAAATGGTAAGTGTCATGGATCAAACCTGCCTGGATGCCATACCCTCTGGAAGACATGCTGAACATGTTCAGAGGCATTATTTTCCTATATTTTATGACCCCGCAAGCCCCGATGCTGTGCCTTTTGCACTGAGGTCAAGCCCCAAAGCTAAGCCCTGCTTTAAATTGATGGGAGAGATAGATTCCATCGCTGCAACCCTATGTGTTGTAATCTATTGATCTTTGTTATGCTATATGAATGAGCCCCAATAAAATTGTTTAAGGTCTAGCTTCATCAGAGCATGAAGTAGAACATTTAGGGGAGAGTTCACATGGTACTGTATTCTAATCGACTGATTTGCAAGTTTAGAAGATACCGGTATGTATACTCTAAGTCTAGTATCCTTGGACACTGTTCTCACAGTCACAGATCCTACAGATATTAAAGGCCCTAACTACTCACTACATTCAAATGAGTATAAAGAAACACCAATGTCTAGGTTTAAAAAAGGTGTAGGGAAGGAACAGCTGTCATAGGAGGGAGCAATTCTGATGATGATGATAATAATAATAATAATAATAATAATAATAATAATAATAATAATAATAATTTATTATTTATACCCCGCCCATCTGGCTGGGTCTCCCTGGCCACTCTGGGCGGCCTCCAACAAATATTAAAATACAATACAAAGTCACAAATTAAAAACTTCCCTAAACAGGGCTACCTTAAATGACAGGTAGTTGTTTATCTCTCTGACCCCTGATGGGAGTAAAGGAATAGCAGTGGGGAAGGGAAATTTAATGCTTTCCCACAAAATACTTCTGAGCTTCAAATTACTGCCCGCCCCCCAATGCCTGTGCAAACACATGTCAGGATACCCCTGCAAGGAGGGCAATTTTAAGCATGTTAAAATGGTCAGTGGGCAAAGAGTGGAGACCCACCCTCATTCTCAGCTCACAGCCGCTTTCTCCCCAAAGCTGTTGTTCTTTGCTCCATAGAATGCCACAAGCTCCGCTGACTGTAATAAGGCTACCTCCCAGAATGGCTGACAGGGGAGAAGGGAAAGGGAGATTGAGGTGGGGGACAGGAAAGTCCCAGGCCGCTGCAACCTTTATGAAAGATATATAGAGACACATATTGAAAGGCACCCCCTCCCTCCCGCTCCCTCGCTGTATTTTATGAATGAAAGGATGAGATGTGTGGGATTGGCCTAAAGGAGTAATCTGACTCCCTTAAAATACAACCAAGCAGCTATGAATTAAGGGGGGGGGGAAACAAAAACAAAAAAGCACTTCCTATCAAGATTCACATGCAGTGTGCAAATCTGTGTTATGAAGAAGCGCAGTTGCAGCATTCTTCCTATGCTGAGGCTCAGAGGGAGGAACAGAATTAATGGTTGTGTGTGTTTAATAGAGGGGGGTGGAAACATAGAAAACCTGCACAGAGGGCAAAGAGAAAGAGAAAGAGAACGTGCTTTGTATGAAGCCAGGCATGGTATGTATTGTCTGTGTGGGAGTTAAGGGTCAGTCTGGAAAGTTCAGGATTAGTAAATTTAATATCCTGTCAAAATTCTTATGATAATGAATCCTGGCTGGCCTTCCTGGCTCAGTTGGCACAGCCGCTTTGATGCTGCGTCTCACGAGATAGTACTGCTAATTTATGAACAAGAAATTGCGCTGCATTGGCATGAGCTGAGCTGGTCAAGATGAGAGGCTTGTTGGTGGCCCTTTAATTTTGGTTTGAAGTTTGAGTGTGAGGTTGCTCGCTGAGCAAGGAAACACACAGGAGATACGAAGCATTTAATGTGATCTCACAGGCACTGAAGGAGGCTGGTGAAGATATTTCTAGCTTTCTTTAAAATACTATGACTAAAATAATATAGCAAAATGAGTGCACACACACACTCCCCCTGCTAGTCTTCCCTTCATTACATAACATAGGGCAGCAGAGTCAGTCATCTGGGGCTGCATTTAGCCACATGATTATTCTAAAAGTGCAAAACTGGGTTATAATTACATAATTATGGCTATTTATTTACTTAAATGTCCCATCCCACTCTTGCAAAAGTAAAAATAATAATTCCAGGGCATCTAACATCACATTATTAGAATACGCATAGGCTGATAGCTGCTATTGGTCACTTAAAAAAAATAATCCATAGCTAAAATTATATATCTTTCAAAATATACAAACTCTCCAAACCGAAGTGGTATCCTGACTTCTTTTCCTCTTTTCTGCATTCTACATACAGACTGAATCTAAGCCTGGAAGTTCTGATATTTCATAAAGTGAAACTACATAAGACTGTAATTCTGCAGTGACACTGAACCATCATAACAAGGGCTAATGAAAGAACCGAGCCCTGCCACCAGGAGCAGTAAGGTGGCTGCCTTAGGCAACAGATTTTGGGTGTCCTTCCAATAATTTTGAAGGAAAATGTTGCCAATCCACTTTAAATTCTTGAATTGCAGTGCTTCATCAGCCAGTCATTAAAAAAAAAAAAAGAGAAAACGCACGGAGTGTTTATTCCTTTATTGTAAATGGAGCCTTACAGTGTCTGATGAGAAGTAAGTCCCATTGTATTCAATAGCACTGACTCCCACCCAGGTAACTGGGTAAAGACTATGCACTGTTACGCTGCAATCCTAAGCATTTTTGCTCAGAACTAAGTCCCACTGAGTTCAGTAGGATCTACTCTCTGGTATGTTCCTGGTCATTCTCACAGTTTCAATGCTGCTGCTGCTGCTGCTGCTATCCTGCCTTTTTCCCCAGACAGTGACTCAAGGCATCTTACAACTAAAATTTCATTTCATTCCATTTATCCAGGGGTCCCCAAACTAAGGCCCTGGGGCCGGATGCGGCCCAATCGCCTTCTCAATCCGGCCCATGGACAGTCTGGGAACCAGCGTGTTTTTACATGAGTAGAATGTGTCCTTTTATTTAAAATGCATCTCTGGGTTATTTGTGGGGCATAGGAATTCGTTCATATTTTTTTTTCAAAATACAGCCCAGCCCCCCACATGTCTGAGGGACAGTGGACCGGCCCCCTGCTGAAAAAGTTTGCTGACCCCTGAATTTATCTGTTGAAGGTATACATGAGCCCTTCCCTCATGCATTTTCTTTTCTTTACAGCAATTCTTTGAGGTAGGTTAGGCTGAGAGGTTGTAATTGGCTCAAGGTGCCCGGTGTATATGTGTATGTGTCGTATATGTGTGCGGCAAGATCGAACATTGGAGAAGCTTCATGATGTATATAATAGACTGTCCCTATTTTGGATAAACATTGGAGAGTACAGGATGCTATAAAGAAGCAGGCAAGCAACACCATTGTAGTGGAGCCAAAGGGGATGGGTTCAGACTGCAGACTAACCTGGGAGTAAGTTCACTTTAATTTGGCGGGATTTACTTCTGGGGGGAAAAACCTGAATTAAACTAAGCTGTTAGCACACTCACTTCTGGGGTGTAAGTTCCACTGAATTTACCCCAGGCAAAAGAATATTTAAAAAAACAAAACTAAGCCCACCTATATTTATACAGATACCTACTGAGAAGATCCATTAAACAGCAGCTGTACCAAAAGGAATTATTGCAAAGATAAGAAATAATTAGGGAGAGGGGTGCCAAATTTTGTCCTTGTTCAGGAAGCCTTATTAACCAAATCTGCCCCCGTTTACTGGGACCTGTTTCAAAATAAGCATGCATAGGATTGGGCTGTTGGGGGGGGGGACAAATTCACCTGCCTTGCAGCTCTGCATGTTTGTTCAGAGGTAAGTCCCACTCTGTTTAATAGGCCTTACTTACAGGTAAGTGTGCACGACTGCAACCTTTAAGCGATGTGACATGCCACATGCAGCTGGGGAAGGTAAAATCCACATCATCATCATGACACGCTTAGAGTCAGTGTGGTGTAGTGGTTAAAAGCGGTTGACACATAATCTGGTGAACTGGGTTCACATCTCCGCTCCTCCACATGCAGCTGCTGGGTGACCTTGGGCTAGTCACACTTCTTTGAAGTCTCTAAGCCCCACTCACCTCACAGAGTGTTTGTTGTTGTGGGGGGAGGGAAAGGAGAATGTTAGCCGCCTTGAGACTCCTTCGGGATATCAAATCCAAACTCTCTTCATCATAATCCTAATAACCCATATTGGCAATAATAGTCATCATCATCATTAACAAAGAGAAAGAGAAACAGCAAGCAATAGTATTTCTCAACCTTTATATTTCCAACATGGCTCTCCCCCGCCCCCGCCACTGCCACCCCACCCAATAAGTTTAAAATGTAAGTCAAGGGGGTGGAAAAGCAATCCTTGCTAACAAATAAGGTTGCAACACATTACAAATTGCTGTGGCTCTTGCTGTCCTGATTTGGTAGTTTCCAAAGCCACTGGTATAATGTAAAAAAAAATACTGTTCCTAACTGAGAAATAAAGCGACAAAATAAAAAAGGAAAGTTCCTGTGCACTTTGTTCAAGGTTCTGCACCTCTCTAAGCAGCTGTCACATCCGTACATCATGGTACATTGAATCTGAATGAGGCTCTCCACATCAAAACCTTGCATCCATTATGATATCATCTCCTGCTCTAAGCTGTAATGCTTATTAATTCTGCACCCATACTCTCCAAGCTTCAGCAAATGTATTCCATCAGCCTAGCATTTAATTTAATTAGTACAGCTGGGCTCTCATTCTCCTTTCTGTGTCAGAGGTATTGTCAGCACGTTCTGCTATAACACAATTACTGATTGCTTTTAGATAGGCAGAAATATGATTAGGGTATTGGGTGACTGTATCATAAGCCTTATTAGATTCATTTGAAATCTGGAGATAAATAGGAAACTTTTATTTGCAGTGTAATGAGATTATGCTTATTAGGCCAAGGCCTCACAACCTTTTGCAAAGAACATAGTGTATTGCTAGGATTATACTCTGGAACCACACTTTTGCTCACAGCCTCCGAGCAATTTCTCTATGGCTTTGAGATTTAACTGTTGTGGCTCTGTGCACATTTGAAGATTGTTCTCTCCCCCCCCCCCCCCAGCAGCTTTCCCCCTTCTGGAAGATAATCTGCAACTTTCATTATGTACATAGAAGCTCTTCTTTAAATAAATAAATAAAAACACCAAGGAGTTCCAAGAAGATATTTTGCTTGCTTGGAACTGACAAATAAAAGGTATAGGGGACAGCCCTGAATTTATGCAACGTACAGAAACATGGTATGTGTTTTTAACTGTACGATCCAATGCAGGATAGGAGAAGTTGGGGAAACAGATACCTTGATCATGTAGCTGTTCTTCAAGACTAGCCAAATAAACCCATGTTAAAATGTCTGTGCTTTCATAGTATCTGCACGTGAGCCTTTTGCACAATGCGTATTTAATTCAAAGTTTGCTTCAGTAAACAACTCATCATCCCTGTGCTGTTTTATATAGTCATTTTAAAAAAAAAACACCCACTCTCATTTTGTCCATTATATCTCCTCTTATTTTGCAAATTTTGAAATTTCAAGCAGGGAATATATTACCGCAATCCGTTTTTGTAATGATTCTGAATTCTAATCATCTTAGGTACCAGTGGCACCCGTGTAAAGCTTGAGAAGTCCACAAATTTTAACAGTAACTGTAATACATTTTGTTCTATGACTTCAGTGGGGCTCATGCATGAATACCCTAAGTGCAGTACTGCTGCCTTCTGAGGTTATCAGTGTATCATTTCAGTTTCATCACTAGAACAAAATGTATAGGGTGTGTGGGATGCCTCCAAGTACAGATATATACTTCTTTTGTTCTCGGGACTTTAAAAGCTCTCATCACAGCAATACCCTATGGTCCAAATGTAACTGAAGTCAGTCTGACTAAACTGCATTGAAACCAATGGCACGTTGCTTTTAATAGAACTTAATCGTGACTAATTTTAGCTGGACAAAGATCTCTGTTTACTGTGAGGCCCTGGACCAATGTCATTATACTGTGGATAAAAATTCACTATTTATTTCCAGATTTCAGAAACTGTACAGGAGGCGTGGGTAGCATTATAATTTTATGACCGAATGCAATAACGACTATTTCAGATAAAGGCTCACACTGGAGTATGATGTGTCCACTAGGAATGAAGGCATCTGAACAGTTCCAGTTACTTTTTATATATCCATTGATCATTGCATCAATAGGACAAAATTGGCTGAAATCCAGATTAGCAAATTAGTAGATCGTTTCTTCTCTCCCCGCCCCCATTCCTTTGCAGCCTGAGTTTCCTGTAATTTAGCAAAATTACAGGAAACTCAGGCTGCAATCCTATACCAGTTGGTTGTTGTTTAGTCGTTTAGTCGTTTCTGACTCTTTGTGATCCCATGGACCAGAGCACGCCAGGCACTCCTGTCTTCCACTGCCTGCGCAGTTTGGTCAGAAGTTTACCTAGAAGTAAGTCCCACCAGTTTACCTACCGGTAGAAGTAAGTCCCATTGAGCTCAATAGGTGATAGGCAACTAAGTTTTAATCAGAGTAGACATTAAAATAAATGAATATGCCTAAATTAGGTCCACTCATTTTGATTAAAACTTTGTTGAAAACCACCCCATGTTACTTATTTCTTAGTAGACATTCATAGAATTGCACTGTAAAAAACCAAACAAAAAATGGTATGTTTTTAGATCTCTGGGAACATCAAAGCATAAACACTTTTAATGACCTATGTTCTGTTTTATCATTTTGACATACTTTATGCCATCAGTTTAATCATAAAAGCAGCCTCTCATTGATTCCTACCTCTCTTAGTTGTTCATTTCCATTCTCTCTACAGCATGATAGAGACAATCATGTTTAACCCTTAAAATGTATGCTTTAGAGGTATTTTTTCCTTTAACAAAATTATAGGACATTATTTACTCTACAGCATTTTATGACTGGTAATCTTGCTACCAGGTTTTGACAATGGCCTGAGGTTTTCTAGGCTGTTAAGACAGGAGGTTTCCCAACAGCAATACCTAGTGCCTGGCTGTAAAATTTTGCTGAGCTTCTGAAGGTTCAAATGTGAGTGCATCATTATTTAAAATAAGGCTATCTTATAGTTAAACACACAACATGATATGCCAGAATCCCACAAGAATCATCACACTGAATCAGAAATATTCCTTTGCAGGCCCCTTAAGAAGCAACCTTCCTCATCCCCAGTCTTGTATTAAGAATACATATATAACTTTGATCCCTTTAGTGAAAGCAAACATTCAGAGGAATATATACATATAATACTGTATTTGTGAATATTGTTTATAAATATATCAAGTCATAAAAGTTTTTCCTTTTAAAAAGCAATCAAATGCTGCAAATTAAATACTGGTGTTATTAGATACAGGAACATGCATAGATGTGCAAGTGTGAATGGCGCTATCAAAAAGCAATAGCCTAGTAGGCAAGTAGTTTTCTAGTATTTTTCAGCTATTGCATGGGATGGGAATTTCTGTCAGGCCCAGCTGAACTGAAATAGTTGAATTTATGTTTGTGACAATGAGAACACCATGAACTCCAGGGAGGTTGCTCACAAGTAACCATCTGCTCCTATGCAGAGTTAGGCATGCCTAAACCCATTAAAATCAACAAGATTAGCAGCATCTACTCATCATAGGACTGGGCTGCATGTGTTTTTAGGATTAAAATGTGAACATAGCTTAATCCTATTGATGATAACACTGGGATTAATGTGTTGTTGTTTTTTTTAAATCCAGCTACTTTTACTACTCTCAGTTATGTGTTAGTTGTACAACAGCCTTTTGAATCTTTTTTTATTCGCCAAAAAGATGGAGAGAGAGAGAGAGAGAGAGAGTAGTTCTCTGCTATACTTTTCATGCAAATGGATTTATTGCATTGTGGTGTTTTTCTGCTACACTGTTTTAACAAGTGTTACACCTGCACGAACTGTCAGTGGCGCCACTTAAAAAGACTAATGGAGCTATCAGCCCCACCCCATGTTTCATACCGCAAGCAAGTCTACCTCCACACCACGCATTTAAAACACATTTTAAACACATGGCTTACAACCACCACCACCCCAAAAAAAAGAATCCTGGGAGCTGCAGTTTACCTCTCACAGATGTACAATCTCCAGCACACTTAATAAATATCACTTCTCAGAATTGAAATTCTGACCCCATCTATTCATCAGGGAAAATAGGACTTTTGGGTTGCATGAGTTTGGGGTTTGTGTATTTTTTTTTCCCTGGAGAGAACAGTGTAAACTGCCTTGAGGATAACTTGGATTTTCAGAAATAAGACTGGAAAGAGAAGTTGCTGAATTGCAACTCATTACCAAACTCAAAACCATGGAGAGACCTGGTCTGAACAAAGACATTGGATTCTTATCTCATTATACATGACAAAACTATCTTTAGCCATCTCACCCCTTGCTTTTTCCTTTAGGACTTATTGCAGTCATTAACAGTCATCAACAGGTTTTCCACACCCATCAGCCAATCACCCATTCCCACCACCCTTCTGAGTAATACCCCTCCTCACTCTCTCACTATATGTTAAGGGTCTGGTGACTTCTGTTCCAGTGTATCTGAAGAAGTGTGCATGCACACGAAAGCTCATACCAAGAACAAACTTAGTTGGTCTCTAAGGTGCTACTGGAAGGATTTTTTTATTTTTTATTTTGTTTGGATCAAAAGGCAACATATAGATACATAAATAACATTGCTATAGTTACAAAGTATTTAAAAAAAAACTAATCACAGTGTATGCTTTTCGGCTGTTTAATCATGAATATAATTAAGAGTAGGCCTTCAAACCTTAAATAGCTCTTTTCTCCCCACCCCTGAACCCAGACTTTTATAGTGGAAACGTTTCCAATTTCACATGAAGGCCTTCCACAGAAACACTTTCCTTTATCCTAATTTCCAAACTACCTGCTGGGGCACAGTTATGTGCCATGAGAATTCAACTAGTGTGGCCTGAGAAATACATTAATTAATGAAAGCCCCACACCCCATCCCTATGTGAGCCCCAAAGAAAAAACAGTTTCAAAAGGTTGCCTATTGTATCTCTACTCTGGTCTTGCCTTCCTCCAGTCAAGAATCCGCTGGGCATATAATCGTGACATCCAGCACAATTATTCCACCTATCCTCAGAGAAGATGCACCCAGAAATGGTGTTTCATCTTCTTAAAAAGAGTACAATTCTGCGACAGTGGGTAGATAAACGTTTGGGGGTAGGAGGAGAATACTGTACAAGAGTAAATTGTGAACGTCTAATTTTAAAAAGCCCGCCTCAGCAACCATGTATGGGAAACACTTCCCTGAGCAATAAAACCCTGTATCACCACCATGCACCAGCCCAGCAGTCAATGAAGCAACAGTACTGTTTTCCATGCTGAGAGGGGAACAGCTGGAGTTTAGAGATAGAACCCATATATTGGATGCAAAAGGTTCCTGGCATCTCCAGGCAGGACTGGGAAAAGACTTCTGTCTGGAGCTTCTACAGCTTCTCAGTGTAAAGAATACACTGAGCTTAGATGAATCAATGGTGTGTCCTTAGTATAAGGCAGCTTTGGAGATATACAAGCACTGAAGTACTTGCCAAATTTTGGCACATTTGGCTCCAAACAGTATTAGTAAAGAAACCAAACACTGGACGTAGCTTGAGAGTTCTCAGGTCTAAGGTCATGAAAGAAAGGCAACATGAAAAGGCAAACACTGTCATTCATGTTGTATGTTGTGTTGTGGTTCTCTGAATAAAGGGAGAACTTTAGTCTCGGGTGGGTGGGGGAATAAATATGGTGTTGCGTGATGCCGGTGACACGTTTATAGTCAAATTAAAACAAACAATTTTATCTTTGGCCTATTGTAAAAGAATTAGAATGCAACCGAAATAATAGCTGGCTCTCCTAAAGCTCATTAATTAAATGAAAGTGTAACTAATTGTTATATGTTTGTTTCATGTAGACTGAAAGGTAGAATCACAACAGATGTAATTAGAGTAATTATTACAGTCTGCATTTAATTCCGAACCCCCAGGGAATATTGAATTTTCATTCATGGAAACAATATTCTTGATTTTATTTTTATTTTAAAGACAATTTCGCCAAGCTTTCAATTACAGGTATGTTTTTGATAGTGTCATTTCAGATGACATCATGCCTTTTTGTTCTCTGTCAGTTGGTGACAGTGTTGGTTATTCAGAATGATGGCAATCAAAAGATAAATGCTAACTGGGAAGTGCTTCTTTTGCATTTCTCAACCCTAAATATGTGTGGCAATTATGTGCCTATGAATTCCTGGATCTTCTGAGGGAAAATTTATATGAATTCACTTTGCCCTTCTTAAATGTAGCACTGTATGATCTCATAGGAGAAAAAATGGATTCAAAGGTCATATACATAATCTAAAATACATTGTGAAAAGCAACAGCACAAATACATTTCCAGATTAAGCTGGACATGTGTCTGTGAAATCTTCCAGTCAGATACACATGCTTTAATCTGCTTAATCACAATATTAATCAACTAAAATTTATTTCAGGGACTAAATTTAGCAACTTGGTTGGAGAATATTTTAATGAGGGGGATTATTTGTTTATCTTTTGGAAGCTGTTTTGGACTGGGTATACTAGTATAGCAGGGAAAGGGAAATATTAAATGTATGGTATTGCCATCAAATACAAAAAATGACATTTGTTTAGCAAATTCTGCATTACCTTATTCTACCTTCAGAATCTAAAAAAAAAACAACCCAACTATTTAGAAGTTAGGGTCACATGCAAACGTATGTAAATGTAAATAATTCAGTGATGAGTGGATATTATTGATCAACTTGATCATTTGGAAGCCTCACATGTAACACAATCTGCATAATCATTTCTGGATCTGCATAGTTCCATTTGGGCACAATTATGTCTCATGGAGTTGAGGCGGACAGTGCACTTTGGTGAATAAAATTTGGTATAGAAGCCTCTTGGTAGAATCCTAGAGGTAGGGATAAGTTAGAGGAGGCTCTTTCAGTGAGCTTTGACACCAGTTGCTTGGTTTTTGGTTCACATAGGCTTAAGCAAAATATGTATCCATGTGGGAAACAGCTATAAAACACCAGTGGCGCATAATAGCTATGGGGATCAAAACTATTGGCTGCTTTGAATACTCATGTATAGAGCAAAGTATGCTTATCTTTTTGGTATTAAGCCTTTTTTTGCTTTGAAAATGATTTCAAAGTAAACATAGCATAACAAACTTAACGGGGATGTGGGGAGTTGGCGTGCAGCAATGGCCTGGCCATCATATCTGAAGTCCCTTTGGCTCCTGCTGGCCAGAACAGGTAGGAATATTTTTTCTTTCGCTGAGCTAGCTCCAGGCTGGCACAGCTGAGGGCCCCAAAGACCAGGCCCCTCAGGGATCCATGGGGGGTTTGGATTCACCACCAAAATGACACATTTTGGGGCTTTCCACTGGTTACTGCCAAGGGGAGAACTACCAGCTGTAGATTCCTGCCGGCCAGGAGGACTATGTGCCATCCTAGGTCCTCCAACTCCTGCAGGGCATCAGCATTGGGAAGTTAGGATGGAGCCTTATTTAAAAAAAAAAATTTAAAATCTTACATTTTCTTATTTAATTGAAGTTGCAGATGGAACATAGATTAGCTGCTAACACATTAAATGCAATGTATGGAAATGCTGGAGTCTGCACTCGTACCCAAACTCTTAAATAATTTTGGAAAGCCAATACACATGAGTACCTAACTTTTTACTTGGCCCTCCTGTTGCAGTCTAACAGCTCTTGGAAGGTTTCACATTGGCTTTTGTTGACCTCAATGGCAGGACTGTGTCTTTGTCATTCTTGCAGTTTCTCCCCCTGATATTGATCACTGTCCGTTGTGGCTGGGCAACAGGGTGCCCCACGTGTTCTGCTTTGCAGAGGACCATCCTCTATTATGAAAGGTTTCCCTGTCCAAGTCAGAGATGGCCAGATACCATCTTTGCTGTGAGTCCTGGGAGACCAGCTCCCTGCACCTTTTCCCACCTGGCCTGGGCAGCGCCTAGACAGATTTCAGCTACAAAAACTGAGGCTATTGAACAGAATCTTGGGCTGGGATATAGTTTAGGTAGGGGTTGTTATTGTTGTTGCTGCTGCTGCTGTTCATTCTTTGTATCTTTATTTTGTATCTTATGATTTATGTGGTAAATGTACAGTTTTGTTGTTTACTTCATGGTGTTTTGTTTATTGTTTACTACTACTTTTGTTATGTTTGTAGTTGTGTAACTTTTCACGTGTTGTAAGCTGTCATCGGCATGGTATTAAATTTGGAAAAGAGGCATACAAATAAAATGATTGATTGATTGGAAGTCTGGTTTAAAGATAAAGAAGCACGTGAGGCAAGAGCAGGGCCTTTGAAGATGCCAGTTAAGACCTGGACAGCAGACTGAGAAGGCCAAAATGTCACTGGACATGGTCTTCCCTACTACAGTAAAATATATTGTATTTCTATTAAAAACGTTTTTTTCCAGATTTTTTTAATCTCTAAGTATAAATTAGCATATGCAAATGCTATCCTAATCTGCATCCTCTTCTCTGTGTGAGATGCATTTCCTCTTTTTCAGCAATGCGTAAGTGGCCACCCTACTGGGGAATTCATGGTGAATTGCCCCTTAATTAGTTAGCTTCTGTTTCCTGCTTGGGGTAAGACTTAAATTATTGGCTTCTTTACATTATTTGTCTTTTTTTTACAGCAAATTAACACTATTTCATTATAAAAGAAAGAAAAACAATGGAAGAGTTCAAATAATTAACCTCAACCACCATGGGGAGCAGAAAAGCTGTCTAATTAAGGGGCAATTCATCACTAATAGTCCGCTCCCCCCCCCAACCTCAGTTACCCTGAACAGGAAGGGGGGAGGAATAGTCAGAAGCTTTAAGGAGGAAGGTACTACTTAACAGTGCAGGAGATCTTTGCTGAGCAAGACATACTCATGAATAGATAATATGGAAGGATCTAATGATGGGAAAGCACAAACGCTTCCCAAGATGTTAGATTTCCATGGGCAAGGCATTTGGAGGCAGTGAAGTCAGCCTCTCACCTGCATCCTGACATGCTGCGGTTCTGAGAGAATTGTACCTCATCTTCTCCCTGTATGTTTGAACTGGCTCTAAGTAAGAATCTACGTAAATGCGGGCTGCCTTTTTGCATGGAGCAGACAAACATGGCAGCTTTCCCAAGGGGAAAAAGTAATTAACCATGGGGTAAAAATGCCATAATGCTAAGGCTCTTCAGACTTTTAAAAACCTTTAACTAGACATGTATTTCCCTGCCATGAGAAACTGTTTACTTAGAATCCATAGATGACTGAGAAATGCCAGGAGTTTTGTTCTACTGTGACCAAAAAGAAAAAGGGGGGGGGGAGGAGAGGAGAGAGAAAAACATAGCTTTGGAACCACGCACCGTGCCTTTTGAATCCAGTCCATACCTCATTATCCCCCCCTCCAGTTTCAAAACAATGGAACAAGTTTAGGGCAAAAAAATTTAATGCTAAATCTTAAAATTCCTCGCATTTTTATTAATACGTGTCAAGACGTAATGCTACATAAAAAGAGGATTTTGCCTATTGATTTATTTCAATACCAGCCAGGTTTGACATCTTGGTTTACACTGTTATTTGCAGCAATTTAAGTTCAGCAAATTTCAGCCGTAAGGGGCCACATTTGCATTTCATGATTAGCGTTTGGTGAATGCATTTTATACAGTCACACTGCTCCATGAAAACAGCAGTGGTACTGGCAGTATTAAAGTGGTTGGTAAGGATGCCTCTTCCCAGGCCACCACATAGCAACCACTATGTTTCTAAGGACAAATAGCTCCTTTCTAGCCTAAGCAACTGGATGAGAACATCAAAACATGTCTTGTACGAGCCCTCTAACACCCATTAGTGTTAGAAACTGTTACCTCAATCATGAATGACACAGCCCTAATTATTAAGGTAATTAGAAGTTATAACACTGGCAATATTAAAGGGAGAACTCCTAAAGCCCATTAACAATGTTACTTTAAGTGATCTGGCTGTGAACCGTTCAAATCTCTAATTACATTATATGTCTATCTTAAAGGGTGATGCAATTAAGTGATGGGAGAGGGAATTAATGTATAGTGACTACTGTACAACACTTGTAAGTACTATTTTCACAGAAAATCAGCTACGGTAATGTCATTATGTCATTTAAAGCTTTCTCTTTTTTACCCTTAAACTGTATACAGTATGGTGTTGAAAAGAATCCAGTTCTTAATACGTTTATACGTGTTTATGCATTGGCATAAATATTTCACCTATATGTACATAACACATTTATGCCCATTGAAGTCTTGTATTCCTGGACCCAACATTTGCCATACCATCCAGTGGGTTTAACATTTTTGTGCACTCATTAGGTGAGGAAAGGCATGCCTTTCAAGTACAGCTATTTAACATTTAAGTTTTCTTCACATTACCTACAAATTTTTGTGCCCAGGTGTTTCCTCTAAGCATGCCCACTCAGCTTGATCAATCTGGCTAAAAGAATACCATGAACCATATCTTACAATTTTGTTGGCGTTTCCTGAATATTGGAGTTTTGAAAGTGGGAAGTGCAGAGTTCAAAGTTAAAGTGTCCCAAAATTCTGTAGTGCACAGAACTAAAAAATCATTAAACCATATGGGAATATTTTGTGTATGCAGAGGTCAGAGGTCAAAGAGATAAGCAACTTCTTGACATTCAGAAAATACCTGAAGGCAGCCCTGTTTAGGGAAGTTTTTAATCTGTGACATTTTAATGTATTTTAATATTTGTTGGAAGCTGCCCAGAGTGGCTTGGGGGACCTAGCCAGATGGGCAGGGTACAAATAATAATAATAATAATAATAATAATAATAATAATAATAATTTTACCCACACTGCAAATATCTACATTTTCACATCATGAATAACAAGTTCACCTATTTTTATCTATCAATCTCCAGTGCACCTCTACCTATCAGCACAAATGCTCTAATATATTCCAGCGTTCTTCTCATGCACTCTCCAGTCCTCTCATTCCCTCACCAGCCCTCTCATGTACTGTGCATGACTGCATGTGTCCTAGCATGACCCATTTTAGTTGAATACACTATTGGCCACACAGCCTCCATATCCTCTGTCTCCTCCTCCTCAGCTTGGATTGAGACACAACTGCATCTGGCTACATGCCTGTACGTATTGGTTAAAAGGGAAGCTAAGAAGGTAAATGAGTCCATTTGAGCCCATGGGCCACGGCGCTGTGGATTAAACCACTGAGCCTCTTGGGCTTGCAGATTGGAAGGTTGGCGGTTTGAATCCCCGCGGCGGGGTGAGCTCCTATTGCTCTGTCCCAGCTCCTGCCAACCTAACAGTTCAAAAGCACACCAGTGCAAGTAGATAAATAGGTACCGCTGCAGCGGGAAGGTAAATGGCATTTCCGTGCACTCTGGCACTCGTCACGATCTTCTGTGCGCCAGTAACGGTTTAGTCATGCTAGCCACATGCCCCAGAAAACTGTCTGTTGACAAACGCCGGCTCCTTCAGC
Organism: Lacerta agilis; assembly: GCF_009819535.1. Taxonomy (NCBI): domain Eukaryota; kingdom Metazoa; phylum Chordata; class Lepidosauria; order Squamata; family Lacertidae; genus Lacerta; species Lacerta agilis. The sequence goes on along the minus strand of NC_046315.1, from coordinate 77,025,087 downwards.
ATGAAAGTGAGATGAGCGCCATAACCCCATAGTTGCCTTTGACTGGACTCAACTGTCCAGGCGTCCTTTACCGTTACCTTTACCTACCAGCTGAACCATACAACTCCCCGAAAATATCCAAATATTTTAAACACTAAAATATAAATGGAAGGACATATACAACACTCCTTGAACTATATTCTTCAGAGTACTTCCAGTAACTTGAATGGAATACATCACATGATATATAGTTTTGCTCTAAATTGATACTAGTATTCTGTCCTTTTGTAATTGTACAGACGCTAGTTGTCAGGAAATTTGTGGAAATGATTAAGTGAACAAGCAGAACAACCCTAGAATAGTATTAATACTGTGTAGGAGGAAAGCCATACTCTTTCAAATCTATTACATTCTTTGTTGATGGGAACAAAACCACCTCTCTAAAAACAAAATTAAAAAAACCATTGGAACACATTAAATAACCAGTTAAAATGACAACGTAAGCATGATATGAATACCGTTACTCATAGCAAAAACCAGCCAACCAACCAACCAACCTTGGGGTCCCTTCCAACTCTACAATTCTATGATCAAAGCAAATGGAGCAGAGCTCTTCCCGTCTCAATCTGCCCACACCTGCCTGTTGTCGTCTTATCATTTATCAAAGTCAAAGTAACTATTTAGAGACATCTTGAATTCTGTAATCCAATTCTTCAATGCCATAGAGTTAATGGCATAGATCAGGCATAGGCAAACTCCGGCCCTCCAGGTGTTTGGGACTACAGTTCCCATCATCCCTAGCTAGCAGGACCAGTGGTCAGGGATGATGGGAATTGTAGTCCCAAACATGTGGAGGGCCAGAGTGTGCCTATGCCTGGCATAGATCATCACATCAGTCGAGAAATAGAAATGCATCTCCATGCAGAGCATTTACCGAATTGGTCATCATGGGTTCTGCAGAAACAGCTTTCATAATATTATTTTTTAGAAGCAGCTATATTTCTGGGAAACTCACCCATTCTCCACATTCAGCGACTATTCTTCGAATAAATAAAGCTTATTTACTAGGTAGGTATATCAAAAGCACAAATCCCTTTGCTTTATTAAGAAGAGGTAGTGATAAGTTATCCCCCTCTTCTACTGAAATCTGAAGCAGTGCCCCCTAGATCATCTCTCTTTTTTAAAACCAAAAAACCAAACGCCTGGAAATTCCAAACAAAAACTTTGCCAGGATGATGTAAATGGGCCCTGAAGTGATTGTAATTATAATTTCTGTCCATTTTTCATGCCCCCTCCACATTACCAGAATAACATTGAGGGAAATCAGTATAAATGAAAATCAGGCCCTTTGAAATCAGAGCTTGGAAAACAGCCAAATCTATAAATATAAAAGAAAATGTGTTATCATCATTTCTCATATATCATCTAATTTTAGACTAGCAGTCCACTTCTCACCCCCCTCCCCTGGAATTTTTAATGAATAGTTTTAGATGTTATGTAGTGTGTGTGTGTGTGTGTGTGTGTGTGTGTGTGTGTAATATTCAGGACAGTTAACTAATAGTTTCTAGACTGATGATACAAGTGCATACTTATGACTTAAGAAAGCAATAATTGAAATTGACACTGGAAATGACCAGTTTTTCTTCTGTAACAGCCTGTGCTAACGTATGCATCCTCTAAAATGTGTTTTGTTGGATTGATTGATGAATTTTGGCCTGGATGGAGTATTAGTGTGAACCAATAACATCTTCATGGCAGATTTAGAACGTTTCCTAAACAACTACCGGTACCCACTCAAACCTCTCTTGTACATTGACAATATTTTTTATTATCTGGAGACATGGTCAACAGACCCTGGACACCTATAACCAGACATTCAATGATTTTCACCCCACCATCAATCTAACAATGAACCAATCTATGCAAGAAATACATTTTTGGATACTACTATAAAAATGCAGGATGGACACATAGACACCACCTTATACCATAAACCAACTGACCGACAAACATATCTACATGCTTCTAGCTACCATCCCAAACATACCAAACAATCCATTGTATATACCAGGCCTTACATTACAGCCGCATCTGTTCCAACTCTACAGACAGAGACTCTCACCTAAGAGATCTACAGCAAACCGTTTTAGAACCAAAATATCTGCCTGATGAAGTTAAACAACAGATCAACAGAGCCAGACTGATACCCAGAGAGAAGTTACAGGTGGGTAGCTGTGTTGGTCTGCCATAGTCGAAACGAAATAGAAAATTCTTTCCAGTAGCACCTTAGAGACCAACTGAGTTTGTTCTTGGTATGAGCTTTCGTGTGCATGCACACTTCTTCAGATGGTCTCTAAGGTGCTACTGGAAAGAATTTTCTATTTCGTTTCGACCCAGAGAGAACTTGCTGCAAGACAGACACAAAAAAGAAAATAACAGAAAACCACTAGTAATCACATACAGCTCCCAAGTTAAAACAGTACAACACATCATCAGAGATCTACAACCTCTCCTAGACAATGACAGTTCTCTTTCTCAAGCTCTGGGAGGAAAACCTTTCATCGCCTACACACAGCCACCCAATCTTAAAGAACTCCTCACCCACAATAATACAACAGGACTTAACATGCACACTGGTACCAGAGCCTGCAATAAACCCAGATGCCAACTTTGCTGCCACATACACCTGGGCAACACCATTACTGGCCCCAACAACATCAAACATACCATCTCAGGACTATTTAATTGCTTCATCTTCTAACATTGTGTATGTCATCAAATGCCAACAGTGCCCTTCAGCTCTCTATATTGGACAAACAGGCCAAACCCTACACCAAAGGATAAATGGACAAAAATCTGATATCAGGAATTACAAGACAGAGAAACCAGTAGGAGAACACTTCAATCTCCCAGGACATTCTATACAAGATCTCAAAGTAGCTGTCTTATTACAAAGGAATTTCAGAAATAGACTGGAAAAAGAAGTTGCTGAATTGCAACTCATTACCAAATTTAAAACCATGGAGAGACCTGGTCTGAATGAAGACATTGGATTCTTATCTCATTATACATGACAAAGCTATTTTTAGCCATCTCACCCCTTGCTTTTTCCTGTAAGACCAATTGCAGTTGTTAACAGTCGTCAAAAGGTTTTCCACACCTATCACCCATTCCCACCACCCTTCTGAGTAATACCCCTCCCCACTCTCTCACTATATGTTAAGGGTCTGGTGACTTCTGTTTCAGTGTATCTGAAGAAGTATGCATGCACACGAAAGCTCATACCAAGAACAAAATTAGTTGGTCTCTAAGGTGCTACTGGAAAGAATTTTTTTATTTTTTGTTTTGTTTTGACTTTAAGGAATGTGTGTGTGTGTGTGCGCACGCGTGCACAATTGGCATGAAAAAAAATCTCCAAGTAAACTACGAGCCAAAGTAGCCAATGGATAAAATGGGCCTTTGAGGACTTCAGTTCAATCATACTAGATTGTTACAAGAATTGTCGGTGCTTAAATAAATTAAGTATTATTAATAATTGTGGTTGTTATAAATAGTCCGTGCTTCTATCAATCATTTCCAAGGCAGTTAACAACAAGATATCCTTTTAAAAAAAATAAGGCAGGGAAACATTAGGTTTAAAAAACACAAGCAATGAATTGATAGCATTACAACAAGACAAATGAAGAGGGGGGAAAACAATAGACAGTAGTGGGGAGATGAAACAATCTTCCTTGCCAATGACCTATTTAAATCAAAAGGTTTTCACCCAGTGACAGACAGCCAACTAGGACAGGGCAAAGTGAGCCTTTCTCATGGGAGAATTCCACCGTCCAGAGGAAGCCACTGAAAAGGCCCTCTTCTTACTGCCAAAACAGCTCTGAAAGTGGTGCGACACACACAATAGAACCGCTCCAGAAGATTTTAATGGTAGGCTCATATGAAAGCGAGCACTTCTTCAGGCTTTCCAGTCCTAAAATTTTAGGATTCTAAAGGTCATAGCTACTACTCTGAACTAGGGATGCGGGTGGCGCTGTGGTCTAAACCACAGAGCCTAGGGCTTGCTGATCAGAAGGTTGGCGGTTCGAATCCCCGCGACGGGGTGAGCTCCCATTGTTTGGTCCCAGTTCCCACACCACTCACCTAGCAGTTCGAAAGCACGTCAAAAGTGCAAGTAGATAAATAGGTACCGCTCTGGCGGGAAGGTAAACGGTGTTTCCGTGCGCTGCTCTGGTTCGCCAGAAGCAGCTTAGTCATGCTGGCCACATGACCCGGAAGCTGTCTGCAGACAAACACTGGCTCCCTCGGCCTATAGAGCAAGATGAGCGCCACAACCCCAGAGTTGGACACGACTGGACCTGATGGTCAGGGGTAACTTTACCTTTACTACTTTAAACTGTACCTGGGAGCAAACTGGAAGCCAGTGTAGCTTCTCTTAACAACATTCCCCTCCACCCTCATGCCAGATTCTGTATCTAAGCCTTAGCTCTTCATCTGTAAAATAGTTTTGATGGGCATCTCAAAAATGGGGATAATTGTGAGCTTTGCTCACCAGATTGTTGGGAGGACAAAGGAAGATAAGCACTTCGTACAATAAAGCATTCTGTCCGTTACTTATAAAATATAGCTAACATTTTAGGCACTATCAAAGCAACACTGTTTGCCAACTGATTAGTCTGACATGGGTTTGTGACCCAAGCAAATTGTGACGTCCTCCCTTTCCCTGTTCTTAGATTAATAGCCCAATCCTATGTGTGCTTAATCTGATACAAGCCACACTGAGTTCAATGGGGCTTTCTAGAAGTGAGTGCACACAGGATGAAAACCTTAAGTACACATTACTTGGCTGCACTGCAGTATCTGGAGAAGTGTGAATTCTAAGGGTGCCTGCATTTCAATTCATATATTGCTTCAGAAAGTGCGGAATGTATTTGGTAGGTTTGCCTTTAAATGGGAACTGAATTCAATTTCTCCCTAAGGCAAAGCGACCAAATCCACACTTTTCAAAACAACATCTGAACTGAAATGTAGGCATCATTGAAATCCACACTTCTCCAAATATTGCAATGCAGCCAAGTAATGTGTGCAAACATGCACATACTAAGGGTAAAGCGTGCATAAAACTGCATACGTTGCTGGAGAAAATGTACAAAATTGAATTATATTAAACCGAAGTGCTTTGCAAAAAGAAAAAGAAAAGTGTGTATATTAGGAAAAATATGCTCTTAAAATGGTGATGAACTCTCACGAGGACTTTAAAAACAACTCAAGCTGATGTGTAAATGTGGAGAAGTGAATTTAAGATGGAAAAACTGAAAGAAACTCATCCTTAACTTTTTGCCAGAATTGTATATGGAAATATATGTGGTGGCAGCAGTGGCTGCTGAAAACGACAAACACACATCTCTTTTCACACCCACAACGCTTGCTGCCCTGAGAAATGTGCAGCATTTTCAAAGTGCCACATGATGACATTATCTTCCGAGTTTTCCCACCCATGCTCCGTTTCATTACCAATCAGTCTTGGAGATGGGGAATCTCTATGTGATGACATGATTTGTTTTCTTACATGGAACCAAGGAGGAGGGAAGAAGAGGTGGGACTGCTTCCTCCTGTAAGGAGGACCCAGTTCCTGCCTAAGTCTTCTTCATATGTCACTGATGTGCATGTTGGGAGTTGGGGGAATTGAGAAAGCGTGAAAGATAAATCAAAGGGAAGCTTTAGCTGTTGCCCAGTTATATCTGTCACTGTGGATTTTCAATGCTCTGTAATACCCTGACCATTCATTGGTGTGCTGAGTTTCTCGAAGCTGAAGCAAAAGTACTGAACTCACCAACATTCATTTATTCATGTGTAAATGTTAGGATGCCTGGTTTATATTTTCCACATAAAAGCTCCGCAACTTTATTAGCTGCCAAAAGGTAGTTATTAAGGTCAAAGACTGGGATTCATCATAGTAAGTATAGTTATTTGCTTCAGACATTTATGCAGTACCTCAGCAGCAGCCCTGACAGTACCATGCAATTTATTTGTATTAAGACAAATCTAAGAACTGTATTCACACCTGCCCTGAATGCAGCTCTCTGGGACGCCTCTTGGCCAAAATCACCAATGAAATAAATGGAGGCATGTTAAGATACTTATTGTTCAGGAAACATGCAGCACTGGGCATTCTAAGGGACTACTGTATAGGGAGGGGTGTAAAAAGTCCTTCTAAGTCAAGGCGGGGACTATGAGACTTCAAGTGTGTTTATGGCAAGGATAGCTGGCTCTATGGCAGAATTAGAAAATGTGGTGCCCCCTAGGTGCCATTAGGCTGCAACTCCCATTATCCCAGACCAATTGCCATGGGAATTGTAGTCCAACATCTGGAGGGCACTATGTTGGCTACCCCTAATCTAGGGAATTATCTAGAATGTGGATTCAAAGAGTGCCCGCTCCATATTTGCAGCCTTTGCAAGATGTCCATGCAGTCCAAATGCAAAAACAATACAGTGATACAAGGTCCACAGATAAAGAAGGGAATGTCTTTGCTGCAAAGGAGGACTAGTCCCCTCCCTTTTTAAAAGCTAAGCAGCATGCAAGTTTCATTAGCACACTAAAGAGGCATTTGGCTTGCCAAGAGGGGACTCCCAAAGCAGTTGAAGCTGAATAGTATTAAAGTAAAGTCTGGAGGGAAGGTTTTTACCAGTTTCAAAGGAGGAGGGAGAAAAGTCTCAAAAGCAAAGCTTAAAAACCATCTTGGTGGTCCCCAAACTCTTTCCCTTATGGACCACTTGAAGTTTTTGATAATATTGAACTAGTTAATATTTATTCTGCCTGTTTTTGGCAATTGTAACGTGCTGTGCAGGATGCTGTATGATTTTAACTGCATTTTGATTGCTTCTTTTATTTCTAACGTATTGCATTTTCTCTTGCATCACAATTTAAATTCCATGAATTCAAATGAAATACAACATAAAAAATGAAAGAAACAATAAAATGCAATCAAAGATCAATATGAATATTCAAGGCAAAGGATGTGCATCTTTAACCACAAATCCACAGACATGTATTGGACCATCTCAGTGGAGATTGCAGACCACTGGCAGTCCACGGACCACAGTCCTGAACTAGCTGCCAAAGATAAAAGTAACAAAAGGCTTCTCAGAATAAACCTTGCAAGGAGGTAGGGTGAGATAACCCACATTTATGCCAATCAGTTCAAATGCATTGCTTAAAACCACCAGTCATCACAATATAGAAAAATAAAAGAGAAGGGATAGACATAAAATAACAAGTACATATATTCCTGCTGTATATGGCAAGGAAAGTGATTTTTTTATATTACAGATAATTGTTCAATATAAGATTAAATAGTACATTAGTCAATACAGGTGGCATTTAACATTATGCTAGTATGATCATTCAGTCAGTGCAAGCCAACTGCTTGCCAGACGAAACTATATCCCCTGCCTTCCCCTTGTGTGCTGTTCTGGGGGTTCTCCCACCCCTCCAGAGCAGATTTGGGGGGACACGGGGAGGAGAGAGGTGAAAGCCCCATCGTGTTAGTGGAAGTCCTTGTGCTGACTTCTGCTAGCTCACGAGGTTAGCTGAATGCAGCCTTATGTATCATGTATTTTCTACAGGCCTGGCCCACATAGAATTTGATTTGCTTGTAGATAAGCTTTTGCACAATTACATTATTCTACTTATGCATCTCTCTGTGAGAACAAAACACAATGAAATTTTCTTCCAGGTAAACTTGCATACGATTGATCTGTGAATTGGTTTAATCAGTCGATTAATCAACTAAAACCTTTACTTGATTAATTGTGATTTACGGGACCGTGAATTCAGTGTCTTTCACTTTTTTCAGATTGTGTCTTATTGCAACAAGGAATGAAAAAGAAAGCATTAAAGATGACTCAGATAAATCTAACAGTGCAATAAAAATATGCTATTTTGCACATCCTTCAACATCTCAGATACACCTAGAGTGAGATACATATACATTAATAGACTATATATATATATATATATATATATATATATATATTCAACAGGCCTAGAAATTATTTGTTCCAAGTTAGTATTCTCAAGCCCTTAGCAACTTTCTAGCACAGCAGCAATAAGAGACAATGTAACCATTTCCAATAAGTTCAGTTCTGAGGAGAGAGAGAGAGAATAGTTTTGCCTCTGGAATAGTTCCCCAGTGTATTCATAAGGCTCACAATGAACCACAAGAAAAAACCTATCAGTGTGAAATGCTTTGAATATTTGAGAGTGCTAAGTGTTCTTACCATCATACATCCACCTGAAAAAATCCATTGTCGCCCTAATGAATAGATTTGGGGAATACACTACCTGGTAAAAGCTCCCTTACAATTAAAATGTTTGCATTCTTTTCTTTATTTCTCTTTATTTCTGATAACGCAATTTGGTAGAACACGGGTAATCTTCTTGCCGTGTTAAGTTTCAGTTTTCATTTGGCCACTGCCGTTTGGCCAGGGTTAGATGTAGTTTAAGTGATACCTATGAACGGATCGTTGTATGTCAGCCGAAGAAAATGACATTTGGAATCTGACCACTTTACTAAACCACTCGCCACATCTAAGATTGAGATGATGAAAGACTCTTCCCTGGGTGCCTGCTCAAAGGTTGTCTCGGTGAGGCTGAAAGACACCCCACAGGAGCCTGAGGAATTCCCACTAATCGTATCCAAGTGGGAATGAATGACCTGAGAGAAGGGTCAATAGAATCAAGATTGACTTCAGGGTCCCAAAAAGAAACATGAAACGGGAATTGACACAGATCATTCTCCTGGGGAATCTTCAAGTCCCAGTGTAAATGTCAAGTCAAAATCAAGTTTATTTGCTTAGGTTTAAACAACAGTTTGAAAGGCCTGTCTCAAAAGCCATCGGGGGTTTAACATTTAATTAAACCTCCAAAAGCCCAGTCGCAGCCACCTCTTGTTATATATATACAGCAAATTCTTTTCAATATAAATGTGTATAACACGGTAACTTAAACTTATGATAAATTTAAAAAGAATCAGATCCCCTAATTATAAAAAAGTAAAAAAATTCAGCTTTCTGAATAATCATTTTCAGGAGCTGCTGAGGACTCCATCCTGAATATTTTCCTTTCTGCTTGTTTTGTCTATGATGCATTTATATATCGAGGAACAGAGCATTATCGAAATGTAAACAGCTGCAGCACCTGCGCAGTTTGACCTGGACTTTCATTGATGCCATTGCTTAAACGGCACCTGAGAATTTGTATTAGTAGATGAATGGTACTTGATGCTCAAGCATTCTCAACCTACTGGGCAGGGTGTCCCAGGGTATCAGGTGTTTTAACTGCCCTTCCTGTTCCCTTTGAACTTTTCCTCTAACTTGGACAGCACAGGGCAAGGTGGGTGTGCAAAACCCATGCTGGCCTTGGAAAGGAGTTGCAGAGTTGGCACAAAGTGTCCCACAACAGCTAGTATTTTGATTCCGTAAGCCAGCATGAGAGGCAATTTATTTAAAAGGAGCACTTGCTTAGACAAACAGCCTCACACCCACAATGATTCCAAGCTCATACAGGGCCAAACTGAGTTGCCAGGTTGCAACCCAGAGACAACCTCTTTACCTCTAAATCTGCTGCTGATCAGGAGATGAGGCAGGCAAAATTGTGCACTTCCATTTTCTCCTAATCAGCTAAACACACAGACACAGCTGCTTCATCAAAGTCAAAGCTGCAGTTCAGCTGCAGATTTTATGTGCACACATACATACATGCATGCATGCATACATACATAAATACGTACTTAGAAATTAACCAAAGAAGGTGTGGGCCAGAGCAGACTCATTGTGCTACAACCACACATTTTCCCCAAAGGTATGCAATGCCAATCCTGGTGTCCCATCTAGGGAGAGTGAAAGCAGCAGCTATTGTCCCTTCTATTTAAGACCACATTGCTTCTGGCTCTGAAATACCCCCATCACCAGCTATTAAGAGGTACAAAAATCTTAAATCTCTCTCCCGCATGCATTTCAGCAACTCTCCATTTTTCTCCATATCTAAAGCACATATAAGCTACTTGATGCCACATTCTAACCTTTGTTCCTCTTTAATTTGCTTCATGTAATTATATCTATTTCCCCTTGCTTTTAAACAATTTACTTTCAATTAATTTGTTACATTTATATCTCATGTTTCTTCTCATAGCATACCAGGGCAGCAAACGCATTTTCCCCATCCAGTTATATTTCAAGCAGATCCCGAACTCTCCTAAATTTCTTATCATAGTTAATCACTTCTGATTTACAGCTTAATCTCGAATTTATCCAAGAGAGGGCCTTTGCAACTGGAAATATTCTGCCTCCCTTCCTGATTCCTGAAATGGTCTTATTGGTCTCCTCTCCCAAGTCAATAAAGCAGTTACTCTTCCCCCCCCCCCCCCGCCGCCGCCTTGGTTGGGGGTGTAAAGGAATGTTTTTCCTCACAACAAGCTACACATACACAATTAACATGCAGCAGCTAGACTGGTGACTGGGAGTGACCGCCGAGACCATATAACACCTGTCATGAAAGACCTACATTGGCTCCCAATATGTTTCCGAGCACAATTCAAAGTGTTGGTGCTGACCTTTAAAGCCCTAAACGGCCTCAGCCCAGTATACCTGAAGGAGCGTCTCCACCCCCATCATCCAGCTCTGAGGGCCTTCCAGCGGTCCCCTCATTGCGAGAAGTGAGGTTACAAGGAACCAGGCAGAGGGCCGTCTCAGTAGCCCACCCTGTGGAATGCCCTCCCATCAGATGTCAAGGAAATAAAACAACTATCTGACTTTTAGAAGATATCTGAAGGCAGCCCTGTTTAGGGAAGTTTTTTATGTTTTATCTTTTATCGATTTAAATAAAAGTGGCTGGGGAAACCCAGTCAGATGGGTGGGGTATAAATTAATTATTATTAATTATTATTATTATTAATTATTATTATTATTATTACATTTGATCTAACTCCATTTCTTCATCCCATGCAGGAGGACTTTATTTTTAGTGCTGCTTATATCCTTAACAGTCATCTGGAATGTCAGCTGCAAGGGAGGACCATAGCTGTCAACTTTCCCTTTTTTTGCAGGAAATTCCCTTATTCCAGCGCCGTTTCCCAATGCAAAAAAAAGGAAGGTTGACAGCTCTGGGGAGGACAGTCCTATACCTGCAATTGTGGTGCAGACAAGCAAATGTTAGCAAGTGGGGTTCCTGGAGGCCTCTGCTCTTGATTACTAAGGAATTTCATGAGGGAATTGCCTGGCAACCCAAGGAACCCAATACAGGTTGCACTATCTGGCCCACAGCATCATCCCCAGGCCACAACCCTCACTGGTTCTGCTCTGCACACTCCCCTCATGGTTTTGCCTGGTTGGAATGTGCCCTTGAATTGTGGTAATGGCTCTTGCTTGCCTGGATAAAGAGAGGGAACGAGGGAGAAGAAACCTCTGGCTTTTGTGGCTGGAATGTAGCTGGGGCCGTGTTCATACCATACCTCTAAAGCACATTCTCTCTCTCAAAGAATTCTGGGCACTGCAGTTTCCTCCTCGGAGTCAGAATTTGCAGTAACCCCATACCAACTACAGTGCCCAGCATTCTCTGAGGGAGGAGGGACTGTGCTTCAAATTTGCTTCAAATTTGCTTTAAAACAGTGTTTGCCAAACTTGGCTCTCCAGCTGTTTTTGGACTACAACTCCCATCATCCCTAGCTAGTGGGACCAGTGGTCAGGGATGATGGGAATTGCAGTCCAAAAACAGCTGAAGACCCAAGTTTGGGAAACAAAGATTTAAAGGTAAAGTGTGTATGCAGCGCTACTGTACAGAGATAGGAGTCTCATTTGTTGCTCCAACCATTTTTGTCTCTTGCTATACCCATTGCTAGCAAGCAGCTCCCAGAAGGTTGCCCAAGGGAATGAGGCCCACCCCTGACAAAGACCCAGATAAAGATGGGGCTCTTGTGTTACAAGGCTGAGCAAGACTGAACCTGCTGAAATCTTTCCTTCAGCATGACAACATGTGACACAAGGGCTCTGCTCTCCTCCACTTCTGGTCATCTGAGCCAAGTCAGGTGCTCACTTTGAACTTTTTTTTTTAGGCATAGAAACCCTTTGACTAATTTCTTCCCTGTAGAATTCATTTTTATTCCCAGCAAATCAGAGAGGCAGAAACAAAAATAAGAATAGCTACCTTGAGGTTACTGTGTGGGAGCAGAGGAGGTTTTGAGCTAGAGGGAAACTTGTGCCCTGCAGTGTTTTAAGCTTTGCCAGAAGAAAAAAAACTACTGATGCTGATTACAGGAGAAAGGTGGGAGGGCAAAGGAGGCCTGGCTCATTAACTGTCCTCCACAGCTTTGATTCTGCTTTGTTTTCAAGAATAAGTGTTACACGCTGCCCCTTACTGCGGACAAACTGCAAGGTGGCAATCTGGCCATTATTGTTAAGCAAGTGTAGCTGAACCCACACAATCCAGGGCAGGTTGGGTGGGTGCAGGGGTTAAATAAAGTCAGCAGAGTATATACATCAGTAGAGTTTAGGGGGAAAGGAATTACATGGAAATATGGAAAAGGCTTACTTAACACATATAGCTTGGCTTATCAATAGCTCAAAGCAGAGGTCACCAAACTTTCTGGGCCCATGGACTATTTGCAAGCCACATGTACCCTGCAACCATGCACACATGCACCACAGCTGTACACACTTAACATTCGCTCACTTCCCCTACCCCACAATAAATTAGGCTAGGGAAGGAAAATATGTTGCAGATGCTGGAGTGGGGAGGCATTGCTTCTCACTATTAAACTTCATCATTGCCAAGTGACATGATTTCCCCTCCCCTCCCAAACAAAAGCTAAATAATTGAATCACAAATTACAGCAACTTGATGTGCAGACATTAGCAGGTGGTGACATTTGTCTCTAGGCAGTGAAAGCTTCACCTCCCCCTTGTGTCCTGAACCCCTGGCCTACCTGGCAGCAAGTCAAGCCCAAAGTCAATCCACGCAAGCAAAGTCCAAAGGTCAGGAAACGCAGTCCAGGGTCAATCCAAGTAAGCCAAGCCTGTAGTCCAGCAGAGTCAGGATACAGTCCAGAGTCAAACTCAAAGCAGTCTCATAGAGGTCTATGTGCTCCAAGCCAAGGCCCATCAACATGAGCAGACACAGCACCTCAGCTCTGCTTCCTTTGTGTACTTTACATGCTGATTGCAGCATCTGGGCTTGATGAGGCATGTGACCCCCACCTGTTCCAAACCTGCTCCAGCTGAGGAATCCCATACCTTATCCCAGAGCTAGCTAGCAAGCCCCACCTGGCCAGCTAAGGAGCTGAGCTGTGGGCCCTTGCCTGCCTCAGCCTCCTAGAATGCCCCTCCTACTGCTCCCTATGCCTCAGAGTCCATCGTGTTCATGGAGACAGGAGCCCCTCTGTCTCTGGTTCCTGCTGCTCTGTTTCCTGTGCATTGACAGGAACATAGATATTAAACCTTTGGGGCAGTCTAAAATGGCAAATGCCTAACAGTTATATGCCCTGCTTAACACTAAGCCAACTTATACGTACGTTAGGCAGAGGATTTTATGGGAAATGCTGCCTTTCTACATCTCTCATAAGCAATCATTGGCATCAGCAATTATTTATTTTCTTAACTAAAAAGTGATGGAGTACAAGGCTACCCTGAAAAATCAGCTCCTCACCCTAATTAGTTACTATCTCCTTGTATTCAAAGCACTCTTAAAGGTAAAGGTACCCCTGACCATTAGGTCCAGTCGCGGGTGACTCTGGGGTTGCAGCGCTCATCTCGCTTTACTGGCCGAGGGAGCCGGCGTTTGTCCGCAGACAGCCTCCAGATCATGTGGCCAGCACGACTAAGCCACTTCTGGCGAACCAGAGCAGCGCACGGAAACACCGTTTATCTTCCCGCCGGAGCAGTACCTATTTATCTACTTGCACTTTGACGTGCTTTCAAAATGCTAGGTAGGCAGGAGCTGGGACCGAACAACGGGAGCTCACCCCGTTGTGGGGATTTGAACCGCCGACCTTCTGATCAGCAAGCCATAGGCTCAGTGGACCACATTGCCACCCGCATCACCCAAAGCACTATTAAGAGGCCTTTATTTTGACTTTGCTATCACATTCCAAAGCTGAAAACTGGCACTGAAAACTGGCTTTGCTAAGGTAGTTCTGCATCTTCTATTGGCACATCTCAGGCTAAACATATTCATTTCCCTGAGATGTGTTCTGAAGGGAAGATGTGGAAAACTAAATTAAAATTGCCATTGGAATCACTATGGGTGATAGCCAACTAAGTCATACTCAGAGGAGACTCATTTAAATTAAAGGATTTAGGTCAATTGATTTCAAGTGGTCTACCCAGAGCATTACTAATGTTGGATATTTAAAGCAATAGATAGACTTCATATCTCGTTAAACTAGAGGGTCAAATATACTTTTTAATGCCAAGCCCTCTGTTGATGGGCAGGATTCAAGGAGTTTGAATTTGAATTTACATTTAAATTGTCTCTTTGTTATGATGCTTGTCATAAGGAGAATGAGGAGGACACACATTTTACTAGCAAAGTAAAATGTGTGTCCTCCTCATTCTCCTTATGACAATTTTTTAAGCAAAAAATGCTGCAACTTCTTTCAACCCAACTTCAGTTTGGAGAGTGAAGATTGCAATTAAACTTTTAGGTGGGTCTTTGAGTTATTCTAGCTCATGTTAGATCTTTGCAAATGCCTCCCTTTAAATAATAATTTTAAAAACCATGTTGGGAACAATTTTCAGTTTTGCTTTCATCCCTGCATACAGTTATAGCAACTAAAAGGATCTACCAGTTTGCTTACTGTGAATAAAAAGTAAACCAAAGCAACTGACCAATCTGGAAAATGCTAGTTATACATGGATGTAGCCATGGGGGTGGGCATAGCTGCCCTCCCCCAGATCCACAAATATTACTGAAAAGCATTGAAAGTACTCAGTTATCTGAGTCCAAATCATCTGTCAGGAGAGCTATGCTCAGCCTGGCCAGCACGCCTTTCCTTTTATATCTTTTGGGGTTGATGAGGCATGTAACCCTCACCCTCACCTGTTTTGAGCCTACTCCAGCTGAAGAATCACACATCTCCTCCCCAAGCTAGCCAGCCCGGCCTGGCCTGTGGGTCCTTGCCTGCCTTCCCTCAGAACTGACAGCTATAAGTTATGGAATCCAGAGGTCAGGAGTGATACGTCTCATTTTGCCACTTGAGGCAAAACAGGACAGAGGTGCCACTCTGCTCTGCTACACCACCACCACCCGTGGGACACCACCACTGCACCACCTGCTGTTGGCACTGCAGCTGTACCACCAGCTGTGTCACCACCGCTGCTTGTGGAGAAGTAGTGCTGGCATTGGCGCCAATTCCCTGAGAGAGCTTGCAAGATCTCATCCAAATCTCATGAGATCTTTTGCTCTCCTTGACATCTTGCAGGACTTTGATGAGATCGCGCAAGATCTTGCAGGAAATCAGCACCTATCCTGGCACCGCTTCTCTGGCAGAGGTGGGGGCGTGGCAGGGGGTGCCCATGAGGGTGCTGCCTCGGGGGGGGGGCTGCTGCCTGAGACAGCTACTTCACACCACTACATGGGTGGGCTGGCCTTGCCTGAGGTGATTGTGGGCTTGCACCCTGGTATCTGTTTACCTGTAAGCACATACCTTCAATTCTTTTTAAAAAAAAAATCATACAAGTTTTTTGTGCAAATCTACCAGACAGCAGACGTGTGTGTGTGTGTGTGTGTGTGTGTGTGTGTGTTGCTCCAAGCCAGGAAACCTGAGGTCCATGGGTATTTGTTTACATGTGTACATACATCTTCTGTGATCTACCATGCTTGCACAAAAGAGCAGCCCAAAAATAAAAATAAGTGATGCGTCACTCCAGACTAGGTGAGGATTTGGAGTTGTTCACATGAAAGGCTGCCTGTCACTTCATTTCCTGCCCCTTTTCTCCCCATGTCCTATACCCATGGGCGTAGTAAAAACATGTGAGAGAAGTGGCAGTTTAATACTCAGGAAATGTTTGTGGAGATTCAAATTTCTATCTTTTTACTCAGCCTAGGTTTCAGACTATACCCACAGAATATCTGTCTAGTAAATTCTTAAGCAGACCAACAAATGACCATCTCTGTAGGTGGAGACAGTGGCAGAACTTCATGCTCCAGCACCGGGGGTTGGTGGGAAGCAGGCGGGGGCAGGGCTGGCGCGCCTCCTGGAGGCGTGTCATGCTGCCTGTGGGGGCGTGGTGCCCAGCACAGGCGGGGGGACAGCTATGATGAAACCCCACTGGGATTGCACTGCCAGGGGCGGTGTGCTCCCCCCGCACGCCTCTTCCTCTGCTAGTGAGTGGAGAAGGGCAGATCAAAGAAATTGTGCACCATATCCTGAATTTCTCTTTAGACAATTCACCTAGAGATAGATTTCTTTATTTGTTTCAGAATTTTTCCAAAAGGTCATCCAGGTGACTTGAAAATTACGGTAGGTAGTTGTTGGCACGTAAACCTCTCTGTATCAGCGAACAACCATCTATTTTTCAAACCATCTTGTTTTTCTTAATAACTTTTTTATTGGATTTTATATACAAGGATTATAGGAATAATAAATGAAACGAATAATTAGACCAAGTCTTCTCATATCATTCGTATGTCACAAAAATAGCATAATCAATTTGCAGTGATATCTACAACATATGGTTCATTATTAGTGGTCAGTGTGTGAGTTATTGGTTTAAATGAAAACAAAAACAAAGGAGAAACAGGATAGAACAGAGTTAATAGATAACATTCAACATTGCATAGCTAAATGCCTAATCAGGAGCCCTTGTGGTTGTGCTTAGATTAAGTATGAGTAATAGTCATTTTACCTCTTATGTTACCAATGTAACAATATAAAGTGTTTGTATATTGATGAATGTGAAAGGAGGGTTCAAAGTCAAGATAATAATTTATGTTTAAATTTAAATCAAATCATAATTGACGTTGAAGTCTGAAACATTGCCATTCAGAAGTCATGGCCTTTTACATACTAGCAGTTTTTATGCCATTGATGCAAAACACATTAGTGTCCACAAATTCACCATACTCTCTGTAGGTCGAACTACATAAAGATATACAATGCATCTTCAGATTACCTATGTTCCTTCTCCCCAAATCATTGGCAATGTGGATGAGCGAGATGCAGAGATGACAGCAGACTATGTGCATGTATGTATTATAGGGGTGGCCAACTCCAGAGACTGAGATCCACTCACAAAGTTAAAAACTGGCAGTGATCTACCCCCTTTTTGGGGGTTCAGGTCAAAGTTGGTTGA
Organism: Lacerta agilis; assembly: GCF_009819535.1. Taxonomy (NCBI): domain Eukaryota; kingdom Metazoa; phylum Chordata; class Lepidosauria; order Squamata; family Lacertidae; genus Lacerta; species Lacerta agilis. Next base: position 77,007,763 of record NC_046315.1, on the reverse strand, counting down.
GCTTTTTTAAGGAAGGAGGAAGGTCACAATCTACCTATTGGACATGCCTGAAGACCACAGCGGATAAGGACTTATCCTGACCATTGTTCATGATTGCTGGGTGTGATTGGGGTTGTAGACCGATGACATTAGGAGGGTACAGGTTGGGAAAGCCTTCTCTCCCTGGAGACAGAGCCTGTGACATAAAGGATTTTTCCTGAAGTCAAATGTGCTTTACCAGAGGATTGTAATGGGGAAAAAATCCTAATACTACCACCACCACTACCACTACCTTCACCAAACAACCTGTGAGTTATATCATTCCCTTATTTCATGCCTTTCTTAGGACAAAGCCCAAATTACTAGGATTAAGTGCAGGGCTGCAGATGTCTTTCCAAGTCAATAGGTAAAGGTAAAGGGACCCCTGACCATTAGGTCCAGTCGCGGACGACTCTGGGGTTGCGGCGCTCATCTCGCTTTACTGGCCGAGGGAGCTGGCGTACAGCTTCCGGGTCATGTGGCCAGCATGACTAAGCCGTTTCTGGCGAACCAGAGCAGCGCACGGAAACGCCGTTTACCTTCCCATCGGAGCAATACCTATTTATCTACTTGCTCTTTTTGGGGTGCTTTCGGACTGCTAGGTTGGCAGGAGCAGGGACCGAACAACGGGAGCTCACCCTGTCGCAGGGATTTGAACCGCCAACCTTCTGATCGGCAAGCCCTAGGCTCTGTGGTTTAACCCACAGCGCCACCCGTGTCCTACATGTCCAAGTCAATAGTTGCTACTTATTTCCAAGGCTTGCAGGGATACTCCTGGGAGGCACAGTGTTGTCTCCATGTTCAGTAGGAGAAATGACTGAAAATGACCCCCCTTTGCATGTGCTTCTTTATATGATAACGCGTCTAGGAAAATCCACTGACTTTGGCATCAAAAGTAAATGCTGCAACAGATATATTGTTATATGTTGTTCCATATACAGTTCGTATATAAAAACAGAAGTATGATTAAAAGTTGATGAGAGACTGTTTATAAATCTTGATTGCTTCATAATTTTAACTTTGAGCAACATTTTTATCATAATTATAGGCTTTCTTTAAGCATTTATGCAGATTGTTTTATTCAAAAGAGGTCTTATTTCATTTCTGTATAAACTATACTCTTAGTTCTTCATAAAATAAGAGCCTGTGTTCACATAGGGGCAGTTTCATCATGTTAAGTGCCTTATAGTGCTACAACACCAGTAAGCATTCACAATTACTGTTTTTTTAAAACACATTTTAAAACAATGCAAATGTTTTATTCTAAGCTCCACAGGGCATCCCAAGGGGTTAAGACAGACTGTAAAAAATTGTCTGTTTAGACTTTTTTTATCAGGTAATGTAGGCTTGTGCCGATATAGTTCTCATATATCTGTTTTCTCAGTTGCAGGGGGAATCAAATATTGAGGAGGGGGGATTGAATTGAGAAATGAGGAATATGTGGTTGCAAATGTTACCTGATATAAAAGTAGTAATCTGTTTAGAATGAATAAATTGGAAGTAGCTTGTAATGCAACTTGGTTCTCCTGTCTTGCCTCATACAGACAGCATCAGCAGAGACCACCCTTTGCAGATTAAGGAAGGGAGAAGGAAGACAGAGCACAGGATTTGTGCAAGGGTAGAACCTGCACAGCCCTTCTGAAATGTGCCTAAATCCCCAAGGTCCTTGAAACTATTCATTCTAAGCTATTGTCGCCTCCTCATACTAGGCTGCTATAAATTTTTCAAAGCGTTTGACTGGAACAAATCCAACAATTCAATTAATTGATTTGCAGACTTCATATAACATAAATAGGCTGTAATGTTGGGTTAATCAGTGACAGAGCTGGGAGCAGAACATAGAAGCCCAGCGAAATGATTCATTCTGTTAGGAAGAAACGCATCATAAGTGCTTATTGTCTCCTGGGCCAACAGTGTCATTGCCCTGGGAAACACTGTAGATGTACCAATAAGGATCAGAAGAGGGTGCTTCTCTCTGATGTGGCAAGGACTCCCCACCTGATGTAACAGGGGAAATGCATGGAGTTCGAGGGTAGTCATTTGTACATGGTGACTTGAGAAGACACAGAAAAGACCTGCAGGGTTTCATGGAGTGAAAACATGTTGCTTTTGAAACAAACTGTTCAAACAGTCATAATCAGTAAGTGTAACTGGTAAGAGCTGAGACAGTGCTGTCGCTCACTGATACATTTTTAAAGATTTACAGGGTTGAAACATTAACACTAGAATCAGAATAAACAGGTCGGGTCCTACATACATTGCCGTTGGGCTACAACTTCCACCATCCCTGACCATTGGACATGCTAGACCTGGTGGAAAATGGAGCTCAACAACCAAGTGCTGTAACTACAGGGAGCTAGCGGGGGGGGGGGGGGTTGCCTGCAGAGGTATGCCATTGAGGCTCCCAGCCCCACCCTCCCATGTGTGTGTACACAAATGTGCATGGGTGTGTGTGCCAAGCTAGGTCTTTGACCCAGGTGAAATAAAGCCTGTCAGCATCCAGAAAGCTATAAGCTCCCCAACCTTCACTTCAGACAATGTGCTTTATCCTCATATTTGAAGCTAAAACTGAAAAACAAGCCAGTTGGTCTTAGAGGTTGTCCAGCTGCTATATAATCTCCCCCCCCAAAAGCATCGGTAGACTGGATATTTTTTGAAGCTTTACAAGATACTTTTATCTGGGCTGCTGAAAGAATTGCATTGGCTGCCAATTTGTTACTACCGTATATACCCGAGTATAAGCCGACCCAAATATAAACCGAGGCACCTAATTTTCCTACAAAAACCTGGGAAAGCTTATTGACTCAAGTATAAGCCGATTCACCTTTGCCGCTGTGGAGGAGGAGGAGGAACGAGCAGCCCGAAAGCAGCCCTTTGGGCTACTCCTTCCTCTTCCTCCTTTGCCAAGTTTGCATTTATGCGAGCAGTTCAGGAATGGAACAAGCTGCCTGGGGAGAGTAAAGAACCGCTGTTCTTGTACGCTTCTTAAGGAATGGTTGACTGGGGAGAGCGGGTGGCAGCATGAGCGGAGAGAAAGGGCTTCTTTTTCGCCGCTCCCACCGCTCGCCTCACTCAAGTATAAGCCGAGGGCAGCTTTTTCAGCACAAAAAATGTGCTGAAAAACTAGGCTTATACTCAAGTATATATGGTAAGCCCATTTTAAGGGACTGCTGATGACTTATGAGACTCGACTCATCTTGAGACCGGGTTATGTAAAAGAATGACTCCCCCTGTACTGATCTATCCACTCACTACCATCAACCAATGTCACCTTGGACACACTGCATCTTGCAAATATTCATCTTACGGCCACTTAGAAATGGGCTTCCTCTGAAGTGACCCCCCACTTTGTGCAACCATCTCCCTCTATATCTGGCTGGCACCCAACAGTGCTGATATTTTGTTGACTAGTTAAAACTTGTTCTGTTATCTCAGGCCTTCCTGGGCATTTTATACATTATACCAGTTTTTATCATCCCTTCAGTATGGCAGATATAGATATATAACCTAATGTTGTTTAACCCCTGAAGAACAAAGAGTGTATCAAAATCCATTAAAGTGTGACTAGGAAGAAGTGGTGGAGTTCAATGAAGAGGGGTTTGTTTCTAAGGGAGAAGCATTCTAATGTTTTCTCCAATATGCCTGCTGGTCTCCTCCCCCCCCACCTTTTCTTATAACACTTTGCAGCTAAGTCCCACTCAGAGTAGACCCACTGAAATGAATGGACCTAAGTTAGTCATGCCCATTATTTTCAACAGGTTAACTACAATGGGTGATAGCTAACACGAGTCACACTCAAAGCAGACCTGATTTCAGTGGGTCTGCTCTGAGTAGGGTTAATGTTGGTTATCACCCATTGTAGTTGGATTTTCTGCTATGCAAGGAGAGAAGGCCTCAAATCCAGCTGAAGTTTATGGTGACTAGCTGGTTTGCTTGCTTCAAGTGGGTCTTACAGTGTAACAGGTAATACTTATTCAGAGTAGTTCCATCAGAGACAGGGAAGCAAATAATATTTATTTAAGGTCCAAATTGAGGTTTTGACATCTGCCATCTTTCTGTGAACAGAAACATGAATCCTTCCCTTAAATCACAATGTCCCCAATGGCCTTCGTTGTAATTTTATTTTACAGCTTCCCTTTAGGTTCATTGTCTGCATTGCTTCCAATGGCACTGCTTCAAATGCAAGGACCCCGGGGGACTTGTGTTGCCTTTTATTTATTTCTTTTCCTGATGACACTGCAGTTACAGAAGACTCAGATCTATACTCTCAGGCAATTGTGAGGGAGTCAGGCTGTCAATTGACTTCATTGCCAGACTTCATAAAACTGCCAAGGCTGATCAAAATTGCATAGCTCAGGCCAAATCCATTTCAAATCTGACGATTAAAGCGGCTTAATTCCAGTGTACAGAAAGATAAGGAGTCAGGCTCACAGGCGAAAGGCATTCAAATCTCTCCACAAATATCCTATGAAGGAGGGCTAATATGTTATGAGAACATTGATTCATTAAGGATAAAAGGTCCAGTTATACCCACCCAATACAGTGTGTGTGTGTGTGTGTGTGTGTGTGTGTGTGTAAGGGATAATGACTAATATGCTGTTAGATGGCCTGGCCACCTCCCCAAGAAAAACAATAGTCTCAGATGCAGGTGGACAAAAGCCATGGTTTCATTTCCCATTCACTTGTGGTCAAAACAACTGTGCAGCCTGCTTCACTCATTGGGCTTAGAGGCCACATCTAAAGATGCTTAAATGCACACTTTTAAAAAAATGAGGTGCAAATGTGACACAGTTTGCACATCCATGCATCATGCAACTAGAGGACAGGGAACCGTGGTGGTGGTGCAGATCCTTGCTGAATTAGCAAACCTGGGTTTACCTCTGTGTGATGTGAGCATAGGAGCCAACTCCTAGGGGCTGAGGTCCCTTCCCACCCCCCCAGAATTTTTTTTAGGGGGCTGCCTCCCAAGTTGATGGGTATTGCCATTCAAATGGTGCCTATGTGTTGCATCTTGTGATCCATTATGTGGGGTAGGGCTTACCTGCCCCACCCCAAAATTTAATTCAGGTGGGCACCCCTGGATGTGAGGAATGGCCAAGGACACTTGACTTAGACTTGGGCTTCCAGTCTTCTCTCTGTAAGTGTAACAGCATTCTGATCCTACTCAATACTGTTCTTGGAAGCGAGTCACATTGAATGTCATAATATTGAATAAACTATTATTTAGGATAAAAAATATATTTTTTATTTTGTTTTGACTATAGCAGACCAACACAGCTACCTACCTGTAACTGGAACTACTATTTAGGGTTCAGGTGGGGGGAGTTTTCAAAACCACTTTTTGTACAGAATAACTTTAATCAAACAAAGTTCATCTATGCTTGTTTGTTTTTTTAAAATAAAAAAGTTTGGTTTTTCTGGTTTGGTTTCATGTGTTTAGAACGAAATGTTGGAAATGTAGTTGGGTTGCTTGGTTGTTGTTGTTTACAGTTCATGCCCATTAAAGAACCTGGACTATTGCTGATTTCCTGGGCCAGAGAAGATAATCATACTTTCTCCCAAAAAAACGGGCAGGAGTAAGGTTTTGTCCTCAATTCTAGAGGGTCAAAGATCCGGGTGTAAAAGGGGTTTAAAAACAGTCACACCAATCCTCTCTTCAAAAAGACTGTGATCTCAGCCATTTATCTGGGGGGGAAGCTGAAAGACGGTTGGTTCAAAACGAAAGTGAGTCAGAATAATTTCAGTTGCATCATTTGGGTGCCTTTCCTTTACCGAGATTGAGTTCGTTTAAAAAAACAACAACAATCTGTTCAGTTGTGATTGTGAAAACATATTCCGAACTAACCCGATTATGGAATACATATTGGTAATATCTGACTTTTAAAATAAATACCGTTCAAAATTATATTCCTGTTCTTCCTTCCGCCCAAAACATAAGCAATGTCTGAGGATGTTCACTTTTTCAGGGCATCTTTTTTCAAGGCGCACATGACTAGTTTAAAGGGTGAGGTTCAATGCTCCATGCAGAAGTTACCTTTCCTTTTATATATATTTTACAAAGAATCGGAAGATGCGAGGAATGCTATAATAATCAAATCGCTTCCGAGCTAGAACGCGTGACCTCATTTTTTTAATGTATCCGTAAATCCACACTGTTAACGTCACACTTGCCCTGAAGGAAAGTAGCATACGATTATTTACATATTTCTAATAAGTGTACAGAGAGATATATGACGGCCTCCTACGGATCCCGAACGTAGAGATGTTCAAGTAATTCGGGTAACACGTGCACGTACAATCACAGCCTAGGCTGAAATCTAAATTGCAATTCATAGATAATTTAACCGATAAAATTGTTTTAAAGGCTTCTCTGGCGTCTGGCCTCGCAGGTTCATTATTGTGCATTGGATCACAGTAAAATGAGTGTAGAATTAATCCAGGCAAAACAGCATACAGAGATGGGAAGGGTGGCAAAGAACCCTTAATCCTAATTTTGGGACATTTCTTTCTCTCCCTCCCCGCCCCCCACCCGGAAAAAAAGAATGTGAAAGAGCGCACTGACATCCTATGTTGAAAATTTTGTAGCGGGGTTGGGAAAATAACTCTCCGGATTTCTGTATGGCACCTATCCTTAAATTAAATTTAGTTGTGTGTGTGTCCCCGCCCAGCTCGTACTCCTGGTGGGGGTTGCTTTCATAATCTGGTGCAGATGAATTGCTACACAGTGGACTTCGCTGCGCCACATTTGCGCTCCGATCCTGAACGCTACCTAAGACTTCCAAACGGCTGAGGCCGACCGTCCAAGCGGTGCCCCCTCTTCCCTCGGTACTAGGGAATCCTAGAATAGGTCGCTGGTCCTTCTATACGCTTGGTAATTGCGGTACCCCGAAGAATCTGCTGCCTCCGCCTGAGACGGGTGGCCTCTCTCACCTAACGCCCTAATGGAATCCAGAATTTATAACCGCCTTTAGGGAGAGGGGAGCAGCGAGTGTCCGGAAGGTCTGCGCCAGCTTTGAGGCTGCAACAAGCTCGCTCTCTCTCTCTCTCTCTCTCTCTCTCTCTCTCTGTGGTTTTTGGTTTTTGTTTTTCTTTCTTTCGCTTGGAGACACATTTTTAATAGCTCCCCAAGCTCAGAGTTCACCCTCGCTTCTCTTCCACTCCCCACTGTCCTTCCAGGGTCTTACAGTAAGAACAGCGAAGCCCGTTTGGAGAAGGAGGAAGGAGGAGGAGATAGAGAAGGAAATAACCCGGCGCGCGCCGTGGTTGGGATGTGTTTCTTTTTCTTTTCTTTTCTTTTTCCACTCCCCACCCCCATCTTTCCCTGGCACCGCTCCGCCCCCGGTATCTCTCCGGTCCCTTTTCGTCTTTGTTCTGGGCGTGCCCCCTTCCAAGTACAGTTCTTCTCATATTTCCCTGTTTGAAATGTAAGGAGGCATCGCTATAATTTGGAGGTCAGGTTTCTAAAGACGCCTCCTTTTAAATAACAAGCGCAGCCGGCGGAGACTGTCAGGGTGTCTCGCTCTCTCTCGGTTTTGTATACGGTTTACTCACTGGCACCTTTTTTTTTTATTTAAAAAAAATAAAAAAGGAAGAAAAAGAAAAAGAAAAAGAAAACTGTGTGGGCTAAAACTCAATTTCATAGCCCACGTTTTGTATGAGATGTAGGTTTGACATCTGTTTGCCAAAGTGTTTTGCACTTAGCCTAACACCCACTATTAAGTGACAAAAATTGTGGCAGGTTGTCAAAGCCAGCTGACTGACAGCTGCTCCGCTTTACAAAAAGAGAGGCAGTCGGGGAGGTGCGGGGAGAGAGACACCATTCAAATATTTGCAGGGCTGGGAAGCTCGCTGCAGTGCCATCCCCCATTCTTTCCCCCCCTTTCCCCCTGACTGAGCGTTGCAAAACAGAAGTCACAAGTTTTGAAACCGGCGATCCCGAATGATTCGGTTTGTTGCAGTATAAGCAAGGCAGGAGCGAGTCCCAACCTTGAACGGCGCTCCCGCGCTCTGGATAAGCCTGAAAGTCTCCCGGAAAGTAAATCCAACTGACTTCAGTGGGACTTGCTTTCCAGGTACAGCCGCGAGCTGGGGCGTTGAAACGAGTCACCTGGTCACATGTGCCCAGGAGGGCGCTTCACACCTCCGCGGAGATCCGGATCCGAGCCTTCCCCAGGATTCCGGATGCCAACTTGCGCGGGTTTACTTGGAAGTAAGTGCCAGGGAAAGAAACCTAAAGTCAAGACTGACCCGTGTTCTTTCGCCACCCATTTCGAGACAGAAAGAGAATCTTTTTGTCGGCTTTTAACGCGCGACAAACGCTGCTAACTCGCCCGGAAGGAGGCGATGGGGCGCAGCTAGATCCTGACTGAGAGGTGCTGTGGGGAGCCTTTGAACTAAACTGTCAATGGCTCCGCAGCGGATAATAAAAGCGACCCACTTTCGATCTGGGTGTTTTGACTGGATTTTATATAGAAATATTTCCCCTGCGAGGTTGTGTGCACGTGTGAATGCGAACGGTGCCCACTTTCAGCGAAGGTCAGGAGAACTGCCTGAGAGATGTAACCCCGCTAGCAGAGAGCAAACGCACAATTTTGCAGCGCGCAAAACAAGATGCCGCTTCCCGTTAGGATACCGTCCTTTGGGGGTTAAACTAGAGGGAAGGGGGAGGCAAGGAGGACGCCGCCCCTTCTCCACCGACGCCGTGCATCCTTGGCCTGCCTGAAGTGGGGAAGTCTCCCCGCCCCCACGCGTGTCCCCACAGATCGCGCACACGACTGATAGGGACAGCGGCATCCGGGACTGGGACTGGCGCAGAAGCGCGCTCTCCCGGCATCGCCGGCGCAGCGGGTGTTTGGTGTCCATTGGACTAGCCAGTCTGGACACAGCACATCCCCTATTGCTAGGGAAAAGGACGGGGGAGGGGGCAGGGAGAATAAGCTCAGAAGTATGCCGCCGCCAACACCCCCCCCCCAAAAAAAAAAACTAGAGGGGAGGAAGTAAATACTATTATTATTATTATTATTATTCTGTCTCGAGACTGCACATTCCCTATTCTTAAAGAAAGGGACTGCAGACAGTAACCACAGAAGTACACACCCACTCCCCCCCCCAAAAAAGAAAACTGGAAAAGTTTTAAAATTAGAATAATGTTAATAGTGCAAACGGTGGCGAAGCCTTCGGTGAGGCTTTCGGAAAAGAGGAATGAAAAGTTTAAGCGGGTAACCGGAAGACACACACAGAGTAGCCCTAATGGACGAAAGAAAGGGGGAGAGAAACCCCCTGCCGAGCCAGCCCTCCGGGAGGCGGGAAAGAGGCGCCGAATCACTTTCCCTTCTAGGCGGAAGGGCGCGCGAGGGAAAGTGGGATCCGCTCTCGGCGTGCGCAGAACGCTTGAGAATGCCGGGCTTTAGGGGAAAGAGGGAAGAAGAAGGGATCTTAAGCTCGGATCCTAAACGAAACGAGATAAGGATGCCCACGGAGGCCGGTCTCCAATAAGTCCGCCACGAGGTAAAAAGGCGCAAGACAGATAGACGGAGCAACTCCGGCTCCCAAGCCGCGCGCTGAAAGGCGCCTCGGAGGAGAGGGGCGCAAGCAGAGAAAGTGGGCCAGGATCCGCGCGGATGTGCGCAGAAGACGGAGCGGGGCTTTGGGGGGGGGGAGCCGGGCAGGCGCGCAAGGGATGCCCGGGCTCCACCTCCCTTCTCGCCGCATCCCAGCTGCTCTCCAAGCAACTGCTAGGTTCTATTCACCCTCGAGACGCGGAAAGGAGGGGGAAAGTGGCTATTTATTAGAATACTTGTTTGGTATTGTTCCGCGCCACACAAAAGCGCTTCATTATGTTCCAGGGTTGGGAGGGGGGGGGGAGAGGAAGAGAAGGAAAAACGGGGAGGGGGAAAGCCCTTCCCGCTCGCGCGCGCGCGCTCTTACTCGGTTTTGTTTGGTTTCTCTCCCCCCCCCCCCCCCAGACAGAAACAATAACTTGAAATTGTCTTGAAAGTCTTCCTCTTTTCTTTTTGGTATCAGTAATAAATTTCATTTCCCAGCCTCTCTCTCCCCGTGTGTGTGTGTGTGTGCAGCGCGGTCGTCTATGTGTATGAGAGAGGAGAGAGAGAGGGAAAAAAGAGAGAGGGGTGTGCGTGAGTGAGTGTCTGCGCGTCCGCTGCTCGGCGCTCCGGGCTGTGGCGCAGCGGTTGCCGAACCTGCCACGGGCAGGGTATGGGTCTGGAGAGAGTGTGTGTGTGTGTGTTAAAGCGAGGAAGAGGGTCGGTTACCCCGGGGCCAAAGCCAGAGCCGGAGCGCACCGCTTGCGCCCGCCTAGGGATCCAGCAAGCCGAGAGCTAAGGATGGTGGCCAAGGCAACTCGCCCTGCGCTGCCCTGCGGGAGAGGCTGCGCCCCTGCCCTGCTGTCCTCTCCGCAGTCGGGGAAGAGAAGAAAGCTGGAACTGTAAGTGTGCCTCTAACTTTGCAAGGGGGGAAGGTGGGTGGGTCGCCCTGCGGGGTGGGGGGGGGGAGAGGGAAAAGGGGGAGGGAGGGGGCTCCGCGAGGAGTTTCCTGAGGGGGAGGCGCGCTTGCAACTTTCGACAAGAGGCTCCAAAGAGCTTTCCGTTGCTGCTTGATCGATGGGGATCCATGTGGAGATGCGTGCCGAGCAGGAGGGGAGGAGGGGGACTTTCACTTTTATAATAAAAGATTTTTTTTAAATAAAAAAAAGACTGACCCACCCCACACATACACAGAGAGAATCTCTCTCTCTCTCTCTCTCTCTCTCTCTCTCTCTCTCTCTCCAACACACACACAGCCCACTCCCCAGCTCAGCGGGAGAGTCGAAAGGGTGGGTGGAAGCTCAGCAAAGGTTTTTACGCATTTTTCCCCCGGACCAGGGAACTGCGAGGGGGAGAGAGAGGTGCAGGCGTGCTACTTTTTGGTGTCAGGGGTTGGTTTCCATTTGGGCAGAGAGCTGCAATTGACATGTCCACGTGGGAAGTCGGGGTGTGTGGGGGGGGGGAGGTTTGAGGAAAGCAGAAGCCGTTCGGGTTTGCGTGACCCCGCGGCCTTACCCAAGGCAGAAAGAAACTTTGCGTGCTCTGTGATCAGCTCTCTCCCAGGAATCGTGGCTCTAAAGTACCTAGTTACCGTTCTTTGATGAAGACGCTGCAAACAGTCGCCAGCCTTTTCTACGGCGAGTTTTAGCTGGGGTGTTGGGGTGGAGATAGAGGTTAAGGAACCCCCCCCACACACACACACTTTCATGTAACCTGAGGGTCGCCCAGAATGTGACACGACCTCTTGGCCGGTGGAAATCTATTTCCATTCGTGCTGAATCCCAATCCCGTTAGGTTTTCTTAAGCAAAAGACGAGGAGACCCCTTCAATCGATAAACCCACCATGTTAAAGACGCTGTATGTCTCCAGCCGCAGAGTTTTCTCCCGCTTTCGCCTGAGGTAGCTGAACCGGGTTGCGGGTGGGGGGGGGGGGGGAATCTGGACCAGGGAGGTGGTTCAGGAGACATCGCCAGAAGCCGGAGATCTGAGCACCACTCAGTCTCGGGAGAAAACGGATCTGGCTCCTGGCAGAAACAGGTGTTTAAATGTGATAGCAGCTTCAGTCAATTAACCCATTATAAACCCGTTTGAGCGCATTGATCCCCGGGCAGCCTGGAGAAGGGGAGGGGGTCGCCTTGAAAGCCTCTTTGTTCAAAGGGCAAAGTGGTGTCCTGATAGCCTACCTAGAAGAGAGAGAGACGGAAGAGGGGCAGAGGAAAGGAGAAAGGAAGAGAGACAAACCGTCTGCGCCGGCTTTGAGAGTAAAGATCGCAGTGTCAAATGTGCCTAGCAGGACGCAATCCTGTGCGCACTTACTTGAGCATCATAGGGTCACACACAGTCAGTGAGGATTTGGGAGGAAGATGAAAAGGCCGCCCAGTTCGGTTCAAGGTAATCGAACTGTCTTGAAACGCCGAGCAAGTTGAGCCCGGCGTTCTCGACGCCCTCTGGGCAGAAGCGACCTTCCTAGCTACATAGAGCTGTTCATCAAAAAGAATGGAAAGCAGAGCTCTGCGTAACCCTAAAGCTGGCACGCAGCGTTTCGAAACCTATTTGTTTATACGTGTGTACTTCGCCTCATCCATTTTACTGGAGACGGGTTATATTCCAAAAAAGTGGGGGGGGGGGGAAGCAATGGAACAACATAGACTTTCACTGTGCTGTATTTCTTGTGTTGCGACCCCATCGCAGCTGAGGCTGCATTTTTACGCGCCATTTCTTTACGAGTAAGGAGGGCCGATGAACCCCGCGGGGTTTGGTTCCAGGTGAAATACCTGCGCTTAGGCTGTCACCCTCTGATCTAAAGGTGTGTTGGGTAAGCCATGCCCAACTCCGCCTCAGTCTCGGATTCTCTGGACGTCCGAAGCGTGTCTTGCCAACGGTATGGCGGAAATCGGATAGCAAGGAGTTCGCATCACGTAGCCTCATAAGGGCTATTCCTCCAAAAGCTACTTTCACACGTGAATGGCTCCGCGGTGTCACTAGGTGAGATGTGTTGGCGCCAAATCCCAGAACAAACTCAACATTAAATAATTCGAGGAGAGGAGAGAGTCCTGAGAGGGAAGAGAAGTGGAAGAGGGAAAGAGTTCTTCCCAGAAAATCCTCTCTGTTCCCTCCCCCAACTCGCGTGAACACACGCACACCCCTCCCCTGTCTTGCTCTACCAGAAGCCTTAGAACCATTAGGGCATCAGTGTATACCAAATAACTTTTTTTTTAAAAGGAGTGTTTGCAAAGAATGAAGCGTTCGCTTGTTTAGATTGAGCATCCCGCAGATGCTGGTTCCGGTCTTAATTTTAAAACGAATAAAAACCACCCACCGACGCCCAAAGGAAGTTCGCTGAGTGCCAAGTGCAGAAAAAGTAGCAACATTCCTTCATAAAATTGATTTGGAGAAGGACTGGATCCCTGATGTGAATAATCTTGGGTATGGGTGTGGGATGAGTTGCAGGGAATATATCCTAAGCGAGCAGTTGAGAGAGAGAGAGAGAGAGAGAGAGAGAGAGAGAGAGAGAGAGAGAGAGAGAGAGAGAGAGAGAACAGGAGGACGAGAGAGATTGTACTATATGGCTTTCCGAACATCTCTCCTGTAACCCTTTCTAGGCTCTGCCTTTCGATTTCACCGAGCTCAGAAGGACTTGGAAGGTCAGGTGTCATGGCCAGAGTTTGATGTCCCTCAAAACACCCGCCCTCCGAACCACCCACCCCCATTATAATCTGACACACACACACACACACACACACACACACGAGGACCGAAAATGGAGAGAAGGGGACATGAGCTACAGAGCCCTGTGGCCCAGGCATCTATCTGGACCACAGTCTCAGTGGAGTAGCACCCTCCTTTTTTGCGCAAAAAGCCTGTCTTCCCCCTCTGAACTTCCCGAAATTCAGGGCACGGCGGGGCTCGGAGGACCGAGGGATGAGTTGCAGGGAAGTTATAGGACGAGCAACCTAACTCGAATAGTAAGCTTTCAAGAACAGTCACAGCAGAAAGTTTAAGCATGCCCAAAAAACATAGCCCAGAATTATTATTATTATTATTATTATTATTATTATTATTATTATTATTATTATTAATTTCCCACTATGTCTGATCAACCTCCAGCTTATACCAATACAAGGATAACAATCGCCTTCCACCCTGATCTTAAAGAAAACAGGATTCACTCCCTAGAACTCGACTCCTACTAGTAAAAGGAGAGGTTAACGGCACTGAATGGCGCAAAGGTGGGGTGTATTCCCCTCTGCGCTTAATGAAACGTCCAGAAACAGCATTTGGGAGATTATTTAGATGTCTCGCCTTGTTTGCTGTTTTTCGAAGTAATTTGGGGGATGCGGCTGCGTGACTGGAAACCGTGTCAAAGTGATGTTTTAATCTCATAGAAAAGTGTATTAAAGGACAAGATGTAATTTATGGGAGATGCTCCGATGGGGGGGAAAAGAGAGATTGGAGTGGATGATCCTCCGCTCTCCGGTGAACCCCGTGTCAGACGTATATTGAAGCCTGGGTGGTTAATCTAATTTGCAATAACAGGGAATGGCTTGGAAGCGGGAAGGGGCGGTGGGAGAGGGGGCAGCGGCGAGGAGTTAGCTCACTTCTCCAGCCTTCAGTCGGAGGTTTTTCTTATCAGTTTGTCTTGACTGGACTTTGATGGAGGGGTGTCTTTTCTACCTGAGGGGCCGGCCAGGCAGGCTACAGAAATGCGGTTCGATGGCACCTCGTGCGAGGCATCAGTGCTCGAAATTGCCCTGGCATTTCCTTCCAAAGCAGTGGTCGTGTCTCATCCTTGAGAACGCGACACAATAGCCGTCCTTTAAAAAGTACTGGGGTTTTTGTTTGTTTGTTTTTGTTCTTTTTACAATATAGTTGTTGTTTTCTTAATTTGCCTACTAAAGGCGTGCCATCCTATGAGAGCCTCAAACATTTAATGTCACAACAATATCGTTGCACCAGGGTGGGGGTACTGAATCATATATATATTTACTATATATATTATATATTATTATTATATATATATTATTCTGCTCATATTATTATTAGTCTTAAAGGTGATGTTGTTTTCTGATCAGTCAGAGCTTAGAAAGCATTACTGATCGGGCTGTCTAAGGGTGTGTGTTTTTTTTGGTTGGGGGGGAGGTGGAATCCGGAATTAGCCACGGCTCTTTCTAAGCAATTCTGGTGCTCTCCTATTATACGTGTATCCCTTTAACAACACAAAGACTCAAAAATTACAACTCTTGAGGAATGTTTTTTTTTTTTAAGGTGCATTCAGACTGTTAATTACAGGGGTTTGTGTCAATGGAACTTTATCAATGACCCGTTTAATTCTGCTGTAATTACTGACAAAATAAGACAAGGATGGATCACAATAGAGAATATTTCTCTTTCAAAACAATATTGTGCCGGGAGTCTAGTTAAGGCATAATATAAACAAACAGCTTATAAAAGACTCTCTCCCCGACAAAGCGTGACGAAAGGGTGTGCTCCAACCTTGCAGGGGGAACTTGCATTCCAGGACGCCCATTGGAAGGTTCAGGCCTGGTTACACGTGCTTATCACACCGCTCCCAGAACAGGGAAGAGCGTCTGCAAAAAGCGCAGGCTAGTCCTCCCAACTTCCCAGCAAACCCGCCTCTTCAAACGGGAGGCTGTGAGAGCGGCGGGCGCCGGGCCCCCGAGAAGAAGGGGCCCTTTGTGCGCAGAGATCGCCAACCGGAAAAGCAGCGAACTTCGTTCCCTGCAATAATTGCGGCTCAAAATACCGATTGTAATGTAACCATTTATATTCGTGCAACGAAAGCCACTGTTGTGGACTTGCTTGTCTTTTCTAATGTTTAGGTGCCAAGCAGAATTGGAGGTAGTGGGAACACCCGCTCCTTAGCCAGTCGCTCTCAAGCTGCCCCAGAATGTATGGAAAATAGATTTTTTATCCGAATTGCGGGTGGCTGGGAGGCAAGTGTATCAGCTGGCTGGACATCATCTAAACATCGGCTGGTTGTTTTTATTACAGGGCAGAAAGCACAAATCCATGTGTGCTACTAGACAGCATTCCTCTGGATCTTGTAATCAGATTCATAGGTTCATCCAAAACTGTTTTTGTCGTTGTTGCTGTTACTTTCGCCTCAATGTAGCGATCAGGTCTTTAATTATTTTCAGTCCAGAACGAGGGAATTAAGAAGGAAAGTCAGCGCCCCTTCGCCCTGTTTGGCGATTAATAATATAAATGCAACAAGAATCCGCAGCTGAATTTTGTCTCTACGAAAAGGGAAACTGATCTTAAACTAATTCCAGTTTCCACAGGCGTGGGCACTTCCTTTCCTATGCGCCCAAGTCGCTCCTGTTTGTCTTACCTCAAATGTGAGGTTATTTATATACACTCGCTTTTCCTTCCTTTTGAAGGAGGCGGCGAAAGCCGTCGCTCGAGGAAACGCTTTCACTTAGATTTCGGGGAGCAGAGATGTCAACTTCTCTTCAGCTGCGAGACACATCAAGTCAGTTTTGTCGAGGGGATAATGACAAAATGTGGGCAGACGACGTGAAGAAGCTGCTTTTCACATCTCGCTGATAGGCACGCGGGGTTCCATTTCAACCCCAGCACGGATAAAACAAACACCAATTGCAGGGACTTCCGAGATCCGAGGGAGAAAGAGGTTCCGATATTGGGAGCGATCAGAATTTGGTCCTCCCTCCCGGTGACTCCATTTCGTCGGGAACTTTCCAGGGGTCGGCACAGGGCAGGTTGGAGAGAAACATTTCCTGCGCGAAGTTTCAGCCCTTTCCTCTGCCTCCCCCCGCCCCGTTTCTATCCTTTCATTCATAAACCTGGTGGTAGCTATAGACGCGGCTTGAATATTATTGACGTCTCTTCCCTCAACTGCTCCCTCCGTTAACCCAATTACAGAATCCATCAAGAACTGTGTTGAATTATCTCTTTTCCATACAGTATCAGCATTAGCCTAATTAAAAGCTATAATGTCTGATATAATGATTAAATCGTTAGCTCTGCTGTAGGGAAGCAATATTTTGTTTTCCCTTCAATTAGAAGCTGATTGAGGTTTTTCAGAACAGGTCAGCTGTGAAATTTGAATTATATGTGTGAGCACTGTTCACAGGGGTGAGCCCCTTCTCGAAAGCTCCAGAGATTCTCCAAACGCTTTCACCCAGTGAGCTGGGAAGCCACAACAAACAACAACAAACAACAACAACAACAACAACATTATAGCCGCTTCGCCTCGGGGGTGAGAGGGGGCTTAGGAATCTGCAGGAGAACCGTCGCGAGTGGGAAGCCTTTGTGAAAGGTGAAAGGGAAAGATCTAGTTCACCTTCTGGAAAAGATTCCCAAATCACAAATAGCTTGTGAGTTTTAAAACTCTTCACTGAGAATGAGGATCACGATTGGCCCTGCTTAGATAGTGTGGTCTTTTGCTAAGTGGGTTAGAAAACGCTTCTTAAAATGAAATTAATAATTTGAGGAAGACTCGCTTTGGGTTTACTTGTGGGAGAATTTGCGCAAGAGAGCGGAGAAAGCGCTCGGTCGGAAGTTGCAGTAGAGTAGGGTGGGGGAATCGGGGTAGGAGCCAGTGGGGAGCCAGTGATGTGAAGCAGGGGGTCCTCAAACACCCTACCCCACCCCCTTTTCACAATCCCCCGCTGCAGAATCCGGAGCAGAGGAGTAGCCAGCAGACGGCGATCGCAGCCTACGCTGCCGAGCCCGGATCCCCCGTCCCTCGGCTCACTCGCAGCAGCCTCGGGTCGGGCGCTCCTTCTCCAGAAGGGTCTTCTTCTCTCCTCTCCTTCCCCCCCCCCCCACCCCGTTTCCTCCTAGGGGACTTACCGGTGCCTTTCCAGCGTGCGCAGCGCCAGCTCCTGGCTGGCCAAGGAAGCGCAAACTGCATTCCCCAGCTAGACGGGCTTTGCGCCGCAGTCACCAAAAAGAAGCAGGCAAAGTCGGCGAGGTGGGAGAGGGGCGGGTGTGGGGAGTTTCCTTTGCGAGTCGCCCTTCTGATCTCCCAGAAAACTTAAGAAATTAAGGTATCATCAGACCAGCCTGATTTTCCCACCTTCGACGCTCCTTGCTGCAGAATTTAATCGCAGAATTAGTTGATTCATTCAGCTGCCAGCTGTCATGTTTAGGGACTGTGCTGACCACACACGTGTGAAGCAGGCCTTGTATAATGTAGGCAATGCTCATTTGAAGAGCGAGCGAGCCTGTTTCTCAGAAGAAGAAAACAAACGGGGGGAAAGGGAATGAGGGGAAAATATTCCGTCTTTTTCAAGCCGTTTTCCAGAAATGATCTTGACCATGAGATCTTCCCACCAAAAGTGGCTCCAGGGTACTCAGTGGGGTGGTTCACGAAAGGTGCAACTCACAAACCAGTTGTATCGCTAAATGTTCCAGGGAAACCTAAGTAGGGCTACTCTGAGAACAATCCAGAATTTGATTATTGGATTGGATTGAATAAAGGAGGCCTTAAAGGAGGCCTCCATTTCCCAGATCAGTTTGCTCCCAATGGACAGGATTTGCTTGATGCCCTTATACTTCCGACCTGACCAAACAAAATTACCGCCACCAAACATTTCCCCATCAAGTTTGCTAGCCATTTCGGATGGAACTTTTTATTGCACTACCACCAAATTCTGGTTTGAGCCACCAGAATTGTTCCGCCAGTGGATATTTTGTGCTGTTTTAGGGTTGTTGTATTTAATGTACAGTATTGCTTTATTAAATGGTTGTTAGTTTTGCATCTTAATACTGTAAATGGCTCCCAGGCGCCTGTGATATATAAACCTAATAAGCGATATATAAACCTAATAAACTAACACTAAATTAAACCAAACGGTCGTTTTAATCAGATAGGCACATCTGGTATAACATCACCTTACTTGGTTTTTAAAAGGAAAGAAAGAAAAGAAACACTTTTTAAAGCATTCCTTTAAAAAGTGTAACTGTCTGGCTAGACACTGTAGGTTCCTAGAGGGATATTCTCCTTCGAGGTGGGGGAGGGGTCTCACCTGGCTGTGCCCCCTAGTTGAAACTTTGTAGGCTCCAGCTCTTTCATTGTGAAGAGGCGACACACTGGAAACAGCCAGGCAACACCACCCGCAAATGAACGCTTGCATGTCAGTCCCGAACCTCTTCGCGTGCATCTAAACAAAAATATCTTCCCCACCACATCAGCTAGACTTCGGGGGGTGGGGCGGGTCACTGGGTTGAGCCGCCAGGATTGATGGATTAGTCATGCAAGGTGGAAGGAACTTGCGCAACTCCGCCAGCCCTTCCCTTCTGGGACCGGACGGGTCCTTACCGTGGTCAGTGGGGGGATCACTCGGAGGAAGCTATGCACAGGATCGCAGCCTTGAAACTCTGCCTTAGTCGAAACAATTTTTTTAAAAAAATCCTTCCAGTATCACCTTAGAGACCAACTAAGTTTGTTATTGGTATGAGCTTTCGTGTGCGTGCATGCACACGAAAGCTCATACCAACAACAAACTTAGTTGGTCTCTAAGGTGATACTGGAAGGATTTGTTTTGTTTTGTTTTGTTTCGAGGTTTGAGTTGGTTAGAACGTGGTGCTAATAATGAACAAGGTTGCAAGTTCGATCCCCTCATGGGACAGCTGCCTATCCCTGTATGGCAAGGAGTTTGGACTAGGATGATCCTCAGGTTCCCTTCCATCTCTACAATTCCATGATTCTGTGATAATAAAAACAAAGATGGCAGCAGCGGGGGGAAAGCACCAAAAACAGAGCGAAACCTCATAGGTAATCTGCACCTGCTTTTCAAGCTGAGAAAGTGTGTGTCGCATTTTGGTCCAATTTGCATAAACACAAGTTATGAAACTTACCCAAAATTTAATGTGCCTGAATCTGAGGCCATCTTTGAGCTTAAGGTCCTGGGCCAAATGGCCCTTTGTTGTTGTTCAGTCGTTCAGTCGTGTCCGACTCTTCGTGACCCCATGGACCAGAGTACGCCAGGCACGCCTATCCTTCACTGCCTCTCGCAGTTTGGCCAAACTCATGTTAGTAGCTTGAAGAACACTGTCCAACCATCTCATCCTCTGTCGTCCCCAAATGGCCCTACACACACACAAAACAAACACACACACACACAGCCGTGCGGATGGTGTGGACCACTTTTCTCAAGGCAGGGCTAAAGACTGTCCATGCATTCGGATATTGCCCGTGTAGGGATCTCGGCACCAGGTGCCACACTACACCGGCTGCCTACTTGGCACGCGCAAGAGCTGCCAGCCCCCGGCCGCTTAGCAAAAAGACACGTGCAGTCATCCAAGGAGAGCGCTGCTAGCCTTGGCCCCGTGGTAGCATCTACCACGCCAAAGGCTTTGACTGCCAGCATTGGAAGGTTGGTTGATATGTTATTTAAGAGTTTATATTGACTCAAGAGGCAACCTGGGGGTAATGCCAGGTATCCGTATTGATAAACGAATGGCCGAACTCTGCAGCCTGGTCGCTTGCATGCATGCTTAATCAAGAGCATGTTCCGTGCCTTTTAATAATATTTTTCGAAGCATATGAGCCAACTCCTAGGGTCCCCAATAAAATATTTGAGGGGGTTAAGCTCCCCAAAAGTTTATGGGCATTCAGATGGTGCGTTGTGTGCCTCATCTTGTGATCGATTTTGCAAGGCGGTGCTTACCTGCCGCCGCGGCGCCCTCCCCCCCCCCATATTTATTATTCTAGTTAGCACCCTTGTTTCGAAGTAAGTGCTCAGGGAATGACCATTTTACACGCAGCAGCCAGATAACAGGCAGTTTGGCTTCGCTCTGTCAGCAACTTTTTGGGTCTCAGTTTCTCCTCTGTAAAACGGGAAGGGCGGCTGTCTCACAACCTCATGAGCCTGTTGTGAGGATCAATGAGAGACGCACTTCGCTCAATAAACAGGGTGCGCGCATGTTTATTTGGAAGTTAAGCCCAGTTTATTGAGCAGAGTTTACTTCCAAGATGTGTGGGTTAGATTGGACTCCGTCCTTTATCGCTTTACATTGAGTGGGTGTTTGCATCGAAGACATTGGCTGCGGGTACATTCATTTGCCTCCTAAATGCACTCAATACTTCCTAAACAATTACTAAATATTATTATTTATTACACAACTTCTACACCAATTGCCCAAAGAGGACAAGCCTTTCAGTGAGTAACGACAGAGACGCCACTTAGAAATCCTGTTCTATATTTATTGCTGCATTTTTCAAGTCAAATCTTAGGCAATCTGTCTGTAATTGGCTACCGGAGTTCAAAAGTAGGGAAAAATATTTTCCACTCCTTAATTAGCTGCTACACACACGCTACTGCCCCACCGCCACCACCAGGTGGGTTGAAAGAGGGCCAGTGGTAGGTCTGCCCTGACCACATTTGTCTAATATGGTTCCCACCAGACTTGATCTCAGAATGCTTGGAATCAACGTCTTGAGGACTTCTCCATGCCCCATTTTAGGCAGTGGCAGTAGCAAGTTCAATAACGACATTTTTAAAAAAAAAACCACACTTAGTGTCACCTTGAGTTAAATAATCCGCTACCCTGGAGTGCCCTCTGCACTAGAGTGGCATTTGGCTACAGAGGATAAACTTCAGCGCCACACCTTCTCGTCGATCTTAACACTGAGCGATCGCGAGTAAATCTAGATCTTGTTCTCTTTGAAGTGGTTTTGGCCCTGCAGGCTGGTCCACGGTCACCCAGTGAACCTCATGACTGAGTGGGGATTTGAACCCAGATTTCCCAGGTCCTAGTCTAACTACTACACCACGCTATACCTAAGGGGGCCTGCCCCATACCTTTAGTGTGTAAGAGGGAAGAGGTGTGCCATGTCTTATTCCGCGAGGTGTTTTTTCTCTTATTTAGCTTTAGCTATTGATTTTTAAACGCCATAACCTGGTTTGCAGTTTTTGAGCGCATGGATGGCTTCGATTCTTAATGACACAGCAAGCTATTGTGAATGTACACCGGTGTTAACAGCGTTAGGGATTGAGTTCGCAGTTATTTCATGTTTCTGTATAGTCTATGGCTTTGTTTCATTTTCCTTCTACTAGGCTATTTTAAATTGTTGCTTTTTACTGTGGACCTCCTTGGTGGGAAGGAGGGGGGGGGGAGAAAGCGCAGTCGCCTGCCAACAGATGTTGCGCTACTTCCGAGGTCTGTACTCTTGCATCTGATGAAGTAGACTGTTGCCCAGGAAAGCTAATACCTCAAGAGAACCTGCCAGACTTTTAAGATGCACTTGTGGCAATTTAGCGTCCAGTCGTGTGAAATGAAGGAGATGTGAAGATGACAGGCAGCATGAAATGATGGCCGCAGGCATTATAAGAGAAGCCCTTTAAAGTTTAAACATTTTGCAGAAGAAATGGGCGGGGAAGAGAGATTGGACGGGCGCAGCCCTGGGAATTAGTTAAGGTGTCATTCTATGAAAAGGAGACAAAGTAACTGCGACTGATTTAACTGCAGTCTCTTACCACACTTGGAAGTATAACATATAAATGCATTTCTGATAGCCCTGTTGCAGCAAAGACAACAGAGTAGGGTCGTTGACTTCTGGAAATAAACACCCAACACTGTCAATCCTAACAAATGTATTGTGGCATGGATTAGAGTCCACTTCACAAGATGCATCTTCGGTTAAGTTATCATCAGTTGGCAGGTCGGATGATATACATGATAGGGGAAAATAAAGAATAAAGAGGGTACGGGGGAAAACACTGGAAACTGTGGAGTCAAGGCAAAATTGCAGTTTACCCTATTCAACGGAAGTATCTTCTTAATGTTTTATTTTCAATTCAAGCGTTGTTTGTTATACAATGCTGGTTTAGAGTGAGGGGGGCCAGAAGTTCTCAAAAGTCAACAGAGGTAAAGAAACATATTCAGATGAGGGAGAATGATCTCCCTAGCTACATATATTTCAAGATCTTGCTGTGGAATCCTAAAGCTTATCTATTCTGGAAGGATATATACATGAATATATTTCCAAAAGCGGGGGAAATGTGTGGCAGAAACATAAACTGATCTCTTTAAGTCCTGCCCCCTATTTCAGGCAGGCACTAGAAAGTAAGACCCACAGAGTTATCTCCACTGAGATTTCCTTCCAAGATCAGGACAGTCCCCTTTACATGGCATGTAAGCTGGAGGGGTTTGTTGATTGAGACTGGGCGCCTGGAAACCCATGAGTTTTTGAACAGATTTCTCATCAACTTCTGTAGGTACAATGCCTGTAATCTGAGCCACACATTACAAGGAAGCAAACTCCATTGATATCTACAGGAAATAACTGCCCTTTCCAAGCATTGTGCTAGGTAGGATATGGGGCGTCAGTTCTCCATTCTTAAAAAATCATCACTACTTGGAGACCTGTCTCCTACTGGGAAGTTGAGAAATCTTGACTGAGGACCAAGAAGTACACGAACGAACATTACCTTTCTTAAACACCCCGTTCCAAAATTGGCCAAAGGTAAATCACACTGATGTCCATGGGACACAAATGACAATAAATATTATTAGTTAGGCTTCAACCTCTAGGCCCTTACTTGGGAATGGGGCTAGCTGAACTCACCTGAGTAAACATGCGTAGCACCGACCTGAATGTATTATAGTGTAGTTTCAAAGCAGCTTATACAACATTTTATAAATAGTGATTTCAGATTTCAAACAGTTGACACGCATCCCCATCCTAAACATCTTAATTTGAAAGAATTTCCAGAGAGGTAACCCTGTTATATATTGCAGAACACCAAGGACAAGTCTCGTGGCACCTTAAAAATTGGCCAACATTGTCTCATGACTTACGAAACTTTATGCCACGATAAATCTTTATGATACCATAAGTCATTGTTGATACTACTTCAAAGTAGAGTCCCACTGATCTCAATAGAACTTTCTTCCAAGTGAGCTAAGATCGGAGAGTCTTTTTGGTGAGATTCTTACACACAGATAAAGATATGATAAATCTTGAGCGCTTATTAAAATGGTGCCTTTCCCAACACCCGCCCAGAAAACACCTGCGCGTCAAGATAACTAGCGGAAAATTATGTTCCTTCTCAGCAAGCACAAAAGGCATAGGAAACAAACAAACAAAGTTCCGTACAGGAAAGGAAGAGAAGAAGCAGAAAGGAAATTTTGCAAGGTTGAAAAAGTCCAGTAGCTTAAAAACTAAATAACTTATGCCGGTCCCATAAACGTCTGTTGCTGCTGCTATTCCCTCCCCCGAAATGAATTCTTTGCCGCTAAACACGCCACAGTTCCAAAAGATCAGGAACTGTGCGCGCGCGGGGGCGGACACCAGGGTGCGCACGATTTAAATTTAAATAATCTTTTTGGGGTGAAGCGCATCTTGAACCGGTTCGAATTGGCATATACATGGCATCGGAATTTTATTTTTTTTCGCCGTTGCGGCCTTTGCTTACTAGTAGACGCTTACTAGTAGACGGTTCGGATTATTTTATTATTTATTCGCGTTCATGGTGGTTGTGTGTGACCCCTTTCGTGGCCCCTCCCCGAAGGCTCCCCATCCCCGCCCTGCTCCCCCCCCTCGCCCTTCCCCGCCAGTTCCATAATAGTTTGTACTTCTCACCTCCGGACGTCACTCCTCAGTGCGCCATGCAAATAATCCCCTGCCGGCGCGCTCCGATTGGCCAAGGCAAACTAATTTAATCCCCGTTCGGTGCGCGGTGTATGGCTGCTGGGCTCTTCTCTCGTGGTATCTCTCGGCTGCTCCTCCTTTCCTGATTCCTCCCGGGCTAGAGGAGGGAAACCACAGAGAACAAATTACTGTGCAAGTTCTGCTGCCTGCCTGGGAGCTCTTGGCTTTCCCCCTCCCCTCGCTCTCGCCCCCCCTCCTGCGCGTCCTTACTATTTTCTTTCTTTTCCCCCCACTCACCCCTCCTCCTCCTCCCTCTTTTTCTTGTGATTTAATTACTCCTTTCTTTATTTCCCCCCCCTCCTGCTTTTTTCTTTTTTTACGCGTGGTGGAGGCGGCAGAGGGGGAGGGGGATTTCCTGTCTCTTCGCCTCTGTTCACTTGGGACCAGCGGATGCGAGTCACACACGCTCCCTCCCTCAACTCTCTCTCTCTCTTTCGCTGTGGAAGTTAGCAGAGAGAGGGGGGGCGCGCGCATTAGATCACTTCAGCCGCCGCGAGAAGGAGGGGAGCGCGGCTGCCTGCGTGTGCGTGTGTGTGAGAGGGAGAGAGGCGCGCGTGTGCTGAGCCGAGAACGCAGGAGAGCGACGAGAGAGCCCGGCGCGCACTTCCCTGCCACCTCCTCGCCAAAGTGGATCAGCGAGACTTTCTTCGCCTGCGCCGTCTTCCGCTTCTTCCCCCCGAGCCTCCGCCCGGCACCTGTTTGAGCCGCTTTTGAATCCAGCTTGCCGAGAAACCCGAGCGCAATACACTTGGAGGGAGAAAGTTTTGCCCGCCCGAGGAGATTCCCGCGCGCGCGCTTTCGCTCTTTCCTCTCTGAGCTCAAGAAGAAAACAACTTTCTCCCCCCACCCCACCTACCTTTGCCTCCCCAACACCAACACCACCCCTCCTCACTCTCGACCGTCGTGTTGAACTCTTATATAATTTACTTCTCCTCGGCACCTCCTCTTTCCCGCCCGGACTCGTCCTCCTCGTCGACTCCCGCTCGCGCCCTTTCGCTCTCCTCGGCGCGCCGCTTCTTCGCCTTCCTTCACTCTATGTTTTGACGCTGTGGAGCCTGGTGGCCCCCGAAAGCTGCGCGAATGTATAGCATGATGATGGAGACGGACATGCACTCCCCCGGCGGAGCCCAGGTCACCACCAACCTCTCGGGCCAAACCGGAGCCGGGGGAGGAGGAGGAGGAGGCGGCGGCGGGGGCCCCAAGGCCAACCAAGACCGGGTCAAGAGGCCCATGAACGCTTTCATGGTTTGGTCGCGGGGCCAGCGCCGGAAGATGGCCCAGGAAAACCCCAAGATGCACAACTCGGAGATCTCCAAGCGCCTGGGCGCCGAGTGGAAAGTCATGTCGGAGGCCGAGAAGAGACCCTTCATCGACGAGGCCAAGCGGCTGCGGGCGCTGCACATGAAGGAGCACCCGGATTATAAATACCGGCCCAGGAGGAAGACCAAGACTCTCCTAAAGAAGGACAAGTACTCGCTGGCCGGAGGGCTGCTGGGCGCTGGCGGCCCCGGCGGAGGCCCTCCGGTGTCCATGGGAGTCGGCGTGAACCCGGCCGGCGTGGGCCAGCGCTTGGAGAGCCCCGGCGGTGGCGGCCCCGGCGGCGGGGGAGGCGGCGGAGGAGGCGGCGGGGGCTATCCGCACATGAACGGCTGGGCCAACGGCGCGTACCCGGGCTCGGTGGCTGCGGCGGCGGCTGCGGCGGCGATGATGCAGGAGGCGCAGCTCGCCTACAGCCAGCACCCGGGCGGCGGCGCCCACCCGCACGCCCACGCGCACCATCCGCACCCGCACAACCCGCAGCCCATGCACCGCTACGACATGGGCGCCCTCCAGTACAGCCCCATCTCCAACTCGCAGGGCTACATGAGCGCCTCGCCGTCGGCCTACGGGGGCATCTCCTACGGCGCGCAACCCCACCAGAACTCGGCGGCCGCTGCGGCGGCTGCAGCCGCGGCAGCGGCGGCCGCCTCGTCCGGGGCGCTGGGCGCGCTCGGCTCCCTCGTCAAGTCCGAGCCCAGCGTGAGCCCGCCCGTCACCTCGGCGCACTCGAGGGCCCCGTGCCCTGGGGACCTGCGAGAGATGATCAGTATGTACTTGCCCGGCGGAGAAGGAGGGGAGGCGGCGGCAGCCGCTGCCGCGGCCGCCGCTGCCCAGAGCCGCCTGCACTCCTTGCCACAGCACTATCAGAGCGCCAGCACGGGGGTCAACGGCACGGTGCCCTTGACGCACATCTGAGCGAAGGGAAGGAAGGGCGCACGGACGGACGGACCAGCCAAGGGGCGCGGGGGACCAATGGGGGGTGTCGCTCTCTCTCTCTCCTGGGAGCCCCCTCGTCCCCCTCGCCACTGCTGCCCATCTTCCCAGACCCACCCCCCGCCACCCCCTTCCTTTTGTACAGAACAACAAGAAAGAGAGAGGAAATGTTTTGATGACGTTGTAATAAGAATAATAATAATTATAATAATAACAAATATTCCTAATGGTGGGGATAATGAAGAGAGAAGGTAACAGATTGCTCTAATGCTGCCCCCCAGTCCCTCCCTCTCTACCCTAAGGACTAGTTTCTGAAACTGGGGGGGGGTTGGGTTGTTATATTTTCCTTCTGTTGTTGTTGGGTTTTAGACAAACCGTCTGTGTTTTAACTGAGATTTTTTTTTTTGTACAGTATTTATCATTCACCCGGGAGCCACAATGCGTTTATATTTGCTAAAGCAGGGGGAGGGCAAAAAAGACAGACAGACAGATATAATTATAATTGTTAATTATTCAAAGATCTAGGCGATGCCAACTTTTCTGCCACACAGAAGCACTAACTGGTCACTCTTTGAGCCGCTTCTTGTGAAGACTTTTTATTGCCTAAGGAAAGCAAAGATGTTGGGGAGAACTGTTCTCGTTTATAACACAGTACCAAGGGATGCAAATCCAAAACCACGCTTAAACTCTTCTTCCTTTTGTAGTTATTACGAAGCGGGGTTCTTTATTTTTTCTTATTTTGTTTATTTATAAAACATTTTTATTTTTTATTTTTTTTGCGACCAGCAACAATATTCTGGATTTTGTAAATGTTTATTACGTCTGCATTTTTTTCCTTTTGTTAACTATTTTTTTGTATGTTTTTTTTCCTTGTAAATGCATTGTGGAATAATTTTAATTAATTTTAGGCGTTACAAGGGAATTCATAAATGTGTATATAGTTTACTAAAAAAGGCGTTTCCGCTAAAAAGGAAAACAAATAAAACTCTAAAGATGCGTTCGATTCTGAGTTATATCAATTTCAAAGTGAAACTGCAACCAGTAAATCCAAAATGTACTAATTCATGGCATGCCTTAAAAACTAGAGATTGGAAATTGACTATATGTATAAATATAACGTGAAATATAATAAGATCAGCAACCACACAAATCCCTATTTGGGTTTAGACTTGTCACAGTTATTGTGATCGCGAACAACATCAAAAAGGGGGAGAAAGTTTTTTTTAAATGGTGTAGTTTTTGGATATTATTTTAATATCTGTTGAGTATTGTTAAGGAAGGCGACCGATTAAAATACTTTCCATAGCATTCCTTGTTTATTTTGTTTATTTCTGGCACGGGCTTATTGGAACATCCTGCTTACAGTACTAAGTTTTCTGTCTTAAGTTAGCGAAGCGGTTTTAAATAGGTTTGGACGGTTCTCTCCCCCTTCTTGGCCCTAAGGCTAGATATAACTCCATCATTACTGGACTCACCATGTTTAGGCGAGATACAATTATGATGCTGAATACTGATTAGACAGAAGAACTACCAAAAACTGTTTCTGAACAAAGCCACATTTTAGGCGGGTGGGGTGGGAAGTCTATCTCTTGTCCCAGCACTGTCTACTCTTCTTTGGAATACCAAGGAACCTTGTTTGAACCGTGAATGCTGTTACACTAAAAATGATGCATTTGTTTGTACGGATATCACAATGTTGTTTAATTGCATAGAAATTTGATTTAAAGTGACTTTCTCCGTTGCCTGATTCTGAAGTGGGAAGTCGATATTAAACTTGATATAACAGTAAAGACACAGTTTAGGCTACATT
This sequence comes from Lacerta agilis, assembly GCF_009819535.1. NCBI lineage: Eukaryota > Metazoa > Chordata > Lepidosauria > Squamata > Lacertidae > Lacerta > Lacerta agilis. Next base: position 76,979,496 of record NC_046315.1, on the reverse strand, counting down.
TTACAATTATTGTTTCAGCTTTTTTATTTATGGCTATTGAACGAAGGCGGGGGGGGGGGAGACTCTGTGAAGTCCAGAGCGGAAACAATGCTTAGAGCAAAGGAAAAGGAGTAATTGGCTCCCTGTGTTCATTTATGTATATCAGTTGGCTGCAGCTCCCGAAAAAAACTTACCCCGGAGCAGCCACCGTTGGTTTTCTTTGAAGTCCTTGGGTGTACTCCAGATTACTCCAGAGTAAAACCACCCGCAGATGGCAGGCACTGCTCCTTACGTGCTCCATTACCTGGAAGTAAGCTGCTTAGGTTTCAATGGATCTTTTATCGAAGTGATCTGTTAAGGCCTGTAGGCTGGGCTATTCGGTCTCTGCTAGAAATGGTTTATAGGGATTAACTTCCCCATTCTCAGCCTTCCATATTCATTTGAATTACTCATCCTTGGAAGTGGTCGCCAAACTTCGTTCCCAAATAACCCTGTTGGTTTCTGTAATATAACTTATTCTTAGCCTTCCTTTCACCCCTTTTGATATTTTGCTAGGCCCTCTTTTCCTGACTTTTATTGACTCCCTCGCTCTGCAGACCGGCGTCTGAAAGCTGGGTGGGAACTCTTGCCATGCTCTTTGGGCGAGTGTGTGGTTTGCTTGTATCAGATCCTGCCCTTTTACAGCAATCCAATAGATGTTGGACTTGTGCACTTTTCTCCCTCTCCCGCTCAATCTTTAATAAGGGGTTTGCCACAAAGGAAAATACCAGCAACCGGGCATCGGTGAAAAACCATACCCGTTTCTTCAATACACATGAGCCCACGGATGTTGGCGAGGTGTGTGTGCCAATCCATATTTCTATACATATATATGAAATGTGAATAATCCTTTATGGTTTCCAGTTACCACTCATTTAACAGAGGTCTGGTTTTGGGAAGGAAACGTAATAAACCATCAGGTATTTGTGAAAGCTATCTGCGCTTCTCTTTGCATGCAAATAGCGCCAACAACTTTTCTGGAAGGAAGGGGGAGGAGAGAGAGAGAGAGAGAGAGAGAGAGAGAGAGAGAGAGAGAGAGAGAGAGAGAGAGAGAGATGCAGAAGGAGTACCAAAAGGACTTCACATTCTCTGTTGTGTTTGGGGAGAGGAGTTCTTATAGTCATTTTGCTTGCCCCTTAACCCTCGGTGTCCTATTGCCTACAGCCCTACTATTAACTCGTGCAAACTAACATCCACGTTCAAATGAACTGCAACAAAACTTTTCAAAATTTACTATTATTCTTGTTGTTGTTATTATTATTATTATAATTAGCAACACAGTCTAGGCGAAGTTAAAATGCGTTATATGTTCACTGGTTTAAGTGGCGTAGATTTAAACGTGTACTTAACTCTCTCAATCAAATCAATGTCTTTGGTTAGACTGCGCCTCACTCCATAACCCAGAATCAGAAAGATTATTATCCTCATTTAGTTGACTTTGTTCGGTGCTTTTGTTATTCGTACGTGCATGTATTTGCTTTGTTGTTGCTTTTCTTTCCGCGGAGAAGCAGGTCAAATAGTAACCTTCATAAAATCTTGTCCAAAAAAGCACAACGCAACCAGTTAAATGTAAGGGTTTTTGTTTTTTTTAAAGAAGAAATCATTAGAACTCCTGGGAAGTCACATGCCTGAATCATTTAATATGCAAAACTACATAAAAGTTTTAAACGATTTCCTGATTTAAATGCTTTATTTTTCATTTTGAGATAGAGAATTGTTCGCCCTCTGATTTGTTCGTCGGATCTGCTTCTGGTTTATAGAAGATTTCATTTATACTGAACACACCGTTTTCAATACTGCTTGGTGGTTATTCCAGATACGCTTAGCGAAACACAGGATGGGGAATGGAGGGCTTGAGGGAGCTGCTGACCGGCCGATTAGTATCCCTACATCTAGCCTTTCCCCACTCTCCCACCGGGGTTTTGAGGAAAGCCAAAGCAACACCCAAACCCAGAACTTAAATCACAAAACGTTCGGCATTGACCTGCTGATTTGCGCCTCTCCGCTGGCTTGGAAGATTAGTGCTGCGGGTGCGGGTGGGCAACTCTGTTTCCGCCGAGTGCTTAGAACTGGAAACACCTCTCCCAAGAACAAGCACCAAGTCTACTTTCAAGCATCCCTTCCCCCCAGCAGAGGAGGAGGAGGAGGTCCAGCAAGGCCATGGACCACTGCTTATCCTGGGCCCTCCCTGGCCCGTTCAGATCTTATCTTGGCCAAGTGGGAGGCGGGAACACTCCGAGATCTGCTCAGGGAAGCGTGAAGGGCCGGCCCCAAGGCCTCGCGGGCCGCCACGCTCGCACAATGAGCTCCCAGAGGACGCCGTTGCGGTTGGGGGAGCAGTTTGGGGAGATGGCGGGGGCTGGTGGCAACCGATCTGCCCTTTCCCAGCTCTCTCGCCAAGCCACATCAGGCCCCTGAAAAGAAGAACAAGAGGAAGGAAAGGGGGCTGAATTCTGCGCGCAATGCCAGTTGTCTCTCCGTCCCCATTGCCATACCCTCCGCCAGGGGCAAGGCGGCCCACGGAGTTGCTCAGTCCAGATAAGTGGGAGCTCAAGAGTCCAGAAAAGGCGTCGAAAAGAAACTGGCGTTGTGTGACACCAGGATTCCCCGGCGTGGCGTGATTTAGTGGGAGAAATTGGTTTACGTTATATAAGCGCTATTTTGTTTTATTACGCGCCAAGCCTCCTAGCCCCATTTCACTTTAATTGATGATCCTGGGAGGCACTTCCTCCTATTTTACTCTTCCTCCCAGAGTCTCCCCCACTTCACCCTATGCCTGATTCTTGCTTCCATCTACTCTTTCTTTCTTGCTCACCGCTTAGCCTTAGGCTCTGGGAGTTTGTTATTTTGCAGTCACTTCTGCCCCATCAGCACCTGCTCGGGGAAGCAGGCGCGGAGGGGGGCGGGGGGACGACGACGGGACTCGGCTTATGGATCTTCCTCCTCTTGTTTCTCTTTTTACCCCAGCGAGAGCCAGATAGGGACTGACTTGTAAGCCGTGACAATAAATTCGTTTTAGGGATTTCGAGGTGTACTTCGCCCCTTTCCTGGAGAAGCAGGCCTTTCCCTTTCCCTCCAGAGAACCACCCCTGTTTATCTAGCCATCCTGGACTTCCCTGACTGGGATTTTCCTCCCCTTTAACGTAGTGCTTTCCCCTTCCTCCATTCCCCGCCGTCGTCATTTCAATTTTATCCTTCTCGGGATAATCGGTTTCGCGTGTCCCGGAGGTCTGGCCGGATGGGCGCACGTGTGAGCTCTCGCTCAGGCGTTGGTACTCGGGCACAAGGGGCGCAGGGGGAGGGGCAAGGACCCGATTGCTAAGCATACAGCAACAGTTTGTTTTGAGCGATTCCCCCGGAAACTAAAAGACCTGAAGCTGCTCACAGCCGAATCCGGCGCTATGGCTTTCAATGGCACTGTAACAGCAGCAATTGACTTTTCCTGGAAGCCCAGCATCTTTTCCCCTGTGATCTAAGCAGCAGTTCACGTCGATTTAAGCGCTTCTCACTTGCATTCATTTTCTCCTCGGTTTTCAGAGAGTCCTTCTGGCCCTTCCTTCGTTTCCTCATTTAGGTCTTAAATATCTTTTACACACACACACATGGGCGCGTTGCTTCAGGAACCAGAACCACACACCAAGTATTCCATTTTCGCCCTACTAGCTTTTGTCCTGGACGGTTCTCCTCCGTTCCTCTTTAGTTACTCCTTTAGTTGCCTTGCACCTACCCACCCGGGATACATGCTTTAGTGTAGTTTAGTCACACTGTAAAGATGAAGGTGGGTTTTTGTTTTGTTTAGGGACCCCTCGTTTTCTCCAGAGGACCTACAGAAACGAGGCCTTTCTTCTCAGGAGTGGTGAGGAGGAGCGCCCGCCTGGGCTCCCTGTGGCTGGACCTTCCTTTGGGTGTCACACAGGAGCGGGTGGAGATGGAGGCCGGCCAAGTGGAGGGAAGCGGAGCGAATAGGAGAGGGGAGTCCTGCGCGGGGAGGGGAAAGGAGAGGCCAGAGTGTGTTTGGAGAGCGCGGGATTAAGCGAGGAAGAGAGCCCTGACCCCGGGATCAGCGGCTAGTCAAACCTATTTACTATCACCCGGCAGGAGAAGCGCTGATGGTTCCCGCTGCTGCCAGCGGCCTGCCCGGCAACAAGTGAAACCCGAGCGCCCTGCTGCGCTCGCCAGGGGACCGAGCCAGGAGGACCCAGGCCGGCTCTCTGGCGCGCTCGCTCCACCGGGAGGAGACGCCATGCCCTGGCGAGAAAGAGGCGCAGGCGTTTGGGCTGCTGCCCTGCCTGGATGTGGCACGGAGGCGGCTGGTGCCGTGAGGAGAGCGATTGGTAGCCCTGCACTTGGAGTGGCAGCACCAATCTTATTAATGCACAGCTAATTTCTGTGGCACTTTCTAAGCTTTCTCTTTCGCCTGCCTTCTCCCAGCAACCCCGAGAGCCGAGGGAGGGAGGGAGAGACATGGCCGAGCAGGAAATTTAAGACACGTTTCCCTCTTGCAAGCACGACGAGGCTGAGAGCGAGTTCACACGTGCTATGCCTCAAGGGTGGCTTGCAAGTGAGAAACAGGCTTCTCTCATCAAACCCTACAGACCAGGATGGGGAACCTGTAGCCCTCCAGATGTTGGACTACCTTCCCCCCCCCCCGCCAGAATTGGTCCTGGGACCAATGACACCTGGGGGGGCACTGTGTCCCCAGCGCTGCCCCCGACACAGCCTGCTGTCTCTTATTCATCTGTGCTTGTGTCATTCTTCACCAAGGAGGCTGCGCGTATGAATAGTTATCCCTCAAAGGCCACACGGCCGTAAAGATCCTGCACCTCTCGCCATAGAATGCAAAACACATGGACACGAATGTATGTTCCGCATATAAGGATATCACTCTCTGGAAAGAGACATCAGTGGATAATAATAATAATAATAATAATAATAATAATAATAATAATAGGGCGAGGGCAGAAACATATCAGAGACTTTGGGAAGTTTCTATAATTGAGGGGTGGTCTTTGGCAAGTAATAACCTACCTTTCCCCCATATATAAATTTTATCTCTTTTATGTTCTGTTAGTCCTAGGCTCCCTATTTCAATAACTAGGCAAAAAAAAAAAAAAAAAAAAACTAGGCAAAAAAGGGCAGGAAATCTGGAGTGTGTGTGTCGGCGGGGGAGACATTTCCAGAAACAAAACATTCCGCTCAGGGGCGCAGCCAGGATTTTATGGGGTGGGGGGAGGAATTTTTTTTGGGGGGGGGGGTTAGAACCGAGCTATTTGCGTCGGGATTAGTTAGTTATTTTTATTTGTTTACTTGGCATTGGGGGGGGGGAACCTTCCCCCTTGCACCCCCCCCCCTGGCTACGTCTCTGGTTCCCCTGCCATTTGCGTCGAATAGCCAGTGTGGTTGTCTTGGGGGAGGCCAGCGGGGATCTCTTGTCTGGGCACATGAGAAGGCTCCAGAGAGAGAGTCCAAATTGCTGGATCAAACAAGGCCAAAAAGTGTAACAGAGGCTGCTGAAGCCTGGATGAAATGTTCTGACAAACTCGCCAGTCCTGATCTCTGTCTGCCTCTCGTGTCCTTTGGGCAGGCATCCCCGGTGACGTTTGAGGAGACTTTTCTCGCGCCAAAAGGGCGCGCGAAGAAGACCTCTCGGGCCTTCCTGCGCTTTTCTAGCCGCAAAGCGCGCCTCCGCGGTTCTTGCCACCTTGCAGGACGCGCAGTGCCGGCTAGAAAGTGTAAGAAAGTGCCACTGTGGCGGCAGCTGTTTCTCTGACACTTTTTTCCTTCAGGCTTATGCAACCCCGAGCGTAGTTAAATTAACCCTTTTTACGCTCTTTCGCCCACCATTTGCCTTCAGGCAGTCCGGGTGGGGAAAGTGTTGTAAAATGGTGGGTGTCCCCTCCCCTCACACACGTTCCTAAAACCAGTGATTATGAAGCTAGAACTAAGATGTCACAAATGAAAATTTATTCCTGAGGAAGTTTAGATAAAAGTGGGTTTTGTGGGGGGTTTTATGTATGTCCTCTAGGTTAGTAATAAAGGGTCAGGTGGCACCTTAAAGGCTACTTTTATTATTACATAAGGTGAGCTAGAGATCATTTCCGATGGAATCCCTTCATAGTAATTCTGCTTTTTGATGCCTCCAACTGGCATATTTTTCAATAATCTGTTGCTCTGGGTGGCAGGCTGATTCTCTACACAAACCTTATAGGTCTCTGCTTAAATGAGCACCATCTGAGAGGGTAATGATGGTCCTGCAGGCAAAATTACATTCTCAAGTACCGCTGGGGGGGGGGGGGGCAACCAGGCTGAGGAAGTGAAGAAATTCCCTCTTCCTATTGCAGCCATATTCTCTTCCAAGGATAGCAAATCATGATTTATGGTGGGCGTTACAATATTTATTTATTTATTTACTATCTATGAATAGGCTGCCAATAACACACTTCTCTAGGTGGCTGACCAGAAATAAAAGAACACAAATACAATATTAAAATGCAAGTACTGTACATAAAACAAAACAAAACAAAAAATGCATCATAAGAACAAACCAACCAAAACCTTTCCTTTCCAGCAGAGGATTAAAAATGAAACCTGTTAGCAGCAGAAGACCCAGATGTTAATATCACAGGTTATTTAAAAGGCCTGGGTGGCTAAAAGTCTGCAAAAATACAATATGGAGGAGAGTAAGTCTCTTTGGGGAGACTATTCCATGAGAGGGGCGTCACCACTGAGAAGGCCTTCATCCCATCCTGTTATAGTACAGAAGTTTTAATATTCTATGCCACTTCCTGGACTTTTAGAGTGAGAGTAAGAGCCAGCATGATGAAGGAAAATGGAAACAAACAAATAGTGGTGTTGAATTGAAAAGAGTGCAATGGAAGTGTAATCTGCAGAGGAAGCAGAATGAGATGCTATGCCAGAGTAGAATCCAGTTCTTCAGACAATGAGTAGGGCTACCTCTCTTTAAAGCTCCCCCTACTTAAAACAAGTTACTGTCTCTGCTGTGCTAGTTTTCAACTTACAGGGGGTTGGTTTTGCTTTTCACATAGCAGAATATTCAAATATGTGACACCCATACCAAGCCTATAACAACATGAGTGTAGAAGGGAAAACTCTATTCTGTCTTAGGGACGTGGGTGGTGCTGTGGTCGGAAGGTTTCAGAAACAGATTTCAGAAAAAGAAGGTTCCCCCCTCCCCAGTATCTAGTCAACCTTGCTGCATATACAGGGTTAAATTATCAAGACCCTGAAATTCTTCTTGTAAATGTGATTCACACTCTTCACTAATATTTAACTGGAATCTTCTCCAATGCAGCTTGTTTAGATCCTCTTGTTAGCAATGTTTGCAGAAGACCGGGACCAACTTCTAGCAGCTTTTATGTTTTTGAAAGATAGCATCATGCATTCTTCACGTTTCCTTTATGTTTATCATTTTTATAAGCCAATTCTAACACTATATTCCTGGAAGTGCATCCCACTGGTATCAGTGGGTCATTTGCCCAAGTAAATTTTCTTGGGGTGCAGACACAGTCTAATTCTGCTCACATTTACTCAGAAGTAAGTAAGTAAAAAAGTAGTAGTAACTCTGAGGGGACTTCTAAGTATGAACCACCTCCATGTGAGCTGGTGCAAGGAGGAAGATTACCAGGGTTCTAAGCTTTGCCAAAAAGTTGAGATTACCCTCCATATATAATTAACACCATCTAAATATTTCTTGTCAGGACGCTGGTGGCACTGTGGGTTAAACCACAGAACCTAGGGTTTGCTGATCAGAAGGTTGGTGGTTCGAATCCCTGCAACGGGGTGAGCTCCCATTGCTCGGTCCCCGCTCCTGCCAACCTAGCAGTTCGAAAGCACATCAAAGTGCAAGTAGATAAATAGGTACCGCTCCAGTGGGAAGGTAAACGGCGTTTCTGTGTGCTGCTCTGGTTCGCCAGAAGCGGCTTAGTCATGCTGGCCACATGACCCGGAAGAACTGTCTGTGGACAAACATCGGCTTCCTCGGCCAGTAAAGCAAGATGGGCACCTTTACCTTTACTATTCTGCCTTGGTCAGATCACACCTGGAGTATTGTGTCTAGTTCTGGGCACCACAATTTCAGAAGGATATTGACAAGAGGAATGGTTGAGGGAGTTGGGTATGCTTAATCTTGAAGATATAATAGCCATCTTCAAATATCTTAAGGGCGATCACATGGAAGATGGAGCAACTAAACATTAGGAAGAACATTCCGACGGTAATAGCTGTTCAACAGTGGAACAGACTCTTTCAGAAGGTGGTGGACTCTTCTTTTTTGGAGGTTTTTAAGCAGAGGTTGGCTGGCCATCTGTTATGGATGCTTTGGTTGAGATTCCTGCATGGCAGGGGGCTGGACTAGCTGTCCCTTGTGGTTCTTTCCAACACCACAATTCTAAGTTTCTATAGTTTAAAGTGGTACAATCTATTCTACCACTTCAGGATTTTGCCACTTCATTCTACTGCAATTGTAGACCAGGCTTTGGTTCCAAGAACCTGTACTTGGTACACATTTAAAGGATTTCTGGGAACAGCTGGGTAGATATGTTTTGGAGGTCAGTGGGAGAAAGAATGGCCTTCCAGGTGAAATAAGTTTACCTGTCCAAGTGCTAGTCAGTCACCATTGGTTAAGGGGCATTTGCCTGAGGATACTGAAGACAAGGATGATTCATCAAAGGATGATGGATTTTTACAGTTGCCTCTTCATCACCAGATGATTCCAACATGAAACGATCTTGCACGTGTGAATGAGCCATCGCAGAATTAACTCCCCTTCTCCCCTGCAGACAGAGCTTCTGTATAACCAAACATGATATCCAGCCATGTTTTCTTTCAATGGAGGTGATTCACCCCTTTAGTTGAGAATCACTATCAATGAACATGCATGTGTGGAGAGTCACCCTGGTGTAAACAGTTTAATGAATTCAGGCCAAAATGTGATACTGCAGTCACCACAGCAGTAAAAGGAAGCAAATATGCAGCTTTGAGCAAATTTATTGGCTTCAACAAAGCCGCTAACATTGATATTCTGCACCTCAATTTAATTGCTGACCAATGCAGTCACGAAATTAAAATGCTATGGAAGGCAGCTGAATGGACAAAATATGGGTGGGAGGCGGCATGTTGCCCGAATTGCAGGAAAACATCTCCCAGAAAGCAGGGTAAAGCAGCCTGGAAGAGCTGTTAAGTCCCTCTCCTTTCCTTATCCAAATCCACACAGCCCCAGGATAAATCCCTTTCTGAGGGAAGGAGGGGGAAAGTGAGTCCAAGCAGGCCTTGAAACCATGGAGAGGGAGAGTCAGTTTTTCTATCCCCCTAAAACACTGGGAAGGGGAGGAGGTTGTTTGGTGTAATGCCAAAGCCACAGGTGAGTAATTACTGTGCTGTACCAGGGATATCTCATTAGCTTAGGTAAATACAACTGGAATATAAGGGATTTGGAAAGAATGTCTGCCATGAGAGATACCAAAGAGTAATTTGGAGACTGTTGCTTCGAAAAGCCAGTGCCAATTCCTTTTTTTAATTCTTATTTTTTTGTGGTAAATAATATTTCAGTCTGGAAGTTGGATCAAGAAACCTCTGCTAAAGGAAGGCCGCACAAAGGTATGTCATGGGGATCATTCCCTGGGTAGATTACTGCTGTCAATAGTTAATAGGCAAAATAGTTCCTTGTTCTAATCCAGCTGCTCCTAGCCACAGCACGGCTGTAAGGCAAAATCCCTGTCTCTTTCTGCAATTCCCAGCATTTGTGACAAAACATATAAGCTTGATGCTTTGAGACCGAAAAAGACGGGTATATGATTCAAGTTAACAACAGTGCTGTTTAACAGGGATGTTGTCACCAGAGCTTGGAATGTGTTCTCCTGCCCCAGATTGCACAGTGCATGGCATAACCTAAGTTGCAGCCTCCAATCAGAAGTGTCCAATGGGAAATGTTTTAATACATGCTGTCCTTGTGATTTTACCTAGCTGATAAACTGCTGGGAAGTCAGTCCCGTTAAATAATTTTGGGGTGGTAAAAGGAGAGGCAGGGGTTTTGTCACACATACATGCAGTGCGTATCCTTAATTCTATGGTAGCACCAAGTGATGGCTTGCATGTTTGCATCAGCTAACACAAATGGAACCACTTCTTACCTCACTACAGTCATACCTTGGAAGTCCGTTCGACTTCCAAAACATTCGAAAATCAAAGTGCGGCTTCTTATTGGCTGCAGGAAACTCAGAAGCCGTTGGAGCCCCGTTGGACATTTGGCTTCCAAAAATAGTTCGCAAACTGACTCACTTCCCGGTTTGCGATGTTCGAGAGCCAAAACGTTCAAGAACTAAGCTGTTCAAAAACCAAGGTACAACTTTATATCTTCTCAAACTTTATAATGTGTTTCAGTAGAAGCAGTTTATACATTTGGATGGGAGACATATTGCAAGGTGAACATGATGCACCAATGAAACTGCCCTTTGTGACTGGCTGCTGGGTGTGAGTTTGAGAAGCAAAGTATTTTAGGTGATCTGAATGTTGTTTGCATGCTGCTTGACCCTTGTAAACAAGTAGTGTAAAGAGTGGGGAGACTCCTGGTAAGTAGGTTACACAAAGGGATGGCTAGAGGCCGATACGCAACCACATACCAGTACTTGGAAAGCATCATGCCCATAAGCTGAGCATGGTCTTCACAACTTTTCTCCCTCTTTAACCAAAGCTACCGGTAATCCCTTTTGAACCCATTGACCAAACTGTTTGACTATGCCTAACAATCTATAAAACTAGGAGCTTCTGATAAATTATGAGGAAATATAGTTATTCAACACCTGTTTGACCAGTAGCCTAGATGACCCTCATGGTCCCTTATAACTCTACGATTCTGGTTGCAACAAATCCTATTCATTATGGAAATGAAAGATGCACCACCCAATTCAAAGTGTTGGTTTTGAACTATAAAGCCTTAAATGGATCAGGACTGCAATACCTCAAGGACCGCCTCTCTCAATATGAATCGATCCGGATCTTCAGATCATCCTTTGAGGCCCTTTGTGTGCCTCCTCCATGAGAAGTCTGGAGGGCAGCAACCCTAGAAGGAGCCTTTACTGTTGTGGCTCCCTGCTTGTGGAATGCTCTCCCAAGGGAGGTTCGTCCTGTGCCTTTATTATACACCTTTAGGCACCAGGCAAAAACGCTCCTCTTCAACCAGGCCTTGGGCTGATTGCTATCCAATACCTTTTAAAATGTCTTGTTAGGGGGAGGAGGAGTTATTAGTTTGAGTTTTTTTTTCTTTTTTTTCTTATTATTTTTTATCCTCTATTTTTATGTTGTAAACTGCCCTGAGATCTACAGATGAAGGGCAGTATACAAATTTAAATATATAAATATCACAAGATCAAACATTAAAAATTTAAAAAGGTTTTATTTATGGCTCAATATAAATATGATATATACTTGTGGGATGTATTATTACTAGAGCAGTCAAGAACAACATTTTCCTGTTGCCTAGAATGGACACACAGGGGAATGTGGCTCCAGACAGGAAGGACTTCCTGTCATACCTGCTCTGGAGCTTCCTCTTCCTGTCTGTGATCAGATAGATGGGCATGACCCTAGCTGACCACATAAAAGGACTGGACACACAACCATCTCTTACTCTTGGACTCTTACTCTCTTACTCTTACTTTTGGACTCTCGCTCTCCTGGCTCTTAGCAAGCACATGGCTCAACCTTCACATAGGATGGAGCCCATAAGCAGAAAGTCTGAGATGTAGCTCAGACTTCTTTTCACTGTAACCACAGATAAAGCCTGCCTTTGGATTACTGCTGTGAACTGAATGTGAGTAAAAATTTATTATTACTTTTAAAGAGAGGGAAATAAAGGGGAAACTTACCAGGAACAATCCAGACTGGATTGCTTAATTAAAGGATTCTAACAAACCATCAATTTGCTTCCAATAAGTTGCAAAGGGAATGTGCTCTGCTGTTTACTCACTGGCGCGAGTGAGGAGGGATAATAGCAAAACATTATATCCTCTCCTACCTTTCTTAACATTACCACAATACTATGGTGCTAATTAGGCTTGGGTCATTGGGTGATATCCCAACTAAGTTATACCCAGAATAGACCCACTGAAATCCATAGACTTAAAAAAGTCTGTTTATTTCAGCCGGTCTACATTGAATATAACTAACAATGGATATTCTTCCTTGTATTAAGACATAACTAGATTGTCAATCTGGATGAAAATGTATGTAGCCTCGTTATTTAGCAGATTACCCGGCAATTATCAGGTGATGAATATCTTAGTTGTTCAGTGCTTTCGGCATCTCTGTAAGTCTTTCACCCTCGTGCAAGTCAAAAACAAGCAATATTTTTATCACATTATTCCATAGCTCCACAAGGAAAGGAGGGCAACCATAGGCAGAGGCAGAGCCAATGGCAGGTAGAGCCAGCTCATTCTAGTTTTGTCCCTGTCTGATCCCCGAATCAGCTGTGCAAGGAGCGGAAGTGAAGGGGGAGGAAGAAGAATGGCGGTGCTACCTCCTGGGCTGCTTGTAAGTAAGAAGGCAGCAGGTAAGGCCAGGCTCAGGTTGGTGCGGCCCCAACTACCCTAATGGAACAGCCTCTACTGCCTGGATGCCTGATGGCAGCAGAGCATTCTCCTAGGCTTCAGAACCCCAGAGGGTAGGTGGAAGCTTAACACTGTGGGGGTTTTTTAGGTCTGGCTTCAGGTTTCATGTTACATGGCATGATGAAAGGGAAGCTGATTACAATAAGGAGACACTGTAGGGATGCATATAGAAACGAGGAGAAGATATATTAGCTAGATATCACCCTTCCTTACACACGTTTGTGAGTTTAGCAGAGTCCCACCCCCACCCCTTTTGTGACAAAATTAGGAAGTTGTTGATTCAGCTGGTTACAGCCTTTTTTTGATAAAGCAATCCAGGACGCCTTGGGGGCAGACTAGATTTTCCTGGTATTTTCCCCTTTTATCCCCCTCAAAACAATAATAGTCTTCTTAGAATGAAGTAGAGTTTACTCATAGTTCACATACAGTAGCAATCTGGAGGCAGGCTTACAGTGATGGAAGATGCATGATGATGGCAAGCAAGCAAGATGGGAGTAAGAGAGAGATGGGGACATGACCAGCCTTCCTTTTATATATATAAGTTATGCCCATCTCTACCTGACTGCACCCAGGGGGAACTGGCTCCCGCAGGGTTGACAGGAAGTCCTCCCTGGTGGATTCACATTCTGCTGAGTGCCCATTCTAAAGTTGGACTTGAGTGCTCTTTCTGGATACCCCACAGACATGACTCTCAAAAGTCCTGTATTACCAGAGATGTCCAAGATGCAGTGGCAGAGGGTGCGCTTTGGGACTGGTGGGGCAGAAAGCCCTCCTTTAAGAAGCTGTAAGTAAAAAAGGCAGGCAGGGGTGTTTCACATAAAAAGGCAGGTAGGACTGTGTCACATTCGCCCTAACAGACCACCCAACATTGCCCTGATGACCTGGAGATAATATTTCAGAGTGTAGGTCCTCATTACTGTTGGCCTTCACAGTTAATTTCTGGTCTTTGACTTCTGTGTAGAAAAGAGACCATTGTGATACCCAGCTACTAAGCAACCAGTGGATATTTATCTGCTCCGTTGTTTAGCCTAGCACATGGGTAGGCAAACTAAGGCCTGGGGGCTGGATCCAGCCCAATCGCCTTCTAAATCCAGCCCACGGACGGTCCGGGAATCAGTGTGTTTTTACATGAGTAGAATGTGTCTTTTTATTTAAAATGCACCTCTGGGTTATTTGTGGGGCCTGCCTGGTGTTTTTACATGAGTAGAATGTGTGCTTTTATTTAAAATGCATCTCAGGGTTATTGGTGGGACATAGGAATTAGTTCATTTTTCTTTTTCAAAATATAGTCTGGCCCCCCCACAACCTCTGAGGGACAGTGGACTGGCCCCCTGCTGAAAAAGCTTGCTGACCCCTGGCCTAGCATAAAGAGAGGCAAAAGTTGGTGCTGCTACAAACATTATTTTGGATAGTAGGAGGTGTTCTATAATGGGTTGGGGGTGTTTGGGGGCGGGATATGCAACCAATAACCTCTTCAACCCGTTATTTTTATCCTCTTCCACTGCCAGAGGATATTTTATTTCACCTCAAATTACAGGAACCCAACTCTACCCAGAAATGTGTGGGTGTGCCTCCTTGCCTGGAAATGGCACCATTAGAGAGACAACATGTAGACCATGACATTTGTGGCCTTCCAGAAGTCCTTAGAGTACAGCTCCCATCAACACTGACTATTGACCATTTTGGCTGAGGATGATGGGAGACAGTCCAGCAACATCCACAGGGCGATAAATTCCCCATCCTTGCTCTAGAATAAACCATTCAAACATCTAGTTCTTCCAAGGGGTTCGTACTTGAAGTCTATGGCTTCATGCATACTGTACATTTTATCCACAGGACTTTCCCCAAAGAATCCTGGGAACTGTAGTTTTGTTAAGGGCACACAGAACTGTAGCTCTGGAGATAAACTTTGGGGATTCTGTAGGGAAAGCTTAAAGTGTGCTTTAAATATGTGGTGGTGTATGCAGCCTGAATCTACAGGCTTAGCATTAAGGGCCACTTTTGTTTCATTGTTTGGGGTGCTATTATGGCTCATTTTAGAATCCAGAGCAAAAATAAGCTGAGGACAATAGTGTAGCCAGGAACTCCAAGGCCAGAGACAAGGATGAGTAGTGAGTGATTAGAAGGAGTCCCTTATGGGGGTTTGCTTAGATAGTCCTCCTCCCCTTCCCTCAAAACAATGGCAGCCCATTAAAACGTGTCATTTAAAAGAAAACTGAAGTGAACAGATACTTTTTTAAAAAGAAAAGAAGAATGAAAGAAATTAAGGCACGGGCCTGTGATCTTAAAACTGCTGTGCACCATCATTGCCAAGAAAGGAAATGGTTTTAACATTCTAGCTGTAGATATATGAGCCAAACCTTCCCAATAGTTGTGGAAGGAATATAATCACTCCGCACAGTGAGATTTACCCCAAAGGAGCCTCCCAAATCTCTTTTTTGGATACTCACAACTTTTCTTTCTGACTTTTTTCTTTTTTTTGTCCCAGCAGCACAAGTTACTTGCTTACTTTTCTCAGCAAAAATAATAATAGCAACTTTGTGAAGGCTTCAAGGATATAACAGTCTAATTAGCCATAAAACTGTTTTAGTACTGCCACTAATATTACAGAGAAACTGATGAGATGAGATGAGATATATGACTGAAATAATTTTTTCCACCCACAAAACAAAACAGCTGATGCAATCTATTAAAATAGAAACACACCTCAAAAATGTCCAACAAAATACAGATGACTTTCTTAAAACACCATTGAGAATTAAATCTAGAGTCAATATAATCGATGGGGGTTGTGCCATTGACTTCAGTGGGATGAAGGGTGCAGAGCTCCCCCCCCCGTCAATTCCTTTTAAATTACCCAAATGATGCCAGTTTAACCACTATAAATTCCCTATTGGATTTTGGAGTCAAGCTGGTGGTAATAGAAATATAAAATACAAGTTGAAGCGTGAAAGGCTAGCTAGATTATACAGAGATAAAGTCTTTTGGGGTGGGGTGGGGTGGGGTGGGGTGGGGTGGGGAGAAATATATCATGTGACATCACATAAGAATGTAATGAATAGTGTGTGTGTGTGTGTGTGTGTGTGTGTGTAAACAAATAACTTCACACAAACCCATGAACCCGTTGCCAGCCAACACTATTCTCAAGTTGCTGAAGCGTTTTGGAAAATGTACAACACAATTATCGCAAAGTACTAAGATCACTACTGCTAACCTCTCAACCATACAGCACAAATATTGCCAAATTGAATCCCTGTATTATTTATTTCAGCCAGCTGACTTGCAGGGAGAGAGGGGGGGGAGAGAAAATGGGAGTTAACTTCCTAATTTAAATGTGGGGTGTGTGTGTTTGTGTCCCCCCTTTCTTTCCAGGAATTTGAGAAAAATAGCTATTTTTATATGAAAAATGAAAAGACATATTTGGAAATAAGTCGCAACATAAAATTGTTTTTACACACAACCCAGATGCCCTTCCTCCTCCTCCTGTGTTGCTGCTGCTACCAATGTCACCGAACAGCTGACATTTGGTGTTGTTTCACCCTCAGCTATCTGCTTTATCCTTTGGACTCGGGCCCCCTTTCCTTCCCTCCCCCCTCCCTCCTTTCCCATTAGATGATGATTACCTCACTGTCCTATATGCACAATTTAAAGGGAATTACCTATTACTTCAATTATTTGTTTCTTATCAACTGATGTTACACTACAAGGATTTGCATTGAAAAGACACAAAGAAGGAGCAAGTCATGGCACATTGCCAAATAAAAGAGTAATGTTCTGGTGAATTTAGCCTAAATAATTTACTGCTATATAAAAGTGGAAAAGTGGAAGGTGAACCCTTTGACCAATAAATCTCTTCTGCATGTGAAGCCCTTATCTTGTCCCCTCCAATATATTCCACACTAGGAAGCCATCATCACTGGCTCTGGTTTGTTATTTGTAAACCTTGATCTTCTGCACTCGGTGTCCTAAATATGGATAATTAGCATCAGTTTATCACGCCTCTGCATATTTTCTCTTCTCTCCAAACATGCATGCTTCCATTGGCTGCCATTCTGTCACAGAAGATTATGGAGACAGATTGCAGAGAATGAATGTGCTAAACGAGATTAGGAAGGAATAGAAATAGCAACTTGGCCAATAAATTCCTCGTGAGAGCCTTATCATACAATTACACGTTGACTTGTTTCACACTCTCCCAGCCTCTTAATCCAACGCCCCCACCAAGAATAAAATTTCACTAATTTCTGAATTACTGCATATCCTCATGACTTGTCACTGAGAATGGTTGGAAGAAGCAACATGGTCGAAAATAGAGCATCCAACTTCCAAAAAGAGGTGGCAGAGGGAGGGGCGGGCGGGGGGGGGAGGGGCAGGATGGAAACTTTTATTTGCCAGGAAAGGCGTCGGGGATGGAATAGTTTCTGGGAACCATGTTAGAGAACAGAAGGTTTTGTGCACCTATCGTTTCAAGTGGCAATAATTTTCGCAGTTTGGAAATGCTTGTTTATTTGTGTCTTTAACATAAAATCTCGTCTTTTTATTTTATTTTTACTTCCAAACTTTAATGCACTCTTTACATTCGCCCCCACTGGATTCCGATGTCAAGGTCCTGAGCATGTCTGCTCAGAAGTAAACCCCAATGAGTTCAACGAGGCTCACTTCAAGGAAGTGGGAATATCTATTCTCCCCCCCCCCCCCCGGAATAAGGCAAGTTGAACGGAGTGGTCCTCACTCCCAAGTAAACAGCATTGTTGTGTAAATGCGCGGGGGGGGGGGCACACAGAAAACTCATTAACATGCCATCAAAATTAAGCATTTGTAAGCCCCATTGATTTTGGTGGGAGCGATTTGAGTACGTGTTTAATTAACGCTTTCACAGAAATCATTAGGACTCGTGTAGTCTACTCAGGTTTACTCAGAAACAAGTTCTACCTAGTTCACCGGGTCTTACTTCCGAGGAAGTGTGTGTAGGATTCCAGCCACAGAGGATAACCATGGGGGGGGGGTTGCCCCTGAATTCATGGGAGGGGGGAGTCCCTGGATTCTTCCCTCTAGTCGATGGTCCTCAACAACGGCGTGGAAGCAGATCCAATCGCAATCAACAGGGGTGTCTTCCAAGTAACTTTCCTGAAGAGCAGGGTGCCAATTTGGGGGCTGTGGATCGGGACGATCCGGGAACTTGGCCACCAGAGCTCGAGCAAATGCTGGCGTTCACCTCCGTTGCATAACAAAGGAAAGTTTTCGCAGGTCCTACCGCGGTTGCTGCTGCGTGGTTTTGACTGGGCTCGTTAAAATGAATGCAGTCTGAGAACAAATGCACACCAAGCAACTCCGTTTAGCAGAGCAGCTAGTTAGCGTTTGATTTTAAATTGCTGGGTTTTTTGTTTTGTTTTTAAAGAGAGAGGTAAATTCTGAAGGTCGTGTGCCAAAAAAGTTGATTTTCTATAGAATACTGTAATAGCAAATCAAGAAAGGTTTCGGAGAACGTGGTGGTTGCAGGTTCAATTCCTGCAAGGGCCATCTGCATATTCCTGCTTTAGATAATCCTCGGGCTCCTTCCCAACTCTATGATTCTAAGAGATAGGGAAAACGGGCTCCCAACTGGAAGGCCAAGGCTGCTAACCCCAAGTGCCCTTAATTTAGGGATCAACTCCATGGAAATCAGTGGAACTGAATTCCAATGAATTGTCTGTAGACAAACTCCAAGGAGTTTAGCAACCGCCGAAACTGCTTGCATGGAGCTTTGAAACTCTTAGGCGCACTGCTGCTCCTGAACGAGAAAGAAGAAGCAATTCAAAGCAAGGTAAAAAGCAGCTGAGGAAGACCCAAGTAATCTCAGGAATTTGCTACTCAAAAAAGAAGAAGGAAAAATAAGATAAAAGCGTGATGTTGAGGGAGCCCTGCATTTTTGCTTACAGCACTGGCAAAGTTAAGCCAAACCCCTTGAATTCCAGAATCCCAGCCCACTGACTTGCAGGGAACAAAAATATATATGGCGCTCAAGCTCTGTGCAGGTGTTGTGTGGAAGAGGCGTTGGGCGAGATCCAAACAAACGCACTCCTCCTATGGAGCTCGCGCATGCCCTCCAGGCCACCAAACGGAAGAGTTTCCCAAAACTGTCTGCTAGGTGGCATTGAAATACCTTCCCCCACCAGCCTCCCTACTGGGTATCCCCAAGTCCCCAGACACGCCTAAAGCAGCTCTTTGGGATCCCGACCTTTGATATCAATGGCAGCCTGCTGCCAATAAAGTCTGTAGTCATGTGCACATTGACTTGGGAGTCGGTCCTATTGAACTAAGTGAGATTTACTAACTGTGCATAGGCAGAAGTAATTCCTGTTAAATTCAACGAGGCTTACTTACTCCCAGGTAAGTGGGGTTAAGACTGCAGCCATACTTCTGAGTGAATGCATGCATAGGATTGGTCTGAAAGCAGGTTTCACTTGCAGTGCTGTCCTCACTTATCTAAGTAGAATTGAATGCATCGGAACCCACTGTTAGCTAAGCGCACGTTGTCTTATGTGGATTGTGAATCTAGCTCTCAAAAGATTTTGAATATCGGCTCCTCCCCGCCACCGCCTGAATCGCTGATAGTAAGCTGACTTTTTAAATGGTTCCCCTCGTTTACAGTGGATGGCTATCTGAGGACCTCATTGTGACTTAAAATGTAGAGGCAAATATTCTGGTAGTATCTGGAGGTTCATAGGAAAACATCCAGATATCGCTAGACAAATGTAGAATTAAACCGGTTAGGAAGCTAGGCGTCCATTCCTAACTATCTGTGGAATGGGTTAGCAGCTGATTTGCGCCAGGAGTAAAAGAATTCTAAACAGGACCCCTTCACATTCCCCTTCCAAAAATGTTGACGTCCCAAAGGATGGATGCTTTCTGTGTGATCCTCTGCAGGAATTCCCAGGAGGCCAGGCAATGCTCCACCACGCAATTTAAAAACCTGTTCATTAAGGAAGGAACACCATCATGCAGAGTTAAAAAAAAAAAAACCCTTAGCAAGAGCGTCTTGGACTCCGATGGACACTTTTTCTCATTATATCCACAAGCAACAGGGCTCTAAACAAAACACTCACTTGGACTGTCAGCCCCACTTTCCCACTGAGTTTAATGGCGTGCGAATCGCCTTATCTTCGCACAAAATGCTGTACTATCTAAAATACAATCTGCAATCCTTTTTTTCCAACTTTTGACTATATTGGGATGCCTCTTTTGGAGAATGATTTTTTGTTGATATTTTTGAAACCCCTCCCCCTTTATTTCCCCGAACAGCCGTTCCCAAATGCATTGCTCTTGGAGAAGCCCTATAGATTCTAATGGGACTACTCTGAAGTAAAGAGATAATGGAACAACTGCAGAAGAGAGATATGGAAA
Source organism: Lacerta agilis (assembly GCF_009819535.1). NCBI lineage: Eukaryota > Metazoa > Chordata > Lepidosauria > Squamata > Lacertidae > Lacerta > Lacerta agilis. The sequence goes on along the minus strand of NC_046315.1, from coordinate 76,959,472 downwards.
CCCTATATTTTTTCCAAGTTTCTTCATAACCCGGGGACCTCTTTCTGGCTACCTTCCCGTCTTCAAGGACAACAAAACCTGCCCCAGCTAAAAAAAACAACAACATCCAGCGTCTTTTAGAGGCGACCAAAAAACGCAGAGCCTCGGCCGCTAGCTAGCTAATCTATCCATCCACCCACCCAGCCTCCAGAGTTTTGCCATTAATCTGGGAACAAACTGCTAACCTCGGTGGCTGGTATTTTCGCTTTTCTTTTCTCACTTTTCTTAGTGTGGGGAAAGCAGCAAAGCCTGTGTGGACTGATTGTGAGGGGCTCTGCTGGAATTTGGCAGCGCCAAGGCTTGGAGAGCAGCCCCATGCTGACTCCCATTCAGCGGGCCAGTTCTCCGCGAGCTTTGCAAGTTTCACTCAGCCGTGCACTCAATGGCTTCACAAAGCTGATTACAAGCTTCAGCGCATTCCTGAAGGAGCCAGAAGCGACGCAGGTGCAAACGAGCCGAGGGAGCCCCTGATCCCGGGCGCGGAATGGGGCAAGCTGGGAAAGACTGGGACCACACAAATCCAAGGCTCACCAGGCAGCTTCCAGCCTGCCTTGGGAACTGGGGAGGGTCGTGAGCCGCTCCTTTCAACAGGGACCCGGGAAGTGCAGGAGCCGCACGTAGCAGCACTGGGACAGCTCCCAGTCAGACGTGCCAGGGAGAGCCCTTCTGTGCGTTGTGTATGTGTGCGTGCAGGCCAGGGGGCAGCCCCACGGCACCTGAGCATCCCCGCTACACACATACACACACACGCACACTCCTTTACCCACCTCAGCCCAGCAGCCTCGCCTGCTCTGAGGCTGTCTGGGAATCTGACCGCTTGGCGTCCCGACCCTAACTAAACTCACAGAAAGAGACGTTGCAGCCCTGCTAGAGGCAGCCAACCTACAGAGAGATTTTCATAGAAGTTGTTGAGTTGAAAGGGACCCCGGGGTCATCTAGTCCAACCCCCTGTCATGCAGGAATCTTTCGCCCAACGTGGGGCTTGAACCTACTACCCTAAGATTAAGAGTCTGATGCTCTTCCGACTGAGCTGAAAGTGGAAGGCAGGCTCCAGCTGAAGCAACGCGCCGCCGAGACACTGTTCTCCGTCCCTTTTCCACATATATAGCCTACTGTATGTCAATATTATTATTTTTCTTGGAGTGCATCTTCCTGGACCGTAATGACATCCTTTCTTTTGTCTGGACTGCCTTGGCAAGCTTCTATTTTATTTTAGGAAGGGAAGGAGGGAAACGTCAAGCCAGAGGAGCGGGAGAGGCTCCGGGTGTGCCCTCGCACGCCTATCCTCTGTAGCCCCTGCCCGCCTCCCTCTCCCTCGAAGTCACACGAGCCGCTCCAGAATTCCTCACCTCCGCTGGGGGAATAAAGGCCGGGGGATTGTTGGCTGCCACAATGAGAGCCCCTCTCCCCCGCAGGGCTTGCCCTCCCCCCTTTTTCCGTGGGGGTGGACTGGACAGGAGCCCTGCAGTCCCGGGGTGGAGGTCGGGGTGGGGGTGTTCCTCCTAGCTCTGCTTGCTGAACAAAACGAGAAAGTCGGGAGGGGGAGGGAGTACTTTCCCTCCCTTAATGTCCCCCTTTTCCTTCCTTCTCTCTCTCTCTCTCTCTCTCTCTCTCTCTCTCTCTCAGGAGCAGAGCTGGATAATTAATTACCGCCCCCACTCCAGTGAATGGGAGGGGGGAACGCTGTGTGTGTGTTGGGGGGGCAGAGAGAGAGAGAACTAGACTTGGAATTGTACAAAAAGCTCTCCAGCGGGAACCACAGCAGCCTCTTTCATGCTCTCCAAATAGTTCCACGCCTGTGCAGGAAAAGATCCCCCCCTCTTTCTCCTATAACCCCCCCTCCATTCAGGAGCCCTTTAAATTCCCGACTGCCCCACGATCAGCCTTCTCCTTCCTTTGGGTTCCCATTTGGCTGCCAAGGCGCGTTTTCAGCTGCGCCTCTTTTCCGCGGCGGCGCATTTCGCCCGGGCAGACATTGCGTCTTCCCTCCCTCGCTTCCTCCCTTGAAACTCTCCAACTTCCCCCAGCTCAGTCTCCCTGCCTCGTCTCTCTTTGGCCTGCCACCAACTTCCCGTTTGGGTGTGTGTGTGTGTGTGTGTGTGTGAGAGAGAGAGAGAGAGAGAGAGACGAGCTCTCGCTCTCGCTCTCTCACTCACACACACACACGCACGCACCCCGCGAGCGGTTGCCTTGGCAGAAAAGGTGCAGCTTTCTGATGTTCTTTTGTCTGATAACTAATTCAAGTTAATGCGATCTTTATGTAAAGCTAACAGCGGATAATTGTCTATTTTCTCGCCAACAATCTCCATCACAATCACTTATCTGGAAACCTGCGGTTTTATTAATCGCTCTATATTCCCCGAGATAAGCGCCTCTCGAAGGATCAGTAAACACGCGAGGGGGGGGGGGGAATTAAACAAACTCCAGAGCCACTTCGGCTCCCATCGCATCTTTCACCCCCGGCGGGCACCGGGAGGCGGGGAAAGGGGCCCGGGCCCCGGTGCCTCACGCCACACTTTCGCCGGGGGACCACGACGGGTCATTCATGGGAAGCCCCGGGAGACCCGATCCTGTGGGTGACTGTGGGGCTTCCTTCCGTGGAAACAGAGAAAGGATCTCCGCCTTAGGGCTGCGGGGTAGACCAACTTGAAATTCCACCGTGTGTGCGCGCGCGCGCGCGTTTGTGTGTGTGTGTGAGAGAGAGAGAGAGAGAGAGAGAAAGGATCCAAGTTTCAGATGAGCAAAGAAAGTCATATGGATTTTAACTGCGGGCCCACAATGTGGTGCAATCGAAACACTGGGCTTTAAGCCGAATTAACACCTTCCTTTCGTGTGAACGCGGTGCTCAGTCCTTTGGAAGTTACTGGAACGAAGGCAGCAGCAGCTGCAGCTGAAACCGTGGATCCAGCTCTTCTTCCCCGGACAGACTTTTCTACCACCAACCCACCCAGTTAAGTCTCAACGTGACACCCCCAGTTCTCATCCACAAACCCATGAGACTCACCTAAACAGGTTCAACCCCAGGGAGCGAACGTGCTCAACAATAGGACTCATTGCACGTCCACTCATTGAGTTAAATGGGACCTTTCTAGACAAGTGGGCACAGGATCACAAGCGAACAGCGATACGTGTCTTACTCCGAAGTAAGTTTCACCAAGTTCAATGATTCCCAGGTAGGTGCGCACAGTGTTGCAGCCTAAGAGTACGATCCTGAGCACACCTAACCTGGAAGGGAAACCTGCTAAAAGGAATGTGCATATAACTGGGCTGCATCCAGCTACTTCCTTGGGCAAAAGGCCCACTGAAATAAGTCTCCCTGCCGAGTAAAAATAGCTGTCCTGCTAAGAGAAAAGAAATCGATGGGATGGATGCGGTTTAAATGGCAGCTGTGGATCCGTGGCTGGTGTCCGGGCGCAAGCGAGTCGCGCGCCTCTGTTGTCTTTCCCCATTATTAGCAGATGATGGGGAATATTTGCACTGAAACGAGACTGGAGTCCCAGAGGGCGTGGGGGGGGGGGTGAGTCGAAGCGAGCGCTGCCATGGGAATATCCTCCCTTGCTCAGCTCAGCTTCTTTTCGGTTTAAGGAAGAAATTATGGCAAATTGTGCTGCAGATCCCTCGAGGGAAAACATTCCGGTATTGCAAAGATCTTTTTTAAGTTTTTCTACGAAGAAGTCAAAACAAGAGTGTCAAACGAAAACCCATTTCAGGGGGCCTGTGTGGGCTGGGCGGGTGCATGTTGTTTATGTACGTGCGCCCGCGCGCCTGCAAACTAGTTTGAAAGGGTAAAAAGTTTCCAGGGTTTGTTTTTTTGTGTGTGGGAGGGGTGGGAAAGAGGAGGTGAAGCCCGACGCGATTTGCTCTCCTTCCCGCATTCTTCCTTCCGCAGCAGCTCAGAGCTTTCCATCAGGCCAAATGAGCATTTGCCTGGAAATTAATGGCGGGTAGGAACAGAGGAAGCTGCCATGCCCTGAGCACTGAGCCCGTCCATGTAGCCCAAAATTGCTTGCACAGGATGGTAGCGGTTCTGTAGGATTTTTCGACGGGGCACATTTTCCCTGCCCCCTACCTGGAGGTCATGCTGGGGACTGAACCTGGGACCTCCTTCTACACTCAAAGCAGACGCTCTGCCACTGAGCTATGGCCCTTCCCCAGTTGTGTTTTGTTGTCTGAGATATCAGGAGTAGCTACCGGTTTTTTTTCGATCTACAGAAGAGGGCACAGCACAGCTGCAAATAAGTTAAGATCAGCAGACGATTGAGCGAAAGGAGGAAGATTATAAAACGATTGTCTCTGCCCAGCAACTTCCACGGGCTTGATTAGAGTGTAATAAAGGAACTTAACGAGATCGTCCTATGCAGGGCGCAAGTCCAGTTGGGCATAGGATTTCGGTCTTAGGCTGCGATCCTAACACAAACCCGAAGCCCTGTTATACTTGGCCCCGAGTCCCGATTCCTGTCGATTTCGATGGAATTTCCCAGTTTAGGATCGCAGCTGCTTCGGCTTCAGCCCTGCTGCACCCTTGGCCATAAGCGAGCGCCACATTGAACTCGACGGGGCTTCCTTCCGAGTAAACATGAACCAGCTCGTGGGGCTACCCGAGGAGGCTCCTCAGCTCACTCACGAAGTCCTCCTGCAAGTTCCCTGCAGGTAAAGTGCCTTGAGGGGGGGAGGGGGGCTGCCATCTTCCCCATCGACTCTAATCCATCTTTCACTTGTAAATAGGAAACCTTCCCATGCAATCTGCTTGCAAAACCGATGCTGGGGTGTTGCTTTCTGGCTGGCTGCAGTTCTGGAGGGCGCACCTTCCGTTTCCCTTTCGTTTTTGTTTCGCCCTTCACTCAGAACTAGCCCAGTTAGGGTTGACATTATGTCCTATTTCCCCCCAAGACACATTCTCTTTTTCATGGGTATGTAAAATGAGAGCCTCTCCATAGTTAAAAGTAGAAGTCGGATAATATGTCCCTCTTTTTTTGCTCTTCAAAATATATGGCAACCCTACCAGAAAGCCACTCCTTCCCGGAGGTAGCCTTTAGAGCATGGCACGGCATGGTGCTCCTGTCCTGCCTTGCAGGCATGTTGTACGTTTTGCCAAGAAGACCCTGTGTGTGAAGTGCTTTGAACGTTGGCAAGGCGCTGCCCTGCTATGAACTACAGTGAGGGTTGAGGGGCGGCTCGGTTTTTGGCCAGAGCAGCGGGAGTGGAATGGGAAAATGTGGATTTGGGGTGAGTTCTCATTGTGGAAGACAGGGGAGGACTTCTCTCTCTCTCTCTCTCTCTCTCTCTCTCTCTCTTAAACCCCTCCATCTGATTCTCCACTCCTCCTCCTCCTCCTTCTCCCCCCGCCTGGCTCCTCCTGGTGTTCCCAGGGGCTGCTGGCTTCGGCTTGCGGCCCGGGCGAGCCATCCCACTTCATCTCTCACCTGAATCTTGTCATCTCTGCCATCTCGCAGTGATCTGGGAACAATGCCGGGTCCCTTGGACAGCCCGAGCTGGTCAATCAGGCAGAACAGACTATGCAAATGGAATGGAAAGGCGAAGCGGGCGAGAACAGTGGCGCCCATTGTCTTGCGCATTTCAAAGCCAAGCCCAGCTGCAGCGCCGTTGCTGCCTCGGACCCGGCGGTTGCTACACGAATGTCAGCCCTGCGAAGCATCAGGTCGGGGGAGAAGCGGCTGCGCGCGCAGGCAGGCACCCCCCCAGCCCGCCCGGAGGAGATGAAGCCGCTGCCGCCGCCGCCGCAGCCCCCTTGGCAATGACTCATAGAACTATAGAGTTGGAAGGGACCACGGCAGTCATCTGGTCCAACCCTTGCAAGGCAAGACTCTGTTTGTCCGACGTGGGGTTCGAACCCACGACCCTGAGATTAAGAGTTTCATGCTATACCGACTCAGCTATGTTGTTGTTGTTGTTGGAGGAGAAGCAACAGCCTGCAACTTTCTACTCTGGGGAGGGGCCTCTTTCAATCCCAGAGAGATTTTTGAGAGGGTGTGTGTGAAGAATACCCCCTAGATCTCTAGATCTGTCCCCCCCCTACTAATAATATATCAACCTTATGCAACAGGGCAGGGCCATTGCACTCCTGTCCTCCTCTGCTGGGCTGCTCTGAGGAACAGGATGCTAGACCTGAAGGGCCTTTGGCTAGTTAGTCCTTATGAGCTCCCCGTGCCTTCTTCTAAGATCTGGATCAAGTGGAAACATCTCAGTGGAAGTTGAACAGCATAAGGCAGAAAGCATAGTTTGGAGCCCAAAGAACTTAGTAATAAAACCAGAGGACTGCAATTTACCTGACTAGTGAATGGAGCTGTAAGCCAAGAGCATAAAGGCCCTACTACTTGGCAGAGTTAAATGAAAGTTGGTCTTGTTAAATTTCAGTACCAGAGAAATGGGGGAAAGCTTTGGTTTTAGGGTTTTTTCTGTTTGTTTGTTTTTAAAATAAAATAAAATGAAATAAGTACATGCATTGTCTCTTTTTCAGGTTGTGATTTCTGCAGATCAAGCACATCTGTTGTGAGACATTAGTGATATTTGCACTATAAGGTTGGGAAGAAAGAGGGGGGAGAGGGAGTGTATGTGTGGGGTTTAGTGTCAGTTTCACTTGGGTAGATTCTCTTTCTATTTGCTTGTTATATTTCCTTGGTAGTTAGAGAGGTTGGGGTGGCTTAGGGTGCAGTTAGTTGTCTTTGGTTGGCTGCAGTGAGATTTGTTCATTAATGTGGGGGGGGGTTGTTGGGTCAAGTTAGCCTAATTGATTTGTATGCTTTCGGTGGATTCTTGTAGTTGTCTTTTGGGGCTGTGTATGTGATAAAGGGGAACCATACCGGGGTGAAGGCGTCTTCTATTTGTCCCCGGGTCAGTTTCAGTTTATTGTTTAGTTTTTTTCTAATAAGGCTGTTTCCCATGCAATTTGATACCATTGGTCCATGTTTACTCCTGACAGGTCTCTCCAGTGTCTGGCTATGATGCTTCTGGCTGCTGAGAGTAGGTGGGTTATGAGCTCTTTATAGTTGGCATTATTATCTTGCAAGATGTTCAGTAGGGCCAGTTCTGGGGTGAGTTCTAGTACCTGTTTAGTTACTTTGCATATTTCTTGTGTGACTGATGTCCAGAAGGGTTGGATTTGGGGGCATTTAAGACGAGTGTCATCCAGACTTGTGTTTACTTATCCTTTATTTTCTTCTTCTTTTAGGTGGCTCTGGTGATTCACCTACAAGTGGTGGCTAAGCTCTGTGAACAGAAGTGTTTCCTTTTTCCTAGCCCATCTCTTGTTATCAGATGGACATGCTGGTGGGCTGCAAGTGTTTGAAGGCTGGAAACTCAGTTAGATGATGGGCTGATCCAAAAAGGACAACCAGTTTGCTGGTCCCTGGACAGTTTGCTGCAAACTTCTTCTGGATTAGCCAATCCTCAGCAAATATTTGGTCTTGCTTGTATCTCCTCTCCTCATTCTTTGCTGGAGGTCCTTCTGGATTAAGTCGTTCCCCCACCCCCAACCCCACTAAGGAAGGAGATGCTCTCCTTAATATGCCACAAATTACAAGGTGAGGCTAATGCTAATCATGTTGGATTAAGGAAATCCTATTAAAATTAATTCATCTGGCAAAATTAAATTTCCTGATTTTCAATATGTGGCCAATCTGTTCCTTAAAGAAGGAGAGAGATAAAATCAGCAAACAAAACTAGCAGGCCCCATTAAATGTAAATGAGCTTGCATTTGATATTCAGCTGGCCAGGAAGCGCCCGGGGAAGGGGGGGGCTTCTTTTCTAAAAGGAGAACAGCATCAGCTCAAGCCTGCTGAGAAGCCATGCCGTAGAGCTTGGAAGCTGCAGCCCCTAACCCCAGGTCCCTGTGCCATGGTAAAGGAAAATGCAAGCGACATGTCAGTAGGAGGAAAGTGTGGTGTAGTGGTTAGAGTGCTGGACTCAGGAAACCAAGACTCAAATCCCTTTTCAACCATAAAGCTCCATGGGTAGCCTTGGGCCAGTCATTATCTCTTAGCCTAACTCGGCAGGGTTGTTGTGAAGATTAAAACAGCAGGGGAGGAGAATTGTGTGTGTCACTTTGAGTTACTTAGAAGAAAGGTGGGATACTAAAGTAATAAACAAGACACAGAGAGAGAGACAAATTTCTGTGCTCAGATACTTTCAAGGTGACATTGTGAAAAAGTGGTGCATCTTAAGAACAGTTGTGATTATCTTCTGTCTAATTTCATAATAAAACCATATTGAGTATCCAGTGTTAGAGGAGACCATTGAAACTGATGAGCATGGCTAAATTAGATCCATATATTTCAGTGGGTCTACTCTGAGTAAAACTAAGTTGGACACAGTGCCATAGCGTTCAGCATAGGCAAGCGTAGGTAAAAGCTTACTTTTGTATTGCTTGTCAGACCAAAGTCCCCCAAAGCAGCACACAAGCAATTAAACTACATCATTAAACAAACAATAAAACACCACATCACAACAAATTATAGCAAAAAACAATGATAAATAGCCATTGCACCTAAATACAGAAAATATGTGGCATGAGGGGGCTGGAATAACAAAACCAGTCATTATGGAAGTCCTGATTGAAATGGATGGTCTTCACCATTTATTCTAAGGACGAAAGCAACCGAACACATACCCACATCACAGAGAGATAGTTTCAAAGCTTGGACATCACTGTGGAAAAGGCCGTGTCCTATAAATAGCTTGAGTCATGCTTCAAAGAACACCCGAGTGAACACAGAAATGTGTTGAGCAAGTCACTATAAATGTTTCCTGATATTAATCAGGAGGGAGCTCCACAAAGCCAGGGTTCCACCACTGAATGCCCTGCCCCTAACAATCATAGTCACTAGCCTGAATTCAGATAAAAGAGGGATCCAAACCAAGCTGCTGCCCGCAGCTCCAAGATCTTAGGCTGTCTCAAATGAAAGCAAGCAGTGCTTCAGATATCATGGTCTCATCTAGGGCTAAAAAGCCAAAAACTTGTAATTCAACATTCAGATGAGCTACCTCTTCTTTTTCTTTTGATAGCAACAGAAGAAGTGACACAACTGAATTGTGAATTACTCTCCTCTAAATTTTCCTGAAGAGGGACCAGTAGTCCAAAATGCATTCAATAATTATTTTTTTTCCTTATCCACCCATTCCTTTTTAAAAATCTGTTTCCAGTTGCTTTTGCAGCAGGGCAGTGAAGCTGTTGGACTTTAAAGGGGGAAACCAGTACTTTGAATTGCACTTGGAAATGAACTGGGAGCCAATGCAGCTTCAAAAGTATGCATAACATTATCCAAAAAGCTGGGCCCCCAATACCACTCTAGCTACAGCGTCTTGCACCAGCTAGAGTTTCTGAATACTCTTCAGAGGGAACCCAAAGTACAAAGCATTGCAGTAGTTTGAAATGGATATTGAAGCAGGCATAAGAGTAGCCAGTTTTGTCTTCTTGAAGGGCCACAGCTGAAGCAAATGCACTCCTGGCGGGTTATCACTGGAACACCCAGGAGCAAAACTCCAGGAGAACACCTAAACTGCACACATTATCCTCAACTAGAATAGGGGAAGTATGCATCTCTAGGCAAGCTTTCCTAAGACCAATAGGACAGGCAAGTAAGTACCCTTTCCCCCTTTGAAAGCAAAGCAATTTGCCTCCTTTGTCATGCAAGCCTAGTACATCAGCCCATTTAATTTATAGCAGCAGTTACAATGGGTGGTGCAGAGATAGAGGTATTGGAAGATAATCACATGTGGGATTAAAACTGCAGGAGGGGGCCATGATGACCCTTCCTTTCCTTCCTAGAGTGCCTCCAATTCCATACATGCTTTTAAAATGTTATTGGCATCCACAGCTATGCCTAGATAACCAACTGATAAAGATAACCTAATAGTTATCCTCACTGGTAGAACAATGTACACACAAGCTTAATCACCCCTGTCTAGCATTATGCTTCCACAGCCGGCTTCTTTTACAGTGAAGTTACATGAGTGTCCATACACTTCAGCCTGCTGTTTTACTTTTCTGTTCCCTTCAGTTATGGACAGAGTTTGACCACCACACCACACCTTCCCTGGAGTTTTGACTCCCTTCCATTCTTGTGGACACACTAAGTTCTCTAAATAAAAAAATAAAAAATTCCTTCCAGTAGCACCTTAGAGACCAACTAAGTTTGTTCTTGGTATGAGCTTTCGTGTGCATGCACACTACTTCAGAAAAATGCTCATTTTGTTTTGACTATGGCAGACCAACACAGCTACCTACCTGTAACTAAGTTCTCTAAGTTTCCCTCCCTGCACACACCTCTCACTTTCAATAAGTCGTAAATTAAGACTGAAAAGCAAACTCACAAAGTAGTTATGAGAGTCATGCCACATTAACTCCCTCAGATAATGTGGAAGCTTTTCAAACCAGCAAGTTAGAATAGCACTTCCTAATTTTTATGACTGGGATGGCACACATATTGTTTTAAGCTTGGGAGGCCTTCTTCATGCACCCACCAACATTACAAATAATAAATTATTATTATTATTATTATTATTATTATTATTATTATTATTATTATTATATCTACAAAGGTCATTGTGTGTCCCTGCTTGGATCCTCTTCTGCCCACTTCATATGTAACTTCCCAAGACTTCTCCTACAAATCTCCTTTTCCCATTTAATGTCTGACCAGAGCTAACTAGACACATGATGACCCCATCTCTCCCTGTCAGTCATTCCTGTGAATCTCTCTGTTTAGTTTTAAATTGTTAAATTACCTTATTGGTATTGTTTCCTATAATGTCATATGTAAAATGTTGATATTATGATCATTTTTAATTGTTCTTCATATTGTTTCCGAATTGTTATATTTATTACTGCTCATTTGGTATGCTGTGAGACAGTTTGGGAACATTTTTGTGGGAAAATAGCATGCAAATAAACTAATGATGGAATCCTGATCTCTCCTTTTGAACTCTGAGATTGGGGTGCCTATAGGGCTCATAACAGTAAGAAATGCAAATTATTTGACCATACACATGCCTTATTGGTGTCCCACTGTAACTTGCTGCCTGTCCCAGTAACAAGTGCAGTCAATGAGCTTTCCTGCTGCATTTTCACCCCCAGACCATCTGTCAGTAGTGCAAACACATAGCAAAAGGTTATGCCGAGAAAACTGCACTGATGCTTTTAAAGAACTAGTCCTACTTTTTCTTACCACTGCCTACTGGTTTTTGGGGGGTTTTTTAATGCTCCTTCCCCCCCCCCCAACTACCTGAACAGAGAAATACATTATCTCTGCAGAGGTTCTTTGAACCTTTCAGCTCACTCCAGTTGACTGTAAAAGTTAGGTTTGTGTTCTTCAGAAGCAGCTTGATAGAAAGGTGAACTATCAGTAGCTTTAAACACCATGAAAGAGATTTGAATGGCTGCAATCCTATACCAAGTTAAGAGTTTTTGACCCATTCATTCCAATGAGTCATTCATTCCTGTGAGTGAACATAATTGGCCACAGATTGCAACTATAGCTTTTCCTTCCCTTTAGAGCTCATTTTAAACATCGGTGGAGTGGGTGGGTGGCATCTACCATACATTTCATTTTCAGGTTTGGCTGCTTTGAACTGTAGGTATGCAAATATAAGCAGAAATCAGTTGTTTCAGTTGCCAAGAAATATATGGGGGAAATACTCAAACAATGGTGTCTATTTATTGCTTGTGGCCTGAGATCCCTCACTGAGAGAACACACACACACACACACACACACACACACAGAGAGAGAGAGAGAGAGAGAGAGAGAGAGAAAATGAATGTAAGAAATATTCAAGTATCTTTGTCTTTCTGCTTCCACATAATTAAAAACAAAACAAAACCAGAACTTGGAATAGGTGTAGATATGAATTAAAAGAGGACAAAAACATGCAGATTTGCAAGGATCAAGATTTATTTTCTATCAGACATTGTGAAAGTTCAAAATGTAGATGAAAGGCAATTTGGAACAGCATCAGTTACTATAGACCACAACTGTCCACCCCTGTCTTTGCCAGTCATTTAAGAGTGTTCCATTATGCAATCTGCCTATCTGCCCACAGAAAATATCCACGCAGTGCACACTTCAATGCACTTTAGTGTTGGTCAGCTAGCTGCCATGCACTTTGAATGAAATCAAATAGATGGCTAGGTGACACTGACTGAGATATCAGCAGGTACAGTAAAATGGCCTTTGCAGTCCCCGCCATTTTAACAACTATTTGATTGGGCTACTTGGATGTGAATGTTCTGTTCCATGTTTCTACGCTGCAGTGACAGTTGCCCTCACCAGCCACTACCAAGCCTTGAACCGTTGTTAATAAAAGTGCAGTCTGCTAGTGATGGGATCAGAAAAAATGAATCTGAAGGTGACGCTAACATGCATCTTTAGATGTCATCACTCAGGACCTTGAGTAGTCCTGCTGTAACTCAAATGGCACAAACTGAAAACTCCTGAAAATCACAACAATGGCCTCATTATGTGGGAGACTTTCAGAACACCATTTCATCCAGGAAGGAAACACATGAGGGAGATGATTAAGCTCTATTTAAGGACCAGTTCACACATCAAATTTCTAGGCTATAGGCTGCCCTTTGTTGCCTAACTGTACACCTAAAGATGGAAAGAGTGATTGTGAAAACCTGTGCATCAGTTTATTCATCAGGGAGCGTGATTCGGCTGCTGCTCCTTCTTGAGGGCAAACTTAGATATGTCTCTGTGTAAATGTGTAAAACAGCCTTGAAACATTTGGTGAGGGAGGAGGAATAAAAGGAAACTAAGCTGTATAGAATCAGCATCCCACAAGCGTGAACAGACCTCAGTGGGGTGACAAGGCTCATTATGCACCTTCGGAAACATGGGGTGTTCAATTGATCAAAAAAGTACTGTATAATTCGATCAAGCTGCTTCTACCTCATTAGGAAAATGAACTCCTCTGAACAAAATAACTTTCCTCAACCTAGAATTTCTTTCTAACATAAATGGCTACCTCCACTATATTTCTGGTCTCTAATTCCCTTCTGGCATCTTTTAAAATGTGGAGCCAAATATTTTCAGCTACTTCTTAACATATGAACAAATAAATCTAAAGCCAGAATGGGAGTGGTGATGTTACCTCAGGGTCTGAGCCATTTAACAGATTGTCCAGTTCACACACACACACACACACACACATACACACAGATTTAATTTCTGTGTAATTTATTTCTATCCCAGGGTAGCCTCCCAGCAATTGCATAAATAGTTCTTGGAAGTGGGAAGTCAACATGAGTCATGACTAATTCGTCTCGGGTTTTGTTCTCACAAAAGCTTGAAAGGAATTCTGAAGTTCTGAGCGTGTTTTATGTGCTTTCTCTTTTCCTGTGTAAACTCTTCCATTTGATCATGGAATTATTATTTTATTTATTATTTAATTTGTATCTGTGGATCTCAGGGCAGTTCACAACATAAACATGCAGGATAAAAAAATTAATCCTATATATTAATGTTCCAGAACTGAGAATGGTAGTCAGACAACCTGTTCTTCTAAACCGCTTCATCCTTGTAGGCAGGAAAGATATCATCACAAATTAAGACAGCTGAGAAGGCAGTAAATGGGATTAAAGGTATCAAATGCAACATTCAGCTATTTTTATTTATTTCTTAAAATGTTTATAGATAGCCCCCACATATAAAATATAATGGCAGTGTCTAGCAAGATATACAAGTACAAAAAACATAAAATATCATTAAAACAATAAAGTAATAATAATAATAATCTCATCTTGAAATAGGCCTTTAAGAGATTTCTGAAAACTAGCAGGGGGGATCCCTGCTGAATCTCTGTTGGAAGAGTATCCCACAGCATGGGACCAGTAACACTAAATTCCCAAATGCTATTTAAAGCCAGTCATGCTTCTGCAACACAGTACTCCTCAGGATGATCTCAGTGACTGAGCTGGGGTATGAGGAATTCAGTGGTCCATGAGGTATCCTGTATCCAAATTGTTCAGGACTTTGTATATTAATAGGATACCTGTCCTGGTAATATATGGGCAGCATGTGAAAATGTTTTAGCAGGGGTGCTACATATTGTTGGCTATCTTTCTCCAGTAGCATGTCTATCCACTGCATTCTGCGCTAGCTGGAGGTTCCAGACTAGACCCATGGGCAACCCCACATGCAGAATGCATTGCAGCAATCCAGTCTTGAGGTTAACAGTGCATGGACTACAGCAGCCAGGCTATGCCAACCACAGCTGGCATATGAAGTAAAGCTGCTAAATTTTTTTTACTGTATTTTCGCTCCATAAGACGCACCCGAACATAAGACGCACCTAGTTTTTAGAGGAGGAAAGGGGGAAAGCCCTGGTTTTTTTAGGATCAGCTCAGTGGTGCAGCTTTTTTGCAAAGGGAAAAGCCCTGTTTTTTTTTGAGGATCAGCTCAGTGCTGCAGCTTTTTTTGCAAATGGAAAATCCCTGTTTTTTTAGGATCAGCTCAAAGTGGTGCAGCTTTTTTTGCAAAGGGAAAAGCCCTGCTTTTTTGAGGATCAGCTGAAAATGGTGCAGCTTCTTTTTCAAAGAGGAAAAGCCCCGTTTTTATGGGGTTCAACTCACAGTTCTGCAGCTTCTAGTCCTAAAGCCATGTGTACAGTTTCCAGACAGATAATCTAATCAGCCAATTGCAAACAAACAGCCTCCCTCTGCATTCAACAATGGAGGCCTGGGGCTGGAAAGGGAGCCTTATCTCTCCCCCCCATCACTTGCTAAACAGCTGTTCAGCGGCTTCCTTTCAACACCCCCTTCTCTCTCTGTAAAAAAAAGAGCATGTTCTGGTTTTGGCCCCTAGGCAATTCGGCTCCAGGGACCATGCATTCGCTCCATAAGACACACAGACATTTCCCCTTACTTTTTAGGAGGAAAAAAGTGTGTAATGGAGCGAAAAATACGGTACATGCTTCTTCAGAGGGGACACAACCCCATCCGGAACAGGCAATTGACCTATCTTCTGAACACAGGAACCACCTGCCCACAAAGACTCCCATCTTCCCAGGATTTCACTAAGTTTACTGGCCCTCTTCCAGTCCACTTCTGCATTATGGTACAAGATTTGCACAGCCACTCCCAATTTAGATGTTGGGGAAAAACAGAGATGCATCTCATCAGTGAACTGATGATACAGTGCTCCAAAACGCCTAATGAAAGTTCTCAATAGCTTCATGATAGATGATAAATAGCTTTGGATATAAAACTGTGTCCTGAACAGCCACATAGCACATGTGCCAGGGAGGCCAAAGAGCACTTTTCTGGTGCTATTCTTCAGACTCAGCATAATAACAACTTTAAGAAAAAGCTCCTCAAAGCACAATTAAGGGTGATTGTAGCATCAATGTTCAGTAAACTTATCCACTTCTTCTGCCATCTCCTTTTTGCATATTTGAAAAGTCCAAGCTCACAGTGAACAAGCGAACCATGCTACAGATTTCAAAAATTCACATTGGGTGAGGAGAATCTCCCCAATAATTAAATGTTTCTGTTTACTCTTACGAGTAAGAATCACTGTAGATCATCTACTTAGCCAGTACAAGTGCTCTTTAGGCAAGGAGGAATAGTACAATCAATCATCCAGTTTGCATCTAAGAATGGACAAACAAGTCAATTTTGGTTTCTCTCAGTTCTCCATATTTTCTAATACAAATTTATGCTAATATACACTGCTTTGTTTGGAATTATGCCTAATAAGCACATTTTTGCAAATATATCCTAATAAATCATATTTCATGCACACTTTGTCTCAATATAAACATTCTTGTACACATTGCTTGGCTGGAGCACTGCATTGCAAAAAAACTGAGAAATCTGAATTTCGAAGACTGGCTGTGTTCTACTTCTTGCATCGTTTTGGAAAGTGTGGATTAAGTAGGTTCACCTTTAAATGTGAATGGAATGGAATCCCCACCCTCCCACCCAGTTTGCACCATGTTTCTTTCCAACCACATGCGGTCAAGTTTTAGGGATGCAGGACCAAACACAGAACTATCTCTCAGCCTCAGTGTCTCATTTGTGAAATGGAAATCTTAAAGGCTGACCTCCCAGGAGTGAGATAAAAATCACAATGCACTGTGCACACTAGGAAAAAATCATAAGGTTTAGTAAAGGCCACTGTCCTGCAAACATAACTGTGGCTGCAATTGAATGCACACTTGACATGGGAATAAGTTGCATTGAACTCAATGCATTTTGCTTCTGAGTAAGCCTGCACAAGATTGCACTGCACATATGGGAAAAGAGCCAGCATCACTTTAGAGCACTGAGATGAGCTCCTTGCCAGAATAACTAAAATCAACCAATGTTGCTGACATCCAACCCCTGATTAGAATGCAGACTTTCACTCTCTGCATTACTTCACACATTTTGGTGGAAACAACACCAACCTGATTCTTATACAATGGAACTTTGTGTTCGTTTTGCAGCAAACAATCTCCTCCATCCTCAACAACTGTGTACATTCGGTCACTGTTATCTCTGCTCATGCACTGTCTCTATTTGTTATGTTTATTATCATTTGACTGCCATCTGGCACACACACCAACAAGGAGAAAAGAAATCACAGATTCAGTAAATGGAACAAGTAAGGTTGCTATAGCTGGTGTGTGTTGGTAGGGGATTTCTTCCAGCGGAACAGTCTGAGCTTTAAAATATACAAAGGAGATAAATGATCTCAGCTTGGCCCCATGAAGAAAGATAATATTTGCCAGTTATGTAATTAAAACTTACTGTGAAATCGAAATGTCAGACACAGACTTGGAAATGAGAATGAGCCATGGTCCAGTCACCCTTCATTCCCTTTCTTTAAGGTCCTTTACTCTGATTTGTACCAATATTTTAAACGAAAAGAATGAATGTTAATGTGAATAGTTTGATCTCAACATGACCTGGATCTGCATATACACAAGACGGAAGTGGTAGAATGTTGAGGTGGTAAACTGGAATGTACCACTTTTGACTATGTGGGGTATATCACTTTCAAATTTCCCCCCTCACATGATACCCTTCCCACACCCCAAGTAGCACATAAGGCTGTGCTTTTTTCTTTTTCTCTTTCCATATTCAGGGAGATACTTTTGCTTTTGTATTTTTTACTTAGGAAAGCATTCAAAAAATACTATTCACTACCACCATCAGCCTGAGATGGTACAGTCCACTTTCCCACCTCTGCATTCTACATCCCTTCTGCTGGAAGTGCAGATCACGAATGGGGGACCCGTGGCCCTCCAGATATTGTTGGACTCCAACTCCCTTCAGCCACTATGGCCCATGGTCAGGGATGATGAGAGTTGAAATTCAACAACATATGGAGGGCCACAAGTTCTTCATCCCTGGTACAAATCCAACCACATTAAACTGCTCTTGCAAAGCAGCTGTCTGATTCACCCAAAGTCAACATTCCCGCCGCCCCCCACCGATTTCAAGGGGAGAGAAGTACATTGAACACCATAGAACTTAAATGTTCTTTGGCAGATGATATCTTTTGTCTATAATGTATGTGCTGCTTTTGAAATGTGCAGTGAACTGCCTTACATTCTTGTAGCTGGTTCTACATTACCTTGCAAAACTCATCTCATAATGCCATTGACCAGACCAAAGACCACATCCTAGGCTAGGGGTTGGGAACCTGTGGTCCTCCTGATGTTCTTGGAGTCTAGTTTCATTCTGCCCCAGCCAATAAGGTCATGGACAATATTAATTAAGAGTCCAGGAACATTTACAGCAGCACTTGTGAAGGCTTTCATTGACATCCTCAGATAGGTGCCCCAGACTCTGAGCTTTCATATTTTTTTAAGGTAAGTGTGGCGATCACACAGGGCCCCCGGTCGTTTCATGGACTATTGACCCTGTGCCACCACTATACTGCTGCCACCAACCAGGTCCTCCCTGGTAAACACTGAGTCTTAGTCAGGATTTAAAGTTGAACAAAGAATATCAAGTTTATTCTCACTCAGCAACAAGCTTTTGATATTACAGTATATACACTGTTATACTTTATGCTCTCATTCTCATTCCTGTCTATAGCTCACTCTAACTCCTCTACCTCCCCACCACAAAGTTCCACACACCACCTTCACAACCACCAACCACCAACTGACTTCTCCAACTGATCTCTCTCTAACCCCAACCGAACTAACTGCCAAAACCTCTGTGCAGAGACTTAAAACAGCTAGACTCCGCCCCTGGGTTTTTATTGGTCAGCCCATTAACCCTTTCACACTCTCCCCCAATATGACATCACCATAATGAGTGGGCAAACGCCACAGTAAGTCTCTAGCCCCGCCCCCTAGAAATAAAGTTAGGGGGCAAAATGTGCAGGTTTCACATTTTCTTAGTGAGATGTGGCCACATTGTAGATTTCTCCTGGTACTGAGGAATGCTCCTTCTTGCTATTAGACAGCACAAATATTTACATGTGTGTGTATAAAATCAATATTGTGCGATCTGCACAATCAGGACCAGCAGAACAGAGCAGCTAACTTCCCATAGTAAATATAAAAATGTGAGGTGTGACTGCCTCTCTCAACTTTGTGTTATCCCATGTTCCCCATGGCATACACTCTGTGTTTTATGGCATCCCGCCCCCAATGTCAGCCATTTTGTGACTGGTGCCTCCAGTACTCTCTCAGAATTTCAAATGGTTCAAAGAGGTTGGCAACTCCTGATGTAGAGGGCCAGAGGTTCCCCATACTTGCAGCGAACTATGTTAGTTATGTAATTCACATAATAATCTGGAAATGTCTACTTAGAAATAAGTCCCATTGTTTTCAGTGGACTTACTCCCAGTAAGTGGATATAGGACTGAAGTATCAATTGTCTTCAGGGCTTTTGAGGATGTGCTGCTCTGTGTATTGTACAGCAAGTACTCTATGGCTCACGACAATGGTAAAAGCTGGAAGCCAAAGCTAGCCAGCATATTTCAAAGATTGTTTTATAACAGAAATATATAATCAAAGTGACTTTCTTTCATGAGAATGCAAACATTGTAACATTACTAGAAATGTCTTGAGAAGTGGAAAAAATACTACTACACAATGTATTGTATTACTTGATTCATTTTCTTTCCATTTTTACCTTAATTCTGCCTAATTACTGTATTGTGATCTAAGTCAGCAATCTTAAATTAACTATCAACTAAACTTTTGAAGTACCCCTACAAATGCTAGATAATGATGAAATTTAAATTGCTACAAGTTATTGTGCAATGTCTACACACAGTGGAAAAGCAAACCTTCAGGTATTTTTTGCTTCACATCTCATTAAGGCTTTCTTTCTCCACTTAGGAGCACCGCTACAGCATGTCATAATGACGCAGAAAGATATGGAACCACTACATGTCTAGACCAGGGATGGGGAATTTGTAGCTGTCCAGGTGTTGTTGCACTCCAACTCTCATCAGCCCCAGCTGGCATGGCCAATGGTCAGGGATGATGGGAGTTGTAGTCCAATAACATCTTGAGGCCCACAGACTCCTCATCCCTGGCCTAGGTGGATGACCCAAATGATTCTAGATTCTCAAGTATAAATAACAGAACATCCAGTTTAAATAACTGGGAATTAAAATTCAATAGGTGCATGTCAACATGGAGCCAAGAAAGGGAATGTTATAAACTTTAATATCAAGTAGAGTAAAAACAATTCCAGGGTAATGAGATTTGTGTTTGCAAGAAGAGAAAATGATGGAGTTGCAAATAAAAGGCATGTGACCTAATGTATGGTTTGATCACAAGGTTCCCACGGTCTAGTGAACAAATTAGGCAACCGAAGCTCACACACAACAGGTGACAGTGGCAGACATCTGTGTTTAAACTTGGTTCTTCCCCATGCAGGCTGGCCAGCCCTGCCATTAGGTGTAGTGAAGCAACTGGCACAAGCAAGCAGCAGATGATGGGCAGGGGCAGGGGCAGCAACACCCCAGCTGTTCTCCCTCAGCTCCCCAGCCATTCCCCTCTGTTTGAAAGCAGAGTCTTGTGGGCTACATGGCCTGTCCTGCTGCCCTCAGGTGTGATGGGAGGAAACTGTCCCAATGCCAGTACTGGAGTACGATTCTATGTCTAGTCCAATTGGCTTAGGCACACAGAGTGAAGGGGGTGCCCCAGGCAGAAAAATGTCTTCGAACATCTGACATTGCTACTTATCTCATTGTAGACACTCCACCAGGTCAATTTCCTCCATTCACAGCAAAACTCAGTTCCATTACTACAGCAAACCAGAGAAGAAAATGATTTTGGGGGAGGGGAAGACTTTGAGGATGGGGGAAAGTACCCTCTGCTGAGTGCCCATTTTGCTCTCGAAATCAAGTCCCTGTGCTTTCTATGTGTTTAGGGAAGATCCAGGTTTAAACACACCAATCTGCCATGATGTATATTTTGAACTTCGGTCACAACCAGGGACAGAAAATTTGTCCATTTCGGTTCTCCCGGGTTCTCATTTTTCTAATCTTAAATTCAGTTCCACATATTTCTGCAATGATTTGTATTTTTTTTAAAAAAGAAAAAAAATCCTCATGAAAAATTCATCAGCATTTTAATGTGAATTTTTCCTAATAAAACATATTTTTATGCATTTTTAAAAATATACTAATGCATTTTTGAATGTTGTTTTCACTAACGTGTGACTTTTTCTACACATAAGCTGGCTGAAGAACTGCACTGCAAAATTCTGTTATAATATTTTTATTAACTTTTTTTCACAATAAAACAACAACTACAGTAAATTCAGAGTACAGAGTCCTCTCCTAAAGGCAATTCTCAGCCCCCATCAGTCACAGAAGGTAGCAGCCCCTCCCAACTCTCACCATCCTTTCTCCTCCCAACATTACCCTGCCTCCCACCCAGGGCCCTCCATCAACCATCTACCACCCCCATGAGTGCACAATCCTTGCACCTTAACAAAGGCCCCAAACATATGCCTCCAAAGAAAAAAGAATAAAGAGGCAAAAAGAAAAGGAAAGGAAAACAACATCAAGAAGAGAGGAGAGGGAGAGAGAGAGAGAGAGAGAGAGAGAGAGAGAGAGAGAGAGAGAGAGAAGCAAAAGAAAATGAAAGGAAAAAAGAAGTAAAAGAAAAAGAAACATTAGAGAAAGATAAGAAGGGCTTCTAATTTTCCATCTTCCCGTTACATACAAAAGGGGGGGGGGTGGAGATTATTTAAGACATTCAGTCCATGATAGCATCCAGCTTCTCCACTTTCTGTTAAATGAGGGGTCAGCAACCTTTTTCAGCCTTGGGCCGGTCCACCGTACCTCAGACCATGTGGTGGGCTGGACTATATTTTGAAGAAAAAAATGAACAAATTCCTATGCCCTACAAATAACCCAGAGATGCATTTTAAATAAAAGCACACATTCTACTCATGTAAAAACACCAGACAGGCCTCACAAATAACCCAGAGATGCATTTTAAATAAAAGGACACATTCTACTCATGTAAAAACACGCTGCTTCCTGGACCGTCCGCGGGTCAGATTGAGAAGGCGATTGGGCCACATCCGGCCCACAGGCCTTAGGTTAAACACACAGGCCTGTGTTAAACAGTATTTTTTTAAGTCAAAGTGTCTCTGAAACATTCATCTCTTTTGGCCACAAAAAGTCCAAAAGGGGTTCCTGAACTATTATTATTATTATTATTAAATGATTACCATGTTTTTCCTGTAATATTAACTTTACCTCTATTAATTCCCATCACCATTCCTCCATATTGAACAACAACAATAATAATATTCTTCCATCCATGTCCCTGTTAAAATCTCTCCAATGTGATCACATATTGGAATAGTATTCCATATTTTTTCCTTGTTAATATATCCTTTAATTCATGTCCAGTTCCATATGTTCAAATTCCATTTCCTGTTGTGCTTATAAAATGGAAGGTTCTAGAGGAGGTTCTCCTCCTCGAGAACCTTCCATTTTAATTTTCCCCAGTCTTTTTTCCAGAGAGAGTATCACAAATTCAGCAACATCGTCCTCTGAACTCTCTCAAAATCATATGCAGAGTACTGTCTCTCTGCTAGAACCGAAGAAAGGCCAGGACTGAAGCTTTCCCAGAGCTGGGAAATCCAGATAATTCTCCATCTCTCCACTTATGATTACATCCTCCCCTTCTTCTCCAAACCCTTGTAAGAAAAGTATTTCCATTTCACTATCTGCTTTCATCAATTTAACGGTTACATCATCCAGTCCAACCAGAACTGCTTTGCAAAATTCAAAGAAGTGTATGTTTTGAAGGATGGCTGCGTTTTGGTTCTCATTTTGTTTCAAAATGTGCAAATTTGATGTTTGCCTTTAAATGCAAACTGAATCAATTTTCTAATCCCCCATTCCTAATCACAACACTAGAAGTACTTCATAGGCTGTAACATTTCACCCTCCTCTGATTGTATTGAGACTGTGCGTGTTTAAAGTTGAGCCCTAGGGTCATTAGGTGTGAGGTATATTTTTTTGCATTTCGTCCATTTGATTGTACTGTTTACAGCTACTTCTCTATATATACTCGTTTGGTGCTTCTCTCTCCCCTGCCCTGGAAGACCCACTTGGTCATCTCTCTATTACTTTCACCTTCAAAGTTCTGGCTGTTTAGCCATGCATTTACATCTGACGTGGTTGAGATAGAAGTTTCGTATATGCTGGAACTGTGAATAGTCTGCTCTTTGAGTTTTTCTATGCTATGAGTGTAGAAACCTACCTTTCAGGGTTGTTCAGGCCATTTTGTGTTCTGAAAGAACTGTTGTTGTGGTATCACAAAATAAATTTGTTACACAGAGTTGATCAGATGATCCGTGATCTCTTGCCGGATTGCACTACCTCCTTATTTCCCCCCCCCCCCGATTACGTGTGCTGCTTTTGCAGTACAAAGGAGTTTTATTTTGACTTGTACATGTAATTACCTATTTCTCCCTAAGAAGCACTGCAATTTTCATTAAAATAACAAGGAATAAAGAGATAACCTAATGCAAAATACAATACATGACACTACTCTTTGGAAGAGGTAAAACAATTTAAATAATGTGCCATTTAATAAATGGCAAAAAAAGCAATCCCACACTTTCCTTGATCAAGACAACTGTGTAATGTCTAAGACAATGACGAAGGGAGGCATTTTGATGTGGTAATACAAGATGCTTGCACTCCCTGTTAAGTACATCATTAGGAATTCAGCAAGAATTACCAAAGAGAGCCACAATTAAAACCTCAAGCCTCATTCATCTTTGTTTGATTATGTGTATGGAGAAGTGTTTATTTTTCATTATGACTCATATTGGCTGTAATTAAATTTAATTTTAACTGTAGAATGAAAAGGATATGCAAAAGGAACTTTGTTAATGACTGTCGGAAGAGAGGCATAACAAGGCTGCCTAATCAACTTGTGATATATGCCACGTTGTTGACCATGGGAGCCAGGACACCTTTGCTATCTTCCTCCTTCCATAACCATTCTCTTGACTCTAGTCTATATCTTTCTCCTGCTGGGGGCAGAATTTGGGGAGAGATAAAAGCAGATACACTACCCTACGGTCTTAAGTTGTGCATGCAATGGGGGTGGGTCCTGAGGGAGAGAGTACCGGTATGTGTACCACTTAGTTCCCTACGTCCAAGAAAATGCTCTCAGGGTCATTGCTTGGGTCATAGTTTGGGGTGCCACATGCCCACGCTGGAGCCATTTGGAATCTATGCAAAAGAACAAGCTAGGGGTACCACCTCAGATTTCAGTATACCAAAAGATTTCATAGCAGAGAAATGATTCTCAGAGTGGGTTCATCTTATGTCCTTAGGTCTACAGTCTTAGGTCTACAGGCATAATCCACTCTGGAGGGTTCCTCTGCTTGTAAATTCCATCCAGCTGGTGCAAAGTTAGGCACGGGGGGGGGGGGGTGTTGCAGCCATTTTTAGATACCCAGAATAGGAATTGAGGAACACAGAGCGTTGTTTTTTGCAGAGTTGCTCAGGGACCAAATTACAGATCGAAGCAGAGAATGTGCAGAGTGACTCAGAAGCAGATCAGTATTTTTGTGAATCTTGTGGCCCCTGCACATCGCTAGAAAAGGCATTATATAAGGGCTGGCTAGCAGCAAAGGTTACAATTATTTCACACTCTGGTATTTCACTGTGAATGTTTTTCAGTTATGGACACATTTTTTTCCAAAAAGATACAAGTCTTCTCCATTGTCAGATGTTTGTCCTTGAGATAATTCAAGTTGCATTGCATTTGACAAATGTTTCTAGGAGAGCTAGTATAATAGTTCTTTGTCATTTGAGTTGTGTTCATTCACTATAGAAATTTAGTCGACATGCCAAACTATTCTTACTACTTTCAACAATAAAAGGTGCTGGAGCTCAAGACTGCAAGATGGGTAGGAGAGATGCCGGTTTTAGTTACTCACTTATGGGAAGAAGGCATTCTGTGCATATTCACAGTCTTTCTGCCTCGCACGTGCCTGCCCTGTTGAGACCTGTGACAAAAATACAAATTATGGGCAGGGAATCTGGTAAGCTATGGCTCAAAGGGAAATGGCCTTTTTTCAAACATTTTACAGAGTGGGAGCTTTTTAAAAGCAGGTGCTGGATAGCATCTGTCAGCGAAGTTGAAGTTGCGGCTTTCTAGCATCAACAGGTGGCTGGACCAGGTGATCTTTGAGATTCCTACTTCCAACCCTTTGATTCTATCTTTCTAACATGGGGTTTTCGCATGCAGTATGCACTCAGCATTGAGCTAAAGTTACTTCTGACTTCCTAGTGAGTTTGTATGTCTGTATGTCTATATGTCTGTATGTTATCCCATCTTAAGGAGCAAAAATACAAAACTAAAAACACAAAGTTGCTTGGTGGTCATAGAACGCCCAATATCCAATGAAAAGAAAATGGTGAGCTCCAGAGTGGAATGCTGACAGTATTCTGAAAGTAGCCATAGCTAGGAGGTTAGGATATGCTGCGACGTTTTGTAGCAGGTCGCCCTTGTAGTTATTTATCCTAAAGCCTTGAACATTGTCAATGTTTCAAATGATGCCAGAATTCATTTTGCAGCAATTTTTCCTGTTTAATTCCTTTTGGTCTCTTGCTCACAAAGTGGCTGTAAGAACACATGATCCTGGATTAATCACAAACTTTGTTGCTTTTCTTTTCTTTTCTTTTTTTAAATGGTTCTTCAGACCATCCCAGGACAAAAGATGCTGTTGAAACTGATGAGTGAGCGTTCATTGTGCTAGCGCTGGCTTCTGGTTATCTATTTATTACTTATTTTCTGCTACTTCTATTGTTTCTTTCTTCGCAAAGGCTCCTGTGAGCTCTGATAAAATTCCCCACAACAATGTCAAAACACCTAGGGTTGGCTTCAAAAGGGTAAGCTGAATGGCAGCACAGAGAACATGGGTGGGTGGGGGAGACAATCCATCATAGGAGCCACTAGTTCAGTAAGATTTATTTTCACAAGACATTCTCCTCACGACTGGATTAGTCACTTCACTAATGGTCAAATGACCCATAACTCACATGTGTGGGAACTTAATTGCAGGAAGCTCCCTTCACTGGTGAAAATGAACTTCCCTCACAATTATATTAATCTGATTGTGATCCTGGCTTAGTCCTGTACTTTAAACAGGAGCCTGAGATGAAAGGCGCCTAATTAGAATCCAAATGAGGTGTTTGAGAATTGTCATTTAAAAACAATCCTTACGTTAATGTCTTGTTTGTTTATAAAGACAATGGTCTTTAACACATGTCAGGAGAACAATCTACTGCGGTAAGAATGAAATGTTTTTAAAATATAGACGACTATCTAAATATGCAAACTAAGCCATTTGAAACATGACTTAAATTGAGCAAAGGATCACACACACACACCAAACTGTGATGTGAAGAGATGTCTGTAGAAGCGCAAGATCCCAGCTGTTGATATCCTAATCTAAAGGAATAGGAAAGGCAGTTGTGCTGGCAGGAATTGATGGGAGTTGTAGTCCAAAATATCTGTGGCCGCTGTTATTTGTACACACATAACCCCTGTGCTCAGTGGGATGCGGTTGGCACTGTGGCCTAAACCACTGAGCCTAGGGCTTGCCGATCGGAAGGTCGGTGGTTCGAATCCCCGTGACGGGGTGAGCTCCTGTTGCTCTGTCCCAGCTCCTGGCAACCTAGCAGTTTGAAAGCACGTCAGTGCAAGTAGATAAATAGGTACCACTCTGGTGAGAAAGTAAACAGCGTTTCTGTGTGCTGCTCTGGTTTCTCCAGAAGCGGCTTAGTCATGCTGGCCACATGACCTGGAAAAACTGTCTGCAGACAAACGTTGGCTCCCTCAGCCAGTAAAGCGAGATGAGCGCCGCAACTCCAGAGTCGTTCGTGACTGGACTTAACTGTCAGGGGTCCTTTACCTTCACCTTTAACCACTGTGCTCACTATTCTTTACACACACACACACACAATTCTCCATATGCACATAGCTATACCACTATGTAGAATCACGACCACGAACCACCTGAATAAACTCATGGACTACTGGTGGTCCACACACCACACATTTTGGCAACCTATGACTTAGAATAATAAAATAATTTGCTTCAATGTTCCAGGACACGGCTGACTCCAGAATGAGTCATACGATGAGGCAGTAATTAAATAGGGAATGTGCATGGAATCAGCTAGTCAACTGTGAACTGTTTGGCACATGCATGTTCATCACTGGATGACTGCAGTGCTGACTTGTACCTGTGAATGACCCACCAGAATTCTAATGCCCAATTTAGTGCCTGCCTATCAGCTCACATCACCTGGAACACAGTGGACTCAATTAGAAGTCTGCTGAGATAATCTAGTACTAAGTAACCAAGTGCTTTACATACATATGTGAACCAGTCCCATCTTTTAGAAACTGGCATCAGGTCATGGACTCCATGTCTCTCAGACACACATTCCTGGGAGTGATTTTTGGCGACACCTCCAGAATGGATAAAGAAGTCACAGTTTCAGAGTACATACAGAACCTCTTCTCTCCAGAAAGTAACCACAGGCACCTCACTCACAGCTGGAACTAGAAGGATTCATGAAGCACAGCACATGGTCTTTATTTTCCAGTGTGAAGGATGCTGCATTTATTTGTTAGTTGGGTAGTACTGCTGACAAGCATGTGGGATAGAAGTTAATGACTACTAACCATGATACCTATGTTCTACCTTCACCACTGGACACAGCATGCCGGTTGCTGGGAATCAGAGATGGGGGAGTGCTGTGGCACTCAAGACCAGCTTGTGGGCTTCTCATAGGCATGTGGTTGCCACTGTGAGAACAGAGTGCTAGACTAGATGGGCCTTTAGCTTGAGGGCTTCTTTTATGCTCTTAAATCTTACAGGAAAAGTGATGGGAAAGCAGCATAAACGACTACCGCAAATTGTAATTATATCCAAAGTGATAGTAACAACTGGGCAAGTGAAACAGAACCCAGTTAGCTGCTAATGACAGTAACACAGGAGTACAATGAGCTACGATCCCAAGTTAAATGAAGTGCAGAAACACTCTGCAGGGCTGCAACTCTAAACACACGTACTAGGGAGTGAGCCCCATTGAAGAGTGTGTGACTTCTGAATAAATGTGCACAGGACTGCAGTGTGAACACAAACTCAGGAAGTAACAGGACTTTGTAAGCAAAATCCATTCAGAAATTGCTGTTTGAATTCAATTTCCCCCGAAGCTGACCGAAAAAATATTTGAGTGACACTCACCTTTTATCTGTTTTTTTTTAACAAGTTCCCTGCATGGTTTAACAGTAGCAGTATCACATTCTGCAATAATCACTACCATTTCAGTAGCTCCTTCATTGTTTTTGCCTAGTTCTATGATGGTGTCACATAAAATTTGCCCGGGCTCCCTCTGCAGTCAAGAGCATTGTGTTGAGCTTCTCTCCCACAGCCACCCCGCAAAAAAAAAGATTCCAGGGTAATTGCAATTGCTGGGCGCGTGCATTGATAGAATTGAAGCCTGATGGGAGATTAGATTCAGTGCTGCTTGCTCATTGCAGAAGTCCCACCTTCCCACATTACACTCAGGACGGTTTGGCTACCACCCAGATCTTTCAATCCCTTCCAATTAGCACAGCCAGGGCATTCTTTTCCCAGCCCTGCAAACACCAAGACATATTTTTAACCTGACACTTTCCCTCCACTGAGCTCTTGGAACCCCTGCTGAGCCAATGGAGTCCCAATCAGTGGGCTGCTTCTGATGCTGCCCCTTCACAAGATTGCCGATGAAGTCAGAGCAGCTGAGGGATCTTTAATGAGCCCAGCAAACCTCGAGAGAAGCAAGTTCCTGTTTCGAAACGACATCTTTTGATTAATCAATGGCTTATTGACGACTGGTTTAACATGCCAAATGAAGGCATGTCAAACAGACTGTCCCTCACAGCTGAATTGGTCATAAATGTATTTAGTGGTTTTGGTATCTATGTTCGCGCATTTTTAAAGCCATTATTTTCCTTTAAAGGCTTTTAAGGCTTGCAGTTGCTTTGTGAAGGCAAATATTGCCAAGGCGTTTGTGCCTGGCATAAGATTCTTTCTCTCTCTCTCTCCCAGCTGCAGCAGAACAGATTTAAAATGCTGATGCAGGTGGGAGTGAACAGTTCTCAAATCACTTTTAACCTTGGTTAGAGAAGCCGAATCCATATCAGTAAGTAAATGGGATCACAAACATATAAGCCTCTTTCTTTTTTTTTAACTGCAGTATTATGCACACTGCAAATTAGAGCTGAACTCACCCTTATTACAGAAGCCCAAAGTGGGAGAAATGGAATTACCGGTATCTCTCTCTAGCTTCTTATGTGGTACTCAATCCAGTATCACCAAAGTATTTAATTGACTGACATCAGTAGGGAGACTTCTTAAAACCATTGTAATAATTCTTTGGGAAGTGTCAGCACGTGAGAAATCATCAAGGGAGTTATTTTTACTTAGATACAATTTTTTTAGTAGTATTTCCTGTGATATTTGCATAGATTTGCCAGTAGCCTATCCAGAACTGAGCAATTTGAAATAAGGATGAAAAGCATCTGTTCTGGGGTTTTTTGTTTTGTTTTTTAAGGGAGATTCTCTTTTACCCTATTGAAAATGGAATAGAACACAGTGTAAAACTATCATCAGGTCTGGAATTCTAGTCAGCTGATCTTAATAAAAATTCAGCACGTTCAATTGCATGCTGAATAAATGTGATACCAAATCATAATATATTATCACCTGATATCACTATAATATGTTATCACAGCCTTACCATTATGCTGTTGGTTTTTCAAATTGATATTCATATGCTTCCACAAATAACCAAATTTGAAGTTATGGCTCTAGAGAAGTTCAGTGAGATTTAATACTTTCTCACTTTGGCTACTTGTTCTTCACCATTTTGCCTCTTCACAGTTTTGGCATTTGAGTAACAACACCTGCCTAATGCCACATTGGTTAAAATACTAACTAGGGTGGCAGTCCTATGCTCACTTAACATGTGAATAAGTCATGCTGAACTCAAGGGGATGTACTTCTTAGTAGTATAGGATAGGGGACGCGGGTGGCACTGTGGTCTAAACCACAGAGCCTTAGAGCTTGCTGATCAGAAGGTTGGCGGTTTGAATCCCCATGACGGGGTGAGCTCCCGTTGCTCGGTCCCTGCTCCTGTCAACCTAGCAGTTTGAAAGCATGTCAAAGTGCAAGTACCACTCCGGCAGGAAGTTAAACGGCATTTCCGTGCACTGCTCTGGTTCGCCAGAAGCAGCTTAGTCATGCTGGCCACATGACCCGGAAGCTGTACGCCAGCTCCCTCGGCCACTAAAGCGAGATGAGCGCCGCAACCCCAGAGTCATCTGCGACTGGACCTAATGGTCAGGGGTACCTTTACCTTTAGTATAGGATTACACCGCAAATAACTTCATGTACAAAGAAAACATGCATAGCATACTGTTAAATTCTTAACGACAAATAGTCAGTCTGTAAAAGTCTAAAATTGAATTTATTTTTAAAAAATCTGGACAAATTTACTGCAATTCATATTTTGAATGAAGTAGAGTAGATGTTTTAAAATGGAAGCCCAGCATTACTTTTGTTTTCAGATTTATCAATGATGTCATTTATATTAGAAATTATCCAATAGCTTTCAGGTGACCCCATAACGTTAAGCATTATCAAAAGAAAGCGTTTTAAAAACACCCTAGACCTAGATAAATGAGTATAATTACCAGTACTCAAATTACATGGGGGTAAACAGAGGGGGCATTTATCTTTATCTGTTTTGATACGGGATGGTGGGATTGATTAAAACTGGTTAAAGGCAGGTGTGGTGTTTGTGGACTTCAGTAAGAGCTTTCCTACTTTCCTCTCATATTAGAGCACACTTGATTATCTTCAGTTCCCTTCCTGGTATCATAGGAGGATTCTCTCTTCATCCTCCTCCCCTGTCTCATCATCAACTTGCCTCTACGATTTATTGTGAGGATTAAGAAATAACGTAAAGCACTTTGTTACTGAAAAATGCTAAATCACAAACAGACCTTGAGGCATCCTTGGCAAGGATACTGAAGTCTCCCAGGACCACTTTTCCTAGGTCCTCCAAGACCACACCAGTTACATCTTGGTCAGTTCAGTTAGAAGGCCAGCAAGGTGGGGGGGGGTACATGAAAAATATGTTCAACCTATCTCCCATGACAGGTGTAGGCGCTCGAGTGCAGCTCCTAAGAAGAGATGTTTCCTTGTGAAAGAGAATTAGTTTCTATGAACTATGGCAATGCCACTATCCTGACCCTCTAGTCTGGTTTGGTGTTGCACAGAGTACCCAGGTGGGCAGAACTATATCAGGTCAGTCCCGCCCCGCTCTCCTGCTCAGGTCTTGGCTAGGCCTCCCAGGTCAGTCTGTTTGTTCATGATAAGATCATGGATCAGCATGGCCTTCTTCTGAGTTGACCAGGCATTCAAACTGCTAAGTGCAGTAGATGAACTTCCAGCTCTCTTTTTCCAGAGAATACAGTCGTACCTTGGTTTTCGAACAGCTTAGTTCTTGAACGTTTTGGTTCCCAATTTGGTTCCGGTTTGCAAACTATTTTTGGAAGCCGAACGTCCGATGAGGCTTCTGTGGCTTCCTATTGGCTGCAGGAAGCTTCCTGCAGCCAATCAGAAGCCATACTTTGGTTTCCGAACGTTTGGAAGTCGAACGGACTTTCGGAACGGATTCCGTTCAACTTCCAAGGTATGGCTGTATATGATAACTGTTTTGCTGCAGCAGTGCAAAGTCTATATAATCCTACATTTTGTGGTTAGCCAGGTAAAAATGTAGGAGGACTCTGCTCAGTCAGACTGAAGACCTTTATACTAGTCATGCATCCTGATTCATACAGTGGCAAACTAGATGCCTCTGGGAAGCTCACAAGGAGGATAAGAAGGCAGTTGTCCACCCCTATAGTTGCTCCTCAGCAAATGATCCTGGATGTAGCAAATACCATATACATCAGTGCTTTGTTTAAAAAAAAAAAGTACAAAAATAGGTGCCAGTTCTCACATATTAACAAAAGTGCCATGTGTGCTATGAGCAGCAAAAAAGGGAGGTGTCAGGACTCTGCACCATTGAACATTCTCTCACACACAAAAGCCCTGGCCACAGGAGCCAACTCCTAGGGGCCAAGGTCCCTTTGCCCCCCCTAAAATATTTGAGGGGGCCAACCCCCTCCCAAGTTGATGGGCATTGCCATTCATATGGTGTGCAGGCACCACGTCTTGTGGTCGGTTATGCAGGGAGGGGCCTGCCTCCCCCTCCCCAGTATTCTATTCATGTTGGAACCCTTGCTCTAGCTATAACTAGTAGCCATTGATAGTCTTACTCTCCATGAATTTGTCCAACTGCCTTTTAAACCCCTATAAGTTGGTACCCATTATCACACCTTTTGTCAGTGAATTGCATAGTTGATGCACTGAGTAAATAAGTTCTTCCTTTAGTGTTCCCTGAACCTCCCACCATTCAGTTTCATTGGATGGCCTTAGATTCTAGCTTTATTAGCAGTTGGTGGGGGAGGACTTCTGTCTGTTTTCTCTCCACAGGTAATGACGGCAACTGTCACCCCTGTTGTTCGCCTCGTAGCATCTAGTATCCAGGGATATACCGTCTATGAATTCAGAAGTTCAATTTAGGTACCATAACTGCTAGTTGTGAACAGTTATGCTCCATGACCAGGATTTCATTTTAAAATACCCTTCTTTTGTGGTACTGGGCACATCTGCACAATTTTGTTGTTTTCAATTATGCCTTTAAAAAAAGAAAGAAATCAACAACATCCCCCTTTGTATTTTTGCAGATAACAAAATAGTAGACAGGTTTGAGAAGGGAAATGCAGAGAATGGATGGATCGTTTTAAGTTCAAGGAGCTTCCCCAGTCAACAAGTATCTACACTCGTCAAAACAAAGTGTGTCCTTGAGCCCAATTAATGGTTTTTGCTTTCGGTGGTACAAATGAGGCCATGGAGTACAGTGCTTTCATTCTACACAGTTATGGATCACAGTATTTTCACTGTGTAACCAAGGAGCAGTACTATATACAATGCATTTTTATAAGGCTGGATTGCAAAGTGTGCTTTTGTAGTGAAATAATAAAATAATAATAATAGTGCATTGGGGCAATGGCTACTCATTGAAAAGTACCTATGATATCTCCTGTTCCGATTCTCTCTGTGTGAGTTTTTAAAAGGAAGCAAAATCTATATATATAATACTCCAGGCAGATAGATGTACTTGGAACTGCCTGAAGCTAACAATTCAGTACCCAACACTGCATTTCATAAGCTGGAAGACTGCTAATTGTTGCTTGTCTTTGTAGAATTATAGAATCATAGAGTTGGAAGGGATCCTGAGGGTCATCTAGTCAAACTTTCTGCAATGTAGGAATCTGAACTAAATCACCCATGACAGATGGCTGATTTCAAAAAGCTTAAGGAACTACTGGGTGAGATCCTTTGAGAGGAAGTGATTGTGTCCTCTTGAGTTTCATTAAACAGAGGCAAGGGAAAACAGTATAATCGGAGATGCACTCTGGACTTTAAGACTGATTTCCCATGGTGATTGTTATGTACTGAGCTGAATCCTAGAACAATAGGATCCAGAACGCAGCAGTCTGATTGGTCCTAGAACAATAGGATCCAGAATGCAGCAGTCTGATTAGTCCGCAGGAGCCACCTAATCCAGCTCCAAGTGGAAGTGAATCAGCGACCTGATTGGCCTGCAAGAGCAGCCGATCAGGCTCCTGGAGGAAGTGAATCCGCAACCTGATTGGCCTACAAGAGTAGCCTGGAATTAGCCAATCATGTGGGGCCCATTGTGTAAATAATGTATATATAGCAGATGTTTTGGGGAAAGATCCATTCATTGCTACTATGAGCTAAATAAAGAGCATGAAATTCACACTTGACTGTGAGTATATTTCAGTGCTAGAAAGCCTCTCAAGGATACCAGTACTTCCACTTCATTGATCAGTTGCTCCCTGTTGGTAAGGACCAGGTCCAAGATAAATTATTCCCTTGCTGCTGCTTCCACCTTCTGGGAAATGAAATTGTCAGTGAGGCAACTGATGAATTTGTTCAACATCACATTATCGGCAGAGTTTGCGTTCCAACAGATATTGGGGTAGTTGAAGTCTCCTCTCCCATGACTACTATATCTCTGCTTTTTGAATGTTTGGTCCTCTGCTCTAGGAAGACAGCATCCAGGCACTTACTTCATCAAAGTGCTTACAAGCTGTAACTGTTGGGCTTTTTAAGATTTCACATATAAACTTTGCAAAAATTAAAAACATACCTTTAAAAAGTCCACATTCCCAGCATGTTTGCACTCCTATCTCAGTGGCATCTACACTGGTTTGGTTATGTCCACAGAATGGAAGGTGGCAGCATCCCCAAGGACCTGCTCTGCAAGGGAGCTGACTTCTGGCACCAGGCCCATTGGCAGACCAACTCTGCATTACAAAGATGTCTGCAAATGTGACCTGAAGGCTGGCAGGATCAAATGTGTCATGTGGAATCCCATGCAGATGACTGCAGTGCCTGGAGACAGGCAATGAAGTTGTGTATCCATAGCAGTGGCCAGAGGAGAAATGATCACTGGGATGATGCCTTCGTCTGCCCCAGCTGCAACAAAACAGGTCTCTCCTGCATTGGCCTCTACAGCCACAGCAGGCGCCGCAACCTTCCAACCTCACTCCCAAAGATGCACTCCCCATTGTCTCCCAAGACAGATGGACGCCAACAACCTCTAAAATTAAAAGATAAAAGGGGTGGGGTGGGGAGTCACAACCCACACTGAATTTCTGGAGTAGAAGTACAAAAGCACAAGATGGTATGTAGCAAAATCCTTTACATATTATTTACTCTATAGTAAATCCCAGTGCTGCTTACTTATTCCCTAGGAGTAAGTTAGCTTATAATCACGGCACTACTTTTGTGAATACTTCGCTACATTACAACTGTTCTTCACATGGAACTATGTTGGAGCTAGGGAAACGTTATGAGGGAATTTTGCAGGATTCAGCAAACAAATAAATAAAAAGAAGGCGTAGGCGAAGGTGTCGATAACATCCAGAAATCAAGTAAAGTCAAGAACTTGGTTACAATGATACGTAAGCAGGAGGTGTAGATCAATAATCCGCAGGAATGTGTATCCTTGCACAAACCTAACATTTCCTCAGACCTTATGAGACTACACATTAAAAGAAAAATGGTATATGCTTTTGATGGACAAAATAAGTCTATTGAGAATACGCTTCTCATCACCCAAAAGGAAAAATAAGTTATATATGAGGAGTAGCTAAATTGCAGTTGCAAAGCTCAAGATCCCAACAGAGTACTTCACTCGCCTTAAACAACGATCACATTTAGCTCTTAACTGAGATAGAGAACTTTGTGAAGTCCAAACCCTTGTGGCATCCATCATGTCCCTAAAGGCATTACCTGTACACAGGGTAAAACTTGGATGAACTGCTTGGATTTTGTAGCTATGCACAGTGTATGGCTTGAAGACATACATAACACATTTTCAGATGTGTTCTGTATTACGAATTGTGGAGTCAACATGGCAGCGACATCCTGAACTATGATTCTGACCAGAGCAAAGCTCATTCCAGTGTTGACTCTTGGTGCAAAAGCCAGAAGTTCTATGCAATATTGGCCAAGAGCTTCCTTAAAGGCCCAGATGCACCTAACCAAGACACTTTGTTGCTCAAAGCAGAGCCCAAATGGTGCCTCCATCAGGGGTGAAACTAGGCTTTATTTCACCTGGGTCAAAGACCTACTTTGGCACCCCACACGCATGCATTTGCATGCACACACAGGCTGGGAGTCTCAATGGCACCGCTCTGGAGGCTTCACCCGGTACAAAAAACCCAGCTAGGCACTCACTTGCTTAACTTTATAATGAACATTTTATACTCGTTAGAAACTTGCACCACACAACTTGCTAGATAGTTCAAATCAAGATGGAAATGAAGTACACTCCACACTCTGCTTCTTGGAACCCCCCTCCCCCCGCCCTCTTAAGGTAAAGTATGACAACAGAAATCCCAAGTGGCACAATGCCTTTCTACAGCAGAACTGACTGGATGGTCCCCTACAAATCCACTATTAATGTGTTAATGACATGCTGAAGGAGGCGCGCACACACACACACAAACACACACACACCCCACAAGTCTGGTAGGGGCCCAGATTTAGGGGAGAGGGAAGCCTTTTTATCGCTGCTATTGTTAAATCATTAGGAGTCAAAAACCCTTGCCGGTCTACTGCAGATCACCTCCAAGATCTACCAGTAGATCTTGATATGGTACCTTCTGCCAACCTTGAAGTACATTGTATTAGTTTATGGATGCAATTCTGCAAAAGTTTTACCTTAAACATTTTTTTAAAATCCATGTGATATGAAAGGGAGTTTTATAAGGTAACAAAATGCAACAGAAGTACAACCTTCAACATATTTTATTCATTATTGCTCAGTACTGGTCTTGGATGAGAAAAACTGATTGTGAACTTAGGTTGTGTTTTCTGTTCATTGTTACCTTCTTCTTTGAGTTAGACACAGCAGTATTTGTTACATTTTAACAGTAAATCCAGCCTAGGATATGAGAAAGGACTAGGATACCCTGAGATAGTTCTTCCTATCTGGACTTTTCTCCATGAGAGAAGGAGCAAAATGAAGTCCTGTTCCTTCTAGAGGTTTTTTTAAAAAAAATTCCTGCAACCCCCTATGTATTGGGTGATATTTTTAGAATGCATTCCATAATAAGCGGAAAGGCTCAGCCCTGCTCTCCAGTGCACATCAATTCATGCCCACATAGCGGATGGCAAGATTGAGCCCTAAGTGCAGATCATGACTTGCCGCTGTGATAAAAGCTGTTTCTATTTGCTTTAACATTCATGCATCGAAGCAAATGCCACCGGTGACATAGCAAAGATAAGTATCACTTCCTTTGTGTCAGTCAAAGGCAATGTAGGATAAAAGTTATACTTATTTCTGAAACTCATATCACTCCCTCTGATGAGATTGGTTAATTTACCCTCAGATCTTAAGTGACATTAAAGAAATAAAGTTCCAGTTACATAGATACAGGCATTCCATTTTCACATAAATGCATAAAAGAGATTGAATAAAATGGGTTGTAGGGGGGGGGGTCCCATAACATAGCCATGCATAACTACTCACAGATTTGCAGCCATTATTATTAGTTAAGAGTTATTTATTATCTTTATCAAGCACTAGCAAAATGCACATCATTATGGTAACTGGGGAATGTGTAGCAGGAGGGCCTGACGTGTGCACTCCTTCATTGCAATGTTTTTTTAAAATGCACATGCTGCACTCTCTGCTGCTGAAGTGAGGTCTGAAGTGGCCGAGAATAACTACAAAAAAAACCCTAGAACGAGCACTGACACTCAGCACCTAAAAACCACAACCTAGTCAAAAGCTCGGCAAACATGCTGCACCCAGATTAGCATTTGCTTCTTGTTGTGAAGCCAGAGACCAGGAGGATCAATTAACAGCCAGTTCCAGAGAGAGAGAGAACCCAAGATATCCACTTGGAAAGGGCTGGTGAATTTAGCTGGTCTCCAGTCCGAATCAGCCTCCACTACTGGGAACAACACAGCAGTGCGGAGAGGTGAGGGATAGACAAAGCAGCAGAGACATGGAATGACAGAAAAATAGAATTACTATTTTACTGATTTAATACATATATAAGCCACCTTTCCAAGCAGTGCAAGGTAGCCCCACACCCATCTGATCCTTGCAGCAACCCTGTGAGATGGGGACTCTATAGTGAACTTCGTGACCAAGCAGGGACCTGAACCTGGGTTTCTCCTGGTTCTAGTCCAACTACTATACCTCAGTACTCAGCAGAAGTACAGAATAACTAGACAAGTGATGCAGTTAGATAATTTTAGACTCAGGAATTAATGGTCCTATTGTGGGCAGGGGAATCCATGTCCTTAGGTGAGAATGCTTATTACTTCACTTCAAGGACTGAGCTGCAATCCCACCATTGACCATTTGTGTAGGGTGCGGTGTGGGGGTGTGTGTGTGCGCACTTTACTTATCCTCTCTTTATATTACTGCATGCAAGATCCCTGCCACACACACCAGTGGCAGAGCACAAGCTTTGCCCAGAAAATCCCTGGTGTCTTCAGGCAGGGCTAGGAAAGACCCATACCTGAAATTCTGGAGTCGGGGTCAACAATACTGAGGTAGATGGACCAATTGTCTGACTTGCCATAAGGTAGTTCCCTATATTCCTATGTATGTACCATAGAGTAAAAGAACCTGATTAGTTTTCCTTTTATCTTTCTACTGCCACCATTTAGGTACACCTTTAAACACATACAGCAGCTGGGTATAGGCATAGAATGAACAGACTGGGAAACTAGGGTTTGAAAATCAAAACAATTCATTAAACCTTAGTATACCGTAATATAAAAGAATATGTTTATTTGCAGGTCAGATACACTACAATACTTAGCTTGATAACTTCCTAAAGGTGCTTGTGATATCCAGAGTAAACTCACTGAAATCAATCAACGTAAGTGACTCAAGTCTACTGATTTCAGCAGGTCCATTCGAAATTTGACCTGCTACATCTACCTGAATGATGATGCTACTTTGCTTTCAAGTTGTGCCTATGGACTTGCTTGGGTTCCCACGCCTACGGTAAGCCATTAGGCAATTACCCTTTTAATCTCCACCCCAGTTAAAATCACAGCCTAGTTAGGGGACCTGAAGTCTTCTCTCTGGTCTGATTCTCTTCCCCACAGTTACCTTATAGCATGGGTGGGGAACCCGTGTTTTTCAGGTCTCATTAGGTCCTCGAGGTCTCAATTTGGCACACAAGCCCATTTCCCTGAAGTCCTGGTTACCTGCCCCACACCTATTGGAAATGTTACAGAGGGCTCCCAGTGCTTTTTCTGCAAGTGGGGCTTGCTTTCGGCACTGAATTCGGCACTGAAAGCAAGCTCTGCTGGGATTGACTGCACTCAGAAGCTTACAGTTTTCACTGAGTTCCTTAGTCTTCTCTTTGATTAGAAACTCACTTTTCCTCCATGTCAGCTGCAAACCACTGACACCCTGGCCTCAGCTCTTCTCAAGGACTGCTGGTGGAATCTTCCTCTCTCCTTGCAGAACTTCTTAGCTTCTACCTTCAGTGATTTCAGCATGAAGGCAATGGCTTTCCCCTCTTCATCAGCTGCCTGCTGCCTGCTGCCACAACAATTCCTCAGCTCCTAGTCCCTCTCAAAACTCCAGTTGTTTTACCTGGAGACAGCAGCTGATTCCAGCTCCAGACTCTAAACTTGGATTTCACCTCTTCATAGTATCTTTTAAGTCCCTCAATAAGTCTACCAAATACGGACCAACTGACTCTTAAGCAGTCCTGAGCCTTCCTGTGCATCCTCTCCAGTGCAAACTCTCTAACAAATAGCCAGAACCTCACTAGAGTTCCAAAGCTTCAATGGTTCAATAACTATGGACCAACACTTGAATGGAACACCCACAAAAGGACCTATCACATCCTGACCTACTGTGTTCCTGTGAATCAAAAAACAACAACCTGGACTTGACAGTTAACCATAATAGTTGCCTCTAAAACTGCTTTTTAGCAGATGGCTGACTGAACCTCAATTCCGTGCATCCCTCTGGCATCAGTCAGACCAATCCCCACTTTCACACAGTTAACCATTTACAATCTACACAACGTTTAAAAGGGAACATTTGTTTTAGATTTGCATTTATCTTCCTATGGATATAGTTTATTCAGCCAGCCCTGTTGCCTTTTGGGTCCTTGTTGGCTGTTCATCTTAGTGGAGCCCTGGACTTCTGCTACAAAGTCTTTTCCTGGTGATGTCTGCACCCAGGACAGCATAACACACCATCTGAAACAGCTGACATCAGAATGTAGCTTGGTTTGCCATCCCTAACCTCAGGCTAAAGCAGCATAACAACAGTCCTTGGGGTGGAATTACAGATGGGCGCACTGCAGACTTCACTAGTATCCACCCTATTGGGATGCAATAGCTGCTTTCTCTTCAAAAACTTAAAAACATGCTACATTTTCTATGTCCTAGAGAAATTCTGAAGTTAAGATTTCACAAGGATAGCTCAGCTTCAGATCACATTATGGTA
This sequence comes from Lacerta agilis, assembly GCF_009819535.1. Taxonomy (NCBI): domain Eukaryota; kingdom Metazoa; phylum Chordata; class Lepidosauria; order Squamata; family Lacertidae; genus Lacerta; species Lacerta agilis. Next base: position 76,919,767 of record NC_046315.1, on the reverse strand, counting down.
GTTTGTGGTCACACCATTTATTCTTTACCCCTCCCACTAGAAGAAATTGCTTCTCATATAATGTAAGACAAATGTCTCTATTTTCATTTAACAAAATATATGTGGAGGTGCATGAAAACCTTCACACCACAGGAATATTATGTTAACACAAATGTTTGTGGCTGTGTAGTTAGATGCTTATTGAAACTGCATTTGGATGTTTAGAGTAATCAGATGGTTACTATTTCAAGAGAATTCAAATGTGTTGTTTCTCTATAAAAAAAGGAAATTGTTTTTCTGGGCAATATTGTGTTGTTATTTTTAAATATAGCTTCTTACATATATGAGCACCATAACCTATTCTGTTGATTTGACCTCTGCACCAGTTAGGATCAGTGCAACAGAATCTGAAAAACTATGTTTCCCATTGGACAATAGTTTGGTTTTAAGTACAGGGGTGTGTGTGTGTGTGTGTGTGTTTTAATGTGGCTAAAATATCTATCTATCTAACATTTATACAGACCTGTTTTCCAAACCTGAAGCAATTTATGTAATTATACACATAATGTATTTTAACCAAGTACACAAAGGTTTTAATAATGCCACTTATGATGTAGATTTAACTTATACCACTATTTAGTCTCTCTTCCTTAATAGGATACTAAAAAGGAATTTTATGACAACATTATCAGTAGCATTTTGCAATAATTAGAATAACAATAATAATACTGAGATATTTTTCAGTAATAATGGTGTTATTAATGAGATTTTTATGAAAGACAGACTTCTTTGGTATAATTATGAAAATTGATCTTTTGCATTTTAGTTATTCACTGAAATCAGATAAGTGGCTTAACTACATATATTATTTCTAATAAATATTCAGAAGAATGCATTTAAACAAGGCTCCTCATTCTATTCTTGCTCATATTCCTTGCATTTAAATAAAAGTGTAATTGCTCTGCTTTTTTTTAAACTGCTAGTTTGGATTAGCTGTCTAACCTGTACAGTGTAGCTGTTTGCTGTTTGCATTTTTAATAGCTTTATTACCATTTGGTGAAGCCTTAATTTCTGACTCCCTTGAAGAGTCCTGCCTTTAAGTCAGCTCTACAATTTAACCAGCAATAATCTGTCAAGAGAAGATAAAGACTTACACCAGATGTAATGCAGTATTTTTGTGTAGCATCCTGTCATTGTTAAGGAAAGATCAGAGCATGTCAAAATGGAACACCTGAAAGTTTAATAAACTTTGTAGCATAATTTTACAGTTCACATTTTTAAAAAATCATTGGTGCCAGAACACAGTCATTTGTTCACTACTGAATATCTATCTATCTATATATGTGTGTGTGTTTGGATGGAAGGAGCCTTCAACACAGCCACATTCTGAATGACACATTTATAAAAGGTACTCTTAACTAGAGATGCGACTGAGTTTTACTTGAAGTCAAATTTCTGGGGAAACTCACAGGTTCCTAATCAGGATAAAAAAGCATCAAGGGTCAACCTAGAAGGGGATGCATAACTAACCAACAGATCTTCCTAAATCATCTCCTTAACTTCTTACAAAATTACATGGTGATATGCTGCTTTGACTATGTGCATGTTGGGGGCTGGGGTGGAGGAAGACAGTCTGAGGTCAGGAGCCAAGCATGGGGGTGGTTGGGATCTTTGCCTAGACGTGGAGGGCTGGGTGGGGAGCAAACCAGTTCAGATTTTTAGCCCATCAACACGATTACCAGAATTGTGCTAATGTGTAGAGGGTGTTGATGCAAACTCCATGTGCCAAGCTCTTTCAAGAACTGCAATAGCCAGTGAGCAGTTGGGTGGGCCATGCAGGTAGGGCTGTGTCACTGTACCAACCTCCGAGTGCTAGACGTCACTGCCACTTACTGAGAGAGGGAGGGGCAAGGAAGCAGGGAGCTCGGTACGGTGAAGGAACAGCATCAAGGGTGTTGGATTGGCTCCATCACTGCACCAGCACTATGCTAAGCTCCCTGCTGCCTTGTCCGTCCTTCTCCCCATTTCAGTAACTGGCAGCAATGCACAGTGTTAGGAACTCTGGAGAGCAATATAGCCCCACTTGGGCTGTCCTGATGGCCACTGCTGGCAATAGTGCATGCTGATATTTCCGAGGAACAGCAGGAGGAGCCGAAAGGGTGTGGTAGCCGAGTGGCAGCAGGAAGGAGAGAGAAACACTTCAACTATCAGGGATACTGAGATTCCAAGTACATTGGGGACCAGGCTGATCTGATAAGCAGGAGCGTAGCAAGGGGGCGTAGGGGGCGGTCCGCCCATGTTCCATAATGGAGGGGGTGACAAATGATCAAGGAACAATTACTGCCCTACTAGGGCGGTTCATTAAAAGAACCTTTTAATGAGGGTGAAAGAAGAGAGCGCAAAATATGGTCTGAAGCTCAACATCAAAAAAACTAAGATCATGGCCACTGGTCCCATCACCTCCTGGCAAATAGAAGGGGAAGAAATGGAGGCAGTGAGAGATTTCACTTTCTTGGGTTCCATTATCACTGCAGATGGTGACAGCAGTCACAAAATTAGAAGACGCCTGCTTCTTGGGAGAAAAGCAATGACAAACCTAGACAGCATCTTAAAAAGCAAAGACATCACCTTGCCGACAAAGGTCTGTATAGTTAAAGCTATGGTTTTCCCAGTAGTAATGTACGGAAGTGAGAGCTGGACCATAAAGAAGGCTGATCGCCATAGAATTAATGCTTTTGAATTATGGTGCTGGAGGAGACTCTTGAGAGTCCCATGGACTGCAAAAAGATCAAACCTATCCATTCTCAAAGAAATCAGCCCTGAGTACTCGCTAGAAGGACAGATCCTGAAGTTGAGGCTCCAGTACTTTGGCCACCTCATGAGAAGAGAAGACTCCCTAGAAAAGACCCTGATGTTGGGAAAGATGGAGGGCACAAGGAGAAGGGGACGACAGAGGATGAGATGGTTGGACAGTGTTCTCGAAGCTACTAACATGAGTTTGGCCAAACTGCGAGAGGCAGTGAAGGATAGGCGTGCCTGGCGTGCTCTGGTCCATGGGGTCACGAAGAGTTGGACACGACTGAACGACTGAACAACAACAACAGGGCGGTTCATAATTATTATTTTTTTAAATGCCTGTTCCAAAGGTCTTATCTTACTATACTAGGGGTTATATAGCTATATATGAAATTTCATGCATATCGGTTAATATCTTGACCCTCCTCCACCAAAATAGCTGTTTACTTGGCTGTTTTCCTATGTCGTGAAGGCTGAAATTTCAGTTCAGTGGAGCACTTACTGTTCCCAACCCTAACCCTGTGGAAAGCCATCTAATTAGACTTTAATTTGATTTTGGGATGTTTTTAGGAGGTAATTTAATTACTGTTTGATTTTATACCAATGTTATGTATCTGATGTTAGTCACCCTGAGCCCAACTTTGGCCTGGGAGGGCAGGATATAAATAAAAGTTTTATTATTATTATTACTTGTTATTATTCCTTTGTAAGAAAATATTAAATAACTAAAACCATTTTTGCAGGGGGGGAATCAATGGGGGGGGTTGACAAGAAATTTTCCGCACCGGGTACCACCTGACCTTCCTACACCTCTGCTGATAAGATTTACAGGCCCCCAGAATCTATATGAGTGAATGAGTTAGGCCTTTGGTCGCCAAGGTAGATAGAAGAGCTGACACTAGACTCCTAGGAACAGAGAACAGCATCTCAGAACCCATGAACCTGAGATTAAGAGTCTCACATTCTACCGACTGAGCTACCCAGCAGCTAAAGGGCTTTGATCAGTCCTGCATTGGTAACTGCTGCCTCCAGGCATTGTTTTTGCTGTGTTTGCAGCACCAAAGTGACTTCTCCACGGCACAAGCTTGGGCAGTGTGTATGGAGGTCCCCCAACTGCCCAGACGACAAGACCCACCTCTCGGCCTCACTGATGTGGTCCAAAGGAAAGGAAATCAATACATTTGGCACCAGCTGGAAGGAGGCGTACAATATGCCATCCAACCAACTTAGGGACTCCACTCTGGATTACCTATACCTATATCTACATGCCATGATGCTACGGAGGATTCAGATTGACACCTTGTGCATTAAAAGCGTATGTGAAGGGGCTGCAAGCTATGCAAGTTACCTCTGACCATGCAGACCATACACTGGTATGCCCCATTCCCATGTGTTTGGTAACTGTGAGAAGGGCCCCTTCACATTTGCTGATGTGCACGTGCAGAGCTCTTCCGTGCAAGGAGGGAGGGAATGCTGACTGCCCCCTCAAATGAGCTTTTAACATCTGGACCTCATTCCCCACCCCCCACCATCAGTGTCTAGCTCCTCCTTCTGCTCAGTTGAAGAGAGGAGTTTCCATTCTCAAGAGTATTCCACCATGGAGGACACCGTCCTATTGCCTGTGTTAAAGAAAGATTGAGCAACCAGTCAGGTCAACTTCTATATGTGTAATTGGGAAGAGCATCTTGTTCATTGCCTGAGGCACTGAAAGATTTTGAGGTGGCCCAGCTGGTCTTGCTGGGTATGACCAGGAACATAGGAAGCTGTCCTGTGTCAGCTAGTGGTAGGGTTATTCTTTTCGTTTTGATTTCTTATGATGATCTGGAACTTCTGCATACAAAGCAGATGCTCTACTACTGAGCTACAGTCCCTTCTTGTATAATGACGGATCAGCACAGCTGCCTGTATTTCAAGACTCTCCTTGGTGGCACTTCACCATTGGTGGCACTTGATGGCACCTGCACTTCAAAACTGACCACCATGCCATCATCTTCGCCAGTTGCTACATAGCAGCAACCAGGCAGTGTATTTAGTTCACATGCTAGTGGTAGTTTAGAGACTCTCCACCCACATCCACCAACCCCAGAAGCTCTCAAGGCAGGAAAAGAGCCCACCTGGTGGCCAAATGAATAGATTTGTCACTTTAAGAGGGTATGGCTCACTCCTGGAGGAATAATGGCAGTTATGGCAGTTATTAAGATCTAAGATGGCGGCGCACCAGATTTACAGCTGGCAGGAACTCCTAAGGGTCGAGTTACAGTGCAAATAAGCTGTAAGAGCTGGTTATTTTCGCTCAGACAACATTATGGTGGAAGTAGCTAAAATACCAAGCTCTCCATGGATCACTATCCCCTTAGGGAAGAGGCAAAGGCGACGCAGAGAGAGGAAGCAAAGGCGGGGGCTGTCAGGCTTTATCAGCAGCCAGCAAAACTACTGTGAACATCATTGCTGGAGATTTCAACCATGCTGAACTTAAAACTGTGCTCACTGGAAAAGGTCTGTTCGAATATAAAATATGGTTACAGGACTTTACAGCTCCCACATTTGAACTAGACCGACCATAGGTCGCTGTTCCTTCTTCCAACATACATCTCCTCAGGAAACGGGCTCTCACTATGACAAGACTGTTAAAATCTGGCATGAATGTGCTACTCACCAGCTGGAAGGACTGTTTCAAGAGGACCAACTGAAATATTTTCAACCATTCAGTTCTATGCTATATCAATCGCTGCACAAGTATTGTTTTTGTGTTGTTGTTGTTGTTGTTTATGTTGTTTTTTATGGGAAAGCATCCAATTTCATTGTATTTATACAATGACAATAAAGAAATCTTATCTTATCTTATCTTATCTTATCTTATCTTATCTTATCTTAGGACCAAATTATAAATACATATGAGGATTGTGACAACCATAATGTATACTCTGGTCCTGGTTCTGCCTATTCAAGACCACTGGCTCTCTTGGCGAGGATGAAAGTGATAATAAAAATGATGTGTTACTTGGGAGATATACGAGCCTTTGAAAACCATACAAGTATGGTGCTAATATTTGATTAATGGTTTTTTTTGGGGGGGGGTTAATAACATAAACATTGTTAACTTTCACCTGATTCTTAAAACAAAATCAAACTTGTAAGTAGGGACTGTGCCTTTCCTTTCTTTTTTACAACTGAATATATTTTCAGGTAGGTATGTTTAGGATCTAAATTGTAGCTCCCTGACATGATTGGATGTTTCTATTAAAGAGGTGGGGGAAATGATGGGACTTACACACACACACACACACACACACACAAAAACAGCCAAGCTTTCTCACTTGAACAACCACAAGACAACAGCATGGATCAATAGCAAAGTAATTTGGGACCCTGTGACAGATGCAATGTAAAAATATTTGCGGAGGTGTATATCGTGATATCGCTTAGCAAAGGCTCATGGGGGGGGGAGAGAAGCATTAACGAGATTCTCCATGTCATTAACAATGGTTATGTTGGTCATAAGCCAAACCCTGACAATAACCCAAGATTGAAAAAAGTTTCTTTGAATTTGTCTTCCTGGTATAATTATGGCAGATTCAGAGAGGAACCAGATCTGGAGTGTTGTAAAACTCAACACAATGAACTTGACAGACAGCCAGATTTCTGTTTTCAGTCAGTTTAGGGTTACTATAATCTCATTATTATGCTTGAAAGACGACAAGTAATAGAATCTCAGGTAGCTGTTCTGTCTTTACTCAGCCGCATCTTCTCTTTTATGCCGATTTCCCTTGATTACCTGAACTAGTGAAGCTCAGTTTTCAGCCACTTATCTCCCAGAAATAATCATCTGATCAGCCGTGTAAGGTTCTCACTGCACTCAGTGGTTTTAATGGGTCAAGCGTTAAATTAACCCTTTAACCATACCCTTGGAGAATACAAAACTTATTAAGAAGCAATTTACTTCTCAGTCATTGTGAACTTCACAAAAGAGAATGCACTGGTTAGCTGGCTTTGCTTGTTGTCTTCTTCTCAAGGATCCTGTCGCCATTTTTTATTTTTTTAAATTAAAATGGCAAGAAACCCTGAAAAATTAATCGCTTTACAAAATTGCCCTCCCCCTAAGAAGACTCCATCTCATTTGCTGAGATTTAAAAATAAAGTAAAAAATGGTACACTCGTAGGTTTTCTTGGCTGTAGGAATGCCTGCATATTTTAACAAAAGAATTGGTTATTCATACACACACATATATATCTTTACAGAATTGGGCACCGCTATTTTAGGGTACTATATGACAATCAGCTTTGTCATGGCTGTAACCATCTTCCTCCCTAGGTGGTGTTGCCATATCTCCAGGTGGCATTTCAAAGAAAATGAATGGAAAATCAGTGATCTTTTCATAACCAACAGAAGTTTCCAGAATCCTGTTGCTAAGCTGAAGTGTCTATGGTTGTGGTCTTATGCACATCCATACGGGGGGGGGGGGGGAGAAGAGTTTCACTGAACATAGTTGGACTTGCTGGTACTTCTAAGTAATTGTGCATAGGATTGTGTCATTAGTGTCTAGGAATTGCTAGCACTGGAAATGTGTAAGCTGAATGAGAACAATAATTTTAAGAATTCAGAAGTGTTCAGTGGTTCTCCCACAGGTGGCAGCGGGGGGAGGGGGACCTGCCCTACTCCAGCCTAGAATAGCAGAAAATCACGGAGAACCCTTCTCCTTCACCTACGCCAGAGGTCGAGCTGCTGCTTCCTGGCCAGAATTTATTTTATTCATTTGTTTTAAGAGTACTTCTTAATATTGAAAAATCTCAAAGCAGTAGGCCTATGTAAAAATACAAAATGGAAACAATAAAATGCCATCATAAAAACAGAGATGCAACCCAACCCCCCCCAATTAAAACAGTATTATGAAAACAGATCGAAATAGAAATTCAGTAATAACAGGATACAATCTTATGGGTCAGGCAAAGCCAGGACAAAATTATATGTCTTTACAAAACATCTGAAGCAGCTGATTGATGATGTCTCGTGTATGCCAGAGGGAAGGGCATTGCAGAGTGCCAGGGTAACAGTAGAAAATAACCATTTTGGGGTCACTGCTCTGTGATATCCTGCGGGGTGGGGTGCCACCATTAAGTTACCCTTAACCCATTTCCCTTCTTATGCTACATCCTTTTAACACATTGTTCACATTCATAGTAGCTGAAGATTCATTTTTTAACCAAACCTTTTCTTCTACTGTAAAAATACTCATTAATGGAAACTGTCTTGTAATAAAAGTTAAACTGTGCTTAAAAAAATAAATAAATCTTGTTTTTATGGGGGGGGGAATAAATATTCCAGGACAGGTGTTGCACCCATTGACCCTACATGGGCCACAGCCGTAAGAGTTCCCCCTCCCTTTACATATTTTGGAATGTTTGAAGGTCTTTTCTCCCCTATAATTAAATGAGCACACCTTTCAGTCCCTGCTAGGCAAAGAAAACAACAACAACAACAACAACAACACTTATAACAACCTCTCTTATTAGAGATAGACAAATGAAGGGCTACAGGACAGATCTAGCTCACAAAGCCACTTTCTTAGGCCCCAGTGTATTTAAAAGAAAATGCTCTAGCTCATAACGAAAGAAGCAATGAACCCCCATGTGTCTTTCAGATACGGTTTGCTGCATTGCTATTTTTATGCCCATTGTGAAAAGGCATATACTGTAACCACCGACAATATGCTGCCTGAGTGGATGTTTCGAAAGCCCCATGTCTTCCTCAGCCAGTGACCTAATGGCATCTGTGTGCAGGGTCTCCATATTTATGCAGTTCCTATTGATGACTGAAGCTAACGATTATAGATCCTGACTACCTGTGAGAGAATATTGAATTGTTCACCTCAGAATTTGTGCCCAAAAGCAGAGTGACTGGCCATAACCCATAGTAAAACAGGAATCTCAATTTGCCATTTGCCGTTAGAGAAAACAGGGACGATAGTTACAACTGCGGCAGCTAGTACAGTAGTTTAACCGCCATGTTACATTCCTTTCGATAAGCTTGGAATTCTTCTTTTAATGACTAAATCTTGTTTTGGCTGCATAATTATTTCCCCCCCCCAAAAAAATTCTCACCAGGTCGTCAAAATTCAAAGCCTTGCCTAGATACTCAATTTTTTTTATGTAATACAGAAAAGAACAGGTAATGGGTTCGGAAGCCACCTGTTGTTGTTGTTGGCATCCGGCAGCAATAAAGGAGTGCATAAACCATATCTCCATTATAAACCTTTTCATTTGCTGAGATATGTTCATTTTCCAGTCCTTTAGAGAACCACTATGGAGAACTGGATTCTCAGGCACACTCTCTTTCACTATCAGCATTTTGAGACCGTTCCCCATGTGCCCTTAGAAGATACTATGGCACAAGTAATTAAAACTAATGCATTTTCCCATTCAAACTTCTCAGTGTAAATTGCTTTCCAACATTTGGATTTTTTTTATATGCCATCTATCAATTACGATGCTTTCTTTTATTATTTATAAAGAAAGTAAGCTGGCACTTCTCCCAGGTGCCTGTGACATTTATTTAAAGAACAAAAATAAATCAGACAACAGTAAAAGATGCAACACTGATCCCTTGAGCTTAGCACATAAATTCCAGAGCTGCTGTGGGGGCTCCTTCTCTAGCTGAGTTGAAATAGAAAATATATCCCAATAGGAATAACAGGCCTCTTAAGCGTGCTTCTGTGAAATTATGGATAACTATGTTGCGATCATTACAAAATACTACTAACCAGGAAGGAAGAAAAGAAAGAAAGAAAGAAAGAAAGAAAGAAAGAAAGAAAGAAAGGGGTCAATCTCTAGAAATGTGAGACTATTCTGATCTTCCTACATTAATCCAACATAACAATCACCTAATGTAGGGTTACCAGACATCCCCGGTTCCCGGAGACAGTCCCCAGATTTGCAAATCTGTCCCCGGGGAAAGTGGCAGTGGCAGCCTCAGCAGCCCAGAGCCAGCCTGTTAGTGCAGTAGGCTCTGGCTGGCTTCAGGAGCTGCTCACTGCTCACAGCCGTGGCACCCGCCATTTTTCCTGTGCCATGGCAGCGAGCAGCTCCTGAAGCCAGCCAGAGCCAACTGCACTACCAGGCTGGCCCCTCTTGGGGAATGGCCGCCCGCCTGTGACTCCCGAGCCTCCTCTGATCTGTCAAAACAAAGGGGGAAGGGGGAAGGAGATAGGGGAAGGCTCGGAAGTCACAGGTGCGCCGTTGCCCAGTTCTTTAAAAAATCTGCACATTTATGTTTCACAGGGTGCGAAAGAAGGGCTTTGCACCTTTATACAATATGCATGTGTGCTTGGGCCCAGGGTCTTTTGCCTCACCATCCCCACTACTGCAGTGTTTTTCAACCTTTTTGGGGCAAAGGCACACTTGTTTCATGAAAAAAATCACGAGGCACACCACCATTAGAAAATGTTAAAAAAAATTAACTCTGTGCCTATATTGACTATATATAAAGTAATTTTCCCACGGCACACCAGGCAACATCTCGTGGCACACTAGTGTGCCGCGGAACAGTGGTTGAAAAACACTGCACTACTGACTCCCTGTTGCTACTCAGCTTCAAAAAAAAAAAAAAAAAAAAGTGTCCCCGGATTCATTGGGGGGAAAAAATCTGGTAACCATAACCTAATGAGCCCAGTCAGCTGAAACGTGCAAGGACTTTAGCTTGTGCAATGGGTCTCTCCCCTCAGTTTCTCCACCTGCAATCCCTGTGCCCCTCACCCAGAATAGTGCATGGGGGGGGAGGGGAAACTGTTCTGTCTGGCAAGTTCAACTGCTTGCAGAGACAGAACGTTTGTCATAGAGTAACACTGAACTCCACCCTAAGCACTATGAGAGCATACAGGGTTGACAGCTCCTGACGGCTGAGCCCTTTTGGACCCCCTGAATATTATTGGGGTGGAGCCGCCCCATGTCCCAAAAGCACAGAGTCAAGCACAGTGTGACTCCAGTGGCTGGCTCCTTCTTTTTCTCTTCCTGCTGTGGAGGGGAAGGAGGGTCGAAGTGGCTTCCTGCTGGGGGCAGTGCCAGGAGGTGGCACAAGAGGCTAGCCGCCAGCCATTTAGGCTGCGCAGCCCCACCCCTGCTCCTCTCAACGTCTTGATGTCAAGTGTGATATCACAAGCACGACATCCCCACCCCCGACACACACAATTGTCCTCACAAGCTGGTGCCTCTGAGAGCAGAACAGCTTTAGAATGGAATTGTAAAAAATCCATGAGGAATATATGATGGACCAAACTAAAGCAGGAAAACATCATTTTATCCTATGGACTGTTTGCACACACAGCCTTCCTTCACTTCCTCTTGGGGTATATTTTAGAGAGCAACTAAAGAGATCAGCTCATCTTGAGAAAAAGCTCTCATCCTGCCTTCAAAACGAAAGTGCTGAGCTCAAGGAATTAAGAGTTGCATCTTCTACTATTGTCGGCTTCATTTTTTGCACTGTTTTCTTGTTACTGTTCTTATAATAAATCTAATAAAATATAACGAAAAACAAATCAGGGGGTTGGACTAGATGACCCACAGTGTCCCTTCCAACTTTATGATAGCACCATGAAATAATAAGAACCATAATAGAACAGCAGAAATGCCATAGAAAACTATATAGTTAAAAAAAAGGAGACCATCTCATAACTAGAGCACCTTGATGTAAATGGCAACTCCTTCATAAGCTGGCATTGTCAGGAGCTACAGGTGGTATACAGGCCATTTGGCCATGTGTGGCAGGGAGAAAAAACATTTTCCTTTATATTTCAATTATTATCTGCCAAGCCCTCCAGCATATGCTCAGCTGGAATTTATCGGGCTTGGTAGAGGCTCTTGTTGAGCTGTGTCCCTAAGGTGATTCACCAGCCAGATGAGTTCTTGAAGGAAAAGTGACCCAGTTTCACAGCTGATTCATGCGATGCTGTGCAATCCTTGCATTTCATAAAATGTCTTATAAATGGACATTGTAACTCCAGCATCCAATAGGATACTTGGTCCTGTTACTTTTATTATGGAAGGAAGTAGCTAAGTTGACTCTTGGCCAAAAAAGCTTCACATAATAATAAACAAACTAAAGAAATATTATTTAATACATCTGTCATTTTGCCTGTTTTTATAACCCAGCCATCCTGGTAAGCACAGATGTAACCGGTTGCCACGATACACCTGCTTGAATGCAGGTTATACCAAATTCCTATAGAACAAGGATGGGAAGAGAGATGTGAAGAGCAGGAGGAGGCAGGGAGGGGTGTTGTACACTTTGCTCCTTTCTGAAGCCACTTCTCTCCAAGTCTATTTATCCCAGGGAGGGTGACTTCCATAACTCAGGTGGCTATAGAATGGCTAGGGAGAATACATTCAGTGGGAAAGCACTGGCTGAGAAAAGTTCGAGTAGCCCCTCCTGCTTGCCTCTTTGGCACACATACCAAATCCTCCAACATTTCTCCATATATAAAAACAAAATAAAACATTAAACATTAAAAAAACCTTCCCTATACAGGGCTACCTTCAGATGTCTTCTAAAAGGTTGTAAAGTTACTTGCCCACTTGGCTTGAGGGTTGTATCACCCTACCCTCCAACATTTATCCGATGAAAATAAGGACGTCCTATGGGAAAGCAGGACATTCTGGGATTGAATCAGAAACCAGAACGGGCTTCTGTAAATCCAGGACTGTCCCTAGAAAATAGGGAGACATGAAGAGTCTGACATATTACACATACCTCTTATGAGCATTTGGAAACAACAGGACGGGCCATAGCCCAGTGGCAGAGCATTCGCTTTGCATCCAGAAGGGCCAAGGTTCAAGTCCCAGGTAGGGCTGGGAAGGACCCTGGCCTAAAACCTTGGGCAGTCTCCGTCTGTCAGTGCTAGATAATGAAATCTAGAGGAAGCACTGGTCTGACTTGAACTGTAGTTTTTTTTAAAGAGTTCTGGGAATTGTAGGTCTGTGAGAGAGACACTGCAGTTCCCGGGGTGAGATTTAAATGTACAGTGTGGATCTGCCCTCACTATAAGGAAGTTTCATATGTTCCTAACAACCAGTTTTTATATCTATCTATCTATCTATCTATCTATCTATCTATCTATCATCCATCTGTCTGTCTGTCTGTCTGTCTGTCTGTCTATCTATCTATCTATCTATCTATCTATCTATGTATCTATCATCTATCCTCAGACACTGAAGTTTAGTGGGTAGGAATACCACATCCTTCAAAGTATCTCTTAAAATATTTCACCCAAATCTCCTTCTATCTATCAATATTTTCATGTCCTAAGCAATTACACTTGGCAAAACACTCAGCCGTTTCAAGCAAGGCTCTGACCTGCATTCCAAGGTATTGATTTAACTTGAAGTATAACAATGTGGAATCAAGGAGACCCCATAGAAATTATGCAGTGTGTGTGTGTGTGTGTGTTTATTTTTACTTACTTGAACGTGTCTCTTAAGATACTAATCACACACATACACAGATATGAAATTTGCACTTTTCAAAGTAATTTTTTGTTGTTGTTATTAAACTTCTATCTTTTCCTTTGACCCAAAGGAACCCAGGGCAGCATCTTGTTGGTTGTATCCTTTACTATACTAGGTCTTGTTAATAAGAATTTAACCCTACTTAGGGTTTGTTTTTACAAGAGAGAGATTTGCGGCATAACAGCTTAAAAACTTGATTTTAGAACGGGGGGGGGGGGATTAATACCTGTGAGCATGCACAAAGAGGGAAATATTTAATTTAAAGAAGGGAGAGACAACTTATTCGTCCTGTAGCAAGATCCTCTTAAGAATGGGGGAGAAGTGCAATTCAATCAGCATTTCAAGGTGTATCCACCTGCACTTTCCAAAGCTCAGCCACCTTCGGAATTTGTATTTCCCTGAATTTTGTAGTCCAGTTCATCAGCCAAGTAATGTGTACAAAGATGCATATACTAGTATAAAGTGTGCATAAAATGCACGTATATGTGAAAATAACACACAAAGGTCCCTTATATTAGGTAAAATTGCATGCAGAAATTGGGAGAAATTTGCACTAAAATGCTGATAATTTTTTGCAAGGGCTTAAAGAAATATATGGTGCACTAATGTGAAAATGGGAAGAAACCAAGACCCACCGAAATCAACAGATTTGTCCATCCGTCGAACCCCCTAAGCTAAACCACCTGGGGTCTGGACTCTCCTGCCCATGATGCCACTCCTTGCCCCCACACATTCAAATCACATTTCTCCATCAGAGAGTGGCAATGGCCAGGCAAAACGCAAGACCCCTGAGACATCCCTTGTGAGCTGGCATCCTTCTCAATAAAAGTTCAGGTAGAAGGCACAGGAAACTGAAAGACTGTCTCAACCCTCTACATGCCCAACCAATCACTGCATCTGTGGGTGCCATACCATTTGGAGGTTCATTCTGTATGATGTTGGAACAGGTGTTTAGTGTGGTGGCATCAAACCCTTTGGAATTTACTCATGTTACTTATTCGACAAGCACCATCTGCTTTGTTTTTGGGGGGTCTTCTATATATGTTCCACTTTTAACATGCTTTCAAAATGAAGATCATTATCCCAATTGGTATCTGTACAGTATTGGATCTGAATTGATTTTATGTATATATGTACTATTTTTGTTATATTGTTTTAATTATGTAATTGTTTTAAGAGTGTGTGTGTGTGTGAGAGAGAGAGAGAGAGAGAGAGAGAGAGAGAGAGATTTAGGATGCCTTGTGTAAAACCGTTCATAAAGGGATTCAGTAAATAATAAAACCAGAGAGGAGCCAAGGGCTCCCAGTTGGCTAGCACTGCTGACTTTTTTCATGCTCACCTTGCCAAACTCACTTATTTTTCCATTCATTTCATTGAAGTCCCACTTAGCTACCCCATGGCTATCCCACTTAGCAAGGAAAGATGGCTATGACATGATCTAAAGGGTCCTTCAAATTAACATTTTTTCCCCATCATGAAGTGAACTCGCAACACCACTGTGCAGGAGACAAACTGGGTCTTGAGAATAGTCCTATATATATATATTCAGAAACTAGAGCAATATGAGTTTGAGATTTGGTGTTGTATGCTCTATACATACAGTGGACCAAATTTCACAAGACTAGAAGTCACATGGCTCACCACCATGAAGAGCTGGTACACATGACTGACACCATCTGCCCAGGAGACACTGCCTTCCTTGGACACTCACATATTGTGTTACCTAGACCTGGTTGTTTGGGGAGGCCCTACTCCCCTTGGCCAGTGCACATCTTGTGTGGCAACAACAGCAACAATGAGGAGAGGCCATTTTACATCAATGTTCTGCCAGCAAGGACAGCTTCTTTTGCCAAAGGTTCTGAAAGACAGAAGGTGCTGATACTATTTGCCTTACCAGGCCTAAAAGGTTTAAGGAAGTGTGCAGTAGAGATTTTATTAAGTTTTAGACTGTTTTATTATGTAACTTAAACACTCTGAGAACTTCTTCTTGAAAAGTGGACAAATAATGATTTTTTTAAAATCACCTTGTGGAGAATAAAGCCTTCTACTTAACCAAATGAATGCAGCAAAAATGCCTCCAATATGGCAAGATGGCACAAAATTCTCCATACTTCACTGATCTAATTATCAAATTAGCCTTCTCCCATAATAGTCTCTGTCATGGAATTTACTTTTTATGAACTGCAGAAACCCATACCTATTTTTGAATTTTGTACTGCATTCTTCATTTTGAAATGAGAGAATCACAGACACATCTCAAAATTCAAACTGTGTGGTTGGGACATACAAAAACCACTTTACCGCTCCTGAAGAGTTTGCATTATGATTAGTTGGTTTGACAAATTCTGGGATATTAACTGCCCCCAAAAGAGATTGTAAGGCTCTATGACTGGGTCAGCGACCTTTCACCTTTAAAACTTAGGTTGCCACGGCAACTAAAATCAGCCTCATTAACTGGATAAACTAGTGACAAATATAAACGGTTGTTCTGCAGCTAATTAATCTTTTGAATCGTAGACCCAGTCCATTTACACCCATGTATAGGATCCCATTCATGGGACACTTTTTCTTAAAGCAAAAAAGAAAAGAAAAAGCTTTATGTCAAAAATATGCTGTCTTGTGTCAATTTTTACATTGGTTTTAAAAAATAATAATTAAACACCAATTTGCATTACTCAGCATTCTAGCAAGGAATGGCGTTCCTCAAGATGCATTCAGCATAATAATCACGCAGCCTCCACTTTTACGCATTGTTTGTTTATTTCCAAATGATAAATAATAATAATAAATTCGAGTCCTCCTTTTGTTTAGAGAAATTCATTTCCTTGACTGGAGGGCCAAAATGAAAGATTTATGGATGCCTGTTTCTCATTGGGAAGAAGGAAAGCGATCTGTTTGCAGGAGTTATATTTTCAGGCACTTTGCTGAGGCACCCCAACCCCCCTCGGTTCCTGACTGTAAAATAAGAAAACTATTACCCAGCTGGGGTAACAATAGGCTCCCACAGTGCTTTTCTGCTCAGACCGCAGCTGCCAGTGAAAGTGGAAACTACAACAGCAGGATAACATTCTTTTCTTACAGCCTGTTTCTATGGACAAGGAGCCCTCCCACTGACTCAGTGTATTTTCTATGCAAAACTGCAGAAGAAGTGACATTTTAAAAGTTTTGACCTTTGTTGTGTGTATGTGTGTGTGTTTTAATAAAAAAGGGGGTTTCTCTTTGCGCTTTCTTTCCCCCCCTTTTTGCACGAACCAATGTATACATTTTGCAACCTGACAGCATGTCTGTTAAGAGTAGCAATAGTCATTACTGTAATAATGAAATGTTTCAAAATTTGAAAATTTTGTGCAGATAACCTTTGTCTGGGAAACAGTCGCAATGTGGAAGGTGGCTCTACTTCTGTGATTATTGCAAGGAAAACAGACGAAGGGGACAGACATCAAAAGAACCTTGGAGAAAAGCACTGCTCCTAGTGTTTATGGCGTTCCTTTGTGATTCTTAATACAGCTGTCTAAAGCAAAAACATAGATGATCACTGAATATTTTGGGATATATTCAGGGAGTGCAAGTTCCCAAAATCTGATGGCATGAGTTCTGGTGTTGCTGCTTTAAAAGAAGAAAAAGCCAAAGCTGTTGGTAACATTTGTTTGAAATTTGCTAAAAAAATGTTTGTGTTGTGCTGTTTTCTTCTAACTCTGGAACAAGTAGTAGTCCCTGGGGTGGGAGAAACAGGAAAGAAA
The DNA here is from genome assembly GCF_009819535.1 of Lacerta agilis. Classification (NCBI taxonomy): domain Eukaryota; kingdom Metazoa; phylum Chordata; class Lepidosauria; order Squamata; family Lacertidae; genus Lacerta; species Lacerta agilis. The sequence goes on along the minus strand of NC_046315.1, from coordinate 76,902,758 downwards.
AGAAATCAGGCCAGATTGGCAGTAGGATATGGCAGTTCTGCATCTTCCAGCATGTTTTTGTCTTTATTTCTGACCAACTGCCTAGAATATAGCTTATTAAAGATCCAATAGCCAGTGGAAAATTTTGCAGAAGCTCATCATGACAACCCCATGATATCCCATAGTAATACCTCAGGTAAGGGAGCAGTGGTGATCCATTATATATACCTCCTAAAGAGCAGCAGTACATAGAATAATACCCAATTTATTAGGCTCAGCTGACAGTAATAATATATTGAGCTAATAAAGGGTGGAACTAGCATGTTGGAATTGGGCTGGGAGAAGCTGGGGCAACATCTCTGTTCAACCACATGGCATGATTTCAATCCTATGTGTAAGATAGGAAATAAGCACCATTGAACTCAGTGGTGCTTACTTCCGCTAGCCTTCATTCAACTTGTGAAAGACAATAAACAAAATATCTTCAATCACCTGAAATGCAACCTGTAGCTTTTTGTTAGAAATGCAATCCATTTAAATTGGAAGTCCATCAAAAGAAAGGCCTATCTCTGCTGCATTATTATCCCCATTCTCTGACTTCCTCCATGCTAATCCATCACAAACAATAGCAAAACTTGAAACAGTACACAATATTGTACTGTTGGTGGGTTACATTTTGCAACCCACCCCGAACTTTTTGGTGAAGGGTGGGTAAGAAAATACTGTAACAGCAAAATCGTCATCACTGAAAGCCTTTCATTGTCACGTTCAACTGCAAGATGAAGGCAAGTTGGTTACATAATTGCTCCTGCTCTGAAAAAAATCCTGGAGATGCACTACCCTCCCCCAGCCCCCAGTTCTTTCTCCACTATACAACTGCCCATAGCTGTGGCATGAAGCAATTATAATGACACAATCCCATAAGCCACTGCATCAAGTGCTATAGGGAATTTCACTTTTACACAGCTGCCACATGCTGGGTCAACATTTTCATGGAGTTATGCACCAACAGCAGTCATTTCCAGCTCAGACCTCACAATCATATATGTGAAATTAGGATTTTATTTTTATTTATATATATATATTGCCTCAGTGTGCATCAGCATTACACTTGCTTACACTGAATCACATTTGCTGCTTCAATCCCCTTTCACCTTGTTTGGAGAGATTTATTTATTTATTTTGGAGCTCCTCACAATCCCTTGTTGTTCTTACTACCCTGAACAATTTGGTGCTATCAGCAAACTTTGCCACCTCACTGCACACCCCTATCTCCAGGTTATGAACAAGGTAAAAAGTACACGACCCAATACTGATCCTTGAAAGACCCTATTTCTTTCATCCCTCCATTGTGAGAACTGTCCGTTTCTTCCTACTTTCCAGTTTACCGGTACTTTCTTCCTTTAACCAGTTTGTTGTTGTTGTTGTTCAGTCGTTCAGTCGTGTCCGACTCTTCGTGACCCCATGGACCAGAGCACGCCAGGCACGCCTATCCTTCACTGCCTCCCGCAGTTTGGCCAAACTCATGTTAGTAGAAACAACAACAGACAGTCACGGTATCTGTACTTGAAATAAATATCTTTTCACCCTACCAATTTAAAACATAACTTACCTTATGGCCAATTCTTACGGATTAAACGCAACTCCACTTCTCCAAAGGACTATAAGATTGACAGTCAGGTCATGGCACAAGAATTCTTCTCAAGGGGGTACCCACATGAAGTGATTAGAACAGCACAAACCAGAGCCCTTCAAAGACCTAGATATAGTTTATTTGAAAAACGTCCCAGACAAGAAACTCCTTCCATAACATGTGCCATCGATCACACTCCACTCGCATATTCTATCAGCAAAATAATCAAGAAGCACTGGCACCTTATAAAAGAAATACCAGGTTGTTCTTTAACACCACGCATAGGTTTCCGCAGAACAAAAAACCTTAAAAACATGTTAGTACATGCAGCATTACCAGACCTAGAAAGTCATAACCAATCTGTTTTACAGGGACATTTTAAATGTGGGAAATGCGCTGCTTGTAAATTAACCAAGGAAGTGAAAAAATTCAATATACCAGGGACCAACAATACTATCCAACTAGAATCATTCACAACCTGCGACTCTAGAGGAGTCGTATATGCTATACAATGTATCTGTGGCCTATGGTACATAGGAAGCACCATAAGACCAGTTAAAATGCGAATACTGGAGCATAAAAATCGTATTCATAATAAGATCATGGAAGCACCCCTCACTTCACATTTTGTCGAGGCGAACCATAAACCCACGGACTTTCAATGGTTTGTGATTTACAAGCATTCTATCCCTGAGGCAAACATTGAAGCTTTAAAGAAGAAATTACATCAGAAGGAATCCTATTGGATATACAGGTTTGGGTCCTTAGCCCCCACAGGTTTAAATCTCAATATTGATTTCAGTCCTTATTTATAAGCTGGGGAAACTTTTGCATATTAGTTTTCTGACAATTATATAAATTTATAATATATTCATATAGTCCCTGACAACAAGATCGAGGCTTGGACCATATAAGAATTCTTACAGAAATTTTATAGGTTTCCTTACAACCTTCTTAAGAAATGGTTAAAGTCTGTATATCATGTACTGATGTTGTCAATGAAGTTAGATCTTTAAATGGTGCTATATCTTTAAATATCTACATCAAGCACAAATAGTAATCTGTTCCTTTAAATGTTAACCTGCCTGCAAGTATTTAACTTGGAGATACTTAGAGTCCTCATTAGCTGTATTGGAAAGATGTGAGTCTGAGGCACTGGGAATAGCTGTTATGTTTTCTTTGTTCTGATGTGATGGTGAGTACATGAACTTTTCATTGTATAATTGAATTTTATTGGATATTGAATTTATATCTGTAGTGAAGTTGATGGTTTGTATTGTTGTTACCAAAGAAGTCCAGACCTTGAGGAAACCGTCGGTGAAACGGGAAGTTGGAAGCTAGCCACCCGTCGGGAGAACACACCCACATGTTGGAGGGATTCTGAAGCACCTTCCCCAACATTGTGAGATTGGACTTTCGTGTCTGATAGACATTTTCTATACCATCTTCATCATTATATTGAACATTTATGGCACTTTGTATTTTTGCACGTTGTAGTAGCACTTTATATTAGCACTTTGATGATTCAGAGCATAGGTTTGCCTTTGATGGAATATATATAAACGTCCTTTACATTACGACATTGTCAGTTTAGTTTTCATATTTATGCCATTCCTCCAGTTATTCACACGGTTTTGTATATTTATTTCAAACTCATGTTAGTAGCTTCGAGAATACTGTCCAACCATCTCATCCTTTGTCGTCCCCTTCTCCTTGTGCCCTCCATCTTTCCCAACATCAGGGTCTTTTCCAGGGAGTCTTCTCTTCTCATGAGGTGGCCAAAGTACTGGAGCCTCAACTTCAGGATATGTCCTTCTAGTGAGCACTCAGGGCCGATTTCCTTGAGAATGGATAGGTTTGATCTTCTTGCAGTCCATGGGACTCTCAAGAGTCTCCTCCAGCACCATAATTCAAAAGCATCAATTCTTCGGCGATCAGCCTTCTTGATGGTCCAGCTCTCACTTCCGTACATTACTACTGGGAAAACCATAGCTTTAACTATACGGACCTTTGTTGGCAAGGTGATGTCTTTGCTTTTTAAGATGCTGTCTAGGTTTGTCATTGCTTTTCTCCCAAGAAGCAGGCGTCTTCTAATTTCGTGACTGCTGTCACCATCTGCAGTGATCATGGAACCCAAGAAAGTGAAATCTCTCACTGCCTCCATTTCTTCCCCTTCTATTTGCCAGGAGGTGATGGGACCAGTGGCCATGATCTTAGTTTTTTTGATGTTGAGCTTCAGACCATATTTTGCGCTCTCCTCTTTTACCCTCATTAAAAGGTTCTTCAATTCCTCCTCACTTTCTGCCATCAAGGTTGTATCATCAGCATATCTGAGGTTGTTGATATTTTTTCCAGCAATCTTAATTCCGGTTTGGGATTCATCCAGCCCAGCCTTTCGCATGATGAATTCTGCATATAAGTTAAATAAGCAGGGAGACAATATACAGCCTTGTCGTACTCCTTTCCCAATTTTGAACCAATCAGTTATTCCATATCCAGTTCTAACTGTAGCTTCTTGTCCCAAATAGAGATTTCTCAGGAGACAGATGAGGTGATCCGGCACTCCCATTTCTTTAAGAACTTTCCATAGTTTGCTGTGGTCGACACAGTCAAATGCTTTTGCGTTAACCAGTTACTGACCCATAAGAGGATCTGTCCTCTTATCTCATTACTGGTAAGCATACCCAGGATTCTTTGGTGAGGGACTTTATCAAAAGCTTTCTGAAAGTTTAAGTACACAGTGTGTACTGGATCACCCCGATCCACATGCTTACTGACACTCTCAAACAACTCTGAAAGTTAGTTAGACAAGACCTACCCATGCTGAAGCCATGATGGTACTTCTCCAGCAGGACTTACGGTATATATATATATATATATATATATATATATATATATATATATGTTTGACAATTCTAATTTTAATAATGCTCTCCACCACTTTTCTCAGAGTAGATGTTAAACAACCAACCTCTAATTTCCCAGATCCTCCCTGGATTCCATTTTTTAAAAAAGTGTTCTATTTATGGTTCTCAGATATGGGGGCTGAACTTACAAACAAGTACTATATCTTTGTTAGAAGATCATTTAAATTCTTCACTGAATACCACCAGGCCGAGTGACTTTTTACCACAGTTCCTCAGACTACCTTCCTGAGAAAGTTATTTCATCTTCCTTGATAAAATATGTAAATAATTTGTTCAGTCTCACTGTAATTACCTTACTCCCTTGCCTCCTTTTTACCATCTCCCTGGCCAGTTTCCTGCTCCTAATGTATTTAAACATTATTATTTTTATTGTTAGCTTTAATGTTTATAGTGATGTGTTCTGTAAATTCTTTTTCTGCATCCCTTATTGCCGGTTTGCATTTCTTTTGCCAAAATCTGTGCTCCTTTTGGTTGTCATTTGGAAAAGACTTCCATTTTTGAAGCCCTACCTTTGAGAGCTTCCTTGATGCAGCTCATTAACTATGCTGCCATTCTCTTGGCCCTAATGGTACCTTTCCTAATCTGCAGTATACATCCTAACTGAGTTTCTATTATTGTTACTTCCAAGCATTCTGGAGTGACTGGGGGGAAAGTATATCCATTCTGAGTTCTCAGTGTAACACAGCATCCAAGAGCTTGTCTGGCCATAATATACCACTGTCCAGGGTGGACACAGATCCTCGGTCTACACAACTATTGAAAGTGTGTGTGTGTGTGTTAGTTTCATAAAACATTTGAGCAATTAATTGAGTAGGGTAACCTTGTCCAACCTGGTGCCCTCCGGGTGTGTAGGACTACAACTCCCATCATTCCTAACTATTGACCATGCTGCCTGGGGCTGATGGAAGCTGGCATTCAACAACATGTGGGGGAGCACCAGGTTGGGTAAGACTGAACTAAGGCATGGAATTTAGCATAGCGAAGGTCTTCTGTAACAAACAGCGTAACAAATGATACACGCAGAGGAGCAGCGACATTTGCACAGCCAATGTATTAAAAAGGCTATTCATTGTCTTAGATTACCCAGGTAAAAAAAAACACAGCACTCTGACTGATCCAAAAAGTGGGGGACTACATGATCAGGCTACATAAAGACTCTAAGCAGCAAAGGGGAAACAAGAGCACATCAACTTCTCAGTAAAAAGATGATAAAAGATTCCTAAGAAAAAGAACACAAAAGAGGAAAACAAATAGAACAGAAATCCAAATCTATCAACTCTTAGAGAATAAAACTAATGAACTGTTATTCAATACTTATAGGAGTAGGCAGAAGTCTAATTTTAACTTCGACCACCTACTCAGGTCTCATAGCAACAACCCCTTGGCTTTCTTTCACAATATTTTAAATGGACTTGCAAAATAGTGAACTTGCTTCTTTTATAGATGCACGTTTGCAAACATAAGTTTGCTATTTTTTCTGGGTTGGGGGAGGCACATGCATACATTCTCGTAAGTGCACTGTGCTTGGATCATTATTTTTTCACAAGGGAAATTCATTTCATAGGTTCATCATACCAGATAACAACAACAACAACAACAACAACAACAACAACCCTAGTTCACATGTATCACATTTTCCATGGAAGCTATATTTGACAGTGTGATTTTTTTCTTCATCAGCACAACCACGGATGCTGCTAGCAATTAATAAAGCTAAAGCAAGCAAGTAAGTAAGTATCTGACACACACCATGGTCAAACAGAGGAATGAATGAAAACTGTACCCCAGGAGTGTTTCATTAAATCAGCTCATTTAGAAGTCAAAAGGAGGTGGCATGGAGGTGGCATAATGCTTAAGAAGTTCACCCATAAATATATAATTAAAACCAACAACAAGTTCCTGATATAGCTAAGCTAGTTATATAAGATCTTACAAAAGCTTCACATTGTTTTCTTTTCTTTTCTTTTTTCATTACTTGTTCTTTCTGCTTAAAGTTCACTCAAGGTCAATAACAGATGAGCGAGTGCTCTTACAGAAAGATGCAGGTACAAGTGAGATTTTCAACAAAATGCGGCAGTGCGGAGTAGAGCTGGGCAATATCTGGTTTTCAACATCGTGATATATCACCAGCTAAACATTGTAATATACTGATATATCATGATGTCTGAAACAAGGATGGAACTAAAACAGTAGGGCAATGGTTTTTCCACTTTGCAATGTATCACCAGCTAAACACCTGATGGCTTTCCTCCAGCCAATGCCCCCACATTTGTATTATGATGCAAACGCTGTTTTAGGAACCCCTGGTTTGCATCTTAGGCTGCAATCTTATATCTGCATGCCTAGGAGTAAGCCACACTGAATTCAGTGGGACTTTCAAGTAGACATGCATAGGATTGTGCTATTAATGATTGATCCTGTCCTCATTGCCTCCTATCACTTAAGCTGCAATCCTAAATATACTTAGACTGGAGTAAGTTCAACTGAACACACTAGGGCTTATTTCTGAGCAGGCATGTGATAGGACTGGACTCTTCATGCATTTTCCTGCATATTCAGGAGCACCATACACAAAACTAATCGATTGGAAGGCTTTTCCATGACAAAAGTCATGATGATTTGTAACTTATAACAAATGTGTCCCACATTTTATCATTGTCCATCTGCTTTAGAGGTTTCTTAGCTTTGTTTACGTAGTTTCTATCAAATCCAGGATTCAAGGATATAAAGCACAGCCAGCAATCATAGGTACACATTCTGCTACTGCAGCTAAAATGAGATTTTAACTCTGGCAAGTGAAGCACAGCTTCTAGACTATTTTAAGAGAGGAACCATACAAACATCAAAAGGTATAATGAGCCTTATGTTTTATTCATATTGGGTGATATTGGGCCTAATCCTGTGAGCCCTTGCTCATGTGAACAATGCTTAAGACTTCAAAAAGTCTGTTTTGTTGTCAAGAGGTTTCCTTCACAATGGAGCCCAGGGTTTGACAAGAATAAGCTGACTACATAGCGCAACATGGCCAATTAAGAAAAACTTGAGATTTTTCTTTCAAATTCCAAGCATATTTGGAGTCAGATAATAAGGCCCAGAGTTGTGTGTAGCTGTGGGCTCAAACTATTGGACAAGAACTTACTTATAGTTCAGTCCACAAACTGGAACATGGGGGGGGGGGGTTATTGGCTGAGCAAAACACACACTTTGGTTTACCAGTTCATTGGGAGTGCAAGCTCAGGACAACATTCTCTAGCCCCAACATCTGTTTTCCAAGGATTCAGAAAAGATGTAAAAGGTAGTACTGTAATATCTCCCCGAATGCTAAGGCATTTGGATGAAAACCTCTAAAATAAGACACATGTGGCATTTCCCTTTAATACTGAAATATCAGAATGTATATTGGTATTCACTAACAGAAGAGTCTACAGTCACATCCACACCATAGATTTAAAGCACTCTTATACCACTTTTAACAGTCACTGAGAACCCTGAGAACCGTAGTGCTGACCTCACAGAGGTACAGTTCCCAGCATCATTAACAGGCTACAGTTCCCAGGACTCCCCAGAACCGTTCAAGTGGTATAAGAGGGTTTTTAATGTATGGGATGGTATTCAACTCACTTTTACACATAGTAGACCCATTGAGATGAATGAACATGACTAAGTTAGGTCCACTAATTTTAATAAATCTACTCTGAGTAAAAGTGAGTTGAATACCACATATGGTGCGGATGACAGGTGCATTTCAAGCATAAATACCATCCATTTCTACTGTACATTTCAAGCAAGAATGCCAGCTTAACATTATCAAAGGAAAAATGTAAACTACAGTTTGTAAATCACGACAAACCATAGTTAATTACTGGTCTCACTTTACACACACACACAAACAAGCAAACAAACAGACAAGCTTAGACTTATGTGTGAACTGGGGACTGCAGTTTGTTTCATTCAAACAGGCCACAGGTGATAAGCCAGGAAAAGAACCTTGGCTTAACATTGTGTTTTTCTGTGAAGTATAACAGCTGTATATGTGATGTCACCCTTGAATACTGATATATCAAAATGTATTCTGGAATATGCATTCTAAGTCCTTAGCCCAAGGCTCCATACCGCTACCAAGGAGGGCAGGAAAACACAACAAAATAAGTAACATGGCTTAAAGATTGAAATATCTCAATAACCATATTCAGGCCCTTTTCAAGAGTTAAGAGCATAGAAAGGGGTGGAGACATGCAAGCATGCCTCCCCGCAATGTCCCTGCACATGTGGGATCCTAATTTTGTGGCGCTGTGGGTTAAACCACAGAGTCTAGGGCTTGCCGATCAGAAGGTTGGCAGTTTGAATCCCTGCTACGGGGTGAGCTCCCGTTGCTCGGTCCCAGCTCCTGCCCACCTAGCAGTTCGAAAGCACGTCAAAGTGCAAGTAGATAAATAGGGACCGCTCCGGCGGGAAGGTAAACGGCGTTTCCGTGCGCTGCTCTGGTTCGCCAGAAGCGGCTTTGTCATGCTGGCCACATGACCCGGAAGCTGTCTGCGGACAAACGCCGGCTCCATTGGCCTATAAAGCGAGATGAGCGCCGCAACCCCAGAGTCGGACACGACTGGACCTAATGGCCAGGGGTCCCTTTACCTTTACCTAATTGCACAGATCCTCCCTCTTCCCCAAGTTAGCTGGAGGTGGTTAGAGGCCCTTTCAGACCTTTGACCTTCAAATATGAAGGTTTTGGGGGAGGAGTACCCCCAATGAACAGAGAAGTTCGAACGGGGTTCTGCGTGTGTGTCCATACCTTTACACATGTTTAATCTTCTCATGATCAGTGCTGATAAGTCCTGGTATGTACTTCTTCATCAGTACACTACCTTGATCTCTGCAACCATTCTCAAAGGAGGGATGAAAAATGCAAAGACATATGGCTAGGTCCAGTAGTGCCCACCTGAAAGTAGACCTTCTTCATGAGCAGAAGGATGTTTTCCAATTTGGTGTGAGATCTTTGCCTGAGAAAAGCACAAGTTACAACCTACCACCTTTTCAAATAGAAGCCAAAAGCAGCCCACCAGCCATGTTTGACAACCTGCTAGGAACTCCTGGTTTTGCTGCCTGCCTGAACTGCAGAATTGGGGGGCAGGGGTGCCAAGCACAGAACAGGGGGGAAATGCACCACTAAGTGGGCTGCACTCAGTTGGGCAACTAGCAGTATACAGCCATGCCTTATTGCATCTAAAACTACAGGATATTGTGCTTATGGTGTAGCATGTATTCATGTTGTATTCCAGTAAGGGTTTCCTCAATATGTCGCATTAATTCTGCAAAAATGCCTTACTGTGTGTGCAGGGCCGTGCAGTGTTGCTTTTATCCAGCATCTGAAACCAGCAGAATTCGGATAATGGTTCCACAATAAATCTAAAGCGTGATTGTCTTTACAGCCAATATTGTTTGATGTATTCAACAGTTATCTTTTGAGCTGCTTTTTCTTATAAAACCTGGTGTGTGCATTGTCCATATTTCAACCACAGTAATACGCTAAAAAAAATAATTTGAGTAGAATATGAAACATACAGTATTCCATTCTAAGTAGTTCACATGCAACCCCAGCCACAAATGTAGAGATGTTTTAGCTGCTTACACAAAACATCAATTTTATTATAGCTATCAATCTGAACAAATAACCTACTTTGTTAATATTGCAAGCAGTTTCCCCTGCTCCCTTTATTATTCACATGGTTGCACCATAAGTATGGGTCGAAGAAGATCCTTGCACACCCTGCATTCTCTTGCAAATGCAGCCTTCCCCACAAAAACCCTGAATGAAAGCACCAATCACTCATTTATCCCTTGCAGCTGTAAATCTAGCTCTGGTTTAAGATTCAGAGATCGATTTTGTGCACATGCCTCCCAAAATCATTCTTGTTTCTGCATTCCGGTGGTTAGTAGCACATGCTTCCTAGCTTGTTTGTTTTTATTTGGAAATCATCTCACTTCAAGAAGAGCCGCAACAAACTCTCCTTTTCATGTGGGTAATGTGACTGTGTGCAAGAATCTATTTGCATATTATTTTGCCTTTCACAAAATGGTACAGCCACAGGACTTCATTATGATGTGTGTATAGGCTGATTTTGACTTATTTATCCAGGGCTATTATGTGCTGTAATGAAGCATCTTCTTTTTTACTCCTACCACACACCCCTCTCCTGGTAATAGGATTAGAAGATGGTTGCTTCCTCTGTAAAGGACTTGAAGATAGTACACCCTATTATAGTCCCTATAGTGAAAAATGTAAACACAACAAAGGGGGGGAAGAGAAGGCTTTAAAAGAATCCCGTTTTAAAGATTGCTCACAAATCGCAAACCTGGGATGATAACGTTCAGAATGCTCTGTTGTTTTCCCTCAACCCTATATAACAATGTGGCTAAATTCAGGGGTTTTTTTTAGAAGGACTTTTTCTTTAATAAAAAGGACATAAAATTAACAAAACGAAAAGAAACAGGAAACTCTATCAAGCTTCAGGCCAACTGAACTTTTAAGGGCAGTGAGTTGATTTGCTTTGTTTTGTTTTTTGGTCCCGTCTCTGCCATTCCTTTACCCATTAAAGATTCTATTCCAGGAATCACACTGAATGACACAGTTTCTCCTTTCTGTGAAAGAAATTCCTCTCCTCTCTTTTGTCTCTCACCTCCCACTTGTCTTACCCTCCCTTCTAGGCCCTCATCTTTACTACTTTATGCCCAATCGCTCCTATTCAGCAGCACAGTCTCTTTTCTCTCCTACAACGGCAGGTTGCCCCCCTCCCCCTTGGGCTGTGTGCAGATTAAGCGCAAAACAGAAACCCCCAGTATCTGAAACCTCCAAGCACATACTGAACTACAGAGTAAAAAACTACAGAACAGTTCTTCCTCCACTCTAAGGACAAGGTGGTACCAGCCACAATGCAAAATATTTCCTACATTCACATATAATGGTCTGGTGCATTTATTATTATTATTATTATTATTATTAGTAGTAGTAGTAGTAGTAGTAGTAGTAGTAGTATGCTATGCATAAATTATTTACTATAGGGTTCCTCCCCAAGGAGAGAGCTTTGTTAAGCTCATGTGATGCTTTTCAATACATTGCCAGCTTTCTGAAGTCTCATAGTGTTGTTGCTAGCTGTGTTTCTCGTTTATTAGCCATTACAGCAGAGATAGTCCAGTATCGCAACTTTGCCTTGGAAACTTTTCAAATATTTCTCCCAGAACGAAAGGTTCACTCCCCGTGTACTCTTGCATGCATATTCAATGGGCCATATGCTTCATTTCAAATATCTCTCAACATTATTGATCTCATTTATCCAGATTTAGCTTATACACTCATGAACTAAAACCAAACCAAACAAAAAGAAGAGGAAAGGATAGGGAGGGGAAGTGTTTGTCAGAGATCACAGAAGAGCTTTCAGTTGTTGTTGTTGTTGGTGGTGGTGGTGGTGGTGAGTTACAGGACACAGGGATCTGAATATACAAAAAAGTTGCACTTTTCACAAGTGGAAAATAGGGGGACCACATATAGGGACACAAGGAAATTCTCATTATTTCATCTATAAAGAATTCATACAGAGAGCTCACAGGAGGTACTTAAGGAAAAGTGCATTGCAAACAACAAAGGCTCCCCCCACCCATCTCTGGAATGGCAACCAAAGAGAAGCAGTTTGCCAAGTGACAAGGCTGCTCATCATCATCCCAAACTGCATGACAAAGGCAGGGAGGCAGCAGCTCCCAAAGGCTACAAACCAACTGCTCCTGGAAGTCGCCTTGCAGACAGATGCTGTGCTGGGAATTTCTACTTGACAGAGCAGCACATGAGCTCTCTTTTGCAAGATGGACTCGGACAATCTGGAGGAGGTGGAGAGATGCTTCAGAAGCAACAGCCTGCTTTCCCCTTGTTGCACAAAGTTATCATTGACATGGACTAGTCCAGAATAATAAAACCTGTTGCCAAACCCAAGTGTCTATGGTTGCAATCCTAACACACGCTTTCCTGGGAATGAGTAACAACTGAACAGAGTGGGAGTACCCTTTCAAGTGAACCTATGTAGGAATGCACTGCCTACGTGTTTGTGGTTTTGCAAGTTATATGTTATATGAGTAAGGAAGCTGCCTTCACAAACAGCCCATGAAACAATCAGCTGTGGTGTTTTTGAAAAAAAGAAGTACTAAAGATGTAAATTTACACTGATATTAAAATAGTGTCATCAGGTTGTACATGATGCTGTGATCTTCATCCTTTGTGGTTCATTCAGTGGCTTTCTATAATGGCATTCTGCTCCACTTTCCTCAGCCAAATTGGAATATAAAAGGGGCTGGAATCAGCATTAATATAAGAGATGGGCATCTGCTGTTCCTTGTCAGTACTTGGTTTGCAAAATTCATTATTATTCATTCATGATATTCATTTATTTCATCTCTGAGATAATCATTTGGCAGTCTTAAAAAAATTCATCACAGTAACATGGTGAAGGGTAGTTTTATAAATAAAGAGTGCCATAATAGATTAGGAGTGTCAGATAAAAGCACATGTCTCCAGGACCTCCCTAGTCTGCCAACCAATCTGCTGCAGCTTGGTTGAATTATTCTTCTTCCATGGCAAAAGTTTACTGTTTCCATATTTACTGGTAATGATGCTAAGATGCCTAGTCATAGCCCACCTTTATAGGTGGAGCATTGGCTTTGCATGCAGATAGTCCCAGATTCAGTCCCTGACATATCCACGTAGGGCTGAAAAAAACCACTGCCAGTCATCATAAGACAATATTGAACTGGATGGACTGATGGTCTGAGTTGGTATAAGGCAGCTTTCTATATTCTTACAACAACCACAGCAGAAGCTGAAGAACAACAGTGGTTCTTCACTGTGTGCAGTTGGGAAGGCGGGGCTATTGTTCTTGTTTGGGACTCCAGCTCTTAAAAGTTATCCTACTAATGAAAAATCCATGGCATGGATAGTTAAGAGGCAGAGGTGTGTATGACTGTTTTCTTGCTCTGGAATTCATATGTGAATGCCCTGAGTGCACTGAACTGCAAGTGCAAATTCTTCTCAATGAAGAATCTTCCAGCTCTGGAGTGACTCCACTAACCCAGGTTGGATCCTTCTTGGCAGGTGATTCATGTTCCAGGTGAGCCTTGCTTGAGCAACTTGTTCTCCCTGAGCTCTGGTGTGGTCCTGTATCTTCCGTTATTTTTTGTTCTTGCTTCCTCTTTTGTCCTCTGGTTCTGACTTGCCCTTTGATCCTGACTACTAGCTTGTCCTTCAGCTCCTGGCTCACTTCAAACTCCTGCCCATGGCAAAACTCGAAAAGGCGAGTGGTAGCAGTTATCAGTATTCTGACCATTTTGTTGCTATTCCTGCTATTCAGAATACAAATGTTTTCAAGGCAGACCCTCCAAGTGTCTCTATTTTCCAGGGAAAGTCCTGGATTTACAGAAGCTGTCCCAGTTTCTGATTTGATCCCGGAATGTCGTGCTTTTCCTTAGGACATCCCAATTTTCATCAGAGAAATGTTGCACCAGCTGAAGTTTCCTAACCATTTTCAAAGGCAGTCCCACATAGATCTTCTTCTTCTTCTTCTTCTTCTTCTTCTTCTTCTTCTTCTTCCATCACTCATAGCCAAGTAAGATTGTCTTCCATGAACACAGTCTTAAGAGTGACTATGGAGGCCAATTCTGGGTCCACACGTCCTTCAACAGTGGGGATGTCAATAGTGCAGAAATGGATTTAGGGGAGCGCAACTGGTTCACATGCACTGGATGCCAAGCTGACAGGGTGCCACTACAATGACTTAGAACAGAAGGTGAGAGGCGGGGGGCGGGGCGGTTGGCATTGCACGGGGTGCTTCAGAAATTTGAAAGTCAGAAGTCTACCACAACAATAGTGCATAGTAACCAAAGCAAAGTTTAATCTCTCTACATAGGATTGCATCTGCCAAACCAACCTAAGCTAGTAGAAGGCATTGCTAGCTACCAGTGCCACGTGCATTCCCATATATAACACTGAGTTCAGAAGAACCTCAAAACTGCAAGCTTGTTTCTTATGCAATCCCATTTAAAAGTGATCACACACCTTCATCCAGTGCAGAAAACATTGTCTCATCAGGACATCCTGTGAACTAGAAGCATGTGAGGAAGGGAACCAACCTATAATTAAGTTTTCATAGATTAATTATAGCTTAGACTGGGCAGTGGAATTCAGCCATCTCTGCAAACACAAGTACTTTAACTAAGCCAGTATAATCTATGAGGGATCTTATCAAAACAATGGTTTGGAAATGTTTCAGGATATAATATTAATGAGGCTAAAACTAAATTATATGATTTAACTGTAATGACATTTTCCTAACACACATGCAATTAAATTCATAGGTTCCTGATTCTTAGAGCACATGCAAAGGCCTCTTGTATGACTATCATTCATTTCAGAGCTTTAAGGGGGGAAATGTTTTTAATACAGTATGTCCATATTCATTATCCTTGGTTATTTAAAATGAGAAAGTCAGACCATCACAGAACAGTCAGTAAGAAGCACAGCCCTGATCCTAAATACTTGCTCAGGTAGCTGCTTCAGTGCTGGTTTAATGTCATGGTTTGCAAAATTGCACAAGTGCAGGGAATTGTTACATCTAAATATATATTTCTTGGCACAGAAAGAGTTGGTTCACACATGAATGTATATCACTTGATCTCTCAGCACCTGCTGATTCGCAGCTCTGTGTATGAAATGCCTGCAGTGTTGAATTATTTGTACTATGTATTCATTTTTTCCCCTTTGGCACATATCGTTTCTCTTGCTTTTCAACACCATAAAGTACCATTTGGCTCACTTAAGGGAGTTTTTACAAAAATCTTTGGTAAATACATATTTGAATTGATTGCCCCATTAACAAAAAGAATTGTTAGATAGAATTATATTTGAAGACACTGTCCATCAGCCGCCACAAAGCATGCTTAATTATTTCTTAGAACATATTCAGTATTTTTCAAGCAGACAATAAAATAAAATAAAATAAATGTAATTGGAAGGTGTTTTAAAAAAAAAAAAGAATAATTGGTATAAAAGTGTGTTTATTGCCCTACTTTTATTAATGTAGACTTAATTAGCCAACACTTGACATGAGTATTTTAAAGTTATTAGCTAACATTAATCCCGTCTCCCAATGGTGATCTGGCTCAGAATTGAAAAACCTCCAATGACACAATGATGAGCAATTTAAAACTCCCCCACCCACTCTCTATATTTCTGATACTGAAACCATAAGCTCTTCTACACACACACACACACACACACACACACACAATTTCATTTTATTCTTTTAACAATATGCTTTATCAAAATACCTACTAGAATTAGTAGAATTTAGCTGCCGTCTCCTAAATTGCATAGACAATTGGCTAAGGAATAAAAGCAAGAAGAAGAAGAAGAAGAAGAAGAAGAAGAAGAAGAAGAAGAAGAAGAAGAAGAAGAAGAAGAAGGTGGGGGAAGGAGTTTATTTTTAGCAGGTGGTTGCAATTATACACACTTTAAGAGTTTCTATCCCCCACCCCCCCTTTTTGGACCCTGGCCTGTGCTCCCTTCAATCTTGTCAGCTGTAAAATGGGTCTCTTTTTAACCCATAATGGATCTGCGAGATTAAAGGTGAAGTCATGAATTAGTCAAAGTGACAGCCCAGCACGATGGTCTGGCAGCAGGGGGTCTCCTTTTGTATTCCTCCACTCTGACCTCCAGTGCCACTCCACGTCTGTGGGAACCGGACAAGAAGAATGTTGGGGAGGAGTTAAAAAGCACGTAAGTGGCAGTTCCTGGTCCTGGCCAGAGAGGAGTTGACATTCTTTTGCTGGAAATATTCTGACATCATCCCAGTTATACCTCCTCAACAGTCCCTTCGTTAGTTCTTTTGTGCTTAGCAGAGGAAAAAACAATAGGTCTTGTTGCAGGCATATAAAAGGGCGGACAGCAAATCTTTTACCCAGCTAGCTATTTTAGATGTTGCTTAAAATTTGCTGCAATGTCATGTTTTAATAGCATAAAACTTTGGAGGGCAATGGCTGCATTTTCAGGACATGATCCTTGGGTGAGAAATACAGCCGGAAAGCATTGTTTCGATCAACTTGTTGAATATGTTTAATTTGTTACACAGGGGCTAGGGCTTTAATGGCTACTTGTTGTTGTTGTTGTTGTTGTTGTTGTTGTTTTTAAACATCTAAAGAGTATAGAAATGCGACCCACATTTCCATATACCAAAGAAGGGTCCTCCTCCATTGTGCGCCTACTACGGAGGAATGCTCTTCCTACTGAAATTAGATAGGCACCTACTTCAGGGTGATTTCACTGACAATTAAAGACCATCTGCTTTTCCATCCCCGACTTCTTGCACCAGATGCCTTGGTATTGTACATATTTTTACTGACGATTTTGATTTCAGCGAGCTTTGTGATGTGCTTTATTATTGTCGCCAATAAAAAGCAGTATAGCATTTTTTAACTTTTAAAAAATAAAGTATAAAAGAAATACCATGGCTCATCAAGAGCATTTAACAACCCAAGGTCTCTGCTTGCTGCTGTGACCTTCCAAGCACAATTCAGAGTGTTGGTTTTTATATATAATAAACTTCTGCATCAATGGGGCCCTTTATACCTGAGTAACCAGCTACGGGGGGCAGGCATAGTTCAGCAGCACAGCACATGCACTCATGGCCCAAGCATCAATCTCTGGAAAGAGAATCAAGACTCCTGCATAAAACCCTGAAGAGCTGAGGCCAATTGTAGACAACCATAGAATCACAGAACTGTAGAGTTGGTAAGGATCCCAAGAGTCATCTAGTCCGACCCCCTGCAATGCACGGGTCCTCCTCAAACCACCAACCTTCTGGTCAACAGCCATACACAATGCCCCATTGCTCTTCAAGTTAGATGAGCCAATAACTTCTCATATGTCAAATAATGATCTCTGTGGTGGTTCAGTACATCCTTTTTTCTTTTTCTTTTTAAAAAAATATAATCTTTATTAGTTTTCAAATTTCATACTTCAGATACATATTGTATTACATTGTACATTTACTATTTACTCCTACGAGTTGACTTCCTTCCTTCCTTCCTTCTTCTGGCGTCTTGTTTTCCATTCTAATTTTCTCGCATTTCCTTTGTCCATTCTAAATATTGTAATTATAACTACGCAGTTGTCCATAAATTGTCTATAATTAAATATGCCTTTCTATATATACAATTCTTCTTTGTCTATCTGTACACTGCTTATAAATACAATTGGTTACTTAATTACAATGTACTTCATTGTTGTTGTTGTTGTTGTTCCAATAAGATTTATTAGTATTACCTGTTATGAGGTTTATTTCTATTCTACTGGTTTTCTATTTCACACAGATCTTACCTATATACAACATAAATTTCTTCCACTCTTTTAGAAATGTTTCATCACCCTGTTGTCTAATTTCCCCCATTAATTTGGCTATTTCCACATAGTCCATCACTTTCTGTTGCCAATCTTCCACTGTTGGCATTTGCTGTTGTTTCCAAACCTGTGCTAACAGCAGTCTGTTGTTGCATATAAAAAACAGTTTCTGGTCATTCTTTGCGATATCTCCTCCAACCATTCCCAACAAGAATGCTTCTGGTTTTTTCTGGAACGTGTATCTAAAGATCTTCTTTAATTCGTTTTATATGTTGTCCCAATAATTTTTCACCTTGTCACATAACCAGTACATCCTGGCCACTTGCCTAATCCTGATTATAGGGATCTTCAATGGACCTGAAGCTATTGAGCTATTCATTACTTATTTACTTATTACATTTATATACCACATTTCCTCCGAGGCGGCATGTATGACACTCTTAACGTTTTATTCCCACAACAACCCTGTGACGAAGGTCAAGCTGACAGATAGTGCCTGGTCTAAGGTCACCCGGTGTGCTTCATGGCTGAGCTGGAATTTGAACCTGGGTGCTCTTACTCAAACCACTACTGGAGAATGACAAGCAGTATCAGTAATTGCATGTGGACTGAGGTGTTCAATTCTCTGATTGAGACTACCAGTTACTCACAATGTACTCTGACATCAGGGAGTCATATCCAACTAAGCTATAATAAGCAGACCCAATGAAATTAATAGACTTAGGTTTGTCACCATGCCTATTAACTTCAATGGGTCTGCTTTGAGTAGGGCTAACATCGGATATAGCATTAAATGTGGGGGGAGAAAGCCCTAAGCTAACCTTTGCACATGAAGTGTTCTCTCATATTCTGTGTCCATATGGAACAGGCAATGTCGGTTCTTGAGAACCTGCCCTTTCAACAGTGTTCAGGATTACTGCACTGTCAGTCACCAGGTGGGCCAGAGTGACAACTTTTGTTTTCTCTGCAAAGCCATAAGCAGAACAAAGTGGCCACATCAGGGGGAAGATGCTGGGAAACCAGGGAAACCATCTAGCTTGCCCAGTTTGCTTGCTGCCCTGCAGATCTGGGTACCTTCTTGTCTACCTCAACAGCTGCTCATCTTGGGCCAGCCTTGTTTTCCCCGGACAGCAGAGGGTTGGGGTTGGTTGGCTCGGCTCTTGTGGTGCACTGGTGATCCATAGCCTAAGCAAAAGACAAGTATCTCATAGCTCAGTTGGTAGAGCATGAGACTCTTAATCTCAGCGTCATGGGTTCAAGTCCCAGGTTGGGCAAAAGATTGCTGCATTGCAGAGGGTTGAGCTAGATGACCCTTGTGATCCCTACCAAATCTACAATTCTATTATTCTATGACACGTCATTGCCCCAAGACACTTGCAGCTTTAGCTCACAGTGACAAAAAGGTTGAGTGTGTGGGATGAGAAGGTGCTGGGATGCCAACCTCTCCAAGATGCAAATGGCACTTTGTTATCTCAGGTACTGCTTTAAAACAGATGTTACCACTCCTCCTAATACTACTACCAAGGCTGAAGCCAGTATTGTTGCTATTATGAACAGCGTAGATTAAAAGAACTTGACATCTCTATCAGCCATGCTGCAACACACATGAAATATGAATTGCAGATTCCCCACCCCACCCCACCCCACCCAAAACCACATATATATAGAATCTTGACATAAAAGTATTTCTGGCCAGTGCCTGTCATTCGTATTCTGCACATTTCCTGCGATTTGCCTCCAGCCAGGTCTGACACCTGTAACGCTTCAAATGATAATGCCACATCATGAAGACAAAAGGAAAGTGCATTGAAGATGCACCTGAATGGCAGAAGGAGAAGGATTCACATTGCTAAGTGTCGCTTAGCAACATGATATGTGAGGAATATCTATGAGAACCTACCATGAGTCTTGCTCTGACCACCCCTCTGTTTTTATCTGAATATTACACCCTGATTCCTCCCACCCCTGTGTGCAATTCTGGGGTGTGTGTGTGTGTGTGTGTGTGTGTGCGTTTTAAGAAAGAAAAGTGCGTACCTACATCTTGATTGTTTTACTTAGGTTAGATTAACCTGGAGAGTGAAGAAGATACTGAGACAGGAGGAGGGAGACACCCTCCCATTTCCAAAG
Organism: Lacerta agilis; assembly: GCF_009819535.1. NCBI lineage: Eukaryota > Metazoa > Chordata > Lepidosauria > Squamata > Lacertidae > Lacerta > Lacerta agilis. The sequence goes on along the minus strand of NC_046315.1, from coordinate 76,882,663 downwards.
AACGGGCTTGATTTCACAGCTTGCATCTGATTCCAGACCCAGGTATGCTTACCAATGTAAAACTTGTTCTAAATAGGCTCTCTAGCATCTACCTCCCTTGCAAAGTAAGGCTGCTGAGAATCCTTCATGTCTTTATACACAGGTAATGCCACCAACTTCCACATTTAATATTTTAGTTTGAACACAAGGACAACAAACTTATGGCACCATAAGTAGGACAAAAGGCAGGCCTACAGCAGCTCTCCTAGACTTCAGTAGCCTTAGGCAGAATAGTTGCATTGATAAGAGATTCCCCCAAGAAAAGCCTGGTGGTTTAACTCAAAGTTTCTAATGTAAGGTATTTACTAAATATATTTTGGGAGTAAAGTGAGAGAGAAGTGTAGGCTACTTTAATAATAAAAGGTAACAGTATGTAAATAAAGTGATGTAATATTTAAGCTTTCTTATGGGCCAAACCTGGATTCCGTTGGTGGAAAATGACCCCCCCCCCAAAAAAAATCAAACAGTTTTTTCCCCCTTAGTCCTGGGAACGGTAACTTTGTGAGGATATCAATTGACTTGAACTCTGTTTGTCACATTAAACTATAATGCATGTAGTTTAATGCAGTGAACAGAATTCATGTTGATATCCTCCCAGGGTAAGTTGTGGTGGGATGCTAGAGAATACACGAATGTATGTACCATCATACAGATGGTTTCTTTCCATAGCACACACATGGTTAGGATTTATCCCGGATATTTAAAAAGTGCATACACCTACTAGGTACCATACAAAAAATTAAAGAAGGCAGGCCCTGTCCTTGGCTTTACAAAGATAAAAGACCATGGGGGGGGGGGAGTTGAAAGGAAAGGAAGGCCAACTGGCAAAATTCAAGGTGAGAAAAATAAGTTGAGGCACAAAACGGGACAGGAGTCAGGTGTCAGCTGGAAATGCTTTTCAGTTATAGGAAGCTGCAACAGAGGAGGAATGCAGCAGAAACTATAGTAATCCATTACTCAAATAATCAGAGGGCAGAGGGGCCTCATCTCCCTACCATTTTTAATGGCTACCTGGGCTTCTGTTTCTAGAAGGCTCCAGGGGGAGGCATGTTTTGGATGAAATTGGTGTCAAGGTATGGAGCCCATGGATTTCACTGGCACTTGCAAAGTTTTGCACATGGAGCTTCGGAAGACCCAACAATCAGTTGATCACTGACCATGACCGGACACTATGCATGGGGCTTTGCAAGACCATCATCTGTTGATCAGCTTAGACATTACAGAATGCCACAAACATGGCTTTGCAATACCTTATGATCAACTCATTGTCACACCCCAGGAAATGGCTATGACTGGTTGGCTAAATCAAGGTATCTGAAGACTGGTTGGCTAAATCAAGGTATCTGGTTGGCTAAATCAAGGTATCTGAAGAAGTGTGCATGCACACGGAAGCTCATACCAAGAACAAACTCAGTTGGTCTCTAAGGTGCTACTGGAAAGAATTTCCTATTTTGTTTCCTATTTTGTTTCGACTATGGCAGACCAACACGGCTACCCACCTGTAACTGGCTAAATCAGGTGAGAGTAGCTGATGGGTCTCAAAACCTTGGTGAATTAGGGACTTCCCCTGCATGTGAAGACAGACTCTGGTGGATTCAGCAGACGAGTCCAATAGTGGGTCCAATAGTCAAGAATGTGGTTTCTGCACATGCCATAGAGGGAAATGAGGGGCAGATGGAGCTCATCAACCTAGGAAGGCAGCTCATTTAGGAGAAGGAAAACTCTGATCCTAACCCTCCACTGCCTTGCGGGAAATCCTTGGGAGAAGAAAAGGCTGAGGAGTAAACCCTACACAAATCCAGAGTGGAGTCCCTAAGGTGGTTGGATGGTGTCTTGTATGCCTCCTTCTGGCAACTCCTGCAGCCCAGCTGGTGCCAAATATATTGCTCTGCTTTCCTTTAGACATCAGTGAGGCCGAGATGAAGGTCTTGTCATCTGGGCAGCCCAGGATCTCCATACACACTGCCCAGGCTTGGGAACTATATGACAAAGAAAATAATAAAAGTACCAGATAGGAATTTTCCCACCACCAGGCTATTATTAACCTGATTTATAGGTCTTCATACATTCATTCCTATGAACTTTTTTACATTTTCACTTAGGGAAAAGATCATTTCAAGAAGGTATCTTATTCAGATTATTACATGTTTTTAAATCAAGTCTGTATGAACTTCTAAAGTCTTTTGTTGCGTCCCCCAAAATAAAAGTTTTCTTAAAAGAGGTTGGTATGTAAGAGTCAGAAACGTATACTTGAGCATACATAATCACTGAAGACACGGGAGTCAAGGGAGTATATAACAAAACATCCTTCCATTGTGCTTTGGGAAATTGCCATCTGACCCAACTAGGAACTGCCATGGCCATTCTTCCGATAGTTAAGGAGAAGAAGCAAACCAAAATTGCCCAGATCACTATAACTCCCACATTTCTGGTTATGAATACATATAATTGTATGTTAATTTGTCAGCTAATTTGCAGCTTGTGCTGCAAAGCTTCCGAAATTCTGGCTGTGCTCATCTCAGGTTTGAAATGTTTGAAATAATCAACTGTTTGGGGGATGGTTGCAGTTTATTATTATTTATCTATACAACACCATCAGTGCTAGCAAAGTTTTATAAGCAAAAATGAAAATCAGCTTACAACATAGTATTCTTTCCACCCAATCGTGGCGTGCTGGAAAGCTAGTGCTTAGAACAAAAAGTACTGGACTGATATTGCCAATGGATCCCCAATGGATCCCTGATATAGCACTGCATGTTCACTGCTTAAAACTGGTACAAATGCAATCAATCTATCAATCAATCAATCAATGCACTAGCAACCCCAACCATATACAGTGGTACCTCGGGTTAAGAACTTAATTCGTCCTGGAGGTCCGTTCTTAACCTGAAACTGTTCTTAACCTGAAGCACCACTTTAGCTAATGGGACCTCCTGCTGCCACTGCACCGCCAGAGCACGATTTCTGTTCTTATCCTGAAGCAAATTTCTTAACCTGAAGCGTTATTTCTGGGTTAGAGGAGTCTGTAACCTGAAGCGTCTGTAACCTGAAGTACCACTGTACCAAGCTGTGTTGTGCTGGAAACAACTCCTGTGACAACACAGTTGGCTCAGAACACGGCGAAAAACTGAAACAAGGGAACACAGCATAGCAGAGACCTACCATTTAAGCAGAATATGACACTCGTGGCATTGCCACTAGTATCGAACATGCTAAATCGCACCTGCCCAATTTAGGCCTCACACAAAATGCTGAGCAAACCCATTCCGTGCATTATCTGAACATTGCATATCTCTTAAGGGTTAAGTGCAGTTAATATAAGGTTACCAGATTTTTTTCAATTAATCCGGGGACACTTTAATTAATTAATTACTACACGTTCGGGACGTTGATGCTGCAGCGATGGCAGTGGCAGAAGAGCTGCCACCGCCTTGACCTCAACTGCCACGTTTCCCCTTCCTCTGAGGCTTCTATCTCCTTTCTCCATGAGCCTGGGCAGCCCCTGAGTTGTTGGTTCTTCGGTGGTGGTGGGGAAGCACTGTGCGGTGGGTCAGGCACGGAAGGTGGAGAAGGAGGGCCGAGAGCAGCGGTGGCGGCGAGGCTTGGGCAGCGCAATGCCTCCCTTTCCATCGAAGCAGCCCCAATCCCATTCCTACTTGCGTGCAAGCAGGAGGGGGCGGGGACCCCTCAGCTGGGAAGCGAGGCTTCACTGCCTTTCGGAGGGAAGGTGGAGGCAGCCCGGAAGCTACATCTTAGAGCCCCTGCACCACCATCATATGGGGACTTCCAAGCAGGTCCTGAAGCCAGTCAGAGGCAACTGCTCCGGGCTGCTGAGACTGCCGCTGCTGCGTTTCCCGGGGACATTAGATGAAATCCGGGGACATTCCAGGGATGGAATTTGTCCGGGGACATATTCGCAAATCCGATGACTGTCCCCGGGAAACAGGGACGTCTGGTAAGCCTAAGTTAAGATATGAAACTTCTTTATTATACCGAGTCAGACCAGGGGTCCATCTAGCTCAGCATTGTCTACAGTTACTGGAAGTGGCTCTCCAGGGTTTCAGGCATGGGGACTGAGCCTGCAACCTGGGCTGCACCTACCCAATGCACATGCAGCACAGATAAGCCAACCTACATTGCATTTAAGGTTGTATTTTAGTGGTGAAATTGGTTTGGAATCCTAGTAGTTCACTTGATTAGGTTGTGAGTTGGGCTGTTAGTGCAGGCTATTGTTAAGATATTTTCCAAACAATTAACATTTCTGGTGGTGGGAAGAGGAAATGGAAATACTCATTTAACTAGATTCAGCAGTGCTCATTTAACAAGGCTGTCCATGCATAAACATCAAGCCAAAGAGAAACAGAAATACTCAAAGCATGTATATTCAATGCAGGCAATTTTTGATGACAGACAAGGTCCCCCCCCCCCCCCCCGCAAAGCTGAAGTCAAAATTTTAAATGGTTTATCTTCTTCCTCTTCTTCTTCTCTTCCCAAAGATTTTTTTTTTTAAGACCAAACTTTCAGTGTCATCCATAATAGCAGTTCATGCCAAGGACTACTTTCTTAAAGCTTGTGATTTGCAGCAGCAGCAATAGCAGCAGCACACACTTCTTATTACAGGATACATTATGCAGAAACCCTCTGCTCTGTGATGGGACATGGCAACCCCGCTGTGAGAATGCCGATCAGCACTTCTTTTAAGGCCTTTTCTCAATTGTCAGCAAAGTATTTTTTAAGGTTAAAAGGTGTAAAATTATTCTGAAATGCTTTTCTGACCTGTCGCCTATCACACTACAAAAAGCTATAGTTCATTTTCTTTCCACCTAAAATTGTGTGTGTGTGTGTGTGTGTGTGTGTGATGGAAATATAAGAAGAAATCCAGTTAGCAGAAACAAATTAAATTGGGGGAGGGCCCACGACAAAAATCTGACTTTAGTTTCCCTCCCCTCCATATACCTATAGACAGATATATCTGTAGATAGATCTTAATAATTTTAGGTGCAATCACATTGCGATGCTTTCGGCCGTCTTATTCGTGCTATTGATTTTCCAGAACATTTGTTTCGAAGCTCAACTAATAGCAAAAATGTCGTTTTCTTTTCTGTAGCTTGTTGTGATAGGATTCTGTGACACACTGCACAATGTAGTAGTCAAAAGGATCAACCTTATGAAAAAATATTCCCATAACATGGAGGCACAATATTCACATGATCCATCACTCTGCAAACGCTACCTGTACTTTGATTAAAACAATGCCGGATGTCAGCAGGGGGGGCGGGGAGAAGAAGCCTTCTGTTCCCCAGAATTGTGGCTTGTCTTCAGTTCTCCAAGCTGCTTAACTCTAGATTTCCCAGGCTACATCAATCATTTAAGGTCAATGATCCTATAATTTTTAATCCTAAACTCAAAAGGTTACCACATCCTATTGTCTGTAGCTTAGGATTTTCAGTTTTGGCTAACTTTTTATACTCCAGTGTAATTCTGAAAGATTTTGAAAATCACTTTAGATTAAGTTTCATGGAGTGTTTTATATAGTTGCATAATCAGCCCTATATGAGGCAACTCAACCTTGTAGTAAAGATAGCTACCAGTTTAGAACAAAAGTATCTGTCAGGCACCAAAAGCCTGATTGGCCTATTAAATGTATGGTGTGTGTGCACAAAGAAGCAAGTAAAGCTGGGGGTGGGGGTGGGAGAGAGCACTAAGAAGAAAAAGCTGGGTGGAGGGAGGAATTCAGAAGGGATGACGAAAGCAGCACTGTGAGGTGCCTTCCCCTTCTGCGCTGAGAAATGTTGTCGAGGTGCATAACTGATAATACACACACGCAGAATATATAGCATGGGAAGAGCATACCAAAGTACTGTAACAGAGAGGCTGCAACAAACATAACAGTGTCCCTGTATATTTACTATGCAGTATGAAAAGGAAGAGGTCTGCAATATTAAATGAAGTCAATAGTCCAGTTATTGAAACAATTTATTACTTATACCCCGCCCATCTGGCTGGGTTTCCCCAGCCACTCTGGGCAGCTCCCAACAGAATATTAAAAACACAATACAGCATCAAACATTAAAAACTTCCCTAAACAGGGCTGCCTTCAGATGTCTTCTAGAAGTCAGAGAGTTGTTTATTTCCTTGACATCTAATGGGAGGGTGTGTCACATGGCAGGCGCCACTACTGAGAAGGCCCTCTGCCTGGTTCCCTGTAACTTCACTTCTCGCAATGAGGGAACTGCCAGAAGGCCCTCGGCGCTGGACCTGAGTGTGCAGGCAGAACGATGGGGGTCGAGGCGGTCCTTTAGGTATACAGGACCGAGGCCTGAGGGTGCAATCCTGCACAGACTTACTCGGGGGAGGGAGAAAGCTTCTCCTTTTAACTTGGGGTGTGTTCACACCACTGCTTTAGAGAGCAGTGACCAGCTGTTCACAGCAACATGGCTTAATTAGTGTCACATTCGTTTCTGTTTGTGTACACACCAGGGAGTGTCAACAGGTGGGGGTGCCTTTACCCCACGCAAAGGTGTTCATACCTTGGCTGGAAAGGAGTTAAGGAACGGCTTAAGGACTCCAAATCAGTGTGAAGATGGTTTGAGAAGCAACACATCAATTAGTTTTTCACAAAATAATACAGGATATGTATGCATTTTAGATGGCATCCTATGAACATGGGTTAAATACTCAGCACTGGATACTCAGTGAGGGCACAGTAAATGGAAATGTGAACACAGCATCAGTGGGACTTATTTCTGACTAGCTCTTACAGAAAGCACTGTCAGTCCTATCATTGATTTCTACAGCATTTGAGTATGCTACTATGGATCGATGAAGGGAGGGATAATGAGTTTATATCACTAGAAGAGTAAGTTTAGGTAGAGGCTTGCATCAGCTTCCCAATATGTATACTTATTATTATATCCTGAATGCAGCCCTGTATATGGGAGTTTTAAATGTTTGATTTTTTACTGTGTTTGACGTTTTTATTTGTTGGAAGCCACCCAGCATGGCTGGGGCAACAACAAGTGGTTGGTGGTGGTTGCAAAATAATTACTCTTGCTACATGTGACAAAAAAACCCAGTTATATATTTATCACCCAGTCTGCAACAATATTCAGCCATTTTAATAATCTAAATCTTTCACTGCTACAGTGAAGTTGGTAAAGATAAGTGATTCCAGGGGACTGTAGCTCAGTGCTTTGGATGCAAAAGGTTCCAGGTTCAATCCCTAGTATGGCTGGCATCTCCTGGTAAGGCTGGGAGAAACCATTTCAGAGGACTGAGGGAGAAGGGGTGATTCTAGGTTCAATCTCTGGCATCACCAGGTAGGGCTGGGAATGTCCACTGCCCAAAGCCCTGGAGAGCCACTGCCCAATAGTGTGGAACATACTGAAAAAGATAGACCAATGATCTAACTGCAAAAGGCAGAAGCATATCATTTGTGCATTTAACCCTGTGTTTCATTGTGCTTGTAAACTACTATTATTTAAGCATCAAGTTAGTATAACTGCATGCTCTTTAATATATCTGTACTTATGGAACATTTTTTGTTCTATGGTTTTCCATGCAAAAGTTCTCTTTTTCCTCTTTAGGCTGCCCCACATGCATTTATTTTCAAGTTCTTTAACATAATAATGAAACTATGGAATGAAAACCCAAATGCACACCTTATGTCCAAAGCAAAAGAAAGCTGGAGGATACAATTGTAGATGAACTTTCTTAGTTACTTAGGAACTGGTGCCTGTGAATTCAGTGGGACTTATTTCTAAGTGCCCTGGTTTGGGCTGCAACTGGTTAAAATAAAGCACCAGTGAAGGGAAATGCTAATAAATTTAAGGAAATTTTGTGGCGGTGGTGGTGGGTTTGGTAAGGCTGAATTTCCAAATCTTGATTAGTATTCCAGCATACAATGCACTGAAAATTAAATGAGGTAACAGCACCCCCTTCTGAGAACCAATACTGAATTCCCGTATTACCCTCACTTTAGAGTACAACTAGGACTCATTTCATGATGGTCACAGCTTTCTAAATTCAGCTCCTCACCCCTGCCTTTCTCCTGTATACTATTTTGCTTAAAAATGTAGAACGTATCTACAATCTTTGTTTGTTTACAGAGACACACATACATTGCAGTCAACATTTATAGAATATTTTACAGTATATATGTTTGTTAATTATGAATATAATATACAGGATACAATCCTAAGCATACTTACTAGAAAGCTCTATTGGACACTGGAGTTTATTTCTGAGCAAATATGTTTAGGGTCGGGATGTCAGAGGAAAGACAGTCGTTCTTCCACTTTGCATGATTAATTGCTTTCTTTCTGTCAGCATGCCTTGAGATAATAGTTCCAAGTAGCACACCTATTATTTTTTAATCTTCTGTGCCTTTTTCCATAAAATGCTTGAGGCACTTCACAGTAATTTCTAATACTGAGCAATATCATTATTATAATATCACACAAAATATATTGCTTTAGTTAGCTTTAGTTTTCTCTGAGTGGTGCGTTGATCAAAAGCACCAGGTGTATCAGGGCTCTGTTTCTTTTGAGTGATATAACTGGAGGCTTAATTGTTGTTTTTTTGTCATATTTGTTTTTCTTACACATATGTACTGGTTGAGCACAATTGGAGATACAGCTTAACTCCAACAGATGTCCCATCTCCCAAGCAGATTTCTAGGGGAACCACCAGATCGTCACAGGAAATCCTTACTCTATCAGATTCTTACTTGGGCTCTTTCTCCTTCTCCCAACCTCAATTCCAAAAAACCTGAAGCTAAGTCTCTCCTCCCTTTGGCCAGGCAGAGGACAAAGGATGAGTCATTTCCACCTCTCCACTTTCTGGCCCATTCACAGGGATATCAGCTAAACTGATAATCATCAGTTAAGACAGAGACATGTCTGGGCAAATAACTTGCCAAGCTGCTTCCTATATTCTTGCCAGTTCTGGACCTTGATGGAAACATTGGATTAGAAGAGATCCCTCATGGCTGCAGCAGCACTGGGGTTCACCAGGACTAAGTGGGGCGGGGCAGGCTGGGGAGAACCATGTTAGCAGTGGCAGGCACAAGCATGCATGTGAACTTGCACCCACTGCCAACCCAGTGCTTCACCTCTCTCACTGACACCCTGGTCATCCCTGAACAGCAACGCCACAGCCACAGTCAGGTCAGGACAGTGGGTGGCACACCTTTCCATGCACTGTGACTTTCCACAGCCTACAAAGGTCCTATTGTGTCTTTTCTACAAGGTGCCCAGGAAGAATGGGGGCAGCACAAGCCTCTCTCATGCTCTTCCCCACCGAGAGGGCAGGACTAAATCTTTTGGCTGATTATTAGCAGGAATTGCTTGACAGTAACAACAGTTTAACAATTGGGTAAATTACCTAGAGGAGTGCTGGGCTCAGCCTCACTGGAGGTCTTCAAGCAGAGGCTGTAGAGCCATCTGCTATGGATGCTCTAGCTTCAGATTTCCTGCATTATGCATGGGGGTTAGACTAGACAGCCTACATCTGTAGAGCAAAGAATGACGTGAATGCTGGAGCAAATTTTGGAGAGGAGGAGGAGAAGCAAGAGAGGTAAACAGCTGTTTTCTCCAGGCCAATCCACCTGGAGAAAACAGGCAGGTTTGTTCTTGTGCTTCGGCACTCAGAAATCAGGTAGCAAAACTTCACGGCATAGGGATAAACAATATGACCAGCTGCTATCTGTGGAACAAGCTGTCGTCGAAGGAGGGAGCAAGGGCTGTCTAAAAAGTTGGCATTCCCAATGAGCAAGAGTAAGGAAAGTGAAGGACAGCCATATGAGTGATGTGGAGGGAGATAGGTCCATCAGATACCAGTACATCTGCAATGATTCTGCCACTATGAATGGCAACTATGGTCCTTGAACCATCACCAAACACTACCCAGACTCATGGGGACACTCTTGGGTGCTCTGGTCACTCTCATGGTGTCATGAGCCACTTAAGCAGTTTAGCTGGGTTTGGCACCTCTCCCTAATCACAGCACAAGCAAATGCAGTATTCTATTGAGGTGGATAAACTACCAGTTCAAGAAATTATGGGTAGTTTGACCATGCATTGCAGTACAACATGGTGATACTTAAAATGGGACTCGCAAAGATGCTTGGTAGGTTGGTGTCCACTTTCTCTTTCTACTCCTTAATATAAAACTGTACCAGGATTTAGTTCATTGGCAAGTTACGTAATGCCATGTCTTTTGCGTTGTTAGACATTCAAAATGCCTTCAGTAAAAATTAAAATACCAATAAATAAATAAATCCATAGCTGAATCTTTGCACAAGTTAAAAATTCTATTAAAATTCTGTTTGTCATCCAGCTGCTAAAAAAGCCATGCCACATAAACCAAGCAACCATACATAATAAGGATTCAGAGGCTGTTATCTCCAGATTGTTGTCACACTATCCACTGACCCAAGGCATTCAAGGTTGTTTCAGTTACACTCTGGGTCATCCAGAGGTCACTCTTTTCCTCTATGGAATTGTGAATTCCATCCAGCCTCTGAGTCGTTCCCCCCCCCCTTTAATGCCCCCTTGATGGGAAGGGGGAGAGAAGTGACCGGAGGAGGCGACTTCCTCTGCATTCCCCCCCCCCCCCCAAAAAATCAGAATGTGGCCAAAGACTTAGAAAGGCCGACTAACTGAGAACCATGCTTGGAAAGGATAGAAATGGACAAATTAACTGAAGTGATCCGAAGAAGGGAAGGTAGACGATCTTTATTGAGATATGGGACTATTTTGTTGATTACTGAAATGTAAAATATAGAAAGGAAAGGCTTGAAAGAAAGTGTGTGGGGGGGTTTGGAACAAAGTTAACAACAAACAAAAAATTAAAGGTTGACACCTTGCAGAGTGGAATTCTAACGGGCATTATTTTAGCAACCCATTTTCTCATTGGGAGTGTAATAAAGATTACAGGCTTCCCAACACCACCCACTTTGAAATGCCTTTTATTAGGGATTTGTGTCAACTCCCAGGTGACCCAGTGCACAGTGTTAATAAACAAATTCCAAGTCTGGCAGAGGAAGAGAAAAATGGATATGTCTTCACTATGTATACTTAAGTAATCTTTCTTGATCTAGAAAAATAAAGCCCAGAGTCCCAAATACTACATTTTTTAACGCTTAAGACAGCAATACTTAAGGCAATTCACCTTAAACGTTGCTGTCATGAACAAGACATGAGAGTATTCAGCCAACATCCCTTTTATTGATGAGTGAAGTCCGTTAGCACTGCCGTTGTGATAAGGATTTTATTTTATTTTTAAAACCCAAACATGCAAGCAATCAGTTAATCTAACAAATATGTTAAATGTTACGGGACAAAAAGGTTGGCTACTCACTGCTTTCATGAGCAGTGGACATAAATCTCTGGGAAAATTGCACCGATGAAATCTGTGCGGAACATGTGAAGGGTCTTGGCACGTTCAGGCTCTGGAACCCTGAAGATAAGAGTTTTTTAAAAAGGACATCCTGCCTATCAATACTTCCACAGAGCACACCCTTTTGAGCTTTAGAAATATATTACATTATCCCTACAGCACACACAACACTTTTTACTATCATCCCCTAAAGCCACATGTATCTTCTTCAGTCCTTACTTAAGCAACTTTTTTTTCTTTTTCAAGGAAAATCCTTTCAGAAAAAGAATGATAGCAAATAACCCAGGCTGCTTTTGCTGAATTATTAGAGCAGGTTTGTTAACTAAAGACACTATTTGCTAAAATATTGATTGACTGTCTCATGCTACATTTCCTGCTATAAATACAGGGCACAATTCATCACCCCGTGAACACAGCAATCAAAGGAACTTAGCATAGGAGGCATAAGAGTCCTGCCCTCCCCCAGCTTATTCTTCTCAAACTTGCCACAGTATCCACAAGCTTCTGGCACAGTACATGAATCTAGCCATCTCTCCCCTTCTCGGGGACCTGACCTGAAAGCTACCATGCACATCCCAGAGCATGAATAACTTATGTGCAAGAACCGGGAAAGGATACTTTTATTGCATATGGGCCTTACTTTGAAAGTAATTGTCAGCACAGTGGGGTGTGTATCAGCTTAAGGGCCATTTGGGGGAGAGGGAGGGAGGACAGAGGACTCTGTGGAGCACTATGGGGCTTCCCTAACCAGGGGTGGAGCAAGGACGGGGCGGTCCGCCCCGGGTACCACCCTGGAGGGGGTGACACTCAGAGCCCCGCCCCCGCAATCGGCGACTCCCAAGCAGATCCCAAAACCTCACTCGGTGCGCGGCAGTGGCTGGCTTGTGCTTGCTCGCTCACTCGCTCTCTTGCTTGGCCAGCTCGCGCTTTCCTTTATTTTTTGTTTTTTTCGGCGCTGGGGTGGGCTCTGGGCAGAGTTGCGGAGGCAAGGGGGGGCCAGCAAGGTGTTATGCTTGTGGCTGGCATGACGCCCCTCCTTGCTGGCCCACCCCTGCAGAGAGGAGCGAGGCCGCTGTGGGACACCCTCCTCCCAGAGCAGCGATGGAGGGTGGGTGCTGAAGTGGTTGGAGTGGCGGGTGGGGATCTTTGTGCTGTGGGGCGCTGCTGCGTGCGTGTCTCCTCCATTGCGCTGGCTCAGGCGTTGGGTTGGACGGAGGAGGAAGGGAGGGAGGGAGGGAAGGCATGTGTCTCTCCAGAGCGGAAGATCTGGGAAGCAAGCACGCGGGCCAAGTGCTCGCTGGCTCAAGTGAGTCTGCTTTTCCTTGTTTCCCATTCTTTCCCCCTAAGCTTAAAGACTTCAAGGCTCTGCAACCAGGGAGGCTTCCCTAGGAAAGGGATTGTTGCATCCTGCTGGACCTTCTCTCTTTATCTCTTTTGGCTATCGGCTGAAACGGGAAGCCCGCCTGGGGGGGGGGTGTGTGTCAGGGGAGAGACAAAGCCGAGGACAAATGCCACGAGCACGTCGAGCCGAGCTGATGACAGTGACAGCACGCTGCCCAGCAACAATGCCGGGGGACTTTTGGGGTGGTGCCCCACCGCCCGGCAAAAGTTCTCCCTTCCACAGAGGAGGCAAGGGGCAGGCCAGCAAGGGGCATCACGATGTACGCACGCTGCGGAGCGGTGTCCCGCCCCTGGGGGTGCCTCCGTGTTTGCTGCCCCGGGGCAGCCAAGCGGCTCCGTTCGCCACTGTCCCTAACATGTATGTAGCTGTGCCCACAGGTGACAGATTGCACCCAACATTTTAAACGTTTCAAGAGTTATCACTTGTTTTGTGTTTACATGACATCACAATGCTTCAGAGCTGGTTACATGCTGGTTTGCGAAGTTGCAGTCAAAAAAGTAACAGGGCAGCAAGCCTGTGTTTGCCTTGGAGTGTCTATTTCTATCTACATCCACAGCTAACCTGGGATCCCTGCAGAGCGTATCAGAAACACGCATTTATTGTGATCACATCCTTTTTAATGCGCATATAAAATATTTTATGAGCATGTGCTGAAAATGTAACATGTGACCTGACCCAAAAGTACTCTGGGAAGGGTTCAAGTTCTTATTCTGCTATTCACGCATCTCAAAGACTTGTGTCTGAGTACTCTCACATTTCAGAGGTGCCTGCCTGTGATCATTTTCTGCAGGGCTTGAATGGCAGGGAACAGCCACCTACCATGTGTAGCAGCTACTTTTCAAAAATGCATGGGGGGTATGATTTGGGTCCCCCGCAATTATTTATATATGTGTGTGTGTGTGTGTGTGTGTGTGCCTGGATTTCTCCACCATGTATTTGGCTATGTTCCTAGCTGAGAAGGGCAGTCTGATCTTCCACTCTGCTTTGCTTTCTTTGTTCAGGCTGTCTATGCAAGTCCACCCACTGTCCAGTTATTGAATTACAGAGGAAGCACAGCAGGTTTGGTCAGGCTCTGTTACCTTCTGCGATGGGCGCCTTAACTGCCTTCTTAAAGGAGGCTACTGGTGTGTGTGTGTGTGTGTGTGTGTGTACATAATGATTTGGCTAAAAGTGGAAGGACTCAGGGGGTGAGGCTTATAACTTTCATTAAAGGCCCCCTACATTTGTCCCCATAATTCAAACACTGTTTTCCTGGCTATTTTCTTGCATGTTTTTTTCCAAAATCCAGGCAGAAAAAAAGGAACCACTGAGAGCAGCAAATGGTAAACAAGGTCTGAAGAAAGGAGATCTGACCAAACTTGAAGCAACCTGCGCAACAGGAGGGGGAACTCTTTCTGTGCTTCCCCAGGCCCACTTACGCATCAGTGCAAGGGCACGTCATAATCTGTCCCCAAAAACTCTTATGGAGCGCTTATCTCTCTCCTAATTACCCAACGTACCAATCCAGTAAACATCCCTCACAGCATGGGTCACTCTTTATGCAAAATTACAGGGTTCAGAATATTTACTAATTGAGCAAGCTGATTGGCTGCATATCTGTAAGTGTCTTCTAATATATTTAATTGCAATGTTTTTGAGTCTGTGTAGTCTGAGACCCTCTTAGAGTCAGCACTTAGTCCCTTTCACAATTATAAATGTCAGCGACAATAGCAGAGGCTTTCCCCATCTCCAGAGTGAAAGACATTAAAGATGATTTTTGCCTAGCATAAGGAACAGAGAGCAATTTGGGCTTTTTTCTGTTTTGTTTTGTTACTTCCATTATTTAAAATTATGGGATTAGGAACAGAACTTATGTACACCAGTCCCTAGTCAAAGACCAAAAGGTCTGTTGAGAACTAACTTTATTTGTTTAGTACATTTATATTCTGCAATTCCTCCAAGGAGCTCATGGTGGCTACATGATTCTCCCCCTGCTGCTTTTTACCCACACAACAGCACTGAGAGGTAGGTTAGGCTGAGAGACAGTGACTGGCCCAAGGGTAACCAGTGAGCTTTGGGGCTGAGTGCAGATTTGAACTGAAATCTCAATAATCCTAGTCTAAGACCCAACCCACTACCCCATGCAGTTTCTCAAGAATTGGCCTCTTCCAAGATTCTCAAGTAAAGGACAATGGAAGCCTTTATGAGCAGATCTTTGAGATTAGTTGAGATTTGATCAGGTTGGTAGCCTGAACATGTTTTAAGATAGGTAGCAGGAGCTAGCATGTTATTTCATGGTGAGAATACTTGCAAAACAGCAGGTGTACGCATTCACTTCTGCATTATGGTGCTACGTTTTTATTTAAAACGAGCGTTCGCAAATATTTATTCTTCTCTAATGAAAGGAAAACTGCATTTGGTAGGTGGAAGGGTTTCTAAAGGAGTAAAAAAAAATGATGATGATGCCCAGGTTCATCCAGGAAATGCACACCTGGATCCAAAATTGGTGTGCAATTAAAGGGAAGCTTCATCAGTGCACACATCAAGTCTCTAGAACCTGAGAAAAGGGATGAACCCTTTAAGGTTCACACCATTTGGGAGCATTTTCCCAGTACTGTACTGTATTTTATCTCAGCAAAGCTTGGCTAGGATGATGATGGAGAACTGTTGCATGTTGTTTTCATCCTGAAAAAGGGTTGAGTGAAAGGGTAAGAGGGAGGAGCTTTCTTAGGGGGGGGGACCATATGAAGGGACATGGGAAAAGGCTACACCTGGTATCTCTGCAAAGCGTGAGCAAGGAGCATCAGTTCCCTCGTGGCTCTGCATGCCAGGCTCACAGCTAGTGAACATAAGCTATTATTTACCTACTGATAAGTTTCCATTAAAGGGACGCGGGTGGCGCTGTGGATTAAACCACAGAGCCTAGGGCTTGCCGATCAGAAGGTTGGCGGATTGAATCCCCGTGACGGGGTGAGCTCCCGTTGCTCGATCCCTGCTCCTGCCCACCTAGCAGTTCGAAAGCACATCAAAGTGCAAGTAGATAAATAGGTACCGCTCCAGTGGGAAGGTAAACGGCGTTTCTGTGCGCTGCTCTAGTTCACCAGAAGCAGCTTAGTCATGCTGGCCACATGACCCGGAAGCTGTACGCCGGCTCCCTCGGCCAGTGGCACGAGATGAGCGCCACAACCCCAGAGTCATCTGTAGCTGGACCTAATGGTCAGGGGTCCCTTTACCTTTAAGTTACCATTACAGTGGTACCTTGGGTTAGGAACTTAATTCGTTCTGGAGGTCCGTTCTTAACCTGAGGTACCACTTTAGCTAATGGGGCCTTCCGCTGCCGCTGCACCGCCAGAGCACAATTTCTGTTCTCATCCTGAAGCAAAGTTCTTAACCCGAGGTACTATTTCTGGGTTAGCAGAGTCTGTAACCTGAAGCGTCTGTAACCTGAAGCATCTGTAACCTGAGGTACCACTGTATGTGTATTCAGTAATCTGGTCACCCATGTCAACGTCCTTGGTAGTAAGGAGGCATTTATTTGGTGTAAGCATGCCCTAAGAACAAAATTAGTTGGTCTCTAAGGTGCTACTGGAAGGATTTTTTTTATTTTTTATTATGTTTTGACCATGCCCTAAAAGTTATTTTTTAAGCCTCTTGATCAAATAATATTATCTAAGTGATGGACGACAACAACAACAACAACAAAATACACAAAACAAAGTTCAGATATAGATATAGATATATACCATTTTGCACATCAAAGCACATGCTTGGTCGTGCTGCAGGGAAAGCTTGGGTAAATAGGAATGCTTTTAGCAAGCCTCTAATGCTTAGCATGGTTGTTCCTACTATCCAGCATGCACAGAGAATTTTTATGCACATGCATGTACATCCAAGCCACATACGGAAGAGTCACACAGTAATTAAATAAATGGAAAGCCAAGTGCCTGGGAAGATCCTGGATGCCATTCATCTCTTAATCACCACACAGACATTCCTGATTACCCCTTTTGTTATTAGCACCTCTCTCCTTTAAAAAACAAACAAACATGCAAACGACACACTGTGTTTTGCAAAGAAACAAATAAAATACATTTTGAAATCAGCATAAACTTCTAGGAAATAAAAAAAATTCCCCTATGCCCCACACATCTCCCCATTCCCAAATTAACTTGTCAGGAACATCCTCTGTAGCTGCATTAGTTTCTTCCTCTCTGCGCTGCAGCCTTTTTTTTTCTTTTTTCTTTTTCTTTTGGTAAGATGCCAAAGTCTGTCAATTAACAGTAAGCCTATCCCTTATGAACAGAAGCAGGGACTGTGATCATGTTCGACTAAGATCAAGGATTAGTAAATCAGCATGGCTCCAGATTGCAGACACTATTTAAATCCCACAGGCCTTACAAGCCAACACAGTATATTATGTTCTGGCTGGATGTGGAGAACAGAATCTCTTGGTTACAGGGGAGCTCACTTTTTACCTTTCCAGGGCAGTCAATTACACAACAACTTAAAACGAGCACTGATTTTATCACAACCCATGGCCTGATCAAATTCCAGCTAGCAACCATCAACATGCTACCACTAATCATATCTTATCAAGGTCTTTCTATCAAATTAAACATATTTCATTACACTCCCCAATAAATTATAGAACAGTGTTTTAAAAAAAAGATACCCAAATATTGCACTAGGATCAGCACAGAGGTTTTGATTCCATGCTTGATAAAAATGTAACAGTAGCCTTCCATGCTGGGATGTGGTTTAGCCTTTACCCTTGTAGTAAAACTGAGATACAGTCAGAAGCCAGCAGGTGCCACCTTTCAAACTATTATCATATTTTCCTACTGGCCATAAGATATTTTAAGAAACACACATATACACCCTTGTGTCCTCATGTAGAAGCAAGTTTTGCTCACTCTGGATATGTCCAATTAGCGGCTTAAGATGAAGAAAAGCCCCCCCCCCCATGAGTTTCAAGCTGTATTTGCAGAGTCTTGTTCAGGCATAGGAAAACTCGGCCCTCCAGAAGTTTTGGGACTACAACTCCCATCATCCCTAACCACTGGTACTGACTCCTGTTAGCTAGGGATGATGGGAGTTGTAGTCCCAAAGCACCTGGAGGGCCAAGTTTGCCTATACCTGGTTTTGTTCATATCAGAGAGGGGGACAGGGATACCTTCAGCCAACACGTTACCTTTTTGGTTTCCTTGCACCCAGAAACCCCCCCCCCCAAAAAAACCTCCTGTTCATGAACACATTAGCTGCACATGCACACTTATCTGTGCATGTGCAATGGCTGTCTCAAATGCTCACACCATTCAGAAGTATCAAGTGAATGTGGTTTTCTAGCCAGATTGAAACTAGAACAACAAACAAC
Source organism: Lacerta agilis (assembly GCF_009819535.1). Classification (NCBI taxonomy): domain Eukaryota; kingdom Metazoa; phylum Chordata; class Lepidosauria; order Squamata; family Lacertidae; genus Lacerta; species Lacerta agilis. The sequence continues at coordinate 76,864,469 of NC_046315.1, read as the reverse complement.
AGTATCTGTCAAGAAACTGCAGGATTGATATGGATTGTGGCTAGTGCCAAATGAATAAAAAAAAACTAGCAGTGAGAGCATACTTGATCTTGTGAACATATTCTCACTCACAGGTCTGAGGCCAGGCTCCCAGTACTGTACTGACACAAACCTTTTATGCCAGTGAGGTCTTAGCAAAGGAAGGTGGATGTCTCAATCTACAGATACTGGGGGGGGGGTGACAGCTAGAGATAGGGCAGAGATTTGATTCACTTTGCATTTAAAAGCAAACCTATCCAATTCACAATTTTGAAACAATACCAGAACCAAAACACAAGAACCCATCAAAATTTGCACTTTAATTCAAAGCAAAAAAAAAAAAATCTAAGGATACAGTTGATTCATAAGGGAGGGAGCATATGCTGTCTTTTTGTGTTCCTTAGGAAACTGCAGCTCTCTTTTATCCCTGATCAAGTGACAATGGAGGGAGCCAAGGTATTTGTTGCCAGGTAGAATACAAAGTCAAGAGGTCCAGGGGGATTTAAGTCTACTGCCTGAATGCCAGACCAAAAACAAACGATATTATCAGGAAATGAACACAGAAAGCAAAGCTCTTTCCCCAGATAGAAACAGCCATTGTAAACATTTCTTTGAAACAACCTGAGAATAAAGTCAAACAACAATGGGTGAGGTTGACCTGTATCGCCATACACTCCCTGTCAAATTTAATCAAGGACCACGCATCTTTGCTAGGGCGTGTTCTGCCATTAGGAAAAGGAAATGCTTTAAAAGAACAGCTTCCTTTAAAAACAAATGGCATGATCCAGCACAAGGTAAGCACCATTGATTTCAGATGCAGAGATCAACACATTATCTGGACTATTGCTATTAAAATAAATAGGATTTTAAAAGTTATTAACTTTGGTTAGATGGTGACTAAGCTTCATCATAGTGACACAGGGACAGTACCCTTTAATCTATAGTGAGGAAGAACTGAAGAATATCACCATAATTTATTGTTTCTGTATGACAACAGTTCTGCTTCCTATGTGACCTCTAATAGTATATCTGCTTTTCATTTTTTATTAAAAATTTATAAGATTTTTCAATTTAAAGCACAAATTATTACATGGTTAAATTTTTTATACTCCCCCCTCTCCCACCGAGGAGAGCAAAATATCCAAACCCCCCTCTCACAGGAGTACATATAATATCATTTCACATTTAACCCATCATTTTGCATAAATCATTGCTTAATCCTGACCCTTTTCCTGGGCCAGGTATTCCTACTCCTTTCAATTTCATCTTTAAATTGACTTCCTCAAATCCCCCCCTGTTGACTTCAAAGTAAAAACATTATTTCCCAGCTTTCCAATCATCTTCAAATCTAATTTACGCTACATTTCTTTCCTCCTTATCATTTTTTAAATCATTAATGCATCAAACTTAATTACTTATATTTTCTTCTCTACCTCGGCCTCAATATACTTCTGAACTTTTCTAATTTCTTAACCAATTTTAGCTATTCTAACAATAATTTAAGAAACTACCTCCCTTTTTCTACCCCCTTCCCTCCCTCCGGCCTCAAAAATTTTGGCTAATAATTTTTTAACATTTTCCGTTGCCGCAGTGTCCATATCCATTTGTCAAAACCATATAGAAAGAAATTCCTTAAAATATATCCAATCTTATTACCCTCCTCCAACCCTTTCAAAAACCCTGACCCAAAAGTCAAAACTTGCTGGCTTCTGTTCCCATCTATCCTCTTGCAGCATTGCAGCATTCTCGTGATAAAGTGGCAAAGCCCTGAATGGTTGCACTTCTTTATCTTCCTTCTGGACCATGACTTTCCCGTTATCAATTCCTTTTTGCATGCAGACTCCATTCGGTTTTTTTCCTTGGATCTTCTCTTGTTCCTTTTGCACTTGTGTTATATCCTCCAAACTGTCACTTTTAGTCTCTAGTCCACTTTTCTGTAAAGTCAAATTCAATCTTTCCACCCTCTGTCCCATGCACTCGATTTCCCCAGTTATCTGTTGCAGGAGTTCCAGTCTGTTTCTGAAATTCCACCGACCATTTTCCTTTAACCATTTTCAAGGTCGCAAAACAACTTCCCAGTCAAAACAATTTATTGCATTGCTGCGTACGGCGCCATTTTTGCTTTGTTCTTTGCCAATCCTTTCGAGACCACCAGAAGGAAGGGGTATAAATTTTTAAACTCAATTCCAATTCAAATAAACCTCAAATCCAGCTCCCCTTTTACAGAAGAAACAGTTTCATAAGATTTCTTTGATTCACAACTTTGATGGCAGCCTCGGATACAATGTAGCACTGTCTCTTACTATATCAACTGTCAGGGACCGACCTCCGTTTTTATAGTCCCTTCCAAGCCTGATTTTGATAATCCTTTTTTCTTAATACAATTGGTACTTACAAAGTCCAAATAGGTTCCTAATCTTGGAGAAATTGAGCGCTCTTTCTGCCAGCAGCCGCTACTTCTCGCTGTGATGGCAGTGGTTTTTCCACAGTGCCCTAGCCTTCAACCCCACTTGCTCACAGCTGCCCTTACTAGGGCTTACCGGAGAGTAGGGGAGGCTTCCTGGGCACCCGCTGGATCCACGCCTCCAGGAATTATATCTCCTTTTCAAATACCAAAACAACAATAACTGGAGCTATGCTTCAAAATGTTTAATTTTTTATTTTTATATATATATATTTTGCGTGGTCGCCACATTTTGAAATTTGCTGCCCTGGACTCCTTTAAGAGGAAAGATAGGACACAAATTTAATAATAAATAGGTAAATGCACAATATGCGTGCCTGTGCACCAACAACACAACATGCAATTCAAACATTTGGGTAGAAGTTGTCTTTTGGACAATCTCAGTTTTGATTTTAAAAAAGAACCACAAGTTTGTAGACCTCGTTAACTTGGACATAGCTTCTAGTTACGATGCATCTCCAAAGCCATATCTGAAGAATTGTCTTGGAAAGAACATTTCACAACATCACAACATCCCTCAAGAACTGTATCTTCACATCCTAATCTCTGAGAATGGTCAGGTTCACAAAGGATGTGGAATCAATAAAATAATTATAATATAGAATGAGTTACTCTAAAGTTTTCATTTCTGTAATCAGGTAAATATGATCTGAATGTAAAAAAACAACAACTCAAATGTTCTAGGACATAGTTTTAACTTATATGAATAAACACCTGTTTAATCTGTTTTACTGGTTCCAATATTCGTGGGACAACCATGGTTGGTTGTGTGTGTGTGTGTGTGTGTAACTGTGCACTTTAGCATACAGAATAATGTAATTACTCATTCTTGAATAGAAGGATAATTACTGTCACTGAAACCCACATAACATACAGATCTTTTTGTTCTCTTTAAAAATGATAAATACTGCATTTTCCATCTTGGAGCAGGGTGCATCATTTTCCCTCTGAATTTCCTCCTTCTCCTACTGCTCTTGAATTACATACAATTTGGGATGAATTACGAGGGGTATCACCAAGTCAGTAACAAGAGAAGAGACAAGATTATTTGGGGATTTGCAGAAATAAAAAGTCAGCTTAAGTCTCTGGGGTTAATATGGTGAGTGACCATTATTTAAAACTATTATGACAGACTTTTTTATTTTATTTTATTTGTCTCTAGCAGTGGCTTGTGCAGGATGCATCTCCGAGCTGCAACTAATTCTGGTCCAGACAATTTGAGGAGTTAAAAGGCCCAAGAAAGATAGTTGACACAGAATAGAAGGAAGAGAAATTGGCCTGCTTCTGGACTGTCTGCTGTTTTAACCTTTAATAGCCTTAACAGTCTAGAAGTACTGGTAGGTTTTCTGAAGGACTGCAAGGGTCGATATAAACCTACTGAAGCTCTAAGAGTGGCATTTATTTATAAAATAATTTCTAGTCTGCCATTCATCATATGGACACAGGGCAGAAGGGCTTACATTACAATAAAACTGTAAACATCAGTACAGTAAAGAGCAGATAAAAAAACAAAGCATAATTTTTCATTAAAAAAAACAAAAATACTCAGGCCACAACCTGGGCATCTCACCAGTGGCAGCAACAAAATTTCAAATAAGCTGCAAAAGCCTAGGAAAACAGATGAGTATTAGTGGTGTCTCTAGGGGTAGAGCATTCTATAGGCAGGACACCACCACAGAGAAGGCCCTATCCCATGTCACCACATAGTGCACTTATCCCAATGGTGGAACAATGAGAAGGGGCCCTCCTTCAGAACAAGGGCACAAGCAGGCTTAGAACATCCTCTCTTCTAGATTTAAGAGCAAAGGAAGTTTGGGGTGATTCTTCAGCTATTTGGTCCCAAACAATTTAAGTTAACACCAACACCTGGAATTCTGTTAGAAAGAGTATAGGAGCCAATGCAAACTATTCTGAATTGGTGTGACATGATTCTGGCTACCTGCACCAGTTAACATTCTGGCAGCCACATTCTGAATAAACCAACTGTAGTATCAGAACTGCCTTCAAGGGCAGTCCCATATGGTGCACGTTAGAGAGGTCCAATAGGGAGCTTACAAGAACATGAGTCATTGTGACCAAGCTATGCCAGTCTAGAAACAGCTGGAGCTGACTAATCAGCTGTAGAGACTGAGACCACCTGGGCCTAGCTGTGACAGTGCCAGATCAAGGAATACACAACTGCTCTTTCAAGTGGAATGTAACCCCATCTAGAACAGGCTCTCTAACCAGTTCCCAAACTTGAAGAACCACTGCATGCAGGACTTCCACCTTGTTGGGATAATTATTTATTTCATAAAATTTATATACAACTTGGTTGTGGTGGTTGTTGTTGCTGTTGTTGTTGTTGTTTTTTAAAAAAAGCTTCAAAGCTGTTTACAAAAAAATAAATAAAGCTATTTATTTTATATTGGTTACTTATTTTTTTTTAAAATTTTTTATTTAAAACCTTCCAAAAACATTAAAACCAGCAATAAGCTAAAAAAACACATCAGCATTCTACATAACTTGGGTAAAATCTACACACATATAAAAAGCACTGTGAAAATGTTTTTTTAAAAAACGTTTTAAAAATATATTGAATTTGTTATAGCTCACTGTTGCCATCTAGTGTCACATTTGTATAACACACTTTACCACACACTTAAAACGTTTTATTTGCAGCTGTATAACTGAGTCCTTGGTAGGCTTGTCTACCACTGAAGACAGCTGTCTCATGTAGGTTCTGCCAAACTAAAGCATCCTAAACTGCCATCAGGGATACATGGTAGCTATGAGAGCAAGTGTGATTACTGTGATCATATTGACATAAAGTGTGATAGCCCCATCTCTCGGCCTTGTGGGGTTGCTGTAGGGATCTGAGCATCATGGAGGGAAGACAGGATAACCTTTCCCTACACAGGTCAAAGTTCCACAGTTGTATGGCTCCTTTGCTTTCGCCATTGAAAATTTATGTTTTGACCTCTTTCACAAGTTCGTCCTTTGTGTACCACTCTAATAAGTAGTCATACATCTTGGTCAGCAATTTCCCCTTCCCTTGTGAAAGAGGCCATGATAAAATGGGCGGTTGATTTGGGGTATAACATTCAGTATGATAGATGGCAGAAATTATGGAATCACACCATTAAATTCACGGCATGTACAGTATTAAAAGAGAATCTGATGAAAATGTTATACCGTTGGTACATAACCCCAACCAAATTAGCCAAAATGTATAGAACAGGAAATAAGAAATGTTGGAAGTGTAAGATGAAAGATGGGGACTTTTTCCATATGTGGTGGGGGTGCGAGAAAGTAAAGCAATATTGGGAAGCAATATACAATGAGCTAAAAAAGATGTTGCAATACACTTTTCACAAAATACCTGAAGCCTTTTTATTAGGATTAATGGGAAGTGACATCATAAAGAATGACCAAAAGATATTTCTTTATGCTACCACGGCGGCAAGAATTTTGCTGGCCCAAAAATGGAAAACGCCGGACCTACCTACAATTGAAGATTGGCGGAATAAATTAATAGAATATTTGGAATTGGCTAGACTAACAGGAAGGATAAGAAACCAGAGAGACCAAAAGGTCACAACAGATTGGAGTAAATTTATTGAGTATCTAAAAAAGTCTGGTAATAAAATGATAACACCAACAGGTTTTAACAAAATACTTGCAATGTGAGAATATTCGATAACAGATGTAGATAAGAACAAATTAAGAATGTACATATGGTGAATGGACAATAATTAAAGCGAGAGAATGATGAGTAGACTGAAACCCAGGGATGGAAGGGAGGGAAGTCACAATACTCGGCAGAGTATAGGGATACACAAAGAAAAGGTTTGAATACACAATTGTTTGTAATAAGTCATGGAATTATCTTTATTATTATGTGAATTCGTTGATGTAATTAATAAAAGCAATAAAAAAACTTTTTTAAAAAAAGAAAATTTATGTTTTGAGGGGAAATAATCCTGTCAGTCCTCCGATTTACACTGATTTTTGTGACAGCAGCAATATCCTATGCTTTAATAGTTGGTTCACAGCTAAAAGGTATCCTGAAATTCATTTCCGCCTCTTAATTATCATTTCAGTATAGCTTCTGAGTTTTAAAAATCATGATTCAATTTCCTTTCCCTAACCAGATAGTTTATGTTGTGTGTTTTGTTGTGTGTGGTTTTTTTTAAAAAATCCTGATTATATTAATTTTCACATTCCAGTTGAAGTACTGCTAGCATCACTTGACCTATCTCTCTCTTAATTCTGTGATGATTTAAAGTCACTTCAGCTGTTCACTGAATTTGTTTCATATTTTTCTCCACTCAATAGGCCATCCACTTAAATCAATGACTTGAATCCTAGTACTTAAACACACCTGGGTTGTGGATCTGGCAACACCATAGCCGTATCACAAAAAATGAAATTCTAGTGGCAAATGCTAACAAACAGATACTCCTGTCGTTTATTTACTTTTTTTCTTTAGAAGCTGTGTTTGGGTGTAATGCTAAACTACGGTTTAGTATTTATGAGAATGAACTTCAGCAAACCTCAGGCTCACATGGTCCTCGCTCTCTCCCAATTCCAGCACTACCACAAGAAGGAGACTAAAAGTTTCTTTCCATTTTATATTAATTGTAGTTTAGCCTGTTGACTGAACCTTAAATTGTGGATAATCTTAACTATGGTCAGCTGAAACTCACCTTATTAACCATGGTTCAAAATTGGCTGTCCTGGCTCCCACTTGATGAAGAAACTGAACTCTGGTTACGGTTTCTACCAAAAAAAATTAATGCTCAGATTGGTATGGTACATAGGCAAAACACAAGTCAAAGGCACCATGGGTGCTATATATTGCTACACAAGCAAATATGTTGATCCATCAACAATACACACCTTACAAACCAGTTATAAGGAAAAGGGCAGGCACAACTTAGTGCTGCAAGCAGTTCTTACCCCTAGACTTGGCAAGCCACCTAGCACTTCTGCAAGAAGGCTAAACCATCCACAGCTGTTTGCACCTGTATTGGTGTCTCCACAACTTGGGGAATGGAGGAGGTGTTACTGTCTCCTCAGAGGTGGATGGGCCAGGTGGCGTAACACACACATGGAGAGGCAGGATGGGACAATCGTTTCTGAGAAGTACAGAGACAGAGTTGGTGGCATGGTGGGCAAAGTGGATGATCCAGAACCAGCCTCTCATAGCTCCAGAAAAAGAAGCAGAGCCCTCATCTTGCACTGTGGCAATTGGTAGGAGAGGGGATCAAGCAAGGGAAGTAGTCCTCCCCACTCTCTCCTCCCCACTAGGACCTTTCCAAGGATCCTCTTTCTTGGGCTCTCACAACTTGGGTAGAGACCTTCCTAGCTGACTGTATCCCTCTCTGGGGTCATCTGTCCACCACTCTTCTGTCTGGCCCAGCCAGCCAGCCCACCTCCAGGGCCCATGATATTGCCTTGTTTCATCTAAATGCAGTTAAGATAAACCACAGTCTGTCCAAGTTCAGATGACCCAGCAAACCGCTGTTACAGGTAGGTAGCCATGTTGGTCTGCCATAGTCAAAACAAAATTAAAAAAATCCTTCCAGTAGCACCTTAGAGACCAACTAAGTTTGTTCTTGGTATGAGCTGTCATGTGCATGCACACTTCTTCAGATACACTGAACCAGAAGTCACCAGACCCTTATATATAGTGAGAGAGTGGGGAGGGGTATTAATCAGAAGGGTGTTAGGAATGGGTGATTGGCTGATAGGTGTGGAAAACCTGTTGACGACTGTTAACGACTGCAATTGGTCTTACAGGAAAAGGCAAGGGGTGAGATGGCTAAATATAGCTTTGTCATGTATAATGAGATAAGAATCCAATGTCTTTGTTCAGACCTGGTCTCTCCATGGTTTAAAGTTTGGTAATTAGTTGCAATTCAGCAACTTCTCTTTTCAGTCTATTTCTGAAATTCCTTTGTAGTAAGATAGCTACTTTGAGATCTTGTACAGAATGTCCTGGGAGACTGAAGTGTTCTCCTACTGGTTTCTCTGTCTTGTGATTCCTGATATCAGATTTATGTCCATTTATCCTTTGGCGTAGGGTTTGACCTGTTTGTCCAATATAGAGAGCTGAAGGGCACTGTTGGCATTTGATGGCATACACAATGTTAGAAGATGAGCAATTAAATAGTCCTGAGATGGTATGTTTGATTATTGTTGGGGCCAGTAATGGTCCGGGTGTATGTGGCAGCAAAGTTGGCATCTGGGTTTATTCCAGGTTCCGGTACCAGTGTCCATGTTAAGTCCTGTTGTTGTATTATTGTGGGTGAGGAGTTGTTTAAGACTGGGTGGTTTCAGTGTATCTGAAGAAGTGTGCATGCACATGAAAGCTCATACCAAGAACAAACTTAGTTGGTCTCTAAGGTGCTACTGGAAGGATTTTTTTTTTTTTTTGTTCCAGCAAACTGCTGTTAACCTAAAATGAAAGCAAAAGCTTAACAGCTACACCAAAATAGAAGGGACAAGGCAGAGTATAGGAGCCCAAGTTTTGCTGGACTTGCTCTCATAATGCTAAACTATGATTTAGCATGACACTCAAATCAGCCCTCAGTCTTCATATAACAAAGAATATGCAAAATAGCAAATGAAACGAAAACAGGTAAGTCATAGCAAATGACACACACATCAAACGCCAGCTCAAATAAAATATAGCACACTTGTTGAGGCTAGGTTTTGACAAATCATTATTAAGTACCCGCACCAATATTCTTGAACCAGCCACATTAGTTGTAGGGTCTACACGGCTTACTCCCTGTGCCAGCAGCTTGCGAACAGAAGAATGCTGACATGGTCTCTGATGTAATGCCAAATCACCGCTGAAGATGGTAGTATGGTGCTACATCAGCTAGCTGCCTCACAGGGATCAGATGATATGAGGAACCAATAGAGTCCCACCAATGGATTCAAAATCTGTCTCTTGAATTATGATGGAAACGCAATATAGAGCTGGGGTAGACTAATGCACCAATATAATGCCCTCCTACTGAACCACTCCATCAGGAAGAGGTCTGCTACATGCTGCAAGAGCTTCCCAAAAATCAGGGAGCAACCACATGTGGAGAACATTACAGTATCCCAGCCTTGTGGCTTAAACAACTACAGCATCATGCTATGAGCATACCAATGCTAGACAGGGCTAGACTGTTATCACAGACAACAAGCTAATGATAAACAAATAAGGGACCCATGCCACGTGAAAAAAGCTTAGGTGTTCCTAAGCAACAAAGTAAAACAAAAACTTATAGTATAGTTTTTGGCAGCAATAGTCCACTAAGGTTTGCTAATTACTGTAACATTCTCATTTCCCTTTTTATGTATAGTAGTATTTTGTTAATTATACAGGGCCGTCTATTTATATCAACAAGCGAACTGGAGGAAAATTAGTCCGCATCAATGCATTTGATTAAGAGGAATGCACTGCACAATGCATTGTCAACATATATTTCAAATTATTTTTATTTTAATCTCTCCTTCTCAAATTTTGTGCTATCATCTCCAAAGATTGCTCTTGGGTGAATTGGCTTGGAAAGACAAATGAAACATTTTAATTAGCTCTTCCTATTGGAGAAAGGGCAGTATTTCCGTTGTAAAACCTGCGGCAGCAACTACAAAACCTTTCCCCCCACCCCCAAAAGCATTTCAGAATATCTGAAACTGACTGGCAAAACTAGCATAAATCCATCAGCTCTGGCTGGTTGCCCAGCTGCACCCTATCTGAATAGCAATAGCCTAACATCTATGCTCTGGTAACCTCTAGGTTTGATTACTGCAGCAGCTTATACCTGGGGCTGCCTCTGAAGATGGTTTGGAAACTTCAGCTGGTGCAGAATTCAGCAGCCAGGTTGCTCATCAGGGCAAGACAGTTTGAGCATATAAAGCCAATCCTGGTCCAATTGCACTGGATGCCAATTAGTTGGTTGTGGCTATTAACTTCCATAGGTCTACTCTGAGTAGGTCTAGCATTGGGTACAATCCAATCTCTATTTACAATTTTTCACCCAAAAATAAAATAACATTGGAGCATGTTGATGATAATAATTAATAAAAAGGGGGAAATAATATATACTGCAGAAATGCTGAATTGCCTATGTCCTTAACACAAAGCTCATTGTTCACTTCATCTAGTTCTGGTGAAAATGCAGGCAAACCATACATTATAAAATGTAAATATCAAAAAAGCTAATATAGGAAGAGTCATGCATTTAAATTGTTCAGCTATTTCCACTGAGAAAAGGAATTTTAATGGTTGGGATTCACCTAACACACCCTGCTCGCTGAAGCCCTGTGAAAAGACTTCTGCTTAAGCAATGCGCCTTTCCCACCTCTCCTCCTCCTCTCATGCACCCCTGTGCCCTCTGAAATTGCCTCTGACCTCCGCCCTAGAACAGCATGAGGTGGGGAGGGGAAGGGTTGTCCACCTGGCAAGCTGCAGTGCTTATGAAGTTGGAACGTTCAGAAGAGCACAACACAGAATTCTACCCAATGCCTTCATGTAAAGGGTTGCTTAGCTGATCTACAATCTAGCAATATGTTGAGCAACAGCATCCTGTGTTCAGTATTATTTATTAGATCAGTTTTCTCAATTTCTCAGCATCTGAAGAAATCCGAATCCCACAGGTCCACTTCCTCACAGCCTCTTTCATACCAAAGTGAAGATGCTTTTATACAGGAGATGCGGTTAAGATGCCACTGGTGACTTTTTACCATGACCTTATCTTTTACAGTAAAGAGGTAAAGAGGCCTCGGCCCAGTATACCTGAAGGAGCATCTCCACCCCCATCGTTCTGCCTGGACACTCAGGTCCAGCACCGAGGGCCTTCTGGCGGTTCCCTCACTGCGAGAAGCAAAGCTACAGGCAACCAGGCAGAGGGCCTTCTCGGTAATGGAATGCGCTCCCATCAGATGTCAAAGAGATAAACAACTACCTGAATCATAGAATCATAGAGTTGGAAGAGACCACAAGGGCCATCCAGTCCAACCCCCTGCCAAGCAGGAAACACCATCAAAGCATTCCTGACAGATGGCTGTCAAGCCTCCGCTTAAAGACCTCCAAAGAAGGAGACTCCACCACACTCCTTGGCAGCAAATTCCACTGTCGAACAGCTCTCACTGTCAGGAAGTTCTTCCTAATGTTTAGGTGGAATCTTCTTTCTTGTAGTTTGAATCCATTGCCCCGTGTCCGCTTCTCTGGAGCAGCAGAAAACAACCTTTCACCCTCATCTATATGACATCCTTTTATATATTTGAACATGGCTATCATATCACCCCTTAACCTTCTCTTCTCCAGGCTAAACATACCCAGCTCCCTAAGCCATTCCTCATAAGGCACCGTTTCCAGGCCTTTGACCATTTTGGTTGCCCTCCTCTGGACACGTTCCAGCTTGTCAGTATCCTTCTTGAACTGTGGTGCCCAGAACTGGATTTAAAACATCTGAAAGCAGCCCTGTTTAGGTAAGTTTTTAATGTGTGACATTTTAATGTATTTTAATCTTTGTTGGAAGCTGCCCAGAGTGGCTGGGGAAACCCAGCCGGATGGGCGGGGTACAAATAAATTATTATTATTATTATTATTATTATTATTATTATTATTATTATTCTTCCATGGGGTGAACCTCATTGGCAGAGTATATGTTTTGCATGCATAAGGCTCCAGGTTCAATCAGCATGGGCGTAGCCAGCAGAACCGAGTTACCTGTGACACAATTGGTCAGTTAGTTAGGTATTTTTATTTATTTACTTGATTTTGGAGGGGGGGCAGCTGCTCCCCCTGCACCCCCTTGGCTTCACCCATGATCTTCAGTCACTGCTGGTCAGTGTAGACAATACTGAGCTAGATGGAGCAATGGCTGGACTCAGCCTAAAGCAGCTTCTTGTGTTCCTTCCTAAGATATCCAGTGTCGGCCTCCCATATACATAGGCCACATCTGCCATTGTGCCATCTACTAAATGGCACTAAATAATCTACTAAATGCCATGGTGTCATTTTCTAAACAGTGGTAAATGTTTAATTTACCAGATTATAAAAAAACAACTGGAGACTAGGACTCTGCTTTTGTTAGAACCGGGAACCTGTTTGAAGCCTGTTATATGTGTACCCCTTGCCTGCCTGCAATACTGTTAAGATTTCTGGTTAAACGCTAAATCTGGTAAATTTGAAACCAATTGATCGGAATAATTTGTGACACAGGATAAATTTCTTTCTCTGGTATCAGTTGATTACACTTTGTTCAATTTTAAATACTGTATAGACTTTCGGGTTCCCATCTGGCATTACTGTTGATACTTGTCCACATTGAGAAAGTGGGGTCTAGAGGAATAAGGGAGGCAGAAGGGAGGTAACATAAATAGATATTCCCAATAGTGGATATTTTTATTCTGTAGTGAGTCTGATGGAAGCCGCCCAGAGTGGCTGGGGAGACCCAGCCAGATGGGCGGGGTACAAATAATAAATTATTATTATTATTATTACTCAGAACCCAGTCCTGCTGTACACAGGTAAGTGGGTATAGCAGGGGTGGAGAACCTGTGGCCCTCTGGATGTCATTGGGTTGTAACTCCTAGTACCCCTGACCATTGGCCATGGCAGCTGAGGCTGATAGGAGCTGAAGTCCAACAAGATCTGGAAGGTCCCAGGTTCCCCATCCCTGGGGTATTTGGCTGCAACCTAAGATAGAAAATAGCATACAAGCAAACTGGCAAAGTCTAAGAATTCAATATAACTTCTTTAGTACAAATAGTCAGTAAATCAGTATCAGTCTATTCCCCACCTTCTTGCTTGCTTACACACACACACACACACACACACACACATTTATTTTTATTCTTTAGTCATTTGTCAGGGAATAGTGATATTCCCTGGGAAATTGTTTACCATTTACAGCCTGGATAAATATCTGTTCCCTTCCAATGATCAAAAGAAACCTAAAGACTGCAATGTAGTAAACATTTGTTTAAGATATAAAAAGCAAGTACCCGTATTTTGTGAGCATGGGACATTTTTGGCATTATTTTAATGTGCATTTTCCACATGCACTTCAGAAGACAGTGTATTATATACAATATTTTTTCTGTTTACATATTTTTGATGATTACTGGTCTGTAACATTTTAACACTTCTTCAGAATAAATGCCTTTCATAAGAAGTTCATCTTACTAGAACAAATGGAAGAGCATTGTCTGCAAGTTTTCATTTTGAAATTATTGCACTGCTTTGCTTTTCATCATGCCGCAAAATGTGAAGGCCAAAATATTTATGGTTCTGATTGTCAATCTCGCCTTCGCAAGAGATGTGTGTGTGAAGACAAAATAGACAACTCATTTTGTTGACTCAATAGTAGCACATTATCACAGCGAGATTATAATTCAGGTGTACAATACCTGCTTTTTCCAGAGTACAACAATGAAACTGCCATCTTCTGTGTCTCACAGCAGGTAACTAATATCAACAAAGTACCAAAAACGATGTGCAAATAACATAGTATGGGTCTAACCTCAAGCCACAAAAGCAAAGAAATTAAAAAGTAATGCTTAAGTTTGTATCCTTAACCCACTCTGCTGGGCTTATTCACTGCACCATAAATGACACTGAATTCTTATCACAACTGTGTATAAAGGTAAAGGTACCCCTGACCGTTAGGTCTAGTCGCGGACGATTCTGGGGTTGCGTGCTCATCTTGCTCTATGGGCCGAGGGAGCCGGCGTTTGTCCGGAGAGAGCTTCCAAGTCATGTGGCCACAGAGATACATTTTAATATGGAAACATAACTGGCACCCTTATCCCAATCCATTTGCTTGGGAAGTATGCTGGTTTCAGTGAGCTTTCCATATGTGTAAAGAATTATCATGTACATTTTTTGAGGTGTACGAAACCTACATGGCTAAGGACCCACATATTTGTTAGACCATCTTCCATCCACCCAGAGATCATCCTGTGAGCCATTTTACTGGGTCCCCCCAACAGCTGAAATTGTGATGGGTGGCAACTAGAGAAAGAGAGGCACAGCCAGAGCCGTCTTAAGGGGATCTGCCGCCCTGGCGCGGCTATCCCTCCGGCGCCCCCGCCATGCCGCCTCTCCGCCGCCTCCCTCCCGCGCTTGCCGCCCCTTGGGAGGGGGGTGGTCGAGCGGGGGATGAGGGGCGTGGCGCTGGAGCGGCGCGGGGCTCTGCGTGCCCTTCCAGCACTTCCGGGACGGGAGGCGAGGGCGGCCGGCTCGCGCTCCCGCGCGCATCCGGATGGCGCGGCGCAGCCGGGCGGCGCGGCTGGGCAGCTTGTGCTCCATCGGGTGGGCGGCCGGCTGCGCGCGGAGCGCGAGCCGGCCGCCCTTGCCTCCCGTCCCGGAAGCGCTGGAAGGGCGCGCAGAGCTGTGCTCCTGTGCTCTGCTGGGCAGCCAGAGGGCGTGGCGTGGCCGGCCAGCTCCCTTGCCGGGAGTCAGAGGGCGCTGCCGGCAGGCGCTGCCAGCGGGGCTGGAGGACGGAGGCGCCCTCCAGGCCATTGCGCCCTGGCGCGGCGCGCCACCAGCCCCAATGGATGAGACGGCTCTGGGCACAGCATTTTCCTTGCTATTCAAATATCCTATGAGACCTCACTGCTATCATTTAGGCATCAGCAAAAACATGCCCATTTTCCTAGGCTTTTAATGCAAGCTGTTTAAATGGGTTGTTGTTGTTTCGATTTCATGTGCTGTTGTGGTGTTATGTGTATGCGTCACACTCCCAGCCTTTGACATTTTGCCACTATACCTACAAATGTTTTGTCAGCTTCCATAATTTCTTATCCTTGAATTTACAGTCTAGAAGTGATGCGTCCATGAATGGTACCCACACTTCCTGGTTTTCAGCCAGTCTATCTGTGAGCAATGAAGTGTGGTGGAAGTAATGGATCTACATGCATGATGTCCAGGCTTCAATCCCTGTTCAACTATAATAAACATCAGTGCCCAAGTTATTGTGAGATTGAAATCCCATTGTAAGCTTCTTGAAGAAGTTGAAGGACACAGCAAGCTATTTCGAGTGTTCCTTCTACTATATGTGTTAGCTCGCACTTTATGATGGATGAACTAAGTCTGGAATGGGAAACCTGGACCTGACAGATGTTTGGACTCCAACTTCCATCAGTCCCAGTCAGCAATTATCAGGGATGACAGTCCTTGTAGTCCAACAACATCTGGCAGGCCAGATCCAGCAGAGCTCTTCTAAAATTTATAAAGCTTGTTGTTAGTACTGGCAGTACAATGGGGCAGTTAGGTACCGGTAATTTTACAATGCAATCCTAACTATGTCTACTCAAAAGTAAATCCTATTGCATTTACCATACATTGCCATATGTCCGGAATTTCCTGGACATAGCTTGGAACCAGCTGTCAGAAACAGTGTCTCTGGGCAGCAACCTATGTTGGCAGTGTCGTTATTGGCGATTTTGCCAAAAAAATCTCAACAACATTTTTGTTCAGATTTTCACTTTTTGAAATATGGCAACCCTGAGTTAGGATTGTAGGCTGATTATAGACTTTGTGGTCTTACCGGGTGGGGTGGGGTGTCTTTTAAAATTGTAATAACTCCACTTACTTTAAATGATATCTCTTTCATGCACACACAATTTAAAATGTGTGGTAGGGGAGCCCTGCTGCATTGGAGGACCCTCTTGAAGAATGGGAACTCAGTGGTGTAGCTGCAGTTGCTGGTGCCTGGGGTTTGCATGCGTGCATTTGGCAGGAGGGTCACCTGGCAAGGAGGCGCCAGCACTCACCACCACCAGAGCGATCCCACCCCCACTGGAGCAGAGTGGGGCCACACTGAGATGCCTGTGAAGAGGTGCGCCGTGCTGTGCCATGCTGGGGTGGGTGCCTGCGTGGGGGTGCCTGGTTCCTATCCGCTCAAAAATTGTGCAGCCGGGGCAACGGCCCCCCGGTACCCCCCACACTATGCCCCTGCCTCAACTCCTGCCCTAAAGTCCTGCCGTGAGTATGTCACTGGGCTTATATAACATGAGAAATAGCTGCAGCATGGCGTGCAGACCGACAACTGCTTTTGATGGAGCGCTATCATGAAACAACATTTATTTTCCTCACATTTTCAGTTTGCTCCATAATACACTGTCACACCCAAAGTGGCTCTGATTCTCGCCAGGTGCCTCTCCTTAGCATTCATGCCCAGCCCACACCTCATGGGAGAAGCTGAGCACAAGTGTAACCAAAAAGAAAAAGGAAAAAAAGCTGAAAATGAAAAATGCAGAAATGAATAGATATCACACCTCCTATGAATCCCTTTATTTTCCTGAACACAGAGCAGCCACTCTTATAAAACCACTAGAGATAGCTTCAAAATTTACTACTCAAATCCAAATTAGATTAGCTGCATTATCTTGCATCACAAGCTCCCTGAGCAATACAATGAAAGCTACAAAAGCTGAATTTGCTACTTAGCGTGAAAAGAAATTGAGATTATATTTAAAATAAAATGTGGCCATTTATTTCCTCAAGTATTATAGCTGTATCCTCTGTTAAGGGAGATCACTGTCTTTTGTGCTCACTGTTTTATTTTGAACCCCTTTAGCGCCTGCTTAAGGAAAGAGATTAGTTCACTGCTAATTGTGTTGTTGGTTTTGTGATCCTATGAAAACCTCCTAAAAGTCTGCATGCAAAACCAATGAGGTAGAACATGTTCGACAAGCTTAGTTCCAACAAGACCAACGTAGCAGGGAAAGATTTTTAAATCATCGCCTCTCTTTGGTAACAAAAGTATATACAAGTGTTTACAAGAGGATTAAAAGCTGGCTTGTGAATTGTATTAAAGATTTTTTCACTAGACAATGTTTTTTAAAAAACAAAAACAAAACAAAAACACGTCCCCTCCCGAAAAGCCCTCTTCATTGATCTTATAACCAAATAATTTGATTCCAGCAGACACTAGTTATTTCATTTATTCTTATTATGCTTGTTTAAAAGCATTGTGCAATTACTATTTTAAAAAAAAATACTAGCGGGGCTACAATAAGCAGTACCTATTAGCAACCTGTCCAATTACAACAACAGGGAGAAAAACCCACTACACACTAGAAACCATAGCACCTGGTAATTAAAATTGCTAATCACCAGCAATTATCTGGCAGAGCTTTATAGCCAAGTGAAACAGTTTGACCCTTTGCCCAATGAAAGAAGAATGTTTGCTGTCTATTGATAAGCGCTTAGGCAAAGCTGTGTTTTGCTCCCATCCATTAAGCGGCTACTAATAGGAAGTCAACAAAAGAAGCTGACATCTGTGGTTGGGTACTTCTACCAGACCAGGTCTGAGAGCCCAGGTGTTTGGAGTACTCCTGCCAAAGATCTACAGGGAAAGGGGAACAAAGTTTATGGGGGGGGGGGGGAGAGAATGAAAGTAGTCACTCTTCAAAGACAACACTGGCAGCAGTTAATTGCAAATCAGGTCTCAGCTTGGTATTCCAAACCTACTCAAGTATAACTGTGATGATGGTTTGGAAGAACTGTTGTTTTTCTCAGAAGGTACATTAAAAACGTAAATAAATAAGGCACAGGTTTGAGAATCCAACAAGCCAAGGAGGCAGATGAATATTCCATGAGCCCATCAACCACATTTTCTATTCAGATATTCCTATTTTTCTGCCGTTACTATACAAAGGAGGAACATAATCGCTCAAATATTGGATTGGTATTATCATATCAAAAACCTGTAACAGGAGAGGGAGGGGGAGAGGAGGAGAGGGAGAGAGAGAGAGAGAGAGAGAAAGAGAGAGAGAGAGAGAGAGAGAGAGAGAGAGAGAGAGAGAGAGAGAGAGAAGACTCTCCTCATGGGATGCTATTAAATATGTGGCCCGTATTCTGAAGGAACAAGCTTGTCAGAGCTCCAAAAAGCTGTTGACAGAAATTTGTCAAACAGTAGCAAACAAGTCAGTTAAAGCTTCTAAAGACTGTGCTGTCTCGTACAAGAAATTTATTATCCACCTCCCCCTTTAAAAAAAAAAACTGCAGAGAAAGAAACCAGGAGTGAATAAAGCTGCAAGGTTAGGACAGGGTCATTACTAGACCAGATATCGTCCCTGTACACACATATGTGGTGAACACATATCTTATGCCAGGGTTGGAGAACAAGCCCAGGGCCAGTTGTGGCTCTCCAACTCTCCACACCAGGCCCTCAGGAAAAGTTAGCAAAGTTCACAATGGATACCCAGGATTTCAGGGGTGTTACTAAGTCAGAAAAATAAGGGAAGCACAATGCAGCAGTGTCTGTGAGTTCCGCAATTCTTGCAGCTGATCTGCAACTGAAATAACAAGATATATTTTCTTCTTTTGGTTGACCATTGTGAGAAGAGGTTGGTGGATTAGATGGGCCATTGGCCAGATCTAGCAGACTCGTCTTATTTACTTAGGTTTTATCCCTGGCTCCCTTCCTTGGCTGTTTTCCCCTGCGTCACTGTACAAATTGTTAGGCTCCTGGTCCTTGAAATCTGTAAAGCGCCATGCAGAGTAATGTTGCTCTATAAATAACAACCAATAACAGCATTTGGTGTAAAGCACTCCTGCTGTATGTTGCTGCATGGAATGAAAGGCCTGTCTACAAAGTTACAGAAGGGTTTTGTGCAATGGTTTAACCATCACAACTCCTCCCAAGGGATATTGGAAATTGTAGCTTGCTAAGTATTCTTTTTAGAGAGAACTTCAGGCATCACATCTCGCTGGGGTCTGCATAGAAGGCATAAACAGAAAGCCTAAGAGGCAGTCCTGGCTCAAGACATTTTGCTGCCTGAGGCAAGGGACAATTGGTGCCCTCATCTAAATGCCATGCACAGAAGCTGACCAAATTATCCGTTAAATCCTACTTTAGCACTGGTGAAGTGACATCTGAGCACAGGAGGCAGGTTTAGGGGATGCAGGGTGGGCTGCAAGAAAAAGAAGGGGAAAAAGAAGAGGAGGAGGAGGAGGAGGAGGGAGTTTGGATTTGATATCCCGCTTTATCACTACCCGAAGGAGTCTCAAAGCGGCTAACATTCTCCTTTTCCTTCCTCCCCCACAACAAACACTCTGTGAGGTGAGTGGGGCTGAGAGACTTCAAAGAAGTGTGACTAGCCCAAGGTCACCCAGCAGCTGCATGTGGAGGAGCGGAGATGCAAACCCGGTTCCCCAGATTACGAGTCTACCGCTCTTAACCACTACACCACACTGGCTCTCACATGGAAAACAGTCGTAAAGCTTGATAAAGATGAAAGGAAGTGCTCTTGACTGGTGGATGCCCCCATTATGGTATGAGGGATACCATAATGCTGACTACTTCAGTGAAATGTGGGCAGGCACTCATGAGAGCCAGACGTGATTCCTCTTCTATCATCATCTGAATGTCATCCCTCCCATAGCCTTATAACGTATTTTATTTTATGTAGATTAAAGTTATTCTGATGCTCTCTTATTCACATCATCTGTTCAGGCAAGATTGAAAGGAGGTAGGGGGGCAATTCCCATCCCACTGAAACCTGTGGCAAATCTCCCATTGATTTTCATGTATGTGCTCCACAAAGAAAAGATGACAGGAGGGGAAAATGGAAACTAGAAGTTGTTCATCATCCGTGTGGCTGCTTATTTTACCATTTCTTACAGTCGTCATTGTCTTACGTGAGGAGAACAGGCTGATAAAATGGAAAACTCAGCAACAGCTTAGCTTACCCAGAATGTGATTATGCAGCAGAAAGACACTTTAAATTCTCATTCAGTCACACAATTTGGGAGCCAGGAAGTGCAAATATGCATTTTATGATCAAGCCAAATGTATGGCTAGCTCTTTCTTTCCTTTTTTAAACAACAACAACAACAACAACACCCTGTGCTCCAATGCCCTTCCCATTCCGCAATCTACTATGCTTTGGGAGGTAGGGTGGAATATAAAGTTAACAAATAATTTTAAATAAATTAACAAATGAGCTTGCTCATGGACAATTTCACATTCTGAAAACCGTGAGGTCCTTTATGGCACGGTGGAGTACTTAGATAATATTTATGCTGGGATTTTTAAAATGACAACCCACAATTTAAATTAGTCAGTGGAGGGTTAGTCTTCTGAACAGGGTCCAACAAGGATTTCCAGTGACTAGGACGCTACTTCCCACCACCACCACCGGCACCTCCCAAACAGAGGAGCTGCTAGTTTTTCCTCTCAGGTTGGTAGGGAAACAAGCAATACTTTGTTTGTTTCCCAGTAAAGACCAAGGCTAAGAAAGGGAGTGAGGCTTTCTTTCATATAGACCAGATTTGTTGGTTTCATGAAACCCTCTCCCCGTGTTACTTACACTTTTCATTATATTCATGTATCAAGCTATAGCACGCTGACACCAAATGTAGTATACATAAACTATTAGCCACAATAGCTAAATGGAACATCCATGTTTAGATAGAATACCTTTGAATATTGGGGGGGGGGGACCTAGAGGAGGGCTGGTGCCTTCAAGTCCTGCTTCTGAGCCTCTTTAGGGTATTTAGCTGGGCACAGCTGGAAACAGAATACTGGTCTGATCTAGCGAGTTCCTTCTTATGCCCATATCATGCTATCTTATTTCTCTGGGAAGTATAAACAGCTGGTTGCAGTTCCTAATTTGTGGTGCCCTTTTTATGGCACGAAGTGGACTGTACAATGCAAGCAGCAACAAAGAATGCAAGACTTTCTGAGAGTGGAGAATGAAAACTGTCAAAATAAGTGGTAAACTACAGGTCCCTTAGAATGAGCTGTTGTCGAGAAAAAGAATGTTAATAAAAAAAAAAAGCTATTGGGGGTGAGCCCAGAATGTGAGGAACCATCAAATACAAGCAGCCAGTAAATGTACACATAATAGAGGTGAAGATCGCAGAGGACAGGTGAGTCCATCCTCTCCGAAGCACATAGAGCTGAACAAATAAAGTTACAGGCAATTTTCTAGAATGACAGCGATAAAGCAACAAATGGGTAAACAGTCTATGTTGGCCAGGCAGGAGGGAAGGGGGGAAAGAGTCCAATGTCACCTGCAAAGAATGGAGGAAGAAGCTGATATACCGTACAACTATGCGGTTCAGCTAAGCCACTTCAAAAGCTACATGTTGTGTTGTCAATGATGTTTCTGTCTAGTTCAAGGATAAAATACAATGTCATGAAATCAAATTATCTAATAAACTAATATTACAGATGGATTTCTCTGTCTTGTTTGAAAGATATGCAAGGACTGAAATTATAGTTTGCATGCTGGATAAATTGCTAACAATCACTTTGCATTTATTCAATATTTGAATGTGCCTAGATAATTCATTCTTAATCCTAAAATGATGCGCACATGGGGGTATTGTTGTTGTTGTTGTTGTTGTTGTTGTTGTTGTTGTTGTTGTGTAATATATCAATGGCATCATTATGTATATCACAGCACGACAAATTCAAACATGACTCGCTGAAATCTGATTGGCCTGTTGAGGAACAGCATTTGTTTTTGTTGTATATCACCTTGGTCCTAAAGACTTCGGCATATGATTACTAACACTCTTAAATAACAAGGAGGAGGAGGAGGAGGAGGAGGAGGAGGAGGAGGAGGAGGAGGAGAAGAAGAAGAAGAAGAAGAAGAAGAAGAAGAAGAAGAAGAGGAGAGGAGGGAGGAGGAGGAGAAGGGAAGAAGAAGAAGAAGAACAGGAGGAGAAGAAGGGAAGAAGAAGAAGAAGAAGAGGAAGGAGAAGAAGGGAGAAGAAGAAGAAGTATGGAAGAAGAAGAAGAGAAGAAGAAGAAGAGAAGAAGAGAAGAAGTATGGAAGAAGAAGAGAAGAAGAAGAAGAAAAAAGAAGAGAAGAAGAAGAAGAAGAAGAAGAAGAAGAATGAAGAAGGAAAACATGGCCTGGATAGGGATGTGCCCTTGGTACAACAAGCAACTATTTCCCAGAGGGCACTGTGACTGTCACTATTTTCCATGGCAATTCACTCACATACCAGCAAAATCAGGTAGTGATTGTGAGTTCTTGTGCAACAAACACATTTCCCCAAATAGTAGACTTGTTGGTATATGAAAAGCAATGGGGAAAAGCACCAGAAAGTGGGGTAACACTTGCAATGTCCTCCAACCTCCCCACAAACAAGTAATAAATTGTGAATGATCATTAAATAGCCAACGTCATCTAATCAGCCTGCAAAAAGATTAGGATGAAGGAAATGCGTGCTGCTTAAGACTCATGTGTAAACTAATCCTGGGATTAATTCCAGGCATCTTTGATACATTTCGGAGTTTGAGATTGTTACAGTTGGTTTTGGGACTGGTAGGCAGTAGGGGCTGAAGGAGTAGCAGGAGACTGAAACTTCCTCTGCATAGACACCGACACACTCAGTGTTTCCATATATTGAAGAGCGAAAAAGAGGTCGCCATTTGCCGAGTTCTGCTTTTAAATATGGCTCGCAATGACGACTTTCATTTTAAATACCCATGAAAAAAAGGACGTGTCTTGGAAAAAGAGGACATATGGCAACCCCACTGCGCGCACACACACACACATGCGTGAGCACGCACACACACAGGTTTCCATGCAGGAAACACACACTTCAACCCTTGATGTAGGGTGTGTAGGATTGGAAGAGCTTGGGATGGATGATTTGAAGTAGAAAAATGGCAGGCAGGGAAATAAAGAAACCCTCTTCAGATGCTCTCTCATCTATCTGGAAGCAGTTTTTCCAGTTGCAAAGAGCCCATTCTTGTTACATTACATACTATCTCTAAAGCATTTAATTTTGCCTTCCTATCTACCACTGAAGGCTAGTTAACATTGTTATGAGAAAACGAACTCTCTGTTAAGTTACTTTTCTCCTTCTGGTATGTTTTGACCTTGTCCTTGAGATGGTTGCTTCTGTGACACCTCTCCACTGAAGGCCAAGATTTTTGCTCCCTCTCCACATAAAGCTGTTCTTGCTTTGTATAAATCTCTGGTTTCCACATCCTTCAAATACACCTTGAGACAGACCTCTTTCCTTCACACACAAATGTTCCTTGCACTATTCTCTTTTACTGCTTCCTTATAGTTATTTATAAAACTAAAATGATATTTGAATCAGTTTTCAATTACTGTCAAAACTGGTCACTTTACTCTGAAGACTTTATTCATAATTTGCAGAAATGCAACCTGCTTCTTTTTGCAAATGGAGCACCACCATCTAATCCTACTTATCAGCCAGGCAGGCACCCACCAGAATTTGGCAATTTCCCTAGCACCAGCTATATATATCTGGTATTGATTTCTGGTTGGGAACAGATATTCTGATCATCATCATATGAATGGGGAATTCATAGGAATTCCATCACAGTTATATACACTTAAGTTCTATGGACAACAATGGGGTGTACATGCAGACAACTGTCTCATGAATTGTGGCTTCAGTCTATAACAATTTCTCCTCAACCCTCCCATCTAGTTCGACCTATCTTGGTGTTATGTCATCCTGTAGCTCATGTACTTGTTTATATACTTAATTATTTATCTGCATGCCTTTCTTGTTCTCTTGCATAAAGAAATTAACCTCTCTAGTGATCCTGTGTCATAGATAAGTTGGACTGTTAGTGTAAAGTGAACCTTATTGTTCTACACTACATTCCTTTGTATTAAATATTCATCATACTTGCAGCACATTTGCATACAGCTTTAAAACTCAGCAAATATTTTGAATAATTAGCTATTACTAGAATCACCACTTACATCCACAGAGAGTGCACATTATGTAAGTGCAAACCTACATACATACTGATACACATTCACACCAACACACACCCAACACCATACACATACTGTGCATTTAATATCTTTATATTGTTAGGGCATGTAAGATAATAAACAGATCCATTCAAACTACAGAGATGCCTCAATTGAAGATCTGAAAAAGGGCTCAGTGACCTTGCTTAATTAGCCATGTAATGAAACAGAACTGAGAGAGCTATTCCCACAAACCACTGCACAGCTTCACATCACCCCCTGCTTGTCAAAAATGACATGAATAGGAAGTCAGCAGACATGATTCAGAAGCCAACCCCCTTATTCTTACGGGCTTTTTGAATATATGCTGATGTTAATTTCATGTCTGTGCCAGCGAATAAGTGCTTTAGGCTGGGGCATGCATGCTGCTGACTGCTGCATCGGTGCAACGTTAAGAGACAGGGGTACAATCCAGCTCCCTTCAAATCAAAGGGATCTCCCCCTCCTTCAGTGGGATATGAAGGCATAATGCAAAGCTGCACACAAGCACAGCAGACCTAAGATGGATTCTGAAGAGCCACCTGAGCTGTAGTTACATGAAAGCAGTAGAAGCCCTTATTGACATATGACCTCATCTGAAAAGAGAAAAGGTGAAGACTGATGTGGTGGTCCTAATCCTTGGCAAAGTTTCATAAGATGCCATAGATAGTGATGACTGCATCAGGTCCCTCTGTCGCTTACCCTAGCGCTGCTATCAGGTGCTCCTGGTGGTATTGCTTCAGGGGTAATTAGGAAGGGAGTGGTCACTTGAGCAGTAATACTGTGGCACCAAAGTGCTGATGCGGAGTATGAAGTCAGCTGCAGGTGGGAGCTCTACCCAGAAAGCAGGTTGCAAAATAAAATGTGCCGCATAAATTGAATAGCTATATCAGGGGTCAGCAAGCTTTTTCAGCAGGGGGTTGGTCCACTGTCCCTCAGACCTTGTGAGGGGCCAGACTATATTGGGGGGGGGGAGAGAACGAATTCCTATGCCCTACAAATAACCCAGAGATGTGTTTAAATAAAAGCACACACTACTCATGTAAAAACACCAGGCAAGCCCCACAAATAACCCAGAGATGCATTTTTAATTAAAAGGACACATTCTACTCATGTAAAAACACACTGATTCCCGGACCATCTGCGGGCCGGATTTAGATGGAAATTGTGCCAGATCCAGCCCCCGGGCCTTAGTTTGCCTACCTATGAGCTATATAATATATAGATTGAAGGAAAAAATCACCTAGCAAAGACAGTGAGGCAACTTTACATCACAAAAAAGGTACCATGTATGATGAGGGTTTGGGGTTTTTTTTTTTTAAGTATCTGTATGTCTATGAGGAAGCAGGATTGTTTTATTAACCAAACTGTTGTAAGAATACAACAGTCTAACAGTAGATGCTTTGAAAGCGCAAATGCAAAATGAATGCCCATTAAGTATACAGCTCAGCAATATAATTCCCAAGAACAGATAACACTATTAACTCATTGGGGTTTCCAGAGAGCGGAGCAACACATACTGATTTGCAGGATCAGAACCATGCATTAGTGGTCTCTGTAATGGATATTGTGTCCAATGAAAACTAAAGAAAATGATTATTTCACAGCACCCTAATTTTCTGAAATACTTCTTTCCCTGGCTGCAAATCACAAAGGCAAAAAAAAAGGGAGGCCAAAACCCAAAGTTTGGAAATGTCAGACAGTTAATCTATCTCATCTTTTCTCCAGTACTCTCTTCCAGATTTTCCCCCCCTTGCTAAGGATGGAGGACGACGCCCTCCTCTGGCTAAGTATCCAATTTTCATCAATCATCAAGCAAGGTATAGACCTCCCTTTGAACGCTGAGGCGGGGAGCTAGAGGCAATTACTTGTGATTGATAGCACTAAATATGAAACCGCATGTACCTCATCCATGAAGCATGGAATCAGAGGCATATTGTTAGTGGGGGAGATGAATGAAACTTGAGATAACCTTGGCAAATTAGGCATATGTTAGCATTAAGCTTTGTCAGTAAGCAGGCTATAAATTACAGACATGTTGTAACGCCATAAACTCTTCTATGAATTGAACGACAGTGGTAATTTAATGTGGAATGTATCAGTTTAGCCCTTTTTGGAATTTCATTGAATTTCTGCATTGTTCAACAAGCCGAATTTATTTGAATGTGAAAAGTTGGGAGTTCCCTCTATATGAAGGTGGACAGTATTACATCATGCACACAAACGACTGACTTTGCATCACATGGATGCTTTTAACAAACAGTAGGCAACTTAACTCCAGAATTAATTCTCTGTTGAGTAAATTAAAAAGAATGGAATCGGAGAAGGAAGTTCTTCTTCTGCTTTCTGCCATTATTCACCCCCTTGTATGATCAAGCTAAATATATTTAAGTAATAAGACACAGCATGCAGTGCATTTCTGGACTATTACTGAACACCTCAGGTGACGTTATGAGGCAAAAGGCTAGAGGCTGGACGACTTTAATCACAAGAGAAGTGCAGTAATCCCTTCGAAATGCATGGCCTGTGGTGTCTTATTGCTATTATGAAATGGAATTTATAAATAAAATAAGAGGGAAAAGTCAGGCCTCTGCATTTACTGTCTGTTATTGACAGAATTATGACTCCAGTGACAGCTAAGCCAGGTTTCAGAAGCCATTTTTCAATTATTCTATATTTCAGTCAGACTTCCATTAGGAAGAGAACTGACAAATGTATATTCTGGGGAGGGGAGGGGAGTTAAAACCTAAATAGTTATATTAAATGTAATCTATCATTACGGAAAATGTATTGATATGGTAAAAATATTTTTTTTAAAAAATTTATTCATACCTAAGTAATTCTAACAAAAACAGTAATTGCTCTAATTATTATTCTAAAGGTATAGTTATTGGTTCTAATGTTACACAACTAACCTTTTTTTAAAAAAAATCCATTTAAATTTTATTCCTTGTAATGCACATACATGTTTTTCATTCTGTCATTCAGGGGCGTTCCTAGGTGCTTAAAGAACTCAGAATACTGGTGCATGACCCAAATTTGTATATGCTAATTTATATGTACAAATACCTCTGAGAAACTAAGGGGATGGATGGTAGAGCACAAGAAGCCCGGTTATGTGAAATAAAGCCACTAGATGCTACCCATGGAAGGCACACATGTGTCTCCCATTCTGAGTTATTCAGTGTCAGGGATTGATAGGCGAGGAACTAAGAGTCTTCATTGAGAAACAGAGGGATCTTCTCCTCCACAAACAACTTGGTTGATGACAGGCGAGATAGAATATATCCCATGCTAGTTCAGATGTAAGACCCATTTTTCCCAGTGGGTGGGTCTCACTTGCATGAATGTACAGTATGCTTAGGATTGTTAACTTTAGTAGTGACCTACTTTGGAACTATTGATTTCAACAAGACTAATGTGTGATGTGTCGCATACCACTCAGTGCATTGACAACTCTTGCCACCCCCAGTTTCCACACAGATGTGAAGATTCTATTGGGCTGCTGTAGAAATCTATCACAGCATGTCTTAGGAGACTAAATGTTTCAGTGTGTCTACTCTTCTCTTCTGTGCTCTGCATATTCCCTAACCGGAAATGGTTGGAGGTATTCTGTAATAACCACAGCTTTCTATATGGAAGCTCATTATTCCTACTTACACAACTAATTTGTGTAAATGACAAAGGAAAAAAAAAGAATGACATGTGCATTCTGAAAGCTTTGCATAAAAATATGACCTTTGAATAAAATTAGTTCCTATTTCCGAAAAGATTATTGTGACCTCTTCCTCTCCATTTTCTTAATGGCTTCTTCATGACAAAGGCAAAATTGAATGAGCATCACAGGCTTCTGTAAGATTTGGAATTCTATTTCTTAGTGAAAATCAATAAGAAATCAAAACTAAAAGCCTAAGCTTCTCTCTCTCTCTCTCTCTCTCTCTCTCTTGCAATAACCCATCTTCAATTCAACTTTTAAATTTAACCTTGGGCATACATGGCATTATAACTAAGTAGGTTAATAAATGTACCCTGCCTTACATATTCAAATGAGACAAAGCTGTTTTGATGAGAAATGGAAAGAAACAAGATATTAAAATTGACCTAAAGAAGCTATAGCTAATCAATTCTAATACTGGAGTTACCCAGAAAGACAGACAGACAGATAGATATAGCAATCAAATGAAATTAATATGAATACATGGCACGATTACCTACATGATTTAAGCTAAAATATTATATACAAAACCTACAGACACTTAAAATTTTATCTCTAATTTTGATTCACCTTTACCAGTCCTTGACTTATAAAAATCCAGTGTGAACTACTAGACAGAATTCAGAAAGAAGGATCAAACCATTACTTGTGATGCTGATTTACAAGCAAATTATAGTTTTTGCAAACCAGTTTTCTGGGTTTGGACAAAACAGTATGCTATAGTTTTGCTACAAGCCAGGTGTGAAAGGTTCTGATCTTCTCATGTATGGAGGAAGAGGAAAGGAGAAGAGAGAGTGCCTGCTCATTCTCATAGCACACCTGTTTTGACATTTCATGTGAATGCAACCATAGTTTCCCTTCCATCTATCTCAAATCACTGGTTCCTCTTCAGAAAACCCTGCAGTCCCAGGCATCCTGGCTTCACTGTGACAGTGTACTCTGAGGGAGCAATGGGCATGCAATTCCCGCTCACCCTCTCCCAACAGGTGGGTGGAGTCTGTGACCCCGCACAGGGCCTACCTGGCCAGGTGCCACCCACCTGGTAACAGGGTGTCTTTGGCCCGCCCCTACCTGGCCTGGGACAGGTACAGGGGCTGATCCCTCGGCTAACGTTGACTCTTCTTCCTTCTCTTCCAGGATCACCCACCCGACCCTCCCTAAAAAATTAAATTCTGCTTTCTTGTCACCTTTTCTTCTTTTGCAGCTTAACCTTTTGCGTTCTAGGTTAGCGGGCGCTGCTATGGTCATAAGATGGTTGCTGTATTCAGAACCGGGAAGGAATTTTCCTTGCATTGGCAGGTTTTCTCTTCTCCGTAGCAATTCATCACAACTTTGGGGCAGTTTTGGGGCCTTGTTAGGTATCCTTTAGTCTATCTTCGAGTTGGGGGGGGGGAGCATCTCATGCCCCCATGCGGCGGTGTTTGCAGGGCCCGTTAAAGGGTGTTTGCAGGAGTCACTGGCCCTAGAGCGGCCACAAGTAGGTCAAACTCCCAACTTAGCTGCAGTGCGTGGGCACGCTGTGTAAGTTCACGCTTTACAGTTTCCTTACACGGCACCTGTTTGCCCTGCACATCCTCAGCCCCTGGCGGGTTGAGAGGGATACCTTCCAAGGCCAGTGCCAAGTTTCTACATCTGAAATTCAATAAAGTTTTGGCCTAATTTGAACCCATACCTTGTTGTCTAGTCTTTCTTGTGGGGGAGGCTCCAAAGACAAGGTTTAGTGTGTGGGCTAGCAAAGACATTTATCACTGTCCCCAGACTGCTGTGCAATGTGCATATGCACCAAGATGTTAGTACACATGTATGTTGCACGGATCCAATTTTTCCATGTGTATTTTTGTGGACTTTTAGCCACACATTAGTGATTTCATTTTAACTCATATCAGTGTTTCCTTTCCACACTAGTGGATGTTGCTTGATTAGATGTATTCTCACTATATGTTGTCCCCCCCCCCCCAGCTACCACTTCCCTTCCCTGTGGAAGTTCCAGAAACCTGAGGTCTATTTGGTCATGCACACAAGTGTTTTTACCTGTGTACAGTGGTACCTGGGTTACAGACACTTCAGGTTACAGACTCTACTAACCCGGAAGTAGTACCTCAGGTTGAGAACTTTACCTCAGGATAAGAACAGAAATCATGCCCCGGCGGTGTGGCGGCAGCTGGAGGCCCTATTAGCTAAAGTGGTACCTCAGGTTAAGAAGAGTTTCAGGTTAAGAACGGAACTCCAGAACAAATTAAGTTCTTAACCAGAGGTACCACTGTACATGTGGATTACAACAACAACAACCAACTTTCACCAAAACCAAAGTTTCAAGCATGTTTCACAATTGAGCATATATTTTTGAACGTGTTTATTTTTATTTACAAAACAGCATTTTTTATTTTTCTTTCCTCTTTTCCTTTCCTGCCACCTGTACCTGCAAGGGCCAATTTCACTATTACTTTTAATTCAGCTGTTTTGTGCAAGAGCAGGTTTGCACAAAACAACTTTTTAAAAAATACCGAAAAGAGCCTTCAGCAACAACTAGTGGAAATAGGTATTTCCCTTTGGGCTTATGGAAAGAAAATGGCTGGGTTGTGCTCAGGAAATGAGCGAACAGAAGTATAGAGTCTGGGGATAAGATTACACTCAACATGCTTATAAAAATTAAACCCACACAATGCACTTCCACACTTGAGTAATAAGCAACTTAATGTTAAGATTCCCCCTCCCCTTTATTGCATTATCCGCTGATCAGGAAAATCCAAATTAAATGGTGAGGGATGATTGCAGGCTGCCAGTTGGATGAGGGAAATGTCATGTGGATGACAGGAAAAACATGTGACAGTAGGATGTATTGAATCTACCTTAACTGTCAGATGTACACATAATAAGACTTCAGTTGTAATCCCTGAACTCCAATAAGAACTGCAACTCAAACCATATCTGCATGAGATTTCCCGAATTTCAAAGTTCAGTGGCTCATGCTAACGCAACCTATGGATATAACTAGATTTATTAGTGGCAGGATGAAGGATAGAAGTGCCTGGCGTGCTCTGGTCCATGGGGTCACGAAGAGTCGGACACGACTGAATGACTGAACAACAACAACAATTAGTGGCAGGATCCAGTCCTGCTGATTCAGTTTGAGGAAGAAGAGAGAAAAGATGAAAGTATAGTACAGTCATACCTCGGAAGTCGAACGCCTTGCAAGTCAAACGTTTTGGCTCCCGAATGCCGCAAACCTGGAAGTGATTGTTCCAGTTTGCTAATGTTCTTTGGAACCCGAACATCCATTGCAGCTTCCGATTGGCTGCAGGAACTTCCTGCAGCCAATCAGAAGCTGCGTCATTTTGGAACGGATTCTGTTTGACTTCCCAGGTATGACTGTATGGGGATTGGGGAGTCAACACATTTTGCTACGCATACTTTTTCTCTGCAGAATTGCTTTATATCACCATGGTTGTTGTAATTATGCTTTATGTACCTCAGCTGTTGGCAGGGGTGTGATTCTATCACAAGCTTTTCAAGCACTTACACCTTTGCCCCCAAAGGAGAAACTTGTTTTTAAAAATGCAACTTCTCAGCCAATAAAAAGTTGTGGACATTTTAAAAAGAAATAACATTGGTTTTGTTTTGTTTTTGCTTTTCTAAAAAAAAACACAACCTAACACAGCTACAGGGAATATATACATGGTGACTAGTGAGACAATGCTTAATTAATGAAATTAGGGACTACAGCCTCTTAAAACAGCATATAAGGAATTAAGAATAGCTTTGAACACATTAAATATTATCACATAGTTACAGGTAATTTTGAGTCAAGAGAGGTCTAGGAAATAAGGTTAATAAGAATATGCTGTAGTTTCTTCCAGTTTTCCCTTTCAAGGCATTCTTAATAGATATGGAGACAAAGCGCTGCTGGAAAATTGATTATAATGTCATGGAAAGGCAATCTATGTGTTTGTTCTGTACTGACATTTTTAAACATAGATTACTTAACTTTATATGTGCTTTTTTTGTTCTTCGCTTCTGTACATAACACTCTGTGTAAGAAATTATGCTTGAAAAATAAAATTTATCTTCATATTTGCATTCTTCTTGTCACACTATTAGCTGGTTTTGTATAAATCCTATGCAGGTTTTTTTGTTTTTTGTCTTAAGCATACATGGTGTTCTCTATTCCTGTAAAAACCTTAGCTTGAAATCTTTTAAGGTATCAGGTATGATTTATTAAGCCATTAAGATGATTGCATTCCCCTGAACTTTGTCATTTGTGCTGGGGGAGGGAAGACAACATTAACTCTGTGTGCACTGTGGTCCCAATTTGAAACACACATAAACCACACCTGCCCCAGGATGAAAGACAATAGGAACATTCCTCACATTGTGGATGGCCCATTCACAGAATTCTAGTTAAGACCCCTTTCCCCCTCTGCAGTTCAATTGGCTTGGAACTGTACGAGCTACTTAATTCTTAAAAACCAACTATGTGAGAGCAAACTATGTGACAGGCATGTCCAGTTTTGGTCCTCAGCTACCGAGTAATAACTGTTGATAGATCTGCCCTCCATTCATTGGTATGATCCTTAAAAAAAAGCACAACAGCTGTGTGGGAAATTGCAGTCAAACATGCACAAGTGCTTGTTAGTGCATGAAGGGGTTAAGACCAGAGAAGTCTGCTAGATCACAGCTGGATCAAACCCCCTCTTCTTTCACTCCCAGCCAAGTATCCGACCAGGACAGAAGTGTCTGAACTTGCTCCAAAGTTCAAACCTCATGCTTGAAACTATAATCTGCATTTTGCACTCAATAATATTCTACTTGTGTTCCCCTTGCTGCTGCATGGAATTACACATGAACAAGACCTTTGGATTTAGTAAGTAAAGCTTTTTTTCTGGATTTAGTCAGTAAAACTTTTAAACTTAATAGTATGTGGTCATTGCTACAGGGTTAAAGAGATGGGACAAGTGTTTTAAGGTAGACTAAACAAGATATGTAAAAAGGTTTAACAATCTATATTCCACAGTATGCTGCTGGTTAACTCAAGAGTGTTTTAACCCTACTGGAGAGTATGCAAAGCCCTGCATTTTGAATCTAGGCACCCATCTGATTCTTTTTGTTAATTACTCGCATGCGGACCAGATCTATTTTCCACCTCCACAAGCTTGTGGCAGTCAGTACCATAAGTTAATTTCACAGTGGGTCATCATGACTAGGTTAGTTGTACTTAGTTCCCACTGTGATAAACAGGTCTTAAATTGTGACTACTTTTCTAAATTGATTTCTAACTACCAGCAGAACCCTATGAATATTTGCTCAGAAGAAAGTTCCACTGTGCTCAACGGTGCTTACTCTGCCAAACATGCATTTAGGACTGTAGTTCTGGTCTCAATCAACCCCTATGTGCTGTCTGAATCAGCAATGTATGTAGCATTTTGTTTGTTTTGTTATTAAATTTGTTTTTCCTTTTGTCTTTGCAAATGGGCAGTCTGGAAGATAGAGGGGAAGAGGAACAATTCAAAGCAGGGAAACATATGGCACAGCAGGCAGCAAATACTGGGTCAAAGAGAGAGGTGATTTTTGAGAGGGAAAGGATTTCAAGGGAGATTGGTTTAGGGCCAAGATCTCAGCCCTGCCTTGAACTTAGTTTGGACAAATTATACACAGAGAGAGACATAGATAGGAAGTTTACTATCTGATTTTTTTTTTTTAATGGGGTGAATTGTGCTGCTGTGCCGGAGACAAGTGCAATCTTTTAAAATAAAATATAGGAACAGAAAGCCCACATTACTTCAACAGGCAAAGCATTGAGCTACGTATTTATGTAAGCTGCAACCCAGAATATACTTACTATGGAGTAAGCTCCATTGACCATGGTGGGAATTAATTCCTAGATGATTCTGTTGTTAATGTTCATCAAATACTGTTAGCATAAAGTGGGGTGTGAAGGTTAGGATTGCCACATATCCTGCCTGTACCTTTAAATGTTCTGAACAAACACAGTGGTTGTTTATATCTTTGTTTGACTCGGATACATATAACAACTTGCAGTTACTTGTATATTTTGTGAGATGTGTTATAGGGTATATATATTGTTTTGAAGTGCCTTATTCCCATATTTTGAATGACATACTGATATATATTTACTAACAGTTATTAGCCAGTGTGTTGCATTTGCATTTTTTTAAATGTTCTGAAGCAGTGAGAAAGGATGCAGCTCCTGTGACTTTTGCCTTTAGTGTGTCCCCCCCCCCCACCCCGAACTGATCTTTGCATTGTGATGAACAGTTCAGAGGCACTTTTAGGCATTTAGGGAGTGGGGAGGGAGCCTAGAATGTCCAACCTCAAGAGGAAGAAAGGTTTCCCTCTTTTTCTGTCCATCCCACTCTTACTTTTGCATATGATTTACACGAGGGGCTTGAGAATTTGGATTTAGTGAAACTGAGAAACTTGCAGGTACTGAAAACAGAGCTACAACTACTAAACAAATTGCAAACAATTCCTGAGCAAGATAATCACTGCTGGTGGATTTAAACAAGTGGCCCACGAAGCCTCTGTGAGAAGCTTCTGTTTGAGCCAGGTAGGAGCTGAATAGCTTCAGCTCAGTAGGAAGGAATGTCAAGTGCTCAGACCCAGGCAAATACAGCCCTAAGGAACTTAGCTCCCAAACATTCCCATCAAACATCCAGTCTCTTGAGGGCCTAATTATATAGTGTGCAATGTACATGTGCAATGATATATTTAATCTATATGTCTCCCATCTCACTCTTTTCTCCTCTAAAGACCTATGATTTGTAGTCTGCATCCATTTCGGAATGCAGTTAATCTTAGGCTACACGGCTATGTATAAAACAAGTGACATCTTCAAATGGTGAGAAAAATGAGCCAAAAGACTCTGAGTCATTAAGTACACATTAACTACGTGTTGTCACATTAACTATAGGGTGTAGGACCAATTTTCTCTTCTTTGTCATGATCTAACACTCTCCCTTTTTTGTGTGTGTACATGCTGCACATACGGCACCATTCATTCACCCTGTTCTCCAATTTTACCCCTTGCCCCCGATTCTTGATTATATGCCACATACACTTATTTCTCCCTGACATCAGATTGAGTGGTCATCGGGAAATATTAATGTTTACAACTGAATTAAAAGGCACCAAAACTATTTCTCTTGTCAAAGTGAATTCTGTAGTCTCAAAAATAACTTGTGATATATCTTAAGTCGTTTA
This sequence comes from Lacerta agilis, assembly GCF_009819535.1. Lineage (NCBI taxonomy): Eukaryota > Metazoa > Chordata > Lepidosauria > Squamata > Lacertidae > Lacerta > Lacerta agilis. The sequence continues at coordinate 76,829,310 of NC_046315.1, read as the reverse complement.
AAATATTTGCTTACTGCCTAGTAGTCAGTTGGATTTTTATCGTTTGCAATCAATGTCCATTGTAGTATAAATCACCCCCCCAAAAAAAAAATATCCAATCCAAGAGTAAGTTGAAACATATCAAATTTCAGAATTGCAAATGATCAAAACTTTAAAAAGTTAATCAAACAAGTAATAACTTTCCCCAAATCATTTGAATTAAATGTTTTGGATTTTAAAAAGTAGCATGTAAATTTCTTGTTGCCAGTTCACATCAGCCAGCAACCATCAAATTTGAAATTATTTGGTTGACCTTCTGAAATTTATGAAATGAACAGAAGAATCTATCTTGGAGAGAGCTGTATAAAGAACAAGACAGGATTTGGTACACAATGCCTCTGATCTGACCTGATCCTCATACGCAAAGATAGTCATTTCTTGGCAGAGTTTGAAACGAGTAAATACAGGTCTAACTGGAGTACGCAGAGTTCATACCTGAGGTTAAACAGTCCTTTTTTGTTACAATATTATTTATTAAACTGAGGATTTGGTAAAGTTTAGAGTCTGGTTGAGAAAAGTGACTGCCTAGGGCCCTAGGCCCTAGGGCCATAATCCAATCCAAAATCACAGGTACTTTACTCTGGATTAATTAGTATTGGCCAATGAATCACTAAGCCTTTTCCATGTACCATCTAAGGATACATTTATACAAGTACACCACTTCAACAATCACAGCATGACATGTAATTTGCCTGTGTGTGTGTGTGTGTGTGTGTGTGCCACACCAGTATACACCCAGAGTTGTTTCTCTCTACCCTTCTTGCATATATAGTAAACTATAAGTTAAACTGTAGAGGCTATTCCTTGAAGAATCAAATTGCACACAATAGAAAATTATGGAGTCTTATACGAATAAAATTGAATTATAGTATTTATCATGCTCTTTTCATATAAATATTACTGTAATCTAAAAAAAATTATAAAGGGTTCCTTACCAAAGTTAAATAAAGATGCTAAGAACTGTTTTACAATGACAGAAAACTAAAATTAAACCTCTCTTTTTTGCCTATTTGGAGTGAAAAATTTAAACATAGAACAAATTTTTTTTAAATAGACTAAAATAGTTGTTCTACTGTCTACAAAAGAACAGTGGGGATTTATGGCCCTAAGCTAAAGGGAATAGGAAAGCAAAAGGAGAAAGCACACCTTTGCTGTTATTTCTTCTGATATGGAGATTAATATGTGATGGAGGTGCAAAATTTTAAAAAGCCGCTTTAGAGAGAGGCAATTTGGACTGGAGAAGTGGTGGTGGATTAATAATCATTTCTCTGCCTCCCATTTACCTGTTCTGGGTAACCCCAAAACCTCTGCTCACAAGTTTAAAAATATGTACCTGTGAGTTAAACACTCTGCACATTTCCCTCCTGCCTGCCTGCTTCGAATTCCTTCCTTGTGAAACAGCTTTGCTGTTTAAAAAGCACGGGGCTTTGTTAAACATGTTAGCAACCTGGTTTGCCCCTTTAACCCATGTTTTCCATTGATCTGCATGCAAAATCTCCAAGACCACTCCAACTAAGCCATCAGCGCAGCCCAGCACTGGTAACTACCTTGGCACTTGGGAAGCTGTTCAATCAAAGTTCTTAAGGCAGATTTTTTCTTTTCTGCCTTGTACCCCAAACATCATTGTGCCTAGAGACAAGTCTCCCCTCAGTAGAAGTATGGATTTGGCAAAGAACTTTTAACTTCTGGCTCCGCCTAAACTCAAATCCCCTGGTTTATTATCCCTAGTACTTCAAGACTACCACAAAAGTGCCTGGCATAAAACCGTCCACCAAAATCTCCATTCTTGTGGCTTATCCCCACAACACCTACCAAAGCATACAGTAATTTGCCAACGTCTAAAAGATATCGAGCAGCAGAACAGCCTGGCCACTATAAGGAAATTCTGCCCATGGTATGATAAATTTCCATCTTCCCATTTCGATTCTCTGGCTCCATACCTGCACAAACTAGCTATCCCAAAATACAGACGTGCTTTCACACTCGCAAGACTGAAATGTCTTGCCATCTGCCGGTACTTGAGGGCCGATTCCAAAAGATCCCGCATGAGGAACGCCTTTGCCGCTGAGTAGACGGTATCACCAAAACAGTGGCTCACATCCTCCTCTCTTGTACTCTCTACAAAGACCTGAGGAACGAGATCATCACCCCACTTGTACTGACCATCCCAGGATGCACAACCACTGTCACAGTGTCCTTTCCCCTGTCAGACCAAACGGAGCAGATAACAGCAAATGCTGCTAGGTTCTTAGCAGGGGCAATCAGAATAAGGGCCACTATCTGAGTGTTGATTCAGGACCCTAAACTGTGCTTTTATACTAAATTTCATTTTTTCTGTGTATATTGTAATGTTTTATCATTGCTATGGCCGTCGGCTGATGCAAATAAAGTTATATATCTCTCTCTGTGCAGCCCAGCTTTGCCACACAGAAGCTAACTAATGGGATGCTGCACCTGGTGAGAGCTGGAGTCCCAACAAAAGCTGGAAGGATGTGGGTTCCCCATCCATAAAAGGGGTTTGATCGAAGGACCATAACATTGTGATAGATGACGTCCTTGCCTTAGTACTTACGGCACTGTCCTTAAAACAGGTATTAACAGTATAGCACATTTGTTTTCCCTTTTCCTCTTTCTTAAAAAAAAGAAGAGAGAAATAAATTTGTAATTGAAAAAATATTTAACTCTTGACCTACCATAGCTCATCTATTCTAGTTTTTCCTCTCTTAAGTCTTTCAGAAAGAAGAGAGAGAAGAGAGAGAGAGAGAGAGAGAGAGAGAGAGAGGAGAAAGTTAGTTAGTTAGTTAAAGGGAGAATTAAACAGGGACTATTGAGAACTAAAAGCCGACAACAATGTATCACAAACAGCTCAGTAAATAATAGTGCCATTTTCATAGTTAATAGAATGTTTTAACACCTGAATAAATTCATGCCTGATTAAACATTAACAACATAAACCCATAAAAGAAGATTATAAGTTGCAACATCTCTTTTTCAAGTAGCAACATATTAACCACTGTTGTATACTTCTTCAATTAGATTCCTTTAATTTATTTCGTTGGGGGAAAACGCAATATTCCGCACCGGTTGTTTTTTTAAAAAAACAAACAAAAAACAAACAAATGATTATTTTAAATGTGTAGTCCATCCAAAAATAGAAATTGTCAAGTATACGTTCAAACTGTAGCTCAAATCTACTTAAGTTGTAATTTTTCTTTTAGCTGTCCTGCAAATTAGCTTTTGCATATGTTCTGTTTCATTCTGACCTCCATGACTCCCTTTTAGAATCACAGAATTGGAGAGCTGAAACTTGTATTTATTTTCTTTAAAAAATAATAATTTCACCCTACATGTTTCCCAAGGAAACTCAAGGTGACTAACAGATAAGTAATAACACCACATAAAACAAATAGCATTCCAAACTAGACCAACACATCAAAATTGAAATTAACAAATTTAGCATTAATTAAAATAAACTCAACCTAACTATCTTCATCGGGCCAACCAAAAGCAAGCAGAACTGCAATTGGTAAAGAAATTCTAGTTGCTGATAGTAGCTAAAAGCAGAGAGCCGTATCATCAATAGAGCCGGTGGCGCGGCGCACCAGAGCGCCGGGCACCCCAGGGGCGCCCCCGCGAGCCCGCCGGCATACCGGTCCCCCTCCCCAACCCGCCCCCACCCCCACGGGCAGGCGGCGGGCTGTAAGCCGGCCGCCCTCGCCTCCCGAAGCCCCAGCTGGAGCGCTGAAGCGGCGCGGGGCTTTGCGCGACCTTCCCACTCCAGCTGGGGCTCTGGGAGGCGAGGGCGGCCGGCTTGCAGCCCGCCCGCCCGCCGTGCGCGAGCGCCCGTCCGCCCGCCGGCGCGCGAGCGCCTGCTCCAACGCCACGCCCCTCATCCCCCGCTCGCCCACCCCCCTCCCGAGGGGCGGCCAGCGCGGGAGGGAGGCGGGCGGAGAGGCGGCAGGCTGGGGGCGCGAGGGATCGCTGCGCCAGGGCGGCCGATCCCTCTAAGACGGGCCTGGCTACAAGGTTATTTATTCCCATAGACCAGGGAATATCTTGCCCTCCAGAGGTTGTTGATTGCTAATCCCATCATCCCTGATCACCAGCCATGCTAGATAGGGCTGGTGGCAATTGGAACCCAATGGCATTTGGAGAGTCATACATTCCATCAAGAGATTGGATAACAACACTGAAGCACATTGCAAAATCGCTATATACCGCACGGTATTCAACTAACATTTTGCAAGGATTAGTGCTAGCACAAAGGGGATTTCCCCCCTCCTCACCCATGTGCACTCAACACTGTCCCCAAATCTGCTTGTGGGGGCTGGAGGAACACCGAGAACAGATTTAGCAGGGGAGAATGTTCTGTCACACAACGTGAAATCCTTGCACTGACAGAACTTTAACCTTAGTGCTTACATTGAATACAGTCCACTGTCCTCTCTAAGCACTCCACCCCAATACTAACATAGCAACATGAGGCTAACCCACACATTCTCAACCACAATACTGCAAATACACATACAGCCAATCTAACGGTGCAAATACACATATAGACAATACTAACGGTGCACATTTGTATTAGCAGGGTGATTTGTTTACAGTGTAAAAAGAAACGTTGAAAAATGCAAAAAAAATTGCACAAAATTAAACCTTAGAAAGAGAATGAGCTCCTGTCTTCGCTGCTATCTTTTCCTTTTTGAGTGGACATGCTACTGCCCAGTCACAGCTACACTAAATTCTGGGATTTTCTGTTATTTTCTTCTGGGCAACAATCACTTCTCTATAGCCAGGAAAATGAAAAGAAAAAAAATCACTTAAAAATGAAGCAGGAAGTCCCTTCAAAATGAAGCAGGCAATCTTTTCTATTATCTAAATCTAGAAAGAATTACAGAATGACACCTATGCCAAGATAAATCCCAAACTGGCTTCAAAATGAATGTGGAAATTCCTTCTCCGGTGGCTGGAGAAGTAACTTTCTGTGTCATTCTGAAGCTATTTTGGGGTTCTCCTTCGCGATTGTATGAAGTTGCTCTCTACCACTTGCCAATCACAGCTCTTGACTTCATTCATTGGCTAACACACTGAAGAGTGAGAATAATAAAGGCATGTACCATCTGTCATTCAAAAACGTGGCATGTGCCCCTCCTCCTTTTTCACTGCAAGTCCTGGCTCCTTTTAGGATTCCCTCCGAAAGTGCTGTTATGGAATGATGCCCTTTAACATGATTTTAGGAGTGGGTTATTATTGCTTTTCACAATCATCACATTGCCTGTGACTGTATGCAAGGGGTTACAAGTCACCGTTTGGTGTGGCTGCTAAACCCCATTTTCATTGAATGGCCCAAATGGTCTTAAGCATAGTTCTAGGGCTGGGTTGTATATGACTGTGTCATCCCAACACCAGGTGTATAGAATGACTTTGAAGTCTCCCAACCTTCTATGTGCTTCCTAACCCCCGATGCTGGTGTGTCAGACCTGATGAACATGTTTGTTTTGAGGGATCATAAAAGCTCTCTACACGACTAGCTCAGTGTCCTGGTCCTATGGAATCAGGTTTTAAATAATTTATAATTAAAGTATTTTTAAAAAAATTACAGTTATTTTATACAGGCAATTCCCTGTTTGTGCAGGGGTTGCGTTCCGGGCCACTTGAGTGCCTTAAGTGGTCGCGCCTCAGCCCTTTCCTGTTCTGCTTCCTGCTCTGCCTCATTTTCCCCACCCTCCAGGGCCGGGAAGAAGCAGTCGGCAATCGCGCATCAATCGGAAGTGCACAAAATGGTCACCTGCAGTTTAATAAAATAGCAACTCCTTACCATCTATCTGATCCTTCCAAAACTGCTTTAAATTGTAGTCTCCATGATGTATACAGCAACTATTCTGCACCACTGTCTGAGGAACTCAGATCACTAGGGGCAGGGCTGTTTGCTGGCATATCATTCCGTACGTAGACAGTACATGGGTACTGTTAGTTTAGGATTCTTGGAAGTGGCCAGGAGTGATCCCATTTGCAGCCAGGAGTCTTAAGTGCATCAGGAAGCCACTTGATCTGAGAAATGCAATGCATAAACGCCAGAATAAATTTCACATAGGTCTTCAGAGGTGCACTCTTCCTTCATCCCTGGTAAAGTCACTGTGAGCTTCTCCTGACACTACAGGAACTATGGGAGAATTTTGCAGAACAGTGACCGTACCAGAGGTATCCTGCACAGGAGTATCTGTGAACTGCAATGCAGAAAACTGCAGATGCTTGGCGTCAGTAAAGGATTACATAGGTGGAGGAACATGAGAGGAGTACACTGGAGCCTGCTGTCAGTATACTCCAGCTCATAGGGTAGCTAGTAGGTTGGTGCTCACCAGGGACATGTTGAGCAAAATGGGCCTCCCGCACTTATTGGTCAAGGCCATGGACATCAAGATGTCACGTCTCACATTCTTCCTGGGTGAGAAATGGGCAGCCACTTCAAAATGACCCGACCGGGAAATTTTAAACACTTACATTTCTGAATACAAGTGCATTAGAGATAGTCAACACATGCATTCTTTCAAATCTATCTGGCACTAATTTAAGAAGGTAAATATGTTTTTAATTTAATAGAGAAACTGAAAGCTTGTTATAATCACTCAAACATTAAGGTGCATTTATTATGATTACTTTCCATCATATTATAGATTTCTTTACTGCATCTAATTTAGAATTGCCAGATGTTCAGCCCTAATTTTAAAAGATTTATCCGTATTGCACAAACAATATTGCAGCCCCCACATAGGTTCCTTCTTTCAGGCCGATTGTGTGCAATTATATCACATATCCTTATGGTCTGTTACTCTGAAATCCTGAAAGCACTACACTTCCATCCATCAATGCTTTACCTTGTTGTATTGCTTGCAAACACCAGTACAATACCCTACTTAAGTTCTATTGATTCCAGTGAAAGATATTTAAGCTTATTACTCCCATTGGAATAATGGTACTTGAAAATGGCTTATATTGCCCTCACACAGGACTTCTACCCAGCCCAAATCCAGCTCTCGCCAACAAGTCTTCCAATGACTTGTACACAGATGGATTATGATTTCAAATGCTCCATCACTATTTCCTCCCGCTATCCCGCCCTAGGTAGGAAGAAGAGCAGAGACTCTTGTCTTTGCTGCTATCTTTTGTTGGGGGTTGGGGAACATCTGGTGCCCAGCCGTGGACAGGTTAAAATCTTAGATTTCTCCACTGATTCCTGTGGGTTGTTCTCCCAGGGGAGGGAGGAAAGATCAATTCAAACCAAAATTAAAAGGACAATCCTCTCTATATTTATCTCTCTACGTCATTTATTATTGCTGTCCAGTGGAAGGCAACTGAATAGATGACACTTTGTTTAGCACTAGGGTCTAGTCCAGTGTTTTTCAACCACTGTTCCACGGCACACTAGTGTGCCGCGAGATGTTGCCTGGTGTGCCGTGGGAAAAATTGAAAAATTACTTTATATATAGTCAATATGGGCACAGAGTTAAATTTTTAACATTTTCTAATGGTGTGTGCCTCGTGATTTTTTTCATGAAGCAAGTGTGCCTTTGCCCAAAAAAGGTTGAAAAACACTGGTCTAGTCTACATACTCATTTATATCTTACCCAGACTACAAGAAGCTCAGGGTGATGGGCATGGTTCTCAAACCTCTTCATTTCCCCCTCCCCATTTCATCCAAGGTTGAGAAGTACCGGTAGATCAGAATGAGAAACCATGATTGCCCCAAAGGTCACCCAGTTAACTGTACAGCTGAGTGAGAAAATGAACCTGGTCCCACTATCCTGACACTGTAACCACCACCCCACAAGGGCAGCAGAATGGGGTGGGATGTGGGAATGAGGTGGTGAGCTTCTGAAGTGCTAGAATAAACTGCAGCACGTCAAGTGCTTGTGTGTTATTTCCAGTATTTTGCTTGGATGGTCTACACTCCCTGGCCTGATAGCTTACAGGGCAGAAGAACACCAGAAAATTTCTCCCCCACCTGCAGAATGAAGTGGTATAAAGCTACCTACCGCATCATTCTGCTGGGTCTGTGGACTAGGCCTAGGAATTGTACTCATGGGCTGCCTTTCTCTTATTTAATAGCAAGGCCTCCCTGTAAGCTGCTGCTTGAGCCTTCCTGGAATAAGTCTCTCAGAAAACACAGGCAATTCCATCCTTTCAGGAGTTTCATGCCAAGCAGGAGAAAGTTCAGTTCTAGGATTGGGGCGGGGGGAGCTTCCAGGCAGAATGTGTGGCTTCTGGCGAGCTGGAGCCGCCGCAACTCTTTCACTGTAGAAACCGCTGCGCCATCTTTCCGCAGAAGTGGGACGGCCTGTGCCCACTACAGTAGTTCAATCCCTTTCCATCCAAATGGGAGGCTCTCTCTGAGGTAAAGTGTCCACTCCCACCCATACTGGGCGAGGCCAAGGCCCTGCCCCCACCCCATCCTGCCTGCTGCTGTTCCTCAATTTCCTTACGCACATAGGCTTAAGGAAGCCTCTCTTCGGAAGGCAGGAAGAAAACAAACCTTTCCGTATTCCTGTTAAGATTACAGGACGCTTCTTGTGGGTGGGAGGGATAAGGGCTCGCTCTGAGGTGAAAAAGAAGCACCTCAAGCGACAGCGTTTGTCCGCGCGCTTGTTAATATCGAAAACGCCGCCAATGGGGCCGGATTTTTTCCCCCTTTCCTTCCTCGCCCAAAACGCAGCCGCCTGCAAAGTTCTGGAGAACTCTAAAGCTTGCTCGCTATTTTGTGGCCTTTTGGAGAGGCCTATATAGTATTGCCCTACTGCGGAGTTTGGAGAGTCGTTTTTACAGGGGCATTTTGATACTGGCGAAACGAGGTTGTTGCTGGCCGCTTGGCGATGGTGGCGGCTACACCCTCAGAAAGTCCCCGCGTAAAGTATCCCTCTTTCTTGTGACCCACGCATTCTGCTCAGGCTGCGGCCACCGCAGGGAGGGAAACGAAATCCCACTTTTTCCCCCTGCCCACCAGCTCGCGCCTTTCCATGCGCAACCGACGGGAACGCTCGGGCTGCAGGAGGCGTCCGTGGTGGCGGCCTCCCCGTTGCGCCCCGCTTCCTCCTCAGCCGAGCAGCTCTGGAAGCCCCCGACCCGAGGGGCTGTGCGGATCTCCGACGGCAAGGTGAGGTCACAGAGCCGGGAGCGTTCGGCGCGCACCGCGTGTCCTGGAGACCGAGCGCACCGCCGGCCGGAGCAAGAGAAGCGTAGCCAGGTGGCTGGAGCCAAGTCGTTCCCAGGCCAGCGGAGTCTCCTGCCGGAGGTGGCCCGGTGGCGAATATGGCGCTGGCCGCTAGGGGTGCCGTCCCCGCCTGCCTCCTCGTCCTCCTCGCTTTCTTGCCCAGCTGGGACACTCAGATTAGGCCTCAGGGAGAACCTGGCCCAGGTATCGTGCTCCGTGAGGGTGGGGCTGGCAGAGGCCACTCCTGCAAGGCCGAAACTAGGCTTTCTGTCACCTGGGGCAAAGACCCAATTTGTCGCACACACACAAACCCCACCCCACTTGCGTTTGCGTCCACACACACACACACACACACCTAAACACATTTGTTCACGAGGGGCATAAAAAGGAGTTTGAAAGAGGCTGGAGAAGAGAGTGTCTCCAATAATACAGTTGCCCCTCTGTGTGTGTGTGTGTGTCTGTCTGTCTGTCTGTCTGTCTATCTAGCTTTCATTCAACCTTAAGTACTTGTAGATCTTCTCAGAGAGTATAGATCATTTGATAAATTCTAAGAAGTATTATGCCTGTATGTAATAATAGTAATGATGATGATGATGATCAGGCACATACCAGAGAGTAAGCTTTATTGAACTGAGTGGACTTACTTCTGGGTAAAATGCTTAAGATTGCAGTATAAGACTGCAGAATCTGTACACAATTCAGTGAGACTTTTGAGTAGCAAAGGCTTGCAGTTTAAGGCTCAAAAGAATAAATACTCCACAAGTTAAATAATTGCTGGCTGCTGAACCATTGCAATTGAAGGATTTAAAGTGGATTGGCTACATTTTCCTTCCAAATTACAGGAAGGGATGAATACAAAGTGCTTTGTATGTCAGCATCACATTTCTTTCAGTGCAGGTATTTTATTTTCGGTGTAAAGAGGACTCAGTTTTTGTAGCCGATTGTATGAAGCAATGCCCTCTTTATGTATTCGCATGGTGTAAACATGTATGTTGTCCTTTAGATCCAAACACACACACACACACACACACACACAAACAAACAGAGAAAGAGAGAGAGAGAGAACACATAAGCAAGCAATACTCCAAAGTGCTTCTGTTCCCCAAAAGGGCAGGAGGTGGTGTTCTGATCTCTTCACCGCTTTTAATTGATCTCTGAGACATTGAGGGAAGCAAAAGAAGAAATCAACAAAACTTCCCCCTTTCAACTTTGCTTGGAGAGCAACCTTCAGGATTTCTCTTTCGGAAAAACAGTTCCAAAAAGCAGACAGGGGGAAAGGGGAAGGAGGACCATTTCCCAGGTTTTCCTGCTTCCCCTTGCAAATTAGCATCCCACCTGTGCTCAACAGTTTCCCCCCCTTCAAGCCTGTACAGTGAATCCATTATAAAAAAAAGTTGATCTGAATTTAAGGGAGTCTGTTGGAGTCAACAGTTCCATAGTGCTCGAGAATATAGAACAGCCTTTTCAAATAAGTATCTATGCAAGCCAGTGTGATGCAAAAACTACGGTATAATTTATTTGTTTTAAAATGTTGCTTGTTGCCTGGTGCAGTCTTTGCCCAATGCCATAACTCACAACTTAGATCTGTATTATAATTTATATGAATCATCATGGTCCAAGGCCTTGCATATCCGGTTGAGGTTATTGCCACAATATTGATCAGCTTCTGTGGGGTTTTAGTCTCGATGTTATTATTCTAATGGTCATTTTACACCAGCCTCCACAATTTGTGACTCACCAAGCTGAATGCAGTGCACCAGCCATTTTTTGATGGTGTTTGTCACAGGCTTTGACAAACCTATTTTGTTGCATGCCCAGGACTGCAGAAGCAGAGCAGGGAGTAGTCAAGTGTCCAGCCCAGCCACAATATGTTATTGCTGGTGTGCTGTGTTAAGCTGATTTGTAAGGAGAGGTTATATTCTGAAGAGACTACTTCAGACATGGGAAGTAGAATACACTCAGAACTGACTTTGGTTTCTGGTGTACAAAGTCCTTTACCTTGTGCATTGTATTAGGGTTCTTCACATTGTAATTGTGATGACTGTATGATTAACCAGGTGAATCAGGTATACTTAGGGAGCCTCAAACGGCATTTTTCTCTTGAGAGACAGACAGTAGGCTATCGTTCCAAGTTAAGCGGGCTATGCACAGGGTAGTGAAACTCTGGCACTTTTTAAAAAATATCACAACAGAGGTTATTACATTATCTGCTGGAGCAGTATTTGCCATTGCTGTAAAGCTTGCAGAGATGGAGGTCAGGCACATGATCCATGATATGAGATTAGAACCCAGGTCTCTCCAGCCAAAGTCAAGTATGCTAATCACTTCCCTACCCTTTGCCAGTTCCCCCTTTTTAGGAATTTCACTTGATCCTAATATATTTGACTCTCTTTGAGGGCATGGCTTACAGGGAGCTGTCTTGATGAGCGACAGTCTATGCTCCATTAATTGTGCAAGAGGAGAGCAGGTTCGCATAACAGAATATCTATTAACCATTCAGGACCACACAGGCTGGGCTGGGACGGGGTATAATAAACAGAACCAGAAAATTCTAGAATTAGAAGCAAACCCCCAAGGGCCATCTAGTCCGACCTCCTGCAATGCAGAAATCACAGCTAATGTATCCCTGACAGGTGGCCATCCACCCTCTCTTTAAAAACCTAAATGAAGAACAGTCCACCCCATTCTGAGTTAGTCCTTTCCAGCTCTTACCATCAGAAAGTTCTTTCTGGTGTTTATTTGGAACCTCCTTTCTTGTAATTTGAATCTATTAGTTCTAATCCTATCCTCTGGAAACAAGCAGAAAACAAGCTTGCCCCTGCACCATTATTCATGTGACAGTTCTTCAGGTATTTGAAGATCACTATCATAGCTCCCTCTCAGTCTTCTCTTCTCCAGGCTAAACATAGGCAACTTTCAACTGTTCCTCATAAGGCTTGGTTTCCAGATCCTTGAGCATCTTGGTCACCCTCCTCTGCACATGTTCCACCTTGTCAAAATCCTTCTTAAAACTGTGGTGCCCAGAACTGGACACAGTATTCCAGGTGTGGTCTGACCAATGCAGAACAGAGCGGTACTATTCCTTCCTTTTCTCTGGATACTATACTTCTGTTGATGCAGTCTAGAGTTGTATTAGCTTTTTTGCTGCTGCATCACACTGTTGACTCATATTAAGCTTCTGGTCTACTAAGACAACTGGACCCTTTTCATGTGTACTACTGCTAGGCCAGGTGTTCCTCATCCTATATTTGTGCATCTTACCATTCCTACTTAAGTGTAGAACCATCAGAAATTTGTCCCTATTGAAATTCATTTTGTTAGTTTTGGCCCAGTTCTACAATCTGTTAAATTCATCTTGATTCCCGAGTCTGCAGATTTGATGAGCATCTCCTCAGTTACTTCATCCAGTGTTAAACAACACTGGACCCAGGACAGAATCCTGCAGCAGTATGACACCTCACTTGTCCCTTTTTTCAGGATGACAAGGAACCATAGGTGAGCACTTTTTGGGTTCAGTCAGCCAGCTGCAAATCCACCTAACAATAACACCATCTAGCTCACATTTTACCAGCTTCTCCTCCAGAATATCATGGAGGACTTTGTTGAAAACCTTGCTGAAATCAGTACCTTCTGCTAGTCCTAGAAGCTGCCTGTACCTCCTTAGTTCATCTTCTGTTTTGGGAATCATAGCTCTGGTCCATCACCACTATTACCAAAAATACCAGGATACATGTTTTTTTTAAAAAATGTTTTAATGTTTTAAAAGTATGTGGCTTTCATATTTTAATTTTCAATCATTCTACACATTAAAAATAAATCCAGATTGTCTGTTGGATTTACAGGTATCTGTTAAGTAATTGTTTTAGGAAATGAATTCAAAAGGTAGCATTCTAGAATATCTAGGCAATATGCAACGGCTGTAGATACTGGAAATTAAGTAAGAATTTACTAAACTACTGCTGTAAAGGTAAAGGGACCTCTGACCATTAGGTCCAGTCGTGTCTGACTCTGGGGTTTCAGCGCTCATCTCACATTACTGGCCGAAGGAGCCGGCATACAGCTTCCGGGTCATGTGGCCAGCATGACAAAGCTGCTTCTGGCGAACCAGAGCAGTGCACGGAAACACAGTTTACCTTCCCGCTGGAGCGGTACCTATTTATGTACTTGCACTTTTGACGTGCTTTCGAACTGCTAGGTGGGCAGGAGCTGGGACTGAGCAACAGGAGCTCACCCCATTGCGGGGATTCAAACCGGCGACCTTCTGATCAGCAAGCCCTAGGCTCAGTGGTTTAACCCACAGCGCCACCCGTGTCCCTCTGTACCAGCATGTAATAGTAATGATAGGGTCTGGATATAAATAATAGTAGTTGGAAAAATATTAAGTGAGCTGGTATTTGACAGTGTTGTCGAAAACCATATAGCTATTGTAAAAATATAAATATTTTACTGCATAAGCTTGCTTGCTTCCTTCCACAGTGTTTTCCATCATAATTATGAGACTGACACTGAATGCAAAAAGAATATTTTTAACCAAGTGTTCATATGTTGCAGCTGTACTCATTCTTAATCACTCATTAATGTCTCGTCAAAAGAGCACTGTACTTTTTGTTTGTTTCATTTACCAAAGGTCAGCATACTTGGAAGCAATTGTCATGCACCATTACAGACCTTTTTACATATTTTTCTTGTATTGTTCTCAGTTATCATGTGCGTAAATGAGTCAATTGGTATGCAGATTGTCTGTCATTAAGACCATTTGAAAATCAGCTTTGTCATTGGTTTAGTGTTGGAACTTTGGATTCATGCATATACTTCTTGAATATGTTGTGGCACTCAGAATGGGTCTAATGATGGATGGTCGGTCATGCTAGAATGAACAGCTCCATAGACCTTAGTCAAACTAAGTGAGCAGTGATATATTTCTCCTACACCTCCAGACAGGATTTTGGGCTAGAAACGGATACTAGTGGACCTTTTTTTTTTTTTTTAAGTGAGTTGAAAGTAGTATTACAGAGGCGTTGCTGCCGTTTGGTGTGTATGCTTATTTCCTTTGGCTCACTATTAGAAAACAGAAAACATTGAAATTTGAGTTAGCATTGGTTCCAAGGGCAGACTCAAAGCTCTTTTATGCAGCAGTGGTATATACTAATTAAAATATCAAACTGGCTTGTTTCTAATGTGAACTGAGAGCAATGGTGCAGCTTTGGTATGATGGCTTCAGCATCAGCATGGTGTTCAAGCCCTACAATCTGACGCCCTCCAGAAGGCTGTTACAGGAACCACGAGTTCCTACTGAAACAGAGAGCAACAACACACTCTAGTTTAAAGGTTCACATATCAATTGGTTCATTGGAAGCGTAGCAGTGCAGAAAATTTAGAACTCAGGCAACAAGCAGAACAGCAATACCTGCAGAGCAGAAGAAAACATAGAGAACAAATGATACCTCTCCTGTGTAAAGCATGTGTGGCTCCTGAGAAGGAAAATACCGTAGCTAGTTCTCTCACCCTAGTAGCAAACAATGAAGATGGGTCAGAACTTCTTAGTGGCAGAGGCAATCCAGACACTTAAAGTCATGTCTGGTTTCAATTCCTCAACTAGATGTCCCCAGTTGAATCTTGCTGTTTCGTGTTCTCTCTCTCTGGGCTTTCCATTTCCCTAGCCCTCCAAGCTAGATCATTGGGGGGGGGGGATCCTCCATTTGTTTCCATCTTCATGAGTTCAAGAAACCCCATTGTGAAAAGATTCAAAGGTTAAGTTTGCAATTCTAATTGTCTTTCAGTGTGACTCCTTGACTTTCTCACCCAGTCTTGTCTTTGCTTGTTGCTCAGCTTTGTACTTACTACATTGGCCTAATTAATTTAAAATAGTGCCTCGTTGCTCTCCTCTCAGTACAATTCATACAGGAACTAAGACCCTCCTTGAGAATATGCCATGTGTCTCTTGAACAGTTTAAGCCAAAAAATAAACATTCTTCTGCTCTTCTAACTTACCGTACCTCTTGTTGGCACGTAGCCATAGAAACTTCCCATCCTTTTGTTCTTCTGAGTGGTGTTTGGCTTAGGTCAGGGACAGGCAACCCATGGCCCCTCCAGATATCATTGGATTACATTTCCCATCAGCCCCACCCAACATGGTCAGTGGCCAGAGATTATGGGAGTTGCAGTCCAGCGGCATCTGCTTCCAAACCTGAGACCTTAGAAGACTTGCCTCAGCCTCTGAATTTGGGTGTTGGATTACACTGTGTCAGTTCAATTTCAGCACTTTGCATGGAAAAAGTAGTTCAGTTGTAGATTGAATGTGTGAAGCAACTAATTTAGGATGTGTTCCCTATTTACACAAATTTCTTCAGTTTGCTTTCATCATTTTGAAATCCAGCCCAAAATAATTGACCCTATGCTCACTGATTTCGGTAAGTGTATCCTAAAGGTGTTCATGATAACTGATGAGAAGATGGGCAATTTCAAAAAGAACTCCAGCATGTAGTCTTTTATAACTGATGTCATTGTGAAATTGTTTATTTATTTTTTGCAGGTGTGAACAGTTCAATAAATTCAAAAAATAGTCTTAAAGAAATTATTAAATTACTTGGTAAGTAGCAGCTCTCTATCACATGTTATATTCCCATGTGAATAACATATAAATAAGCATTACATTACATATCAATGCACAAAGATGTACAAAATGTTAATCTCTGTATTTCCGGTGAAACTCTAGCCCACCACTTATAGCTAAAAAGGGCTCAAAACATGACATAAATGCAAAATAATCTGAAAATAGTTATCTGTGTATTAGAGTGTTTTTCATAGTATGCATTTATATTGACTGCTCATTATTTGTCTTTGGGTTTGTTTGCTTGCATATGTCCCCTACCCCACCCCTGTTTTCTAGGCATGCCTTTGGAGGGGGAATGGATGGGCTTACAAAGGACTATTAATTGCAATATGGAAGCTCCAGGTTCAGAGGCAGTGTGCCACTGAATTACAGTGGCTGGGGAGCAACCATGAGGAAAGGCCATTGCCTTCTAATGGTGCAGCAATAAAACTGATAACCACAATTCCAAAGCTAAGCAGGGTCCAGCATGGTTTCAAATTGGATGGGGAACCACATGTTGAGATTCAGGGGTTGGACTAGATGACTCTCGGGGTCCCTCCCAACTACAATTGTATGGTTCACTCCCTACTTCCTATAGGAATATGAATGGCTACTGTGCAAAACAGGAATGCTGGACAAGAGAGAACTTTGGTCTGATCCAGCAGGGTTTTCCTTGTGTTCTTAGCCTCCTCCATATTTTTTCCTCTCTATTCCTCTTCCAGAAACCTAATTTTACAAATCCTTTCCTGGACCACCATTGAGCATCACATTTTGTATGTATGTTCTGGTCCCTTTTGTGCATTCCTGGTGTCCACGCTTGCCATTTCTTTGCCAGGCCGTGTTTTCAGCTGTTTGTGCTGTGCACTGTGTGGTTAAGCCACATGTTGATGTAGTCACATGGCAAATTGCCACACGCATTTCTACTGTCCAGTTTAGCTTGCCTCATGGCTCCTCCCAATTATTTGTTCATTCGATTTATATACCGCCCTTTATCAAAAGATCCCACTGCGTGGTGTACAACATTTGAGAACGCATTTTACGGAGCACAGCAATTCAAATGACTGAGTTGCTTTGCTTATAAATTACATGAAATTGTGGGCAAGCTTCCACGCCAGCTGCAGATGCCTCTAGAAATGTCATCCACTTGCAACAAAAGTCCGCAGTCGGATGGTAGAAGTCACAAGTGGATATTATAATGCTAGACTGACTCCCACTTAAACTTGAATCCGTGGCATATTTGTACAGAAGTGAGCTGCGTTGAGCTTAGTAGAACTGGAGTCTAAATAAATACATTTAGGACTGAGCTATGACTATTAAACTCCCTAAGAAGGAACCATGACATGTGTGCGCACTGCACAGTGTATTGGCTTGCTGCCGTTAAACAATTGTTGTTATTCCTGCTACCCTCTCTTAAATACTACAAAAGCTTGCCATTTGCTATTAAAGCTGTTTCTCACGTAGCGTAATTCAGTGACAGTCATTAATGGTATTTGTATAGTACTTCTTTTTTTAAGTGTTCGGAGCACTTCACATACATTATCTGAAAGTTCCTTATAACAAGTGTGGGGAACCACATTCTTGACAAGGGCAATCTTCTGGGGACTGTTTGCCACTGGTGTGGTGGGATCAGATGGAAAAATGTGGGTGGAGAAACGGAAATTACCTTTACCTTTTGTCCAGGATACTCCAGCCACACAAGAGTCGGAGGTTTCTGCATCCACATATATCTCCATTCCTCGTCCAGGCAAGCAGGAGACATTTCTTACAGTTCCAAGGGCACGCCCCAGCCAGGAAAAGGCACTAAAGCATGGAATGCAGTACAGCTGGTTAGGCACATGATCTGGGGATTGGTGTATCCTGGGAAGAATCCTGAAGGTTCTAGGCAGGCCTGCAGGACCCAATATGGCCCCTGGGCCTGATCTTCCCCTTTCATGCCTTGTAATATAGGATTGCTTTATCGCAATGCTGCAAATTAAGACGAGGGCAGGAAAGGCTCAAGGGATGTAATTTACCTACAACCATCGTGTGAGTTCATGGCTGATCAAAAAGATTTGAAAGATTGGATATTTTCTGGCTCGCAGCCACCTACACCACACAACAATTTTAAAAGATTGGGGTTGTTTTTTTATTAGGATATTGTCACATGTATATTCATGCAGATTATTTTATTTGCAGATCACCGAATCCAAGTTCTGCACCAAAAGAATTTGATGCATGAACATGAACCCTCAGAGAAACAGGACAGATCATTAACTGTACACATGAGTGTGGTCAAAGGCAGGTTGTCCCCCGTTGTTGGATTTTGTGTTTACTAACCTTCCTATGGAGAAGGCCAGCATTTAATCTCAGTAACGCTCAAGCACTACTTTCACCGTTAATCTACAACACATTAACTTGGATACCTATCCCTTTTAATCTGGAGGAACTTGATTCTCAGCAAATTTGCTCAGTGTCATAGTCTCAAGGGATGTTGTGTGAAAAGTGTGTGGTTGTGTAGTCTGCATGGCTGGTTTGTAGTGCAGAATATCCTGCTTAAAAATGTTAACATATCAACTATATTGTTTCAGGATCCTCTGTAAAAGTGAAGGCAACTCCTAGTAGTCTAACAACACAAGAAATCCCTTTTTCCAATAGCTATACAGTACTGATTGGTTACAAGCTGCACAAGATTTCCCCAAATATCCTTGTGGACACACCAGTGAGACCTAATAAAGTGAAGGGTGCAGGAACCGAAGAAGAAATAACTTTGCTTCCTGGCTTGAAACAGGACAAAGATGCTGGTAACGATGCTGGCAGATCAGTAAGAACAACTAATATCACTGTAAGATTCCTTTCCGCTGACAATTCAAGCAGTACTGAAATTGACATTTACAATTTAAAAGATCCAAGAAAAGCCCCTGAAGTTCATGTTGTAGCCAGCAGCATTATTAACCAAGGCATTAAAACTGATACAGTAGTATTAAAAGGCAATGGTTTGCAAGTGGTAGTAAACAGTCCAGTGGATAATAATGCGAAGCATATTCCTGAAAAAGGGAGAAGAACAGCCCTGATAGTACCTGATCATGGAAAGACCACTGCAGATGGCAGTAAAAGAAACCACCCTTTCACAGGTAAAAGACAGTATTTTTCCTTTCAGTGAGATGTAGGGGTTCAACCTTGAAACAAATTTTCATACTGTTGTGTCGGTATATTGTTGTCGCCATAGAATTCGCAGAACAATTATGTACCCTAATGAAATTAAGCGAAATGCAATCGGTCAAAGGTGTGCTATACTTCTATGTCACCTCTTATATGAGCAACATATGTCTCCGTTCTTGTGTCATTCTTTTTTTTTTTAACAACAATCTTGTGATGATTTTAGGCCGAGAGGTTGAATTGCCTAATGCCATTTTGTCTATGCAGTAGATACCGGTAGGAATGGCTCATGGTATTCAATGTTACAAGTCCACAGCATTTCAATTCTCTAAAAACCAGCATCTCACAGGACCGCACATGAAAAAGCGCTCACCAGTATTAGAGAGACATTCCTGCTCTTGTAGAATAGTGACTAAGGGTGAGCTGCAAACCAATAAATCCCAAGCTGAAATCTCACCTCAGCCATGAGCTCACTTGGTGATCCTAAATAGTGTGATGATTAAAGGAATACTTGCCTACTTTACAGGGCTATTGTAAGGATTACAGAGATAATGTATGTGAAGATTTGAACACTTGAAATAGTTTTACATAAATTGTAAGATTGTTATTACATACGGCAGGTATGCCATACCGTCCTGAGAATTCTGCAACCCTAATCTCAGCATTGCTTAGAAGTATATTCCATACCTTGGAATGGGACTTGCATTGTACTGGTAGTGTGGTTGTTACCGGGATCATAAAATGTATAGGAAGCCATCTGTGTAAAGGAACTACCACTTGGTTTACTGCTGTTGTTTTCGGAGTGCCTGGTGTGCTTATGATATCCTAAACCGTATCAGGAAAACTTTCACACAAATGGCTTTCTATGGGGTTTGGAGCCCATGTGGTTTGGCTTCAGTGGGGCTTACTCCAAGTGTGTATAGAATTGCAGCCTGAAAGTCATAGCTAAATCTACACCTGATACAGGAACTTACACCTGTGCCTAATCAACACACCAGGGTCCATAACTCTTCTCATGCAGTCAGTACCTGTGAAGGGCTCAGGAATATTTTGCATACGCTTTGTCCTTGGGCCTGGATACCGTGTAGACCCAGAAATAATTCCTTTGTATAATGTGACTTGAAATGTGTGCTTGCTGCGCTTTTTATAATGAAGGAACTTCCCCCATGTTTGTGTGAAGAGTCTAAGCAGGCAAGACTGAATCCTGTCCCAAAAGTTTCCCCTCTATTTTAAGAAACTTGCTATATGTGTATTTACAGCTTTCAAGCTAGTAAAAGCTGCCCACATGGAAACACCTGCAAGCCAGTCTCTGGTTTTTGAAGATATTAACCGAAAAGGTTAGCAAATATGTATGTTTTCTCCCTCCACCCAATTCAAGGTTGTTGTTTTTAGTAAGAGTATGAAATTTGGCAGTGTGCACACAGAATTCCTGATGCATTTTATAACTTCGCTGTTGACGGGGCGGCTGTCTGTGTGAATCCTCTTAGTGCTAGTGCTGGCTCTCACATTTAAATCCGTGGCAAAACTTCCTTGACCAGGAGTTCCTTGTGCACATGAGAGTGCACCACAAAGTTTTTTGATCAGAGCTGCTTTTTCATGATTTACCTTACTATGTGAAAGGGATTTTCGAACATCACATACTGTATGTTCCCGCTCTGGGACTGTTTTGTGAAGGGCAGGCTTATAAATACTGCAAATAATGGTTTCAAGTGTAAAAAACAACAACTTGTTAGCCAGTGCTGGAAGTCTAGTTATACCTGCTGTTAACTTTGCAGGTGCAAATGCTCCCTTGCCGCTCCAGCCTCTATCTCACTATTAAGGAACTTTCCTCTTCTGTTTCCAGATATTGTAGTTTCAGCCACAACGAGCCTTGGTTACACCAGTACTTTGGGTCACTACATTATTACTGCATCTCAAGAGTGGAGTGTCCCTTATGTGTTAACACAACAGGAATTGAAAGTTTAAATGTTGGATTATTATTATTTTATTTTTTGTAAGAAGGCATAATAGCTTGAATTAAAGGTCAAATTTGACAAAGGTCCTCCTGCAAAGAATGCACTTGATAATCTGCATTACATTGTCCCATCTGGAAGAAATGTGACAGACAAATTTAACTGATAGATCAATTTTATGATGGTAGAATTGTCCTGTTAAAACTATGACATCGAATAGATTTGAGCTTTCAGACAGCGATACTACTAAGGAACCAAAAAACTTACCAGTTTAAACTGTTTTATCCTTTTAGTTCAATTAGTATGTGAGGTGCAGAGTTATCATGGACACTGCTTATAGCTGCTTATAGTTTAAACAAAACTGGTAAAGGGAAGTTTTAAAAAACTTGAGGCATCTTTGTGCAACTCTCGAGACTCACTTCCCATGTTAGGATTTCTCTACACTCAAGCGTTCAAAGAGCAGCGTGAGACTGTTTGCAAGAGGGCTTTGAAGTCCCAACAATGATTGACAGGTGAGCAACCCCACCCACCTGCTAGATTTGTCCCTCCAGGAGTGGAGATATAAGGATCTGGCCTTTAACAAACATTTGTGTGGCCTGTTGTGCCATTGAGTGAAAACCGTGTATAGAGAAGTAAACACAGTATGCTCACACCTCTGCCAAAATATGTACATGCAATCTTTGTTTTGGGTGGGTTGCGCTGCCCCCGCACATGTTGGTGGAGGGCACATAAGCCCGCTCTGCCCCATCGCACCCCCACCCCATTCTGCCCTTTTTTGTGACATTTTTGTGATGTTTTGGGGCTCCTTCTGGTTTCGGCGCCTTGCGTGTTCACGCGATCAGGGTCGTTTGGATGTGCTTTAAACGGGAGTTGCTTGTATAGTGAATGCATGATGGGATAGTAGAATTATTGTCCCCCATTCCACTCCACCGTTGGAAATCCATAATAAATGCAAACGGGCTTCCACACACAGTCACTATGGAAGGAGGAGGGGAAGGGGAAGGATTTATTGGACTGGGACAATGTGTGGATACGCTAACACTCGACTTGCACATAGTGCTATTTTTCTAGGAAAAGAGGTGCCAGAGCTCACCATGAACACCTCCCTTGTTCTCTTATAATGACAATGGCGCCCACCTGGGAGATGTCAGGACTGAGTTTCGGCAAATTCTAGCTGAAAAAAAAGCCCTGCTTGCATGGTAGTGGCACACAATTCCACTGTCCTGTGCTGCATTCAGTATTTATATAAATGACTAGGACCCTGCAGTCATGTAATCACTCATAGCCATGGTTCCATTTTCTCTCCAGTAAGGGAGCTAGTAGTAGAACTAACATTTTTCAGAACTAAAAATGGCATTGTGTGTTGAGCTGTCAGCAGCAAAATGCTCCTGACATTTCTCTGGAATTGATTCCACCTTCTCTGAGAGCTCCACACTGTCAAGCTGATCAAGTTTATATTTCATTATGCAGTGTGTATTTCAGCCTAGCAGTTAGTCAGTTGCCCAGGCCAAGTTACACTTCTCTTATCATTTCAAACCTTCAGACAACCCTGTGACACATAAGTACATGTAAGAGAACTGGCAGTATTTCTTTGTGAGCTGGTAAACCTAATACATTTCTTTTGCTGAATGATTTTGCTCTTACAGAAAATTAATACACAGGAGCCACAGAATACTTTTGCTCATAGTTATTCTATGTAGCTTTCTTATCCATTGTCTTGCAGATAATCACTGCAGAGTCCATCCACAGGGCTGTTGTAGTCTAGTTACAGTTTGCAAACATATTATTCCAAAACTGTGCATTGCAACAGTAGGGATAAGGATCACAATAAAATATGTAGCTATAATTGCAGGATATTTTGTGTTTTGTTTTTGAAGTGCCTGAATCTTTGGCATATCAGTTGTTGCTGTTAATTCAACTTCTACCACCACTGAAGAGCAAATTACAAGATTTTGTTGGATAGTTTTGCATTAGATAGCTTTGGGTTATCAAAACCAGTCAGGTTTTTTTGTAACTTGCAGCAACAAGTGCACTCGAAGGTTCACAAAGCATAATAACAACAAAAACAGAAACTTCTGTAGAAGAACTAGAAAATATACTAACTGATCTGAAGATGGAAAGGGGTATGTATTTTTTGCCTTCCATTATTTTTTAAAAAACTTCTTTCTAAAATTAAAGATTAGAAGAGCTTTGATAAAATTGTACTAATGTATTTCAAATTGGTTTCCCAAAGCATTCTTATCAGAATCTCATTATAGAAATAGAGCTGTGGACTCGTTGACATTATTGATTTCACTCCGAACAATTCTGGAGATATTGTTGTTATTAGCATTGCAGTCTTGGTCTGGTCAGAGAATTTTTTTTTGGGGGGGGGGGGACATGGTATCACACCTACAAAGCAAGATAAGTCATTACTTTTAAAAATATTATTATTAATAATAATTACATTTCTATACAGTCGTAAATTGGTTCTCGAACGGAATCTGTTCTGGAAGTCCATTCAACTTCCGAAAATGTTCAAAAACTAAGGCGCAGCTTCCAATTGGCTGCAGGAGCTTCCTGCACTCAACTGGAAGCTGCGTAAGCCGCGTCGGACATTCGGGTTCCAAAGAACGTTCGCAAACCGGAACACTCAGTTTGCGGTTTGCACCGTTTGGGAGCCAAATGTTCAAGTTGCAAGGCATTCGACAACCAAGGTACGACTATATTGCCCTTCATCTAATGATCACAGGGCCTGAGCTGTTAAAGACTTTATATAGTCAAAACCAGCACTCTGAATTGGGCCCAGAAACTTATTGGCAGCCACTATAGTCATGCCAGGATTGGCATTATATGCTCAACCCACCTTGCCCTGGTGAGCAACCTGGCTGCTGAATTCTGCACCAGCTGAAGTCTCCAAACCGTCTGCAGAGTCAGCCCCACGTATGACACGTTGTAGTAATCTAACGTGGAGGTTGGATTAATCCAGAAAACTCAGAAATAAATACTACTTTCTTGAACATAGATCCATCCTGACTTATAAGTCCCCTTCATGTGTTGCTTAAAAGTTAAGACAGTAAGCTTATGTAATGGGCTTTAGACCTCAATTTCTAGTTTGCTTTGTACAGGCAGAGGAACCCTATGTTCCTGGGCACAGCTACTGCTGTATCCACAGCCCTTCCAATAGGCACTGGTTAATGCAGATGATGTTGGGGCAATTTTCTCCACTTTCCCCCATTATTGTTCTTTTATATTTTGCTTCCCATTGACTGCAGCGACACTTCCAGGTGCTGCTGCATATTTTTCCAGTCTGTTTGGGGAATAAGGAGGCTTTTGATCTTCTGGATCAATACCCTCTCTCACACAAACACCCGCGTCAAATGCCTTGTTCCTGACCCCTCTGTGTGCAGACAGCCATTAGTGGATCAGCAGCAGAGCTTTCTACCGTCACACTAGGAAGACCTCTGACCAGGGACAAGGAAGTCCATAGTATGCTATACACCAGGTGTGGGGAACCATTGGCCACACTTTCTGGGGCTGATGGCAGTTGTCACTCCACAACATCTGGATCACCACAGGCTCCCCTACTCTGCTGCAGACCCTCAGTTGCCTTCCCAGGAACTCCCTTATGCTGCAATCTTATACACACTTGGTAGGAACTAAGCCTAATTAAACTCAGTGGGATTTACTTCTAAGCAAACATGTTTATGATTGCACTTATAATCTTTTTCTGTCCACACAAATGCATGATGAAGCATCGTAATTTGGCACTTGCCTAAACCAAGGTGAAGGAGATGGTGATCTGCTACATCAGGAAATAATAATAATAAGGCTAGAATTTGGCGAGTTAAGCTTCATGAACAAGCAGGAATTCAAATCTAGGTTTTCCTTCTTTAAAGCTGTTGCGTCAGGGATGGGGAACTACCAGTACTGGCTGCCCAGATGTTGCTGGACTACAGCTCCCCTAATTACTGGCCATTGGGCAGGGAGACCGAATCCAGCAACAATTGGAGGGCCACCACATCCCTGCTTTAGAACCTCTGGTCGAACTGGCAACAGGTATAGTTCTGGCATACTCATTTAAAATCGGTTCCAGTTGATTTGTGTGCAACTAATTATTTGCCTACTCACTGAACCTTCCCAATGTAGCAATGACAATTAATTCAATCGTTGATATTTTTTGAAAACAGTGAAGCAAGAGACTCCATCCACTAATAAGAAATTGCAGTCTTCAGTAATGGAAGATATTCTTCAGGAATTACAAGAACATCTAGGTAACTCTTATTGTTTCACTGAATTGTACAGACTGCAGTAAATATTAATGAGGTAATCATAGCAATGGGGATGTACCATATTGCATATGGTATTAAGGGCTATTGATATGTGGGAGGAAATAAAATCAGCAAAGCCGGTAGGCCTTCTGCTACTGTTGAAAAGGGGATGCTGTAGTCATCATTGGTTTATTCCCTGTCCAGATACCAAAAATTCTGAAGAGTTGGAGTAATGCTAAATTCTAAAATTGCTCACTTGTTAAAAGTAGGCAGTGGTGAGTTTCATAATTGTGGAGTCAGATATTCCCCTAAATATGATTGAGTTCAGACTTACTCCTGAATGTAATTTAGTTAAAAATTTGTCAAATAGAAATATGCTTTGCCTTCTTAGATTCTGCATTAATTTTGTAGAATCATTTTCACTTAATGGGAAATGAGTATGTAGGGACAGAGGTTTTTGTTTTACATGTCTCTGTGTTTTACTGAACGCAAATATCTGAACTCAAGCATTGTATGTATGTATGCATTTATTTATTTATTTATTTCTAGCCTTTATAAACAGCTTTTCACCACAGATGTGGTTCCAAAGTGTTGCACAACATAATAATAAAGTAGTACAAACATTTAAAACTCAAAAACCAAGTGAAAAAATCATAAACTTCAAACAACAATACAACAACAACATCAATTATTTAATGTTGTTCAAAGACCCATAGAACAACAATACTGTAAGGCCAACAAAGCTAAGATCCAATAGATTTGATCAGGTACTCCAAATAGTCTGGGAGAAATGTTTTAATTAATCGATGGAAGCCCATCAATGATGATACCATCTGTGCTTGGAGAGGGCTAGGAGAGTTCAAGGATTGGGGTGCTACATACTGAGAAGGCTGACTAGTTGCGACCAATTAGCCAACACCCCAGTTTGGGGTCCTTTGCAGTAATAAAGCTTAAAATGTTCATATTAGCAAATGGCTGATTGTTAAATTAATTGGCTATTTAACATAAATGGAAAAGAGGCACATGGCAGTGTCCCTTATGCTTGCCATGCCCTATGTCACAACAGTTTTCTAGTGCAATTCTTGTAAGTTACCATTTCATCTTTTGTGAAAAACTGAAGTTCGTAGGCCTTCCACCAGTGACGGCGAGGAACCAATGCTGATGGACAATATGTATTCATCAAATGAACTTGAAGATCCAGGTAAATCTTGGTTTGCAGTGCATCAGAATTACTATGGGGTTGCGGCGCTCATCCCACTTTCAGGCCAAGGAAGCTGGTGTTTGTCCACAGACAGCTTTCTGGGTCATGAGGCCAGCATGACTAAAACGCTTCTGGTACAATGGAACACCATGACAGAAACCAGAGTGCACGGAAACACCTTTTACCTTCTTGCCACAGCAGTACCTATTTATCTACTTGCACTGGCGTGCTTTCGAACTGCTAGGTTCGCAGGAGCTGGGACAGAGCAACAGGAGCTCTCACTGTTGCGGGGATTCGAACTGCCAACCTTCTGATTGGCAAGCCCAAGAGGCTCAGTGGTTTAGACCACAGCACCACTCACGTTGTGTTAATTAATAACATTTTAAGTGAAGAAGATTGCTCCCACATTTATTCTATAAAAGGAAAGAGAACTAAGTTCCAAAGTACATAAGTTTTTAAAATCATGCCATTTGCCTTGGAATACATGCTTATTTCTTGTATAAATAGCATGTGCAGGCTCCCAATCTGAATTTGGACCTTAGTATAGGGTTTAAGGGATTTTAATCCTCCTCCCTCCATTTGCAGCCCTGATTTGTATTAGGAACCTTGCTATTTGCTCCCAAGGTGCTGCCACCCTCTCAACCCATATTGGAATCCCAGCTGGGGCAAAGGTATAAAAACTCTGCCTCATTCCAATACCAGGGCCCTGATCTAGAACTGGGGACCACATGTTAGTTATTTGTACAGTAAGCATCCTGCATGTAGAGGCAAAGTATCACAAGTAGTTTGGCCTTAAGAATGTCTTTTGGTGGCCACATTTTTACTGAGTGACTCCAGGTAGGGATTGCACACTCCTACGTGTATTAAACAGTACATCGGATCAGGTTAGTGGAGGCAGAATGAACATCACATACATTGGATACAGGGGTGTGTATCAGTCCTCAAGTTGCCATTGCTTTTTTGGCAGAAGGGCACAATCCAAACTTCCAGCTGACTCCGCCAGCACTCTGCAGAGTCAGGAACATCTCTGCTCAATCCAATCAGATGCTGGCGTAAGCGGGTTGGATTGCTATAATTTTGCATTCTCTGGGCATCACTGGTTACACTTATGTTTAAATATTTCAAACCCTATGCCAGAAGCTTGGGGTTGGTAATACATATATATATATTTGCCTAGAACTTTCCCAAGGAGGTTGGCTTTGCTGGTCTGCACAGAGTAATAAAAAAATCCTTATTGAATTAGAAGAGAAAGGGGAAAAGAGACCAAGCACCAAAAGTGTATTCTTTCTAACTGACAGATATCATCTCAGTTTCAGTATTCAGTGGTTGTGAACCAAAGATTTACATAGGCAGCAGTATACACAAACCATGTTGCCAGATTCAGGTATCTGAAGAAGTGTGCATGCACATGAAAGCTTATACTAAGAACAAACTTAGTTGGTCTCTAAGGTGCTACTGGACAATTTATGACTGCCTGCACTTTCCGTTTTGAGACTGGGAAAGCTTCAGTGTCCCATGTTCCAGAAAGGTGGCAATTGCTATCAAAGCTTAGGATGTTTGGAAGGGTGCAAGTGTCAAATAATATAAGAAAAATTACATGTTCAGTGCTGCTGTTGCCCTTCTGCTGGATAGCTTCAATCAAAGAGGGGTGTCTCCCTTTGCCAGAAAGGCAGGCCACTTGGAAAAGACTCCTCGTCTAAGGTTAAGCAGATGAGCACATTTGTAGATGCCTCTGGTCATTGTGCCGTCAAAGGCATAAAGGGCACACTGCAACTTGGCAGTGCTCCTTGAAATCACCTTGCTAGCTGGGGGGACACTAATTTCATTTCCCCACCAGTAAAATGTTTATGCTGAGTGCTGGAAAGATGTGACATCTCCCCAAAAGGAATACCGTACTTTTCCGTGTATAAGATGAGGGTTTTTTTAAAAATAAAAAAGTTATGTTAAAAATTGTGGGTCTTCTTATACACGGATAGCGTATAGGGGGGACATTGGATTGGTTGCTGCTGTGAGCCGGAGATTGTAAGTGGCTATTGGGCGCATTATTGGTGGCTGCGGCAAGGGCTGGTGTTGATTGGCTGTCGCTGTGGCAACTGGGCAGGCGATTTCAGCAATCCCCCCCCCCTAAAAAAAGCTCAACATCAACAATTCTGGGCCACCCACCCCCCATTTTCTTAATTTGGAGTCCCCAAAAATAGGGGACATCTTATACACGGGGGTGTGTTATACACAAAAATACAGTACTTTCTTCGGGGAAACTGGAACTTGTACAACAAATGAACAACAGCTGTACATTACTCATATAGAAGGGCCTTCTCCCTCGCAGGCCGCAGAAATGTTTTGGCTTTTTCCTCCCTGCACAAAATCTGATGGAAAAAGAATCACAAAAGTTTTCTGGATGCATTTCCAGAATGTATACAAAGCCAACAGACAGCCTGTCTTTCAGACTTGCACTACTGAGTAATAGCTGCTTGCAACACTTGTGCAAGCTATATACTATAAGCTACTGTGGCAATCATATTTGCCATAGAATCTGATGTTCCATCTAAGAAAAATAGTGCATTTTCACAGGTACAATACATCTGACTGCTTGGAAAACATACCTTTTTGAGACATGTAGCCTACATACAAACGAAATCAGAAAATGTACATTTAACAAAGAACCAGTTGTGCAGACAGGCCCCTAATATTATATTCCTTTTTGTATCAGTACTGCTATAATATTGGGATCCACATTTGTTTTGTGGCATGGTGGCTGAATAAATTTTAAGAATTGTTTCTTGCTACAGAAGAAGCAGGTTACAGTGAAGAGAACCACAACAAGCTGACAGAGCCTCTCCCAGAAGAGACAGATTTTCTGCCATTCCCAGACGAACCACCATTGATTCATCCACTCGAAGCAAGCTCTGTTCCAAGTAAAGTCATTAAACAGTTATCAACACAATCTTACATTATTATCGGCAGTAATGGCCACCCCATTGCTCTCCAGCCACAGCTATTCCCGCATGCTTGGAGCAATCTAGTTTTGTTCGTGCAAGCCAGATCAGTAAAAATCTAGCTGTAGTGCATTTAGAATGTCATGAGCCAAATTTGGAACATGGGATTACAATCACACAAATGAAGTGTAGGAGGGGAAGATCCAGCTAGTTTGACCTTGACTGTAAGAGGTCAGCAGTAGCCAGGGAGATGGAAGAGGAATAAACCACCAAATCTTCCCTTTCCCCCCAACCCAACACACCCTAGCAAGCATCAGCTACAAGCATGACAACTGGTCATCTTTCAGCACTAGACAGTGAATATTCATGGCCAGAGAGCGTGTGTGCAGATAAGTAGCCTGAGGCTGTTCCCATGATTCTCTGGACAGGAGAGACCTATGCATTATATCAGCTATCATCCCACCCAGTTCTACTGGAAAGTCCATCTACCTTTGCTCCATGATTCTTTAGTTTAAGTTTGTTTTGTTTGTTTACCAACTCTTGCAGTTCAGTGCAGCTCACAAAGTAAAAAACAAGGTATAAAGAAAATTTACAAAGCAAAACCATAAAACAATAGAATAGATCAGAAAGAAAATAATTACTGCTCCATAGCTGCACGTTTTATTTGAAAGTTCTTAGAATTTTTAGAGAATTTCACTTTATTACCTACAAGTCAACAGCGAGCAGAAGCACGCTGAACTATTGTTGCAATTTACCTTTTGCTTTGTTTTTTACAGATTTGGTTACTGAAGTGACACATGAACATATGAATGATGCCCAAAGATATGAATTCTTTGAGAAATATGAAGGTAAATATGAACTACTTAAATGGAAGTAAAATACCCCATTAAGATTTTAGGTAAGGTAGGATTAAGAGCTTGCTCTTCCCTGCTTATCTTCCTGCAATGTGCTGTAGCTTTGTGAAAGCAAGCATTACCTAATACATCAGGGGTATAATTTCAGCTCTGTTGTCCTGTGTTTATTGACTTAGCAAACTACTGCTATCCCCATTCTATTTTTAAACACTTGATTTATGCCTTTCAGTTGGGTTTATTCGGCTAAAACACATTTTGTGTGTATTCAGCTGAAAGAGAGCAAACATTTTTTTTCTTCCTGTGTCAAATTGTTTGCCTAGACCTCAATTAGAAAATTAACAGGGCAGATTTTTGTTGTTGGGTTCCTTAAGCCACAGTTTAAACCTGTAATAAAGTAAGACACATAAATCAGAGCTGTGGAAACCAACAAAAAGGTACTGCTTCATTTGTTTACTTCATTTACCGTAATTTTGTAAACCAGCTGCAAAGCTGCAGTTTCAAAATTCATCACACAAGGCAAAAACAAATGATATGGACATTTATAATGGAGCACTGAAACTCAGTCTTTAGAAAATCACTTGTCAGCAGAACTTGATGCTGTAGACAAAGGAACAGTTACATCGAATAATGTATTGCTGTACTAAAGGCTAATGAAAAATACCAAACAAGCCACCTTGTCCACACCCTAGTTAAGCCCGAAGTATGCGGATTAAGATGACTTAGTCACAGCAGAAACATTTCATCTTTGTAGTCAGCCCCTAGTGAAAATAGAGATTTTTAATGGCATTAGTGTTTTTTATCATGAGGTAAAAGCTACAAACCCCAGTGTAAATGCTGGATTTTGGATGCCAGAGCAATGCGGCTGCACCATTCAAAGGCTTAAGGACTGCCAGGTTTAGGGGCACTGCTCCTGCATGCCAGATTTAGTGGAATATATGCCCAGCTTTTGTGTGTGCTGATTTCTCTGGGCTTCTGTAGCTTGGGTCTGAAGCCAAGGAAGTACTGGCAGAGTCTCCAAATCCAAGATCAAGCTCGAGTCCCTTGGCTCTGCGGCAGTCAGGCCTGGAAGTATGGTGGAGTCAGCACACACAGCCCTTAGGGAACAGAGACATATCTCCTAACTGCCTCAGTCCTAAATACTAAACAGGATCCCAATTGGTTTCTGGAAGGGGAAACGTCACTTTTATACCCCAGACAGATGGGATAAAACTGAACACGGTGAAATTGGATTTCAGAAAATACATTTCATTCCCCCCCTCTCCATATTCTGCCTGCATCTTAAAAATAAAAAAACAGGAAAGTGACAAAAGGACAAATAGATAACGAGATTGTAAACCAGCAATCTTGCATCACCTAGTGGCATTGCTGAAGAAGAAATAAATAAATCTGGTAGCACGGGAGCATTGCACACTTGCTTTTGTGGAAATGGCAAATAGGTGATGCTGCATATAGCCCTAGCACACAACTCAAAGGGTTTTAACCTACATCTAGCTCTCATTCATATTTGCACCATAATGGAAAGTATTAACAAGGTAGAAATGGGAAGGTGGTTTGGCTCGATTGTGAGAAGCAGGTGCGCTATGACGGACAACTTGCTCTGCCACCAGAGTGCCATTGCAGCTGGTATGGCATCAGCCTTATAAGCAGTGCTGTCAAATAGTTCTTCCTTCATACAGGCTGCAGATAGGGCAGCTTTGGATATTTTGAGCAAGCCGTGCCAGCCACCTGCACTGTCTTTTCTATAGTAGTAAACAGCAGGGCTTGTTTGCATTGTCGGGGGGGGGGGGGAATGAAGCTCTTGCACAGGAAAGGCATGCAGCCTGCATTTGCACCTGCAACCTGTGGAACTTTGCTGTGCCACATAACCTTTGAACATTACAAAGGCACTATCAGCTGTCAAAGGGATTGGAACTCTGCTGGGTTTAAGTTCACCACCTCTTAAACTGCTTGCACAGCATAGAGTTAAAAAGATTGTAAGGTAATTTGAAACTACAATGTGGAGTGTCACCAAAATCAGGAGACGTAACATTTAGGAGTGGGTCAATTGCCTGTTCTGGATGGTATTGCCCTTACTCTGAAGAGCAGGCTGGTACTCCTTGATCCATCTAGTGGGTCAAGTGACCTCTGCAGCCAAGAGTGACTTCTACCAGCTTCAGCTGAAATGCCAGCTATGAACATTCCTGGGTCACAACAACCTTGTCCACGCTTTGGTAACCTCAAGACCTGATTACTGTAACACATTTCATGGGGGGCTGCCCTGATATCTGGTCCAGAAACTGCCACTAGTGCTGAATGCTGCTCACAGGAGCAGGTCACTGGCACATGCTACTACTTTGTCGAGAGAGCTGTCCTGGTTGCTGATTTACTACTGGGCCAGTTCCAAGGTGCTTGTGTTAATTCACAACTTGGGCCCAAAGTATATCGAGGACCACCTGATTCCTTATGCTCCACTTCAGACTTCTGGTAGGGTACCCATGCCTATGAGGTTCAGTCAGCGTTTACCAGGAACTGAACCTTTAGACTGGTAGGCTGTACCCTGGTGAGTTCCTTGGCAATAGACGCCTGTGAGAAGTCATCCCAGTTGTCCTATTCAGACTTTGGAAAAATTTTTACCAACCAGTTTGTAGTGACATGTTCCTGACGTTTCTACCAGCGTTATTACTATATTGTTTTTAGGTTGTTTGCTGCTTTAAGTGCCACTTATAAATATTCAAATAAAATAGAGAAGAAAAATAAAATTAGTTTTGTGAGGATCTAAAATCTAGAACTGCCTGCAAATCCTGGGTCACTTTAAAATATATTCCACCTGTGTTAATATCACAAGCATTTCAGGCTGGGGTATCCAGTGAATATTGATAAGAAGAGAGGGGTGGAGGGTTTTTAAACAATGTGTTTAGATTAGAATATTTTCATATTGTGCCTTTTATAATCAAGTCACCATTCGGGGGGAGACATCAGGAAAAGGAGAGGTGACTTGAGTTGCTGAATTTCCAGGTCACCATGGGAGACAACTTGGGAGGAAAAGCCTACTTGCAAGGCTCAGGCCAAGAGTCGTCTATGAGCAGAGTGAAGTTTGGCCTCCAGCCTTCCAGGGAGCAGTTCTTTAAATCAGCCATTCAGCAAAGTCAGAGAGAAAGTCTCGACTGCTTTGCTGGGTGGTGGTGGTGGTGGTGGAGACTGCTTTGAAGGGCTGCCCAGGTTGGTTCAGCAATTACGTTAAAATATATTTAGATGAGTAGGAGAGGATATTTTATTTATTTAATTACCCTTCCACTTTTTCTCACTTGTGTGAGAATGCAAAAACCTATTTCCACAGAGCAAATCCACCATCCGTGCACAGCTTATCTCTGGAAACTTTTTGAGACAAGGTTGCATAACCTTCTAGAGTGATTATGATATCCAAGGATGCTTAGGCAGACTTTGACCATCTCCTCTTTTATGCTTCCCCCTTAACAAATAAATAACTCTCAGACTGTTTAAGTTAACAAGAAAATATAAGGCTTACTCACATCAACGTCCTTGCCAGGACTCAACAGATAGTGATGAAAATCAGGCAGGCAATAATCCTTAAAAGTTACAAAAGCAAAAACGGAGTGTGCTGTCTGGAGGAGAGCTCACTGGCATCCTACCCCTTTGTAGGTAAGACGAGTGTGCAATGACAGAAAGAAGAAGATAGAGATATACCTACTGTCCTTTTCCTCACCGCTAGCTTGGGGGATATGACAACACAGAATCACCTCTATACAGGTTCTGAAACCCCATGGTGCCGTTGACCCTGTTTGTGACTGTCTAGCAATCATGCATTCGTGATTTTGTTGCCGATTCTCCCGTATAATGGAAAAGAAAAAACCAAGTAGGACTTGGGTGCATATTAGCTTAAACTTGCATGCACTTACCACAGCATTTACCATAACTTAGAATAACTTTTTTATTATTACAGCTATGCTGTAGTGTACAGCTTTATCAGATGAGTTTTCAGCAACAAGGTTTCGACAACAGTGTTGCTAAGAATCGCAGTAGTGTTGAGTATGAAACATTGTTAAATTGTGAATAATATGATATGGTTCTGTGTTCGTCCCTTTAGGTATTCAGGGCAAGAAAAAATCAAAAGCTGCGGACCTTAAAGACCTGCTAAAGCACATCATCATAGCCTGTGTAGCTGTCACTGGTTTGATCTTGACTGTAATAGTTGTTGTGCACATATACACTTCATTATTTGTGAAGAAGGAGCAGTAAGTCGCCGTTTCATTCTCTCCTCCCTCTCATCATTGTATCATTCAAATTGCTTCCTAACAACTTGCACCCAGTCCTTGACATTTGCGCCTACTTTAGAATGCTGATATAACGCAATGGGCGTAATTGACGCAGTAGTAGATGCAGGCCAATCAAATACAATTTTTGCTGGCGTAGCCATCTAAGAATCATAATATCCAAGTTGAATAACAACTGGCTTTATGATTCTGAAACCAGCATTAATTCATAATGGCAAAAGACAAGATTTGCATCTCAGTTCTAAACACAGATACTGCTGTATCTTATTGCAGAACAAGTCATTATAGCACACACTGCTCTAACTGTAGTGTTGCTCGATATGGTAGCACCCCCATCCTCGCATGCTCTGCTTCACGTGCAGTTTTAGAAAATCAATAGTCTGCAGATTCTGGCCTTTTCTTCTAGATGAAAGGCACAAATGCTCCCT
The DNA here is from genome assembly GCF_009819535.1 of Lacerta agilis. Taxonomy (NCBI): domain Eukaryota; kingdom Metazoa; phylum Chordata; class Lepidosauria; order Squamata; family Lacertidae; genus Lacerta; species Lacerta agilis. Next base: position 76,794,447 of record NC_046315.1, on the reverse strand, counting down.
AGATTTAACAGTGATTTACTTTGCTTATCGTTATTACATAACTGTGATAACCACATCCTTCTCCACACTCCCTGTTCTCCTCAGCACAGGATGTTTCATGATAGTTTGGATCTGCAGTGGGTTGAAATCCTTAGTCAGTCATGAAGATTTCTCCGTGGATTGGGCAACGATCTCAGCTTAACCTCCTTCACAGAGATTTTAGCTTAGCACAGTTTAGGATTTATCTATATAAAGCTGATATAATCCTCTGTAACAAGCCCATACATTTAACGCAGCTCTTGGGACTTCAAGTTAGGCATACCCTTCTGCTAGCTAGGGAGGGCCAATGCAACCAAACTTATTTTCTTTTTCTTTGAGGTGGTAAGCAAGTTGGGGAATTGACAGCTCTCACAATGAGCTGCCAATGTGTTTTCCTGAAGCAGCAGCAACGGGCAAGGGAGTGACTTGGCTGCTGTATCACTGTTTGATGTTATGGCTTTCTTTCATAAAAAAAGATTTGTATCTATTAAAACTATTTCATCATTCTCTTAGGGAACCTGATAAAACAAATGCTGACAAAAATGGTGGACCTGACAAAAATGATGTCACATCGGCCGAGAAAACAAGAAGCCAACAACCACATTACAATGTTGGCATTGAGGGAGCACAAAACCAACAACTGGAATATGCTGTTAACATTGTGGAAACAGGAAACCAACAGCTAGAAGACAGCACCGTTGGAATTGACAATCAAAACAATAACAACTTAAGTTCACCACCAGAAATGTTTTCATCAACAGATTGTGATTACATCAAAAAGCCCTTAGACCTCCATCCTGTCAAAGCTTTGTTGTCCCCTAGCTCCCAACCAGAAGACACTGGCTTGCTTCTCCCAGTTGAACCTTCCAGGCACACTGCCCATAATAGTTTGCCTTCATACAACAGCAGCACATGTAAGCACCTCAAAGTACAACCTAGAACTTTCAGAACCAAACATAGCTCTTATAACTGGCCAGGAAATTATGGTAAATCCCAAGATCATGACTATAAAAGACTTCAAGCCAAAGATACTGCTTGTTACAAAACAAAACCAATTTGCCAAAGACCATCTAAGCATAGACCCAAATCCACAGAACCCAAAAGAGGACACAAAAGGGTTTCAGCTAAGCAACATAGCCACAGCAGTTCAAGTTGGGTTGGAGATCCTTCATCAAATGTTTCTGCTGCTTTAGACACTAACAAAAACTCCAAGGAGTCAAGACTGTCCCAAGATGATGACTCAGACTGTGCATGTTTTCAGCATTTCAAAGGTTCTTCTAGTACAGACTCATATTCAAATTAGAGCAGCACAGAGAGGAGGGATTTATTGTTCAGTTTGACTGCTGTCCGGAAGTGTGGAGTCCTATATTTTTTACCATGGTTAATCATGATGGAACCCTATAGTATCCTGGAGAACACATGTTGCAATCATGCTATTGAATAATAAAAAGTAGGTTTGGTGTTGGGTTACAGGAGTAGCTAATCTGGCTTCTTGGATTTGTCCAATTAAATTATTTTCTGCTTGAAGTGCAATATGTGCTCACATTCTCTAACAAGCACTAATTCACATTTGGGGGGGGGGATAGAAAAAATAGAGCCCTGCACTCTGCAAAAACATGCAGTTCTTTGCAACATGAGTGTCAAAGAGAATCTGCAACAGTATTAAGTATTTGGGGTCTTAAGACCCACTAGCACTATTAATGTTGAAGCGAAGGAGAAAAGAATTGCACACCCGAATACTAAGGGACCAGGAAGCTATTGCAGAGGGTTTAGCTTTTAGTTTTTTCCATTTTCTAAAAAATCCTTACTAGGAAATGAAAAAACCCACACTCCAAGCACCTGGTAAGGGACATTATTTTACCACAGAATCAGAAATAGTACAATATACTCTTGGCTCCACAACCTGTGCAACTGAAGTAATAACTTACAGAGCTTTCAGAATCAACTCAAGATCTGTGACACTGGAGCCAGCAATCTCCATCTCTGAGACACAGTGCAAGCGTGTTTTAGTCAAGAGGGTGCTGTCCATTCCCACCTCAGAGCCTGGCAGGATGAAGGGGAAAAGGAAATATCTGTAGTAAGCTGGTCTCAGTCATTTCATAATGTACACTTGACATTCTGCATGGGTATTGAGACTAGCTAAAGAAAAGGCGGCCCTATAATTCAATATTAATTTTATTAAATCAGGCACTTTGTCACTTAGAAGAAACAGAAAAAAGTTTGAAAGATAATTGTGTTTATTTTCTAAGCTTTTACCTGTGAATATAACAAATGGATAATTGAGTGATGATATATAGTGACTTTTTTTTTTTACAAAAATGTTTCCCCCTAACATCTGGACAGCAATATATAAATATTTACAATGGAAAAATAGGCAAGGAAAGAGAAATAAGTAGTCTTCATTATCCAAATTAATTTCTAATACATCAGATTTGAACACAAAATACTTCATTCACATCTATTTAATATTTACATGTTTCATTACTGGAGAGCACTGAGGTTTTAATTTCATTTCTACTATTTGTTGTGTTGGACTTCTGTTATGTCTCTAATATTTGTTTCTGTAAAGCAGTTAAAAAATTTCTGGAAAAATAAATCAGTTTTGAAAATGTTGAAAACATTAATGTGTGTAATTTTAAGTGACTAATTTTTCCTCCACAGTCAATACACCACAACACTGAAAAAAGAAATAAGATAGACTTCTGGCCAGATTCTTAAACTGGCAGGTTTTAAAACAAAAGTGGTTTCTAAACTGAAATGGAAAATTACAGCCCTGCTTTGTGTAAAAGGAAACAAGTGTGTTTCTGCATGTGGATAAAATGTCTTGACGACAAATATCAATGATGGTGGAATGTGCTTTAAAAGCCACAAACAAAATATAGCTGGTTGATTAATGGACTACCAAAGCAAAATTGCAACAGTTTAAACCCATTTAGTAATCTCAACCATTAAATATAAAAAATAAGCCATGTTGCTTTCTGCACAAGTGTTGCACAATCACATGACTGAAAACAGGTTGCTTGTGATAATGACAAACACCTATTGCATGCCATTTGGTTTTAGTATGCCAAGTTGACTGCCACAACCAACAACAGGTTACACATCTGTGATCCTGGTTTACATTCATTGCAGGGAGATTTATATATGTGAATTACGCCGCCCTCTAGTACCCAAAGAAACCCTAAGCCTGGGCTCCCTAGCTTTATAATGTTCATTGAAATCCAATCTAAAGCTAAGAAATCGAAGACTTTCATCAGAACTGGTGGTCAGTAATACCAAAAACTGCTGCACGATGCCCTGAAAGAAAGAAAGAAAAACAGAGAAATTAGGCATTCGTCACACAAATGAACGTGTGTAATAGAATAAAGGTGTGAAGCATGTCACCATTCCATAGCAAACCTTGAAAATTCCACTATATATAACAAGTAGAAACTGATCCACTGCAAGAGATGGCCAGCTCCTGCAATGCCCCGTCCTTATAAAAGCAGGTGGAAAGTTAGTGAATTTCCTGTCTTGAGTTTTGACGGGGCGGTTTTTAACAAAGCGAATCCATGAAAATTATTCTAGCAAGAATGCTTCGTAAAAATGTTGTCTACCTACAGTGGCAATGGTCAGCATAAACTCGGACTCTCAAGTGCAATCATTTACATAGGCATTTTTATGTCTGGGACAACCTCTATGCACTCTGTTCTTTATCTATTGAAGCCAAATGTCACATCCCCTAATGTAATCATAACATAACTTTTATTGTTAATATCTTCTTCCAAATCCTGGACAGGCTTGCATGCCGCATTAAAACAGTATGCACTTTAAACCAGAAAACAGATACCAGCTATCAGTACGTTAATATTTTAAAAATTCCTCTTTTAAAAAATACCTGATAGAAATGGGTAAGTAGTCGCAGCTGTGAACACATTTTTGGTATTGAATCTTGAAATTCTTTAATCCTTTTAGTCTCCTCTTCCTCTTCTGAAGCTTTTACTCCCCATTCACCCTTAACAATATACATTGTAAAAAAGAAAAAAAGATGAGAAATTATCAGGTACATATCAATAAATCTGAAGCCACACGCTAATTTTTGTTTGATTAAGAGGAAGTGCCTTAAATTTAGTTGGTGATCTCTTACGGTTATAAGCCAAGAAGTTAAGACAGAAGAAACTTCTTACAAACAATACATACCAAACATAAAAAAGAATTCAATTTGTGTTTTAACGGGGGGGGGGGATTTAAGGTTTGAGCTTCCGCCCCATTGTCCATTGCAGCTTCTAGGCTACCCCAATCTGGGTTAAATGTACTGTGTAATCTAGGCATACTTTCTTAGAAGCCCCATTGAGCATAGTGCAACTTACTTTTGAGTAAACATGCACACACTTGCTTTTCATATTAATACTTTATGCAAATACCTATTTGCTCAGTCTTTCAAAGAAAAGGAGGGGATATTAGAAGGATTATTTTTGGGTATTGAATTGGTATTGAACATAAGCAGCCTGTTGTGTTCACACCGTTCTTGTGCTTAAAATGCGACTGAAAACTCCTTTGTACCTCAATTTCTCTCTCTCTCTTTCTTTCTTCAAACTGCAACCGTAACTGTAACTCCTCCAAGGCAACACGGTACATGGCATCTTGGGCATTTTGAAACTCAAGAATCTGATCAAAGACTGCTCGAAGCTGGTTGAGCAGCATCTACAAAAAAAAGTTGCAAAAGGAAGACAAAACCTCTAAAAATGAAATGTTCAAAGAAAAGCAAAGATTTGCTAGCCTATAAGAAACTGCTGAAAGATTGTTATATTTAGTATCTCCTCCTAGTGCAAAGGGATACATGGAAAAATTGATTTCAGTATGGAGGTTGTCCCAGAACATCCCCTAAAGGATTAAATTTATCAGGGCTGTAATCTAAATTTTTTTTTGCTTGCAATGAAGAGTCACTGAACGCAGTGGAATTCATCTCCGAGTAAACTCCATTGCGCATTGCCAGCAATACTCTCAAAAGCATAAATAATTACAGAAATAATGTTTACATTATATATAAATAGGTAAATGAGACTTACTCTTGAGTCAGTGTCCAGCAAACAGCGAGATATAATTGTATCTAAGAAAACTTCATGAGCCGCAATGATGTGATCCAAGTCTTGAGCCTGTTGCACTTTGTTCCATAGTTCATCCCAGGAACATTCAAGCACCTATGGAACAAAACACCCAGCAACGAGATTCACTTTGTTTTAGAGACTGTTTAAATAGCAACTTCTCTGCTCTATACCTCTGTGACATAATTAAGCTCACGTCAATAAGAACGTTCTTCCAACTTCAAACAAACAACAAAATGGATGGTTAAAGGGTACCTCAAATGTAATGTAATACTGCATTTGATGAATGAAATGGACCATTTCTGATGCCAGAACGTGACACTGATGCAGCACCCCAGAAAGTTCTGTAAGAAATTCAAAGAATATGTATATTAAAACTCAGAATGGAAATGTTCATCTAGCCATATTTTTTTTAACACACACACACCTGAAATACAACAGCTACCTGCACCCATCTTTGAAAGGAGTAAGACATATATAAATTGATAACAGGTTTTCAATGAAAGGACTATCATCATTTTAATCTCAGTATATTTACGGCCAAAAGTTCAGCATTTTCCAGAGGAGTAGCCATGATAGCCTCTGCCTGCAATAAATACACTCCCATATTAACAGAAAATATAACGCAGGATCAAACAAGAAAATGAAATTAATAGTATAGGTTGACAAAACTCTGGAGATCTGGTACAAAACAAGATTTGTAATAGGAATTAGATTAGATGGGTAAAAGACCTTTGTGGCTGAGAAACAAAGTCTGCTTTGCACTGCTGTAATAGGTGGCAATCCACTAGCACAGCAGCCTGAACAGAGCTCTTATTATGAGAAGGTTAATTTTTCTCAGCAACATATGTAAAACATCAGATGCCTAAGCCCCCACTTTGGCTTGCCACAAGAGATTTAGAAGGACAAACTAGGAACTTTCAAGAAAGAAGATTACTTAGGAAAATATTTAACTAATGGTACAGTGAGTATAAATGTTAATAAACTGAGTCCCTCATAGATAAAATTGTGTGCTGGGGAAGGAATGTGTAACCTGGCAGAGCAGATGAAAATATTCCATATACAGTATGATTACGCATCATACAAAAATGTATCTTGTTTGTTCTGAAATGTCTCAAAAGCTCAGAGACTTCTCTCTCAACATTTTGGTTGAGGCACATCAGCACTACCCAATTTTGTCTTGGATTATAGGAGCAAACTGCATCAGAATGAATGAAGCAAACCATTGACTATACCAAGATGACAAAGATCTATATGGAGCAAAATTGCCAAGATCTATACAGAACAAAAATTACATGAGAAAGAATAACCTGCAGCTATCTGTGAATTTTTTTTCCAGTTGCTGGCCAGAGACATCCAGAAAATATATGGAATGAAGGGCAACAAAAAAATCTTCCCCCTAGAATATTCATACTGGATATTTCCTAATAATTTAGAAAATGTCTAGAGCAAAGAAATCCTGGTTAACAGAGAAATCGTAATAATAGAGAGAGGCTGGAATATCCAAAGGTAAAGGTAAAGGGACCCCTGACCATTAGGTCCAGTCGTGTCCGACTCTGGGGTTGCGGCGCTCATCTCGCATTACTGGCCAAGGGAGCCGGCGTACAGCTTCCGGGGCATGTGGCCAGCATGGCAAGCCACTTCTGGCGAACCAGAGTAGCGCATGGAAACGCCGTTTACCTTCCTATTTATCTACTTGCACTTTGACATGCTTTCAAACTGCTAGGTTGGCAGGAGCAGGGACCACCTTCTGATCAGCAAGCCCTAGGCTCTGTGGTTTAACACACAGCACCACCTGGGTCCCTCAACTGGAATATCCTAGGCAGGCATGAATTATCCCTATTCCAAACTCAGTTCAGCAGTCTCTGGAAGGGGATACTACTGGATGAGGATTGGGTCCCAGATCACATGACCACAAGGTTTGGAATAGGTTCACATCTCTCCTTGCCCCACTCTTTTTGAGACTTATATCACTGTAAGCTCTGCTGGCTGAACCAGGGTAAAGGACTTAATGCTAGTGTTATGTATGGCTCAGCTGAGGTGAAGAACGTATAGCCCATGGGAAACTCCCAAATCTGCTGAGCTCAAACTCTCTCATCCCCATGAAATTTGGGTTTGGATCATGTTGTCAATATCTCTAAACTAGGGATATAATCTTAATATAGAAGTTAGAGCCATTAAACACAACAAGGCTTACTTCTGAGTTAACAAGCTTAGGATCAGTCTGCATGCTTATTAGTATGATCTGCAAACAGTAACCGTCAAAATAGTGACTACAGCTATTGGGGAAATTGACTAGGTGATACCAAGGTGAAGGTTACGGCAACAACAGCCTATGAGAAATCCTGAATTGCGTTCAACAAGTATTTCTAGAAAAGCCACAGAAAAGGAAGTATCACACAGATTGCATATTCTGAACTGAAGGTCAGTTATGATGGATCTTCGTCATTTTTCTTATACTAAAGCATTTGCCTATTTTTTTCCCTTGGTCCAACTCTCTTCTAAAAGGTGCTGTGGAACCAGAATGTCTAGGTGAATTCCAAGAATAATGTTCAGAAAAACAATCACAATGAGTTACTTCAGTTCGAACATGAATCCCTACTTATGCCTCTCCTTTATATACCTTAGCACTTAACTTCTCATTCCATCTTGTTTGTTAAAAAGGAGAATAAAATATGACAGTGCCATTCTCTTTAATCAATGGCAGACATTCTTACCCAAGGCCACTAATAACTCCATGGTTATACAGGGGTTTTCATGCGTGACCCAGGCCAATATTCTAACTCCTGATCCACCCTGCTGTGAATTAACATAGATATGTGACTATCATATAATGGGAGTCCTGCCTGGTGGTTTACTTTCCAGTGACTATTTATGTTCATCATTGGAAGATAAGAACCTGCCTTTCCAATGCATGATCCGCAGAGATTACAACTCTCTTTTGGGAGAGAGTCACTAAAATGCTTAGGCCAAACTTTGTGGGGAAAGGAGATAAGGCATTGTCAGTCAAGGGTACTCAAGTGTGGAACAAGCTTCAAGAGGAGATAAGGCCATGCCAAAGCTTCCCTGTTTGCACAGCATGCTACGAAACCCACCTGTGTGCCACAACCTACCTGTGACATAGAAAGGCCAAACCATTCTTTACCGTGTTTTATATTCCTGCGCTCTCAGATAACACATACCGGTATGTAAAATTTGCAGCGCATATGGGAAAGAAAGAAACAGCCACAAAACCCAGAAGGAAGGAATCGTATGTGGACTCAAGTGTGCAAGACAAACAACCAGTAGCACCACCAAGTAGTGAGTGTAAAAGCATGTTCAGCTCCAAGGTTTATTTCTATTCTTCAGTGGGGTTTCATGACCTCCTCTTGGTCTTATGCTAAAGATCCCACTTAAAGAGCAATACTGCCTAAAAAGTGAACACTGCAGATAAAAAAACCCCACATTACAGATAAAACAAGAACAATGATAAAAGTTGCAACTTTTAACTGGTAAAAACATTTCCCCATTACTGATTTCGGAGAGCCAATTGTTCACTAAATGGATTGTTTTAGCTTTCCAAATGCCTGGCTGGGAATCACCTTCTTGGCTGCTAACAATAGAAATTCTAGCAATTTTCAGCGACTCTTAAGGGGTTTACATTCCCTGTATGCACAAAGAAGCGTTACATGAGAAGAGTTAAGGACTTCTGTTTTGATATATTCTCCAATTAATTTAGGATTGCATCCCAAGAGTCTGTCAAGTGAGGGCAGCCGCAACACATGTATAAATACATTTTCCTAACAACCATGCCAACAGTTTACAGTAAATTTGCTGCAAATAAAACTTTTCACTGGGACTGGGTATTATTCTCTCATTTTAAATAAACTCTCCCAACAGTGCTAGGCCCGGACATTTAGATGCATTTTCTCATACTAGCAGAAGAATTTCACCTAAAACCCTGGCCTCCAAAAAGCTCTCTGTACCTGCTCTGCTTTGTAGCCCAAGTTTATATAACAAAGTTTGTATTCTTTGTAGCCAAGTTTATATAACAACTGATGCAACAAGGAGATTGAGCCCGTAGAACTCCTAACTCATGATTGCCATATAATAACTCTCCATAAAATCTCTAGAGGTTTGAGTCTTAACAGATCACTGGTTGATAATGGTTTATTATTTGCAAAACTACAGGGGTATGTAACACAGGAGCCTTTACCTCACATATCATTCTAGTTAACAATTCATTGGAATTATCCAGAACAACCAACAAACAACTAGAATGCCCTTCTTTTTGTCATGTTTTCAGTATGTTTACCTGCTAGATTTTATTTTCTTACTGCACAATTTCATATGTATCTATATGTTTGTCCCTCTGAGTTCAACAGGGCTTACTCCCAGAAAGGTGGGTAGAGAATTTCAGCCTAGAAAGACGGGAGGGAGGGAGGTAATTCTAGGTGAAAATTTGGACTTCCATATTTTCCACACTTGGCACTGTCCAGAAAGTGACTAGAGGCCAAAGATGCTATTTTATACACTTGTATCTGTCATAACAAACATTCCACGTTTCCTTAGAATTTTTTGCTCTCTATACTTGAACAATTCATTTTTTAGTTTGTACTCACTTTAAAGACAATGATGGGCTACAGGCATGCATTCTGGATTGCTAACATTCTTCGCTTTATATCTTGACTGAATTCTTTCCTAGACATAACATGTGAAAATCTTTGCCTAAAGAGTCATGCATGATTCAAAACCTTGCATGATTTCCAGCAGCTGCAGTTGATAACGAATGCTAGCTTTACCAGGTCTCCACTGCATATTCAATTCTGGCAGTCACTCACAAAGAACTTTCCATCTCCCTGGTTTGATTCTTATTTATATATTAATTAAAACATTTGTATACCAACCTACTGGAAATCCAAAGTGACTAACAATGCCCAGAAAACAAACAAACCCAGAATGTGATGTGCATAAAATCCCATTCACAAAAGCAAGAAAATACATATAATTCTATGCCAAAGCAGGGCTTAACCCATTTAGTCTAAAGACTAATTCAGTTTAGTATCACAAATGGCAATACACACATCAGTACTCTGCAAGCATGGACAAGAGTTCTGGAGCTGAGAAAGGCACTGGTCAATAAAGAACTGTAATGCTCTATTGCCCCCTCAAGGCTATTTCAAAAATTTCATCATCCTTATTAAACCTGCAGAACTGTGTTGTTGTTTAAAAAAAAATCTTAGTAAACAGACTTCCCCCTGAAACTCTTTCATTATAGAAAATATACTCACTACATAATAATATTTTCCAGTCACACAACAGCCCACAAATGCATACTGCTTAGCCTCAAAAACAAAACAGAGAGAGTACAGCCAAGCTAAGAGAAAAGAAGGGGAAGAAATGAGCCAATGGCTTTGAAAATAAGCAACAACTCTTTCAGCTACCCCATGCCCACTGAACCAGACATGGGCACCTGGCCACATAGACCAGGGAGTATTTGCAGATATTCAGGAGCAGTGTCCTTTTGCCCCTGACCACACAAACTTTTGATCCACCAACCACAGTCATGAGCAAACAACTAGGTAGTTTGCTGCCTAATTTATTGGAAAGGTGGACTGAAAAGCATTCTGAGTTATATGTAGGTCATTAATCTCATTTATTGAAGCCTTTCAGCTAGAACAGAGGGAGAGCCAGTGTGGTGTAGTGGTTAAGAGCGGTAGACTCATAATCTGGTGAACCGGGTTTGCGTCTCCGCTCCTCCACATGCAGCTGCTGGGTGACCTTGGGCTAGTCACACTTATTTGAAGTCTCTCAGCCCCACTCACCTCACAGAGTGTTTGTTGTGGGGGAGGAAGGGAAAGGAGAATGTGAGCCGCTTTGAGACTCCTTCAGGTAGGGATAAAGCGGGATATCAAATCCAAACTCTTCTTCTTCTTCTTCTCAAATTGTGAGCTCCATTCAGGAAGTCTATTCAAAGGTTCCAGAAGAATCAGGAATATCTGTAGCTAACCATGCTCTCTTGATTTAATTTTTCTTGATAATGGATACAACTGTCTTGACCACAGCTGGATTTACCCAACAGGCTAACAAGGGCCTGAACTAGGGGCTCCACGGAACGAATTAATTTCGTCTTGCGAGGCACCACTGTAGATGGTTATCCTCATATTGCATTAAGGGAAAGGAGCTCAGATATGTTCATGATCAAGGTGAAATTTGAATTCAGAACTTTTTATGCAGGTCATAATCCCAAAACACACATTAAGTAGGAAATAACACCATGAAATACAACGTGATTTACTTCTGAGTAAACATGCATAGGATTGTGTGGCCCTACACACCCTAACACGCTAGCTGCTCTTGGTCTACAGAGGAAATGAAGTCAAATTACAAGTCAGTAATAGAATAAAAGACACAAGTTTGTTTGCCTCAATACCCCACCAAACGTTTGTGGGCCATTGCAACATTACATTGTGCCAAGCATGTGTTTTTCAGCACCACCAACTGCACATTGGCCATGATTCCCCAGCTTACCTGATACCTGGCTGCCTACTGCATATACCTATGGGATATGTACGAAGGCAAATGGGTGGTTGCTGCATTAACATTATGCTTTCCACGTAATATTATGTGTGTCCATGTAATAAACTTTAGGGTTGTGCACTGGATTTGGACAAATCCCAAATCCTGAGCTGAAGAGGAATTTTAGGTGTATCGAAGGCAAAAGTGGAATCTGTATGGAACAGCACAAGTTGAAGTGGCTGGTGCTTTGTGGAACAATGGCGATCCAGATGACAAAAGAATTCTGAAAATGTCTGCTAAAAGCTAAAGCAATGTCTCTAATCTCACCATGATGGAGTGATGGGGAAAGGGAGAGCAAATATGAGAGTGGGCAGAGGGTGACCTCTCTTGTGACCAACATGTCAAGCTTGTTATCAGAGGAAAACTCTTTACCCAGAAAGCAAATCCTATTTTGTTTTCTCCCCCTGATATTTATTTATTTACCAAAAGCAATATACTTACTCGAATGAAGACCTCTGAGCGGTTTACAAAGAACATAAGTGGCTTACAAAGAACCATCAACTTTTTAGGAGCCCAGAACAAAAGCCCCTATCCTATTTGTGTGCAATCTGGCAGTTTTATTACCAGGATCACAAAAAACCAGTGGAAATTTATTGTTAACTTAAAACAAACCACCCTAAAAAAACATAACATCTGCCCTTGCAGGAAACCTTCTGAAATTTGGAGAGACTTCAGCAGTACGAATAAATTTCTCTCTCATACAAAGCAACCTATAAAGGAGGTTTGGTCTGAAAACAATTGTTTGTGTAATTTTGCCATAATAGGGTTGGTTACTCCCTTACCTGGCATATTTTTCAGAAGCTTTGCATTACACATATGTCCTTTCCATATGTCTGTGAGAATATATTCCATCCGTTTTGCCCTCCACAAGAAGTTGAACACCCTCAGATAGTGGCTCATGCACTCACGGGTGAATACCTGCAAATATGATCAATACAGAGATTTAAAGTGCGTTAAGTGCCTTTAATACTGCTGCTTTACTTGCTTCCAGTGTCTCTGGATAGCTTTGCAGAGCAACCATCTGACACTTGAAGTTAAGAGATTTACAACAAGATTTAAGCAAGGCCCAGTCCATCAAAAGTCATGGGAAGTCCATTCTGGCATACAAGGACTTCTGTGTGAGCCAATGTGACAGAGGTAGAAAAAAAGTGTTCCATATTTAAAGTCCCAGATTCAATCTCTAATATTACTAGTTAAGGTATCTGGGCAGCATTTAAAGCCTGTGTTGTGTGGTGGTAAGAGTGTTAGACTAGGACCTGGGAGACGAAGCTTTGAATCAGTCATGAAGCTCTCTGAGTGACCTTAGGCCAGTCACCTAACCTATCTACACCAGGTCAATGTGAGCATAAAGTGGGGATATGGAGAACCTTGTATGCCACTTTGAGCTTCTTGGAGGAAAGGTGAGATAAAAATGTAAAAATAGAAGAAGAAACGCTTCTGTTTGCACAATTCTCAACCCAACTCTGCCTACACATGTTGGAGTCTATGTGCATAGGGGACTGTGCAAACCTTTCATCATACACACAGACAATGGGTACACAGACAGACCACACCTGCTGCCATTGTCCTTAGACTCACATCGGGCAGCCATTGTATGACAGCCCCAGGTCTCATTCAAATTGGATGGAGAGTAGGTGAGGAAGAGAGCCACAAAATCTCTCCCCTCCATGTCTAGAAATAATTCAGGTTTAAAAACTGAACCTGACCATGGGTTTACTGATGGGAGAATATGGCAGGTGGTTGAGATACAGCTGTTGGGCGCAAGCTCAACTAGATCCTCCTTTTGCTTGATCCTCGCTGCCCTAAAATAGCAATGCTTTAAAAAATCCTGAAATGCAACACTCCTCCTTGTGAATGTCACTGCCTCATTTACGATATCTTTTCCCTCTGAAAACACAGGAAATTAAAAAGAAAGGGCATGTTAAAATTAGGGAGGTATTTCAGATCTGATCAACTGGGCATTGAATTAATTTTGGAACAGAAAGCAAGAACCACTAGATTTCCTCCCCTCCACCTGACTACACAGGAGAAGCTAGGAGCTACACAGCATCAAGGATCAAAGGCACATCCCATGATCCTAACTGGCACAAACTCTTATGTATTGAAACCTAGTGTTCGGAATTTTCTTAATGGCTTACCAAAAATGCATGGAAAATTATGGCTGAGAGTATAACTTGCCCAGGAACAATCAGTCAATCCATGGCTAAGGTACTACAAGTCTACATTCTTTACAGGTTCAAATTCTATTGTTTATATAGTTGCATTAAAGCTTGCTATTTTATATACAACAGCTTTACAATGTTAGGAATGCCTTCCACCACATTTTTCTTCTTTACCAAAGATGGATTGCTGTGGGTTGTTTTTTTTTAAAAAAAAGATATCAAACAGTTAACAATATCCTAAATATAAAGAAATTGGTTGCACAGCCCTGCAACTACTTACAATCTACAGAGGAAAATCAGAACATGAAAAAATGGATTAACAAATTAGGAAAGTGAGATATTATCTTCCTTTCACTAAACTATACATACCTTGCTGGTCAAACTCTCACTTCTGACACCTTGTTCAGAAAGCAATGCTATTCTTTACATATAGTAAAAGCATTCTGAACAATAGTGCTGCTATTTTCTCATCTGTTTTAATGAATACTACACATCAGATTTTATTTAAAGAGTACAAATAGGTTCCCCTAAAATACATCTTACAGTTCTTGCAAATTATCCCAAATTAGTTGCTACAGTTTCAGAATAATGGATGAAAATGAAAATCCATTTATTAAGTACTTTCTAAAAATCTCCGACAGAACAAATGAATTATTTATTTCAAATAATGAAAGTCTTAAAATGTAGCATTTTAACACTCATTAATAATTTAGGAAAATTGAGAGTTTGGCTGTACTCTTAATACAATGGGTACATCCAAGATACCAAGCAGTCTCTTTAATCATGCAATGCTAAAAGTACAAAGGCTATTTTAGTAACAAAGTATTTAAGTGAAGTAAGTGGGGGTGGAGGTGAAAATTGACAAACTGCGATAGATATACAGGTGAAACTCAAAAAATTAGAATATCGTGGAAAGGTTCATTTCTTTCAATTCAACTTAAAGGGTGAAACTAATATTTGAGATAGACTCATGACATGCAAAGTGAGATATGTCAAGCCTTTATGAGAACCCCAAATTAACATTTCCAACTTTGGGGTTTTCATCAGCTGTACGCCATAATCATCACAATTATAACAAAGGCTTGACATATCTCGCTTTGCATGTCATGAGTCTATCTCATATATTAAATTCCAGTAGCTAATGAAAACAATTGCTTACATAAATGGACTTTTCCACGATATTCAAATTTTTCGAGTTTCACCTGTAGATATAGAGCTAGAGATATAGAAATATAGATATATCCTTACTGTTGCAATCGGTCCGTCAACATGATAGTCTAAGCTGAAAACATCCCAACCAGTATCACCAGGAGAGACCTTAAAAAAAATAAATCAGCATTTAACCAAATCATATACATTGTTATTTAGCTGTTTTCCAATAGTTATTTAGCTGTTAGGAATTACCCTGTTCTGCATTACTCAATCAAAAATGGATGGGAGGGACCCCCCGGGAGGGACCCCCCCCCATACTTTCTTATTAGGCACAGGATGCAAGTTTGAAATTGGGAGATACCATGTTTATCAGCACACAGGGTATGGGAGCTCCCGCAGAAACCCTTTCTAGGTAAAGTGGTACCTCGGTTTACGAACTTAATCTGTTTCAGAAGTCTGTTCTTAAACCAAAACCTTTATTAAACTGAGGCACGCTTTCCCTAATGAGTCCTCCTGCCGCCAGTGACCTTCCACTGTTCAGATTCCGTTCTCAGACTGAGGTAAAGTTTTCAAACTGGGACACTATTTCCGGTTTTGCGGAGTTTGTAAACCAAATAGTTCATAAACAGGTCTGTTCTTAAACCGAGGTACCACTGTGTTGTCATTGTATATCCAGGTCAGCAGGGAGAAGCACACATAAACATGAGAGAACCATGTCCTCCCTAGTACTAAGTGGGATAGTACAACACCTCAGCACATCCTTAAAAGGACTGCATCAGGGTAAGTTCAGTGGCACTATCACTACAATCTAGAGTTAAGCAAACTTCTGACCCCTGAAATAAGGCGGCTTAGGTGTGCTGAACCTATATTGATCAGCAGACATTCCACCAGGCTATAGATGGAAAGAGATTAGAGTGAAAGAACTCTCCATCAGTTTAATTGAAAGAGGGGCTACATCCAAGCTCCTTCCTCAACTGCCATCAGCAGCTATTCCATCAGGCTATGGGCAAGGGACACATAGGGAACGGCCGGGCCTCTTCATCTGCTTTCTTAATGAGCAATGCCTGACTCCTTCTCTTCTTGAAATCTTTCCATTCTACCTAGTCATTTACAAGAACTCTGTAACAAAGATAAAGTGCCCGAGTTTGCTTTTCCCCTTCTCCAACACAGCCCCCTTTCCTTTTGTGTCATGTCTTTTAGATTGTAAGCTTGAGGACAGGAACAGTCATATCACAGACATTTGTAAGCGGTTCTGGGAGCCTTTTTTCGGTTGAAGAGCAGGGTTTTTAACAATGATCTTAAATAAATAAATAAAACAAAACTGGAATGTAGCCTTAATTTTTATAAACACACATAGCTATAAGTGTAATCTATAACTGACAAAAGAGCACACTGTTACCGTTGTAAACTGCGCAGAAAGCCTTGTATTGTGGAGCGGCACTCAAATGCCATAAACAAAACAAATAAATAAATAAATAAATAAATAACCAAAGCTCCTTTTCAGAGAAATAATAGTTAAGAACTACACTGACAGATGAGAAAATCAGATTTTGCATTCAAGACAAGACAATGCTATTTTCCAATGCTGACTTCAGATGCCATTTTAGCAATTAAATTTTTTTTAAAACAAACCAATAGTCTAGTAAAATGCTAAAGTGGTTTTTTGTTGTTGTTGTTGTTGTTGTTTTAAAGTACCTCCAAAAGTCTGACATCCAAGCGTTTGAGGATCTCAGGGTTATCAAACTGTGCATTTGTTGCCCTGACAGCTGTTTCCAGGATTCCTGTCAGATTATGCTGATACAAAGTGGTAGCTGGTCTCGCAAGCTCTGGCCTAAAATAATAATAAAAGGAGATAAATGGAAAGATACACAATTTACGTAATAGCCCAGTTGTCATTTAGCTGCAGGCACAATGGACTAACTATGCAATATATTTTGAGCCCACACAATAGTAAACAGATTATCCTTTCCGAACAGTGAACTATCAATTTGTGTGTGTGTGTGTGTGTGTGTGTGTAATTACAAGTATTTAAGCTGAGGATTTCCACACACAAAAATTACCCTGCACGATATACCTGTGCTCCTACGAGCCAGGGACCAGTATGACACTTCAGCTACAGCTGCACACCCCTTAGCAACCTTCTAAAACAGAGTCAGTTCACAAAACTTTTCAGGGCACTGGCAGCTGCTCAGTGCTGGAGCATCTGCCTTGCCAGATTCAATCCTCAGCATTCCAGGTAGGGATGAGAATGCCCCGTCTCAGAAACCCTGGAGAGACACTGACAGTCCGGGTAGGAAACACTGAGCTAGATGGACACATGGCCTGACATGGTATATAAAGCATCTTCCTAAGTCATATGTTCCTATGTTTTTCAGATTTGGAAGAGGCGGGTTATTAGACTTGCAAGCAACTCTGGAGGATTCCTCACCAGACTACTATGTCACAACTCATTCAACTCAGTAGTACAGTGGTACCTTGGTAGTTGAATGGCTTGGCTCCCGAAAAAAATCAGCTCCCAAACACTGCACACCCAGAAATGAGTGTTCCGGTTTGCAAACGTTTTTCAGAAGCCGAACATCTGACACGGCTTCCAAGGCTTCCAAATGAGTGCAGGAAGTTCCTGCAGCCAATCGGAACCCGCGCCTTGGTTTTTGAATGGTTTCGGGAGTCAAACAGACTCCCAGAATGGATTAAATTTGAGAACCAAGGTGCCACTGTACTCAAGTCCATCATGGTTTTTCTATTCAGTAATATCCTTTTGGATAGGAGGCAACCAAATTTTTTTAAAAAAAATTAGTTTTCTTATTTAAAGAACTTCCCATAATCCTATAATCAAGCTGACAGGGTTTTGTGCAAATGCTGATAACTAAACTTGGGGTGGGGAAAGAAGAAGGTTAAGCTGCGGAAAGCCCTCCAACCAGATGTCAAAGAGAAAAACAACTACCAGACTTTTAGAAGACATCTGAAGGCAGCCCTGTTTAGGAAAGCTTTTAATGTTTAATAGACTATTGCATTTTAATATTCTGTTGGAAGCCGCCCAGAGTAGCTGGGGAAACCCAGCCAGATGGGGAGGGATTTATTTATTTATTTAGCTTCAGGGAGCATTGATAGGAAAGTGGCTTTAGTTTCAGAACAATCGCCTCTGTCTGCATATTTGAGAAACAACCACTGTTTAGACCAAAAACTGCAGTAACAATGTCAAGATTTGGTCAACAACCCTAAGTTCTAAAACAGTGTTTTTCAACCACTGTTCCACGGCACACTAGTGTGCCGCGAGATGTTGCCTGGTGTGCCGTGGGAAAAATTGAAAAATTACTTTATATATAGTCAATATGGGCACAGAGTTAAATTTTTTAACATTTTCTAATGGTGGTGTGCCTCGTGATTTTTTTCATGAAGCAAGTGTGCCTTTGCCCAAAAAAGGTTGAAAAACACTGTTCTAAAAGCATTTTAAAAGAGTAATAAAATTAAAGCAGAATCTCTCCAAATTCTAACAAGTAATTTGGGCATTTCAGTTTAAATTCTATCACCAAAGAAAATGGAGGATTCTAAGCTAATGTTCTCGATAAACTTGAAACAGTAAATTTAAACTTCCATGTCAAAAGATATTTCTTTGCACTAAAACATGCCCCTTCGCTGCTTGACGCACCAAAGCGTACTGATTTCACGTCTCATCATTATGCTGCTGCACTTTAGTGTAGAGATGCTACATCAATTCAGCTCTTGGACAAACAGACATCTCTTTGATGTCTGGCAAGTAAATGGACTCTTTTGTAATGAAAAATCAGCATTATGGTGGGGGAAAGGAATGCGACGACATGCAGGAAGCCTGCCTTTATACTTTAAAAACCCCATCCTAAGGGAAAACCCAATATGCTTTTAAAAAATACTGGCACCAAGGGAGGCAGATGTGGGAGTTTGGCATTAAGTACAGGATCTAAGTTTAATAGCTGTAGATTTAAGTGCACATTTAAGATGAATATATTTTGATACGTTCATCAAAGGTCAGTCTTCACTTTCTGCTGATCAGAATGTTATTCAGTGTCAGCAGCTACTGAATAGTTAAAGCCCAAGCGAATCTGAATTTGGGTTCCTAGTACTTCTAGATTAGCCTATAGGTGGAATGAGACAAAGAGAACTGGAAAAGCCGAAGGTTGGGGGTTGTACAGTAATGCAAAGTACCAACTTTAAGTCTATGGTTTTGCTACTGTTTCTCCAGAACAGTGGGCGCAACCCATTATCTCTCCAACAAACAGGCCAGCACACACAAAATGAGATACCCACTGGTAGTCTATAGCCCTGCCCTTCATCGGCTTTAGCCTATTCTATAGATAAACTCTGTAGATGTTGTTTGTGGGGTTGGGGAGGGACACCGCAACTGTGACACAACATCAAACGTATGCACACAAGACTCTAAAAATGCAACTGGAGCTGAACACTATGCACACGTTCACCCAACAGATGGGAGGTCAGGCACATAGAAGATGCAAGTCAGACATGCTGTTGCCATGCTCACACACAATGAACATAAAAACTAGAATGACTGCTCTGCAAAGAGCAAAAATATTTCCAGCAATCGTAGAATTGTAGAGATGGAATGCAAGAAAGTTTTGCCCAACGTGGGGCTTGAATCCACAACCCTGATATTAAGAGTCTCATGCTCTACTGACTGAGCCATCTCCCTTGGGTGTACTTAGTCACCTGCACATTGAAATACTGAAAAACTGAAAGGTTTTGTGCTATTACAAAAATGATGGTAATCCTAAATAAGATAGGACACAATAGAAAGGGAAATAGGAGGAGGAGATAAGAGCAGAACCCCTCCCAGTCCACCCTCATGTATGTGTGTGTGTAAAAGTCTTGTTGCATAATCTTTACAGTCATTAAATTTGTGACCATTAAGCATGGACATAGTTTAATAACAGATTATACATTTAATAAACTGGTTCATATGTAATGGTAAACTAAGTAGAAATAAGCCATGGCTTATTGTGAATAATAAGGGTGTCAGTGCATGCTATTCAATTGCTCCTTAACAGTCAAACAGTCCTCAGTCAAAAACCGTCAATCGTTTAACAGGAAGAATTGAGCAGCATACAACAGGACACTGCTCACTCATGGTAAGCCATGGTTTGTTTCTCACTGTGGCTCAATGTGACATGTGAACCAGCCCAATATCATATGTAGAATTCAAGACTATAGGTTGTACCCAACAGCTATCCCATTAGTGCAAGGACTTCTGCTTGTGCAATGGAACTTCCCCAACCTCTCCCCCATGCACCCCCAAACCCTAACCACCCAGAGCAGATTTGGGGGTGCAGGGAGACGGGAGGGAGGGGAAGTCCCATTGGAATGACTTTGTTGGACACAACACTATCAATACCATTTATTTGTGGTAGAGCAGTGTTTGTCAACATCTGGCAATTCTGTTCCACTCAGAACCAAATATTACCCAATATAAAAGCTAAAGCATTGCTTTGTTAATACTATATGCTGAACCTAAAGCAGCATAACACAACACTGAACATATTAATAGAAGCAATAAAGTACATTTGTATTTTAATCGTAAGTTTTATTGTTGGACCACAGGCGTAACAAAACCCTATTTTGGATTTCAATCAATCTTCTCTTCCAGTACAAACATTTAAATTCAATAACATTACAATCCACATTCACTTACTTAAGCAAGTCCATTAAGTGCCTGATAAAATCTCCTTGACCGAGAAGTAAGTAGCGCCTCATGGCCTGCATGTGCTCCAGTAAATTGTACTTTTTATTGAGAACATCTAGCAAGTATTTGCTAGTCTCAAAATATGCAGCATCTATTTTTCCCTGAAATGCGTTTTCCAAATCCGTGAACATTTCGGCAGCTGTTACAAGAAGAAAATGGTTACAGAGACTGCAGATATGTACTCTTTTAATATTTTTTTAATTAAATGCGAGCAGTGTACAATTACTAAATTTCACCTCTGAAAACACATACTTTGACTTGAGTTTCTACACATTAGTTCAGCAATACCATGGCTTGCTAGGGAATGGGAAGGGATAGGATACATCTGAATTTTATAGGGTGCTAAATGCAGAGTTTTCAGAATGCGCTATCTTCTGAAATAAAATATTCTATCAACACAAAAGCTACAGTAACTACTTCATATTCTTAAACTGTAAGAAACATTTTAGAGATAGCTTTGCAATACTAATGCTAGTGCACCCTACTCAGATCGTGCCCACCCAGCTCTTCCTTTTGCCAAGCTGGAAGGAAACAAACCACAGCAGTGGTTTAGCATTATATGCAAACCAGCACTCATGGTTTGCTTCTCTTCAAACAAACCATAGGAGGAAGCCAAGAACAAAGAGATGGACTAGATGTGCAGCATAATCTAGTCACAAGTAAGTGCCACTGTGCTCAAAGGGGTTTGCTTCCAGGTAGGTTTACAAAAGACTGCAGCCTAAGGTGACCACAACAAAGCAAAATCAATCATTATCTTTGTGAAAAACATTACTCTCTTTTTTTCAAGCTCGCTTTTAAAAGCTACTAAATTAATGTAATTAAGGTTAGAAAACGTCCACCTAATGGAATATTAGGATCTATGCACTCTTAATTCATTATATAACTCACTATTTCTTAAAGCTAGCTAAAGGGGTATCTGCCCAAGCAGATGTAGATGTAGATGCGAAAGAGCAGATCTCATTTGACCACATGGAACTGCACATCTCCATCCGGAGCCATTTGTTGCAAGCAGCAAAGCATGACTACAGCTGAACTGAGGCAATAGTTATTACCCGTGCCGTCCTATACCCGTCTACAGAAAAGCCCCATTGATTTCAGTGGGACTTACTTCAGGTGAGGGTGTAGATTGCAGCTTAAATTGGTAAAAATCAAACACAAAATAATTATTTTCTTTTAAAAAAAACACCCTACAGACACTGCAAAGGAAAGCTGAAGGAATGTTGCAAGAGCAGCTAACTTTTAAAAATACACAATTTGTTTTAATAAATGCTTATATTTTTCATCAAGTACTGAAAATGTTCATTGGACAAATAAAAATTCTATTCTTAGCAGCTTATCTCCAAGACTTTCTTGAACTAACAAGCAATGTCTGAACAAAAAGACCTACCTACCACTACACCAGAACATTATAAATCATGTGGCTGCATTTAGAAGCAAGGTATAATCAAAGTATGGACACAAAGTTCTGGTCAAGTAGTGCTTATCAAATGCCACATTTCTTATAAGCATACCCTAAAATGCTTTAGTGCAAATTAAACAATTAAATGTAAATAAGCAGTTAGAAATGAAGGAAGAGATTTGAGGAGATTTACAAAAAAGCAAGATACAAGTTCTTCCTAAAACATGGTATATTTTTCAGATGCCACTTGGTGGAATCCGCATCAAACTGAATTGCCCAGTAGGAGTCATCACATTATTATCTTTTAATGGTAACAGTCACAATGCAATGGGGAAGTGGTCGTTAGTACTAACTTCATATGCCCACATGGAATCATCCTACATGTAGATGTACAATACCAGAAGTGCAAAAAACAGCTCCCCTCAAAGGTGGTACAATGCAATATTGGGGTTTTACAAACAGGTTCACTCTTTCTCCCAAAAGGGCTGCACTTCCTACATACATCTTACAATTATCCAAGGGTTGCCATCCAAGTTGGCAGGAATACTAAAGGTTCTTTCACAGATACCATGTAGACTGCAAAGATAGTGTTTACTCAATGCATTCACCAAAGATCCCACCCCACAAAGCCCCCATATTTGAACTTCGTATAGTTTCAGGCAGAGATTATTTGCAAAATCAACAAGGTCAGAAACAAGGTTCTAATGTGGTTCTTCTAGAGTTAACCTTGATGTTCAGTGATGTATTCTGTTATGTGACACTCAGAGTGCATAATGATACAATACTCTTATTCTAATTTCATACCATCTTTTGGAGATTCTGCAGATTTGGCCACAGCTATCATCTTTGATGATGGACTTTGGTCATGACAAACCTGATGCAAGAAGTTTATGGATTTTCCTATTAGGAGAACCTAAATATAAATGTAAGGCATCTTCAGAAGTTATTCTTTAAAGGTTTTATAAGGAGAAACAGTACATTTTCAGCAAATATATTTCACTTACTAAGTCAGCTTAAATAAATAGCACACTATTTTTATTTCTCAACTGTCCTTCAGCAAAAGATTCAAGGGCAGTTTCCGAAATGTGACCAAAATTCACACAATGTATAAATACAATTTATACCCAACAAACATAATAATAATAATAATAATAATAATAATAATAATAATAATAATAATAATTTATATAATGCAAACTTACAAAAAGTGAATTGAAAACCTGGAGCGGGGGGTGGGGGGGAGAGACCCTAAAAAGCAGAAAATCACCTGAATCTAGAATGCCTGAGCAAGCTGAAAAGCTTGTCCTGTTGGCGTCCGACCTCCTTCTTTGAGGAGGGCATTCCAAAGTTAAGGCACCATTGCAGAAAAGGCTCCTCGCAATATGCCTTTAATGAAGAGGATACTTGGTGCATGGCCACTGCAGGAGATCATAAGCCACAGATAGGCTAGTATGGGAAGAGATGCTGTTTCAGGTATATGGGTTCTAAGCCATTTAGGGCTGTTCCAAGATAAGCACCAGCACCTTAAACTTAGCTCAAAAGTGAACAAGCAGCCAATGCAGATCTCTCAAGATAGGCATAAACATGAACAACTCTGGTTGTACTCATCAATATTCTGGCAGCTGAATTCTGCATGTCATCTTTAAGGACAACCCCACGTATTATGGTAATCCAGCTGGGAGGTTCGTGGGATCACCATGGCTAGGCTATCCCTGCTTGCTTTCACCAGCATGTAAAAACAACACAAAACTGAGGCAGACATTAAAACTAATCATATTCAAAAGAACTGCTGTGCATTCCAACTGTGTTTTCTAGACTGAGAGATATATTTGAAATATTCTGACGGAAATCACAGGTGAGGAGAAGCACCTATCATATAGGCCCACTAGTGTTAAAAGCAGCCATGGAGGATGCCCACAGCAAAATCAGCAACAGGCAGGAGCATTCAGCTCAGTTTAGGCATAGTTTCTTGCTAACAAGAGAGATCATTAGGATGATCTGATAATTTACCGTAAGAAATTATACATGGGTACGAGTCTTGTGAAAACCTGCTCCCGGCCTTGCAGGATTTTTTCCACCTGGCCTAGGATGGTGGCGCCGTGACTGACTCCAGCTACAAAAGCTGAGGCTGCTGAAGAGACTTTTGGGCTGCTTTATAGTTTAGGTGGCTTTGTTGTGGAGGTGTGTTGTTGTTATTATTTAAATTAATTTTTTGTATCTTTATTTTGGATCTTCTTATGGTTTATGTGGAAATAGTTCAATTTAATTCTGTACTTTCTGATGTTTTACTCATTGTTATGATTACTTTTGTCATGTCTATATGTAATTTTTTATACGTTGCTAGCCGCCGTGATCATGGTTTTTAACTGGCAGTACAGTATGCAAATAACACGATTGACTGAGTACTAAGAAAGGTCTATTTGTATGAATTCTGATTCACTGCCCCTGTCTGGAGCCATACTCATGTCTAAAGTACAAAGAATGCTCCCCTCTGCACTTGTATGTCTGTCATTAATAGCTGAAAAAGTCAATTTAGAAATAAGAGGGAAAGTCATTTTCCTTCATACCTTTCTTGAGTGATCCATTGTAATAAAAGAAGGAATCATGGACTTCCGCAATGTGTATTTGTCGTGCCACAACCGATCTGTTTTCACTGTGGGATCTGAAGCTACAAAGAACTGTGAACACAAAATTTAAAAATAATTTCTTTTTTAAAGCGTAAGTGTTATGTATACATTTTAAGGCAGAGAATCAGAGAGACGTCACTTACATAGAGACAGAAACCTTCCTTTTTAAAGCTATCAGGAATAGTATCAGCTGGGATGTTATGTGCATAATGTATGAAGCACCACCAGCTGTTTGTTCTAATACGTACAATTAAACGTGAACCACAGTATAGACAATAACCAGTCTTTTAAGACCCACCAAGAAAATTCACCTAAATCACCTGCTAGCTATAAGCTACTAATGCACTTTTAAATACCCAGTAATTTGTAAGTTCAATGCACCCCACTGTTTCAGGTCAGCAGCATTTTGATACTTGAAACACATGGATCTGAAATGTAGAGTGGATAAAGTGTCTCCGAGTTGTTTACTGAAGGTGGCATATGCTAAAATCATTTAGCAGTGCGATAACAGTGCAATCTGACCAAAATACAATGGTCACATAAGAATGGCACAGCAATGACTTCACTATAACTAACAACACTTCCAATACAGCTCATTATATAATGCCACCTGCGTGAGACCCTTCAGTCAAATAAATGTGATGTTTCCTTGTTCAGCTGTTATGTTCCAGGTGCAAACAATGTATGCATGGAGGCAGTGGGGAAGAGAACAGGGCTAGATTCATTCAAAAGTGCCCTAGAAACGAGATGTAAAACTTGAAAACATGACAACTATACTAGAAAACAATATTAATGCATTAATATAAAAAGAATATATAACATGCATTTTTTTAAAAAAAAATCAGCTTCTTAAATTTATTACCATAGTCCCTTTGGCAACTGGCATAGAGCTTTAATTGGAGTATTAATGAGAAAAATATAATTTCAAAATCCATCAGACAATTCAATCATCTTTGGGAGTTATAAAAGCCCTCATTTGATAACCAGGGCAAAGTAACATGCAATTAATGTATTTAGAAAACATCTAGTAAAAAATACAAAGAGAGAGAAGAGCATTTTATAATTAATCCCGTGAAAACGAGATCTTGGGAAGGGTGAAGGAAACCAAGGTCAGAACATAATTGCAATATAATTATTTTATTGATTCACTGTACCCATTCAAGGTTCTTTGAGTTTTGTTATTATATCTTGTATAGAAAGGAGTGCAGGAGAAATGGGAAATCATGGTACAATCTAACTGATGAACAAATGCCAAGGCCTTCCAACCAACAGATAAAAAGGGTGATTTTCTTACGGGGAAATTAAGAGCTTGTTTACAAAGGCAATCAGTATCCCAGAGGGTAAGTGCTAGGATATTATGGAGGGGAACCCACACATTCATATGCCCCATTGTAATTAACCTCTCTTTTTTCTAAAGCCGCTATATGACAAGCTTATTGTAGGGGTCGTGTTCACTAGAATATAGTCACTACAGTAGAGTTTATTGGGGCTTTCACCCAAGGGATTTATACAACTCATGGAAGTTTATTTTGTTGATAAAAGTTCCAGAGAAGTTTATATTGTAAAAACCGATCTCACTGATGCAAAAAAGCAGTACAGAGTAAAATGATCGTCTAAGTCTAATTTGGCCTGGACATAAACTGAAGTCACATCTCAAATCTATTGCTGGCTCTTCTTTACTAGATTTATGTGAGAATAAATGCTTCAGCCCAAAGCAATGGCATGTGACTTATTACACTGCACTGCTACTAGTCAGCTGGTATATTCAATCCTGACTACTTATTTGCTACTTCACCAAAGATTTAACACCAGGCCATTAAGAAATGCTGGCATAGTTAAGAACAAAACAAAAGACAAATTCTACCTGTGATATGTTACCACTGGTAAGGTAAGGTAAGGTAAGGTAAGGTAAGGTAAGGTAAGGTAAGGTAAGGGACCCCTGGATGGTTCAGTCCAGTCAAAGGCAACTGTGGGGTTGCGGTGCTCATCTCACTTTTCTGGCCAAGGAAGCTGGCATTTGTCTGCAGACAGCTTTCCGGTCATGTGACCAGCATGACTAAACAGCTACTGGCGCACGGAAGACCATGCCGAGTGCCAGAGCGCATGGAAACGCCGTTTACCTTCCCGCTGCAGCGGTACCTATTTATCTACTTGCACAGGTGTGCTTTCAAACTGTTGGCAGAAGCTGGGACAGAGCAACGGGAGCTCACCCCATTGCGCAGATTCAAACCGCCAACCTTCTGATTAGCAAGCCCAAGAGATTCAGTGGTTTAGACCACAGCGCCACCTGCATCCCTTTGTTACCACTGGACTGTTGTTTTGCAAGCGCAAAGAACTGGACACACCAAACTAACCCCATGGTTCTTTGGATTCTGGCCACAGTGTCTAAACTGAAGTGATGTGCAAGTTCTTCACATGCAACTCTATTTCCAGTATAAATGTCAACTTTTTCTGCCTAGTCATGTCTCCTCTTAATTTTCTACACTGTAGGTTCAGTTCCACAATTGTGAAAGAGGTGTTTCAGTGGCTTAGTTTTACCCAAAATGGGAAACGGAAAGCAGACCTCATGTTAGTAAACAGTTTACAGAACTTACTTCATGGTAGGTGTCCTCCAATTCCCCATCATAAATCCAACGATAAAGGAAATTCAAGACAGGATGCGACACAAGGCCAAGAATATGCTGCACCAGGGATCTCATGTAGGGGTCACCTGTTTTACTGTAGGCATGAACAGCTGATGCAAGTTCACCACCTTTCCTTCCTGGAGAAACATGACACAAAGAGGAAAATTTAAACATACATTTTCACCTCCCTGGAAAACTAATGCTACATCTGCAGCTTTGTCATACACCAAATTTTATTACAAAGCAGCTATCTGGCGTCTGAAGAGGATTCTTCAAAGGAAGAGACAATTTTACCATTGTGCCTTATATTCCTTTTGCGAGAGTTCAGAGAGGTTGGAAGAGCACCAAAATTGCTAAGAGATTGCCATAGCTACAAGTAAAAATAGCGCACAGAGCACAAGAAACAGAGTACTAATGTCTACTTCATTAGAGCATTCTTTAGAGCGGGAAATGCTTCATAATTATTTAATCCACATGGGAAGACAGGGAATGGAAATGCAGCTCTTTGGTTCCTCTAGAGAGCTTCTGGACTGAGTGAGAAAGTGGATCTGATAGCATGATGAAGTAGCCACTGGCCAGGGCGTTCCCCCCAAATGCTACAGAGCAGTGGTAGGAAACATGTGGCCCTCCAGATGATGCTGGAGTCCAATTCCCATCACCTCTCACCCTTAACTGTGCTGGTTGGGGCTGATGGGAGTTGTAATTCCACAATAGTTGGAGGGCCACAGGTTCCCCACTTGTGCTGCAGAATGAAAATATGCCCCCCGCCTCCATACTTTAATAAGGGGTCAACGAAGCAACTAGAGTGCCTCTCCCTATCTTCAACTATCCTGACAGACAAGGAGAAAAAAAATTAGTACGCTGGCATCTTCCCCATCATAAAGAGGTCGCTATGTTGGCAAGTTTATCACCTGGATCTCTGGGAAGGGCAAGCTGCAAGCAAAAATGCATACAGTGGTACCTCGGGTTAAGAACTTAATTCGCTCTGGAGGTCCATTCTTAACCTGAGGTACCACTTTAGCTAATGGGGCTTCCCGCTGCCACCGCACGATTTCTGTTCTCATCCTGAAGCAAAGTTCTTAACCCGAGGTACTATTTCTAGGTTAGCAGAGTCTGTAACCTGAAGTGTCTGTAACCTGAAGCGTCTGTAACCCGAGGTACCCCTGTATGCCGTATTTTTCCGGGTATAAGACTAGGTTTCCCCCCTTAAAATGTCAAAAAAGGGGGGGCGTCATATACACAGATATATCTCCCCCATTTTCTTAAATCTGGGCCACCCAAAAAAAGATAGGGGGTATCTTATACATGGGGGGGGGCGTCTTATAGACAGAATACAAAAAAGGAAATGGAAACTAAACACACTTCCTTTAAAATTTTCAGAGCAATCTGCATCTTGTGAGGTTAAGTGAGGATAGCTTCTGTATTCTGCTAAACAATTTTTCCTAGGGCCAGTGGACATGTAACACTCCCGAGGCCTTAACTATGGTTAACAGGAGATCGCAGGATCACACGCTGCCTTCAACAGCCATAGTTCTTTGTCGGAGGAAAGGGGTTATAGCATTGTACCTGGTAGCCAGAAACTGGGCATTCTATTTCTCAGGATGGCAGGGAAAGAGGTAAGGTGAACCAAGACTTCAGTACTTTTTAACCTTGCCTGCCTGCAGAGACAGTTGTGGGAGGGAGCCCCTTCAGGGTCCCAAACAAGCAAATGTGGCTGTTTTCTGGTGGAAGCCGCCATAACATGTACTGTAGTTACAGTCCAGGCTAGAAGGGGAAGGCAGGAAGCATGTATTCCCACAGCCCATGCCTTAAACATGAATGAGAGATTATGAGCACTCATCCAGTGCCTGCCTTTACAGCTAATACCGATTACCAGAATACTCCCTCAGTCACTAATAGAGATGAACAGTCAACCATGTAATAATCTCACTTTTAAATGCAAAATATATGAGATGCAAAACTCTACCAATATTGCCACCATAAGGGTAAGTATACATAGTAAAAAGAAGTTATGATGAATGCATGCAGTGCTTTCATCTACAGAGATAAATGGCATTATTTGAATGGTAAGTCAACTCCATCTATATCCACTGGAATGATATCTACATGTAAAGGTTCTTAGAATCATCCATTTCTGCAAACACACCCTTCCCAATAGTAATACTATTAATGCAATTTCCTGGAAATCATATTTCTAAGTGAAAGAGCTCCTAGCATTTAACATTCATTTTCAAGCCATGTGTAGTTATAAATATCTACCAACAAACCTTGACAGTGGTCAACAAGTGCTGCAAGTGTCTTCAATCTTATCTTAGGATCGTATGTCCAAACTAAGAGACGCCGAAGTGTTAAACTACTCTCAATCCCCAAATTTACACCTTGATCATCTTCTACCTGCAACTAAGACCAACAAGGGGCAAAGAAGAAGATTTAGTCAATAATAGAAGCCCTTCAAGACTTCCTCTACTACAAGTTTTAATTTCTAACCCCAGATATACATGTGCCTAATATATTTTGGCATTTTTTTAAATAATGCTTAGATTGAAAGAGATGTTACAGTTGTAATATAAAGAATGGGAAGGGTAAATGAAAGCTATAATTTGAAAAGAAATCAAAGAGCAGATAAATACAAAATGATGAATGGCAGGACAGTGAAAGAATTCAGAAAGAAAAAAAGAATTTATTTTGTAAGAGTTCACCATAAAGAGTTTTAACAGTATTACTGTAAAAGCAACATGATTATAACATAATTCTGCAAACATTTCTGTTGGCTAAATACATGGAAAGTATTAAATAGCAAACTTTCAAATAAGTAAAAGGTTTACAGGCTCATTTGCCCATGCATAACAACATAAGCAACATATAGAGTGTGTTAGGAAACAGAAAGAGGAGCCAAAGTTACAAAAATGTGCTATCCTACAATCAGCTCTTGTTCTTCACAGGTGAGTAGCTATTTTACAAGTCTGTTACAGATTCAAATAGTTTATAAAGTCATATTTTGCAACTAACTTGTTGGACTCAAGCAAAAAACAGAAGTAATTATTTACCTGCGAGTGTAAAACAGACAGTAGCCTGTAGTATTCTTTGAGTTCCTGGTTTAAGGCAGCACAAAAACTCTGTAAAACAAGAACAAAAGGAATTAGTTCATATACGGTACATTCTAAAGAGCTCTGAATGACCTGCATACAACCTGACCACTGATTTGGGGTCTTTGGAAAAGCTTCACAGCAAGTTAACCGTTGAGGTCATACAAAAGCACTCCCAAGTGGTATGAAATGTTTCAATTCAATGGGGTGGGGAGTATAAAGTGGGTGACTAATAAAAACAAACTCCTGCAGAGTTATTAAGATAAAATTTGCCACTAAACTATAACTGTTTATTCATTCATTAGAAATGTACAGATAGTAAGTGGCCTGGACAAAATACAAAATCAAACCAAATGAGAAACTGGTAAAATAAACTCAAATAAAACTCATAACAAAACTGACTGCAATTAAGGCATGGGTTGCCTTTAAAGACATTCAGAAACAGGAGCTACTGCACAGTTGCAGCCGCCAGAATAACCACTGGGCCCAGATGATCACGCCACATATAAACTGTTCTGGCCCAACTGCAGCAGCTGCCTATGTATATTCTGGCCCAATTCAAAGTGTGGGTTTCAAACTATATGGCTCAGGACCACAATACCTAACAGAACGTCTCTGCCAGCACAAACCAACCTGTGCATTAAGATCCACATCAGAAACCCTCCTCCATGTGCTTCTGCTCCCCATCCCAGCACCTGAGACTGCTGCCTCATTCTGCATAATAAGAAGAAATGAAGAACCTGCTGGATCAGGCCAGCTGGCTATCTAGTACAGCATTCTGTTCTCACAGTGGCCAACCAGATGCCTGTTGGGCAGCCTGCAAGCTGAGTGCAATAGCACTCTGCCCACCTGCAGTTCCATCAACTGGTATTCAAAAGCATGATTCCTCTGACAATAGAGGTAGAACATTGCTATTGAGGATAGTGGCCACGGACAGCCTTGTTCTTCATGAATTTGCCTAATCCTCTTTCAAAGCCATCCAGGTTGGTGCCATCACTGCCTCCAGTGGGAGCAAGTTCCATAATTCAGCCATGTGTGGCATGAACTACTTTTATTTGTCGTCAATATTCCAACATTCAGCTTCACTGGAGGTCCACAAGTTCTAGTGTTATTTCCTGTCTATTGCCAGGTCTCTCATCCCAAACCAACAGATCTGACACACCAGTAGCAACCTGTTAAGCAAAACAACAACAAACAAAATAAACAAAACAAAATATTTTGAAGACTTCTGGGTTTTGCCCACATACCTGACCCACTAATCCAAATGCACGTTCCACGCTCCTCTGGTCAGTATACTTTCTTATTTTGTTATGCAGCCACCCTAATTCAGCAAGCCGGCTTGTTGTATCTCTCAGAGACTTGGAAATGCTCACCTAAAGTATTAAGAAATAAATGATGAACAAATAGTTAGAAGACGGGTATTAAATAAGCGTAGGATGAAACAAGCTCTAATGAGCAAGGTAGGGCATAAATCCAATTTTCCACTAGAATCTGACAAGGTGTTGATCACATTCAGTATTGTTGATCTTCAACAGAAAGAATATTCTACTAAGCAGTTACTTCTAAATGAGGAACAGAACCAGGCATGATAACAAATCAGGTCATATGCTAGACATTTCCATATCCACTATAAATCTGTTATGGCAAGACTCAAAATGGATTTTCTACTTTTGTCCTGCTCTCTAAATTGTAAACTTGCAGCTAGGAATTGTGTTATTACAGATTTTGTAAGCTGCTCTAAGAGTCTTTTTTGCCTTAAGAGTGGAGTAAAAATGTTTTAAGCATTTTAAATAAGTAATTCTGTATGGTTCATAATGTCAGATGTAGCAAGTCATTGAGAGTCTACAGCTCTACGCACTGGGGGACAAGTGGCCCTCCAGATGTTGTTGGGCTCCAACCCTCATCAGCCTGAGGCAGCATGACCAATGGTCAAGGAAGGAGTCCAACATCTGGAGGGCCACAGATTTCCTGTGCCAGCCCTCTGTGCTCCCTGGACCAGTTTATTATTGGTTCTCTATCTTCTTCTTGGCATCTCATTTTTGAAGGAAATCAGCCCTGAGTGCTCACTGGAAGGACAGATCCTGAAGCTGAGGCTCCAATACTTTGGGCACCTCATGAGAAGAGAAGACTCCCTGGAAAAGACCCTGATGTTGGGAAAGATGGAGGGCACAAGGAGAAGGGGACAACAGAGGACGAGATGGTTGGACAGTGTTCTCGAAACTACCAACATGTGTCTGACCAAACTGCGGGAGGCAGTGGAAGACAGGAGTGCCTAGCGTGCTCTGGTCCATGGGGTCACAAAGAGTCGGACACAACTAAACGACTAAACAACAACATCTTCTTCTTATTCCTAGAAAGCACAATTGTCTCCAAACTGGTAGCGTTTCAACTACTTCCCATGATTCACTCAGTCTAAATCATTCTATGGGAAGTATATACTGACACATAAAGAAGGAACGCCTCTCTCAAATACTCTAACTAAACTCTCTTCCTCAGGCTGCCTCCAATTTCCCTCTATACACTGTTGCTTGACTGGATTATGTATAAGTAACCAATTTTAAAAAAATGTATCTCACCCGTGTAGGTTGACAGCTTGAAGTGAGCTTTTTAAATACAGGGTTATCTGAAGAACAGGGTATTTCTATAAACTACCCTCCTAAGCTCCACAGATAAAAGTCCATGGAAAAAAAGCCCTCTGATAAATCTCAGCTGCTGTACAGATTCATATGGGAACAGGTGGTTCTGTGGTTGTGGCCAAATGTTCAATGCCCTTCCAAGGACATTGTTGCTATCTTGTAGACACCAGGCAAAGTCTGTTCATTTGGGCTTTTGTTTGGTAATGGTTTAATTCACTGTGGGGCTTTTTGCTGGGGGAGGATGGGATGAGAATGCTGCTCATAATATTGCTGTTAATAATGCTTTTAGGGATATTTTTACTGCTCCTTTTACCATTTAACTGTGTATCAAGTGCTCTTCTGATTTTTATCTGTTGTTTTTATGTTACTGGTTTACTGCCAACTGCCTTAGATGGCAACAATGATAGAAACATTTTATGTTTTAAAACAAAATTAAAACCCAGGCAAAAGAATTATTGAAAAGAGTGGATATACTGAACAGTTTCCCCTCCCTCTCCCTGTGTGCAGACTATCTATATAAAACAGGTATAAGATCTTTACTGTACCTTTCCGTCTACTTTGTAACAGTTCTCTGAATTGAACATTTTGATGATTTTGCCATCTATTCCCTGGAAGACGTATAAAATGTCTCTCACAAGATATGCCTCTGTTATTTCAACAGAGCCTGAAAAGTGGGGGGAAACAAACAGATTAAGCTACATGCAGGTTATTTAAGAATTATGTTTGCCATTTTAACAGCTGAAGCCTAACCATATTTAGTTCGACTCAATGAGTTCAATCAAGCTCGCTCCATTCTTCAGGGTATATTCCAGTCCTAAAGTTAGTCAGCAAACAGGAGCACAGTTCCAGATTTACTATATTTTGATATATAAAACCAAATCAATATTTCAGACAAAGTCAGATCCAATTTCTGAAATATTTTCTGCTACGAAAATAACCACATTTATGTAAAAAAAAGGATACTTGATACTTTATAGCCTTGGGCTAGTTTAAAAATTCATGCAACAAGTAAAATGTAACTCCTAGTAGCCCCAATTTTGGGATGTTTCTACATGCATATCTACTCTTTGTGACTGGAGCAGTGAACATTATAACCCAAAGTATTACCTGTAATAGCCTCCAAAAGAGACTCTTGAGGGGTTTAGGTACCTCATTCAACAAGCAGCTCATGACACTTTGTGATGAGCTTTACGCCAACGTTTTCAACGACTTTGTAAAAGCAGTTTCCTATGTTCAGACCATTGGTCTAATTAAGTATTTCCTACACTGACTGGCAGCAGCTCTGCAGAGTTACAGGCAGGAGTTTCTCCCAAACTCAATACGTACACAAAACCCATCTGCTTTCTTTTTTTAAAAAAAGCCTTTAATTTGGAATATGAATTTATTTAGTAGCAGCTACATAATATAATGGCAGAATGCATCTGTTCCTTCTGTTACATCTTGCCAGACAGAATGAGTAAATGTTTTTTTACTGGCACAACATAAACACAATAAATTAAGAAATGGAGATTGTTCCCGCCCCCTCCTGTCTGTGTAAGCCACTGCTGTCCAAGGTTCTATTCACATCATACTGGATCTGTGGCACCACAATATCAACCAGGTTTTAATGGTGATGAGGGCTAAAAATAGAGGAACTCCATAAGATTGTCAAAGTGCAGGTTTTGCAGAGGAAGGCAAGAAAATGTTTTATGCGATATAATTTTTTCCGGAAAGTTACTGAGAAAACTCAAGTGTGTTCCACAAGGTCATTTACAGCCAGCTTTTAAAAAACTAACCTCTCTTCTAAATGAAAAATGTACCAATGATTTGGTTAGTACAAGAATGAACTATAATTTGTTATAGTGAGATTATACCAGGCACCTTGTAGTATTGCTCTTAAATACTTAGGCATACAGTCATACCTTGGTTTTCAAACAGCTTAGTTCCCAAACGCCACAAACCCAGAAGTGACTGTTCTAGTTTGCAAACTATTTTTGGAGGCCGAACTTCCGACGGATCTTCCATGGCTTCTGATTGGCTGCAGGAGCTTCCTGCAGCCAATCAGAAGCCATGCTTTGGAAGTCGAACAGACTTCCAGAACAGATTCCATTTGAATTCCAAGGTACAACTGGTTTTGAAGTGAAATCATAAATTTAATGCTTTAAAAAAATAAATCTATATATCCACATTTAAATATATGTAGCTCAACTCCAGAAATGGGCAAATGCCATGCTTAGCCTTGTTCTTCCAGAGTCCTGTAAGACAGCAATTGGAAACAAAACTGAAGAGGCAGCAAGCCAACTGATGATCTCAGCACAGGGTGATGCCCGTAGGAGACAAAGCCATCAGTTTCAATGATCCCTATAAAAGTAGTTTCTGGAACACGGGAAGAGTTATCCAAGGTAGAAGATAACCAAAATACGTGCCTCAAATTCAGAGGTCAACCTCACTGTCCCAGCACCACTTCATGGGTGCTCCCCCAGTGGTGGCAGAGCACACTTATGTGACTTTGGTTCCTAGCACGTTAGCCATTTCTTCTATGAAACAAGGACCCAAATAACTTATTTAAGAGGCACACAAAATCACTTAGGTTTCAAAAACAGTTTGCCATGGGGTGTAGTCTCATTAGACTAGAGTTCAAACTAGGTGTGACATGAAATCATCTAAATAACTCAAAGCAGCCTTACGATGCTGGAGTTTAATAATAATAATAATAATAATAATTTTTTATTTATACCCCGCCCTTCCCAGCCAAAAACCGGGCTCAGGGCGGCTAACACCAACTAAAATAACAGCAAAAACATAAACACCATCAATTTAAAATAACAGATTAAAATACAAATTTAAAAATTCAATATTAAAACTGCAGTCTCATTTTCAAATAACCCGCCAAGAGATGGAGGTTAACCCTTTCCCTTCCGACTGTTCTTCAGCTCAAAAGTGCCTCCCCAAAGCTATTTTTATACCTACAGCCAGGGTAAGGGGAGGGAAGTGAGAAATAGGTGCAGATGCATTCCCCCCAAACTGTCATTCCTCACCTTAATCTCTTAAATTACTTTTGGTTTTCTGTTGGGTTTTTTTTTTAATGGGTAAAAGCTACATGAAGCTTAATATAGTTTGAGCCTCAGGAAATATCTGAATACTGGGGGGTACATTTATGCTGCAATCCAATACCCTCTTACTTGGAAGTAAGTTCCAATGAATTCATTAAGGCAGACTCCAGCTATTTGGAGATACCTGAATCAGCCGTTTGTGTAGTGAGGTTTGGGTATGATTCTTTGTGTTCAGGTAACTAAGATTTCAGAAAACTAGTGTTCTGGTGGCAGAACCTGTGTGTATATAATTTTCTTGGGAATTGTTATCAACTGGTATCAAGGTCAAAGCTGAAACATCCCAATCTGAGCTAAGCACTGTGACGCAAGAATATAGAGAACAAACAATGAAATATATTTTTCTCACCCGTTATGTCCCCTTCCCGCCTTGACCTTGGCAGATTACGTGAAACAGTGGTTGAGAGCCCTTTTGAGGTAGAGTTCTGTAAAGTAGGCTGGCCTGCGGTTAAAGTCCAGGCAAGTCGTGCCCCTAGCTGCTGCCGAAGGCAATCTCCCACTCCTGCACGTTGATAGGATTGTCTGCAGAAATAAAAGCTATAATGTAGCTATTGAGTTGTCTTATAGCAAAACTACTTATATTTCTGCAAAATTTCAGCTCAGAGAAATAGGCAGATACAGAAGGCATTATCATGGCCAATTATCTTTGAGAATGCATTTAGAAATTCACCATTTTGCAGTTCTTGACAGTTATATAGAAAAGGTACTTGTTGCATGCCTACTAATGTTGCAACAGAGTACATAAAGCACCCCAGAAATTTCAACTACCCATTCAGAGCCAGATGACTTTGCTGCGATTCCAACTATGGCTAATACAGCCCTGCAAGTACAAAAGAAGCATTTGAAAATAATTCCTGGTAAATACTTGCAGTGGGAAAATTGCTAATTTCTAAAACAATCGTAAAAATAAAGGGTCTCTCACCTCAGCAAAGGGCCCATGATTGTTTACTGCGTATTAAACCCATGGCCATGAACCCCTACACTCTCAGGTGAAGCCCTGATAAATTGAAAAGTTCAGCAGACTTCTTCTACAGTGTATAAAGCACAACACAGAACAGATTCTCATCCCTACAGCACCGTTTGTCGCAAAAAACAACAACCCATAGGACAAATCACTGCCCTTTAATGGGGCATGGGAGACTGACATTTCAGATGTCAACTTGGAGAGATAAGATTTACGGTTTAAAGGAGACCAGCCAAAAAGATGCTTCAGCCTAATGTTCTGACACCTCTAATAGGTCAATGCAGATAGCAAAGCAATTGCTCTTATTTTATTTTAGTAACTCAGCCCTACTCATGGAAACAGATGTTTCTTACCTTGAATTCTCATGGATAAGCATCATCATATTTGGGTTAGCACCTTATTTTGGGTACAGTCAGGGTCAAGTTGCTAAGATATACCATGGGAAAGGGCAAGCCAGCTTCCCAGATCAAGAGCAGCAAGATAAGCCTGCTAAGCTTATTAAAACTTATCCAACACCAAACATTTCTGAAACAAATTGTTCAGGAAAATATATTTCAGACCAGATAGGACATCCCTGAAAGTTGTTGATGTTGTTTTTACACTCTTGGATCTCAGAATTGAGCTGCAAGTTTCAGGAAAGTGGGACGACTTCCTCTGGTATTTCAAAAATATGGGAATTAAAAAGCAAGATAGATTTTCAGTTCTCCCAGTCATCATATATGGAACATACAAAGGCAATCGCCCCTCGGGACGACATGCTAGAATGTTGTTAATGAAAACAAAGATCTTCCAGACATAACCTCAGAGCTCTCTCTCTACAAGCACCTAAAATCTGTTTTCACCCCATCACAATATGGTGGTTTAGAAGTGAAAAGGAGTAGAAAAGCCTCCCGTAACCTATGGAATAAATTTATTCTGGGCAGAGGGGAAGGGCCAGATCTCAACACCCCTTTTGTCCTTATGGAAGGCTCATGGGCCCTTATTGGCTAACAGAACCTCTGGGAAACCAATAGAAAAAAAGCACTAGGATTAGTCACCCAGAAGCACTGGTTGAGAGTTAGCTCCTTTAGTGGCACAGGGGAGCCACAGGCTTCATAGGAGTTCACATTAAAAATCAGTTATTTTCCCTTATAAGGTCCCATGAAAGGAATCTGCAAGTGGCAATGTGCCTGCAGTGCCACTATGAGGTATTGTGAAGGAAAAGCAAGCAAGAGCAACCACAATTCTTCCCAAATTCCCTGGAACTTAAAGGCAGGAGAAGAAAATGGTGCCCCCCCATTAAAAAAAAAGCTGAACCGTAAGCACAAACCACTAGTTTGGTGTACAAAGTTTGGAAGCCTCTTCCTTTGATATTCTAGTAGCTTGACCTCATAGCCAAGATGTAGTGCTATCCCCAATGTGATGACTACTTCCCCTTGGCACTTTGGGATAATGCCATGTTGCAAAAATTCTGCCTTGGAGCTGCAGCAAACGCAATTGTCATCCAATGATTTCAAGCAAACATTTTGCCTGAAATCCAGCTCTTTGGAGAAAAGGCATGATAAATAAACAAGTACCAGTACCGTATATCGCGGCGTATAAGACGACTTTTTAAGCCCGAAAAATCTTCTCTGAAGTCGGGGGTCGTCTTGTACGCCGGCAACATCATGACCCGGAGTTCCGCCCCGCCACTGGCTGCATGGAGCCTCTCCCCGGCGCTCCAGCCGCAACCGCTGCCTCAGCCGCCATGGAGCCCGGGCTGGGCGTGGGCGGCAAGCGCAGAGGCTTCCTGTGCGGCGACGGGGAGGTTCTCCCCGCTGCCCCAGGCGTCGCTGCCGACGCCTCAGCAGCCGTGGAGGCCGTCCTGCGCTTCAGCGGCAAGCGCGGAGGCCTCCTTTGGGGCGACGGGAAGCTTCTCCCCGCTGCCCCAGGCGTCGCTGCCGACGCCTCAGCAGCCGTGGAGGCCGTCCTGCGCTTCAGCAGGAAGCGCGGAGGCCTCCTTTGCGGCGACGGGGAGCTTCTCCCCGCTGCCCCAGGCGTCGCTGCCGACGCCTCAGCAGCAGTGGAGGCCGTCCTGCGCTTCAGCAGGAAGCGCGGAGGCCTCCTTTGCGGCGACGGGGAGCTTCTCCCCGCTGCCCCAGGCGTCGCTGCCGACGCCTCAGCAGCCGTGGAGGCCGTCCTGCGCTTCAGCAGGAAGCGCGGAGGCCTCCTTTGCGGCGACGGGGAGCTTCTCCCCGCTGCCCCAGGCGTCGCTGCCGACGCCTCAGCAGCCGTGGAGGCCGTCCTGCGCTTCAGCAGGAAGCGCGGCCTCCTTTGCGGCGATGGGGAGCTTCTCCCCGCTGCCCCAGGCGTCGCTGCCGACGCCTCAGCAGCCGTGGAGGCCGTCCTGCGCTTCAGCAGGAAGCGCGGAGGCCTCCTTTGCGGCGACGGGGAGCTTCTCCCCGCTGCCCCAGGCGTCGCTGCCGACGCCTCAGCAGCCGTGGAGGCCGTCCTGCGCTTCAGCAGGAAGCGCGGAGGCCTCCTTTGCGGCGACGGGGAGCTTCTCCCCGCTGCCCCAGGCGTCGCTGCCGACGCCTCAGCAGCCGTGGAGGCCGTCCTGCGCTTCAGCAGGAAGCGCGGAGGCCTCCTTTGCGGCGACGGGGAGCTTCTCCCCGCTGCCCCAGGCGTCGCTGCCGCCGCCTCAACAGCCGTGGAGGCCGTCCTGCGCTTCAGCAGG
Organism: Lacerta agilis; assembly: GCF_009819535.1. Taxonomy (NCBI): domain Eukaryota; kingdom Metazoa; phylum Chordata; class Lepidosauria; order Squamata; family Lacertidae; genus Lacerta; species Lacerta agilis. Next base: position 76,754,622 of record NC_046315.1, on the reverse strand, counting down.
AAGCACGGAGGCCTCCTTTGCGGCGACGGGGAGCTTCTCCCCGCTGCCCCAGGCGTCGCTGCCGCCGCCTCAGCAGCCATGGGGGCCGCTGTGCGCTTGGGCGGCAAGCGCGGAAATCTCCTGTGTGGCGCGGGGGACGCTCTCCCCGCCGCTGCCGCCGCCTCAGCAGCCATGGATCCCGGGCTGGGTGAGTATGTCCCAAACTCTGTTTTTTCACATTAAAAGTTGGGGGGTCGTCTTATACGCCGAGTCGCCTTATACGCCGCGATATACGGTAATTATGAACACACTGCTTTTATATACCCTCTCTCTCTTTTTCCTTTGTCTAGCTATACTTGCACTTGCCTTCATTAGAGTTAGCAAGTATATCAAAAGGTTACTTATAAAGAATCGTAACTTCCTTTCAGCAGCTGGATCCATTTCTGTTCCTGAAAGTAAGCAAACGGATAAGCTACAAAGGCTATCTGCTAAGGAAATGTAACTGTTACCCCAAGAACAAAGGCTGGATCTGGGCACATCAAAGAAGTGTTTCAGTTTAAAGTGCTGTAAATTTAAACAGGGAAAACAAGTAGAGAAAACCGGGACTCCACGTCGCCATCTGGTGGCACGTTATATCGCACATACAATGCATATACTGTAAATTGCTTTTTCTTTGCCAGTCTAGCAGAGTCCAAAGAATTACCGATCTTCTTGAAATTCAGCTAAGAACTGTTTACTTTCTTCATATTCTAACCAAGAATTAAGGTTGGACTCCAGTTTTACATAATCTTTGACTAACAGAAGACAAGAGTTTCTCTGTGTGGTCCAGAGAGAGGGGGGATAGCTGCCTTTGATCAATAAGACTTTCAATACAGTGTTAAGCACATTTACTCAGAATCAAGTCTTGCTAAATTCAATGCACTTACCCCTCAGATGCTTCCCCCCCCCATAACTACTTTGAATCATTGTATGGTCTTAGGTACCGGTATATTAACTACAGGCAGTTCCACCAACCCTGAAGGACGGCTACTCCCAAAAAACACTGAAGCCCTCTGCCATGTTATTTGCTTTCAGATGTTAGGCAGACAGTGACTGGAGAGGGTCTTTTAAGCAGTGGTGACCTATCTATGGAATCTTCTTTCCACATAGGTTTGCCTGGAATCTACTTGGATGTCTTTCAAAAAATAAATGTAACAGCTTTAATTCCCTCTGAAATGTTTTTATTGCTTTGCTGTTTCCACTGTTTGTTCTAACTGCTGCTTTCTTTAATCTTTTTTTGGACTTGCCATTGATTTTGCTATTTTAGCCTTTGCCACCCTAAGAAACACTGAGATGCAGGATTTAAAATAAGCTTAAATAAAGTCAAATTGACCTATGGTACAAGGTTAAGACAACAGCTGCCATGCAGACCAGTTTCGTTGAACAGCAAGCCTTCACTGTCACCTCTGACATATATTGAAACAGGTCTCTCTGCATGGTTATCGGCAACATGAAAAATTTTCATTTACCCGGGAAGAAATGACTGCGGGGTTGGTGTTGGCCCATTCGGGGCATACATGCCAAGGCTGCTGATTCCACTACTCCCCATACTGGCAGAATTCTGGCCAGACTGAGCATTGCGGTCTTGGTAGTTCAAAGGAAGGCTCTGGGGCCGGGCATAGTAATACGGAGTTGAGTGGGCATCCCGTGGCAGTGCTTGAGCAAACAGTGAGGCGAAATTTGATACCTTGAAGGGGGGAAAAAACAACCCAAAGTTTTAAAATAAACCCATTGCCAATAGCTTAATGACTATAAGCACATTATCCTTCTGAAACCGGTTGCCTATGTATCCGTTAAAAAACAAAAAAATAAAATACAGAATACACTTTTCAGAATCAGCCCCCATCTTTTCAAAGACGTTTCTAAACAGGCACTAAACGTTAGTAAGGCTAACTTCTAACATTTCAACTTTACGTTTGTCTCTGTTTTTTACATTGTGAGTTGTAATAATACAGTACTTCAAGGGGTGCTGCTGTTTCCTTCCATATCAACTTGCCTACATGCCGAGATCTTGTGCCAGTGGCCTTCATCTAAGTACCACCTCCATCAGAGGTGAGGTGTGTTCAGATAGGCATGCCTGGCACCACCTCTACTATCTTTCATGCGCCAGACAAAAACTTCTTTATTTATCCAGGCATGTTAAAACATGGTTACAATCTTTAGTTATGTTTTGCTTTTATAATTTCACTTTTATTGGCTTTTATTTTTGTTTTCTAGCTTTAATTCTTTTAAATCAAATTTAAAACACTGATAAAAAAGGTGGTGGGTGAGTGTGAATGCTCCATAAACTCCCTCCCATCCCTTGAGGGGTTCCCAAGCACCAATTTCCACTAAAGGAAGCCTAAGAAGGAAACATTTCTCATGCTTCTCAGAGCCACAGAACCGGGGGGGGGGGGGTGGACGAGGAGGAGGAGGGGTAGACAAAGGAGAGAAAGCAGCTTATTTCTCCACTTTGTGTCTGCCTGCCTCCTCGCTGCCCCTTGCCGGAAACGAGAAAAGATTTCAAAATGCAGACTTATTTTCTGTTGCTTTCTGTAGCAGTGGCAGCAACCTCGGGCATCAGAGGTTGAAAGGATCAGCACAGGGCAGCTTTGATGTTCTCCTTTCCACCTCATACCACGACTTCAGGTCTTGTGACTGGCTGGCCACTACTTTTGATGCCTTCTTCATCTCGGCATTGCTCTTGCTGCTGCCCTTTATGTTACTTGGCAGCAGCAGATTGATTCTAAGGCCAATTGCAGAGGAGGAAGGAGGACAGTAGCAGAGGCAGCTGGCCTAGGGACCTGAATCCGAGGGGCAGAGGCTCAAAAATGGGCAGAAGGAAGAGCCAGCAGAGCTGGGGGCCTGCTGCAACCTCTTCTGGCTGTCCAGCTCACCTGGGCTGCTCATCCACCAACTCTTGCCATGCTGTAGTTCACAGTGTCGCTTGTTTGTGGCCTAGCAAACTGCAGCTTGTTGATACTCTTACAGTATGTTTATTATATGTAGGATAGACACCCACACCCACAAAAATAGCTACCTTGTTTGGCTGCTTGCGAGGATCTTCACTGAGGCTGAGCAAGAGGTAGAGGATTGACCATCTGTTCTTCAAAACTCCCTGCCACAAGAGGTAACTATTAGAAATGGTAACGAGGTTTCAAAATCAGTTCTAGTTTTACTTGCCCGTGAGCAAGTATTACCATGATTAAATAGTGGTATGGATGGGAGACGCAAGGTTAGATTAATGGAAACCAAGCCTTGTTGACTAATTGTAGTGCATGACTGGTTTTCAGGCTTCGTGATTACTGCAAAAAACACCCACTGCCAATTTTTCATCCAGCTGCGTCGGTCAAATCAATTAAAGAATTACAGGTCTACTTTTGGTCAAAATGGAAAGTGGTGCATGTATACACCCATCACAGCTACTTGTAAGAAAGTCCTATTGAATTATATGTGGGTTAGGAATGCAGCTGATGTAGCAGAAGGTTATCTGCCACTTACCTCTGCCTGGATAAGTTCTTTTTAATAATAATAATAATAAGAAGAAGAAGAAGAAGAAGAAGAAGACCCACCTCTTAAGAGACTTAAATCCCTGCTGATGTCCTATTTGTCCCTGATCTGATGATACTACTCAACCAGGGTGGGTGGATTATCTTCACAGTGCTATTTCAGCAAGCAGCTTGTCATAACCATATGATAAAAGTACTGATATAAAGTATCAGGAAGTGCTTAATGGCTATTCTCAACAGTTCAGGTCACTGTTCTAGGTTCTTTAAGTATGGTTTGTTCAAATTTTCTAATTCATTAATTTACCTTTGCAATATAAGCGGAAAAACGTGAGCTGTGGCTTAAACAAATGACTGATAGATCTCCCACCAACTGCTGGGCTTCATGCTAATTCATGCCCAGCTGTTTTTAGGCAGCAACTATGCTGCTCTCACAAGTCTGGAAATTATTGAACTAGTCTCTCTATAGCAGAGGGAAGTCAACTCATTAATGCCAGGGAATAACGGATTTGCTTGCAGTATACGAAAGTTTGTGAACTTCGCTGAACTTCACTGTCAAAACTGACTCATAAATTCTCAAGTACAAAAGAAAGAAAACCAAGACCACTTAAGAGGCCGACAGAAAGCCTGATCAATAAATCAATACACATTATCTTAAAAATAGATTGTGGTGAGATAAGTTTAACATAAAAAGCAAAACACATTTTATGCTGATGTATGTCCTTCCCATAAGAAGTCATATAGGCAACAAAAACACGTGATGATTATTTTTTACTTTCCTCAAAAACAGGCTTTTAATATTTTACAGGACAGGAGATCAGAACAAACTCAAACACAACTCATTTCCTTGATCTAGCAAAGCCACACTAGTGGTATTCATTACTCAACAATTAGCAACTAGTCTCTATATTGGATATTGGGTTGTTCAGAACACATTCCTGTACCTGTGAGTGGAGTTTTCTGTAGAGTTCTGAAAATACAGCAGCATTCTCTTCCCTTCCTTGCCGCACAACTTTAAAGAGAAAAGGCAAGTTAAGAACACTACAAGCCTGCCATGTGCAACATTAGCATTTAAACTAAACAGAAATTCAATCAACAAAGATATCTAATTCACTGAGCTACCAGCTGCTTTGTTACAATGTAGATGACTATTCATTCTGGCCAGAAGGATGGTGTCATATTTAAGACTAGGCCTGTGATCCTAGTCAAAGGCTGCTTAAGAGACCTTAAGAAAGAACATTAAGTGCTGTGAGAGCCAGTGTGGTGTAGTGGTCAAGAGCGGTAGACTCGTAATCTGGAGAACCGGGTCTGCGTCTCTGCTCCTCCACATGCAGCTGCTGGGTGACCTTGGGCTAGTCACACTTCTCTGAAGTCTCTCAGCCTCACTCACCTCACAGAGTGTTTGTTGTGGGGGAAGAAGGGAAAGGAGAATGTTAGCCGCTTTGAGACTCCTTCAGGTAGTGATAAAGCGGGATATCAAATCCAAACTCTTCTTCTTCAAACTCTTCTGTTCCGTCAGGAGAAAGGGATATGTGTGGGTAATTTGCGAAAAGATCCATGAGCACAGATGTTCTGTGGTCCATGTCCCGCAGGAAGAGGGGGTCAAAAAAGGGGATTTGGAAGCTTTTATAAGGGATTGTGTGAGAAAACCTTTTCACAATTTTATTATTTACAGGTAGGTAGCCGTGTTGGTCTCCCTTAGTCGAAACAAAATAAAGAATTTTATTATGGCGCTGCATTTTATTATTGTATTTTATGGTTGTATTGCTGTTCACTAGCCTGGGTAGACATAGTCTAGAACAGCAGCTTATAAATATTTTAAATAAATAAATATAAAAGCACATATATGCATATGCCTGGTGAAAAACAAGGTAATAGTTTATAATGATGAACAGTACAGTGGTACCTCAGGTTAAGTACTTTTCGTTCTGGAGGTCCATTCTTAACCTGAAGCGTACTTAACCTGAAGCACCACTTTAGCTAATGGGACCTCCTGCTGCCGCTGTGCCACCAGAGCACGATTTCTGTTCTTAAGCGGAGTTCTTAACCTGAAGCGCACTTAACCCGAGGTACCACTGTAAAGTGAACCTGCTCTATCTTAAGAGACAAAACCCACACAGCATTGAAAATCTTATAAAACTTGCTCTGAACACTGTTAAAAATAAAAAATAAGCTTACGTTCTTTTTTAATTTTTTCTGCTACAAGAAACTCATCTCTTTCAACAGTAGGGGCAAAGTTGCTTCCAATGACTCGCACTGCATATTGAAACTGCTGGGCTACATCAGCTGAAATAAAATCACAATTAGTCAACTGTTAATAATAAGAGACTGTGAAAATGCATTTAATTTTATGAGTGGCGCTGTGGTCTAGGGCTTGCCGATCAGAAGGTCGGTGGTTCAAATCCTCGCAACAGGGTTGGCTCCCGTTGCTCTGTCCCAGCTCCTGCCAACCTAGCAGTTCGAAAGCACCTCAAAGTGCAAGTAGATAAATAGGTACCGCTCCGACGAGAAGGTAAAAGGCGTTTCCATGCGCTGCTCTTGTTTTGCCAGAAGCGGCTTAGTCATGCTGGGCATATGACCCGGAAAGACTGACTGCGGGCAAATGTTGGCTCCCTTGGCCAGTAAAGCGAGATGAGCACTGCAACCCCAGAGCCATTCGCGACTGGACTTAACTGAACTTACCTTTACTTTAAGAGACTGTGAAAATGCATTTAATTTTATGAGATGCATACCTACACACACACACACACATGCACATACCCGATACTAATCTGCCATGTGTAATACAGAATCATGAATGTAAAAGTGTCTTCCTGCACAAACAGGATTTATGGTATCTAATACTACAGCTTGCTCAGAAGCAATCAGCTGAAATAAGAAACATAGTTTGGATTACTTCAGAAGCTCATTACTTCATGTCCTTTTATAGGCACCTCCATTAAACACAGGTCATAAAAATCATAAAATTGTAGACCTCGAAGGGATCCCAAGGGTCACCTAGTCTAACCCCTTACAATATAGGAATCTGAACACATGGTCTCCCATCCAATTTGAAATCATACTAGACCCTGCTTAGCTTTGCAAATGCGCTAGCAATTTTATTGCTGAACTATTAGGAGGGGCTTTCAAAGACAAAGAATGATAAGTAAATATTCCCTGGCATACTCATAATGTCCAGATATTCCAGGAAGGGATACATGAGAACACCCAACTATTTCCTTCTAGAAATCTGCCCATGAACACCACTCTATCATTTGCACATTGTTCTGCCCCTAAACATTGTATTTATCCTCACACTATTCCAAAGCCTTTTCAGCTGTTTGGCTTTTGCTGTCAATTTGAACACGACTTTAAATCTCAGTATTATCACCAAAACAATTTATAGCAATTTTATCTAAATCCCCTTTCCTCTTTTTTTCCTTTTTTTTCCAGCCAATGCATAAACACTCTCTGTGTTACAAAGCTATTAAGGTCACTCAAAAAACAAACAAACAAAAAACATCCCTGAACCATTTCTGCTGGTTTATACATGCTGCTGCGACCAAAGGTTTCAGAAAGTGAACTCTTGGGTCCCTATATAAAGAGGCAAGCTAACACCTGAGGCTGATCACAAATACAAAGTCTGTCTGTGCACGGGACGTTGTTGTAACAGCCATCTAAGACTACATTGGGCATCACTTGGAATCACAGCTCCATAAGAATGCATTTCTTACGGAAACTGGTGAGATAACTAGCTCTAAAATGCTCTGTTCTTGCGAGTGGATACCAAGGGTATATTTATTTTATTTTATTGTCTTTCTAATTAGTTGCAGTCAGATTCCTTCTGAATTCCATCCAGAAAAGCCAATCCCTTAGCTGACACTTATTTAAGGTCAGTGTAGTGTTCAATTCTGGATAGGAATAGTAGTCTAAAACATATTGACAAGCTGCTTTCCAGAGTTGGTTTTCACCCAATTCCATATAGCACAGCACAGGAATGTAACACATATAACAATTATTTTAATATACCTTAACTGAGCGCAGTCCACTCAGTCTTAAATTATTGGCCACCCAAATTCTGTATGAAGAAGAGCTGCTGATATTCCTAATGGCAAAGTACAGCTTCTGAAAAAAATATTCCACATTTTCTAAAACCTTAATGGAGTTCAAATCAGAACCCTAGATTCATTAGAAATATGTAATAATTTCAAATAAAAAATGTGCTGAATTCCCAATATATATGTAGCAACCATATCACGTCCAGGGTCCCACATGCACCCTTTCAATTGGATGAACCTTGGACAGAATAAAGGCAGCACCATCTCAGTGCAAGAAATTGCTAGGACATAAAATTGACCATACAGCTTAGCAAAATGAAGAAGTAAATATTATTTTAACCTAAGCAATATTTGAGATGAAAAGGCACTCTTTCCTCAAACTGCTTTTTAAAAGTCTTTGCCCCTGCCAGAGACTTCATTCCACATTTCGCAGAACTGGGTCAGCAAAACAGAAAACTGCTGGGCAGCCTCAACTCCAAGAGGCAAATACCTTTGCCAAGTGTAAAGAGAAGAGGCTCTACAAATATAAGGAAATTGACTTCTATCCTGCAGTTCCTAATGAGCTGTATATAGGTTGCATGCAAAGGAAGCATCTTATCTGTCATGGATGCTTTAGTTGAGATTCCTGCATTGCAAGGGGTTGGATTAGACGACCCTCTACAATTCTATGATTCCATTATTCATGTTAACAAAAGGCTAAACAGAGAACTTAGCAAATTAGCGTCCATCACTTTCTCTCTCTCATATAATATGGTGTTCCTTTGTACGCCCCCTGGAAAAGTTGACCTTCAAAACATTATCTTTTCTACTGTGAAGTCTCATTAAAATGAATGAGACCTTCACCTCTTAAATGTGAAAACAATGCAAGTGGGATATAAAGTGTGATATTGATAAAGATGTGAGATGGAACATAGCCATAGACCTGCCTTTCAAAGCTCATGTGAATGCTAGCAATTTCACAATTGTGCCCTTATTTGAGTACTCTGACAGGATCTCTTAATGAACAGATTTGTGGAATATTCTCCAAAGAATTCAGAACACCAGTAACTAGCATTCTGATTCTCAAAGTGCTGAACGCAAAGAACAAAAGTATCAATAATTTTCAGGAGACACGTTCTTATTAAGCATGCTTTTATGTAGCTGCTATGAAGTAATGCTTAGTGGGAATTTTCTTTTATCATCCATTTTTCACAACCTTCTCACCATCTCCACTAATGTATCAGAGGTATTTCTACTCAGAACTGCAGTGTTCAGCATACATATTTCAAAGCCTAGAAAGAACTCTGAACAAATTCCCTGTGAAAATGTAGACAAACCATTAGAGGCAAGAGGAAATTCAAGTCAAAATGATCCAAGAAAAAAAGGAACTGTCACAGCTAGTGCTTTTTAGAAATTTCCCGAAAAGGGAGAGTACGAAATTAAATATGTATGGTTAAATTATGTGGTTAGGTGATTTCCTTCCCACACCTTACAAAACCACTAAAAACAGCTAAACAAGGTTTGCACTTAAGACCTCAAGTACCATTTGCTGAAAAGACACAAAGAAAGTAAAAAACAACAACAGGTCTTTGGAGTCATGAAATCCAATTTCCTGTAGCCTCAAGCATAAATGCCACCATCTTGGCAAAGGATATGGGAGGAGGAAAGTTTAACCCTTCATCAACAGGTGGGGTCAAACACCCCTGAACAGCACCAGACAAAATCCATAAAACTTTTGTCTCAATAGCCTTTACTGAGACAAAAGTAGTTCTCATCCAATACAGGGCATAAATTACCGTATTTTTCCGTGTATAAGACTAGGTTTTTTTCCTTTAAAATGTCAAAAATTAGGGGGCGTCTTATACACAGATACATCACCCCCCATTTTACTAAATCTGAGTCCCCCAAAATGGGCGACATCTTATACATAGGGGTGTCTTATACAGTAGATGAAAAAATACGGTACCATGTGTTATTGGGGCAGGATGCAGGGCAGGTGTAATTTAATGGGACAAAATGTTGTTTCTCATGGTTTTACTCCCTTAGAAAACCCAAACAACATTCACATAGGGTGCTAGGGCTCAAAGTAACCACACAAAATGCACTTTAAGGTTATTCACTAATTGCCATTATCTGCAGGTGCTTAGCCCAGAGCCTGTTGTGTCCATTTCATGTGAGAAAGGAATACAGAGGATGAAGAAACAGAATTCTGCCCATTTTCATAACAGACAAATCACTCGTTTCCCCTTAACATCACCAAAAATTGTGTAGGTGGGTTCAATAGCACCCCACAGGTTTACAAAATCATTTTACAAACCTAAAATTTAAAAACATTTTGCCTCAATTAGACCCTTCCTTGTGACCTAACAAAACTATTTTCATCATAGCTATTATTTTGTGTGAAGCTTATTGATGACCCCAATTCCATCTGCAAATGTTTGCAAGCAACCTGGTCCCTCACTTCATCAGTTAGCAACTCTCAGTCAAGAACCTTTAGAGGACCACATTTCTCTGTTCACAGAAAGATGTTTACAGTATGTGATTAGAGTTGCCCTCGACGCTTCCAGGACACAGCATCACTGGCCTCCTTCTAAAGAATCAATAAAGTCCTCAGCGTGAGCACCAAAGTACCGATGTGAAAGAAAACATTGCCCCTGTGCAAAACCAGTAGGAGGTTTACCAGGAATCTCTCACAATGTTAAAATTGAGGAACAATTACTTGCATTTAAAGGAAGATGTCCAAGATGTCCACATTTCCCAATATGACAAAATATGTTTCCATAAATGAAGTAACATACAAATCTGAGTTGAAATCTTATGCACACTTTCCTGGGGAAAGTTCCCACTGACATGTACAGGATGGCACTGTAAAAGACTCAGCTCATACAACATCAATGCTAACTGCTAAAAGTCCCAAACAAATACATGAAGGTAGCCTTTTTTTGTAAATAAGAGTAATTAAAATTAACATAATATTATCCAACATTGCCAAGTTTGTCCACCATGCTTACCATATCATAATAATTATTCTTAGTTTAATTACAGTCAAAAGAAATTACATTTTAAAATAAAAAGCACAAAACGCTATGTTTTATAGGCCAAGTAAAGTCCTACAGTGTGCAATACTTAAGCCAAATAAAATAGTTTATAAATAGGGGAAACCATTTTAGTAATTCAAAGGAGCAAAATGAAACAAGTTTTGTAAACATAAACATCAGACAAATTATTCATTCTAAAAGCTCCCTATCTGTAAAGAACTGCATAAGAAGGATAGGCAATTTTCAATCTATCACCTGGGTAACTGCTACTTTTTATACCACAAAGCTATTTTGATTTTAGCAGGTCTCAAGTCTTGGCTCAACTCAGCTCTCAACTCAGCAAATATGCCTTTCTACTTCTAATAAAATGTTCAAGGGAATGAAAAAGTTTGGTATTGCTCCAGTTTTGTCTTCTGCCACCCTTCCCCTTGTGGCAGATTATGATTTTTAGACAAAAAGACCTTTCTCCCCCAATCTGAACTCTTTAGACAAGTCAGGCTGCAAGTAACAAGTTATCTTTAAGAAAAGCCTAATTTTATTGCCAGCTTATAGAACACCATGTTCTTCAGGACCTATTTCCCAAAGTGAGCTAAAAGAACAAAACCTACACACGATCTAAACATTTCCATATTTACTGTACTTAGGAGTAAGTCACAGTTAATTCAATGGGTCTTACTCCCAAGGATCTGAGCAAATAATTGTAGCATTATACTACAATCCTATGCATGTTTAAGTTAGTCTCACTTAACACAATGAGTAATACTTATGAGTAAATATGCATGGAATTGTGCTGTCAGGATTTCATTTCTGTGCTAGATGCACAAATTTTCCCCCAGAGGCAAACAACCTACTTCTTGCAAATTCCACAAGTTAGTTCTCCCCAATTTTTAAGATTTGTATTTTCATACCCATCTATCTACTTAGCAATTATCAACTGCATCTACCTTCATTAAAAAAGAATTCTGCCTTGGAGCTGGAGCAAACGCAATTGTCATCCAATGATTTCAAGCAATTTTGGTGAAATCGACACAAATTCAACACACTGTCTCTTCTCTAGAGACTTCAGTCTCATAAAATGGGCAGGTCAATCATCCTGTGCAATACTACAATCAAATGGGATGTATGCAGCGCTAGGGGACGGGAGGGGTACATGTTGTGCTCCTTCTGGAGTAATTTGCCCACCTTTGGTACCCACCCTGAATTTAGTTCTCACCTGTGGCTCCCAGAAGGTGTCAGCATACAACAGCAGCCACAACCCAGGAATGGCTCTGACTGGCCGGCTAAACCAGATGAGGATAGTCAATAGGTCTTAAGCTCTCTGAGAGTTAGGAACTTCCTCTGCATGCGAAGACAGGCTCTGACAAATTGAGCGCACAAGAACAATAGTGGGTCCAGCAGTCAAGAAGGCGGTTTCTGCACATACAGAAGTCAGAGGCAGATGGGGCTCGTCAACCTGGGAAGCTAGCCCCTCTAGGAGAAGGAAAACTGATCCTAAACCTCTGCTGCCTTTCAGGCAATGTTGGAAACTGAGCTATGAAAGCGAGAAGCTAAATGGCACCTTAAAGCTAGGTTACGGGCACAACAATGGAATATCTAGGCACGCTTTTTTGTAACAGGAATACAAGGCTGAAAAGGACTGAACTGCAGCTAAAATATTATGTTCATGTTTCACATGGTCTAGTCCAGGCATAGGCAACCTTCGGCTCTCCAGATGTTTCGAACTACAATTCCCATCATCCCTGACCACTGGTCCTGTTAGCTAGGGATCATGGGAGTTGTAGGCCAAAACATCTGGAGAGCCGAAGGTTGCCTATGCCTGGTCTAGTCCTTCTCCTGCCCACCCCCTAACATTCTTAAGAGGGTCTCTTCTACAGCCTTCAGAGAGTAGCTGGAAGTGGGGGGGGGCAGAAAAAGGGCCTCCTTTCCTTCCACACTGCAGTTTTAATCTGAAATCTTAGGTGCAGTACTGCACCCAGAACTTAGAAACTGCTCACTAATGAAATTCCATCACAAAATGCGCCTAGAACAACGGGAGTTTCGGTATGCTTCCAGGATACCGTCAGGAGAAGAAAAGTCTAAGCAATAAATCCTACACAAATCCAGAGTGGAGTTCCTAAGGTGGTCAAGTGGCACCTCATTTGCCTCTTTCCAGCAACTCCTGCAGCTAAGCTGGTGCCAAATGCAGTGCTCTGCTTTCCAGGACCTCCATACATAGTGCCCAGGACTGCTCCCAGGGGATGTGACTTCAATGCTGCTAAAGCAGTGATTTAACTTCACCACTGGAGCACACACCATTGTCTCTCAAGACAGATGCCAACCAACTACAATCAAGTAAAAACAAAATCGAAAATTCTTTCTAGTAGCACCTTAGAGACCAACTGAGTTTGTTCCTGGTATGAGCTTTCGTGTGCATGCACACTTCTTCAGATACACTGAAACAGAAGTCACCAACTTCTGTTTCAGTGTATCTGAAGAAGTGTGCATGCACACGAAAGCTCATACCAGGAACAAACTCAGTTGGTCTCTAAGGTGCTACTAGAAAGAATTTTCGATTTTGTTTTGACTATGGCAGACCAACACGGCTACCCACCTGTAACTACAATCAAGTAAGTTCTTTACTACTGAATCGTGTTTGATATTTGCAGCAGCTTGCACACACTACAAGAAACCCCAAACTTTTAAAGCACAATAAAGTATGCATCCAAGTCATCTTAACTAATTTTCAAAGAACAAACACATATTCATTATGTCATATTTGAGACAATGACCATGACTTAGCACAAATCAGCAAATGAGTGGGTTCCCAGAGAGAAGATCGTGGCAATTTTGCTCCTCCTCTGGTCCTGCAGCTGCAAAATGCTGTAAGCTAAGCCATAGCTTGTGGTTTATCTCCCACAACCCACAAGCAGTAATCCATAGACTTGGTTACAGCTTGTGGTTTGTCTGGAAATAAACCATGAGCTCAAATATGACACAATGCTAAGACAAACCATGGCTTAGCTCACAGCAGGGCAGGGCAGCCATACATACAGATTGCTCCAATATCAGAAAAATAATATAACCTGTGTTGGAAGGGGTTACACAACACAGGTTCATAGTCTGGGGGTGCTTCTGGCTGTGGCCTTGAAATTGAAACTCAGGTAAAAGCCATGGTCAAATGTATATTTGCCCAGTTTAGTCTGGTGCTGCAAGACAGCAGACCTAACCACAATGACACATCTAGATCATTCAAAGTCACTTAACATGGTTGCTTTGGAAAAGTGTCCAGAAACTTCCATCAGTTCAGAAATCATCAATCAGGTTGTTAATTGGAGTTGGACCCAATTCAAAATGCTAATGATAACTTTCAGCCTTTCACATATTGAGACCAAGATAACTAAAGGAACATCTCCTCCTGTATGATCTTGCCAAGTCATATAAAGCCCACAATGGAGGCCCTATATGGGTTCTAATAAACCATGGGACCAGAAATAGGGCTGAATCAAGGCTTTGGAATTTCATCCCAAGAGGTCTGCCTTGCCTCCTTTTTGGTAGCTTAAGTGGATCATAAGATAAGTTAACCTTTATTATAGGGTGTGTGTGTTTTTTAATTCTGCCATGCGGTCTTTAATTATGCTACTTTACCTATTACTTCTTAGAAAGATTACTGTTTTTTATATTTATTCCCCTGCTTTATTTTCCTTTTTAGCTGTGTTTATTTTATTTTTAATTGTTTTCAGACTTTTAGCCATCTTCAAGTCTGCAGAAAACATACCACAGTTCCATGTTTGCTTTTATAATATTTGATCCAATCCAATTGCTGTATCTTTCAACTGTCCCGTTCATAGGTAACTATTTTCTAACTGCAAACAGATTAACAGGATGTATTGTGTAATTCAGTACTACATTTTTCTCTACCAAATAAGAAAATTTAACCTACACATACAAAAATGCATGTTATGCTCAGGAAGCAGATTTTGCATCAGCAGTAACTAACAAATTCAATTATGAAAATATCAGTATCTGGAGAAATACCATGATCATGTGTACTTAATCTCTCACAATGATCTATTCTATAGGAAGCTGTGCATTCAGTAGCCATTGTTCTTTCAAAGTATTTGAACAGTAGCCTACAAAAGGGGATGACTTTTAGCTTTAGAAACAATAATGCATTTCAAACTTTTCCTGAGATTTTCTCATCTGTGTGCTTACTTATGGGTTGTTAACCACAACCTCTTTTTCCATTGCTCAAAAAAAAAAGATTCAACACAGCTTTTTTAAGCAGCATCTCATCAGCTGGGAGATAGCTCTGAAGTTAATCAAGCCTCTTAAGATTTGGAAAAGATCTCAAATGTTCAATGATGCAGAAATCCACTTCTACAGAACCCCAACAGGTGACTATCTCACCTCTGCGTAAATACTTATTAACAAAGGAGAGTCCACTACCTTCTGCAGCAGTCTGCCTCACTGTCCAACAGCTTCTACCTCCATAAAGTTCTTCCTAATGTTCAGTCTAAGTTTTTTCTTCGTATTTGGATCCAATGGTTCAGGTCCTAACTTCTAGAGCACAGATAGGCAACATGGTGTTCTCCAGTTGGTCCTACAATATCTGGAGAGTACCACATTGGCTACTCCTTACCTACAGCAAGAGAAAACAAGTATGTTCCATCTATGTGACAACCCTTCAGATACTTATGGTGGTCATTACACTGGAACTTAATCATTTCATTTCAAGGCTAAGCGTAAAGTAAAGGTAAAGGAACCCCTGACCGTTAGGTCCAGTCGCTGACTTCAATCTTTCCTCACAGGACTTCATCTCTAGGCTCCTCTGTATCTGTCGTCATCCTTTGGAGACGTTCTAATTTGTCTATATCCTTCTTAAATCACAATCTCCAGACCTGGAGTTCTGACCAATGCAGAACAGTGGTACAAATTACTTCTCATGATCTGGACACTATGCGTCTGCTGATGCAGCCAAAATTTGTATTAGCCTTTGTAGCTGTTTACAGCGCACTGCAGTCTCATATTCAGCTTGTGCCTACTAAAATGGCTTTAAAAGATTAGACAGGTTTGTGGATGATAACTCTGTCAATGGCTACTAACCCTGATGGCTATGTTCTACCACCACTGTCAGAGGCGGTGTGCTTCTGAATACCAGATGCTGGGACCCATACCAGGTGAGTGCTGTTGCGCTAAGATAGTGATTGAGGGCTTCCCACTGGCATCTGGCTGGGCACTGTGAGAAGAGAATGCTGGCCTAGATGGTTTACTGGCCTTATCCAGCAAGTTAAGAACAGAAGAAACTGGAGCCCCCACTTCTAGAACCGACCAGGTGCTCTTACAGTAGGACATCTCATCTCTCTGTGTCTCTCTCTGATGCGCATTAATCACTGTTTCGGGCACCTCTTTCGGCGGGAGGAGGCGAGGCGGTGGCTGGGGAGGGTGTTTTGCAGCCAAGTTATTCCAGAGGGAACGAACCTGTCCATCTGCTCAACTCACCCACCCACGGGAAGCAGCAGCAGCAGCAGCAGCAGCAGCCTCTTTCGCCTGCCTGCACGTTACTATGTGGGGAGGCAAGAAAGAGCATCCTTTGCTCCACCTGCACAGCTCCCACAGCGGCTCCGCTGGCAGAAGGGCGGGAGGAGCCGCTACGCAACACAACACACACACACGCCAACACAAACACACGGAGAAGCGACCCGAGCAACCTCACGACAAGGGGGGAAGGGCTTATATATAATAGTCTTCGGGGGAGGCAGGGGGGTCCGAGCAGTTACCTTCGCCCTTGCCCAGGATGCGGCAGCACAGGTTCTGCAGCAGGACGTTGGGCGACTTCTGATCCGGGCTCGCCATCCTCTCGCATCGGAGGCAGGAGGGTGGGGAGGAGGACGCGCCCCTCACCCGCCCGCGGGCCCGCCCTTACCCTCCTCCGAGGGCCGCTTCTCCTCGAGCCTCCCAACTCGGGTGGCTTCCCTGGACCGCGGCTTAGGGCGCCATTTTAATAAAAACCCGCCGGAGGGAGAAGATAAGAGCTGGTGGCGGGGGTGGGGAAGGGAGAGAGAAGGGGGGGGGGAATAAAAATTGAGAGAGAAGGAGAAGAAGAAGCGAGCAACGGTTTTCAAACGCGGGCCCCCACAATGCCCCTCGCAGCCCGGACGGTGCAACGCCGAACACCTTCCCTCGTGCCGCCGCTAACCCGCGGCGAGGAGGTTCCGCGTTGCAAACGGGCCCCTACCAACGCCGTTAAGGGGCCCGCCCGGAGCTTAGTTTTTAATATGTGGGCGGGGGGGGGAGTGTTTGTGCCTCTTTTCTATCCATGTATCCCCCGGCATTTTGCAGCCACTGTTTTATTCATGCTCAAGTCAAGGCTCCCTGACGCCAAGGAAACATGGGAGGCGTCCCTCCACCCGTAGCTGTTGCTGCGGCCCCCCTCCCGGCACGTCACTGGCCGCACCGTAGCGTCATCGCTTTTGAAATGATTAGAGCGGGGCTCACGCCGGGCACGTAAGAAGAAGAAAAAGGCGCGAGTCCGCTTAGACCGCCTCCTCTGTGGAGGCTGGCTGTGCCCTGTATAAACTGCTGCTCTCATTGTAAAGGAAAACAAAATCGCTTGGATTGTTATAAAAGATGCAGGAGGAAATGATTAGCAATAGGGGAGGTGGGAAGTCCAAGAGATTCCTTGGAATCGTGTTTTTATGTTGTATGTTGGACATGTGACTGTAAAATTTTAATCTGAAAAACCAAATAAATATTTGTCTGGCCCTGTAACTGCCATATTTCTTTGTTTGTTTCAAATACACAGTGGTACCTCGACTTACGAGCGACTCGACTTCCGTATTTTTCGACTTCCGAATGACCTCCAGAAGCGAAAAAATGGCCACCGCTTCCGAAATTTTCGACTTGCAAAGGGAAAGCAGCGGCACAATACCTCGACTTACGAAAATTTGAATGAGCTTTTTTTGACTTCCGAATTTTTTCCCCGTTCCGAGATGGCGGGTTTGACTTACGAAGATTTCGACTTACGAGCGCGCCTTCGGAACGGATTACTTTCGTAAGTCGAGGTACCACTGTAACCCTCCTTTATACAGTACCGGTACCTTCTAAATTGTACAGACTTCAACCTGAGCCCTGATAGCTCCTTAAAATTAAAGATAATCCAGTAGATGCTTGGGCCTCCATCTCCCTGGCCAAGTGCCCAGGGATGCTTGTGATTTCCAGCTTATTGAAGTGAAGTATTTTTGAGACACTATTGCAACACACTAATTTATGTGCAGTGGTGGGGCAGAAAGAGGATGAATGCCCAGAGTGGCAGGCGCTTAGCATTCCTATAGACTGGAGACATGAAAGTGCACTCCTCGAGCCTTGCAGCTAACCATCAAACTCCATCCTTCCAAGAAGAAGAAGCAATTGCCAAGTAATTGGGCTGACTTCCAAGAACTGGTAAGGGTTTGCTTTAATGCATCGCTAGGAAATAGAAGAACTACTCTGCTGCCTCTATTGCGTCCTCAAAGAATCATCCAGCAGAGTTGTTTCAGGCAGTCCAGAGCCTGGTCAGATCAGAAGTGGTGGGCAGGCTTCTGGAGTGCATTGCATGAGTAGTATGCAAAGCACTTTGAGGATAAAGTTACTTAGCTCCATAGTGCCTTGTATGCCAAAGTTGTAGCAATCCCTGTTGAGATGTCCAATACAGCACCTTCCCGTACTTTATGGGGTGAGTTTCAGTTTATGTGGATGGGGAACCTTGCAGTGATGCAACCAGCTTCTTGTTCTCTTGATCCCTGTCCATCCTGGCTTCTGAAAACTAGTCCAGGGATGGAGGGAAGTGACTGAGTGAGTCCAGTGTGGGGGTGAACACATGTCTACATAAGTAGTGTTGTTTCTGCTGTCCTTAAACAGGCGGTAGTGCATCCATGTTTGAAGAAGCCAATTATCACAACTACCACCCAGTTGTGAATACCCCCTTCTTGGACCTTCCTGCAGCCAATCAGAAGCCGTGCTTTGGTTTCCGAACATTTTGAAAGTCGAACGGACTTCTGGAACAGATTCCATTCAACTTCCAAGGTACAACTGTACAGGCAACTCCCCATTTACACAGGGGTTATGTTCTGTGGCACTGCATGTTTAAGTGAAATTCTGTATATTGGGAACACCATTGAAAAAGTCTGCAAACACCCTCCTGACTCTGGAAACCTTTGAAAACCCTTTTTTTAAAAACCCAAAACTCCACCTCAATTGCTCCCTCCAAACCTCCTTGCTCAAACTCCAGCTCTCCACAGGTCTCAAAGGTCAGTGTGAAGCCTCATAGATGCTATTTTCACGCCATGTTGCCATTTTCGTGCCCTTCGTGCTCTTTTAGGGCCGTTTTTGCCACTAAGCTAAGCAGTTGGCTCCTTACCTCTCTCAGTAGCCACTGTGATCCACACAACGGTCACCTCCAGGCTTGATTATTGTAACTCACTCTACGTGGGGCTGCCCTTGAGACTGACCCAGAAATTCCAGTGGGTCCTTGCTGCAGGATCACATTCACCTGATGCTTTACAAGCTGCACTGGCTCCCGGTGGAGTACAGGATCAGGTTTAAGGTGCTGGTTTTAACCTTTAAGGCCCTATATGGCCCTATCAGGGGCTCTCCTCAAAGGGAGGGAGAATCTTTCACTACTTCCTGACTGAGCTGCATTCTTCTCCATTTCACCTGTCTGGACCTTGAACGTAAGTAGCCATCAGGACAGACCACTGCCATGTGGGAACAAACCCTTCTCTTTGTACTGTAGCACCAAAAACACCCTTCAATGCAGCCTGTGATTATAACTCTTCAATGTACAATTTTCTTCTCTCTACCTTTCCACTGTTTTATGAAGGTTGTAATTATTATTTGGCCAGCTTATAATTAAAGATGAGTATATTTTCAGCAATTTTCCAAAAGGCATATTACATGTGGGGGGGGGGGGGGGAAGGTGACTATATGAAGAACAAATGTGACTCTTTTTCAACCAGGAATTGCTACTATTAGCAAGCACTACAAAGAGGTGCTAGAATTGTTTATGGTAGGGCTCTCTGAATATGCATAGATGCCACATTAACCTGGTATAGCTGCATGCGCACTATACATTTAAACCATATTCATAGCACATTTTTGCCCTCAAAAGAATTCTGGGCACTACAGTTTGCTAAGTATTGCTGGGAGTTTGCAACTCTGTGAAGGGGTGAGCTGCAGTGCTCAGAATTATTTGATGGAAAATGCTTTAAAGGTATCATGTGTAAATTACTATACTGTTAACACCAGGTGGCAGCACAGAAGTTGTGAAAAACAGCTTTTTAATTTTTTGTTTTCACTGTATTGCGGAAGTGTTGGGGACCCTGCTCATGGTCTTAAGAGCACTGGCTATGAACCTAGAGCAGGGATGGGGAACCTGTGGCCCTTCAGATGTTGCTGGACTCCAATTTCTGTCAGCCCCAGCCAGAATGGCCAATAGTCAGGGATGATACTAGGGGGGAACAGAAAATGCTCTAGGCAGGGTCAGCCCATCCATAAGGCAAGATGAGGCGACAGCCTCGGGCAGCAAGATACACAGGGGCAGTGGATCTGGCCTCCAAGCATAGGTGCCAACTGCATGGTGCCCTGGGTGCCTGAGCACCCACAAAATTCCCATGAAGGGGCTGGGCACCCACAAATTTCAGTGCCAGGGCCATACATCCTGCAGAGCACCCACGGTTGTGGGGCCAAGTTGGCACTCCAACGAAAGCATCACATGTAGATCTTTATTCCTCCCTTGTTCTTGATGCGAATCTTTACTTCAACCGTTGTTCCTGGTGTAGCACTTCACTCCCCCATCTTTTCTAGCAGGGTGGGGAACCATTTTGTGGTTTGCCTCAGGCTTCAAAATGTCTTGGTCCGGCAGTAGGGTTTCAATTGCTGTAACTTAACTAACCCCATATTATCTTGTGATGCAAAAGTAATATGCTCAGTGGACACTATTTGCTGAGAATGAGAGGAGGCATACATGTTATAACTGTGGGTAGACGGTTACAGCAGGAGTGGTGCATCCCTTTTTTAGCACTTGCGGGAGTTCTGCTCCCACCCCATATTCTAATACTTTCTAATCCAGATCAGCTGGACCAAAACCGAATGAGGAAATCTCAGTTTTCTCAGCTTCTGATCTAGAAGCTATAGGCTTGCAAGGTTCAGCATTCTTACTTGGCAACAAACACTGCTGAAATGATGGGGCGTACAATTAAACATATCAAGGACTGGACTTACTGCCTGCTTGATTAACTTTAAGCATGACTGTATCGCATTACACAATGTACAGCTGCATCATGCAAGCGATAATGGGGCCATTGCAGTAAAATGACTTGGCCCAACAGAGACCCCTGTGCACATAATAAGCCGATTATCTGAATATTTTATAATGTCACCCATTTAAATTTAATGCTCAGTGATCTTAGCCTAGTGATCAGTCAACAGAAGGTAGAAACGCACTTACCAGAGGGCTTTAGTTCCTTCTTTCCAATGATAGAGTTCAAATAAAGCAATGCTTATAGATATTTTTTAAGCACCAGTGGCTTTCTATGGAAGTGCCTCCATTGTTTCTTTAATTCTTGAAATGGGGAGGAAGGGAAAATCACAGCTGAAGCTATGCATTTTTTATTTTTTATTGCAATTTATTGGGATCTGGCACTGCCAAGGCACTAAAACATGGATTCGCGGCTCAGATTATGCATCCTTATATTTTTTTACAAAGGATCATCTGGAAACCACCATCAAATCATGTCCCATCTGAGTCTATGGATTTGTTGCTGCTTTCATTGTCATCCTATATAAAATAAAATAAAATAAAATAAATAATTAAGATCCTTGAGGATCCATGCCTCAAATCCATGTGTTTGTAGTGCTGGCAAGCACTGGATCAATGATTCTTACAGTCTACCAATGTAAGTTTTAATTGGATGGTGGGCTTTTAGGGAGATCCTGTGTAAAATAAAGCAAATTCAAGAGGCTCTGTTTTAATTCTACTGTATCTAACTTTTACAGGACCCTATGGAAAAAAACAACATGTGTGTGTGTGCTTTTTCTCTTTCTGTCTGTTGGGAAGGCAAGCAAAGAAAACCGACGGGGTGTGTGTGTTTTGTGTGTGCTCGTGGCACACTCTCAAAATTCCAAATGTGCCCACAGGCCCAAAAAAGTTTGCCAACCTTTGTCTTTTTTTTAAAGGCATGAGGACCTGGTGTTGAAATAAAGAAACTCTTCACTGGGTACACACAAAGTAGGTGTGCCTAAGTGCCTCTTTAGATCCTAGCATAGTACCGCTTTCTTTCTAAGTAAATAAATGTCATTCCACAGGCTCAATAATACTTTTCTTTTAGCCTGAGGCATGCAATAAGGATGAGGTCAGGACTCAAATGGATTGTGTTCTCCTGATACAGGAGATTGGGTTGCTTTCCACAGGATTGCTTCTTCTGTTGCAAAGTGTACTGTACTACTTCAGTCTGTTTCTCTACACTTGATCTTTGTGTTAGAATTCAGAAAGTCAGAGACACACAAATAGAGAGAGGGAGAGATACTTCTCAGTAAAAGTGACATTTCTACTGTGATCAAGTTAGGGAAAAAACGTATTTGGCAATATTCTAGCAGTGCAATCTTTTGCATGTTTACTCAGAAATCAATGCTGCTCTTCTCAATGCAGCCCATATAATGGTGTATACTTAGGATTGTCTCTTTGATAATCAATTACATGTTGCTTAACACTTGGTTGGTAAGATGCATATGAAAATAATTCCTGATGCAGTTGTTATCTACAGGTGAAACTGGAAAAATTAGAATATCGTGGAAAGGTTCATTTCTTTCAGTAATTCAACTTAAAAGGTGAAACTAATATATGAGATAGACTCATGACATGCAAAACGAGATATGTCAAGCCTTTATTTGTTGCAATTGTGGTGATTATGGCGTACAGATGATGAGAACCCCAAATTAACAATTTCAACTTTGGGGTTTTCATCAGCAATTATAACAAACAAAGGCTTGACATATCTCGCTTTGCATGTCATGAGTCTATCTCATATATTAAATCATATATTAAACTCCAGTAGCTAATGAAAACATTTGCTTACATAAATGGACTTTTCCACGATATTCTAATTTTTCGAGTTCCCCTGTAAATAGCTAAGCGGAAAAGGAAGAGATAGCAAGAACAAAGCAGCTGATTGTTAAAAGAAAAAAACGGCGATGTTATCAACATTAAAACAGATTAATTATCAGTGTTGGTTGGTCTCTAAGCCAAGGGTGGGCACAGGATGCAACAAACATAGGAAAAGAAGTTGACATTGCAGTATCTGTGCTGCACAGAGATCATTGTCAGTAAGTACAGATGGAGCAAGCGGCAGTAATTAAACACTCTTGATGACGCTGAACCAGATTGGCACCTGTCCCACTAGCATCAAAGTGTAGGGCTTGTTTTTAGCCAGGATAACATCCCCATGGGTGTGGATTGTATCGTTACAGCAAAGGAGTCTTATCTCAGATAAAGTGTTCTCATACCGACTGGATCCCTAGAATTGAGCGGCATTAAAAATGAAGCAAACACAGCCTGTGAACAAGAGGAACCCTGAATGTATAGAAACCGTGTGTGAAAAGTTAAAGAGCTTTTTCAAGGGGCAGTAGTTACAGATAGAACTTTAATACCACATCAGATAAAATGTTTTTCAATGGATCAAGGCCAGTAATATACACACATACATATCAGTAAAACAATAGGTATATATTTGTGAACCAGTCCGGGGATTTGTTTTGCTGCAAGGTATTCGTGTTATCTGCCAACCTGTTGATGTTTCAATCCTGTTTTTGTGTTTAACACAAACCTTCCAGAGATTGGTGAACTCCCATCATCCCTGACCATTAGCCACGCTGGCAGGAGCTGATAGGAGTTGGATGGTGAAAGTTTCTCCATCTCTGATTTCAGATATTGAGTGTTCATAAGTTAGAAAGGAATAAGAAAGTACTGTTCTTCTGAGGAAACAACCATATTGTAAATCCAACCATACAACATGACTGGGGGAGTTTCCTACTACGTACATCTCAGACAACTGTTGGACACAGTTTCAATAGATTTACGACCCCCCCCCCCAATAAAAGTTCAATGAGTTGGTAATAACAAATAGCGCTTGTACAGCTCAGGACGAGGTTACTGGAGAGACTGCCTTATCCCTTATATGCCCAGTGGAACACTGTGGTTTGCAGATGAGTTTCTCCTGCAAGTCCTAAAGATCTCAGAAGCCCTCTCTGCAGTAACTTGGATCAGGGCAATATATGGCAGGTATCCGCCATCAGTACTTTCCCCTCCCAACAGGGTATAATTAGGTATTTGCCATGAGTGTATGTTTTGCGCTGTTTTTATTTAATTTTAAAGATAACTGCTGTTGTTGGTTTTTAAACTCCCCTCCCCAATTTTATTGTACATCACCTTGTGTCAGGCTTCAGGGAATCTGATCCCTCCCAGTAATAGAGAGACAAGGAGCTCTTACCAATGTATTTTATTCAATGTTCACAGAGAGAGGCTTAGAAATGTCGCCTCTCGGGTAATGGCGTTGATCTGAGTAATCTCCCTCCCCCTTCCCTCTCAGTCGTCAACAGCACCACCACCCTTAAGGTGGCTGCTTAAGGCCATTTTCCTTTTAGCTTTCTGTTCTACCACTTTCACTGCTCACCAGGTTCTGGGAGAAAGGGGGGCCTGGAATTCTTTCTAACGATAACTGTCAGCCAGCTGCTCCAGCTCTGCTGTTCCCCCCTCCCATTATCTCCCTGCTTTGCCCCTCTTCTGCAAACCACTGTTGTAAATCTATACTGTCTTCCTCTTCTCTGGAAGGTGCAACAGGAGTGGGGGGTGGTCTCCACCATTCCTCCTCAGTCCAGTCTTGACACCTTGAGACGATTATGTGGAAGGCAAATAATGCATTAATGATAATGATAATGACCCCTTCTGCTACATGAAAACAGTCTCTTTTATCAGCACATGAGAGATTGATGTTAAAGGAAGACTGGTGACAACAACAACAACATGCTGCCCATCTGACTGGGTTGCCCCAGTCACTCTGGGTGGCTCTTACCGGCATGATTACTCCTTTAAGAAGACAACAATGAGTTATCATTTCACAACTGTCAGAGTTGCAATAAGTTGCTATACAGATCTGCGCCATTTCTCGCCCAAGTGATTTACCGACTGACCAATATGGATGATAGCTTTCAATGACAAGGAAAGAACCCAGGAGCAAAATTAAAAGAGCCAATAGCATTCTCTCTCATTTCACTTGGGATACTTAATGGATGAGCAACCATGTGGCGTGGCATTGCTTTTCAGGACACAGAAGTTCAAAATTCCCTCAGGCACATGCAATGAGTCACAGAGTTCTTGGAATCAAGGCCCGTACAACTGGTAATAGAAGGTAGAGACTTCCAGTCTAAGTTTCTATTATCCAGTAATGCTCTTTCCTTGCATCAAGTGCTCTTTCTAACTAAAAAGACTTCTAGCATCGTTTGCTAATTAGTATTGCTTTGCTGACCGATTGTATATTGTTGATATCTTCTAAAGTTTCCAAGCGAAGCAGTGTACTGAGTGTGGTTCTATGTTAATTTGTAAGGCTATAGCATAACTCTCTGTTGCTATGATTGTTAATAGCATTACATCTAATCTGAATGCCCTGGCATAACCTCCAAGATTTAGCCTAGCATATGGTAATACTACTTGTATAGTAAGTTTTAAAGCCCTAACTAGGATCAAAGGAGTTATCTGGTGTCAAGAGTTAAATACTGCATTAGAACCTCTAGGTACTATGGGGGCAGAACTAGTACAGTATTGGTGAATAATGCAATGGGAGACATGCCATGGGACCCATGGCATGGGGAGATGCGATAAATGGGCAAGAAGGTGTATTTCTATGTTTTCTGAGGCTAAGATAGTATTGGCACTTGGAGAACTACAAGGTCAAAGCATTATAATCAATCATTAAGCAGCACTGGAGTACATAAAAAAAAAACCAACTGCACTTAAAATACCAAACAATGCTGTCTGCCACAGATTGTCTACTTTAGCTGATGATTATGTACAAGCATGTATGTTACTGAGTAAAAATAACCAAACCATTTCATTGGAAGCCCAAACTAGTTGTTTTCATCCATACATCAAGCCTGAGGACAGAAGCCTTAGGTTTTGTTAAAAGGTTTATGGTAAACGAAATGGTTCTATTAAGATATCTTGATCAGAAATTGTCTGGATTGTTGCTGTGCAGCACCAGAGGGACTGCCTAGTATTAGACCAATATTGTTTCTTTTATATATGTAAAAATAAAATAAAAAATCCCCATGTAGATGATTTTAATTTTTGTTGACTTCTTGGAGAAATGGAC
This sequence comes from Lacerta agilis, assembly GCF_009819535.1. NCBI lineage: Eukaryota > Metazoa > Chordata > Lepidosauria > Squamata > Lacertidae > Lacerta > Lacerta agilis. The sequence continues at coordinate 76,728,688 of NC_046315.1, read as the reverse complement.
AAAAACAGGGCTGACAGCATGACTTTACTGTGAAAATACTTTAATCTCTGCCTGTCATCTTGGGGCACAAACAACAGAAGCTGTACAAGAGCACAAAAGTGCTTCCAAGCATACCCCATCATTTTAAGGGGACTGGTCTTGGACAGAATAATATTCCAATGTATCAGACCCCTAGAATCTAATTTTCAGGACTCTTCCTGATTTGGTGTCAGAGACATTTTACAGGGCTGGACCTAAACATCCCTGTAATTACACTTTATAATCAGCAGTTCACCTGATCAGAAAATAGTGAATGTACTTTTTTCCCGCAGAGGCACTGGTGTATTTTTGCTAGTAAAAGCATCTGCAACCATTGTTTGCTTAGCTGTTTAGTTTAGCTATGTTCCTATGAACACTTACCGGTACTTGGGAATAAGTCCTACTTTCTTCAGAGTAAACAGCAAAGAAATTTCTTCTGAGCCAATGTGCGTAGGGTAGGGCAGTAATTCATAAACTGTGGGATTCTGAGTAACCATGCATAAGATTGCACTCTTCAGTCCTCGTGCTTCGAAACCTGATTCATTTTTCTATGTTCTGAATACACAAAAATGGTGAAAGCAGCAGCCTTACATACACTTATGTGGGAGTCAGAAGGACTTAATTCTGGATAAACAGGCTCCTTTAATAATAATAATAATAATAATAATAATAATAATAATAATAATAATAATAATATATTTCTACCCCACCCATCTGGCTTGGTTTCCCCAGCCACTCTGGGCGGTTTTCAACAGAACATTAAAAACAGAATAAAACATCAAACATTAAAAACTTCCCTAAACAGGGCTGCCTTCGGATGTCTTCTAAAAGTCGGATAGTTGTTTATTTCCTTGACATCTGATGGGAGGGTATTCCACAGGGTGGGTGCCACCACCGAAAAGGCCCTCTGCCTGGTTCACTTTAACTTCGCTTCTTGCAGTGAGGGAACCACCAGAAGGCCCTTGGTGCTGAAAAATGGGGGTGGAGACGCTCCTTCAGGTATAAACATCCTTTGTGAACATCAGAAGAAAAGCCATATTTAATATCCACCACACTGGAACAAAATCAAATTTAAAGGGTGCTTTTAACTCTCAGTTCCATTAATTAATAAGATAACCCTATAGGTCATTAATCTGAAACTATCTGAATCTTCAAAATATTTGGAGGTTATTGTCTCATGGAAAAGACAGTCTCACAGCTTAACATTTCTGATTGCTGTATTAGGAATGCTGGTACCTTTGATCCTGTGAACAACTGAGAGGAGGGTGAACTTTGGCAGGCTGATGGGCTTTTCCCTTCTCTAGTTCTAATGCAACTTCAAAAATTTGTTTCCTGGAACTGAGCATTTCAAGTCAAGTCAAGTGCCTCTTTGATCTTGTCTGTATCTTCCACTGCCTGAAGGGACAGTGTGATTGGATCCTCTTTTATATGACATTTTTTGCTGGCTTAAGGTAGAGTCCAGCTCATGTGTCTTTGAAGCGACTTGGCTTCTTTTTTTGGCTGCTTCCTCTTATCAGTTCTGCTACATGAACAGTGAGACTAATTTAAATATGTCACGGTAGGGCAAAGAAAATAAATTAGGCATGCTCCTATGCTCATGCACGCAAAGTTTATTTTCCTCTGCTCCCTGTTTCAAAGTGATTTGTGATTTTATCATGCTCCCATATTGGTTGTATAGTGTTGTTTTCACTGGGGTTTTGTTTGTGTTATATTCCCCGTTAGCCGTCCAGGTAATGTTGGGCAGCCTATAAATTACATGAATTAATGAATGACATAAGTTTTACTCTGCTCCTTCCTCCCATTGTTTCCCCAAATATAAAAACAAAATGCAAGTCTACTACTAAATTTTAAATAAGTCTTACGCCGATTAATCAAGTGAGTCTTAATGCATACATTTTCATACGACTCAAACAATAGCTTTGAAGGAGAAGAAAAGCATGATTTCTCTTGGTGGTTCATATATATATATATATATATATGTCACGCTGTATGTTCTATTCAGAAACCTTACAAATCTGAAAACTTTGGGGATGAATCTGTTACTTGGACAGAAAGACATATGAAAGAAATATGCCAAACGTTGTGTGACATGCAGCATGAGCCTTACTGAACTATTGGACCACACCCAACGGTTCCCTGCTGTTAAAATAGCCATCTTTGGAGCATTTTCCCTCCCAGTTACAATATGCACAAGTAAACAGTCCTTCAGCACTTTGTGCTGGGTGAAAACATGGCTACATTTGACAAAGAGTGCAGATCAATTGTCTGGCTTGTGTTTGTTCATTGCCCATAAAGAAAAGTTGAAGAACCACTCCAAGAACAAATTTATAGAAGAAGTTATTGACTGATTTGGCCAAGACCTTCAAGGATTCCAGATTTTATTTAAAGAGTGACCCACTTTGTGTTTTATTCTCCTTTATGTTATGTACAGACAAGCATTTATACCCCCCCCCAAAAAAAAGTTTATCAAGCCAAGACAGATTCTGTGTAAACGGTGTGAAATTCAGTTTTTAATTTGACTTGGTATTGTTGTTCAATGGACAAATTGTCTAAATCAAGTTGTTAGAAGTTAACTCTGAAACGTACAATCCCATGCAATGCAGTAAATCACAAACAAGACATTTCTCATTGCCTAATTGCTTCTCTTTGGCACCATGTTATAGCATGAGTGGTTCAGTCATATAAACTGCAAATAGTCAACAACCTGTAGTTACAAGTAATAGACCTTGCCTGCCTGCACTGGACTTTTGGGTGGGGACACTCATGCTATGTAGATTGCATTCCAGTAACCCAGGACTGATGCAACTAAGAAATGTCTTACTGTAGGCATGTCTTACTTTCTCAGGCATGTGTGCAATGGGCACAGCAACCAGGCAGAGGGCCTTCTTGGTAGTGGCGCCCGCCCTGTGGAACGCCCTCCCATCAGATGTCAAGGAAATAAACAACTAACTGACTTTTAGAAGACATCTGAAGGCAGCCCTGTTAGGGAAGTTTTTAATGTTTGATGTTTTATCGTGTTTTTCATATTCTGTTGGGAGCCGCCCACAGTGGCTGGGGAAACCCAGCCAGATGGGTGGGGTAATAATAATAATAATAATAATAATAATAATAATAATAATAATAATAATAATAATAATAATTTGAACTGAGCAGAAGAACTCCTGTTCTGACCTCTGCTGCCACATGGTTATCTCTGTGTAAATCTGATTCCAGAGCTTTCCCAAACTGAGAACATGTGGTGTGTTTTTTTCCCCACACCATCCAAACCAGATTGACTCTGGAAAAGGGGCTCAATCTTCCTCATTCTTGTCTGTTTTTGTTTTTTTGTTTTTTTTGAAAGATTATCTTCAATTTCATTTTATAATGTATATAAAACAGAGAGAACAATTATTACAACAAACCAAAAAACACAAAACTATAAAATAGGCAGGTAGAATGAGTACAGCTGAACATGGGTTGAAATAACAAAGTCCAAGTAAAGACTATCAATGTTATCAGATTCTTATCTGTTTGAACTTCAGTTTGTTAGCCATAATCCAGCTCATTAACACCTTCAGGTAGTGGTTAGAACCCCAAAAGCTTTATTTGTCTCTGATGTAAAAGAGAATTAAAATAGTGTGACGTCTGTATATTGATGCATCTGTATAGTAGGCAGATGCCCTGAAAATAGAAGAGATTCTAAAGGTATTTCTGAGGGGCAGAAATCTCTCTCGGTTTTTAGATTGTCATATTTGAGGATCTGTTGTTACTGGCTGGAATGCTGAAGGCATATAAGCCCGGAAGATGCATTTCTAAAATGCATTGCATTACGTTGAATCAAGTCACTGAATGACAAAGGGGAAGTAATTGTCTTGAGCAGAAAGAAGATGCATTTCTGCTTCCCATACTCAGGGAGGATTCTTCTTGAGTAAATGTGAAAGGATCAGGCTTCTGAGTACTGTAGGTGGTGGTGGTGAAACAGATTTGCAACAGCAACAACAACAACAACAACAAAAAGAATTAAACTACTTCCACAGGACTGAGCATGTATGAAACCCAGCCAATCATGACTTGTACAACTTGCCCATCAAACTAGGTTTTTCAGGACTGATTCTGTGGGGGTTTAACACTTCACCGGAGGGGTCAACTTGCTTTCAGCCAGCCCCTTCTGAAACCTAAGGCAGCTCAGGCGAATCACAAGTGCATCAGCATCATCAGTGTGAGGCTCTAGATCCAAATAGAAATTACAAAAACTTTTATGGTGAGGTTGGTTGGCAGCAGAGGGGGTGTGTGACTCTAATAATAATTCTGATTTTAAAATCACGGCTGTGAATCTGCACATGTTCAGAGGCACTCTTCATATTTTTCCTGTGTTAAGCTGGAGACACAGAGAATTGTCTTACTCTGTGCTGGACCAGAAGCTGTGGCTTGGGATTTCCATGCATGCCTAACAAGGAGGAAAGATCTGCTATGGTATTAATGCTGTGAGCTCTTCCATCCTAGGCTCAGGTTGTATATGCCGTATTTTTCGCTCCATAAGGCGCACCTGATCATAAGGCGCAACTAGTTTTTAGAGGAGGAAAACAAGAAAAAAAATTCTGAATCGCAGCCTCCTCAGGAGGAGAGCAATCCCTGCAGAAGCCTGGGAGGCTTGGGAGCTTCCATCCCAAGCCTCTGCAAGGATCACTCTCCTCCCGTGGAGGCTTGGGAGGAGCTCCACTGCCCCAAAGCAAGCCATGGAGGAGGGAATCGGAGCCCTCCCTCATGGCTCACTTCAAAGCAGCAGAGGGACAGGAGCCGCCTACACCCATGTAAGCGGCTCCTGCCCAGCTCCGCTGCCCCAAAGGGAAGCCGCCCCCTGGCTTGTGTGCAGGGGAGGAGCAAGCGGAGGGCGAGCGTCGGTGAGAGGTGGAGGGTAGCGGTGGGACCAGCGGCCTGAAAGAGCTCCTTTTGGGCTGCTGGTCCCATCTCCTCTGCCACCACTGCCCCCCCCCTCGCCGCGTTCATTGTTCAGTGAGAGGCAGGGGGCATCGGCGGCGGCAGAGGAGATGGGACCAGCGGCCCAAAAGGAGCCCTTTCGGGCTGCTGGTCCCGCCGCCACCCCACCACCTTCGCTCCATAAGATGCACAGACTTTTCCCCATACTTTTTAGGAGGGGAAAGTGTGTCTTATGGAGCAAAAAATACGGTATGTGTAATTAAAACTACATGCCCTAAAGTCACCACAGCCTCTACTGACCTTAATTCCAAGCAAACCGAACCCTGGCTGAAACTCCTGGAGTCTCTCACTGCTCTGAGAGTGGGTTGCACACAACAGTATTTACATAAACTGAAGGAAGACAAATCAGTGACTAATATTTCCACATGACTTCCTCTGTGCTGCCTTTCTTTGGCAATCGAGCAGCTCTGTGTGATACAGTGATATTATTAGTAATATGTATCCACACACTGTTTATTTTAATGGTTGATCCTTTGAAACCAGAACCACTTTGTGTTACTCTTTCCAATATACTTGCTGAGAAAGTGTTTGTGCATGGTAGCTTGAGTGTCCTTTTTCATCATGAATATCTGGATTGGAGAGTTGATTCATGCATCAGCTTGCCATATAGTTCCACTGTATCATCTTGTGGTGTAATCTACTGGGAAAGTGGTGGCATTTGCACTTTTATATAATTGTTTATTAGCACTGCCAAATGATTGAAAGTTTTCGAATCAATTAACAGACTTGCATTTGATAAATTTGTTCAATTAAAGCAAAACGTTGTGGTTTCTCATAATAGATAACATTTAGGGAATATTATGTCATGTAATCGCTTAAATTTATAGAAATAAATAGCCAGATTTTTTTTAAAAAAAAACCTTTTTGAGAAACCATTCAATCCAATTGCCTATGAAGTGTGTATAAATTGACAGTATCTGCATTACTGTTAAACTGGTACTTTGGCTCTGGTTTAAAATCCTAGCAAAAAGATAAACCCACACACAGATCAATAAACCCACCTATGCCTTCAAGTACAATTGTTTACTCATATGGGGCAAATGCTATAGGCTCTGAAAGACAACCCATTCATCCTGAAAGGCTGGTAGATTCCAGGACCATGTCTGAAAACTCCCCCACTCCGTCTCCCTATTATTTATACTGAAAGTGCAATGGCACCTGGAATGGAACATAAAAGCAGTGGTTCGAGAAGTGAAAGGAGACTAAGTAAATGCTTATGAAAGCCCATGTTTGATTCCAAAAATGGAGGTTCTTATTTGTCCATATTACTACAGTTGCTGGTTCCACTTCCAGAAATATTGTGCCTTCAGACATTCCAAGGCATTGCACCTCTCACCAGTCCTCTTTCCCATCTGCTGTATGTAACAGGTCCCTAATCTTTGCCCCAGCAAAACAAGTGGAAACCCTGGGAAATATTTTGAGTGTACCCACAGAAGTTTGAAGGACAAGCTTCTAGAATAGCGTTTCTCAGATAGTGGGAACAACCCCTGTGGTTCAGGGCACTTTCAGGTGGGCACATTTTGTACCACAGCCAGCACAGTGCCTCTTCCCTAAGGTGAGAGGGCGGAGAAGAAATGCTGGGTACCTGAGCCATTCACCAGCACATCCTCTTTCAAAAATTCCCTCCCTTCCCTTCTGGGTAATGTAGATGTCTGAAGCTGTGTGTGATTCTTGTGAGGACTCTCTGAGAGAAAGAAGGGAGAAATATTCAAGTAGTAACCGGCTGCTCTCCTACTCTAGAGGAAAATTAAGATTCCTTTCCCATTGTGGTTGATGAGGGCTGGTGATGCATATATTTATTAGTCTCAGAAGTTGGCTCCTGTAATATATGTACCACGTTGTTGTTTCCCTGTTCTAGAAATATAAAAGGCCGCCAAGACAGTATTCTCTGCCCTGGAGTTCCCAGGAGGCTCAAAAGCTTTTTAGCGGCACCTCACCTCTGATGCTCCCTCCATGGGCTCCAGCTGCAACCTAGCCAGCCGTCACCTAGCTACTGCTACCTTTGTGGGATAAAGGCGAGTGATCTCAGGAAACAAACGGAAACGGCCTGTTGGCAGCAGGTCCCCTTCTTTTTAGCCGCGCTTCCCTGGCCATTTTCTCAGATCTGCAACACATGAAGCCTTCCTCGTCTTCTGTGCATAATCCCCCTACCATCAGCCCTTGTACATTCCTGGAGTGGCTTTGGACGGAAGCTGTCGCGGTGATTGTTTATACGCTCCCACTAAACGCCCCCACTGGCCGAGCCAACAAAACAAAAAGCAGCTCTCGCAGCTTCCTTGTAGAAGACACAGGGCACAAAAATACTTTTGATGCTCTCCATTTATTGTAACACACAGACACACATACACCGGCGGATGTGGAACAGGTCATCCTTTCCTTCCCGCCCCTTCACCTTTTTTATTCTTGCTTGGCTGGGTCACTTCTGTACGGAGCGAAGCCCAGCCTCAAGCTTAAGGTAATGCGCTCAGCGTTGAGCGCGCCGGTGTGCAAAATATATATATTATAAAGAGAGAGGGAGGGAGGCGTAAAGGGGTGTGTGTTGTTGTACTTGAGAAGTTCGGAGCGCGCATGCTCACCCGCACCGTATGACGTGAGCTGACTGGCTAAGCAGCGAAAGATCAAAGCGCGAGTGAGAAGAACCCGAGGCTCTCGGGGAGCTCGCCACACAGAGAGCCATTGCGCGGAAAGCAGCCGGGCTTAGGGGGCAGATTTCCTGAAGCACTGAAGCGCGGGGGGGACCCGGCTTTGCCGCCCCGCTACCTGCGCAAGTCTCCGAGCAAAGTTGCCTTTTGTCCCCCCCCCCCCCAATAATCCTCTTCCTGCTGCTGCTGCTGCTGCTCCTCCTCCACCGCCGCCTTTTCGGAGCGAGCTGCCGGGGACGGCTGGCTGGCTGAGCGCACATGGGCAGAGGCAACCGAGACGCCCCAGCCTGGCGCACGCATGACTGAGCGGAAGAATCGCCCGCCAAGAATCCCCGGCAGGTCAAGGCAGGGCAGGGATGTGGCTGCGGCTGCCATGAGACAGAAACTCCGGCGTGGTGGTGGATGTAGGAAGTAGCAGAGCGGCGACCGAGACCGAGAGGCAGAGAGAGAAGCTCCCCCTGGCTGGAGTCTCCCGCCTGTAGGAGAAGGAGCAGGCGGCGGCGGCGGCGCAGGAGGAGGCGGCTGAGAGCCGCCTGAGCAGCTGCCCGTCGCCTCGCCATGGATTGCAGCCGCCTCAGGACTCTTATTAATAGATACGTGAGTATCCGGCGCCCCCCTGGGCAGGGGTCGGTGTCGCCTGCCGTCGCCAAGGCGTCCTGCCGAGCGCGCCAAAGCAAAAAGAGAGGAAAGCTTGCCTGGCTTTGCTCATAGTGTGGAAACGCTCCCTTGCGCGCAGGCATGGCGCGCTGGCCCCTCTCGCGCAGAGCACCCGAGCCTCGCGAAGATGTCGCTTTCTTTAATTTCAGGGCATCGCAGACCCGAAGGGAGCAAAGCCCAGCGAGTCCCTCCCCGCTTCATCTTTCTGTCTGTGAAATGTTGATCCCTGGAGGCAAATTCTCAGCCGCTCCCCTTAGATTTTCCTAGAGATAAAAAGGAAGGGTTGAAGCCCTCTATGATTCTTCTCCTTCTCATTCATAGATGTGCCTGATCTACGGTTGATAGTCCTATTACTCTGAGTGCAGTTTGCTTCTAAATAGGTAAATTTAGGAAATCGGCCTGCCACCTGCTTTTAAACACATTTACCTGGAAGGTTCAATGGCGCTTGCTTACCTGCAGCCTGATGCTGGGCATGGCTTAAACCTAAATAAATGGGTTTGGGATCACTGTTTTGCAGCCTGGTTCTATGTGCATTTTTTTGGGCAGTAAACCCAACTCCTTGCACCGCGGCTTACTACCAAGTTACATGTCGTAGGATTACTTTGTGCAGTGCTTTTTTCTGGGGGGATGCAGGGGTACACATACCCCTAAACATTTTTTGAATCTAAGTTTGGCCTCATTGAGGGCAGTATTTCAATATGAGTAGAGAAATGAGCGTACCCTTAAACATTTTTTTGTTTTTGTTTTTAGAAAAAAGCACTGCTTTTGTGTAAACATGCATATGCACAACCATCTTCTCTTTTTCAACTTTCTAATATACTTTTTAAAAATAATTCTTTATACAACATTAAAGTCTCACAAATAATATAACTGATCTGTAGAAAGGACCTTATGATCTGAAAATAGAGATGCTGTATGTACTTTTGCAACCCAAGAAAATCTCTAATAAAAGCAATTTTAAAAAATATTATTTCACTGCTGGCAGCACAGCTTCCTTCTCTTGGCAACTGGAGGCTGAAAACTATTTGGAACTGATCAAATAACATTAGATTACCCTTCTACTTGGCCGGGCAGAGTGTGGCCATGAACATTTCAGTCCAGCATATGATTTGCTTGCTGCAGTTTATGCTTGGGGAAAGCTAATAGGCCAGCAACACTCAAAATTAATTGACATGTGTTGCCAGCGCTTTCTTAAGCCTCTTTAAATCGAATTAAGAAAATGGTTCTCAACAGTTGCCTCTGAAGGTCAGCAACAGATGACAATTGGTTGGATAGCTGCACTAAACCATTGCACTAATCCTAAATAATACTTGCATCATATACTTCAGTGGAGTTTACATTCAGAAAATTGTGTGAAGAATGACTGCCTACAGTAACTGAAGTTACTTACAATTACTGTATTTTTCAGTGTATAAGACTAGGTTTCTCACCTAAAAATTACTGTAATGTCAAAAATTAGGGGGCGTCTTATACATGGGGGGCATCTTATACATGGAAAAATACTGTAAATGTGTTTGGTTTGAGGCGTGTAAGGATGTAGTGGACAATTAGTTCAGCTGAAAGCCAATGGTAAGCATTGTAGAACTGGGGGGCCAGTTTGTATTTGATCCTGTACTTCATTGGGAGTCCCGTGGAGAGAGAGAAAGAGAGAGAACCTCTTGCTACAGTTAACGTTTCGAAAAACCACAGTGTAAACAGATTGACAGATATGCACATTTTATGATGCTCGTATATGTAATAAGGCTCTGGAGCCTGTCTGTTTACAAGCTCCCCTTCTTTCTGAAGCTTTCCAGTAAGTGATCCGTCATGAGTCTGATAGTCTCATGATTTGCGCTGAGGTCAGAACAAAAAGCCCTTGAGGCATATTATACATTATTGTCTCCAGCACACAGCCATTGCTTAGTTGTCTGTGTTTTCCTGAGCATGCTGATACAATGTGTGCTTTCTTATCTAAAAAAGTGGGGGGACATCCATGTAAAATCGTGTGTGTTGGTTGGGTTTTAGTCCGCAATCCAATGCATGCTTACCTGGGGTATGAGCCCCATTGAGTGCAGAGCGTCTTACTTCTGAGCACACATTTGCAGGACTGCTTTGTTAGTTACAGGTACTTTGTTTGCAAATGCTGAAGAATGATAATGTGGTAGGTCAAGATGAGCAATGAGTAGCTAATTGTATATTATTTAGCATTTTGGAAGGGCTGTGGTTGTATCAGTTGTTTCTTGAGTTGCTAGCCTATAGAGCAGGCAAAGTTCTGTGCATACTCCATTCTAAATAAATAAAGACACAGAAATTTTGTGCCAAGGAAGTCTTAAGTGTATAAACTATGGAAATGATGCCAATAAATATACTTAGAATGGACCCATTGAAATTAATAAAACTTGGTTAGTCGTGCCTATTAACTTCAGTGGATCTATTGTGAGTAGGGCTAGCATTTGATACAACCCATAATTTGTTACTGTTTTGGGTGAATTTTATTCTAGTTTTACCACTTCCGTGACTGGTAAGAGGATTTCCCAACCATTGTAAATCTTGTCCAGGCATTCCTTTGGCTTCTGGGTTGTCAGCACAGTGGTGAACTTTGGGCTCTCAAATTTTAGTGGTGTCCTATGTGAGACTAACGTTTGGTGGCCTCTGCCGTACTTCATTCCACAATCCACAGCATTGTTCTGGTGCCTCCTGCAGTGCAGTACCCAGGGTTAAGCATGTGCTGCCCATACGCTGCCCAGTGTATCTTGACAACATAAGGGCCAGTTCTGAGATTATTGGAAGCTGAGTTGTTCACCCACTACAGCATCTCTACAGGCTGAGCACTACTGCAGATTTGCTGTAGCCCTGAATAAGCGTTAATGCTCACCAGCTTGCCCTCTCCTCACAAAACAACCACTTCTACAATCCTCTGTCGTCACAGAAAAGGATAATAACATACTGCCATATCTATCTACCTCCCACCCACAATCAGACTAGTAGAAATGTTTTCTTGGTGGGCTAGCATCCACACACACACACCCTGCACACTGGAGCTCTCGCCTCAAGTGTGAGGTGGAAATTAAAGAGACTTGCTGAACGCAACAAAGGGTAGGACCTTACAAGACATCATACACATGTTTTTAATAATAAACAGTGTAAGGTAGGGCTATGGTTTTCCAAGTAGTGATGTATGGAAGTGAGAGCTGGACCATAAAGAAGGCTGATCACCGAAGAATTGATGATTTTGAATTATGGTGCTGGAGGAGACTCTTGAGAGTCCCATGGACTGCAAGAAAATCAAACCTATCCATTCTGAAGGAAATCAGGCCTGAGTGCTCACTGGAAGAACAGATTCTGAAGCTGGGGCTCCAATACTTTGGCCACCTCATGAGAAGAGAAGACTCCCTGGAAAAGACCCTGATGTTGGAAAAGATTGAGGGCACAAGGAGAAGGGGATGACAGAGGACGAGATGGTTGGACAGTGTTCTCGAAGCTACCAACTTGAGTTTGACCAAACTGCGGGAGGCAGTGGAAGACAGGAGTGTCCATGGGGTCACGAAGAGTTGGAAACAACTAAGCGACTAAACAACAACACACAACAACAACAACAACAACAACAACAACAACAACAACACACACACACACATACCAGGATCAGTTTCCAGGCACTAGTGGGACACTCAGGTTTTCTGTGAAGATGCACAGTGCCACAGCCTTATCCTAAAGAAAACCCTCTGATCCTCCATCTTAATGCATGCATGCATGCATGCATGCACGCACACGCACACACACACACTTTTCATCAGTAGTCAAACACACTTCATTCAGTATACCAGGTGTGTGTAGAACCTCCCCCCCCCCCGAATTTGCTGAGCTACAGCTCCCACAATCCCAAGCCATTGGCCATGTTTGCTGGGGCTGAAGAGAATTGTAGTTTATCAACATTTGGCAGGCCCAAGGCTCCCCAGCCCTGCTATGCAATGAGCTTCCAGGTGCTGCGGCCAAACTTAACAATGTTGCAGGTTTTGCGGTGCAAGCTATGCACTTGAGCACTTTTAATTTCCAAAGGATTTGCACCCTGTTCAGCCTCATCCTGTATTTGAGTGAATTGGAAACGGGCTTAAAATCATATAAGCTGCCTAGAAGAGCAACCAAATAGAAACAAAAGCATGTAAAAAGGTTTGTGAGGAAATTTACAAGCTGGCGTTTAGACCTTTTAGATAGCTCTCCAAGTAAAAACTAGGATGAGGTAAATGGCATATTTATTGCGCCGATACACTGATGGTGCTGTATAAATAATGTATGTGTTGGCTTACCAAGTTACATAGGGAAAGGTAGACAGATACAAACCTCCAAATATCTTACAATCCAATAGAGACAACTGGGAAGAGAACACAGGCAGGAAATAGGGAAGTCTGTGGCTAGGTTGCTTGTGGGCAGAAAACTCCTGCCAGCATATATAACACTGTGTTTGCGGGATTTGAACTGCCTGCCGATCTGTTACTGGGCCAAGTTCAAAGTTTTGGTGCTGTTAACGTTCTTATTTAATATAAGGCAGTCCTTCTCACTTTGTAAGCCCAGACAAAGAGGCAGTTTATTGATGAACACAGCTGCGTAGGAAAATGAAAGTAGCTGCAGGAACAAGCTAAAGGGTGGAGTCTTCACTCCAACCTATAATAACTGGAGACAGTGTTTAATTTTGTCATTAGTCATTACTACAGATACTAACTTATAAGGCTCTGTACAGCTCAGGCTTGAAAGATCGCCTTATCTCTTCTGCAGGAGAGTTACACCTTCAAGCCCTTAAAATATCAGAGGCCTGGTAACTCAGAGCAGGGCTTTCAGTGTGGCTACCCATGTTTTGTGGATCAGCATCCCTGTGGAGATAACTCAGGCACCCACTCTTTATATTTTCTAGAAACCATTGAAGACATTATTTGTTTTTCACAAGCTTTTGCAGCTGGATTAAAATGTCTCCGCCTCTGTTTTTAAACCCATCTTTAGTTGTTTTTGTATTGTTTGTAAAACTGTTTTTGGCTGTTTTTAATGGAATGTACGTACCGGTAAATTTCATTGAGATGGATATAAAAGGCAATGCATAAATAAGTAAATGGTTTTAAAAACATGGCCAAATGCAGTGCACCACATTTGTATCTCCCAAGTCAACAAGGATGGATCTGTTTCCATTTTATCCTAGCAGCAAACCTATAAAGTAGGTTGGGTGGAGAGGCAATGATTGGACCCAGTAAGCCTCATGCTTGAAAGGAGATTTGAGCTCAGGTTCCCTTGCATAAGTGCAAAACTCTAGCCTGGCTGCCCTTGCCACTAACTGGAAACAAATGTTGAGAAGAAATAACTAGAAAAGAAAATACTTGGAGTATAAACAGCGTCTGTAGATAACGTCTCATGTAGGAAATTTCCCTGCATGTGTTGAGTAGGAAACTTGAATGCACTTATGCATACTAATCTTCATTAACTGCAATACTGAAAAAGCAATAACAGCTGAAGACAATGCAGGTCTCTGTCCAAACAGATCAAGTAACAGGATCAGGTCTATGAGCTTATTTAATAATTGTGCCTACATGAGGAAGTGTTTCAGAGGGCGAAATGGAGAGAAGTATATGAAATGCAGTTAATGATGGCAGATTAGGTTCATCAATAAAAAAATAAGTGTGGATGGGATTCACCTAACCAGCCCCATCAGCGGAAGCCCTGTGCAAGGGCTTTTGAGAGAACATTAGGGCTTCGCCTTGTTTACCCCATGCTCCCTGAAATTGGCTCTGAAGGGGGTTGGGAGAACCCCCCTGTCGAACAGCCCAGAGGGGACTGTTATGCATGGCAAGGTGAAATGCTTTTGCAGATGGAAGGTATGTCATAGCATAGTGTTGAACTCCAGCCTGGAGTATAGAAAGTGTTGTATAGAAATTCGTGCTATGACTTCAAAACTATGCAAACTTTGTGTTGTGTTTTCTGGGGACGAGGTCCTATGGAAAAAGAACTTGGGCTGTTCCAACCATGAGCTAGCACCATCTTTGAGACTGTGGTTGTTCTAGACACGAAAAGGAATTTAGCATTGTAATCTTACACTTATAGAATGCAGAGGTTTTATAGCCTGGGTTGTAAAGTGTCAGTTCACTTGCTCCAAATTGCCCTGTATCTGCGAACACCAGTTTCACATTTAGTTTTTGAATCCCTGTGTTTGCTACTACGCCATTAGGGCGAGCGTAATAGGATGATCTAAATTTACAACTGCTGGCTCCTATTTGTATGTGCTATGGAGAAACCAGAAATGCAGGGCTAAAGGCTTGGAACACTTCTGTAGATTGACAGGGACAGTGCTGTACCTGCTAGAAGCTGTACCTGTGCTATACAGTACATGCAACTACCTTGCTCATGTGGCCTGTCCAAAGATGAACTTGAGATAGAATTGCCGTTGTCGTTAATTGGTGTACATAGTGCCATAAAGCACAGGCAAAAAAAGACATGTTTCTATTTCCTGCAAGGAGTGGGCAATATAAAGTTTGTTAGCTGGGGAAAGTAAATGTCACCGAAACTACTAAGACTTTCATGTGGGTAGCATGTAGGGTGGGTGGCCAGAGGGCTCCTGCACCTTTAGTTGTTGTGTGGAAGAGGGAACAGGTATTGCAGCAGGTATCTTCACACAACAATAGCAGGAGCCCTGCCTTCTTTTGCATCTCTGGCCATGCTTGCAGGATGAAAGGAGATGCTGTCAATAAAGATGGGCATCCAGACGTCCACTAACATGAAATTGGGTGGGAAGTATAACAGGGAAGGTTTTTAGGAGACCTCGTGTCTTTAAAGATTAAAATCCAGTGCAGAATTCCTTAACTAGCTGTTCGTTTGTAAATAACCTCCTTGCTTTTCATTGTCTGTAACTGGCTTGGGGAAAAAAAATGTAAATACCGTATGTTATATGGAATAAAGGAGGGATGTGGGGAAAAAGCTAATGGGGACTGTGGTGGGGGAAAGTTGTTGGCTAGGCTTATAAAACAAAAGGGAGGGAAGCCTTAAATTGAATATTAATCACATTGTTTGTTTCAGCCATTGGCCACAATAATACATTGATTAACATAAGGACAGTAGGCATAAGATAACATAGAAATAATTTTGCAAGCATATAACCAGTCAGCTGAACTATAATTAAAACAGAATAACAGCTGAACAGATGAACTTCAGGAATGATGATTGCCGAGTCAGAAAACCAAACAAGCAACAAGAATAACAGTTGAGTATACAACTGAAATAGCAACGTTTTCTGGAATTGTCAGAAGGTACAGTAGTGCTGATGTGAAACGCAGTAGGGTGCTCACCCCCCAATAACCAATTTATTGGAATTCTGAGAGCTTTCTCCAGATGTTTCACATCAGAAGTTCCTATCCTTCATCTGTTGCATTCACTGAAGCTCTCGTGATTGAAGCAACATATGAGCAATATGAGATAAGAACAGTTGGTTATAGTCTATGCTAAAGTGAACATTCTGTCAATGCAAGGATTTCTGCTTGTGCAGTGATATATTCCTCATCCCCTCTGATCCCCCAATGTACCCCCAAATCTGTTCTGGGGGTTGCACCCAACGCTCTGGAGCAGGTTTGTGGACAGCATGTACAGGTGAAACTCAAAAAATTAGAATATCGTGGAAAAGTCCATTTATGTAAGCAATTGTTTCCATTAGCTACTGGAGTTTAATATATGAGATAGACTCATGACATGCAAAGCGAGATATGTCAAGCCTTTGTTTGTTATAATTGTGATGATTATGGTGTACAGCTGATGAAAACCCCAAAGTTGAAATTGTTAATTTGGGGTTCTCATCAGCTGTACGCCATAATCATCACAATTATAACAAATAAAGGCTTGACATATCTTGCTTTGCATGTCATGAGTCTATCTCATATATTAGTTTCACCTTTTAAGTTGAATTACTGAAAGAAATGAACCTTTCCGCAGTATTCTAGTTTTTCGAGTTTCACCTGTATATTCTTGATGAAAGAAGCAATGGCAGGTTCAATGAGTGAAGAGTAAATAGAAATCCCTGCTTACAGGAGCTGCCATTGTGTGTTGCACACATAAGCTTGCATGAATATAACACTCAGGTGAGCAGTTACTTGCACACAGTGGAACTACGTCAGAACATGTGAATTTATTCTCTGGTTTTGGGATGATGATAAATAATGGAAGATCTTTATATTATGCATTATTCAGGTCATGAAGGTAAAGTATAAAATTACATGAGGAGGTCATGGGTCTTTGAAGTGTCCTTAAGATTTTGGTCTGAAACTGCTAGGGCATACTGAATTTAAAACATTTTTGTTTCATTGTACTTAACCAGACTTGAAGTAATAAAAACAAACATTCATTGCCGTTTCCTTGAAAATGTCTGTATTACAACACTGGAGGTGATAATGTTGTATTTAGCTACATTATTTTAAAAAAATTAAATTGAATTACAATAGGGTTTTTAATAATAATAATAATAATAATAGCATATATTTATTATGTAATTTCCAGTGGTTCTGCACAGTTGCAGTGCTGTATGGAGCTCTTTATTAAAGCCAGTTTTGTTTTATATGTAAACAGTGAAACAGTCCAGGTGCAATTGCTGATTGCTTCTCAAATGTGCAAAAGCAGCAGCACAGGTTTTTTTTTAAATGTGCAGCAGGAAGTATTCTGTCATTCGTTGACTTATTTGTAATTGTATTTAGCTGCATTTTTTTTTAATGACCAGCAGTCATTGCAGAACAGTTTGATTTTGTATTGTCAGAATGACTTTGGCCTAGAAAGAAAATGCTGTATGCCTATATACCATTTAAGCTGCTAAAAGTAACATTGACTTTCAGAATTCAAATTCACAGTTTCCCTTCCCACCCTGATGAGCTGCTCCAGTGTCAAATAAGAGCTGACAAGATACATTTGTGAAACAAATTTCCAAAAAATGGCCTGACTTAATCCCACTGGGCAATTTTGGTTTGTGGCAAGTTCCGTCCTGTAAAAAGAAGCAGTGGTTCTCAAGAACTGAATCCCTCTAAACATCAGGACTAAACATCTGACTAAACATCAGGAAAAACTTTCTGACAGTAAGAGCTGTTCGACAGTGGAACATTCTCCCTTGGAAGGTGGTGGTCTCTCCTTCCTTCCTTGGTGGATTTAAAGCAGAGGTTGGATGGCCATCTGTCATGGATGCTTTAGCTAAGATTCATGCATTGCAGGGGGTTGGACTAGATGACCCTTGGGTCCCCTTCCAACTCTACAGTTCTATGATTCTAGAATTTTGGATAATGCATCTTGCAGATACTTATCTGGGTACATTGCCTTCTGCTTCAGTAGACTTCTTCCATGAATGTCATGTGACAATGGCAGGAAGATCTGTCTCAGTTTCAAACCCAAAGTGTTATAGAAATGTAGAAAACAGTACTGTTATTTTAAGGGGGAATGATCAAAACAGTTCTACTATACAAGATCTATATGGGATTGGGAAATATATGTCTTCAGTTACTTAAATACCAGATACAGGGCTTTTTTTGTTTTTGTTTTGGAGGAGAATATGTTGTCTTCACTGCAGCCTTTTGCTTTAATATATATGGAAATATTTATTCAGTGGGGATTGCAGCCTAAATTGACTTCCTTTTAATCATTTATAAAGTGGTTCACTGCTAATGTATTCTTGCTAAGCTATACTTGCTTTCAAAAGCAAAATATGCAAATACCGATATTTGTGGGGGAAAAGACTTTTACTCAGAGCATAGCTACTAATTTTATTTTATTTTATTTTTATTTTGTTGTTTTCATTATGCAGTTGGAAAATGGGCTTATCCAGCAATATATGGATGAGATTTTGTTGTTGTTGGCCGTGAGCTTTTTGTGTTGGAGCAGCAGTGAAGTACACACTTTTTCCTTCTGATAAGTAGCTTCCACTTTAATTCAGTCAACAATAACCTGTTAGAGTGCATTGAGAGTTGAGCACAAGAACTCTTACAGTAGATTTTGTTTGGTTTTCCAAATCTTAAGTGAAAACTTTTATCACAAACCTTTCCTTTTGTTCTGTTCTCTCATGGATGAGTTTGAGAGTCTTTAAGACTGGAAAGATACTTCAAAGTACTCCTTCAGTACTTAAATAAACAGTACTTGAACATTCGCATGGGTAAGAACAAAAATAAAATAAAATATCTCCAGTGCACAATCGGGTCCATGTGTGTTACAGGTCAGCTTGAAAGATGGGCCTGAGATGCTATTTGCCTGGGGGATTTAATGACTTCTGCTCAGAAGGACCAAACCTCTGCCTCCAAGCTGACATTTGGAAAATGTGCAAAATTGGATGGTCAATATTAGAATGCTCCTAGTATTGAGCGCCGCAACCCCAGAGTCGTCCGCGACTGGACCTAATGGTCAGGGGTCCCTTTATAGTATTGTTACTAATTCATATTGCCAGGAGGAATTTCTGATTAAATTTCATCAATAACTTTGCTTCTGTAGAACGGGCTACTACTATAACACTGAATATCTGCTTTGCATACAGTTTTAACAATGAAAAGTTCATTTGTGGTAGGTCAACTGCTTTTTGCTAATGTGCCGGGATTCCAACACGCAGGGGCTATTTTCTGATGAGTTAATATCCACATTTTGTTATGGTTTTAAAATATAACTTAACATTTTCTGCCATAGATGTCAAAGACTATATCCGTCTATACTATAGTCTGTGACCAAACATTGTATGCGGAATATGGAGCAGTCTAAATATGCAGTTGTTTTTTTTGTTTCGGGCAGTCTGAAAGATATGTCCCTTGCAGCATGCAATGATTCCAGCATTAAATGGTCACTAAGCTCCTTTGCAGCCAGTGGCAATTGCCTGCTCTGCCTGAATAGGACCGCTGGCTCTGCTCTGTTTAGAATGACTGTTTTTCATTCTGGGCAGTTGTAGACCTTTGACAAGTTCATGGCTTCTGAAGTGTTCTGTGTCTTTTGGTGATACGTTCTGCTGACATACTGATGCTTTGTATTATTATGGGGCCAGGCATTTTGATCTCATGTGAGATCTGTTCCTTTTAAGAATTAATCAGTAACATGTGTATAAAAATTGGTCTCTTGCTTTCCAATCTTAAACGTTAACCCTGCAAATGGTCCTTTTTATTGTCAGTAGCTTTTACTTCGAAATAAGCTTATTTGGGTGTGCATCTGTTTGTTTGTTTGTTTTAAATGCACCCGTATCCTACTTTGACTTAAAACTTCCCAGTGTCTGTTTGCTGGAATACTTTAAAATTTCAAGAAGGCAAGTGCATACTTATCTTCCCAGTACAGTAGAAGTGATTTGAAAATGCAGCTATGAATGGAAAAGATGATAGAGATTGCTACAATAATGATTACAAAAGGAAATGTACATAAGCCTGAAATACTCAATTTTTAAAATCTAGAATTAATTATAATTCCCTTTGGGGGTAGTTAAAGCCAATTATGAGCCAATTAAGTGTTTTCACATATTGCTTTAGGGAAAGTGCAGTTAACACCCCCATCTGCTTGTTTCAAAAATAATACTTTTGCTTTCAAGGATTTTGTTTGTTAACACTTAACTAGAAGAAAAAGAAAAATCACGCCCAACGTACAATTGGTTAAGCAACAACTCCAAAATTTTGGGTAATTCTTCTTGCCCAAGTGGGTATCTATGCCCTGAGCTATCCCACACTGTTCAGGAGGGTTTGTAGCTTCCAGAGAAGTTGTTACTGGTGGTGCAGAGGCTATAGCAGATATGGCACTGTGGCTGTATAAGCCACTTACAGAAAGCTCTAACCCTAGCCAGTTGCATTCTACAGTCCAATTGCTACTGGTTGTCTTAAATGTCTTAAATGTACTATAATGTTCAAACCTTTTTTTAAAAAAGACATTCATTAGATTTAATTTTTAAGTTGCAAAACTTTAACACAAAGTTTTAAAAAAATTATGCAAACATGTTTACATTGATGTCTTACTCATAAGCACTAGATGATGTTATTCAGATGATGGGAGTTAGGAGTAAGTCTTTGTACAGGGATTACTCTCAGGTAAGTTTGTACAGGCTTATAACCTAAGATAGTTTATAGAGGGGGAAATATTTCTGGAGCTGGGACAGAACAGGACATTATAGTGTTGCATTTGAAGTAAAAGAAAAAAGTCCAGCTCATTATTTTTCCTGCACCAGTACCAGTAAGTTATACTTCGAAGGCGAAAGAAAGAATAAGATTTTGCTTTTATTCCAGATATGCTACTGGGTATAGGTTTTATTTCTCTCTCTCTTGCATGCATACACTCAAGAGATGCTGTGGACTAGCACATCAAATTGTAGTTAAAACAATTCAAAAATGCAAGAACAGCTAAAATGTCCTTAACTGGAATGAGTATGATGAATGTTTCAGGGAAATTTGTGATAGTTATTGGGGGGGATGCTTCCTGTGTGTGTGTGTGTGTGTGTGTTTTACAAAAGAGCAGAACCATGTTGCAATCAACAGGAATGACTGAGAAAATAATGGCATTCTATCTTATCTTATCATCTTATCTTATCTTATCTTATCATCTTATCTTATCATATTGACTTTAGCTCAAATATCATTGGTGCTCTGTGCTGAGAGGTTCCCAGCTTAGCTCCCTCATGTGCCAGCATATCTCCTCTATATTTGCTCAGCTGGTACCCAGTTGGCTGAGCTGAGCCCTGCATATTTTAAGCCAGCAAAATCCCCCCAAAAAGGGGAGTTCTGGGGGCATGTCCAGTAGGTTTGCCAGGTCAGGAGCATCCCAGCTTCTGCGAGTTCAGGGCCCAAACCTGAGATTTAACAGCAGCCCTTGGTGATGTCAGGGACCCAGATGGCGCTGTGGGTTAAACCACAGAGCCTAGGGCTTGCTGATCAGAAGGTCGGCGGTTCGAATCCCTGCCACGGGGTGAGCTCCCGTTGCTCGGTCCCAGCTCCTGCCAACCTAGCAGTTCGAAAACATGTCAAAGTGCAAGTAGATAAATAGGGACCGCTCCAGCGGGAAGGTAAACGGCGTTTCCGTGTGCTGCCCTGGTTCGCCAGAAGCGGCTTAGTCATGCTGGCCACATGACCCGGAAGCTGTCTGCGGACAAACGCCGGCTCCCTCGGCCTATAGAGCGAGATGAGCGCCACAACCCCAGAGTCGGACACGACTGGACCTGATGGTCAGGGGTCCCTTTACCTTTACCTTTACCTTGGTGATGTCATGGGGAGGCCCCTGTTGTTATGGCATTGGAGATGGAGGTTAATTGGGAGAGGGGAAGGGAGAAGGGCAGACAATGCTATAATTTGCAGCCAGCTCCTGCTGCGTCGAAGCTTGCATGCTGCATGTACAGTGTCCTTAATAATTTCAAGCATTATGATTAAAGACACACTCACCCACGTGGAGATTCAAGCTCTTTACCTGCCACCCTGAGAGGGCCAGACAAACCTGGAAACCTAATGACCAGAGAGGGGGGACTTAGGTGGAATCCTAAACCCAGGCAGCTTCATCACTTGACTAGGCCAGTGTTTTTCAACCTTTTTTGGGCAAGGGCACACTTGTTTTATGAAAAAAATCACGAGGCACACCACCATTAGAAAATGTTAAAAATTTTAACTCTGTGCCTATATTGACTATATATAAAGTAATTCTCTTGAATAGGAATCAAATAAACACAATTTTTCCCACGGCACACCAGGCAACATCTCGCGGCACACTAGTGTGCCGCGGAACAGTGGTTGAAAAACACTGGACTAGGCAACCTGGTGTAAAATAAGCCAGCAAAAAGAGTCGAAGACTATTTTAAAGGCTTGTTTCCCCATTGCCACACTTAGGACAGCTCATCCAGCAGTAGGGCTGTAGCTGAGTAGACTTTGGATCTGGTTTAACTTTACACCAATTTGATTTACACCAGCTACTTTTGTATAGGATTGCTCCCTAAGTCTTGTTGATTTCAGAGGCACCGACACTTGATTGCCGGTATATCAGCCTACAGCAGCCCTGTACCTTTTACTCAACATTACTTTGTTGAAGTATTGCCTCCAATGATAAAGAAACAGGAAACTGTAATGTTTCTATTGTTATAATTGTCAAGTGAAAACTCAGCTGAAGTTCAGCCTGAACTAGAAGGCAGAATAACACAAGAATACAGTTATCTTTCCTACTTTAATTGCCATGGCAACAAATTCAGTGTAGATTAGATAAAACAAAGGCTTTTTTCTCTTTACACTGCACAGACACCCTTTTTTATCTTAATCTCGATTATCCAAGCTTTGATTTAGTGGTATAGCCTTCAAAGATTGTTTAAGAGCTTACCTTACAAGTGTGTTTGTGTTTATTTTAAGCTGCATAAGCGCTTATTATCTGTATTTCTTTTTTCTTTTTCTGGTTCTATCACAAATCATGAATGAATTTGCCTTGTCCTTAGTTTCACAAGATTGTATGCAGTGTTCTCGCTGTTCGGACTAGCTGTGCTGGTTATAGTATATTGCCGTGAAGCAGCAGATGTTGATCTAAGAAGGCTGCAACATTGAGGCCTAAGCTTTAGCTTCTTCAAAGGGTATAAGTAATGCAGTTGTCTTTCCTCACTTGCAATTATCTAAATCTTATCCAAAGTCTATTGCCAGTTAATTTTGGATTTTTCACATTCTCAATAGTTGAGTAATTAAATTGCAAAGCAGTGGCGATTCTGTTGCCTGATGTCATTGAGTAATCTTCCTGCTTTGCTCAAAAGAGGATTTCATCTAACCTATTTTAACTAGAGGATTAAGGACAATTAGGTTCTTCCACTGCATTGTTGCTAAGATATGATGTTTTGAAATCCTCTGAAATGCACTTCTGCTAAAGCTCTAGAGATCTCTTAGTCAAATTAATTAGCAACATTTTCTTAAAACAATTTTTTTTAGAAGTTGCATACTGACAAGATATGTCTTAAACAGAAAAGTCTTCTCTTCATGCTTTTTAAATACTATATTTGAATATAAATGCAGGAAAAGAACAATGCATCATAAATACATAATTTTATTGTTTCTATGTATAAAGCAAGTCTCATCGTAATAATCTCAAGCACTGTGTTGAATACCAGCTTCAAATGCAAGCCTTGCGATCTTTTAAGGATAGCTTCCAGAAAGTTGGAGAATGTGGGAGATGGCACAGATTTGTGGTAATAGCTATTTATTGCTTATGCCTCCTTAATGCTTTGTTCCTCTGTACACACTTGGCAAATGATGAAGTACACAGTCCACAAAGGCTCAAGGCAGAACAAATCTATTAATCGTTAAGGTGCTGAGAGATTGTTGTTTTTCTTGCAGCAGACAAAATCAAAGCTAAGCAATTGGTGTAACTATTATTTGGAATTCCTGTTTGGACTGAGGTGACCAATTCAGTTTTGAAAAAAAGCTCAGGTGCATTTTGGAAGTAGCTGTCTATAGGCTATGCAACCATGTGTACGGAAAGTGGTGTAGGATTTGAGGGAACAGAACTTGGGCCTAGGCTTTAAGTTATATCTTCACTTTTTCCACCATTAGCCAGTAAATAAATTGACTTTTTGCTTAA